>NC_069368.1:11250000-12500000 GCF_021730395.1 Mercenaria mercenaria
AGAATTAATTATAACTATAATATTTCCGTTATATGGTTAATCATATTAATTACGACCATAGAAACCAGTCTAAATAGAAATTTGTCTCTTTTCGGGCGAATATTTGAAAATAGTGATTTAAATTTTTAATGTAGATATTTAATGTTTGTCTAATAAATAAACTTTTTTAGAATCCATACCAGAACTTACATAATCAAAATAATTTCATTAGTCAGGATCAAAACGTAACATACATTTATTATGTACACTTAATAAAACATTTGTTTTCTGTTAAATTGATTCTGACTAATAAAATTATTTGCTACTTAGTAACATTCTTAACTTTTTGCCAGATATATTTCTTTGCCATTCCTCACCACAAACCCATTCAGTGGGGGATACCAATTCATGGAATTTGCTTGTTTCCAATATTTTTAGCTTGACTATTCAAAGAATAGGGGAGCTATCCTACTCGCCCCAGCTTCGCCGTGAGCGTCACACAAATGTTAAAGTTTGCGTACCACCCCAAATATTTTCAAAGTCCATTGAGATATTGCTTTCATATTTTGCATACTTGTTTACCATCATGACCCCAGTCTGTAAAAAGGAGGAGGCAACTCTATCAAGCATTTTGACTGACAGCTCTTGTTTAAAGACCTAAGAAGCATATAGTGTTTGAACTGTTTGTCAATATGTGACACCTATTCATGTAATCAACTTCTACTGCCTTTAGAACTCCTGGTGTATATTATCATAATTATGCTCCTCTTCCAAAGTTGAACACTGTCTAGCCTGAAACTCAGGTCGGCGATTTAGGGTCATCATGGCCCTCTTGTTGTTGTTTTTTTTTTCAGTCAAATAGTGATATCTTTTTCAGTGTTGAAGTATAGTATATAACAGAAAATGGATGAGTTAACTGAAAGTCTAGCTACAAGTTTCTCAGTGAGTTCAGACCCCAACAGTACAGCTGCCCCACATCCGAGGTTTGCCGAGTACAAAAGGAAAACAAGCAATGCAGATCAAGACTCAAGAAGACAAGCCATCCTTGAACAGCAGAGAAAGTAAACATCAAGCATACTATAAAAGCACATACTTTCGCTGGGTCAAAATTTCGTGAATTTGAAATTTTGAGTATTTTCACGAGGTTTTAATATTTGCAAAATTGTAAAAATGGTATCCTACTTGAATTTGAATTATACTAATGGTCAATATTTATGCGAGGATTAATTTTTGCGAGATATAGGGCCTCACAAATATAGCAAAAATTAAACCCTCGCGAAAATTTCTGCTTTTACAGTTCTTTATTTACAGTAATTTCAATAAACACTATTCTGATTTCTATACTTAAAACGCTGTGAAGTCGTCAATATTTTTAGCGTACTAATTTTCATGATTGTGTTCATCCACAAAATTCAATCCTAGCAAGTATGAAAATTTTGCTTCAATATGTTTTACCTTTAGAATTTTAAGTCTGCCAATTCTTGTCTGCACTAAAAAATCATTTTTGCCAAAACCACAAAACTGTATGACAGCAAAATAAAAATATTCACAGTATACCATTGTAAATTTTGATGATTGATGACATTTTTATATCTTTTTAGTGTTGTACTTTGAAAGACTTAAAGTGTTTGCTGTGCTGTAGTTTACAAATTTATTTTCTCCAGTCGAAGATTTGACTATGCAAACCATGCACGACGATTGGTTGAAGATGTTTGGGATGATGCAGATGACCTTGATGACAATGAAGGGGAAGAAACTATGGATGACACACAAGCTCCTGTCAAAAAGTCGTACAAACCGGGCAGATACTACCGTAATCAGGTACTATTTTCACTTTGACCAACTTCCAAAACTACTTTTGTATAACAGTTAATAATTCCTTTTCATGCAGCATTGAGTTATGGTGTCGGCTGAACAGCCCAGGAGTCAGGTTACAGCCCCACTGGGATCATGACCATACCATATCTCTTCATATAACACTTGTGCTGTTTCCCAGGAAGAGTGTTCAAGTGTGATATAAATGTATTTATAATCTACAAGCTCTCATTACACTCCAGCTAAAATAAATTAGTATAAACACCGTCACACATAAAAGTATGCTTCCCAGGTTATAAAGCAAATGTGCCTTTTCTCAAACCAGTAATGTTGTATTTCAATAAAATTAAAATACAGAATTTTATTCTATATAGAAATAGATTAAATTTCATGTGTATGTCAGTATTATACTGTCAGATATTTGAAAAACTTAGCACTAATGTGTTTTACTGTAATATCATTTAATTTCATTGGCACATAATTTTGTAGGGGAGACGGATTGCAACTGTTGAATATAAACAATGGAAATATTACTTTGTTTGAAACTTTGATCGGATTTTTAGCTCCTCTGATTTTTGAAAAAAAATCTAATGAGGTGTTGTTGTCACGTCAGCATTGGTTAAAGTTTTTGTTTAGGTCCACCTTTTCTCAAAAACCATAAACTATAAGAGCTACAGCTTTGAAACTTTGAACACTTGTTTGTCATCATAAGATGACTTAGTAGGCCAAGAACCATAGCTTCCATTACATTTTGTCAGAATTATGGCCCTTTTTGCACTTAGAAAATTTGAGTTTCTTGGTTAAAATTTTTGTTTAGGTTCACCTTTTCTCAAAAACTACAAGAGCCACAACTTTGTACACTTGTTTATCATCATTAAGTAACTGTGTAGGCTAAGAACCGTGACTCTGATATGCATTTTGTCAGAATTATGGCCCTTTTTGTACTAAGAAAACATGAGTTTCTTAGTTAAAATCTTTGTTTAGGTCCACCTTTTCTCAAAAACTATAAAAGCTACAGCTTTGAAACTTTGCTCACACGTTAAGCATCATTAGGCGACTATGTAGGCCAAAAACCATATCTCTAACCTGCATTTTGTCAAAATTATGGCCCTTTCTGTACTTAGAAATTCTGAAGTATAACACTTTTTTTACAAACTGACCAGCACTTGCGATGCTCTTGTTATTTTGTGGATTGACGCAACCAAGAAATCCATGGAAATAAGTCCTTCATGAATAATAATGATTTCTTGTGAACATTAATGATTTTACATTACTATACCAATTTTACAGCTGATGTTATCAGAATGGATGGTTGAGGTTCCTGATGACTTTGAAGAGGAATGGTTGATGGTGATGTGTCCATGGGGAAAGAGATGCCTGATTGTCTCTGCCAAGGTACGATTGCACCATGTTTACCAGAGTTAGAGTTTCTATTCTATTCGATGTTGTTTAACACAACAATGATGTTTAACACAATAGATTATTGAACTTTTAAACTGACTTGTGAAATGGTGTTCAAGCTTATTGTCTCGTCTTAAGCGGTACTGTATGTCTCTCAGGGTTTATTGGTCATAATTGCATTGGGGTTTTAACTTTCAACGCTGTCCCCTAGATGATGCAACAGTTCACCTTGTTTGAGTCACCACTTCAGTTTTGTTGCATGCTAGACACATATCTACAAAAGTTGGAGATAATCCATCATAATCCATTCCTTTTTCTGGTCAATGTGCCTCAGATGTTATTCTGAATAAGGCACATCTGCTGATGTCTATATTTGCTGACATACTGTCAGTGCCACCATTTATGGATGATTGTTTTTCTAAGAAAATTTATTAGAGCCATGGCAGCTAATGTTTGGGTTTTAAAGTTGACATTTTGTACTTGTACTGAAATATTTGGAAATTATATTGTATGTCTCGGTAAGCGGTTGAGGTGCAAAAACTCCAGAAAATTTGAACTTGATGTCCAAATTTATTGAACACTTTGTTTACTACATAGATAACCTAATTTTGCAGTTCATGTTGATCTTTTTATTTTTGGTCAGTTTTAGCAAATATTTCTTACAGTTACACTGACATACATTGATAGGTTGAATACCACGACTGACTTGTGTAATCTCCTGGTCCCTGGTGGTTTTCTGGGGGCCTCCATGGCTTGGTGGTTAAGGTCACTGACTTCAAATTACTTGCCCCTCACCATTGTGGGTTCGAGCCTCACTCCGGATGTTGTATTCTTCATTTGAGGAAGCCAGGAAGGTTGGTGGTTCTACCCAGGTGCCTGCTGATGATAAAATAATGCATTGAGGGGCACCTGGGGTTTTGGTTTTGGTTTCTCAAAATCCTGGATACCTTGAGACTTTTGCTTGTCACCTTGTGACTTGAGGCAATCTCTGTTTTACTGTTGTATCATACAGCTTTTACTAATTGTTGTGGAAAAGCTAAAAAGAATAACTGAGTTGCTTTTGGATCCAAGGTTAAACAGAGGCCTGTTCTAAAATGTAATACTAAGTTTTGAAATCATTTTCCAAGACCAGTCAAAATAATTGTTTTAGAATATTTACAGGCGAACATTGTTAAATTCACATGCCACCCTTTGCTTAAACTGATTGTCCCACCAAAATCCCGATATAATATATAATTTTCATACACTTGAACTTGGATAATTCAAATGCCACCCTTTGCTTGAACTCATCATCAGGTCCTGGCAAAATACCTTTATAATATATAATTTTCGATGGCTTGAACTTCTGGTTAACAAATTTTGCCGTTCCCATTAAGTCCGAGCAAATGAAGTTCAACTTTATATGTGATATCTCATGCAGGGTGCAACTACAGCTTATGGTAGAAATGGATACAGAGTGAACTCATTTCCGTCACATCTACCTGGTGGAAACAGGCACCAGAAAGGAAGATACAAAGGTGCTTTTTCAAAATTGTATTATATTTTGTTTTAACCCTTAGCCTGCTGGTGGCAAGTGATTCTGCCTTTGCGACCAGTGCAGACCATGATCAGCCTGCACATCCATGCAGTCTGATCATGGTCTGCACTGTTCGCCAATCAGTCAGTATCTTTTTGGTATGCACCCCTTTTAACAGTTAAACATGTTTTTAGTCAGTAGATGACAATCATATATTTTTGGGGTCAATAGGTGAAATGTATAAATAGTCTTGACACTGATATTGGTTGTAGATCAATGAATGGGGAATGCTTAACCTCTACCAAACTTAATAGGGTGGTTCATGTGGTCAGTAGAGGGCTCTTCACAATGAAATAAAGGCTGAAAATTGGTAAGTGAATAAAGCCTCAGTCTATGACTGTCAAAACTTCTAAGGATGATAACTCTGGTCAGTTGATGTCTCCTTTGCATTCTAGATCATACGTATACGGTCAAGGTTACTGACCATCAGGACAAACCTTACAGGATCCTCCATTGTGGTCATAAGATAACCCCTGATAAATTGTAGGCTCATTAGGTCATAGTAACATTAAGCTGAAAAAAATAAAACAGCTTAGAGCTACCTCAAACAGGCCATCCACTTGGGGCATATGGTTTCTACGAAAACTTTTGTTTGGAAAAAAGTGTCATTAAAGCTATAGTGTATACATTACAAATAACAACATACATGATAATTTATTTCCAGATAATGCTATATTAGATTGTATCTACCATGAAGTGGAGAAAACGTTTTATGTGCTTGACATTATGAACTGGAAGGATCATCCTGTGTATGATAGTGACGTAAGTATCTTGTTTATCTGTCAGGGAAGCACAGGGGTATAATATGGTAGAGCTGACTAAGACTAGTCAGGGAAGCACAGAGGTATAATAAGGGGTAGAGCTGACTAAGACTAGTCAGGGAAGCACAGATGTATAAGGGGTAGAGCTGACTATGACTAGTCAGGGAAGTACAGAGGTATAAGGGGTAGAGCAGACAAACTCTTTTCAGGGAAACACAAGGGTATACTTAGTATAGAGCTGACTAAGTCTGGTAACAGACTCAAATGTGTTAGGGGTAAAACTGAATGTCTTGTCAGGAGAGCACTGAAGTATTAGGGAAGAACTGACTAAGTCTGGCCAAGGGAGCACAGAGGTGTAAGGGGTGGATCTTTGTCAGGGGAGCACAGAGGCATATGCGGTAGAGCTAAGTCTGGTTGGTGGAGCACAGAGATGTAAGAACTGTCAGGGGGGCACACAGGTTATAAAGGGTAGAGCTCTGTCAGTGGAGCACAGAGGAGAATAACAGCTAGAGCTAAGAGGAATCAGGGGGGCACACATGTTATAAGAGATAGAGCTCTGTCAGTGGAGCACAGAGGAGTATAACAGCTAGAGCTAAAACTAATCAGGGGAGCACACAGCTATAAGAGGTAGATCTGACCTTGACAGGAGTGATAGGAGTCTACAGTCTTCAGACTCAAGTGTATTATATTTTTACTTTGGGCAAGTGAACCCTGTGAAGCCAACTGTGAAGCTAAGCTGAAGGAAGTGACTTAGCATTGTGATGCCAGGGAAGTTAGACTATAAGGTGACAGATATACCTTACAGCACTATGAGAACTGGTTATTTATCCAGGAAGCTTTTATATTGTAGTTAGAGTTTAAAACAGTCAGTATTTATGTATATAAGACAGTTCTGTTTCTGAAGGATCTTTTATTTGAAGTACATTGTTCTTAACCATACCCTGCTAAATGTCTATAATGAACATGTCCATCTTTCAGTTTGGACAGTACCATTAACTGTTAAAAGGGGTAATTACCAAAAAGATACTGACTGAATAGTGAACAGTGCAGATCTTGATCAGACTGCATGAATGTGCAGGCTGATGAAGATCTACACTGGTCACAAAGGCAGAATCAGTCGTGTCCAGAGTGATAAAGGTTAAGTCATCTGATTATGTTGTCAATGACTTCTTGCAGTTTTTGCCAAAATGGTTATTTCATTGAGATACAAATAATGGATTTCAGCTAAAATTGGAACTTTTTTGTTTGAATTTAATTGTTCGGACAATGGTGAAATCCCGGATAATCAGTCCCTCATAAAGAGTGAATAATTTCCAATTTTTGAATCAGGTTGTCATAGTTTCACATCACATTAAAAGTTATGAAGTAACAAAGTATGGACATTATTTAATTTCAGACTGACTTCCGTTTTTTCTGGATGATGAGCAAGTTGCAGGAATTCCCAGAAGCGGGAGAAGTGAGCAAGTTAAATCCGGTAAGTTGTCCAGATACCCTTAAATCCCGAAAATAAGCCGGTTTTGAAAATAAGCCGGTCTCGAAAATAAGGCACCATTTCACTACAGGCAAAAAGGGTTCATAAATAAGCCTCACCCAAAAATAAGCTGTCCAGATTTTTGTATCAGTAATAATATCAATGACTTTATAAGGACACCAGATGAGATAGCAAAAGTTACCAGTGTGTACATAGCAGATTTATTTACACACGTAAGAGCAATAAAACATACTTTGGAATAAAAACACCTTAAACAATATAAGTTGTGCTGATATTTAAAACCATGGACAAATTAAAACTTTAGAAGCAAATCATCCGTGCAGTCTGATCATTAACTGCACTGTTCGCTATTCAGTCAGTATGTAAAAGTGTATTTTTTGTGAGGCTTTTATTTTCGCGAAATTTTGTGAATAAGGCTTCTCGCAAATTTATCTGTCTTGCTAATCTTCTGCGGAGAAGGCCAATGTTGCAAATCGTGAATTCAAAAACTAAAAAAAAATGAAAATTTTAAAATAGAAAAAAAAAAATGCACCAGAAATATAAGACTTTTACAGTAGCCAAAAAGGAATGATATTGACTGATAATAACACCTGTTACTTGATGTATTTATGAATGATACATAAAAGATATCCGGTATACAGTGCTTTTTGAAATTTTACATTTTTGTTTGTTTTCAGTACAAGTTTGTACCACTGCAGTATCATAGCTGCAAAAAAGAGAATCTGCAGCAGATATATAGTTCAGCAACACAACAGGTAGATTCTAGATTTAATCAAAGAAACATGTATATTTTATGTCAGTTATCTTGAATAAATGAGAAATTAATGTCACCTGAAACCATACACCTTTTTACCCCACTCATTGCTTGCCTGTGGAAAACTTAAGGTTGTCAGTCTAGAGGTTAGGGGGCTGAACCTCTGGCTACAAAACAGATGTTTTTTATTTACGAATTACATGTATAGTCACTGGCTATATAAGACTAGCAGGTGAGTGCTAGAATTTTTTTAAGATGAGCTTCAGTAAATCTAATATTTTTGTCGCGAGCCTACTGATAGAATATCTTCAGCTACTGTACATGTGATTCTTTTAGGTTTGAATTTGATTTTTCAACCCATTTAAATCAAATTTAAACAAGCCAGGCAAGGGGAAAATTAGGTATTTCTGTAAGCAGGAATGGTTACGTTTTAAAAGCAATAATATAGAGTTTTGGTTTTATTAGCTCATCTGATTTTTTGAAAAAAAATGATGAGTTATTGTCATCACTTGAGCGGTTGTCGGCGTCGGCGTCTGCGTCGGCGTTGCCTGGTTAAGTTTTATGTTTAGGTCAGCTGTTTCTCCTAAACATCAAAGCTATTGCTTGAAACTTGGAATACTTGTTCACCATCATAAGCTGACCCTGTATAGCAAGAAACAAACTCCATCTTGCTTTTTGCAGATTATGGCCCCTTTTGTCTTAGAAAATATCAGATTTCTTGGATTAAGTTTATGTTTAGGTCAACTTTCTCTCCTAAACTATCAAAGCTATTGCTTTGAAACTGGAATACTTGTTCACCATCATAAGCAGACCCTGTACATCAAGAAACATAACTCCATCTTGCTTTTGCAAGAATTATTGCCCTTTTGGACTTAGAAAATCAGTTTTCTTGTTAAGTTTTATGTTTAGGTCACTTTTATCCTAAACAATCAAAGCATTGCTTAAAACTTGCAACACTGTTCACCAATCAGAAGCTGACCCTGTACAGCAAGAAACATAACTCCATCCTGCTTTTTGCAAGATTTATGGCCCCTTTTGGACTTAGAAAATATCAGATTTCTTGGTTAAGTTTTATGTTTAGGTCAACTTTTCTCTTAAACTATCAAGCTATTGCTTTAAAACTTGCAACCTTGTTCACCATCATAAGCGACCCTGTACAGCAAGCAACAAACTCCATCCTGCTTTTTGCAATAATTATTGCCCCTTTTGGACTTAGAAAATCATTTCTTGGTTGAGTATTATGTTAAGTCAACTTTTCTCATAACTATCAAAGCTATTGCTTTAAAACTTGCAACAGTTTTTCACCATCATAATGGACACGGTACATCAAGAAACATAACTCTATCCTGCTTTTTGCAAGAATGATGGCCCTTTTTAGACTTAGAAAATCATGGTAGGACAATATTTCTATTATACAAAAAAAATCAGATGAGCGTCAGCACCCGCAAGGCGGTGCTCTTGTTTCATTATTAGTTACATAAGACAGAGTTTTTTTTCGGCCATTTTTATAGCCGTTATGGCTATATTTCCAATGCCAGAAAGTATGTATTTCCCAAATGAATGCAAAAATTCCAAGTCTACATTCTGAAAAAAAATTTCATCAAAATGCACAATCATTGCCCAAATTATGACAATTTTGTAATGGTTGTATCTTAAAGTGTTGTACAATGTGAAACAAGTGTATGAGAAGTACTTAAACACATCCTACTATATCTTATGGACTAAATATTTCCCAATTTGAACATTTACGCGTCAAAATTCCCAATATTGGGGGTATAGGCTATGTTCCCAAAACAGGAAGAAAAAACCCTGTAAGACGATGTATTTTTCTTAAATATTTTTTTTTTTTATACAGACATATACTATACTATAAAGAACAGCGCGCAGTTGTCAAAGTGTTTAATATTTATGAAAAATGACTACATACATCCACAGGGTTTTCCCGGACGCAGGTTTTCTGCGTCCCTGACGCGCTTTTACTGCTTTGAACTCGCATTTTTTAGTGCCTCTGCGTCCCACTGGACCCGCAAAATCGTCACGAAACTCTTTGCACTGAAGCCTCCTTTGTGCAGATACCCATATAAAATGCGCAGTTTTTTACCACCGACCATCCCCGAATCATGGGTGCTCATTATACACAGTGTAAGAACGATTTTCCAACTCAAAACAAGTTTGTTATCGATGTTCGCCATTTTGGTAAAGGAAACTACTTCTCCGCGCTAACTGTCACCGCTAAAATCTAAGATTGCCGTACGTTCCGTAAAAGATCGAATGGTTTATTTTTTATTAAACAAAATTAATTTCATATAAATTTAAAGTATTTGATGAAAAAATATTAATAAATCACAAAATTATGATACTAATTAAGGATCGAGTATTATCTTTAACCGAGATAAAACTGTGAACAACATAATTGACACAGGTGACACGTTAATTGCCGTAAATTACTGGCTATTTAGCATAACAAAAGACTATCACACCTTGTAATCAGTCGTATTGAGAAGCTCATGCCATTGAAAGATACCATTCCGAAATATTGAATCAGCTGCTATCTAAATTAAAAAGATACAATTAAGTTCATTCGTTTTAGGGTAAATTTTTATAGTAAAAGTCCATTTTCAAGATCAATAATTTGTGGACCCCCAAAAATTATTAGGGACCCTTAAATTAGCAGCCATGGGAGTCCATGGACTCCCAAATAAAAAACCTGAGGGAAAACCCTGCATCCAGAGTGGCATTTAACATGTTAGTAGATTGATGCTTTATAAGGCTAGTAGGCATAAAATTTCCAAGATACATTGATTTGACTTAGAGGGTATTTTTAAATTAAGATCATCTTATTATATTGTTTTGCTTTTTAATGTAACATGAACTATACAGAATGATGGATATGTAAACAATCTTGTTTATTGCATTATGTGCATTTTAAATCTTTGAAAACATGTTCGGGGCCTCTGTGGCAGAGTGGTTACAGTTGCTGACTTCAAATGACTTGCCCCCTCATCGATGTGGGTTCGAGCCTCACTCGGGCCTTGAATTCTTCATGTGAAGAAGCCATCCAGCTAGCTTACGGAATGTCGGTGGTTCTACCCAGGTGCCCGCTTATGATGAAATAATGCACGGAGGGGCACCTGCGGTCTTCCTCCACCATAAAACCTGAATTGGTGCGACGTTAAACCCAACAAATAATAAATTGAAAACATGTTCACTCCGTAACTTGGTGTTTTTGATATTCCTTCAAAAATTTGGTCTGTGTAAGACCATCTGCCTGATTGTTTAAGAGGCTTGGCAATAAAGTTCCAGAGGTTGTTATTGATTTTCCAGATTTATTTATACTGTAGGCAGACTTGATTATTAGAACAAGACTGATGTAGAATGGTTTTTAAACCAAATACAAGCTAACAAACTTTCTTTTCTAGTTTGATGGTTGTCTGTTCTATCACAAGAAAGCTCACTACACTTTTGGCGCCTCCCCACTTGTTGTCTGGTTGAAACCTTACATGATAGGAGAAATGCTAGACATAGAAATTCCAGAAAGTATGCTCCAACAGAAGCCGGCAAATTATTCTACATACGCAGCTCACATGGAGCAAGTAAAGGAACAAAAGGCACGTTATGCCAAAGAGCGTGAGGAACGGAAAGCTTACAAGAAGAAAAATCGTGGCCCAGATAGGTCAAGACAGTTTAAAATGGATGTAAGTCATGAATGTGATTCTTCAAATATAAGTAAGGAGGGTAATATCTCAAATTCTAGTATAGATGACAGTAATGTAAGTGAAGATATGGAACATCAGGGGGATGCTAACGGCAACAGTGTGACTTGAGTTGGTGCAAGTTCATGGGTATCGATAGGTAAATATTTGCAAAAAGATGGTATCGACCTTATTGTAAGGTTGTAACTGGTTTTTGCTTAGATAGCAGTAATGCTTTACGAACAGTTTAACCGGTTGTTAACTGCATTTTAAGAAAGAAAAGTTTACCTTAAGCAAATTAATTACAAAGTGCCAGTTTTATCTATTTACCAGTGGTATCTTACCAACCAATATTGCTTTTAACATCAAGGCTGTGTGTGATATTATCTTTGTATTGCTTTTAATAGTGTCTTAAACAGGAGCCAGGTAAAATCCCATTACGCTGCAAGAAAAGAGAACGGATGGTCAATTTTATACTTGCTGAAAATCTTGATTCACACACCTATAATTTCTCTGAAAGAAAATACGTTGGAATAGTTATCTTAGTTCAGACTCAGCTTGTTTGATTTTAGTGTTCATGTTCCTTGTTCATTTTTTTTTTTTGAAGATTTGTTATAAAAGTAACAAACAGTTAAAATATATTCTCATCGGGAAAAAACCCAAAGTTCTTGCCTTAATAAGGGAAAGAACTCTTACCTGCACGATTTTCGTTTTAGTTAAAATTAATGTTTTGTCAGGTTACCTATATGGTGCAAGCTTAACCAGACTTTTAAGTTTTTTATTGTTCAGACCGTGTTGTTTGTCTGAAGACTATGAAGAAATATGTCATCAAGATTTTAACGTTAAAATGATTTTACTTAGTTATTTTTTTTGCTATTTTGTGTAAAAAAAAAGATCAAAAATGGATAAGGAGGAGCACAAACACTGATTTATTTTTGCTGTTTTTGAGTTTCTGTTGCATTTTTGTAAAACATTTTTTACTTTCTAGCTAGGACGTAAATTGTCAATTTACGTACTTGTTTTTAGTTTGTGATTCATTTTGGATCAAGGATGTCAGTGGCTACGTCAAACTTTTCATGTAATAAAATTGTTGAAAATGAACCAGTGTTTGTGTTCAATTAATCTTTCTCTTCTCCATTAGTCTATACCAGTAATTCAGCAAGCAAATTAAATCCTTTCTAAGATGTCCCAACGTTTAACAACTACGGTACTTAACTGCATTGTGTTTTTGAATGAATTATTTCTACTTTTCATACCTCATACCCTTCTTCAGAGAGAATCAGTACCTGGAGAATGTTTTGACCTACATTTGTCAGATTTCATACGGTTGATTGCCTGTGGTCAGTGACCACTATTGTTTTTGAGGGTTTGGTAGGTTAATGGTTACAGTGGCCTGAAGACTGAAAATTTTTTTCAGTCAAGAGCAGATTGCGTGGGCCTACAGTTTCCAAACTTAAAAAGCTTTGATTATTGCCTGTGGTTAGTAGATCCCTTTAGGTTTGGAGGTTTTATTTGTCAAAGGTCTAGGTCAACTAATTACAACTCGGAAAACAGCTTGTGAACAATAAATGAAGTATACTTAGGCTTTGGCATGCAGCCTTCTGTCTTCATAGGCTGATTGTCTCTGTTATGTTTGCCATGGTCGCATATCATGCCCCAATTGTCAAAGACTTGGAAGGCACATAGTGTTCCACTTGTCCATCTGTCAGTCGATCACACTTTCTTGTGTACTCAACATCTACCTTGTCAACATGAAATGGATTTGAAAAATGTCCCTGACTTACTCTGTCACAGTATCTTGTTAGCTCACCAGAACTTTGTTCAGGGTGAGCTGTTAGTTTAATTGGATTGTACCTACATCGTGCATCAACATTTTTACTAAAACATCTCTGACATTACTTTAAATTACATCAGACTTGGTCAGTATCATTCTGGCATGGACCTCTATCAAGTTTGACCATATGGTTTAGCTTAGTCCCTTATGGGGGCTAACAACTTCTCATGAACCCCTTGATGGATCTTCATCAAAATTGGTTGTAGCATCTTTAAGAGGCCAATAAAGCTAAGAATAGAAATAGCTTTAAACAACTCGTTAACTGCTCGATGGATCTTCATCAGACTTGCTCAGTAGCAGTATTATGTCCTCTTCCAAATTTGTTCGAATGGAGGTGCTTTGCCACTTAAGGGCCCATTGTAGCTGAAAATAAAAATACCTATTAATAACCTTTCATAAACTGTGTGATGTATCTTCCACAAACTTGGTCTGTACTGTAGCATCATTGTAAGGTCCACTCCCACTTCTGTTTGACTGGGGTCGCTTGGCCCCTTTTAGTGGCCGCGATAGCAGAAAAATAGAAGTATCTAAAAATATCTTTTTCTCATAAACTGTTTTATGTATCCTCCACAAACCTGGTCTGAAGCATTATTATAAAGTCCGTTCCCAAATTAGTTTAAATGGGGGGCACCTGGCCCCTTTTAGGGGCAGCTCAAGCTAAAAATAGAAATATTTTAAAACAACTTTTTCTCATGAACTGCATGATGGATCTTCATCAAACTTATTCTATAGAATCATTGTAAGGTGTTCTCCCAGATTTGTTCAAATGGGCGAGTTTGGCCTCTTTTATGGGTCACTAGAGCTAAAAATAGAAATACATTTAAACTGCTTGATGGATCATCATTAACCTTGATTCGTAGCATCCCTCTGAGATCTTCTCTCAGAGTTATTCAGATGGCATTACTTGACCAGTTTTTCGGTGCTTCCGAGGGATGTGCTTTTCAGATTTTATAAACTTCACAGCAGCGGGTGTTAAGTGCTGTGTGGCGGCCGTAAAAAGTCGCCCCGACTTCATCTCAGTGTTGTTATATTTTCTGGTCCTTCGGGATCATTGATTTCAACTCATTTAGATTTGAAGATTGAATACTGCTTAAGCCTGTGCTAGGGGGCATGGGCAGTGTTGCATTTTCCATTACTGCTCATGAACAGACTCAGTCAAACCGAGTCTGCAATTTTCACTGTTTGCCTTGTTCTCGGTGCTTCCGAGGGATCTACTTTTCAGATTTTATGATAAACACAGTTAGTACCATTAATGATTTAGGGTGTTATACACATACGCAAGGTCAAATGGTCAAGGTCAGGTGAGCAACTTAGGGCCACTTTGATCAACTTGTTAGCTTGAGCTTGACTATTCAAAGAATAGTCTGAGCTGTTGTACTCACCCTGGTGCCGGTGTCTGCGTCATTGGTTAAAGTTTTGCATGCAAGTATGTATAGCCATCATTTAATGGCATATAGCTTTGAAACTTATTTTTTTCTTTTTCTAGGTCAATTACCAACCTCACTGGGTCAAGTCCCATAACTCTTGACATGTATTTTGGCCAAATTAAGCCCCCTTTGGGCGTAGAAAATCCTTGTTAAAATTTTGCATAAAAGTCATAAAATTTTGCATAAAAGTCACTATCTCCAAAACTAATGCAGATGTTGATTTGAAACTTCACATGTGTCTTCTGAGTTATAAAACTAGGTGATAGCGTCCAGTCCCATTAACTCATTTATTTTGGCCAGATATGACCTTTTGGACTTAAAAAATCCTGGTTAAAGTTTTACATGCAACTCACTAACTAAAAAACTAATGTAAATATTGAATTGGAACTTCATATGTTTCTTTGGGTTTATAAAACTAGGTCATTGCATCAAGTCCCATAACTGACATGTTTTTTGCAAATTTATGTCCCCTTTTGAACTTACAAACTTCAGGTTAAAGTTTTGCATGCAAGTTACTATCTCCAAATCTAATGCAGATACTGGATGGAAACTCTATAGATATTTTAACATTTAGGGTAATATTCCTGTTTCTGGGACAACAATTTGAATAGTCGAGCATTGGCTGTCTTACGGACAGCTTTTGTTATTTATCCAAGTATTGCCCCGTTATGGACATTATTAATTATTCTGTTCAGGGGGAATGTTTCATGCAATAATGGCATCATTCTTGTTCAAATCATTTTCAGATCAGTAACTGCAACCTTGGACAAATTGTAATTTGATTGACTGTGGTCAGTAGATGACTTTAGGGTGAGCTATTGTGATCGCTCACCGTCGTCTGTCCATCCAAACAATCCTTTATACCACAGTCACACATACGGCGCAAATAGCTACGTCGAGCTACGGATAGAAACGTAGTAACCCGTATCGATCCGTACCTGAGCCGTACGAATTGATACGGCTTACTACATTAAGGTACGTCTCAGGTACGTTTCAATACGGGTCGATACGGATTACTACGTTTTTATCCGTGGCTAGACATAGCTTTCCGCGCCATATGTGTGACTGGGGTATTAAACAACATCTCCTCCTAAACCACCAGGCCAATTTTGATGAAACTTCACAGGGATGTTCCTTGGATGGTCTTCTTTAAAAGTTGTTCAAAGAATTGAATTCCATACAGAACTCTGGTTGCCAAAACCACAGGTCATAGGGCGTTTAGATTTGGTTTGTAGCACCATCTAGTGGTCCTCTACCAAGATAGTTCAAATTATCCCCCTAGGGTCAAATATGGCCCCATCCTGGGGGTCACATGGTTCACATAGACTTATATAGGGAAAACTTTGAAAATCTTCTTGTCCAAAACCACAAGGCATAGAGCCTTGATATTTGGCATTTGACATCATTTAATAGTCCTCTATAAAGGTTGTTCAAATTATACCCATTGGGTGAAAAGAGGTCCTGCCCCCGGGGGTCCCAACTTTTACATAGACTTATGTAGGAAAAAACTTTAAAAAATCTTCCTTGTCTGAAACCACAAGACCTAGAGCTTTGATATTTGGTATGTAGCATTGCCTTGTAGTCCTTTACCAAAATTAGGGATCACTTGACTGTGACCTTGACCTACTAACCTACTTTCTTGTTTTTAGCTCACCTTAGCTCGGGGTGAGCTATTGTGATCGCTCACCGTCGGCGTCCATCCACACTTTCCTTTAAACAACATCTCCTCCTAAACCACCAGCCCAATTTTGATGAAACTTTACAGGGAAGTTCCTTGGATGGTCTTCTTTAATAATTGTTCAAAGAATTGAATTCCGTACAGAAATCTGGTTGCCATGGCAACCGAAAGGAAAAACTTTAAAAATCTTCTTGTCCAAAACCATGGCCTATGGCTTTGATATTTGGTATGTAGCATCATCTATTGGTCCTCTACCAAGATTATTCAAATTATCCCCGTAGGTTAAAATATGGCCTCGCCCTGGGGGTCGCATGTTTTACATAGGAAAAACTGAAAATCTTCTTGTCCAAAACCAGAGGGCCTAGGGCTTTGATATTTGGTATGTAGCATCATCTAGTGGTCCTCTACCAAGATTATTCAACTTATTCCCCTAGGGTCAAATATGGCCCCGCCCCAGGGGTCAATGGTTTATATAGACTTATATATAGGGAAAAACTTGGAAAATCTTCTTGTCCAAAACCACATGGCCAAGGGCTTTGATATTTGGTATGTAGCATCATCTATTGGTCCTCTACCAAGTTTGTTCAGATTATCCCACTAGGGTCAAATATGGCCCCGCCCTGGGGGTCACATGGTTTATATAGACTTATATATAGGGAAAAACTTTGAAAATCTTCTTGTCCAAAACCATAGTGCCCAGGGCTTTGAAATTTGGTACTGTAAATCACATTATATTCGCGTGATCTTTATTTCGCGATTCCCTGCTCCCTGAATTATTTCGCGGATTTATGAATTTGCGGCAGGAGGGTCTGAAGTATAAATTCGCGCAGGTTCTTATCTTAATATGTTAGCAAAATTCCAATTCCGTAAGTCATGATTGCATTAATGCCCATTCTTTCCTACTGTACCAAATTCATGCACGCCAAAACCTAGTTACACATGGTCCGTAACTGTTATTTCGTACTAGTAATCGGTTACTTTATTCACATAAATTGCTTTTGTTCGACTTATATTTATTGAAAAGAGCCTTTTAATCCTTTATTCAATTTACGGGTGATTATTCTTATTACATTTATAGCTGATAAAATGTTCAAAGTTTGTTACAGTCATTTCATATATAACTGTAACGTGCAAGAATATAGTACAATTGTGTGATAAATTGTCCGCTAATCCCTATTGTTATCTAAACAAAATATGCAGAAAGATTCAGGTTTGTCGAGAAGATAAAGGATGTTATGGACCATCCCCTCAGGCAACACACTGCTTGTTTGACACACACAAAATGTAGTTTTGAGGATTTTTATAATACTTATTAGCCCACCATCATCAGATGGTGGGCTATTCAAATCACTCTGCGTCCGTGGTCCGACGTCCTTCCGTCCGTCCGTCCGTCCGTCCTTCCGTTAACAATTTCTCGTTATCGCATCTCCTCAGAAACTACCAGGGGCATTTTGACCAAACTTTGTCAGAATGATGTATTGGTACTCTAGTTGTGTCCCCCTGAAAATCAGACTGGTTCAACAATTTTTTAGTGAGTTATGGCCCTTTGTTTATTTCTACAATTTACATAGATTTATATAGGGAAAAACTTTGAAAATCTTCTTGTCCAAAACCACAGAGCCTAGGGCTTTGATATTTGGTATGAAGCATCATCTAGTGGTCCTCTACCAAGATGATTCAAATTATTTCCCTGGGGTCTAATATGGCCCCGCCCCGGGGGTCACATGGTTTATATAGACTTATATAGGGAAAAACTTTGAAAAACCTCATGTTCAAAACCATAGGGCCTAGGGCTTTGATATTTTGTATGTGACATCATCTAGTGGTCTTCTACTAAGATTTTTCAAATTATCCCCCTAGGGTCAAATATGGCCCCGCCCCGGGGGTCACATGGTTTACATAGACTTATATAGGGAAAAACTTTGAATATCTTCTTGCCCAAACCACAAAACCTAGGGCTTTGATATTTGTTATGTAGCATCATCTAGTGGTTCTCTACCAAGTTTGGTCAAATTATCCCCCTAGGGTCAAATATGGCCCCGCCCTGGGGGTCACATGGTTCATATAGACTTATATAGGGAAAAACTTTTAAAATCTTCTTGTCAGTAACCTAAAATATTCAAATTTGGACCACATGTATGGTTTTGAGTGGCAAAATGAACCTTGACATGAGTTGACCTTGGTATTGACCTAGTGACCTACTTTCACATTTCTGTAGCTACAGCCTTCAAATTTGGACCACGTGCATAGCTTTGAGCACTGAAAAAACTTTGACCTTGACATTGACCTAGTGACCTACTTTCACATTTTTGAAGGTACAGGCTTCAAATTTGGACCATGTGCATAGTTTTGTGTTCCGAAATGAAATTTGACCTTGATTTTGACCTAGTGAGCTACTTTCACATTTCTCAAGCTACAGCCTTCAAATTTGGACCACATGCTTAGTTTTGTGTACCGAAACAAACTTTGACCTTTACATTGACCTAGTGACCTACTTTCACATGTTTCAAGGTACAGGCTTCAAATTTGGACCACATGCATAGTTCTGTGTTCCGAAAAAAATTTGACATTGATTTTGACCTAGTGACCTACTTTCACATTTCTCGAGCTACAGCCTTCAAATTTGGACCACTTGCATAGTTTTGTGTACCGAACAAACTTTGACCTTTACATTGACCTAGTGACCTACTTTCACATTTTTGAAGGTACAGGCTTCAAATTTGGACCACATGCATAGTTCTGTGTTCCGAAATAAAATTTGACCTTGATTTTGACCTAGTGACCTACTTTCACATTTCTCAAGCTACAGCCTTCAAATTTGGACCACTTGCTTAGTTTTGTGTACCGAAATGAACTTTGATATTAAGATTGACCTAGTGACCTACTTTCACATTTCTGTAGCTACAGGCTTCAAATTTAGACCACATGCATAGGATTGTGTACCGAAACAAACTTTGACATTGACCTAGTGACCTACTTTCACTTTCTCAAGCTACAGCCTTCAAATTTGGACCACTTGCATAGTTTTTTGTACCAAAGTAAACTGTGCTCTTAAGATTGACCTAGTGACCTACTTTCAAATTTCTCAAACTACAGCCTTCAAACTTGATGCACATGCATAGTTTTGTGTACAAAGAACTTTGTCCTTGAAATTGATCTAGTGACCTACTTTTACATTTCTCAAGCTACAGCTTTTGAATTTGGACCACATGCACAGTGTTGTGTAGGGAAATGAAATTTGACCTTGAGCTAGTCAGTAAGTCTTGAAATTTAGAACACTCAAAAATGGCACATTGGTGGGCGCCAAGATCACTCTGTGATCTCTTGTTCTGAATAATATATTGAAATAATTGAAATTGATTCAGTAAACATCGCGTACAGGCAGCTAGTTATCATTGCTGAACTTGACCGTATTTCGGACATTCTTTTCGGATATGTTTGTATGTTATGGAAGGAAACTTACACGTATTTATGAATTCGCGATGCACCCGATCTGCGAAAAATAGCGAAAATTAAAACAGCGCGAATAATACCGGATTTACATTATGTAGCATCATCTAATGGTCTTCTACCAAGATTTTTCAAATTATCCCCCTGGGGTCAAATATGGCCCAGCCCCAGGGGGCACATGGTTTAAATAGACTTGTACGGGGAAAAACCTTTAAAAAAATTCTTGTCTTAAACCATAAGGCCCAGAGCTTAGATAAATAGTATGTGTTATGCGCTAGTGGTTCTTTACCAAGATTGTTCAAATCATGACCCTGAGGTCAATATAGGCCATGCCCTGGTGGTTCCTTGTTTTACAT
This sequence comes from Mercenaria mercenaria, assembly GCF_021730395.1. Lineage (NCBI taxonomy): Eukaryota > Metazoa > Mollusca > Bivalvia > Venerida > Veneridae > Mercenaria > Mercenaria mercenaria. The sequence goes on from NC_069368.1 coordinate 11,270,216, forward strand.
AGACTTATTTGCAACAATGGCAAAGTAATTTGGACCACAAGCATAATGTTTTAATACAGATTTCAACATTCATCTTGAATTGTCTTAACATACTTTCTTGTTTTTGAAGGTACAGCATAGAAATTTGGACTACCAGTTTAATTTTTAAACAGATTTCATTAGTTATCTTGAAAAATCTTTACCTTGACCTACTCACCTAGTTTTTAGCTCGACTATTTGAAGAATAGTATAGCTATTCTACTCGCCCTGGCGTTGGCGTCGCACCTTGATTAAAGTTTTACATGCAAGTACATATGGCTATCATTTAAAAGCATATTGCTCTGAAACTTATTTTTTCTTTTTCTAGGCCAATTACCAACCTCACCTGATCAAGTCCCATAACTCTAACATGTATTTTGGCTAAATTATGCCTCCTTTTGGACTTAGAAACTCCTGGTTGAAGTACATATGGCTATCATTTAAAAACATATAGCTTTTTTAAATCATTTTTAGCTCGACTGTTCCAAGAATTGGGGAGCTATCCTACTCGCCACGGCATCGGCGTGAGCGTGAGCGTCAGACAAATGTTAAAGTTTGTGTACCACCCAAAATATTTTCAAAGTCCATTGAGATAATGCTTTCATATTTTGCCTACTTATTAACCATCATGACCCCAGTCTGTAAAAAGGAGGAGGCAACTCTATCAAGCATTTTGACTGAATTATGGCCCCTTTTCGACTTAGAATAAACGTTAAAGTTTGCGTACCACCCCAAATATTTTCAAAGTCCATTGAGATATTGCTTTCATAGTTTGCATACTTGTTTACCATCATGACCCAAGTCTGTAAAAAGGAGGAGGCAACTCTATCAAGCATTTTGACTAGATTATGGTCCCTTTTCGTCTTAGAATAAATGTTAAAGTTTGCGTACCACCCCAAATATTTTCAAAGTCCATTGAGATATTGCTTTCATATTTTGCATACTTGTTTACCATCATGACCCCAGTCTGTAAACAGGAGCAGACAACTGTATCAAGTATTTTGACTGAATTATGGCCCCTTTTCGACTTAAAATATACTTATTGTAATGGTAAAGTTTTACTCATAGCTTATATTATACTATCAAGCACTGAGAATAGTCGAACGCGCTGTCAACTGACAACTCTTGTTTCTTTTTCTAGGTCAATTACCAACCTCACTGGGTAAAGTCCCATAACTCTGACATGTATTTCGGGCAAATTATGCCCCCTTTGGGACTTAGAAAATTCTTATTGAAGTTTTACTTGCAAGTTCCTATCTCCAAAACTGATGCAGATATTGAATTGAAACTTCATGTGTCTTCGTAGTTATGAAACTAGGTGAAAGCATCAATACCCATAACTATGACATGCAATTTGGCCAAATTATGCCCCCTTTTGGACTTAGAAAATCCTGGTTAAAGTTTTGTGTGCAAGTACATATGGCTATCATTTAAAAGCATATAGCTTTGAAACGTATTTTTTCTTTTTCAAGGTCAATTACCAACATCACTGGGACTTAGAAAATTCTGGTTAAATATGTGTCTTCAGGGTTATAAAACTAGTTGATTGCATCAAGTCTTATAACTTGTATTTTTGGCAAATTATGCCCCCTTTTGGACTTAGAAAACTTCTGTTTAAAGTTTTGGTTGAAACTCTATTGATATTCTGTCATTAGATTAATATTCCTGCTTCTGTGACAACGATTCTAATAGTCGAGCACTGGCTGTCTTAGGGACAGCTATTGTTGTTAGTGAAGCTTAAGCAAAGAAATTTGTTCAAGCATGCAACTAATCTCGGATGAGTGATATGGGGCCATCATGGCCCTCTTAAGATATAGCCTTGGAATTTGAATGACATATACAGTTTTGCACATTAATCTTAAAACTGACTTTCAGTGACCATGAATGTGACCTACTGACCTGCTTTCTTGATATTTTAGCATCAGTTTGACATTTGAAACATGTAGCTCATATTACTCAGGTGAGCAATCCAGGGTCATCATGACCCTCTTGTGTAGGTTTAAGGGGTCAATGTCACAGTGACTTTGATACTTAAAAGGTTTCCAGTCAGAAACTGAAATGGCTTAGGCTTTATAGAATGGTTGAATGTTATCACTAAAGCCTCTGTTGGTCAAGGGCACAGAAACATTAAAACCGAAAATCTTTTCATCAGTATCGTTCTGTATTAAATGGATACATCATTTAAACTAATTTTATAACTAACTGTGATCATTTGATGACCCTTACTGTTTTAGAGGTGAGGTCAAGGTCACAGTGATCTTGAGGCTGAAACAGTTTCTGATCAATAGCAGGAAAACAACAGGGCTTACAGTCTTCAAACTTCATATGATGATTGCCTGTTGTTAATAGGTTGCCCCAATCTTTTTTAAGGTCATCTTGTCTTAAATAATTATATCTTTTGGTAATCCAAGCTTAACTCAAAATGCGTCATCAGAAATAACATCATTTTGTCAAATCATAGTAAGGCGTTTCTAACACCCTACAGGCCATATTGTCTACCATTTATACACGAAACACTGCCAGAATATTTATCTTCCTAAAATCCAGTTTGAACCTAGTCCCTTTGGGAGTCGAAAACTAGGACTAGGACAGTACTGTAGAGGGTCCCATGTGGTTCTGGGATGATCTGTATATGAAAAGAATTGGAACCACTGCCTTACCCTTGCATGATCGTAAGAGGCGACTTATAAGGTCTTAACACTTGGTTTTGCTGTAACAATGTGATTCCAGCAGGTATACAAATTTTGATTCTATCCCTCATGTTTTTATTTCGATGTAAATGAGATGTGAAACCAAACTTTGTAGTCCTGTTTGGCACCATATAACCTATACTGTGTTGGTGCGCTGTAAAACCCAAATTAAAAAAAAAAAATTACTGTAGAGGCCATTGTTGCACACATATTATTATGTAGAAATCTTTTTACTTAGCTGATGGAATCTAAATGGTTCAAGGGGATACCAGACAACTTTGATACAGACTGGTGTACAGTAGCTTGTCCTGTAGGACAGAGATGTCTTGTTATGGCCATAGATGTAAGTACAGCATGTTGTGGTATGTCCATAGATGTAAGTTAAACGTGTCTTGTTATGACCATAGATGTTAATACAACATGTTGTGTTATGTCCATAGATATAACTAATATATGTCTCCCTATGGCCATAGATCTATGTACAACATGTTTCATTACGGCCATAGATGTACGTCTCGTTATGACTATAGATTAAGTATAAATTTTCTTGTAATGGTCATATATGTTAAGTACAACATAACTCATTATGGCCATAGATGTACATGTCTCGTTATGACAATAGATTAAGTATAAATTTTCTTGTAATGGTCATACATGTTAAGTACAACATACCTCGTTATGGCCATAGATATAATAACACATGTCTCGTTTTGGCCATAGATGTGAGTGACTCATGTTTGACCATACATTAAGTATGACATGACTTGTTACGACCATAGATGTAAGTACAACATGTTATGGCCATACATTAAGTACAACATGACTTGTAAGGACCATAGATGTAAGTACAACATGTCTCGTTGCAGCCATAAATAAGTACATGTCTCATTATGGCTGTAGATATAAGTACAACATACCTCGTTATGGCCATATATATAAGTACAGCATGTTTTGTTAAAGGCATAGATGTAAGTACAACATGTCTCGTTATGGCCTTAGATGTAAGTACAACATGTCTTCTTGTGGCCATAGATGCAAGTACAACATGTCTTTTTATGGCCGTAGATGTAAGTAACACGTCTCATTATGGCCATAGATGTAAGTAAAGCATCTTGCTATGACCATGTATGTGAGTACAACATGCCTCTCTTTTGCCTTAGATGTAAGTAGAACATGTCTTATTACAGCCATAGATGTAAGTACAACATCTCATTTTGGCCATACATGTAAGTATAACATGTCTAGTTATGGCCATATATGTAAGTACAACATCTCTTGTTATGGTCATAAATGTAAGTGCAACATGTTTCCTCATAGCCATAGATATAAATACAACATGTCTTGCTTTGGCCATAGATGTAAGTATAACATGTCTTGTTATGGCCATAGAATGATGTAAGTTACACATGTCTCATTATTGCCATAGATGTAATTATACATCTCATTATGACCATAGGTGTAAGTACAACATGTCTTAGTATCTAGTTATGGCCATAGATGTAAGTACGACATGCCTTGTTATGGCTATAGATGTAATTACAACATGCCTTGTTATGCCCAGATGTAATTACAAGTCTTGTTATGGCCATAGATGTATTTACAATATGTCTTGTTATGGCCATAGATGTAAGTACAATGTGTCTTGTTATGGCCATTGTTGTAAGTACAACATGTCTTGTTATGGCCATAGATGTAAATAACACATCTCAGTATGACTTAAGGAGGTAGGTTACCTTGATATTTGTATGTGCGCATGCCCAACCGGAAGCTAACGTGACAATTTACGACGACGTTTACGACAAACTAAATGTGTTTGTATATCCATTCTTCTGAAAAATAATCATGAACCTGCCTCCGATCTAACGCTTCATGGTGTTATAATGCAGAAATAATGAATAAATTTCCGCAGAAACGCTTCAAAACATTGTTGACTTAAAATGACGTCATTGACGTCATGACATTACGTGTCAGTTACCGCGCAAAATTAATGGCTTTTATTTTGAAAGTGCGTAATTCTGTGCATTTTCTTTATTTGAATTATTTTTAAAAAGACATTATTTGCTGAAATATCTTTTAGGAGTCTTTCGCTCTGAATAATAATCAATATTTTGCTTCTTTTATGTAGTTATATTGAAATGTTTAGCGGAATGTAAGAAAATGGATGATGGTAACCAATATTTTTGGGAATATAGTTGGGTGAAAGTTACTTATTACGACCATTTTCAAATAAAAATTGGACAGTTTGATTTGTTATACCTATTTTTCAGTTTCCGTTGATTAATTGTCACTATTATACTAAAACTAAGCTCAAAAATTGTTCAAATTTCAGTAGAAAATTGTGATTTCTTGAATTTAATCGATGTTACCATGGAAACGAAGCCCGTGACCTATATATCTAAATGTAAAACTCAAAAGCGTTGACACTGGTCTATTTAAGGAACACAGCTTCGGCTTTTTATTTTCATTTTAACAATATCCATGAGAATAATAGCAGCATGCAGACCGATCTTCCTTGAAAAATGTCAGACGAAGGGCACTGTTGTAAGTATTTTAAGCTGTGAAATTTGTTTGAATAAATGCAAATAACACGAAAATATTACTTACGTTAAAATAATAAGTTTTAAAGCTACATTAACAAGAAAGATAATTTTATTCAATATTTTTTATACGAAATTACGACAAAAAAGCAAGATATAAGCTATTTTAAACATCTCTGTTGCCATGGTTACTTAAAAATTTAAGAAAAATAGGGTACCATGTAAAGGGCTTGGTATTTTGCTAATAATATTACCCAAATATTCCATATTGGTCATTAACAGAATGGCACTGAAGCCGTCGAAAAACCCGTTTTTATATAGAATTGTCTAAAAATGAGAGAAAATGCGTTACCATGGAAACACGAGCCCCGCGACATATACATTTTAAGCTTATATTAGAAAGCTAACGCGCATACTAGTAAAATTATCAATTATGCAGACTTCTACGGATATCAATGAAACCAAAATACACTGAAAAGTGTTAAATATTCGTATTTTCCTTCTTCTTTCAATATAAAATACATTGGGAGGGTCATGTTCTTCAAACCTTGATAAAAATTGAACTTGAAGGGACAGAGATAATCGAAATTGAGATTATAGCAGTTAAAACATCATATTACACGAAATACAAAATATTGCTGCTGTTCAAGTACTTTGAATTTACCCTGGTAACAAGGTAACCTACCTCCTTAAGAACATACAAAATGAATACTTTTGAGATATATATACATGTTCTAAACTTCAGGGGGAGACTAAATGGTTCAGCAAGAAAGGCTTCAGGCTTCCTGGCTACTTCCTGTCTGTTCTGCCAGGGGGTAATGGAACAGAGTATGGATTTGGGCCTTCAGGTAATTAAGAGCTTTATTTTTTTATACGTATGTATATTTGAATAATTTTAGATTTTTTATGCTCACATGAGAACGAAGTGGTTAGTTTTATAGGATCATTAGATGTCTGTCTTCTGTCTCGTCCACATTTTCTCCAAAGAACCTGTCCTAACACAGAAATGTTTCTTTGGTAAGTCTTTTTCAAATTCCTTTAAATCTTAGTCATCCCAGCAGAATTCTGGTTGCTATGACAACTGAAGGGAAAAAAACTTGAAAAATCTCTAGAACTACCTTTTTAAAGTAATTTCACACAAATGTTCTTTGGTTGATCTTCTGCCAATTCTTTAAGATCATTGTGATATATATTTAAAAAAAATGTGACTGCCAGAGTGTAGGACAGGTTTCTTGATATGGAAACTTTGGGAATCTTTTTGTCAATAAGTGCTATCAGAGACAACTTCTTACATATGTTCCATAGGTGAGCCTCTACCAAAGTCTTTCAGATTATTCTGTTTTGTTAAAAAGATTTCCACTAAGGAGTGGAGCAGTCAGCCTTTTAAGCTCAGTAGGGAGAGTGTAAGACTATGGATCACAGGGTTGCTAGTTCAATTCCTGGACAAGACGCTTGTTCTCCGTGATGGTTTTACAAAAGACATTATTTTACGCCCAAAGCGACGTATTATGTTATGACCCCGGTCTGTCCGTCAGTTTGCAATTTCATGTCCGCTCTGTAACTCCTTGACCCCTTGAAGGATTTCGAAGAAACTTGACACAAATGTTCACCACATCCAGACGACGTGCAGGTCAAGGTCAAGGTCACACTTAGGGGTCAAAGGTCATACAGTTTGTTTCGTGTCCGCTCTGTAACTTTTGAACTGCTAGAAGGATTTTAAAGAAACTTGGCACAAATGTTCACCACATCATGACGACGAGCAGAGCGCATGTTTCTGATGGCTCTCTTCGAGGTCAAGGTCACACTTGGGGTCAAAGGTCATACCTTCGGGCGTATATTGCTCAGCAATCCGGTGCTCTTGTTTCTTAAGTCTTTTCATCCTCGTTACTTGCTGAGAACAGGTTGGTACCAGTAAAGAACCCAAGAACACTGGTTAGGTCTACTGCCTGCCATTACGTAACTGAAAAACTGTTGAAAAATGGTACTTAACCCAAAACAAACAACAAAGCAAAGGGAATGTAGCCCGTTTTCCCTATTTAAGTTTTTTATGCCCCCGAAGGGAGGCATATTAGTTTTCAACTGTCCGTCCGTTTGTTTGTTCGTAGGTTCGTTAGTCACAACGTTAACTTTTTGCATGAAGGCACTTTACTCGCGAACCACTGCACCCAGGACCTTTAAACTTCACATGCTGATAGTACTTATTGAGTATACCACCCCTACTGACTTTGGGGTCAAAGGTCAAGGTCACAGGGGCCAACGTTAACTTTTTGCATGAAGGCCTTTTACTTGCAAACCACTGCACCCAGGACCTTCAAACTTCACATGCTGATAGTACTTACTGAGTACACCACCCCTACTGACTGGGGTCACCAGGTCAAAGGTCAAGGTCACAGGGGCCAACGTTAACTTTTTGCATGAAGGCACTTTACTCGCGAACCACTACACCCAGGACCTTCAAACTTCACATGCTGATAGTACTTATTGAGTATACCACCCTACTGATTTTGGGGTCACCAGGTCAAAGGTCAAGGTCACAGGGGCCAATGTTAACTTTTTGCATGAAGGCCTATTACTTGCAAACCACTGCACCCAGGACCTTCAAACTTCACATGCTGATAGTACTTATTGAGTACACCACCCCTACTGACTTTGGGGTCACCAGGTCAAAGGTCAAGGTCACAGGGGCCAACGTTAACTTTTTGCATGGAGGCACTTTACTCACGAACCACTTCACCCAGGACCTTCAAACTTCACATGCTGATAGTACTTATTGAGTACACCTACCCTACTGACTTTGGGGTCACCAGGTCAAAGGTCAAGGTCACAGGGGCCAACGTTAACTTTTTGCATGAAGGCACTTTACTCGAGAAATATAGCACCCAGGACCTTCAAACTTCACGTGCTGATAGTACTTATTGAGTACACCACTCTTACTGACTTTGCGGTCACCAGGACAAAAGTCAAGGTCACAGGGGCCAACGTTTACTTTTGCATGAAGGCATTTTACTCGCGAACCACTTCACCCAGGACCTTCAAACTTTACATGCTGATAGTACTTTATAAGTACACCTATCCTGCTGACTTTGGGGTCACCAGGTCAAAGGTCAAGGTCACAGGGGCCAATGTTAACTTTTTGCATGAAGGCACTTTACATGTAAACCACTTCACCCAGGACCTTCAAACTTCACATGTTCACATGTTCATAGTGCTTATTGAGTACACCACCCCTACTGACTTTGGGGTCACCAGGTCAAAGGTCAAGGTCATGCGGGGGCATTTGTCACCATTAGTGACAGCTCTTGTTTTATAAAGTTTTTCAGAACCTGCAGACCTGAATTCAATATGATTTTACTAATCTGTGTGTCAAAAAACATGGTCACCAAAGGGCTTGGTCACTTTTCCATACATGTATGTAATAGAAGATTGAAAGATCACTCTTCAGAAACTACTGGTCTGATTTTGAAATAAGTTCAAAGAAATTTTCTGTCTGTAACCCTACAGTAAAATTATTTTGGTTTTCTTAAAACATGCCCAGCAGGTGGCATATTCACTTTTTGCTCTGTTCATATAGTGGAAACTTCAAATCTGAAATGCTGTTCCAGTTTCAAAATAAGTTCATACTTATTTCCGTTATTTCGCAATTTTGTATCTGCTCCGTGAACTCTTGAACCTCTTGAAAGATTTTGAAGAAACTTGACACAAATCACACATCATCTCGATGTGGTGAACATTTGAAATGTTCACCACATCGAGACGACGTGCAAAGCTCATGTTTTTGATGGCTGGCTTCAAGGTCAAGGACACACTTAGGGGTCAAAGGTCATATGTCTTTGTTTTGTGTCCGCTCTTTAACTCTTGAATTGCGTGACAGATTTTAAAGAAACTTCACACAAATGTTCACCACATCAAGACAACTTGTAGAGCGAATGTTTCGGATGGCTTGCTTCAAGGTCAAGGTCACACTTAGGGGTCAAAGGTCATACCTTCGGGCATATATTGCTCTGCATTACAGTGCTCTTGTTGTTGTAATTTTAATTAGATGTCTTGTAACACAGACAGTAAAATATTACTAAAGTAAGACATTATTGATTTTTAACCAAAGAAAAAAATGTTACTAACTTGCATAGATTGTCAGAATTTCTAATGTGTAATTATTTAATTTTTGGGGCATAACATTTACAGTTTTGGAAAAAAACTTTTCTATTGGGACAAGAATTCACAGATTCAAATTTTGATAGGAACCTAAATGGAAAATTTGTTTATTTGTCAGGATTTGTTTTGCTTTTTTTTTGTTTATTGATTCAGTCTTGAAAATTAGTCCTCCTCCCCTTGAATGAAAATTAGTTCAAACTATATGTAGTAACTGTAATTATAACAATCTATAGATAATAGGTTATTTCTGTTAAAGATACTTCAACCATATGAGTGATTATGACTTTCAGTAAAAGAGAAGTGTTGACAAAAATGTTGGTCAATGTTAGATGCAGTTATCCCTGTTTTCTGTGTTTTGAATGACTGTAAGATGTTTTTTATTTTACTTTATTACAGTTGTGACGTTACTAGACTGTGTCTACCATGAGGAAATGATGACATACTTTGTTCTGGACTGTATCATGTGGGCATCAAATGACGTTAAAGAGTACCCGGTTTGTACCTTTAATACACTGCATTACTAACAGGAAAAATGTTGATCTGATTACAAGGTTGTGAGTAAAAAAACAGCTTATGATTATATACTACCAGTTTTAGAGGTTATATAATTATATACCTCTGCCATTTTTTGGGGGGTGCCCGTGGCCTAATGGTGAAGATTGTAGACTTCCAATCACTTGTCCCTCATAGATATGGATATCGTGTGTAGAATTCCTAATGTTAGGAAGCCATCCAACTAGTTTATGAAAGGTTGTTGGTTCTACCCAGGTGTCCACCCGTGAGGAAATAATGCCGGGAGGTGCACCTGGGGTCTTCTTCTTCCATGAAAAGCTGGAAAGTCGACATATTACCTAAAGCTATGTTGATGTGACATTAACCCAACAAAAAAAAATCTGCCATTTTTAGAGGTCATGAAATTATGTACTATCATTTTTAGCATTAATATAATAATATACTTTCAGTGTTAGAGGTTGTGTATTATATACTACCATTTTAGAGGTTATATGATTATATACTGCCATTTTAGAGGTTGTGCTAAAATCCTGTCCATAACAACATACTCAGAAAATAAGCATTGTTCTCGTACGTAACCTGATTGTTGTTATGGAGACTAGTTAAGTTGTAGTTCAAATTTATGATTCATGCTATTTGTGTAGGAAGCCAAGTTTTGATATAAATGCCTAGTCTGAATTATTCAGTATTCTAAACTATTTAAAGAGAGTTAAAAGACCCAGTATCCAATAATAAGATTCAATTTGGGAATATCTTTTTATGTCTTTTTTGGTCAAAGGTTTTGGAAAGGGTTGTTTTGATAATTAATGTTTTCATTTGAAGATGACACAATGAATTTTATATATTTGGGATATCACTTTTGCGATTCAACTGCTTTTATGTGGAAATTTGTCCCCCATGATTATTTAATAGATTAATGATTTTACAGTGCAATAGGAAGCTATGTTTAACAGATAATAAACTTAGTTTCTCTTTTCAGTATTCAGACAGAATGAAGTTCGTAAAGAGAGAAATTATGAAGAGACCAGAGTTCAAAAATATCACAGATCTTAATATGGTGACTATATATTTATGTCTGTCTTTTCTTTTCAAAGAAGTTTTGGTCAAGTTGTTTTAAAAATTATTGTCATTTCATTGCAAGTGGCATGAGCAACAATGGTGAACATGCATAATATATAAAGAAGCACACTGTTTTGCTTCAACCTCTCCCATTTTGAAACTACACTGCAGTGGATCCATGATAAGCTTCCTCTGGCTGGTAGTGGGTTTTTGTTTTTGTTATGGAGGTAGGGTGTTGCTGTTTGAGTGAAAGCAAACACCAATTAAATTTAAAGAAATGCATAAATCCTTGAGTTACAGTGTAAATTTTTCCAGTCAAAAGGAAAATGTTGAAAAGATGAAGCCCTTTTACTGATAGGTACAAAATATCACTTGTGAAATTTTTGAATTTCATTTACCTCAATGTATTTCATATACAGACATATGTTATTTCATAACCTAAAACAAGCTCTGTTATAATACATACTGAGATATTTATAAGCTATTGAAATATTTCAGTTCAAGTTTGTGCCATTATATCAGTATGACTGTACGATGGACGGCCTTGATCTTTGCCTTAGACAGTCTACATTTGAGGTAAATATTCTTTATGTAATTTATACTGTAAAAAAGCTTTCATTCTGTAATTGAGTACTGAATGCAAGAGCTGTCTCAGATTATTTTATGAATACAGTATAAGCTGACTGAAAATTTTTATGCTCCCCAAAGGGTGAGCGTATAGTTGCTGCTTTGTCCGTCCTTCCATCCGTCCGTCCGTCACACTTTTGTCCGGAGTATAACTTGAAAAGTATTAATGGCATTTGATTGAAACTTCACATAATCATAGAGGCCATTGAGACAAAGTGCAGTGTGAAAGAATCATAACTCTACCTTACCTAATTTTTTAATTATCTCCCTTTATTGTACAAAATAAGGCTTGTTCGGAGCATTTCTTGAAAAGTATAATTAATGGCATTTCATTGAAACTTCACAAAATGATAGAGGCCATTGACGGGAAGTGCAGTGTCAAAGAACCATAACTCTACCTAGTTTTTGAATTATCTCCCTTTATTATTTCATGACATTTTTGCAAATAGAAATTTTTAACAATGTAGATATTAATGAAACTTCTCTCAGTCTTAAATAAACATATGGTCTATAATGCTGTGAAATAAAATGTATAGGTCTATGTGCTAATTTTTAGCTCACCTGAGGACAAAGTGCTCAAGGTGAGCTTTTGTGATCGCCCTGTGTCCGTTGTCCGTCGTCGGCGGTGTCGGCGTCGTCAACAATTTGACTGTTAACAATCTAGAGGTCACAATTTTAGCCCAATCTTAATGAAACTTGGTCAGAATGTTACCCTCAATAAAATCTTGGACGAGTTCGATATTGGGTCATCTGGGGTCAAAAACTAGGTCACCAGGTCAGATCAAAGGAAAAGCTTGTTAACACGAGAGGTCACATATTTGGTCCAATCATAATGAAACTTGGTCAGAATGTTACCCTCGATAAAATCTTGGGTGATTTCGATATTGGGTCATCTGGGATCAAAAACTAGGTCACCAGGTCAAATCAAAGAAAAAGCATGTTAACACTCTAGAAGTCACAATTTGGGCCCAATCTTAATGAAACTTGGTCAGAATGTTACCCTTAATAAAGTCTTGGACGAGTTCGATATTGAGTCATCTGGGGTCAAAAACTAGGTCACTGGGTCAAATCAAAGAAAAGGCTTGTTAACACTCTAGAAGTCACAGTTTGGGCCCTATCTTAATTAAACTTGGTCAGAATGTTACCCTCAATAAAGTCTTGGACGAATTTGATATTTGGTCATCCGGGGTCAAAAACTAGGTCACCAGGTCAAATAAAAGGAAAAGTTTGTTAACACTGTAGAGGCCACATTTATGACTATATCTTCACGAAACTTTGTCTGAATGTCAATCTTGATGATCTCAAGATCCAGTTTGAATATGGTTCTAGTAGGATCAAAAACTAGGTCACCAGGTCAAATCAAAGGAAAAGCTAGTTTACACTGTAGAGGCCACATTTATGATCATATCTTAATGAAACTTGGTCAGAATGTTAAGCCTGATGATCTGTAGGTCAAGTTCAAATCTGGGTCAGATGGGATCAAAAACTAGGCCACTAGGTCAAATCAAAGGAAAAGCTTGTTAACACTCTAGAGGCCACATTTATGACTGTATCTTCATGAAACTTAGTCAAAATGTTAATCTTGATGATCTTTAGGTCAGGTTCGAATCTGGGTCAGGCGGGGTCAAAAACTAGGTCAAATCAAAGGAAAAGCTTGTTAACACTGTAGAGGCCACATTTATGACTGTATCTTCATGGAACTTGGTCAGAATGTTAATCTTGATGATCTTTAGGTCAAGTTCAAATCTGGGTCATGTTGGGTCAAAAACTAGGTCACCGGGTCAAATCAAAGGAAAAGCTATTTAACACTGTAGAGGCCACATTAATTACCATATCTTAATGAAAGTGGGTCAGAATGTTAATCTTGATGATTTTTTGGTCAATAGGTCAGGTGAGCGATACAGGGCCTTCATGGCCCTCTTGTTGAGTTATTTGACCATGATTGAAGTGGACCCCACATTTCAAATTAATTTTAAGACATTATTTTGAATTAAACTTGTCAGATGTTTTAATATCATATTTCAACTTTAAAAAGATATTAACAGTGCCATTGTAATAAATTTTTTCACAGGTTGCCATTAATTCATAAAATGATTTCATTTCCCTATTCCAAATCCAGGCTTTACTCTACGTTATCCGGATAATTGACATTGCGCCATCACTTTTGGTTTATCAAATGTGCAGAACTACCTTTAAGATACAATAAATTGATGGAAATATTTCAAGCAGTGACTCCTTTAAATGTTGAAGTTACAGAACTTTGGACTTTGCATTTTTGTTTATTTTTTTCTGTAGGTTGATGGTATATTGTTCTACAAAAAGGACGTGAAGTATAAGTCAAATGAAACGGATGAAGTACTCTGGATAAAGCCATATATTTTACCAGATGTGTTTGAGGGCATCGCAGTGCCAAGCAAACTTATGTCCCAAAAACCTGATACATACACTGATTTTAATTCATTTATTGATGATGTTGAACATGGTAGAATTAAAAGTAAAAAGAACAAAAAGAAGAAATCAAAGGGATTTAATCCAAGTGTAAAACTAAATTTACCTCCACCAGAAGAGCCAGTTAACAAGGGAGGTAACAAAAAGAAAAAGAAGCAGGGACAGCCCCAGGGAAGCAATATGGGGAGAGGTTATGGGCGAGGAATGATTACTGGACAAGATGGACCTTATTCTGGCCGGGGAGTAAGAGGCAGGGGAGGTAAACAAGAAGACAGTTATGGACGGTTACTGGCAGGAGGTGATAGGGGTCAAGCTATTTATGGTAAAGGTGCTTTATCCGGGTATAGTTACTATGGTGATGAAAGGGACTATTACTATCCTGATGCTGGCTATGGATCGGATGTAAGAGGTAGGAGGGAACGTGGAAAGCAACGAGATCCATATGGTATGGCAGACATGGAGTCGGCATTGTCATACTACAATTATGATGGTGGGCGGAATTCAAACCGAGGTCGGCATTACCAGTTGTTTTAAAAATTGTCAGTATTAGGAAAATAAACTAGGGTCGATGTGTTCTTAGTTTAGCCTAAGAAGGTGATGATATTAGAGGTTAATGTTAAGGTCTGTGAAAAGTGTTCAGTTTTCAGTCAGCTGTCTGTTAACAGTGTTGTGTTTTATACTTTTCTATGGATAACTGATAAGAAATTTAATTCATATTTGAAGACTGCATATGTAAGTATCCTCTTTGATGTGGTAAAGGATATTTAACCTATGTTTTTTTCTGTTTTAGTAGTCTTACTTCAACTTCAAGACTGTGCAAATGTGAATTTTAAATCATTCCTCCTGTCCCTGATAATGAAGCAGTCAATATATAGCCCAAAAATATTGTACAATTGTTGACTGGTAATTTCTTGTATATTTTTGTGATTTAAAAGTTTGTTACCTTATCCATACTGTTCAAAATTGTGTCTCCCAGCAATGTATTATACTGATACGATGAAATTTATATGTCACAGATATACACATATTCATTGTTGAAGTAAAGGTCATCCTTGATCTGAATTTTCCTACAGATTGTCTGTTTCACCACAGTTGATGTACAAAAGAATTTAATCAGAGTTCATATGACTGGAATTTTTCCAATAATTTACAGAAAAAATGTATGTTCCAGAGGGGACAGGTAAAGAAAGTTTGTTTTTTTCATGTTACCAGTTTTATATACATGTTTTTGTACAGATTTGATTGCCTGCTTTCCAGAACAATATAAATATGATTATTACATCAGGGCTCTTAACATACAAAATACAAATGGAAAATGAAAACTGGGAATAGCTTTACAAGATGTTTCAAATTTCCGTGAGTGCAGAAAATGAGATGAAACAGTTTTTTCATGAAATAAGATGTAGAAATAAATCTCTGATCTTTTTTTGCTTTGGTAACACAGAATTTCTTCATCAGTTACCTTCAGTTTATCAGGAGATATAATCCAAGATTTCAGCAGGCGAACACGAATTGAGATAAATTCCTGATACTGACCACTGATGAACATGGCAATGATACTTTGACTTATTTGGAGCATTTTCTTATGAACAAATGTATAGATGTTTATCTTTAAGTAAAAGATTTATAGGGTGAAAGAATCATCCTTTTTTAGCTCATCTGATTTTTTGAAAAAAAATGATGAGTTATTGTCATCACTTGAGCGGTTGTCGGCGTCGGCGTCGGCGTCGGTGTCGGCGTCGGCGTCTGCGTCGGCGTTGCCTGGTTAAGTTTTATGTTTAGGTCAGCTTTTCTCCTAAACTATCAAAGCTATTGCTTTGAAACTTGGAATACTTGTTCACCATCATAAGCTGACCCTGTATAGCAAGAAACATAACTCCATCTTGCTTTTTGCAAGATTTATGGCCCCTTTTGTACTTAGAAAATATCAGATTTCTTGGTTAAGTTTTATGTTTAGGTCAACTTTTCTCCTAAACTATCAAAGCTATTGCTTTGAAACTTGGAATACTTGTTCACCATCATAAGCAGACCCTGTATATCAAGAAACATAACTCCATCTTGCTTTTTGCAAGATTTATTGCCCCTTTTGGACTTAGAAAATCAGTTTTCTTGGTTAAGTTTTATGTTTAGGTCAGCTTTTATCCTAAACTATCAAAGCTATTGCTTTAAAACTTGCAACACTTGTTCACCATCATAAGTTGACCCTGTATAGCAAGAAACATAACTCCGTCCTGCTTTTGCAAATTTATGGCCCCTTTTTGACTTAGAAAATAATCAGATTTTCTTGGTTAAGTTTATGTTTAGGTCAACTTTTTCTCTTAAACTATCAAAGCTATTGCTTTGAAACTTGCAACACTTGTTCACCATCATAAGCTGACCCTGTACAGCAAGCAACATAACTCCATCCTGCTTTTTGCAATAATTATTGCCCCTTTTGGACTTAGAAAATCATTTTCTTGGTTGAGTATTATGTTTAAGTCAACTTTTCTCATAAACTGTCAAAGCTATTGCTTTAAAACTTGCAACAGTTTTTCACCATCATAAGTGGACACTGTACATCAAGAAACATAACTCTATCCTGCTTTTTGCAAGAATGATGGCCCTTTTTAGACTTAGAAAATCATGGGTAGGACAATATTTCTATTAAACAAAAAAATCAGATGAGTGTCAGCACCCGCAAGGCGGTGCTCTTGTTGTTGTTTATGATTTTCTCGTTAGTGTTGTTAAGAGATATTGCTAATTTTGTCTGATGTTTGTATGTGGACATTTTTCTTCAGTTGTCTTAATAAACAGTGATGTTGTCTCTTCATTTAAAGTGTTATAATCTTTTGGACAATGGACTTCCATATTTTCAGGCATTTGTATACCATTTTATAATTTGCAGTTTTAACTCAATTTGTCCTATTTTGTAACCATTTCCTGTTGAGTAATGAAAAATATGGATGCATACTAAGTGTCCAGTATGAATTCACCAGTTTTCAGATCTAGAAATGTGAAATATGAATTTGTACGAAGTTTTGGCGAAGTCGTCAGTAAATGGATAGTGAAAAAGTCTTCAAATTTCAAATTTAAAAGTTGTAAAGTCCACTTAATGAGTTGAAATAATTACTGGTATTAAAGACTGTGTTGACAAATTTTAGAAAGGATAAGTATAGTCCCATTTGGAAAGCCAGAAAGTAGTGCAGTATGCAAACAATAATATAAATTCACAATACATTCAGTTTGAAAAAATGTTTTATAAACATTATATATGTCATTTATGTTCGCAAAAGAAATAAATTGTTTTTTTTTTGTAAATTCAAGTCTTGTTATCATTGAAAATAACCCTTAAATATAGTAACATCTGTGGTAGTAGAGTATGTTGTTTGAACAGAAAACTGATTAAAGGTCACCTGAACCAATTTAAAGATTCAGGCAGAGCTATTAGTTTGAGGGGATAGTCCGGCATCTGTTGTTCTATGTCCATCAAAATGCATCCATATTTGGTTAATTAACACTGGTGAGGTTACAACTGAAACTGGTCTCAATGAAATTTCAGAGGAGTTGAAAATATGTCACCTAAGGTCAAGAACTAGGCCACTAGGTAAATTCAGAAAAAAAAACCTCTTTATTAACACCATGTAGTATGGAAGCATATAAGTAAGAAAAAAAGAAAAACGAAATACTCTTATATTTCATGGCCACGAATTAGCAAAAAATCATTTTTTGTTTTTTTCTTAGACATATTTCGTGGCACGAATTAGCAAAAATCGTTTTTTGTTTGTTTTTTTTCTTAGTTATATTTCATGGTCACGAATTAGCAAAAATCGGTTTTTGTTTTTTTTTTCTTACTTATATTTCGTAGCCACGAATTAGCAAAGATTGTTTTTAGCTCACCTGTCACAAAGTGACAAAGTGAGCTTTTGTGATCGCGCGGCGTGCGTGCGTCCGTGCGTCCGTCCGTCCGTAAACTTTTGCTTGTGACCACTCTAGAGGTCACATTTTTCATGGGATCTTTATGAAAATTGGTCAGAATGTTCACCTTGATGATATCTAGGTCAAGTTCAAAACTGGGTCACGTGCCATCAAAAACTAGGTCAGTAGGTCTAAAAATAGAAAAACCTTGTGACCTCTCTAGAGGCCATATATTTCACAAGATCTTCATGAATATTGGTCAGAATGTTCACCTTGATGATATCTAGGTCAAGTTTGAAACTGGGTCACGTGGGGTCAAAAACTAGTCATTAGGTCTAAAAATAAAAAACCTTGTGACCTCTCTAGGGCCATATTTCTCAATGGATCTTCATGAAAATTGGTCAGAATGTTCAGCTGATGATATCTAGGTCAAGTTCTAAACTGGGTCACGTGGGGGTAAAAACTAGGTCAGTAGATCTAAAAATAGAAAAACCTTGTGACCTCTCTAGAGGCCATATTTTTCATGAGATCTTCATGAATATTAGTCAGAATGTTCACCTTGATGATATCTAGGTCAAGTTCGATACTGGTCATGTGGGATCAAAAACTAGGTCAGTAGGTCTAAAAATAGAAAAACCTTGTGACCTCTCTAGAGGCCATATTTCTCAATGGATCTTCATGAAAATTGGTCAGAATGTTCACCTTGATGATATCTAGGTCAAGTTCGAAACTGGGTCACGTGCCATCAAAAACTAGGTCAGTAGTCTAAAAATAGAAAAACCTTGTGACCTCTCTAGAGGCCATATTTTTCAATGGATCTTCATGAAAATTGGTCAGAATGTTAACCTTGATGATATCTAGATCAAGTTGAAACTGGTCACGTGGGGTAAAAACTAGGTCAGTAGATCTAAAAATAAAAAACCTTGTGACCTCTCTAGAGGCCATATTTTTCATGAGATCTTCATGATTATTGGTCAGAAGGTTCATCTTGATGATATCTAGGTCAGATTTGAAACTGGGTAACGTGGGGTCAAAAACTAGGTCAGTAGATCTAAAAATAGAAAAACCTTGTGACCTCTCTAGAGGCCATATTTCTCTATGGATCTTCATGAAAATTGGTGAGACTGTTCAAGCTTGATGATATCTAGGTCAGTTCGTAACTGGGTCCATGTGCCGTCAAAAACTAGGTCAGTAGGCCGAAAAATAGAAAACCTTGTGACCTCTCTAGAGGCCATATTTTTTCACGAGATCTTCATGAAAATTGGTGAGAATGTTCACCTTGATGAATATCTAGGTCAAGTTTAAAGTGGGGTCACGTGCCTTCAAAAACTAGGTCATTAGGTCAAATAATAGAAAAACCTTGTGACCTCTCTAGAGGCCATATTTTTCAATGGATCTTCATGAAAATTGGTCAGAATTTTTTATCTTGATGATATCTATGTCACATGTGCTGAAAAAACTAGGTCACTTTGTCAAATAATAGAAATAACGACGTCATACTCATTTTAACACTGGTCATAGGGGATAGGTGAGCGATCAGGACCATCATGGTCCTCTTGTTTGTTTTTTTCTTAGTTATATCTCGTGCCTCGAGTAACATTTTTGTTTTCGTTTTAGCTCACTTGTCACATAGTGACAGGGTGAGCTTTTGTGATCACCCTTAGTCTGTCCATCATCTGTCCGTTTTACAATTTCCTCGGAAAACGATAGAGACCACATTTTGTAATTGATTTTAACCAAACTTGCACACAACTTGTATGGGCTTGATATCTCGGTTCCTTTCGAAAACTGGCCAGATCCCATCATAGGTTCCAGAGTTATGTCCCCTTAAAGGGCCAAAATTTGCCATATTTGGCTTGTGAACATGATAGAGACCACATTTTGTAATCAGCTTTAATAAAACTTGCACACAACTTGTATTGGCATAATATCTCGGTTATATTCGAAAACTGGCCAGATCCCATTATGGGTTCCAGAGTTATGGCCCCTAAAAGGGCCAGAATTTGCTATTTTTGGCTTGTGAACACTATAGAGACAACATTTTGCAATCAACTTTAATCAAACTTGTATATGTACACAACTTGTATTGGCATAGTATCTCGATTCCTTTCAAAAACCGGCCAGATCCCATCATGAATTCCAGAGTTATGGCCCCTTAAAGGTCCAAAATTTGCTATATTGGCTTTTGCAGCCATATAGAGACTTCTTTTATGGTTTGATTTGATACAGACTTGCAAAATATCAACAACAATATATCTTGGATTCCATGGTGAATCTGTTAGATCCAGTCATAGGTTCCAGAGTTACGGCCCCTGATTGACCCCTAAAAGAGCCAAAAGTTGGTAATTTTTACCTTGTGAACACGATACTAGTGACATTTTATGTTTGATTTTAACCACGCTTAACACAACTTAAGTCACAATAAGATCTCCGTTCCTTTTGAAAACCGGCTAGATTCCATCATGGGTTCTAGAGTTACTGCCCCTGAAAGGGGCAAAATTTTCTATTTTGGCCTTTTCAGCCATACAGAGGTTTCATTTATGCTTTGATTTGATACATACTTGCACAGAATGATTACCTTGATGATCTCTAGGCCTGGATCGAAAGTAGATCATGTCGGGTCAAAAACTAGGTTATCAGGTCAAATAAAAGGAACAGCTTGTAAACAACCTAGAGGCCCCATTTATGACCCTATCTTCATGAAACTCGGTCAGAATGTTTATCTTGATGGTTCCTAGGCCAGGTTTGAACTGGGTCATATGGGGTCTGAAACTAGGTCACCCAGACAAATCAAAGGAAAAGCGTGTTAACACTCTTGTTCATTTAATGTGCATGAAACTTGGTCAGAATATTTGTCTGCATGAAATATCATAAGAATTTTTATCTGGGTCATGTGGGGTCAAAAACTAGGTCACCAGGTCAAATCAAAGAATAAGCTTGTTCATTTTTATCTTCTATCTTCATAAATTTTGGTCAGAATGTTTGTTATCATGAAGTCTTGAACAAGTTCGTATCTGTGTCATATGGGGTCAAAAACTAGGTCACTATGTCAAATCAAAGAAAATATTTGTTTACAATCGAGATGTTACGTTTTTTGGTCCAATCTTAATGAAAATTGGTCAGAATATTTGTTTCCATGTAATCACTAGGTAAAACATGTTTACCCTGTTATGGTGTGTTACACAGGTGAGCAACCTAGGGCCATCTTGGCCCTCTTATTTTTTTAGTTATAACTCGCGGCCACGAGATAAATTAAAATTAAAAAAATCCGATGTCCCCTGTATAGATGTATAAAACAAAGTCTGAATGTTTCTCTAATGACATGTTTCTATAGGTCAAAACTAGTGAATCTTGGGCCAAAAACCTAGGTTAGTAGGCAAATTTTCTACCTGACCTTTATGAAACTTGATCATCTTCAGGTCAAGTTTGAAACTGGGTCATCTTTGGTCAAAATTTAATATCTAGGTCAAATGTTAAACTTGGTTTTCTCTTCTTAGCTCACCCGAGCACGAATTGTAACATGAGCTTTTGTGATCGCCCTGTGTCCGTTGTCATCCATCGTCAACAATTTGACTGTTAACACTCTAGAGGTCACAATTTTGACCCAATCTTAAATGAAACTTGGTCAGAATGTTACCCTCAATAAAATCTTGGACATGTTCGATATTGGGTCATTTGGGATCAAAAACTAGGTCATTGGGTCAAATCAAAGGAAAAGCTTGTTAACACTCTAGAGGCCACATTTATGACAATATCTCTATGAAACTTGGTCAGAATTTTACTCTTGATGATCTTTAGACTAAGTTTTAATCTGGGTCATGTTGGGTCAAAAACTAGGTCACCAGGTCAAAAAATCAAAGGAAAAGCTTGTTAACACTCTAGAGGCCACATGTATGACTGTATCTTCATGAAACTTGGTCAGCATGTTAATCTTGATGATCTTCACGTCAGATTCCAATCTTAGTCATGTTCGGTCAAAAACTAGGTCAGTAGGCCGAAAAATAGAAAAACCTTGTGACCTCTCTAGAGGCCATATTTTTCACGAGATCTTCATGAAAATTGGTGAGAATGTTCACCTTGATGATATCTAGGTCAAGTTTAAAAGTGGGTCACGTGCCTTCAAAAACTAGGTCATTAGGTCAAATAATAGAAAAACCTTGTGACCTCTCTAGAGGCCATATTTTTCAATGGATCTTCATGAAAATTGGTCAGAATTTTTTATCTTGATGATATCTATGTCACATGTGCTGAAAAACTAGGTCACTTTGTCAAATAATAGAAATAACGACGTCATACTCAGTTCAACACTGGGTCATATGGGGATAGGTGAGCGATTCAGGACCATCATGGTCCTCTTGTTTGTTTTTTTCTTAGTTATATCTCGTGGCCTCGAGGTAACATTTTTTGTTTTTCGTTTTTAGCTCACTTGTCACATAGTGACAGGGTGAGCTTTTGTGATCACCCTTAGTCTGTCCATCATCTGTCCGTTTTACAATTTCCTCGTGAAAACGATAGAGACCACATTTTGTAATTGATTTTAACCAAACTTGCACACAACTTGTATGGGCTTGATATCTCGGTTCCTTTCGAAAACTGGCCAGATCCCATCATAGGTTCCAGAGTTATGTCCCCTTAAAGGGCCAAAATTTGCCATATTTGGCTTGTGAACATGATAGAGACCACATTTTGTAATCAGCTTTAATAAAACTTGCACACAACTTGTATTGGCATAATATCTCGGTTATATTCGAAAACTGGCCAGATCCCATTATGGGTTCCAGAGTTATGGCCCCTAAAAGGGCCAGAATTTGCTATTTTTGGCTTGTGAACACTATAGAGACAACATTTTGCAATCAACTTTAATCAAACTTGTATATGTACACAACTTGTATTGGCATAGTATCTCGATTCCTTTCAAAAACTGGCCAGATCCCATCATGAATTCCAGAGTTATGGCCCCTTAAAGGTCCAAAATTTGCTATATTGGCTTTTGCAGCCATATAGAGACTTCTTTTATGGTTTGATTTGATACAGACTTGCAAAATATCAACAACAATATATCTTGGATTCCATGGTGAATCTGTTAGATCCAATCATAGGTTCCAGAGTTACGGCCCCTGATTGACCCCTAAAAGAGCCAAAAGTTGGTAATTTTTACCTTGTGAACACGATACTAGTGACATTTTATGTTTGATTTTAACCACACTTAACACAACTTAAGTCACAATAAGATCTCCGTTCCTTTTGAAAACCGGCTAGATTCCATCATGAGTTCTAGAGTTACTGCCCCTGAAAGGGGCAAAATTTTCTATTTTGGCCTTTTCAGCCATACAGAGGTTTCATTTATGCTTTGATTTGATACATACTTGCACAGAATGATTACCTTGATGATCTCTAGGCCTGGATCGAAAGTAGATCATGTCGGGTCAAAAACTAGGTTATCAGGTCAAATAAAAGGAACAGCTTGTAAACAACCTAGAGGCCCCATTTATGACCCTATCTTCATGAAACTCGGTCAGAATGTTTATCTTGATGGTTCCTAGGCCAGGTTTGAACTGGGTCATATGGGGTCTGAAACTAGGTCACCCAGACAAATCAAAGGAAAAGCGTGTTAACACTCTTGTTCATTTAATGTGCATGAAACTTGGTCAGAATATTTGTCTGCATGAAATATCATAAGAATTTTTATCTGGGTCATGTGGGGTCAAAAACTAGGTCACCAGGTCAAATCAAAGAATAAGCTTGTTCATTTTTATCTTCTATCTTCATAAATTTGGTCAGAATGTTTGTTATCATGAAGTCTTGAACAAGTTCGTATCTGTGTCATATGGGGTCAAAAACTAGGTCACTATGTCAAATCAAAGAAAATATTTGTTTACAATCGAGATGTTACGTTTTTTGGTCCAATCTTAATGAAAATTGGTCAGAATATTTGTTTCCATGTAATCACTAGGTAAAACATGTTTACCCTGTTATGGTGTGTTACACAGGTGAGCAACCTAGGGCCATCTTGGCCCTCTTATTTTTTTAGTTATAACTCGCGGCCACGAGATAAATTAAAATTAAAAAAATCCGATGTCCCCTGTATAGATGTATAAAACAAAGTCTGAATGTTTCTCTAATGACATGTTTCTATAGGTCAAAACTAGTGAATCTTGGGCCAAAAAACCTAGGTTAGTAGGCAAATTTTCTACCTGACCTTTATGAAACTTGATCATCTTCAGGTCAAGTTTGAAACTGGGTCATCTTTGGTCAAAATTTAATATCTAGGTCAAATGTTAAACTTGGTTTTCTCTTCTTAGCTCACCCGAGCACGAATTGTAACATGAGCTTTTGTGATCGCCCTGTGTCCGTTGTCATCCATCGTCAACAATTTGACTGTTAACACTCTAGAGGTCACAATTTTGACCCAATCTTAAATGAAACTTGGTCAGAATGTTACCCTCAATAAAATCTTGGACATGTTCGATATTGGGTCATTTGGGATCAAAAACTAGGTCATTGGGTCAAATCAAAGGAAAAGCTTGTTAACACTCTAGAGGCCACATTTATGACAATGTCTCTATGAAACTTGGTCAGAATTTTACTCTTGATGATCTTTAGACTAAGTTTTAATCTGGGTCATGTTGGGTCAAAAACTAGGTCACCAGGTCAAAAAATCAAAGGAAAAGCTTGTTAACACTCTAGAGGCCACATGTATGACTGTATCTTCATGAAACTTGGTCAGCATGTTAATCTTGATGATCTTCACGTCAGATTCCAATCTTAGTCATGTTCGGTCAAAAACTAGGTCACCAGCAACGAGCTAGGCTAAGTTAGCCGGACAAGCCTGTATCTGATTTCTGATCTCTCTGTCGTGGGGGCTTTGTCTCACTCTGTCCCTCTGGTCAGATCGCTCTGTGTCTGTACTAGTAGAGGATGAATTATGCGCCCTGTGTGGCTGCATTTGAACTATGTAAAGCGCCTTTGTACGTGAAATTGATCATGAAAAGGGCGCTATATAAATCTGGTATAATAATAATATAATAATAACACTCTAGAGGCCACATTTATGATAATATTTCTATGAAGAATGTTAATCTTGATGATTTTTAGGTCAAGGTCAAATCTTGGTCAAGTGGGGTCAAAAATTAGGTCACCAGGTCAAAATCAAAGGAAATGCTTGCTAACACTCTAGAGGCCACATTTATGGCTGTATCTTCATGGAACTTGGTCAGAATGTTAACCTTGATCTTTAGGTCAAGTTCCAACCTGGATCAGGTGGGGTCAAAAACTAGGTCACTAGGTCAAATTAAAGGTAAAGCTTGTTAACACTAGTGACCTAATTTTAAGTTTGAAACACATGAGAATTAATCAGAATGTTTGTGTTGATGACCTCAGGTTCGAACCTGGGTCATGTGGGGTCAAAAACTAGGTCACCAGGTCAAATCAAAAGAAAAGCTTGTTAACACTAGAGGTCACATCTATGACTGTATCTTCGTTAAACTTGGTCAGAATGTTAATCTTGATGATCTTTAGGTCAAATTGGTATTAGGTCATGTGAGGTCAAAAACTAGGTCACCAGTTCAAATCAAAGGAAAAGCTAGTTAACACTAGAGACCACATTTATGACCATATCTTAATAAAACTTGGTCAGAATGTTAATATTAATGATCTCAGGGTCAAGTTCCACATAAAATTTTGTCAAAATGTTTGTCTCTATGAAATCAAGGCCAACTTCGAATCTAACTTATCAGGGGTTAGAATTAGGTCAGGTGAGCGATATAGGGCCATCAGGGCCCTCTTATTCATTAAATAGGTCATAAAGTCAAGTCGTACTGATTAGGTGAAACTTAATATCACACTAAAGGTCTACCTGATTTACAGAGGCCTGCATGGCTGAGTGATTAATGTAACTGACTTAAAATCAATTGCCCCACACTACTATAGGGAGCAGACGCAGTGGTCCAGTGATAACAGTGTCCGACTACGAAACCAGGGGTCGTGTGTTTGAGCCCTGGCTCCTCCAACTAAAATTACTAACATTGGGATAAGTCCCTTGTATGGGTGCTTTACACCTGGCAGGCTAAAGAACCAGAGAAGCTTCTGGAATTGGAGAGTCTTCTATATCTTGTACTATCCTCCCACTAACATTACTAACATTCTTCTGGAGGAGTCGCCCATATGGGTTACTGGTGGCGGCTATAAATGAACTTATAAACAAGCATACTGTGGGTTCACTACCTTGCTTCGGGTGTAAGATGAAGCCATCCAGCTACCATGTGGAAGGTTGGTTGTTCTCAGGTGAACACCCATGCCTGAAATATACCTTGAGGGGCTCTGGGCGTTTTCTTCCACCAGTGAAAGCAAGAAAGTTACCATATGACCTTTAGCTAGTTTATACTAATTTATGATAGCTCGGTTGTGATGAAAGCTTTAAGCTTATTTGAACCACACTGGTACGCTTCCTGGAAAAACCAGTACTGATGTAACATGAGAAGATATGGTCATGACCTTAGTGGGGCTCCAACCCACGACACCCTGGTTGAGCAGCCGATACATTAACCACTAAACCACCACTCTCCTTAACTGTCTCCAGTAACTGTGTAGGTGTGATGTTAAACCCAACAAAAACAACAAAGATCTGGTTTACATGAAATCTGGACGTAATGTTGGTCAGTTGCTGATGCGAAACTTGGTCGCCTTTCAAGTTTTTTGAAGATGTTAATTTCCCCCACCTGGACGGGATCATCCCTCAATCGAGCAACATCGGAGGGAGTGGAATTTGTCTGAGCGGTGTCCCATTGTTTTTTTTTTCTATTTATCTGTGTGCTGTGTTTTATCTTCGAGAGTGCGTTTGTGTGAGTGTCTGTTGTTCTTGTGCGGGTTTATAGTTTACGGTCTAGGGAGCCTGCGTTAAATGAGCGCGGCTTTCCCTGTTGAATATTTATCCTGCCAAAACGCCCTACCCATTTGTCTACCACATATCCATATATGCATCTTGCTTATAATTAAAATGTACTTTTTGTTGGATTTTGAAACAACTCATCTGCTATATCTTTCCACAACAATTTCTATTTGTTGCGGGCCTTTGCTGTGCGTCCGGGAAATCTACCCTTACTTTTTAATACACTTTTTTAAAGGCACTGACCTCCAGATTTGGCTAAACAATAATCTTTCTTTCAAATTGAAGTTTGGTCGTTTTATGAACTATAGAATATGAGTTTTTGCTTCTAAAATATTTTAAAAATTCCAAATCAAGAAAAAAAAAGATGACCGCGTCGGGAATCGAACCCCGGACCGCTGCGGCAATAAAGACATTCTCCCGTCGTTGTAACCAAAAGCGCTATAGCGGAAGTAGTGAATTATGACTTCAAAATGTAGATATTTATAATCGAGACAGTTTACCTGGAGTAAAAGCGTTACAAACGCTTTTCGATTTTCATTGTAAAAAGTATTAAAAAACAGCAAATTCTCATGTGTTTCCGTAACATAGTGTGCCAGTAATTAAGTTTTAAAGTCTTCTTACGAAATATAGCATTTATTTCCAGATATCTAAAAACAAAATATTTTTTGTTGTCGAACGATCTGGAGGCCAGTCCCTTTAAAAGAATTTTATATAAGTTTTCGGGGCAATGATTATTCGTTGATGTGTCCAAACAGCATGCAAGTACCGGAGTAACTAAGTTGATATTTGATACTCGTGTTCCTAAATTTGTTGGTTTTGTATGTTTTGTGTTTAGTGCCGTTTTCTATAACTTAACTAGTTTTCGTGGATTCTGTACCATTACTAACCATTACTAACCTGTTCTCCTCTGGTAACTGTCAGCTTCCCTACATGAATCAGAACTGGAGGACGATGTCTTTAATCAGTCGTCACATAGAACATATGCCTCGCCCGGAGATCGACCACGCGGCCCGGCGATCCGTAGATCTACGCGGTACACCCTGAGCCAATCAGGCGGAAAAAAAATCGTTCGTGCGTTCGTGTGACAACCCCCCAAAAAACTGTAATGATGCAAAATCTCTGTGATATAATAAGCTGAACTTTTGTTTATAACCTGATTTATGTAATGTGTTACTGATATGTGAAAAACTGATAGTAACTGAATTTAGAGGTATTATATTTATAATTTCTGTGAGTTCATGCACGCAAAAGGATCTACCTCAGACACAGATAACTTGAGTTCAAAACTTCACAGATATACGCTATCAAGCTGTAATTGAGCCGTGCCATGACAAAACCAACATAGTGGGTTTGCGACCAGCATGGATCCAGACCAGCCTGCGCATCCGCGCAGTCTGGTCAGGCTCCATGCTGTTCGCTTTTAAAGCCTATTGGAATTGGGGAAACTGTTAGCGAACAGCATGGATCCTGACCAGACTGCGCGGATGCGCAGGCTGGTCTGGATCCATGCTGGTCGCAAAGCCACTATGTTGGTTTTCCCATGGCGCGGCTCAATTAATCAACTTATGTAATTGAATAACCTATGGTTCTTGACAAGATTACTGTCGTCTCATCTGTTTTCCGATTTTATTTATTAACCTTTAGCATGCTAGATAAATTGTCGTCTGCTGGAAATGTCCTCTGCTTAAATTGTAAAGTTCATTCAGTTTGCTCCAAAATTGGAAGAAATATTGTCAGAGTAGCAAACAGCTTGGAACCTGATCAGACGCCGATTTAATCGGCGTCTGATCTGGTTCCAAGCTGTTTGCAAAGGCTGTTAAATCCGCCTGCAGCAGGCTAAGGATTAATTCTACCCCAAAAAGTCACAGATCTTTTGTACTTTTAAATTAAGCTATCTTAGGGAAATATACACAAAAAGTTAAGGTTACGTTTTAAAACCAAAACTATGGTTGAAACAGAATTCAGTAGATCTGGTGAATTTTGTCTGGGTGACATTATCGGTGATGTTTCATTTTATACGTTTCCTGAAAGATTACAAGGATCGTACATAGCCTGCCTGTGTAAGAGAGGGTTTTGATAACTCTTGGGACGGCTAGAAATAAGAGAACGAGCGCTAGCGAGTTTTTTTCTTAGGTTGTTCCGAACGTTGGGAGAGAACATTTAGGGGCTTTCACTTAAAGAATATTATCCCGAAATTATTTACTTTCAATGTTTAAGAACATTATTCACCTTTAGTGAAAGCTCCAGTTTTACACTCTGTCTTACTTTCTCAGTTTCCAAACAAGGGGGACCAAATTTCTGATGTAAATCCTATGTATCTTAACGGCCAATACATTGGAAGAAGGATAAAATGAGGTTGATAAAGTCAGAATGAGGTAAAAGGTCACCGAAATGTTTGGTTGAAAATGAGATTGAAACAAATGCAAATGATCAATTACAATTAAGTGGAGAAAACACGAGCGCGCGCGCGCACACACACACACCATTTTAGGGGCCACTAGAGCTAAAGAATTAAAAACAAGAGGGTCATTGACCCTAAAACGCTCACCTGTGTACAAGGCTTCAAGTGTGTCTGTATAAGTACAGAGTAAGGCTTCTTCTATGTTAGCCTATTTTATATACATGTCACACACACTTTTGAACCTAGGGCAATAATTTGAACAATTATGGTAGACATTATAAATCTGATATCACACGCCAAATATCAAGGCTCAAGCTTGATTATTGATTCAGAGAAGAAAAGTGACCACGCCCCCTGTCAGCCATGTTTTTTGACGAATCGGAATAATTTGAACAATCTTGATAGAGGGTCACACAAGAACCATTTGTGTAAAATTATTTTAAAATCGGGCTTGCAGATTCAAACAAGAATATTTTTAACATTTCCGCTATATACATATAGGGAAAAGTGACCATACTCTCTGGCCATTTTTTTTGACGAATCAAAATAATTTGAACAATCTTGGTAGAGGGTCACACAAAGACCATTTGTGTAAATTATTTTAAAATCGGGCTAGCAGTTTCACACAAGAAGACTTTGAAAGTTTCCACTATATACATACATGTATAGGGAAAAGTGACCACGCCCTCTGGCGGCCATGTTTTTTGACAAATCGGTATAATTTGAACAATCTTGGTAGAGGGTGACATAAGGACCATTTGTGTGAAATTATTTCAAAATCGGACCATCGGTTTAGGAGATGTCGTTTGAAGTTTTTTCTATTTTTAGCTCTGGCAGCCCCTGTGTGCAACCAAGCGGGACCGTTTGTACAAATTTGGTAGAGGACCATCCAAGGAACATTCATGCCAAGTTTCATCAAAATCCATTCAGTTGTTATGGAGGAGATGTCGTTTAAACACAAATGTTGACGGACGGACGACTTTATCGACGCATGCACGGACGCACGCACGCCGGACGACGGGCTCACCATCAGCACTTTGTGCTCAGGTGAGCTAAAAAAAAACGTCCAACAACTTCTCATGGACAGCTAAATGGATCTTCACGGAACTTGGTCTGTAGCTTCATTATATGATCCTCCAGAATTTATCAAATGGGTGTATTCAATCCTTTATAGGGGACGTTAGAGCTAAACTAAAAAAGATCTTTAATCACAACCTGCTTATGAATTGCTTAATGAATAATAATTAGCAGTCTTGGTCTGTAGCATGACTGTAAGCTCCTCATTTCATTTTATGCAAATAGGGACTTTAATTTTAGGCCAGTAAAGCTATAAAAGAAATACCTTTAAACAATTTTAAACAATTCCCGTCACGAAATACTTGATGGGTCATAAACTGGAGCCATTTGTCCCTTAAAGGGGACACTTTAGCTAAAAAATGAAATGTCTTTATATGACTATTTTTGGGTTAATCTTTATAAAAATTTGGTCGATACCATCCTCATAAGGTTCTCTCAAATTTGTCCAAAATGGGGGCACTTAACATATTCTATGTTGTTTATGTTAGACACAATAGTTAACTTTCATAGTTAAGTGTGTCTACATACAGAAGGTCAAATAATCAATTTCAGATGAGCGACCAAAGTCCATTACGACCTTCTTGCATCAATTCATCATTAGCGCTAGGAAATGCGAAAATCGAAAACTCAGTTGTCACAGTTTTTTTTTTTTTTCAAATCAAAACTCATTTTTTCCCTGTTTTAACTCGGAACTCATTTTTCATCTCGAAATTTGTAACTTACCTCACTTTTCAAATTGAAACTCGTTCTTTTAATTCAAAACTCGCTCACTTAGTATATACTCAGTTCCAAAAGAAAGTGTGCACTTTTTAAGTTTAAATATTTCAAAAAATTCCCTGAAGTTTTTGTTTCATTTTTTCATACACTAACTCTCTGGTATAACTCAGAATCTAAAATGCACACCAATTTGTTTACGAACTGATTTCAATTTTGGTACCAAACATCATAAGTTTTCATGAAAATAACCGAGAAAAAATAACAGAAAACTAAGTGCACACTTTCTTTTGGAACTGAGTGTAGGTTAGTGTTTATTAGTAAGCATTTATCAAATTAAATTGGTTGGCGCGGCACAAAAATACAGCAATGCCATTGGACAAAAATCATTTCAAACACTAAAGTGAAAGCTCATTCACATGCAAAAATGTTTTCGGTAAAAAAAGTACAATTACTGAGGGCTGTTCAATTTTTAACCAATTCTCACTTCTACCCAGTACAAGGAGAATGTATATTTGACTCAAGTTCTATTTCATTTTTTGAATGTGATCCATGTCATGATGCCGCACGCTGTCAAAATTAATTCTGTAGAACTCTAGATTGTGTAACAGTAAACACGATTCTTTTGGCAGTTTAACATTTCATAGGACAGATATTTCCTTTAATGGAAAATTAAACGACACAAAAATCACGTCTAGTGAGAACTCTATCAGTTTCTGCCATTATCATAATCACGAAAGGTCTTATACAATGAAAACTGATATTCCATTTCACCTGAACGTGTGAACAGTGTTCGTTGTTAATTATATAGGATTTATTTTCATTATATAATGCTAAATCAATTTATATAAAAGGTATAAATGAAAGCGTCCTCGCTTATTGTATTAAAAGGTGACGGTTAACCTCGGAGCCAGAACTTGATAAATCAAATAATTTTCCACTGCACAGGTAAGAATAACTTGCAGTTTTTTTAACAATTAACGATATATTTATAGGTTATTAGATTTGTATTGAAAAATATGCACGAGTTTTGCAGCGGAAATATTTCGCGACTTTAGGAGCGCAATATTATTCCGCGAAAGAATGAGTGCATATTTCTCGATGCTAATCTAATAATCTTTTTATTACATACACATACTACACTTGTAATTATTATACAAATGATATAAATTTGTTCTTTAGCCCGAGTAAAACTGAAAATATCGTCGTCAAAGAACTTTTGAACGTGACGACATGCATGAAACTGACGTCAAAAATAACGTCAAACACCAGATATGAAACTGGAACGTAAATATAGAAAATTATTGACGTTTTAGGTTCCACTGTAACTTAACAGAATGTATAATTGAGTATGTAATAAATATGATTATCATTCAGAAGTCTCTGTTGCAACCGTGATTCACTATGGGCTGAAATAAAATGTAATTCCCCTCGGGATGCAAATCAATATTTTTTTTCAGTAATTTAGGGACGAATTTGCACAAAACAAGTTTACAGTAATTTACATTTTCAGGAATGATATGACACTCAAAGACAGAGAGTTCTTATGAAATTGGAAATGATTTCAAACTTTCATGTTTTTTTTCTTGTTGTTAATGCCGAGGTTTTTGACTTCATGTTATTTTTTTCTGTTTTTACTGCCGTGATCTCTGGCTTCCATATTGTCGTTTGATCATTTAATGGCACCCTGATTCTTCAAATGAAATTTCAATAACTTTACAATTACAGATGTTCTTTCGCATTTTCAAATAAAAAACGGACTTCCTTTTTTCAGCCTTTGACAATCTCACTGAAACTTGCATCTCAGTCTGCATTAAAAATAAATCTCGACAAGTGAAAATATTCTAGACAAAAGGAAGTAGGCCTACTGTATAGATCTATTACAACACCAAGATGAGGAGAAAAGCGTAATTGAATAATTTCCTTTAATCATATTGAAACATACTGTGGTGACAATTTTACATACGTAACGCTTCCTGTGTAGTTAAAGAGCAAGTTGGATTGTCTTTGGTGGTACAGTTACGTGTTATATAAAACAAACACAAAACTGATTTACCAACATTTCTTCCAGTATGGCTAAAAGTGGACACTCAACGCCATATTGTTTCAGTTATTTCAATGTTTTATCTTCTCCAACCTGAATAAATGTCGTATTATCAGAAATGTTTTAAAGAAGCTTAAAACAGACAATACTAGCTCGTGTACTTGCTTGTCTGTTATATGCGCGTCTACAAAATTTCATTTCCTATTGTTAAAGACCAATTTCTTAGTGATGCTTACTAAGAATTTTCTTTTTCAGAAAATACTAAAGAAAATATCTCACGGTTAAAAATATATTTTATTGGTGCTTTCTTTCCTAATTTTTATTCTGACATTGAATTTTTGTCAGATACACAAAATAGGAAGTCAAACGTATTATATTCTGCAAGAAACGACGTTTGACACGCGGGCCGGTGATATTACATCGAATTTCGTTCTCTCGATCTTGGACAATTTCGAACGCCTTCCTTCGCTCGACCTCATCGTCATATCCCGGCAAAATCCCTACATGATATATGTATTAATTTTGATGGCTTCAACTACCGATACCTCGAATTAATTTTGCCGGTTAATTTTGCCGGTCTCATCAAGTTAATCATATGACGTGTGACACCTGGTTCATGACTACTCGGATGAATGAAGTTCAATATAAATTTTGTGATATTTAAATGAGATTATTAGAATGACAACAAACAATGCCTTCTTGTGGTTTATCATCTGATTTACCAAGGTTTTTTCTTCAGATGCTTGGACATTTTACTAATTGGGCCTACGTCCCCCTGGTTCAATTCTGAATTCTAAACCTTTGTAATTGAGATGATTGTTAATGCAAGGCATTGTTTATTTAATAAGTTATTCATAATAGTTCACGATAGATTTTATTGGAATTATACTTCTCGTAAAAGGACTAGAAGGGAATAACAGGGTCAGATCATTTTATGCAACTCCTACCGTTGCAGCGGGGACTTCAGAATGATAGGCTTACTATTACAGTGGGGACTTCATAAAGATAATCTTACCGTTGCAGTGGGGACTTAAGAATGATATGTTTACTATTACAGTGGGGACTTCATAAAGATAAGCTTACCGTTGCAGTGGGGACTTCAGAATGATATGTTTACTATTACAGTGGGGACTTCATAAAGATAAGCTTACCGTTGCAGTGGGGACTTAAGAATGATATGTTTACTATTACAGTGGGGACTTCATAAAGATAAGCTTACCGTTGCAGTTGGACTTCAGAATGATATGTTTACTATTACAGTGGGGACTTCATGAAGATAAGCTTACCGTTGCAGTGGGGACTTCAGAATAATAAGTTGTTTTTTACTTTGATATGTTGTAAAACGTATATTAAAAGATTATTTATATTCACAAAAGAGACAAAATTTTGGTAAGCCAAAGTGTTTTATTGAGATTACTGTTTCATGAAAAAGCTAAAATTAGATACCTGAAATATAGAAAAAAGTAAATGTTTCCGTTTAGCATTGACTCATTTATCATTACAGGTGATGGAACGATCTGGCCGACGCGGAGTACATATGACTTCGAAATTCAAGGGTGATAATGACGAATACCCGACTAACGACACACTCGCGAATGCAGGTCCTTCTCGCTTACAAATGAAAACTGGAGAAACCATTTTCATTTATATTAGCATCATATCTACCTTGATATTCATCGCAGAAATGATAG
Source organism: Mercenaria mercenaria (assembly GCF_021730395.1). NCBI lineage: Eukaryota > Metazoa > Mollusca > Bivalvia > Venerida > Veneridae > Mercenaria > Mercenaria mercenaria. The sequence continues at coordinate 11,304,968 of NC_069368.1, forward strand.
CAATTTGTGTTCTCAGACGATGCAAGAAGACGCCAATAGCCATAAAATATCTCTCAATCAACTTTCTGGCCAGCGACGCCATGTTCCAGATCATAGGTGCTCTGTTTTCTATCGTCAAATTTATGGATATTGTCAAGAACGTAACCGTGCTGAAAGTCGGTTACCAGTTTACACTTGGGTTGGCCCTGAGCGTATCTTGTGCTTCTATTAACCTTCTAGCTTTTGACAGGTTGATTGCGGTCACTTTGCCTCTTCGGTATCAGTCTCTCGTGACACGTTTCCGAGCAGTTCTTGTCATACTGATTGTATGGTCGTTTAACATTATTGCGTGTTCTGCAAGCTTCATTTGGTTTTTGGTTGACTGCACTGTGGAGCAATCCATTTGTTCCGGCAATAATGGGTTGCGGGCCTCCTTCACTGACAAACAACACATTACACATATTGTTTTGTTTGTCTTGTATGAGTTGGTGAATATCACAGTGTATGTTGCCCTCGCTTTGGCATTGCGTAATTACTTTGACCGCAAAGGGAAACTCACGGCATCACAAAATCAGATGAATCGAGGAAACAGTTCCGTTCACCGGTGGATTCTATCCCTTACTTTTCTACAGCTGGTGCTCCACCTACCGTACTTGATTAATACGTTTATCACTGTAGTTGTTAAAGAGTTTTGGTACCAGACCTGGCGGGAGTACGTGGAGGTTCTCGCGCACGCTCTTCTCCGCGTGAGCTCAATAGGCAGTTTATATCTGTACACGTGGAAGCTCCGAGAATGTAAATACGTCTTTCTCACCATGTTTTGTGGAGGTAATTCCAAATTTGGAGACACTATTCGAGCTCTGAAGGGTGACATATACAAAACCTACAAACCACAGAGCATTTCTAAACAAACATCAGCCACGGTTGCAACAGCTAAGCATTCCAGTTTTGACAAATAACCACCCAAGAAGCTTTATACGAGTCTGAGTGGGGTATCGGGAACTATTTTCTACGACTTTGTGAAGTAAATCAGTCTACTCTACTCGGTGAGACTAACACTTTTTTTTAACTTTATCTAGGTAAACAGTGACTTTGACTGCGGGTAGCTTTCATTAAATAATGTAGTAAAACTGTCTATGATCTTGTAGAATCTCTTTGTAGAACAACCTTCGAAAATTAAAAATTTATTTGGGGCATGGTCATGTACACTGCATTTTATACCAGTAGGAAAAAAAAAGAAATTCGTCTAGATGGTCCCCTTGAATCGAATTTAGATGTCTTTTTAAAAAAAGCTTTATCCGCAACTTACATAATAGGTAAACATTTCAAAGTCTGAATTTTAGTATGGTACCGTTAGGTCCGTTTTTTCATCAGAAATATAAAAGTCTCAAAAATCAAAATACTTTAAGACTGAAAGAAGTTTATAAAGAATATCATAACAAAGACAGGTATCAGGATCCCCTTCCCCAACCCTTGTCAACTGTTATGCCAATATCTTTAAACATTTTAATACGAACTGAGCCGCCTACTTGACTTTCAAAACCTCACACAAAAGTTTGTAACAACACACCTGAAATACAAATATACAAATATTGCAACTGTATGTGTCTAATTAAAAACCATCAGCAATACATGTCTAACATCTAGTTCCCGGTCACGAAAAACCTTAATTTGCCAATTTTCAAATCACTGCAGAAAATCCCCTGAAAATGATAGCACTAGTTCGAGTTAAAATGCTGAAAGATATTTGCAGCTGGAATGGCGGAGGATGGTAGAAGGGGTGGTCCTGATACCAGTTTTCTATGATTTCAAAACTGGAAAAATTACTCATATTCTACGCAACTAGATTCAACAATAGTATACTGAGTCAGGTCGAAACACATAGTTCGAATAGAAATAAAGTTATATGTGATATTATGAAATCACATTACATAGACAAATATAGCAAATATATCAGTCACATAAGTTACAAAACATAGAAGTATGTATCATTAATCACATCTCTTTTTATGTTCCCTTTATATCTCAGACAGTATAAGCTGTAGTTATTGTTGTTGTTGTAACTCCAGAATTTAATGTTACTCTGAGCTTTAATTTTAGCACAAAACAATATCTTTAGAAGAAAGTGACTTTGGAATTTTCTGAAACTCTTAATGTAGTTATCTCAAAGCTGTTCAAATTTTGAAATGATACAACAGTCTAATGCAGATGATATACAATCTGAGCCGCGCCATGAGAAAACCAACATAGTGGCTTTGAGACCAGCATGGATCCAGACCAGCCTGTGCATCTGCGCAGTCTGGCCAGGATCCATGCTGTTCGCTTTCAAAGCCTTTTGCAATTAGAGAAACCGTTAGCGACCAGCATGGATCCTGACCAGACTGCATGGATGCGCAGGCTGGTCTGGATCCATGCTGGTCGCAAAGCCACTATGTTGGTTTCTCATGGCGCGGCTCATCTGTTATTTATGAAATTCAGAATGATTTTACTGCTGTTGTCGGTAAAACCTTGTTTTTTTTTCCATTTTAGAGTTTTTAACACTTAGAGAAATTATCTAAAGTTAAAATCACTGAACTCACCAGGTTATTTTGTATCATAATATTCCTAATTTATGTTTATCATTGTATTTATATAAAAATTTACTACATTTTGTATATAAAAGGAAACTCTAGATGACGGTGTTATTGTTATTTTTCTGTTCGTCAATTTTCATTATTTTTATTCATTTATTCAAACGTATTTCACATTCGTTCATGATTATAGAAAGAAAATTTCCGAGTATTTGTTGTCACTGAAACAATAAGAGGTGTTTAAATGTTACCAAATCAAAATTTAATGTAAAATATGTTTACTTATTCACGGTTACTTTATGAAAAAAGTATTGTTGAATTTTTGTTGATATAGATCTAATGGAAATAATGTATATGCATTGTCTCTGCACAAGAAAATGACAGTTTTGCTATGTTTGAAATGAAATGCTAATAAAGAAATAATATATGGTAGGACCATGTTTTAATACAACTAAAAATACAAGGAGCTTACACACATAGTCAGTTGAATAATTTCATGAGAGCGTAACCGGAATAGTGTTTAGATATAAAGAAACTCGTAGACGTCTAGTGAGCTTTTCTGTACGCTTAGTAATAGATTCAAAGTGTGTGAGGAAACTAGTGTTCTGTTAAAATTATATTTTTTATTTTGTATTATATAAAATAATTGATTAACTGTAGAAGCACTTGTTCTCTTTACATATATGACGCCAAATAACATGACGTCAACATTGACGTGTTTTAATTATTTAATAAATAAGACATTCGCGTGGTTTGTCGTCTGATTTTCACGGTCACAGATAGATTTCAGACAGATTTAACTTTGCTAGAATGAAAAATGTGTATAAGAATGGAAAATATGTCATTTATTGTTACTATATAGAAGAATTATGTTTCAATATAGATATCTAATGAGTGTAGTGTTTATTTTCACTGTTTAAATGAGGAATATCATTACATGACTCGATGTATGAATCGCCGGTCCACAGTTTCTGTTATATGACCGGTCTATATTCAGCTCATGTTTACTGGGCTAGAAAGTTAAATATTAAAAAATAAAACTTTAAAAATCAATTTCTAATGTCATGTTATAAGACAGATATTGAATGACTTGTCGGTCAAAAGTCAAACTTTTGACCTACAACTTGGGCAATAGTTTTAACTTTGACTGTTTAGCGATTCAATAAGTGTATATACCATTTAATATTGTTGAAATAAGATGTTATTAGAAATAATGTAGATCTAAATGTTTAGTCTCTGCTCATGAAAAAAAAAATGCTGTTATTTTTTTAAATAAAATGTTAAAGGGAAATATGTTATTCATTGTCAATAAAAAAACAAACATTGTTTGAATATTGTTGAAATAAATTTTGATCGGAAATATGTTATTTTAAAGAAACCTTGACTGAATATTGTTAAAATACAGTTTTGGTGGAAAATGTGTTATTTGTTGTCACTAGATAATAGGAATGTTGTTTGTATATTGTTACGGTATAACTTTGATGGAAAATATGTTATATACTGTCACTGTGTTAGAGAATATTATTAAATATTGTTCAAATAAATCTTAGAATAAAAATATGTGTAGTTATCGTATCTGCATAAATGAAAAAGAGTCTTCGATTTTGTGAAATAAAGTAAATGGAAAAACTATATTCACAGCTTTTACTATGTAAAAGAAAGGCCTACTAATCATTCAGAGATTAGATTGCAAACTTTGTAAAAATATACAGAGGCTGTTTTGAATCATTAAATGAAGAAAAGACCTTTCAGAACCAAGGAACCTAAATACGTTATCCAATAAACGAAACCAACCTTTATCCATCAATATGTGCAAAACCTGTTGCCGATAAATTTAAATAAGATGAAAGTTCTGAACCTAATCCAGCTATTTCTGCTAACAACATAATAAGCTACATCGTATGCTTTATTCCTTTAACATCAAGTTAAGACAGTTTGCCCTCAGCGAGTTATCACATTATTAAAAAATCAAAGGTGTTGGTACAGATTAAAATGTTAGTTTAACCTATGTCCCTTTACAAACAATTTATGTCTAAGAAAATGGGTCTCATCCATAATGTCTCTAGACTTACAAAATATACAAGGGGGTTAACATACATGGATATTTGGTTTGTAATATTGTCTTGTTTCTATTGCAGGCCCTGAATTTGGCAGTAATACGGCCCTGTTGTTCCCTTGAAATATACGCACCAACTTTTCTAACTCCACACCTGTTTTTTGTTGTTGTTGTTGTTTTTATATTTGCTAAATTTCGACAGATTTGAATTTGGACAAAATGTTTAATGATTATTTTATTATAATAAAATATAACAACGATAATAGTCCGAACTAAACTCATTTAACCGCAAGTGTAGCAATAAGGTAACCCTTAAATTAAAAGTCATATAATTCCAAATCACAGGGTACATTTTGAACCTATGAATTTTATAAAATTCAAATTATTATATACTGAATGTTCAACTCTGTTGAATCAGTTTACAGTTTATTAATCAGGTCAAGGCCCATAAGGGCACCTGTCAAGAATTATAACAATAACAAGTCATATAACAAAATCAGAATGGCATGTAAAACATGACAAATCGTTGCTAAAGTAACTGATAATGTGGAGGATGAGAACTAACTATTTATCTAAAAGCTAAAGCAGACATAATTTTCTTACAGAAAACAGCCAGTTTTAACAAAGTATTCTTATTGTCATTGTTCATAAGGTTCGAAAATTTAAGAGTATTTGGATATTTACATTAATATTCATCTACATATTTTTTTCTATCAACATTGAAATATTTGCAATCAAAAAGATAGTGAAATTCATCTCCTAAAACGTTACTGTTACACAGATGACAAGTTCTTTGTTCTCTTGCAATGTTTTCAAATCTACCTTTTTCTATTGGCAACAAAAGATTCATGCATCTGAATTTACAAGGTTAAATGCTAAGGTCGAAAGGTAAAAGCTTGAGATCATCAAGATAAACATTCTGACCTAGATTCAAGAAGATAGGGTCATAAATGTGGCCTCTTCAGTGTTAACATGCTTTCCTTTAATTTGAGTAGGTGACCTAGTTTTTGACCCCACATAATCCAGTTTCGAACCTTGCCTAGGAATCATGAAGATAAACATTCTGACTAAGTTTCATAAAGATAGGATCATAAATGTTGCCTCTGCAGAGTTAACAAGCTTTTCATTTCATTTGACCCGATGACCTAATTTTTGACCCCATATGACCGAGTGTGAACTTGGTATATGAGTCATCAAGATAAACATTCTGACTATGTTTCCTGAAGATAAGGTCATCAATGTGACCTTTAGGGTTTTAAGCTTTTCCTTTGATTTGACCTAGTGATTTAGTTTTTGACCCCACATGATTCAGTTTCTAACTTGGCCTAGAGATCACCGAGATAAACATTCTGTACAAGTTTGTTTCATATCAAAGCATCAACTAAACCTCTACATGTGTTTGACTGAAATGGCCAAAATAGATTATTTCGCCCCTTCCAGGGACAGTAACTCCAGAACCAATGATGGAATCTAGCCGGTTTTCGAAAGGAACCTAGATCTTATTGTGAAATAACTTTACAGTATAGCTTAGTTTACAAGACAGTATTACACACCGTCAGCCTGGTTTTGTATGGCTTTCTGTTCTAACAAACAGACGGAAAATCTCCCAATAATTTGATTTTCAAGCAATTAATATTGATCAGATTTTCGACATGCAAGGGCAAGGTAAGTGCAGTCGAAACAGGGAAAGATTAGTGCAGTCGAAACAGGGCAAGGTAAGTGCAGTCAGAACAGAGAAAGATAAGTGCAGTCGAAACAGGGCAAGATAAGTGCAGTCGAAACAGGGCAAGGTAAGTGCAGTCGAAACAGAGCAAGTGCTGTCGAAACATGGCAAGATAAGAGCATTCGAATCAGGGAAAGCTAAGTGCAGTCGAAACAGGGCAAGATAGGTGCAGTCGAAACAGAACAAGATAAGTGCAATCGAATCAGGGCAAGATAAGTGCAGTCGAAACAGAGCAAGATAAGTGCAATCGAAACAGAGCAAGATAAGTGCTGTCGAAACAGAGCAAGATAAGTGCAGTCGAAAGAGAGCAAGATAAGTGCTGTCGAAACATGGTAAGATAAGTGCAGTCGAATCAGGGAAATGTAAGTGCAGTCGAAACAGGGCAAGATAAGTGCAATCGAAACAGTGCAAGATAAGTGCTGTCGAAACAGTGCAAGATAAGTGCTGTCGAAACAGAGCAAGATAAGTGCAGTCGAAACAGAGCAAGATAAGTGCAATCGAATCAGGGCAAGATAAGTGCAGTCGTCGAAATAGAGCAAGATAAGTGCAGTCGAATCAGGGCAAGAAATTTTAAACGTGAGACAAGTAGCTAACAAATTACAAGGCTCTTACAAGCGAGGGAGGCAAAATGCACGATGGAGTAGAAATGTAAATTACCATACAAAAGTTTTCCTTTCTGAGAGAGAGAGAGAGAGAGAGAGAGAGAGACGCGGTTTTAAAAGCACACATAATTTGATAGCCCAGCATGAATCTGTTAACGTGAATACTTATTTTGAATGGTATTTGCATTGATCCGGGTTCACAAGAATATGGAAAAAGCCTACTTCCTTTAATAACATAACATAATGTTGACACATCCGGGTTTGAAGCAACTTTTTATACAGCTGTAGGATTGAACCAATGGCGTCGATGCAAGAGACATAGTCATTACGTTTAAAAATACTCAGTTATTGCAGCGCAGAAAACAGACAAGCGAGTGCATTTGGATAAAAAAAAAAAACAGTTCTTGACATTAAAACTAAAACTGTTACAAAAATTACGATGTGTGCATGCATGTAGATTATGAAATGCCTATTGCTACAGTTGTCTCTCAACATCACTTAATCTCTAAATATTTTTACAGATATCACACCATCCATGTGTTTTGTTCACTTTCTGTCGTTTGAAATGTTCAGTTCCTTCTAAGTCACGTGTGATGTTTTTTCAAAGCCTTTCTGGCCCTCTATGCCTGTCTCTGTCTGTCTGTCTGTCTGTATGCCTGTCTGCCTGCTTACAGGTAAACACATTTTGTCAGCATATTTTTGAATTATTACTTCTGACCATTGTTGACATGAGTACTTGTTACTAATTTCAATCCAGAGAAAATAAAATAAAATAAAGAATACAATAAGCCAATTAGTTCGCCGTACTAAATTTGGTAAAAGTTTAAGTACTGATACCTCCGGTTGATCATATTTATACCGTCTGGTATTTTGTCACCAATGCTAGAGCTTTTCTCAGCGGGGTAATTATTGTATTTACACTGTTTTTGTCTAATTGTCCAATTAGTTGAAAATAGAGCAAATGTAAGATGGTATACCCCGAAACGCGTTTAAAACACGCTGAAATGTACACTTGAGCCGTGCCATGAGAAAAGCAATATAGTGGCTTTACGACCAGAATGGATCCAGACCAGCCTGCGCATCCGCGCAGTCTGGTCAGGATCCATGCTGTTCGCTAATGGTTTCTCTAATTGCAATAGGCTTTGAAAGCAAACAGTATGGATCCTGACCAGACTGCGCGGATGCGCAGGCTGGTCCGGATCCATGCTGGTCGCGAAGCCACCATGTTGGTTTTCTTATGGCATGGCTCACTTGTATATTAAAGGTTACTTTCCGTGCCAAGGAAGTGCCTCTATTTTAAGTTTTCTTTTTGTCCGTATCGTTTTACATGTTATGTGTAGTGTCTTGTGTTTTGGTTGTGTTTCAAAAATTTTATGCTCTTCCCCTACTCTTTTACAACATTTCTCTCTCCTCCGCTCATACCCTTTCTAACCAATTTCCATATTTCGTGTATTTAATATAACATGATTGTTGATGGACATTTGAAGCATCACTTCTACTACAGTTTCTATTTGTTATTTGTGGTTGGCCTACTTTGAGATATGTGATCTAGCTGAGTTTGCTGTGCTCAATTATTCCAAAAAGTCTACTCTAACGTTAGATATTATTATATAGTTAAAGTGGCATTATGCGCATCTTACAGCACGTAGTGTGTTTTTGGTGAATGTTTTATAAAAGCAAGTTTTCAGTTGCTGTGCATTTAAATGTGTTTAATTAACAATAATGCCGTATAAGTATTTGAAAGTGATGCTTTAGAAATGAAGAAATCGGACTTATAAAAAATAGTTCATTTCTTCAGCCTTGTACGCAATGATCTCCCTTACCTATAAGTAGAGATTTCTGAGGTTGAAGGGAAGCAACTCCTGCAAGCAGTTTGACTTTTCTTAAAAAGACTGCCCCAGTCAAAATAAGAAAAGTCATATTTAAAAAGTTATTATTTCGTAATGGTAACAGGAAGAGTTTGGTATACTGGGTTAAAAACTATAATTTCCTCCACCCTTTTTACACACATATCTATATGTGCTGTATTTTTACTTGAAAAATGCGTATAATTCCACTTTAATAGATAGTATCTAGTACAACAAACAATTTACATTATAATTCTTAAAACATATGTAACGCTGCGCGTGTTACGTTAAGTTTCTTTGGGGATATTTTTTTTTTTGCTCAAATTCAGTTTTTCGAGTATTTATTATTTGTTAAGCTTAAGTCCACTTAATTGAGGGAATTAGCAAAATCCAGATTCTGTTTCTTCTTTTATTCAGTTTTCAACAACAATATATGGATGTCCACATAATAACAATAATTTCTATAAACACAATTAAATTAATTAAAACTTTGTAATTATCTAGTCGGATATCTCGACATGAAACACAGAAGTATATGTCCTTCTTATTTCGTAGGTAAAACTCTTCTCCCCACTGTTATCATTGATTTTTCGGCGACGCCGTCTAAATTCGTTTTCGTTACCTATGTCACGTGACTTCAGTTTGCAAATCAAACTACTTGATAACGCATTATAGATAATTAATCAAAATGGAAGATTTATGCAACACTCTGCCTGATTGGACGAGAGTGTCAATTTCTTTCACTCTGTTGATTGTGCTACGCTGAGTGAAATGTAGACAAAGCGTTTATCCTAAACGACGCTGTTCACAGTTTTAAAGCTAACTTTGGCTCAGTATATTTAGCAAGAATATTGATATATCTCAAAATGATAAGTAAGTTTAATAAATATGATAAAAACCTGTTTACTGCTGACCTCAACGAAGGAAAGGTGTATAGCAATGGCACAGGAACTTTCACCGCCCCAGTGGACGGACTGTATAGCTTTACGTTCTCTATCGCTCACAGAAACCCTGGAACCCCGCTTTCCGCCCATCTGCATATCAATGACATAGAAAATGTTGGTGCCACCACAGATAAAGCTGCCCCAACACAATGTTCGCAAGCCAGCAACCATGCGGTCGTCAAAATGATGGCTGAAGATACTGCCCAAGTCGTTATCACTGACCATAAGGCAAAGGACATCGTTGCAAGTGGTTACACTTCATTTTCAGGCTTACTTGTGTGCAAGCAATAAAAAGGGGAAAACGACAGAAAGATTCAACCAATGAAAGTATGCTTTGTGGATTTCGCAAGCTTATTATTGTTATTGGACATCATTTCACTTGATTATGAATAAGTAACATTTGATTATAATAAAGACAAGACTGAATAACAAGTTTAGGAAAGTAAGATTTATTCAATGTAAACGTGTTAGATATTTGAAAGACATGTTTAATAACATTTTATAAAGTTAGATTGAACCAATCTGTGCAGTGTAAATGTTTCTCTTTGGAAAACAAATTTCTAGAAATTCAGATTTGACCAGTCCGAACGTGTTAAATGTTTGTCTTTGAACGACATTTACACCATTAATTTGATAAATTTGGACAGTTGATGTCATTTGTATGTGAATTATAGCACTGCTGATCTTTTCTATTTGTATATTAATATCAATCTCTTTTAATTTTCTTTTCTGTTGCTGCAATAAACTGAGTAAAACCTCGTTTTTGTCCCATTTTATGTGGCGTCATTGAACATTGTTTTGATAACAATTAAAATGCTTTGTCTCCCTTTTACTTTCATGGAAATGCAAATTATGTAAAATACAATGATAGTAACCATAACAAGACGTTTCGGGTCAGCGTGATAACTTTTGACTGCATCGCTGTCCCGTTAGAGCGATGACTATAAAATATCAGATCATAAAATAAGTCATCCCGATAAGCCATATGAGTAAAAAACAAAGACAAATATCAAACAGGGAATGCAACGTACCAAAAACGCAGCCTCCCCAAAACGAAACCCACAGCACGCAGACCACAAACACACATACATATGCACACAAACAAAGCCAACACATTAGGACAAAACGAACACACAAAGGAACACAGTGGGGTACCGCCTTGGAACGGTCAGTGGCAAAAACACCACTGGGAAGCTTAAACCGGTTTATGGTGCGCACCCAACCTCACTCTTACCCCCACCATGTTCCAAAGACACGGGACAGTGTAAATAAAAGTAATCCCCTCCAGGTGAATCTCTTGACACACGTAAGACTTGTCTGAGGTCAGTCACTAAAATTATTCAGTCTCGCCTAGAAGCACTCGTACTGAAGTGTAAAACAACAATAACAAAAAATATCATGTTCCAAAGTATACTTACACTTATTCTAAGACCATTTAGTACACTACAAAATTATTATTTTTCTAGTCTCATGGTAACAAGGTGTTCAGTCATTCCATATCTTGAGCCTGGGACTCCTTGCTTACTGGGCGAGTCCTCTACCGACGAAACTAACAGTCTGCTTAAACAAATTCTCTCAGCTAGAATGCACTGTCACACCCTATATAGCTCCCTTCGGATATATCTCCCCGGGGAGCTATGTAGTGTAATGGCTATAGGTTCTGTATTTTAATTTGGATATTTCTTTCAGAGATTTATGATGCCCCATGTGGTTCTGGGACGATCTGTGTATGAAAAGAATTGCCTTACCCTTGCATGATCGTAAAAGGCGACTTATAGGGTCTTAACACTTGGTTTTGCTGTAACTCTGTGATTCCAGCAGGTATGCAAATTTTGATTCCATACCTCATGTTTCTATTTCGATGTAAATGAGATGTGAAACCAAACTTTGTAGTCCTGTTTGGCGCCATATAACCTATACTGTGTTGGTGCGCCGTAAAACCCAAATAAATAAAATAAATAAATGATTTTAAAAATGATACAAAAACTTTGCATTTCATTAATTAACAAGTCAGACAAAACTTGTCAAATCTTCAGTAGCTTAAGGGTATGAACATGTACACATAAGTGAATTCTTTTCTACATATCCTTATTAGTGGACAGGAAGGTAATAATGTGTCTGTTGTGTTTTCCTGTATTGTCCAATATAAACTCGATGTACACTGTGATCGGGGAGCAGCCCAGGTGACGGACTAGGGACATGGTCGTCCCGCTCTCATGAAGCACTGTTAAAAGCTGTTAAAAGCTAGTTTGAAATACGTTTATAATTAAAGAATGTTGTTAATAGAGCAATAAATAGAACTGTTTAGAAGGCTAATTGAACATTGATCATATCTGAAATTCGACTGAACATTTATAAGTAACAGTGCATTGCTCTTCGTAGGAAATAAAAATGTTAGATCTGTCATAATAGTGTTGTGTTTTAAAGACAAACTTCAGGTGCAAAGGTGCAGGTGAACTACGCTACAACTATATTCGGAATAAATTTACGTATACAGCTCCTTGGGACAGTAGTGCTGTATACGAACACATGCACAAACCCGAATATGACTCCCTATACACGTGAAAATTGAAATGCTGACAGTACTGTTCAAGTAATACAAAACATATTTGGCAGAGTGTCATTTGGATATACAATTTCCCACACCACTTTGGATACAGGTGGGAATGTAAGTGGCAGGGGCCAGTTTCGCATTGTGTTTTTGTATAAAATAGGTAGATGTACTTTAAAGACATTTATATTCAACTGGTTATTGGTGATGTTTATAGAACTAAGGATCCCTGCATACGAGTAATTATAGACGTAAAATTTATTGGAATTTGCTACGCACGGCATAGTTAAAGAGTGAAATTACTTTGATATTACCCTGAATTATGGTAGTTGTCCGCTGTCCTATCACGTGCTCGTCATAATTCGTACAAATCTATTATTTGTAATAACCTCAGACACACAGAAAACATTACAGACAGACATGTCACAGGGTTGAATTCTAACACATATAACCGTAAATTACAGTTGGTGCTTCAATTAAAATCTGACTCTTGTTCAGATAATATTCTAAACGGTGTTTATGTACACCTTTCTCGTTTCTGTTGTTGTTTATGAATCACCTTCGTTATATAATGTTCATTAATAATCCTTATTATCAAAGGTAGTTCATTAGACGATAACTTTAAAGGAATCTGTTTGTATGCGCGTAAATTAAATTATGATACACAACACTGGAGTTAGAACTCTTGACTATATACTAGTTATTTTATCATTTTATGTAAAGCAAATGGCATAACTCTATCTTTGAAGATTGTGAGGAAAGGATAATCATTAAACAAGATCAGAAGGCAATAATGGCCTTAGATCGCTCACCTGAGTCACGTCTGGTTGAACATTTTGGTTGATGGCTATACAATGATAATGTCAGTAAAATCATTTTGAAGTAGTGCCAGTGATTTTCAACAAAAATATTTTAAAAGTTTCATCTAAATAGATATGGGGAGGTAATGTGTATGTGTGTTTGTGGTGTTGGGGAGGTGAGGTGAGGGGGAGTGAGAGGGGGATACAGGTGGGGTAAGACGTTGTGGGGAATGATGACAGCATACTAAGAGACAATATCAAACAGTCTCCACTACATACATGTATGGAAAAAAGTGATCACAACCCCTGACGAAACAGAAGAATTTATACATTTTTCGCAAAGGATCATCAAAGTTTGTGTAAAATTATTTTAAAACTGGACCTGCTGTTTCTAACAATAAGATTTTTAAAGTTTCAAATATGTTTAAAATTTCTAATATAATATATACATTTATATATAGGTAATACCCCAGGTCTCCATAAAGCATACAATTTGGAGTACTCTGTTTCAAGTTCAAAATAAGTTTATAATATTTTAGCTGAAATTTGTCTATAACCTCAACATATTCTATCCTCTCCATACTTCACTAAAATATGATAATATAGGTGCTATCATATTGTCAAATAAATGTATTTGCATACTTTTGATAAATCCAATTTTCTAGCTTTAACATATAACAGAAAACATAGCTTTTCTTGCCTGTTCCAATAAGTGATTCTGTGTTTTTACAAATTTACCATTGTATGAAAATTTAACACCAAGATATGAGAAATTATCAACAACCTCTAGTATACTGCCCTCAAAGCCAAATTTTGGAAGACTACGTAAACCTCTTTTACTTTTCCAAACAACAACAATTTTTGTCTAAGAATGATTAACTTGTAGATGCCATAAATTACAATAATTTGGCATTGCATCTAATACCTTTTATAGTTCTTTGGCCGACTCAGCAAAAATTACTGTGTCATCAGCATATTGGAGAATATATAATTTAAAGTACATTTCAACATCAGAGTCACTCAAAGTATCATTCATAATGTTAGACAGCATATTCAAACCGCTAAAATGAAGTGAACGAAAATAAAGAAACCAATACGGGTGAAAGATTTTCGCCCTGACGAACACTTGCATGACTAGTAAAAAAGTCAGACATCTTACCAAAAGAGTCTATTTTGACACAAGATTTGGCTTGTAGATACATGTTATAGATAATTTTAATACATTTACTATCAACATTATTACTAAGTAGTTTCTGCTAAAGTGCAATTCTATTGATGCTATCAGACAAAAATAAGTGCGACTGTAGCAATAGAGAGTTTGAGATTTCAACCTTCGCCTTCCCCTTCAACGTCTCTTGCGAAGTTAACGTATGAAGTTGAAGTTCGATTAAAATTCCTTGAGATTTCAAACTTTAGAATGAACCTTACTTCTTTTAATCCGCCCATTCAATTTATCCGTAATTATGATCGTTTTTTTTTTTTTTCGTGCATTTTGATACCAATCGTCCGAAAGGGCAGGAATTTTACAAGAGGTTTTCAAAAATGAAAAAATGAAAATTAAATAAAAAACATTTCAATTAATATAATCATCGCATGGATATTAGAGCGATTACCAAATAAAAAAAAACAAACAAAAAAAAAAAACAAACAAACAAAAAAACGATAAAACAATGTGAACAATGTAAAAACTCGTTAGTGTTGCTCCAAACATTTAGGTTTTATATAAAATTATGTCAGTATAGTCAGTATATACAATGCACGATTGTAAATCATACATGAGAAAAAATAAAAATGATTATTACATACCTAAAATTATTTTCCACTGGGTTTCAGTGGACCGCGATCGTGCAGTATTTTTCCATATCATGACGTTGAACGCTTTCATTTCGGACTAGTCCCAATCCGTGATTCTAGTTACCTCCCCTGACGGTCCGTCCATTGTGGATCTCGTTTCTTTAGATTTTTGTTGGTATTGTGTGTTTGTTTAATATGTAATTTATGCAACATTTTGTTTACTTTTACATTTTGATTAATCTGACCTATTAGATACTGGCACGTAGTAATTTATCAGACTGAAATGAAATGAAAGTTAGAATTACGTCATGAGTTGGACTAATACAGGACGTGGAAAGTTTTTTTTAACGTTGTAATGGAAATAATTGCGTGACGTCCATGGCGTCCACGCGCACGTTGCGAAAACAAGTTGACGTCATTTTCGCGAGAAATATTAATGCGCGTCAGTTTGATTTGTTTATTGTGTTTTCGGAGAATTTTTTTCCGTATTTTTTCCTGTCTTTCGTGACAGAACGATAATTTAGATATAAATTAATCATTTGACAGTGGATATGTAATAAAAGGTTATCAATTTTTTATGTGGATATATACACTCATTCTTTCGCGGACAATATTGCGCTCCTAAAGTCGCGCAATATTAACGCTGCAGAACTCGTGCATATATCCACATACAAAGTTAATAACCTATAATGATCATATCAACGTGATAATGACACTCTGTATGGCTCTGTATAACGCCAAACTCTCAGACAGCACAATATGATTTTAATATACTATCCAGGAATTTTGGTTAGAGGGACAACAACATTAAAGGGCGGGTCCCCCATTTCAGGGAAGGGAGAGTAGGGTCACACCGAGTTTCAAGACCGACTTTCTTTGTAAAATGTAAGAAACAAAGGGGGAATTAACCCACAATGTCCCTCTGCCAGGCTCTGGTTCCGTGCATTTAAAGAATGGAGTTATCCCATACGGCTAACAGGAAACGTCTCTCATCATGATATCATATATCTGAAATTTTCTGATACTTCAGAAGAATTTTCCGCCTTACTAGTACCATATTATGTTTATAATTAAAACGCAATTGTCGTATTAAGCGTCCGACAGAAACAGATTGATTTTATTTGGATGTGAAAATAAAATGTTCCACCAAATGATATTCGCGCGTAATTATTTATTTTTCAAGTAAAATGACTGTCATGCCATGTGCCTCCATCCAGATTTCAGTCTTTGATGCTGAGTATGTGGACAGAGTAGATGTAAAAAGAATGAAGTTTCGACTTTCGTGATATCACATCTTCGGACGTTCAAAACTTCACTTCATACGACAAAAAGGCCAATCTGGTTTAATCGATACCGCCTGGGGACACAAATATGCCGTAGAAGTTTGTCAGGATACTGGTTATATGACCCAGGGAAGTGCCTACGCCTTTAGTATCTTGAACAATGGTTTGGGTCCAATCGCTAAGGTGACTATGTCTTAGACTAGCTGACAAACGATGTAGAATGTCCTTTGTTAAAACGTAAAGCTGGTGAGACCAAATATCTCAGATATAGAATTTTCCTCTGGCTACCTTGCCTAAATGATTCGTGTACCAATGATTCGTAAATGATTTTAATTATGAGCTAGACAATTTCAGGGATCAGGCAAATCACTAAATGTTTCAAACTAACAATTTTCAATTAGCTCAAACTCTTATAGGCTGGAGACTCTATACTTGACTGGTCTTTTTGTTGAAGTTCCCGTCAGACAATGTCTTTGAATCAACAACATACGAGTCCTATCGCATAGATGCTCGGCCTCTGTCCTCTCAACTCTATATGAATGCCCTGATTCCTGGATGCTCAGCGCCTATATGCTATCATATATAGCATTCAACTACCATATAGGTATATCCCCGATGCCTTGGCTGTACTTCGCCAATAATGCTGAATCGTCTATAAGCTGGAACCCTCCCACTATCTCAGTAGATTACCAAACTCTGGGTCTCTGTCTCAGCTTCCCGATGCTCAGCCTATATATGCTATGGTCTATAGCATTCAATTACCTTTAAGGTAAAACTCCTATGCGCTGGCCCTATAGCTCGAAACCTTATCGAAATTCTGCTACTCTTATTTAGTCTAAGAACTTCCAAAGTCTTCTTTTTAATAATTTATCCGCCCTGACAGGGTGACTGCAATAGTCTCCTTCTCAAGGTACTGGGATAAATTATTAGTTGAATCCTCGATGTGTCTTCTTCAACCGCTGGATACCGAATGTCCTCTCTGTCATCCATCCATCTATTTATACCCCAGCAGACGTGCTATTTTTAGACGTGCTATTTTTAGAACTTGTTTCTGATTGGTCCAAATTTAAACACAACGTCTTACAACGACTACCTGCTCTATTAACTATCTGGTTCCCTTTTAACTTTTGTATATGACATAATATGCGAAGCAGGGACCCAGCCATCCATATAATAAACCCAAATCAGCCACAAATGACCCAAATTCTATTATTAACAGCAATTCAACAATAATTATAGCAATGATAACCTGAAAAGGGAGTCAAGCACTATCTGTGCTTATGTGTTACATTATCAATATATTAAATATACAAATTATTCTGACAATAGCCCCCTTCTCAAGAAAATACTTTCAGTTTTTCAAACATTTAAGGAATAATTTGTGTACAAAACAAAATCTTTTTTCTTTTTACTATTTCTCGATTTTTGCAAATCATGTATCACTGCTATCATTAACATACATTCAGTAACATTCTGATAATCAAAGATCAATCATCTCTACAAGACTCAAAATAAAGTATATGATTTCAAGAATATCATACAACGTTCATCTGACCTTTATATTTCTATCATCAAGAATGATATTCATTTGTTTCTCTGATCGTAAGAGTACTTGTCATCTTTTCTGTTGACATGATAATTGTTATCACCAAATACATGATAGCTCCTGTCAGACCTACGGATAAACCCTTTACCGAGATCATCTCTCATGTCATTTGGTCTCCATGACTTCTTACGGTCAGATTTGTTTGGGTCATGGTCTTTATAACCCCTAACATCTCGTGTGTTAATATCTCTGTTATATATACCATTTCTGTTATGCCAACGTGATCCTCTATTCACGTACTTAATAGATGACCTCTCATGATACAGGTTGAATCCTTGATCATCAAAATCTGGTCTGTCATCAGATTGTCTCCAGTTTCTTTCTGTTCTATCATGATGCCTATATTCTTGCAAACCGTGTCTACCGTAACTGCTCTTTGGTGACAGGTCAGTCTTTACTTTCTTGCATACATCGCATGACCGGCAAAACCTTGTTACTTCATTTGTGATGCCTGGCCAGTGAAAACTCGTTCGTATTTTATCAAGTGTCTCTTTAGCTGATATGTGTCCCCTGGCTATTGATTTATGAGCTAATATCATAACACTTCTCCTAAACTGGGTTGGGACTACTATCTGTTTAACAACTCTGCCCTTCTTCTTCTCGAAAATTCTATATAAAACGTTTTTCCTCACTTCATAATGAAACCTGAAACCTCTCTTTGTTTTCAGTTTCGCTTTATCCTTAGCATAAGTCCAAAGTTTCTTTAATGTCTCATCATCTTTCTGAGCAATTTTCATTTGCTCAACATTGACTTCGCAAACCTCAGAGGGTTCCGTAATACCCATATTTATTGCATGCTGGGTTTCCTTCATCCCAGTTGCAGCAATATTTTCGCCGGATGAAGGCTGTCTTTCATCTCGGATTCTCCAGTTTATGTCTGGTTTATCTGAAACTCCTTTTATATTTCCGATTATCAAATCACATATCATGTTTGGCACAACCATTGCCTCAATTTCACCTTTAAAATATGGTGTATCAACCTGTATCATTGCTGCGGGAACTGTCCTTGAACGTCCATCAATCGCAACCATAAGATACGTCTTATCCAACATTTGATTCTCTGATACGTGATCTTTCCTGACAGCCGCCAGCTCACACCCTGTATCTCTCAAAACCTGAACTTCTTTATCACTTATATATCCTTTCTTCAATATCAAGTTCCTTTCACCGTTTGTTGAATCAATGGTACAGGTGTTTGCTATAACCGAAATGGATTTTCCATGTGCTAACATAAGTCGTCCATCTTCTATGCAGTCTTTTAACCGTTCGTCATCTAATGATATTGCTACAACTGAGGCTGCAACTTTTCTTTCATCCGACTGTCTGTCTTTCTGCGCTTGGCCTTCCTTTCTCCAGTCTTTAGGTGTAGACTCTTGTGTTCCATGCCTATTTCTCTGTCTTTCCTCATAGGATCCCCTACTAGCTAAAGCTGCACCGCTTACCTTCCTCTTGGATAGGTCTCTGCATTCTCGTGCTATATGACCTTCCTTATTACATATGAAACATATTGGCTTCTTAAAAGCTGGCTTTTCTCTTTGTGTAGGCTGGGACACTGGCTGAACCTCGGTCGAAGGCTGTGGCTCTTTGCTACATGACAAATTACTTCTATTCAACCTGTTAGATGTGATAGAGCCACCATGAGCTTCAATATATTGTTCTGCCAACTGTGTAATCTCAGCTCTCGACTTTGCAACTCTTTCCTTTAAGAATAAAGCAAGGTCCTTGGAACAAGTTTGGATGAACTGTTCTCTGATCATAAGGTCTTTCAGCATTTCAAACGTATCGTCAACTTCTGCCATCTCCGTCCATCGACTGAAATACCTGTCCAGCCTTGCCATAAACTGGAAAACAGTTTCACCACGCTCTGGCTTGCATTCCCTGAACTTCAATCTAAAACCTTCTTCTGTTAACTGATAACGCTTCAGTACGGCTTTCTTCAATGCAGGATAGTCATTGGCTTGGTCTGGAGGCATGCTTGTATATACGTCCAGGCCTTTTCCTGTGAGTAATGAGCTGAGGCTTACAGCCCATGTCTCTTCTTTCCATCCTTGGCTTTTTGCAAACCGCTCAAATCGCTCGAGGTATGCATCCATATCATCCTTACTTTCCTCAAACTTCGGTAGCCTTGGCCGCAAGGTTTTACTGTTCAAGTGCTCGGTACCTTTATCAACCCCTAAAGCTCCGGCTTCAGCCTTTAGTTTTAACATTTCAAACTCCTGCGCTTTCAAAACTCGTTCTTCCTCTTTTAAAGCTCGTTCCTTTTCTAAACGTTCCAACTCGAATAACCTTTTCTTCTCAGCCTGTTCAAGCTCGAACAGTCGTTTCTTCTCAGCCTCTTGAGCCTCAAACCTCTTCTGTCCTCATCTCGTCTAAGCATACGTTCCTCACGTTCCGTATACTCCTTCTCTTTCCATCCACAAACTCTATGAGCTCTGAACCTGAGAGACCCATACGTTCACCCATCTCAACCCATTTATCGTAGTTCATCTTTAAGCTTTAGGCTGGAACTAACTCTAAAATTCAACTATATGTGACTCAGACTACCTTCAGTCAAAGCACCTTCTGGTACACCAACAGAACGTTAAAACCACTAGTCTCTGTACCTCCTTGGATATAGATCCCGGACGAGCCCCCAAATTGTCAGGATACTGGTTATATGACCCAGGGAAGTGCCTACGCCTTTAGTATCTTGAACAATGGTTTGGGTCCAATCGCTAAGGTGACTATGTCTTAGACTAGCTGACAAACGATGTAGAATGTCCTTTGTTAAAACGTAAAGCTGGTGAGACCAAATATCTCAGATATAGAATTTTCCTCTGGCTACCTTGCCTAAAATGATTCGTGTACCAATGATTCGTAAATGATTTTAATTATGAGCTAGACAATTTCAGGGATCAGGCAAATCACTAAATGTTTCAAACTAACAATTTTCAATTAGCTCAAACTCTTATAGGCTGGAGACTCTATACTTGACTGGTCTTTTTGTTGAAGTTCCCGTCAGACAATGTCTTTGAATCAACAACATACGAGTCCTATCGCATAGATGCTCGGCCTCTGTCCTCTCAACTCTATATGAATGCCCTGATTCCTGGATGCTCAGCGCCTATATGCTATCATATATAGCATTCAACTACCATATAGGTATATCCCCGATGCCTTGGCTGTACTTCGCCAATAATGCTGAATCGTCTATAAGCTGGAACCCTCCCACTATCTCAGTAGATTACCAAACTCTGGGTCTCTGTCTCAGCTTCCCGATGCTCAGCCTATATATGCTATGGTCTATAGCATTCAATTACCTTTAAGGTAAAACTCCTATGCGCTGGCCCTATAGCTCGAAACCTTATCGAAATTCTGCTACTCTTATTTAGTCTAAGAACTTCCAAAGTCTTCTTTTTAATAATTTATCCGCCCTGACAGGGTGACTGCAATAGTCTCCTTCTCAAGGTACTGGGATAAATTATTAGTTGAATCCTCGATGTGTCTTCTTCAACCGCTGGATACCGAATGTCCTCTCTGTCATCCATCCATCTATTTATACCCCAGCAGACGTGCTATTTTTAGACGTGCTATTTTTAGAACTTGTTTCTGATTGGTCCAAATTTAAACACAACGTCTTACAACGACTACCTGCTCTATTAACTATCTGGTTCCCTTTTAACTTTTGTATATGACATAATATGCGAAGCAGGGACCCAGCCATCCATATAATAAACCCAAATCAGCCACAAATGACCCAAATTCTATTATTAACAGCAATTCAACAATAATTATAGCAATGATAACCTGAAAAGGGAGTCAAGCACTATCTGTGCTTATGTGTTACATTATCAATATATTAAATATACAAATTATTCTGACAAAGTTAAAGTTTGAACAAAATCTCAAAGTTTCTCAAAATCAGTTGATAACTTCATACTTCCAGGTTCAATTCAATGTATTTAGTTAAAATCATTAGCCATACAAAACTTTATTATTCTTATACCTATTGATAGTGTTCCGCATCAAATTTAGTCTAATTATATATATGGATAATCAAATAACTTAATAAGCAGAAATCCTGCGTACCAATGACCGCTCCTTCGTAGCCGACACATGTTTGTTAGTTCGAGGTGTCAAAGGTAGGTGGAGAATCCTATATGATTTGTAAACTGGGTCTAGTATACCAGTACCTTTAAAGAAAACCGTTTTATTAACATCTAAAGCAGTAATTTCAGCTGATATCTGGCTAAAATCACGTGTTCTCATTCATGTGATTTTCTAGATCATTAGATAGTGTTTATATTTCCCCGTCCCTGTTGTTGTTGTTTATGGGTGATCTTTGTTATGATATGGGTCTAAATTATCCAAACCGCGTTGACCCGAATTTTAGGGGCAGTTAATTAGACGAAAGTATTATAGTAATATTGTTATAATTCGCGTAAATAACGTTAACAACTGTAGTTTATGGTGTCACAGTTGCCTTTTTACTTCAGGTTTAGTTGATATATAAGATAAATCGTAATCAGTTATTTTAAAGCGAGTAGGATTATTATATATCTCGGATACTGCGTGGAAATCATTCTGGGCAAAGGAATTTACTGTTTATCAGTAGGTATAATAGATTAAAATAAACTGAATAAAATATCTAACGGACCAATTTTTGGCAATCACATCCTGTATTTTCTAATTCCTAATTAACTGAGTGAAATGAGGATGTTTTAGCATCTGAACGTTTTCTAAATTTCTTTCTTATTCTCTAATAATTCGTGATAGAGTATTAGTGAGTAAATATAAAACACAGTTTTGCTTTGAAAGTTATCTTGATGTGATTTCTGTAAACAAATTATATTATTGATTTATAAATTAAATTAATTATAAATTTTATTGGGTGATGTAAATGAACACTCTCATACGTTTTGACAAGTTTTGACTGTACTGGAATGTAGTACCATTTCTTTGTGTTTGCATGTTTGTTAAATTGTATTATTTATGACGATGAGCTGTTAGGCTTAAGTCTTAAGGGGACGCATATTGCTACATTCACAGTTAATACAGAAATGAGGAAGGGGTGCATATTCAAGAAATCGATGGTGGGAAAATAAAAAACATATTCCTAAACTGATATAATACAGATGGACTCCTGTAATACTCAGTACTTTGTGGATAAGGATGTGGTACTATGAATGTAATAGGAAAACAGAGGTCTTTGTGAAAGTACATTCAACACAAAATATTAAGCTTTTGTATAAGGAAAAAACAGGTTTTTTACAATACCAGTGTTACAAATAATGTTGAAGGGATGAAATTTTCTTTCTAACACACCAGGTTTGCTTAAACATGTAAAAATTTAACGCCATGTCATTTCAGCCCGGGATGGACGCCATATTTCTCATTGATAAAAAATGTAAACAAAAAAATCAGAGTGGGATTAGCATTGCAAGGGCATAATATGACATTCTACACAATGAATACCTTAGAACAGATATCTAAGATGCTACACAGGTCAGGTGGGTTAAATGCATAACGTCGATCACTTGAAATTGATCTTGAAAAGGTGGTTAATTTTAGTTTATTTACATGGTTTTTAATTTTCCCACGACTTCTCGGCGATTCGCTGCAAAAAGTATTACTGCGCCGGACGAAAGGTAACTCTAATAAACAACGGGAGACAACTTAGGTGTCAGCACGTGTATGATTTTTAAAAAAAACATGTCGATGATTATAATTTCTTATCAAATAACGAATCCTATTCAGAGATTCGTCTTTAATACCAGAAAATTATTAATTTCTATGGACATTTATCAAAAAATATTACTTACAATGGAATACTTTGCGCATCAAACTGGTTTCCGCTTCAGTTGTGAGGCACTTCCGTTATACTTTTTGACAACAATAACAAGACACAAAATGAATCAATAAAGTCACTTATAAACCGACTGCTACTTACAGTCCGTGTATGATAACTTCGGAGTGACGTCACGTTTGTTTATGTTTTCTGGACTTCTAAAACTAACAAAATAGGTAAAGCAGCTTACATAAACAATAATATTGGGTATATTTTATTGCAACATGTATGTCAGTGCCGGTAGCTTAGTGGTTAAAGCATTGGTGTTTGAAATAACGAATTTTGCGGGCCGTAGGTTCGAATCGAGGAAGGTGTTGTTGTTTTTTTTTCTCTCTTTCAGGGTAACCACCATAATCATTTCACCTGGAATATATTAATATATTTAGATAGACAAATTATTGAATTAATTTCTGTTTAAAGAGGACCAAGCATCAGCTCTGTGTAAACACATCGTATTACGAATGCATACGGTCACGAAAACTCTCGAGAAATTCGTGCAGGTTGAATTCATCTCTCGTATATTGCCAGTATTAGTGTAGTCAACATGTCCGAGGCGTCCACGTCTTTTTTTTTTTTGCAAAGAGAAACACTGTTCAGTATAAGAATGATGCTTGATACATACTACAAACTACTCCGAAGGTTATTTCAAGCATCATCATTTTTCCATATTTCAGTTCGTTATTGTATACCGTAGTGCTGTATTACTGCATTTTGAATATTTTCAGTTGTCTTTGAAAACAAGAGCACCGCCTTGCGGGTGCTGACGCTCATCTGATTTTTTTTGTATAATAGAAATATTGTCCTACCCATGATTTTCTAAGTCTAAAAAGGGCCATTACTCTTGCAAAAAGCAGGATAGAGTTATGTTTCTTGATGCACAGTGTCCACTTATGATGGTGAAAAACTGTTGCAAGTTTTAAAGCAATAGCTTTGATAGTTTATGAGAAAAGTTGACTTAAACATAATATTCAACCAAGAAAATGATTTTTCTAAGTCCAAAAGGGGCAATAATTATTGCAAAAAGCAGGATGGAGTTATGTTGCTTGCTGTACAGGATCAGCTTATGATGGTGAACAAGAGTTGCAAGTTTTAAAGCAATAGCTTTAATAGTTTAAGAGAAAAAGTTGACCTAAACATAAAACTTAACCAAGAAATCTGATATTTTCTAAGTCCAAAAGGGGCAATAATTATTGCAAAAAGCAGGATGGAGTTATGTTGCTTGCTGTACAGGGTCAGCTTATGATGGTGAACAAGTGTTGCAAGTTTTAAAGGAATAGCTTTGATAGTTTAGGATAAAAGCTGACCTAAACATAAAACTTAACCAAGAAAACTGATTTTGTAAATCCAAAAGGGGCAATAATTCTTGCAAAAAGCAAGATGGAGTTATGTTTCTTGATGTACAGGGTCTGCTTATGATGGTGAACAAGTATTCCAAGTTTCAAAGCAAAAGCTTTGATAGTTTAGGAGAAAAGTTGACCTAAACATAAAACTTAACCAAGAAATCTGATATTTTCTAAGTACAAAAGGGACCATAAATCTTGCAAAAAGCAAGATGGAGTTATGTTTCTTGCTATACAGGGTCAGCTTATGATGGTGAACAAGTATTCCAAGTTTCAAAGCAATAGCTTTGATAGTTTAGGAGAAAAGCTGACCTAAACATAAAACTTAACCAGGCAACGCCGACGCAGACGCCGACGCCGACACGCCGACAACCGCTCAAGTGATGACAATAACTCATCATTTTTTTCAAAAAATCAGATGAGCTAAAAATGTAATTAAAACATAGATAAAAAGCAAAGATTTAAAAAAAGTGTAAATCACGGTGGGATTCGAACCAACGCGACAATGGAAATATAAAAGAATCGCACATGTAAGGCTAACGCTCTATGACCGGTACTAATCTTCTACTTCAAAATAAGCGTTCCAGTTAGTAGTATAATATAAAAGTGTGTACTAAGATAATGATATTTATCGATTATCCTCCTGACTTGGACTCGTCCAAATAGTCACTCCGAAGTTATCAGACACGGACTGTAGATCAGTTTAAGTATAGTTGTTGTTACAACATTATAGTTGTTCATTACGTTATGAGATAAAGTTTTTCTTGAACTGCATAATCCATTAATTACGTTTAGACGATATTGCATTTACAACTTATCTGACCCAGTTTTTTACGTGAATGACAGCATTCTCGTGCAACTCGTGCAAACAGAGTTATGAAAAGTATGGTGGAGAATTCAAGGACAAATTATAAATGACATTAAAGTGAAGATAACTGTATATTCGTCCAGTTTTGATCATTGACATTCCTGCTGTGTATTATAGTATGTTTTGTGAACAAGATTAGACTGTTACTTTTGCACATATACACATTGGATGGACCGCTCAACCAAATTTCATACCTTATTTTAAGGATTTTTAAGACAATACATTTTCAAAAGTTAGTTCAATGTGTTTTGATATTTAAGTGCTTTGTAGTTCATGAATAACAAGTTGAAAATTTATAATGGAAACATTTGTAGGCCCTTATTGTAAGCCACTCGACTTCTGTAACGATAAATGTTTAATGTATTAAGGAGAATATACTCTTTTAGTTTTGGAATGTGGCATTCCTTGGCCACCATATCTTTTCTTATGCACTACTTCACTACTTTGTAAACAAACGAAATAATTTGTTTTAGCTTACATATGCAAAATGAAAAGCAAGACAGTGAACTTATTTTACTTTTTTTCTTTAAATTATAATCTGTAGGAGATTGATAAATGTCTCGGCGAGGTAAAGCACTATTATTTTCGCACAAAAAAATATTAATTGTTGACTTTGAATGTACACAATGAGTCTTATGTAATTCAACAATAACTTTCTTGTTTCAGTTTTTCTCATTTTTATTTTAGTGAGCAATCCTTTGTGTACTTATAACAGTTGAAACAGTATCCATTTCATGTACCAAAACTTTGTACTTTTTTGCAGGTAAATTTTATCATACCCCACCAACTTTTTTCTAATTTCAAAGTATGCGTCCCCTTAATACACTATATGTTCTGTTCTGTTTTGTTCTGTAAACAAATTAAGGAAGCAAATCACATTATCCAGAGTTTGTTCCCATAATTTAGAAATAGAGTTTGGTAGTTTGCAGGTATTAATAGACATGATCGCTTGTGTAAAATGTATACCAATAATGTAATTGAATCAAAATATCACTTTTTACTCTTTTGTCCCAGATACGCAAGTATTCGTCAGAAATATTTTGGGCATGTATCATGGCCATCTATTCAAAAATTGGTCTCTTTTATGTCTTCAAAAAGAAAAAAATATGTTGTTTAAAATTGCTAAATTCTTAAATGTTCCTTTTAATTTAATAAAAGAAGCCTGAGAACATATTTCTGCATCTTAATTATATGTTAATCTATAAATGTTTAGTGTAAGTTATGCTATGGTAGGTAATGTATTGATTAGTTATGTTCAATTATTAAAGTTAAAATATGTATTCCATTTTGTCTTGGCCATATTTGTTTGTATGCTTTGTAATTAGTCAAGGGCATTATTATTAACCAATAAATGAAATGAGTAAATCCTGGTATTTATATTGAGACAAAACATAGATTTTAGCATCTAAACGTCTGAATTCTAAATAATAAATTATTTTCATTTTTTGTTTATATTGATAACTTGTCCCTAAATAATATTATTAAAAATAATAGTATGTTGAGTATTTTATTAAACTGATTTTTCTGCTACACAGAATCTCACTTATTATTTTCATTTTATTATTTTTCCTAAATCAAGTCAAAATTGAAACGATAACCATTTCCACTTTCGGAAACAAAAACAATGAAAGAAAATACCCATTGATTTTTCCGAACGGTATATCTTTACAGGATATGGAACGTCCTGGAGTACATGGTCCTTCGAAATTCAAGGGAGACGACGGCGAAATCTCGACTAACGACACACTCACGAATGCATCTCACTCTCGCAGGACAAAAGAGACTCGAGAAACCATTTTTATTTACATAAGCATCGTATCTGCCATGATAGTCATCGCCGAAATAATAACAATTGCTGTCCTGAGACGATGCAAGAAGACGCCAATTGCCATAAAATATCTCTCAATCAACCTTCTGGCCAGCGACGCCATATACCAGATCATAGGTGTCCTGTTTTATGTCTTAAAATTTATGAAAATTGCCAAGAACGTAATCTTGATGAAGCTCGCGTACCAGACTGCAATAGGGTTGATCCTGGGTGTTTCATGGGCGTCTATTAACCTTCTAGCTTTGGACAGATTGATTGCCGCCACTTTGCCTCTTCGGTATCAGTCTCTTGTGACACGTTGCCGAGCTGTTCTTGCCATTACATTTGTTTGGGTTTTCAATATCATTGCATGTTCTACAAGTTTTATGTGGTTTTTGGCCGACTGCATGGTGAAGAACTCCGTTTGTTCCAACACTAATGGGATACGGACCAACTTCACTAACAAACAACACATCACACATATTGCTTTATTTGTCTTGTATGAGTTGGTGAATATCGCAGTGTACGTTACCCTCGCTTTGGTATTGCGTACTTACTTTGAACGCAAAAGAAAACTCACGACATTGCAAAATCAGATGAATCGAGCAAGCAGTCCCGTGTACCGCTTGATTTTATCCCTTACTTTCCTTCAACTGACGCTCCACCTACCCTTCCTGGCCGACACGTTCATTACTGTAGCAGTTAAAAATTTGTGGTTTAAGATGTGGCGCCCTTACGTTGAAATTCTTGCACAGGTCCTTCTGCGTGTGAGCTCAGTTTTCAATTTATATTTGTATATATGGAAGCTCCGAGAATGCAGATACATTTTTCTCACATTGTTTTGTGGTAGTTCTTCCAGATTTGGAGACACTATTCAAGCTCTGAGATTCGATATATATAAAATTAACAAACCACGGGTTAATTCTTGAAAAGCACCAACCTGTGGCCGCAACTGAATATTTAAGCTTCGACAAATAACGTTTCAAGGGGCTTGATATGGGTGTGCTTTGGATGTTAGAAACTATGTTCTGTTACAAGTAAAATGGAACAATTCAATGAAAAAAACGGGATTTGTACAATTAAAAAAGAAAAGCCATTAAGAATTTTAGGAGTTGTTTCATATTTTGCTAGGAATAGAACTTATAGTAGTAAATACACTAACAGAAACTCTTGAAAACGAATATTTAAACCTCTAGCACACTTAAGGAGAAAGCAGTAGAAAAGCATGAAATGACTAGTGTAAGCAATGCCGAAAGTGTTACTGGTAATAGTTGTACCATTTACGTTAAGAATTTGTATTGCTCAAAGGGTAACAGGTGGTGTATATTCACTAATCTTTTAGTATAACGTGACAGTTGAACACACGTTAATTATGAACACACAGATCTGTCGTTCCTAGAATGATATGCTAGTAAATGAAACGTAAAACTTTTTCTTGGTAAGTAATTTGCCCAATCATATCAGATGATAAATGCGTTTATTTTGAATTTAACCCTTACCCTGCTAAATTTCTATAAATTAAATGAACCCGTCCATCTTTCAATTTGGACAGTACCATTAACTGTTAAAAGGGATGCTTGCCAAACAAAATACTGTCTGAATGGCAAACAGTGCAGATCATGATCAGACTGCACGTATGTGCAGAATCAGTCGTATTTAGCATGATAGGGGTTAAGACATACCATTTCGTGTTTTACAAAAACAATATTTAGTTTTGTTTTGGTTAAAATAATTTGATATGATCAGTGAAATCAAATTAATATTTTCACAGCTGCGGACATAGTTTTAGGTAGCTGCGTTTTTGGCAACACTAGCGTATGAATATTACCCTGACGTATTGCCCAAAACTCTTAGATTCTACGTAACAAGACTCAGAGCATCTGTCCACGCTTTTAGAATCTAAACTGGTAGATATGGCCAAAACAGAATACTAAGCAACAAAAGATATTGTTTATGCTGCGGCGCATTAGATATTGAAGACGAATATCATTTCATCTTAATTTGCCAGTGTTATGTTGATTTAAGAAAGAAATATCTTAAGAAATATTATTACAATAGGCCAACCATGTTCAAATTTATTGAACTTATTACTACAAACAAAAAGAGTGTTTTAATCAATCTAGCTAAATATATTAAAGAATCCAACGAAATAAGAAGAACTAATATTAACTATACTTGTGTGAATCTTGTTCTTATGTTAATTGTAACATGCCACTTACAATAAACAATTTCTTATCCTATCTGTCAGCGTTTCGATACTTTGTAAATTTATGTACATTTTTGTATTTTATACGGATGTATTATTGTTCCTCAACAATATTATGTTAACTTATATTTTTTCATGTTATAACATGTTTAGCTGTATATTATATATACGTATATGATAATGTACTGTTTACAAATGAAAATAAAAGTATGTTCTGTTCTTTTCTGGCACATGGTTTTTCCTGTTGGATAATCATCCTTGTATTTTAACCAT
Organism: Mercenaria mercenaria; assembly: GCF_021730395.1. NCBI lineage: Eukaryota > Metazoa > Mollusca > Bivalvia > Venerida > Veneridae > Mercenaria > Mercenaria mercenaria. The sequence goes on from NC_069368.1 coordinate 11,335,044, forward strand.
AAGATGTCGTTGTTTCCTAAAATGAGGGGAATAGGTCACTCCATTGGCTTTAGGTAACAAAATTACGTGTATGGGTTATCGCAAACTGAATAAAATTTCAGAAACAGACAACAGTACCGTGTGTAATATTTCTAAGGCATCTGTTCAACGAGAATGCTTGGAATTATGTAAAAGTGGCATATATATATATAAATATATACTGTGCTATTCGTGCAAAGAATTGAGAAACCACAGTGTGCTTGTTAAAGAACACGTGTGGTATCTACTAAGTATTTAAAAACTTTTTGATAATTCTTGATGAACCAAAAACAGTCAACACCAGAGTTTTCGTACACTTTAGAGAAAATAACAGAAATAGCAGATACAGCTATACAATCATCGTTTAGGTGACAGCATAATACATTGGTATTGTTACGGCATTCAGGCAAGTCAAAAAGGCTTGTTATTTATCTAAAACATAAGGTTACGCCATTGAAAGGGGATGGGGAGTGGGGCGGCAAGTTAAATATGTTACATGAAATGTATATTCATATTTAATACATTGAAATATAAACGCTATTTGAGTGTACCGCGTATTTCCAATCATCTAAAAATTTCCACAGATCCCAATCCCGATTGTTTGACCAGCTTCTAATGTGAAACTGTGTCCGACGGGCATTTAATTTACAAATACAAAACAGTCAACTCATATAAATGTACAATGTGCCGAAGGAATGGAAAATAGTGGAAGCAGACGGTTTTGTGGAATATATACAGATATCTTGTGATAACTGACATAGGAACAAGAACCGCACACTGTCAGTGTTTCAATATTTCAGATTTTATAGAACCAAAAACACACATCTTTGCCATATATTTACATGAACGTTCGATATATTAAAACTAAATACAATGATAGATACTTTTCTATCGTTTCACATTTTTAGATTTGTTTAATATTTACTTTTCCGGTTGTTATGTTGTTGCACTTTGATACTGACCAGTTCTAAATATAAATTGGGTATATTAAGAAGTTCGCGCAGGTAGTCCGAAGTTGACAAAATTATTTTCCAAGAGGCAAGTTTCAAAAGTTATGTATGAAAAATTAGTCATCGATTTTAAATACGCCAGCTATTATAAATTTGTTTTTTTTAGATTCTTCAGAATTGCAACTGTCTATAACTTTGAACCCCAGCTTTGTCTGAATGCATAATTTTAAAAATAATATGTTTCTGTCTTGCTGGTATATTTGTAACAAATAATCGATAATACATTTGTAACAGATAATATGTGCTTTGAAACTCTTAACTCATTCAAACTTTGTCTCAGAATTGTGACCTTCTTTATCATATATTTGACGTTGTGGGAGCGAAATAAAGCCATTACGTAATTTTGGTATTACTATAAGAGGTTATATCTTCTTGGTTGAACATTCTTGCCGTAATGGCACACCTAGTGTCACAATTTCTCGAAATTTTAGATATGCTATTATGGCCAGAAGCCAGCCATTTATTGACAATTTTATTATGCATCCGCTTCGCATTTGTCTAGGTATTTTTGTATTTTACATAGATCTATATTTAACAAACTTATACGCATTATTTGTATTGCTTTCTTCATCAACAATGCTATAATTATCTGACGACCGGTCTGAAAATTATTCAGCACCCTACCATCTGTCATAATGACGTTGTCACATGACGTCAACGTTAGAATGCGCTGACTTTCCGGTTACCAGGGCTTAGTATGATATGATTATGGCGCGTACACATTGCGTCATCATGGATACATAAACAGCGACCGAAATGACCGATTTAACGACATTTTTGTTTCTGTTTATAGTAAGGTAGATAATAAAAGGTTGAGAATTGTTGTGTCAGTAAATGCTAGTACTAATAAGAATGGGCCACTAAACTTCTCTTACTATGTTATAGTGTGACGGATACTTACCTTACGTTGAATTATGTATTAATTACCTCCCCTTTTTACATCTCCGCCATTTGCACAGATGTAGTCAACGTCTTCAAGCTTATTTTTGATAGTAGATATCATGTAATTTAACGATTTTATTAAAGATTTTCTAAGGAATGTTTTAATATGGGTATATTTTAATGTTTTTCTATGCATTTTACTATTTTGAAGTCGAAAAGTAGTCCTGTAGGTAGACGCTCATGAAATTCTAAAGAGCCAAAGGACGCTCTATGAGTACAGTTGTGTAGGTATTTTAGCCAATCAGAATAATTGTTTGATTTACTGGGGTAAATCAGGTATAAAAGGGGGCTTGCGCACGATTGAACAGGCAGTTGGTCGTTGACGTGAGTAGATGGTGAGTTATCCTTGCAAGAATCGGATATACGTGGTGTTAATATTTACTGATGCGCAGAAATCTCAGACATCTGGCATAACAAATATTTCACTGTTTGATAATTGTAGTGGTTTTGGATTGCAGAAGTAATAGTCCAGAAGTTGAATATTTTGGAACACCAAGAAAATACTAGAATTGTTTTAGGTTTTCTGAGATAGGAATATTTTGAATATTTTGGTAGTTGATCGAAAAGCAAGATAATTATTTTTGACTAAATCATTTCTTGGAATATATATAGATCTAATTCAAATAATTTCGAATCATAAGGTTAGGAAACCTAACGAAAATTAATATATTTAAACATTTGAATCAAACGGCAAAACAGCCCAAGGAAAATTTATATAAATAATAGCCGCCGCTTTCTGTTTGCCACGCCGGTATTTGGCAAATTTAGCCTATATTTATACGCGCTTTACAAAAATGAAAACTGTTTTAAATTGTTGTATTTACTATTAACCTGTTTCAAAGTTAGTATAAATTGATTTCATAGCAGTACTAGTTTTTTGTAAATCTGTATGGAAAGATTGCATTTGCCATGGCAAGAAATATTATCATTTTGCCATGTTTTATTTTTCTAATCTTATGAAAAACATGTTTTTTTTTATTTCTGAACACATTATAGGTAGAATTATAACTTTTTATAACTTCATCTCATTTCTTAAAATTTTGCCATGGCAAAAATCTGCTATGGCAAGTCAGTGGCAAAAGTCTGCCATGGCAAGTCCATGGCAAAAATCTGCCATGGCAAATATTCTAATGATGACAAATTGCAGCTTGGCAAATACAAAACACATTCGTTCTGATACTTTTAAAATACATAAGATTACAAAGATAAAGGCTTCTGCCTGTATTCACTTATCAAAATGGACCGTATTATCATTTATTGTTCAAACTATGTATATGAAATTGTTTCTAATTGTAATGTTTAGTTTCCACTGTCCCTATGAACGTTGGTGAAGCTGCAGTTAGTATCCATATTTAATCAAAGTACTGAGAGTACAGAAAGGCTGGCTACCACAAAACACTGGTACATTATTACGCGTACGTCAATTTTCCTAACCATCGTATAGGGAAGGAACGTGACTAAACAATAATCATTAACAGTCCGGTTTATAGCCGGGCTCGAGCCCAAAATTTCCCTCATACCGACAAGAAAATCGCCGCATCTGATCAGTGTTCATACATTCATACATGATGTGTGTGTGTGTGTGTGTGTGTGTGTGTGTTTGTGTGTGGTTGGGATTGCATATCGAAATATAGATGCGGAGTTTGTTACCTTAATATTTTATCTGATATAATGTCCCTCAATGTTTATTATTGCTTCTTTAGAAACATATATAAACGGTTATGGCACGCCAATTGTTCAATAATAACGTGAACCCAGGTTCACGGTCGAAAAACTAGGATTATCGAATAATAACATAATTTTTCGAGCGAACACACAGAATAACGGGCGTAAACTATAGTTTACTCTCTTGAACCCATGTTTACGTCCGATAAACTAGGTTTCTAGATTGAACTTTTACTTTGATGCACAAGTTAATCAAGATGCTGCATCACAACAATACTCTATGCTCGCCTTAGTTTGATATGGAAAACCCATAATATCTAAGATTTTGCAAACATCTTTCCCGCACAATTTCCATTCAGTGTTTTGTGGTAGCAAGCCTTGCTGTACTTTCAGTACTTTGATTCGATCATGAATCTGGGTTCACGTTATAATTGGGCAATTGGCGTGCCATAACCGTTTATATATGTTTATAAAGAAGCAATAATAAACATTGAGGGACATAATATCAGATAAAGTATAAAGGTAGCAAACACAACATCTATACTTCGATATGCAACCCCCTCCCCACCCACACACATACACAAACACATTTATGAATGTATGAACACTGATCAGATGGGGTGATTTTCCTGTCGGTATGAGGGAATACCACTATAAACCGGACTGTTAATGATTATGGTCTAGTCCTGTTCCTTCCCTAATACGATAATTAGGAAAATTGCTGGACCCGTAATAGTGTACCTCCTTTTTTTTGAAAAGTATTCCATTCCTACCATAGGCTGCTTTAACTAATTTTTCAGAAAGGCGTAGGTTCAAGCCCCACTAGTACCAATCTTTGTTAATTATATTTCTTCTTTCTAGTAAGAAAAACTTTTTTACAATACTTATTATCATTAATTTGTCGTACAAAAGCGGACATTTTTCATTTGATTAGCCATTTCTTGCTGTTTAAATTGAATTTAACCTGAAGGGTGACTGTTTAGACATCTTTGAAAATACTTTGTTACATTTTGCATAAGTTCTTGATTTTGCATCTATTCTTTAGTTTACAAAGTTTGGAAGAAATGTAGGTAGGTCTTACTTCTGTCCTATGGTTCTTTTTGAATGCAGAGAGCAAGGCTATAATTCTTAAAAGTTGGAGCTTAATTTCTGTCCGATTAAATTCTCTTACTCGAGGCTCCCAAAAAAAATTGTTACCGACAATTTTATTTTGTGTTTTATAATTGTTATGCCATACTTTGAGGTTTCATTTAGAAAAATATGAGGTAAAATGACTTCTCTGCGATCGTTTCGCGCAATGCCTATCACTCTGAAACTTGTCTCTGCTTCAGCTGGAGGGAAAAACATAATTTATACAAGATTTAAAAATTAAAAAAAAAAACAACAATCAAACAACAACGACACAGTAAAAGTCGTTTAAAGATGCAACACATTGCGAAACAGTGTTAACTTCAGGACTGTATCAATTAATGCATTTGTTAAACATTACCGTTACGGGTCCACTATCTTAAAATAACCTGAAATACAGCTGAAAACGTGTGTTTAAACAAAAATCGCTTACATCTACGCCCTATAAACAAAATGGTGACAAGGCACTTTTTGCAATATATCTTCCAGCATTCGCCAGAATGTTTCTAAAATGAATTTAGTATAGAAATGGCAAAAAAAAAAAAAAGAAGAAAGAAAGAAAAAAAGAATATATAGCATGGTCACTCTTCAGACATACAACTCGTAGAAAGTGGTCATTTGTTTCTTCTCGCGTTACTGTGGCAATTCCACGCAGCGATTACGTCCCTTAGTACCTATAGCAAATGATCTGAAAGAATAGATTCTTACAACTTTAGCCCTAAATAATATAAGACCTGACAACTCGTATCACTATAAGTTCATTTTAATTGATATTTCATATTTCTCATTTTCCATGTTATGTCAGGTCGTCGAATAATGCGCAGTATAACTCAAATCGACAATTGTTTCTCGGAACCAGCGTTTGTTTAATTGGCTATTTACAGACCGGGGTCATAATCTATAACGAAACGGTCAACAGTGTTGAGTTATGAAAAAGTTCCATTCATACAGACATTTCATTCATAGGGGCGAATTAATGTATCATCAGTATGTAATATTTTCTAATATCATCTTTCTAGTATTTACCGTTAGAAAAATAAAACATTAATATAACATGTTAAAGCAAATAGATTTACTGAAATAGGTAAGTTTAACAATCTTCATACAACTCTGTGGCAGAACTGATAAACGTGGCAAACTATTTGAATTGCGCATGAAATGGTTTTGTGTTGTCAGTCTCAGCACCTTTGAACTTTTGTTGAGCTTTGCAGAATTTCGATTTATGGGTATATATAAATATGAGTCATGTTATTTCTTCATGTAAGCTGTAACATTTAATCCATAAGTGCTAGACACATAATCAAATATTTTACTTAATAAGCCTATAGCCCGCCCGCTTAGCTCAATTGGGAGAGCGCAGATCTACGGATCGCGGGGTCGTGAGTTCGATCCCCGGACGGGACGATTTGATAGAAGACACTGATTCATGTGGGGAAGTTGACAGTTACTTGCGGAGAACAGGTTTGTACTGGTACAGAATCCAGAAACACTGGTTAGGTTACCTCAACATTCCTGTGCCCAATTAACTTTTCCATACTATACCAACGGGGCAAAACCCATCATGCTGAACAAACAGGAACACTGATGCAAGAAACGACCAGATCACGATTATCTCTTTGTGGTATCAAACCAAGCGTTAACACTTATATTTTCAAAATGGCGAACTTTACTTGACTGCGCTAAGATGACATTGGTAAAAATTGAAATCTGGCCAGATGATGGTGGAAATGGGCTACTTTGATTAGAATTTGATAGAAAATGACAAATTTATTGCAATTTCGCTGAAAATGAGGATAAAACCCAAAAATATCACATTTCACTGTTTTGAGTGTATTTTTGTCAAAAACTGCATATTTATAGCCTACTGATAGCTATTTTCTGGCCATCAGAGGTATAAGTGAACATATTTAACAGTTTAAATGTGTAATTTGCATGCACAACATAGCAGAAAATGTCAAAACAGGACAAAACAAGGCTGCATTTAGGGTAACTGCTTCAAAATTATGTTGCGACAGCTATTTTTGACAAAATCTGACGCTTTGTCTTATGGTACAAAAAATGCCATAAAAACTTGGAAACTGTTGATATCAAGCTAAAACCTTGTATTCTTTCATGCATTTGGGTTTCTTGTACATTTCAAATGAAACTGGCACAGTGTCAGAAAAAAAGTTTTCCTTATAGGCATACAGACACTAAAAAGAAAAATGGCGCGAAAAAGAAATGTAGGTAGCATTTTCATAATGAAATAACAACATTACAAAATTTTTCATGGAAACGTAGATCATACACCACCAGTATAATTTGGGGTCTCATTTTTTAGCTGATTTTGCAGTTTGTGTGTTTGACTGAAATTATTTTTCTTGCATCAAAAATGACCCCCACTATTCTTTTGATTTTTAGTTAGATTTCTAGTACTGACAATATTCTTCAAGAAAATGTAGGTTACAGAAATTTAAAATGGGTCATGATGTGTGCTGCAGTCATTGGAATTAGGTCAATTTTATATAGAATAAAGAACAACAACTATTTAGTGTGTTATAACCTAAGGTTATAAATTTCTGTAACCTACATTTTCTTGAAGAATATTGTCAGTACTAACTATAAATCAAAAGAAAAGTGGGGGTCATGTTTGATGCAAGAAAAATAATTTCAGTCAAACACACAAACTGCAAAATCAGATAAAAAAGTGAGACCCCAAATTTTACTGGTGGTGTATGATCTACGTACGTTTCCATGAAAATTTTTGTAATGTTGTTATTTCATTATGAAAATGCTACCTACATATCAAGCATAGATCTGTCATGTGACTTTAGCAAAAACAATTGCTAAGAAAATAAGGAAAATAGCTCTACAGAGCAAAAAACTGAGGACTATTTGTATCCGCCATTATGCGACTACCATTTTTTTTTTCGCGCCATTTTTCTTTTTAGTGTCTGTATGCCTCCACGGCTGATTCTTTCAGATGAATTATGTTGTACGGGACTGTCGTTCAGTTTAAACTTCGCGGATTGACAGGAAAAAAGTTCGTTTATTGAAGGTATGTGGAAGTTATAGCCGTTTTTCGTTTATTTTGTTGGAATCGACCAGAAATTATTTTTGTATACATGTATAGAATGGACGTCGAAATCGACACGGATTTAATCTAACTACAATGAAATGTATTGACAGTGAACATATCACAAAAATATTTTTCAAGACATGGTATAAAGTCACATTACCGCGAGGCGTTACTTTAAACGGACTGTGCGCCTAATGGTTTCGTTTTTCCGTTCTTTTTGTTTATCAATACCGTGGAACTGTTTGCGAGATCACTAGTAACTTCAGATTCGACACGGATTCAACTTTCCAAGGCACGTGTTGGTAACCTTTCGCTCTGCCGTCGGCTGAAAAAGTAGTTCTTATTATTATAAAACTGTTACTGCTTACGTATTCTCAGCATTATAAGACTCTCCAAACATTAACTATTTGAAAAAAAAGTAGATCTTAATTACCCTTTGCAAGCAACATGTTAGCTCATTTTTGCGTCTTACAAACAAAGAGAGAAAAACACTTAGGCATAATTATATCGAACAATATTCTGCACAATCAGAAACAGATTATATTGCCGAATTAAAAGAATAAAAAGTATACAGTACTATATATAGGTACTTAAAAAAAAAAAGAAACCAAAAGCTTAATTTACAGGCGGCTCAGCAAACAGAAATAATGCCGTGGCTGGACTGCACATGACTTGTGACGCTCTTTCATATGCGTATTTATTACGTTTTTCTGTGAATTATCTGATATTTATCAAATATATTTTTCACTGGAAAAAAACCCCTACAAAATCGGTAAATTTAGTCAAAACATGAAATAAAAAGAGAATTTGTTCGTTTTACATGTAAAATCAAAATATATCTTTCACTCATGAACACCATATTGTATATTTTCACCCGTGAAAGGTATTTCAATCTTACGCTGAAACAAACAAATATTCTCTATATACAAAATGTATTGTTCTTTGGGAAAGTTCCTGAACAGTTAAAGGTATGTGAACGTGGTAGTTGGTTGGGGTGAGTGCTGGTTACGTTTGATTTCGTAAGCTAAAACTAAACAGTAGAATACCACATTGGTACAAACAATGGATAACATGTTACAAAGACTCGTACATTCAAAATCATGTTAGGTAACGAAAATCGGACGTTTCAAGCAATGCACTACATGGTCAAAACAAAGAATTCACTCAACAAAACAATACATGTAAATCAAGCTAGTCACCTCGCTAGTGCTTTAGATAAGCCCTTTGGAATGGTCTCTGTTGATCTAAAAGTAATAAAACAAGCTTATCTTCAATAAAAAAAAAAGTAAAATGATGAAAAACTGGGAAAAAGTTTAATTCCGGGAAATATTTGTCCGAATTTAGTATTGATACGAAACAGTTTGCTTAATTTCATTTAGTTTTGTCACCGTGACAAAATTCTACTTTTCACTGGTTACCAAAGACAACGTTTTGAAATAGCCCGATAAATTTGACCAGTAAGATATGCTATAAAACATAATAAGTTCTGGATCAGAAGATCACTTGTACAAGTTTTAAACACTTCAAACCATGTTTTAATACAAATCTAGTAAATAGATTAAAAAAAGGAACCCGAACACTACTTGATCGAGTCAGACCCTTGAGTAGCGGCTTAATAGGGACTCTTTTATAAATAAACATTGAACAGACTTGAACAAAAGGGGCCTCTGTTGATGAGTGGTTAAAAGTGTTTTTTAACCGCTTGCCTCTCATAGCTATGCATTCGAAACCTGTGACGTCATCCAGATAGCGTGCAGATAGTCCGTGTTTCTACTGGGATGCCCATTCGTGCCTGAAATTATGCTCAGAAGGACACCTGGGGTCTTCTTTCACCACGTAAAGCTAAAACGTTGCTGTATGACTACAACTTTGCCGGTTTGAAGCAAAATCCAACCAAACAAGAAAGATGAAAAAACGACTTCAATACAACATTACTTGCCTAGACGACTTTGACCTTGGAGAAGATGGAGCAGTACTTGTTGCTGGTCCTATACTTGAATTGCCATCAAACGCCATCTTCATCGCCATCTTCTGTCTCTCCTCTTGTAGCTTCTGTATCTTTGTCTTTAACGTGTCCAAGGATTTCTCCAACTCCTCTTTTTCCTCTTCATTTTTCTGGTTAGCCTCCTGTGCCTTTCTAGCTTTATCAACTGTCAACCTCATTCTCCGCATTTGTGTAGACACTTGGTTCTTCAATTCCTGAATTTCTATTTCTTTCTGCAAAAGCAGTCTACGCTGAGTATGAACCAGGTCTGGTAAATCGACGGTGCGATCACTTTCCCCTATCTTTTCATAACAAGTTTCAATAAGTGCTTCTAACTCGTGTACACGATCAATTAAATGTTTTACTTCTTTTTCTATTTTGTCAATGCTTACGTTTTCTGGTAGTGTTGCTTTTAAGTCCATTTGGTCACTTTCGTCAAATACTGTTAGTGGGATAACGGAGAGTAATTGTTTATGAATGTTGTAAAGTTTGTGTCCCGGAAGTTTAACATTGTTTAAGTTGGTATCTATGGTGATATGTCTACAGAGAAAGTCTTCCATTGCCCTCTGCTGTGCTAAATTCAGTCTCGTAGTTCTTGCCAGTTCTCGGATATATTCCTTCACTGCTCGTCTTATTTCTGGATTTACATCCGAATTCGCTAAAATAGATTTTAACAGCTTAGATAATTTAGGTAGGTAAGGAAATAAAACAAAGGGATATTGGTTAAAATGTCTTCTGCTGCTTGTACATGTACATCAAAGTAGGATAGAATAAGCTTGGACACAAAACTCGTATCTATTTATTCAGACGAACAACATTTATGAAAAGTATCTAAAAACATGTGACGACGGACAAAATAAATGTATCTAGATTATTTTACCTCTTGCATTGAAATTTATAAGTTCTATCTCTTTTTCTTTGAAGTTTTTTACAACCCATGGATAATCGTCCTCTAAACATTCCAAAAATTTATTGAATGCTTCCGGGCCTCGTTTGGGTATCATGTCTAACATCCGGTTCATCTGTATTTCGGGATCACTCTCGCCCTATAAAAAAGTTTGAATTTCAGGGGCATGACTGCTGAGAAAATCTACAGGGGGAACTTTCAGTCGGATCTGGCTAAAAAGACGAGTCTAAATGCTTTTTTTGTCATGGCGTTATTTTAAACACGAGCTGACAACTATTAGTATGCCTTGTATCACCGGCCGTAGGTTCCACGAAAGTATCTGACCGTACAAAAGGCTCGAAATCAATGATATTAAAGCATAAAAAAGCGAAAACATTTAACATGTAAAGCGCAAAAAGACATTTTCTCAAAAATGACATTAATTTTCTATTTACTTACGAAACAGTTTTCTATTTAGGGCTAAATAAGTCTATACGACAAAAGGCCTTTATCTCAGTAACTTTTAACATTTTATTTCGGAATATTATAAATTTAGCATTTTATCTTTGAAATTTGCCTCTAAACACTAGATAATAAATTATCGACGGGGAAACACTAACTGAATGAGCGATTACAACTTACTTGAATAATCGCGATCATCGTGTTTGAAAATAGACCTTTCTCTTTCAGTTTCATAAGTAATCCATTCTCCATGATGACATTTTCCTGCAAGTAAGGCCTTCTCTTCTTCAATAACTCGCGATGCAGTTCATCCATTACACTCTTATTTTCTTTCTATAAAACTCAAAACTTGTTCTTGCTTTTTCTGATCTATCCCAAAACCGGCGACTTTATAATCAACGTTAAACCTAACTCAAGTTAAATAATATATTATAATTTAATATATTTGTCTTAAGCTTAAATGTGTTTTCCTGTATGTTCATGTTTTGATTAATTACCTGACAAAAGAAATATCAGACAAAAAAATAGAAAAGCTTTGAACAAAACGACTACTGCTAAATCGTAACTTTATATCAATTCGGCGTGAAGGACTACACAATAATTGTATAAAATTACGGTTATCTTTCATCAACTTAATACTAATCGGATCATCCGTTTATAATATAAGGTCGTGTGGTTTATAAATAAATGCACTCATTAACACTAAATTAGTGATTAAAAACTCTGATCACAAGCTAAATGATGGTTGACATTTCTGAAAGTATAAAAAGGAACCTGGTCATTGTTAAACATGATCGCTTAGTGTGCTTAGGATCCGGTCGATATGCAGTATGACATGTAATCTGCTAGTTTCACAGAGTAAATAGATACATATTTATCATTTATATTTTGTGTCCTCATACGTGTCGTTAACAGATTTAATGTTGACGATATATACATTTTTTTATATATACTAAGCATATTTTAAAACTTCCGCTGGAAATGGCAAGGTGGGGCGCACTCGTTGCCGGCCCACCCAAAAACATGTCAGAGATATATTTACACATTTGTTTCCTTTTCAATTATAAGATAAAGGCATGAAAAATTTTCTGCTCGCTTCGCTCGCACTTCGATTACTGTTATTATTAATACCATGTGGTGCAATATTCCTATTGTATATGCTAATTCGCCTTATAAGTATCATAGCACACGCCTACCACGTAATCATTCGTTACAACTAATATCACACTGGCGATATTCCTATGCAAATGAAATCTTAAAAACATATAGTTTTTCGTAACAACCACCTTATGCCTCGGTCATAAAACCGTACAGTGTCCATACGGTTTTAAAAATCGTACTTTAGAATGCTTACGGTCTATGTACAATTGTATTATGTATACGGGCCCTGTACGATCTTTAGAGGACGCAATCGTATGATATCCGTACGGACATCGCAGACAAGTCGTGCGGAGCTCGCAAGGAACCTGGCCGTACCTTGTACGGTCCTCGTGGGTTCGTCCGGCTCTCGCACGACACTCGTACGGTGTCCGCACGGTTTCCATGCGACAAAAATAAATCAGTTCGGCAAAAAAAGGATATCCGTACCTCGTACGGTGCTCGTGGGCTCACACAACACTCGCAGGTTCTCCGAACGGTGTCCTTGATATCGTACGGACATCGTACGTTGACCGCGCGAGTCCCCTGCGATAGTCGTGCGAGCAGCGGCAAGCCTCGCAGTTTTCAAAATCCGCACGGACATCGTGCGATGCCCGTACGAGCTCTTCCAGGGCGCGTGCGGTTCCCGTACGGGGCTCTTGCGAGCTGCTCCCGACTTCTAAAATCTCTACGAGCTCGTAGAGAACTCGGGAGCTCGGTGAAACATTTTCCCCGAGTTCCCGAGTCCTCTGCGAGTTAAAAAAAGTTCGTACGAGTCAACGGTGTCCGTATGGACGCCGTGCGAGTTTGCCAAAATTCTACTGAAAACCTACTCGTACGGAGCTCGTGCCGGGGTATTAGGTAATAATCCAGGCAACGAAAACAAACATTAGTCTTATTCAGCGGAACGCAGAATCCAATGCAAATAAACGCTAAAAGCATGAACTTTCAGCGAACTTCGATTGCACGTCTTCATTCAGTATTATCTATACCAAAGGAAGTGAACAGAGCAAAGCAGTCTCGTTCAAGCTTTTAAAATACAAAAAGTTCATGCCCCCAGAAACCTCCCCCACCCTAATCCAAAATTCTGGATCCGCTCGAGCGCTAGCCTATAGCCAGTAATTGTTTAAGAACTAACATAAAGTCAAAAATCACGAACCCTTAGAAAGACGAGAACTTTCTCCATAAGGAAAATATAAAATGAAATCTGAATTAAAATAATACAAGTAAGATTTTAAAGGAAATGCTAGAAATAACCTCGGTCCGCGCATCCTACCGTTGTGGAAACGACTCGTGGATTCAAATTTCTTGAGTGTTTTCCAAAAGTGCAGAAAACTAGTAAAAGTATTAAGCATTGGAAATAATCAGAAGAGAATGGCCATATGATAGGGTATGTTACAATAACAATAGCCATGTATTCAAAAGATACTAAGTAAGGGTAGATTTTTCTTCAAAAATCCAACAAGTACATATAATTTTATGCAAAATATAGAAAAAGCGGGGAGGAAGTTCTTGTTTTTTCTCGACGAACCGAGAGAAATGATACCCATTTGTTTCCGTGTGTACTATCATGTGAAGTCACGTGATTTCCCACCGTGTTTTCCGGTTGTGGTGAAAAATATTTTTTTACGACCGAAAATTGCCGCAATCGCATACGAAGGACACGTAATTGCACGGAAATTGCCGATTGTCAGTACGGGTCTGTTACCTTAACTAAATCTTGCTTGAAAGGACTTACTCACACTAAAGCTGTGAGTAAATCTGTTATTCTCAAATCTCAATCATCAGGAAAAAAAAACACAACAAATATAGTATAGGTTTAAACTACGCATTTTGACAGCAAATATCTTTACATTTTTCTTGGAGTAATAACATTTCGATGATGTGGATATCCTTCTGGTTGTACCTGTCTGTTTTTGTAACGTTGTATAGTGGCCTTGTGGTGCACCTGGAGTTTGTCTTTAAAACATAACACCATTATGACAGTTCTAACATTTTTATTTACTATGAAGAGCAATGCATAGTTACTTAGGAATGTTCAGTCGAATTTCAAAGATATAATCGATGTTCAACTAGCCTTTTAAAACAGTTCTATTTACTGCACTATTAACCATGTCCCTAGCCCATCCCTAGCCCGTCACCTGGGCTACTCTACTGGGAGCGGGACTATGTCCCCTAGCCCGTCACTTGGGCTGATCCTTCCTCAGTCACAGTGTATATTGAGTTTATATAGGATCATACAGGAAAACACAGCAGACACATTTTTCAACTTCCGTCAACTTAGTAATTAAACTTAGATAATTCACGGATGTGACCCACAAGGCACAAGTCAAGCTACTGAAGATTTGACAAGTTTTGTCTGCTTTGTTAATTTATGAAATGTACAGTTTTTATCTTAAATCTCTGAAAGAATTATCCAAATAAAAAAAAAACATAATACAAAGAATCTAGCCATTACACTATATTTTTGGCATGGGTTGTACGCTTGATTTTTTAAGATATTTTGAAACGAAACTAACACACACCTTTATACATTTTGTAATCGTGTAAAAAATGTTATTCAAAACTAAAAGCAGTCAGCTTACTAAAAGTGTTATTTAATGTAATGATTCTGAATGTATGTAATGCATGGTTTTAAATCCAAATAAATAGTGTAATTAAATATTCGAAAGTCGGATCACAATAATTTTTATTATGTAAAGCGACGAAGCTTTAATTTTAATATATCCATTCCCATTACCCTTATCTTCAAATAATTTAGTTCAACTTCAAACAAGGGAGTGTAGGTGAGTCCTGATGTGAATTCCTGTCAAAATTCTAGTCTCAAGTGATGACTACGCCTATTTTTACGCTTAAATACCCACAGACTAACCACGAAAAACCGTTATAAATTCCCGCCAAACAATATCAACAAATTACCGTACAGCCTGATAAATTCGAAACGAGAATAATTTCACCCAAGTAAAGCTGTAAAGTCGTGTGGGATTTTCGAGTATTTGTTACATATTTATGGAAACAGTTAGATATTCTTATTATAGTCGAAACTGTGTATCGCGAATTCCAAGGGATCGAGCGATTTTCTTTGAGATATCCGAAATTAAAATGATATTTTGTGCACGTGTTTTCGGGACGGGACTTGAAAATGTTTTCGAGATAGGCGGAATTTTGAGATAAGCGAGTTTGAGAAACCGGATTTCAACTGTGTAAGAAAATCTTGACTTTTTCAGGAGGACCGTGTTTTAAGTAAGGTTAGATTAAGCCAGCTAACGAAAAGGTCCTTGGGAATTCACCTGGCTGGTACAGTAATAATAATATTAGAAACTTTATTTTATGAGATAACTCATTGGAATAAGACATAAAGAATCTTTTATGATACCCTTAACAAAAACAGTAATGGCCTTGGAAGGCAGCAGCGCTCGACTATACAAAAATCTGTCAGTAAAACAAGTTAAGTGAAGAAATAGAAAATGTCAAAAGTTGGGCATAACTTATGAAAACGTAAAAAGGCCTGACAGAACCTGTGCAATGCATGTCAGATCATACCCACAAGTGATTGAGGAGAAAATATACAAAATCTTAACCAAAACGGCACTCGAAAGCAGACGACGACGCCGATGAATTGGTGAGTGCAATGGTTATACGAATTCTTCGAATACTAGTAGTCGGAGTAACAATATACAAACAATTTAATATGCAAAAATAGAAATGAGAAATGCGACGTCCGAGAGCTACAAGACAGACCTACTAAGCTGAAATATGGTAATAGACAAAAATGCTTATTTAAATATGGATGTTTAATCATTACTCTTTAAATATAAGGATTAAAAAATGATTGACAGACATAGCGAGGAAGGCTATTCAAAAAACATAATTCAGAAAAGATTAACGACGAAATTTGTTTTTAGTGTTTAGTCTAGGGATGTAAAGTTGGCGACAAAAAATATGAGTTCGGGTATAAACGTCTGAGGATAAAATGAAATTATTCGGTAAGTAAGGAGAGGACGGATTATTCATTATTTAAACATCACAATCATATATATAATAGCATTTTGAAATATAATATCTTGGTCAGTCATATCAAAAACTAGACTTACCCACCTATCTGTCGCAATATGTAATGATATGTATCTAATAATACGGCCAGAAGTGCGAGGGAAGGAGCGTGTTTTAGTGTTAATGAATACAGAATAAACTCGGTTTCTGCATTTTAAGTATTGATGCAGTTACCAGGTACTCAGGATACTGTATTTTGAAATTGTATTGTCTATCTTGGTTCAATTATCTCCCCAAGTCAGTGTTAAGAGCATATCTATGACACAGAATTAATTATCTTCCAAGCTTAGTTCTTACAGTACACCTATGATAACTTTTCAGTTGTCTCTCAAGTTCCTACAGCACATCCATGGCACTGGTTCATGTATTTCCCAATGTAAGTTTTTACAGCACATCTATGACACTGGTTCATGTATTTCCCAATGTAAGGTCTAACAGCACATCTGACACTGGTTCATGTATTTCCCAATGTAAGGTCTAACAGCACATCTGACACTGGTTCATGTATTTCCCAATGTAAGGTGTAACAGCACATCTGACACCGGTTCATGTATTTCCCAATGTAAGGTCTAACAGAACATCTGACATTGGTTCATGTATTTCCCAATGTAAGTTCTTACAGCACATCTATGACACTGGTTCAGGTATTTTCACCGATGTACGTTCTTACAGCACATCTATGACACTGGTTCATGTATTTCCCAATGTAAGTTCTTACAGCACATCCACGACACTGGTTCAGGTAACTCCCTATGTAAGTTCTTACAGAACATTTATTACACTGGTTCAACTGTCTCCGCAAGTCACTTCTTACAGTACATCTACGACATTGGTTTAGTTTACTCCCAAAGGAGTTCTTGCAGCATATCTATGACACTGTCTCAACTTTTATCCCATATCAGTTCTTACAGCACATCGTTAATACTGGTTCAGTTGTCTTTCCAAGTCAGTTATTACAACACATCTTTAACACTGATTTAGTTGTCTTTCAAGTCAGTTATTACAGCACATCTTTAACACTGATTTAGTTGTCTTTCCAAGTAAGTTAGTACACACATCTTTTTAACACTGGTTCAGTTGTGTTTTCCAAAGTCAGTTATTCAAGCACATTTTAATCACTGGTTCAGTTGTCTTTCCAAGTCAGTTATTACAGCACATCTTTGAACACTGGTTCAGCTGTCTTTCCAAGTCAGTTACTACAACACATCTTTAACACTGATTTAGTTGTCTTTCAAGTCAGTTATTACAACACATCTTTAACACTGATTTAGTTGTCTTCCAAGTCAGTTATTACAACACATCTTTAAAAACACTCGGTCATTGTCTTTCCAATGTAACGTTCTTACAACACATCTTTAACACTGGTTAAGTTGTCTTTCCAAGTTAGTTATTACAGCAATCTTTAACACTGGTTCAGTTTTCGTCCAAGTCAGTTATTACAAACACATCTCAACACTGGTTCAGTTGTTTTCAAAGTCAGTTATTACAACACATCTTAACACTGGTTCAGTTGTCTTTCAAGTCATTTATTACAACACATCTTAACACTGGTTCAGTTGTCTTTCCAAGTCAGTTATTACAACACATCTTTAACACTGGTTCAGTTGTCTTTCCAAGTCAGTTATTACAGCACATCTTTAACACTGGTTCAGTTGTCTTTCCAAGTCAGTTATTACAGCACATCTTTAACACTGATTTAGTTGTCTTTCCAAGTCAGTTATCACAACAGATCTTTAACACTGGTTCAGTTGTCTTTCAAAGTCAGTAATTACAGCACATCTTTAACACTGGTTCAGTTGTCTTTCAAAGTCAGTTATCACAACAGATCTTTAACACTGATTTAGTTGTCTTTCAAAGTCAGTTATTACAGCACATCTTTAACACTGATTTAGTTGTCTTTCAAAGTCAGTTCTTACAGCACATCTTTAACACTGATTTAGTTGTCTTTCAAGTTAGTTCTTACAGCACATCTTTAACACTGATTTAGTTGTCTTTTCAAGTCAGTTCTTACAACAAATTTTTAACACTGATTTAGTTGTCTTTCAAAGTCAGTTATTACAGCACATCTTTAACACTGATTTAGTTGTCTTTTCAAGTCAGTTCTTACAGCACATCTTTAACACTGATTTAGTTGTCTTTCAAAGTCAGTTATTACAGCACATCTTTAACACTGATTTAGTTGTCTTTCAAGTCAGTTATTACAGCACATCTTTAACACTGATTTAGTTGTCTTTCAAAGTCAGTTATTACAGCACATCTTTAACACTGATTTAGTTGTCTTTTCAAGTCAGTTCTTACAGCACATCTTTAACACTGATTTAGTTGTCTTTCAAAGTCAGTTATTACAACACATCTTTAACACTGATTTAGTTGTCTTTTCAAGTCGGTTCTTACAGCACATCTTTAACACTGATTTAGTTGTCTTTCAAGTTAGTTATTACAGCACATCTTTAACACTGATTTAGTTGTCTTTTCAAGTCAGTTCTTACAGCACATCTTTAACACTGATTTAGTTGTCTTTCAAAGTCAGTTATTACAGCACATCTTTAACACTGATTTAGTTGTCTTTTCAAGTCAGTTCTTACAGCACATCTTTAACACTGATTTAGTTGTCTTTCAAAGTCAGTTATTACAGCACATCTTTAACACTGATTTAGTTGTCTTTCAAGTCAGTTCTTACAGCACATCTTTAACACTGATTTAGTTGTCTTTCAAAGTTAGTTTTACAGCACATCTTTAACACTGATTTAGTTGTCTTTCCAAGTCAGTTATTACAGCACATCTTTAACACTGATCTAGTTGTCTTTCCAACAGTCAGTTCTTACAACACATCTTTAATACTTGTTCAGTTGTCTTTCCAAGTCAGTTCCTAAATCACAGCTATAACACTGGTACAACTGTCTTTCCAAATCAGTTATTGCTGCACATCTTTAACACTGATTTAGTTGTCATTACAGTTCAGTTATAAAAACATGTCTTTAACACTGGTTCAATTGCCTTTCCAAATTAGTTACAGCACATCTTTAGCACTGGTTCATTTGTCTTTCCAAAAGTCAATTCATACAACACATCTTAAACTGTTCAGTTGTCTTTCCAAGTCAGTTCTAATACAGCAACCATCTTTAAACAATGCTGATTTTAACATGGATCAATTTCATAAGTTCAGTTATAAAAAACACATCTTTAACACTGGTTCAATTGTCTTTCCAAGTAGTTAACAGCACATCTTTAACACTGGTTCATTTGTCTTTCCAAGTCAGTTATTACAGCACATCTTTAACACTGGTTCATTTGTCTTTCCAAGTCAGTTCTTACAGCACAACTTTAAAACCGGTTCATTTGTCTTTCCAAGTCAGTTATTACACACATCTTAACACTGGTTCAGTTTTCTTTCCAAGTCAGTTTTGACAGCACATCTTTAAAAAAACACTGGTCATGTCTTTCCAAGTTCAGTTCTTACAACACATCTTAACACTGGTTAGTTGTCTTTCCAAGTAGTTTTACAGCACATCTTAACACTGGTTAGGTTTCTCCAAGTTAGTTATTACAAGCACATCTTAACACTGTTCAGTTGTCTTTCAAGTCAGTTTTACAACAATCTTAACACTGGTTCAGTTGTCTTTCCAAGTCAGTTATTACAACACATCTTTAACACTGATTAGTTGTCTTTCAAGTCAGTTATTACAGCACATCTTTAACACTGATTTAGTTGTCTTTCAAAGTCAGTTATTACAGCACATCTTTAACACTGGTTCAGTTGTCTTTCCAAGTCAGTTATTACAGCACATCTTTAACACTGGTTCAGTTGTCTTTCCAAGTCAGTTGTTACAGCACATCTTTAACACTGGTTCAGTTCTGGTTCAGTTGCCTTTCCAAGTCAGTTATTACAGCACATCTTTGAAACTGGTTCAGTTGTCTTTCCAAGTCAGGTATTACAGCACATCTTTGACACTGGTTCAGTTGTCTTTCCAAGTCAGTTATTACAACACATCTTTAATACTGGTTCAATTGTCTTTCCAAATCAGTTATTACAGCACATCTTTAACACTGGTTCAGTTGTCTTTCCAAAAGTCAATTCATACACACACATCTTTAATACTGGTTCAATTGCCTTTCCAAGTCAGTTAGTTACAGCACATCTTTAACACTGTTCAGTTTGTCTTTCCAAGTCAGTTATACAGCACATCTTTAACACTGGTTCAGTTGTCTTTCCAAGTCAGGTATTACAGCACATCTTTAACACTTGTTCAGTTGTCTTTCCAAGTCAGGTATTACAGCACATCTTTGACACTGGTTCAGTAGTCTTTCCAAGTTAGTTATTACAGCACATCTTTAATACTGGTTCAGTTGTCTTTCCAAGTCAGTTATTACAGCACATCTTTAACACTGGTTCAGTTGTCTTTCCAAGTCAGTTATTACAGCACATCTTTAACACTGGTTCAGTTGTCTTTCCAAGTAAGTTATTACAACACATCTTTAACACTGGTTCAGTTGTGTTTCCAAGTCAGTTATTCAAGCACATTTTTAATACTGGTTCAGTTGTCTTTCCAAGTCAGTTATTACAGCACATCTTAACACTGATTTAGTTGTCTTTCCAAGTCAGTTATTACAACACATCTTAACACTGGTTCAGTTGTCTTTCCAAGTCAGTTATTACAACACATCTTTAAAAAACACTCGGTCAATTGTCTTTCCAATTACGTTCTTACAACACATCTTTAACACTGGTTAAGTTGTCTTTCCAAGTTAGTTATTACAGCAAATCTTTAACACTGGTTCAGTTTTCGATCCAAGTCAGTTATTACAACACATCTCAACACTGGTTCAGTTGTTTTTCAAAGTCAGTTATTACAACAAATCTTAACACTGGTTCAGTTGTCTTTCCAAGTCATTTATTACAACACATCTTAACACTGGTTCAGTTGTCTTTCCAAGTCAGTTATTACAACACATCTTTAACACTGGTTCAGTTGTCTTTCCAAGTCAGTTATTACAGCACATCTTTAACACTGGTTCAGTTGTCTTTCCAAGTCAGTTATTACAACACATCTTTAACACTGGTTCAGTTGTCTTTCCAAGTCAGTTATTACAACACATCTTTAATACTGGTTCAGTTGTCTTTCCAAGTCAGTTATTACAGCACATCTTTAACACTGGTTCAGTTGTCTTTCCAAGTCAGTTATTACAACACATCTTAACACTGGTTCAGTTTTCTTTCCAAGTCAGTTATGACAACACATCTTTAAAAAACACTCGGTCAATTGTCTTTCCAATTCAGTTCTTACAACACATCTTTAACACTGGTTAAGTTGTCTTTCCAAGTTAGTTATTACAGCAAATCTTTAACACTGGTTCAGGTTTCGATCCAAGTTAGTTATTACAACACATCTTAACACTGGTTCAGTTGTCTTTCAAAGTCAGTTATTACAACAAATCTTAACACTGGTTCAGTTGTCTTTCCAAGTCAGTTATTACAACACATGTTTAACACTGGTTCAGTTGTCTTTCCAAGACAGTTATTACATCACAGCTATAACACTGGTAAAATTGTCTTTCCAAATCAGTTTTAGCAGCACATCTTTCACATTGGTTCAATTGCCTTTCCAAATGAGTTATTACAGCACATCTTTAACACTGGTTCAGTTGTCTTTCCAAGTCAGTTATTACAGCACATTTTTAACACTGGTTCAGTTGTCTTTAAAAGTCGGTTATTACAACAGATCTTTAACACTGGTTCAGTTGTCTTTAAAAGTCGGTTATTACAGCACATCTTTAACACTGGTTCAGTTGTCTTTCAAAGTCAGTTGTCAGCAACTTTTTAACACTGGTTCAGTTGTCTTTCCAAGTCAGTTATTACAATACATCTTTAATACTGGTTCAGCTGTCTTTCCAAGACAGAAATTTTCAACACATCTTAACACTGGTCAGTTGTCTTTCCAGGTCAGTTCTTACAGCACATATTTAACACTGGTTCAGTTTTCGTTCCAAGTCAGTTATTACAACACATCTTAACACTGGTGCAGTTGTCTTTCCAAGTCAGTTATTACAACACATCTGTAACACAGGGCCAATTGTCTTTCTAATTCAGTTCTTACAACACATTTTTAACACTGGTTCAGTTGTCTTTCAAAGTCCGTTATTACAGCACATCTTTAACACTGGTCCAGTTGTCTTTCCAAGTCAGTTATTACAGCACAACTATAACTCTGGTTCAGTTGTCTTTCCAAGTCAGTTATTACATTACATCTATAACACTGGTAAAATTGTCTTTCCAAATCAGTTTTTGCAGCACATCTTTCACACTGATTCAATTGCCTTTCCAAATTAGTTATTACAGCACATCTTTAACAATGGTTGAATTGTCTTTCCAAATTAGTTATTACAGCACATCTTTAATACTGGTTCAGTTGTCTTTCCAAGTCAGTTATTACAGCACATTTTTTACAATTGTTCAGTTGTCTTTAAAAGTCAGTTATTACAGCACATCTTTAATACTGGTTCAGTTGTCTTTCAAAGGCAGTTCTTTCAGCATATTGTTAATACTTGTTCAATTGTCTTTCCAAGTCAGTTTTTATATCACAGCTATAACACTGGTACAATTATCTTTCCAAATCAGTTATTGCAGCACATGTTTTAGCACTGGTACAATTGTCTTTCCAATTCAGTTATTGCAGCACATCTTTTAGCACTGGCTCAATTGTCTTTCCAATTCAGTTATAACAACACATCTTTTACACTGGTTTAATTGTCTTTCCAAATTAATTATTACAGCACATTTTTCACACTGGTTCAGTTGTCCTTCAAAGTCAGTTCTTACAGCACATCTTTAATACTGGTTTAGGTCATGTATGAATATAAAGCTAGTAATTCTTTTTTAAAATAGGCCTGGCTATGGCATTGTGTTAAAGCTCTCAGAAGAGTGTTAATTCTATATAGAACATAATAGCAAATTTATTTACCACTGTATACCCTTATTGGAAACAAGTTTCTTTAGTTATTACAGCACATCTTTAACAGTGGTTCAGTTGTCTTTCCAAGTAAGTTCTTACAACACATCTTCAATACTGGTTCAGTTGTCTTTCAAAGTCAGTTCTTACAGCTATACCACTGGTACAATTGTCTTTCCAAATCAGTTTTTACAGCACATCTTTAACACTGGCTCAATTGTCTTTCAAATTCAGTAATAACAGCACATCTTTAACACTGGTTTAATTGCCTTTCCAAATTAGTTATTACAGTACATCTTTAACACTGGTTCAATTGTCTTTCAAAGTCAGTTATTGCAGCACATCTTTAACACTGATTCTGTTGTCTTTCAAAGTTAGTGCTTACAGCACATCTTTAACACTGGTACAATTGCCTTTCCAAATTAGTTATTACAGCACATCTATAACACTGGTTCAGTTGTCTTTCAAAGTCAGTTACTACAACACACCTATAACATTCGTTCAGTTGTATTTCTAAGTTGGTTATTACATCACATCTATAAAACTGGTTCAGTTGTCTTTCCGAGTCAGTTCTTTCAGCACACTTTTAACATTGTTTCAAATTGTTTCAAAATCATTTATTACACATCTTTTACACTGGTTCAGTTGTCTCCCAGTTCTTGTAGTATATCTTTGTTTTGCTGTTGGAATATATGTCTAAGTCTTTTGTACAGAGTTATGGCGCGGAAGTTGCAACAGTATATCCGACAATAGATACCACGGTAGATGTTACAGTAGATGCCACGGTAGAAGCCACAGTAGATGCTACAGTAGATGACCCTGAAGATACCACGGTAGATGCCACAGTAGCTGACACAGTAGATTACACAGTAGATGCGAATGGTAGATGCGTGTTGTATGATGACACAATAATTACACAGTAGATGCGAAGGTGAATACACAGTTAGCAGTCCAAGTAAGATGTTACGGTAGTTAACACAATAAATGCCAAGGTAGATGCCACAATAGATGACACAATACATTACACAGTAGATGCGAAGGTAGATGCATCTGTAGATAACACAATTCATTACACAGTAGATGCGAAGGTAGATGACACAGTAGATCCAAAGTAGATGTTACGGTAGTTAACACAATAAATGCCAGGGTAGATGCCACAATAGATGACACAATACATTACACAGTAG
The DNA here is from genome assembly GCF_021730395.1 of Mercenaria mercenaria. Lineage (NCBI taxonomy): Eukaryota > Metazoa > Mollusca > Bivalvia > Venerida > Veneridae > Mercenaria > Mercenaria mercenaria. The sequence continues at coordinate 11,359,521 of NC_069368.1, forward strand.
ATGCAAAGGTAGATGCATCTGTAGATAACACAATTCATTACACAGTAGATCCAAAGTAGATGTCAAGGTAGTTAACACAATAAATGCCAGGGTAGATGCCACAATAGATGACACAATACATTACACAGTAGATTCGAAGGTAGATGCATCTGTAGAGAACACAATACATTACAAAGTAGATGCGAAGGTAGATGACACAGTAGCTTTCACAATAGATGCCATAGTAGATATCACAGTAAATGACACAGTAAATTTAATTTTACTCCGTACACAGTCTGAGATACAATGTATATCGATCATGTATGTACATGTAACTGCTCCCTGTTGGACACCGCTGACAACTTGTACACCATGTATGGTAATGTCCCCTCCACAATGACCTGACAAAAGAAAGTATAACCCAGTATTATGCATGTTTGCCCTTGCACGTGAAAGTGGTTTAAATTCAAAAGGAGGTCATCAGGAGGTATCAGCTTGAAAGCTTTATAACATATGACGATCCAGAATACGACGACAGACCGATTGACAGCAGATATGTCTATTTTATGCTTTCTTGCAGCTGACCTAAAGTTCCCGTTGTGGCAGTTTTACTGTTTATTATACAAAATTGTAAGAGTTCAGCAACATCTCCCGAACTAAACTGCAATCCGTTAGTAGTAAATGAAAGTATTTAGCTACATTTTAAATGATTTTTTCTTTCAATATCTTTCACAGTTTAATGAAATTTTCGAGGAAAATGGCTAGATAGCCAGTCTAAAGAACGTTCGGATGGAAAGAAATCTACAAAATCTATTTATTTCTTTTTAGCTGAATGATGGAGGATACAAGACACATTCTCTAAAAGGTCATTATGTCTTTAGCGTGGCATGTGTAAGCAGCACTTTATTTCACCATATGTGTATTTACGACTATGAGAAGTTAATTAAAATCGACATTGTAGAAAAATTTCTATTCCCGAAAATGTTAACAAAGTGTGATTTTCCCATAGACTCCCGTAATGAAATCTTGTGTGAGGTCCAAATTTTTCAAATCAGTTAGCAAAAAATCAAGTACAAGAACATATCTTTTCTATTTGCCGAATTTTATAAGTACAGGTATGTTCTGGAGTTTGTTTTGAAAAATCAGGATATAATCAAATTCTTCGGAAAAAATTATCCAAACGTGCAGAACTACCTTAATGACAGTTATTTTAGCTTCAGTTTGGTTTCTATGGAATGTCCTCTCGTTAAAAACTTATCACAGTTGCATGTTTCATAGTTTTCGTTTAATAAGAACATAATTATATTATATATTACAGCACTTTTTAAAAACTCTGTTTTAGGATTCACCTTTAAAAATGAACATCCTTTACACTCGAGAAATCATTAGTTTTCTCTTTCAGATGTTTAGAAAATTTATGTTCTGAACAACTGAGAGCAATGAGATAAACTTCATGTAATTAAAAGTCTAGATGAACATGAAATAAAATCTATAGTTATATAAAAAGTTCCAAACGTTTACGTTTATGATACAGTGGTTCATTCAGAATGACCGAATTTCAAAGTGAAATGAAATATAAAAAAACCTTACCTTCAGCTAGCTTCTATTCTGGATGTGCAACATGTGTTGTAAGGTTATTTGTTGGTTAACCAAAGGACGTTGGTCGAAGTATATATTCTAGTCAAGTGTATATTTAAAGAAGTAAAAAAATATGCAGATGTAAATGTTCTTTTTTTCTTAATATGTAGATTGTTGTATAGTGTACACCAATGTATCCCAAACGGAAAACAACTTGGGGTGGCGTCGCTCAAAGACAGAAGAGCTGATGCCATTCTACTCATGTTTTACAAAATAGTAGATGGACTGGTTGCAGTGCCAATGCCCTCTTGCCCGCTTCACTAGACACATGTACCCCTATCATACTGTTCCTTAATATGGGAAATAACTCTTCCAGGTATGTTCAGAAATATAGGTTGAAGGTCAGTAATTCAAATCAAATCCTTCTTTGTTTCATATAAAATCGACAACTTCAGGTCGTTTTTACGTAAACTTTTTCCTACACCTATTTTTCATGAAGGTTTTATCATAAAGTGTTTCTAGTGAAATGCCAGTCACTTGTGGCCTGCTATCCTAAAATGATCCATATTTGCTCTTGTGCGCGCAATAAACCCCATCTACAAAACTTGCCACATGGGATGTATAAACATGAAAACTCTCTCATTCCATTCGGAATATATTGTAGCAGTGAAAAGATGTAATTTAAGCAATCGTTCAACACGAATTTGTGCAAAAAAGGGGAAAATCAGGATCTATTTACTTTGGACTTCTTTAGACTGAATTAATGACATTATTCCTTAAAGGTTATATAGCAGTAATCCGGTCAAAAATGTTCTTTATTTCTATCTAGCTCAATAACTATTTAGATGTAAGGGAGAAAATGATGAAAGAAGACACTTCTTGTATACATCTATATAGTCCCAATACGTGACTCAAGTTACCTCCCCAGACGGTCCTTCAACAGTCTGAACATTGATTCTCCACTAAACATGCAAATTAGTGAAATTCCAGTCCCACGTGTGTATTTGCTAACACAACTGTAACAATGTTTGTTGAAAACTTTATATATGTCATACAGTAAGTAGAATCAGATTAAAATTTAACGTTTTGACACATTTGAGCAAACTACATATTTATAATGAGCTTCACATGGACGATTTTGCCTTCAGATATATACGTTACCAAACTTCGGGGAAGCCAGATAACCAGGTACATGCACCTAATATGCTTTAATATTATGATTTAAAATCCATAAGTTATTATATTTTTCACCATGGAATAATCAATCTTTTTAGCATACAACTGCAAAAGCAACAATATTTCTAATAGGCGATATTATATGAATAATTCTTTAAATCAAAATAGATACGTTACTACTATTTCCAACCGAGTATCATTTACCATTATAAGCTCATTAGAAAATTCATACACATTAAACAATCACACATTTTCTACGTTATTGAAGGTTTTTTCATAAATGTGACAATAAAAATGGATCTTCAGAGTTTTATTGATTTTTTTTTGCACACTAGATACGTTACAGATAGATACGTTACCGATTTTTACTGATCGAGCCTTTGGTTGACTTTTTCTCCTGCCTTAATGACGTTGTGTGATTATAGTTCTGTCACAGTATGGGAGGGATGCTAAATGCTGTTTTGAAATCCATTTTTATGATTATTTTACTTAAAACGGGTAGATTAACTGCTATGAATCTGGATAACATGGTAAGTGTATTTTTTCTACAGCTTCGTATACAGTTATGAAAAAATAAATATTGTATTTACCCAGTACTATTATGTTATGAACACATGTCAATATTCGAACTTGATTAGCATGATTTGCAGTTAAATTAAATAACTGTGCCAATGTCAGTAATGGTAACGTATATATTATTTATTTAACGTATCTGTTCCATATAAAGTGTTGTGTTTTACTACAGGATACGACAAAATATCAGTTATACCTTTGAATCAGAAGCAGGGTCGTGTTAGGGTTTATAATTGGAATAAACATAACTATTCTTTGCGTCATACTGTTACTATATACAAATAAAAGAATAAACCAAATATAATTTCTAAAATTTTCCTAAAACATGGCGAACTCAAGAGTCGAAATGCAATGGCCGTGACTTGAGAAAAAAAAAAGTCACAAATCTACAACAACTAATAATTATAGGAGAAGTCATGAGTAGGTGTTAAAGTTTGTGAAATTGTCGTCATTTCTTTAGCAGATGTGGTCACCAAAACATTGCTGACAACTTGTGGGTTACGTTAAATAATGTCATTTGTGATATAGCACGTCCGCATTCATTGGCAGATCACAAAGGATCATGCACTTAAATTGATTGGAGCTAAGTTAACGTTTATGCCAAAAATTGGCAATAGATACGTTACCGCCACTTGAAACATAAAAATTAACAGTAGGTGTCCGTTTTTTTTAATCTGAAACTACTTTTAAACACTTATATTGAATATTTCATAGTGTAAGCGAGTTAATATGTTTTCATTTTTCTTGTTTTTAATATTTCGTATCCTTCTAAATTAATATTTTGTTTGAATATATACGTTGTCATGACCTTTGATTACAAATAGTGATTTGAAGACATATTAACATTTTTGTTCAGGCTTAATTATGTCAGCATCTAGACATGACATGTCGGTTGTATTATTGTATCTTACAGCTTCCATTTATACATTTTGAAACAACAAAGACGGCACTGATCAATTTGAAAACAGAAACTTAAACATTATTTTGTACACAGACAGAAATTGAAAATATTTCTTCGAAAAAAGCACATTAGTTCCTCGATTTTGCAATTTCTTAATGCAGAATAGTCGTGTGAATGTAAATCACAAGCTAAATAAGACATGTATATGCTCATATTATTAAACAGGTGCTTTTAGTTAAACTAAAGATAAGTAACGTATCTATCTAAAATAAAATGAGAATTTAGTATGACTTACTTTCAACCTAAATACCGTCTTTGTCTACGAAAGCTAAGAAAATCTAGTATTCTTTTCACTGATATTCAAGCATTAAACCTCAAAATAATGTTCTTAAAAGTTATTGTGTGCTTTACGTCCATTTTTGAGTTATTAAATGTTTAATGGAGAATCAATGAGAAATGAAAGTGATAACTACGTCACGAGTTGGACTAAGATCTATATGGGTCTATATCATCGTATTTTATTAGGTTATTACCTTTTATTACATATCTTTTTCATTTTTTAGGTTTGAGCTGGGACGAAATCAGGTTATTAGTGTGTCTAGACCTATTTTCCTGTGACTATCTTTTAGTGTATTTATGCCAAATAAGACCGGAAATAAACAACCTTTGCGTTGATTGGATAAAGTTGGCCTCAATTATGCAACGTTTTGTCACGTGACAAATGTCAATTGAGCACATGTTTGTTTACATTATTACCGTTAATGTCTGATTTTCATTCACCACACGGAAGGTAAAGGAAAATGAACAATTTCAGAGAAAAGGCGGAAGAAGTGGCGAAAAAGCTTCAGGATTATCACAAAACAGTGGATGGTTGGACTGTCACAAAAAAAACGGTAATATTTTCCTTTAATTTACACTAAAAAGAAACAACTTTCCTCTTAGCAGTAAATGATTCGGCTCAATGGACAGTCACGATTCTCACGTGGTCGGGTATCAGTTAGATATAGACTTATCGTTAATTTATGATTTTAGGATATCCTACTGATAATTCTTTGTAGGTTTACTGGAAATTATGGATGTTGTCATGTTTGTTGGAAATTGTAATCAAAACGTACCCAAAATGTTCATCTACCATCAAACAAACAGGTGAACATTTTTTTTTTTTTCTTTGGAAGTGGCTAGGAGTAAGTTAACCGGACGGGTCTAGAGGTCTGGTAATCAATATACATGTATGTATTATTTTGTACTGTACATATAACCAGTGTATAAGTTATAATTGCTGGTAAAAGCTATGATCAGTTGTCATAAAGTTGCTGTTAAGGTTTAGAATTAGGCCTTGAGAAACAAAAATCAAACAACACCAAATCATAGAAAGAATTAAAGAGTTGTTTGACATGAAAATTGAACAGCATGTAAAACATGTATATTACTTTACGCAACAAGTGTCAGTATACTGATATAAACATTGAATTACAGAAAATGACTGCCTATAGGGGCTCCACTTCTGGACAGTCAAACGCCTTTAAAAACTCACCATTTTTGAAGAACTGTTACACATGTTCGTTTTGATGCATTTGCAATAGCGTGTGAGTGGTGAAATTTCACATAACAAGGTGGAACACAGTTTTCAGCAATTGTTTAGCTTTATTTCTTTACAAATGGCATTCATTTTCAAAGGGAGACAACTATTTCTCGACAATTCATTAAAATAATCAGAAAAAGTTGTCTCCCTTGGAAAATGAATGCCATTTGTACTTAAAATAATTGGAAAAAGTTGTCTCCCTTTGAAAATGAATGCCATTTGTACTTAAAATATTTGGAAAAAGTTGTCTCCCTTTGAAAATGCATACCATTTGTAAAGAAATAAAGATAAACAATTGCTGAAAACTGTGTTCCACCTTGTTATGCGAAATTTTATCACTCACACGCTATTGCAAATTATGCATCAAAACGAACATGTGTAACTGCTCTTTGAAAATGGTGAGTTTTTAAAGGTGTTTAACTGTCCGGAAGTGGAGCCCCTTTAGGCAGTCCTTTTCTGAAATTCAATGTTTATTTCGGTATACTGACACTTGTTTCGTAAAGTAATATACATGTTTTACATGCTGTTCAATTTTCATGTCAAACAACTCTTTCTATGATTTGGTGTTGTTTGATTTTTGTTTCTCAAGGCCTACTTCTTAACCTTAAATATATTACGTCTTTTTGTAAATATTTTATTTATAATTTAGCGCTCACTCGGGTTCGAGGCATATTGATGATTGAATATGAAATTTTAACAGCGTTTTCCGGTAGTCACCGTTATTTATTTGCTCAGTGAGTAAAACAAATTCAACAATTCATTTGTGTCATGAGCACAATCAGTGTCTTAAATATTAAAGAAAACATTAAGCTTAGTAATTTAATTAATTAATCAGTCACAAGAAAAACATGAATTGGATAAAAACTTCCAATTAGGGCATACAAATTGCTATTTATTAGTTATCAAATTTGCGATTGTATTTTTTCTCAGGATTAAAGAATTATAAATACTTCTGTTTCCTGTCACTTACAATGTATATAAAACGACGAGAAAAATACGAGAGCTTACTTCTGAAATTATCTCTCATTTTTAAAAATAACATATAGAGTCCACTTTGAAAATAACATTCTCAGTATTCATATTGACCACAGGATCGCCCTCTAGACTCCGGGTCTAGAGGTTGGTTACCGGATCCTTAGCCTGACAGCCTTTTTTCTTTTCCGGACCTGTTCTTAAGAAACTGATTCGTCATGTGGAATGAAATGTAAATATTCTAGTATTATTCAATATTAAATTGTTGTTTTCTAAAAGAATACAGTTGTTCATGACAGTGTTGGTTTTTGTTTGAGTTGTGAAAAATCTAGCTACTAATCAGATGTGATTCTTTTAGCTTGAAGTATAGGATTTTAATTGTTTTGATTAGTTTTACTCATTCCGCTTATCAGGATGACTTATTTCATGATTCTTGTATCATATATAGTTGCCACCTGTCTACTAATGGACACTGTCTATCAGTAAAATCATAATGCTGTCCTAAACATCAAATTCATTGGACTATGTTTTGCTATATTGTATTAAACAATTATGTTATCAAGGTACAAGAAACAGCTTTGACATTGGCTAGCCGCTAGGAGTCTGGTAACATTGCAGCAAAACATTTCCAGGTCCTTTGAAAGTGGGTACGATAATACATTCTGACTTTTTAAAATATGGTTTGACTTGAGCCCTTTGGTAGGAGGTGCATAATCCTTGTGTCTAACATGATTGAATGACTATTTCAGTGGTTAAATATATACTCAGTGAATGAATTGCATGCAGACTGTTCATAGGCATAGACCCTTTGAATCATGGGCAAATACTTTGGACCATTGACCAGCAAGCCATTGATTATTTAATTGTATGTGTAAATGACATCAAGCCTTTTAACAGTGGTTCAATGTCATTTTGCATGTGTAGGAGAGTTTCCCCACTAAAATTGGAACATGAAATTGAGATGTCAATCATCTTACTCAAAACTTTATATCAGTAGTATTTTTAATTGCTGAAGTTGTAGCAGTCAACAAGAGTCAAGTTGAAATGCTATCAATTTGTTCAGATTTCTGGATGATAACTCAAAAAGGCTCGGACCTAGGATCATAAAAGTTGATAGGGTGGTCGGTCATAACCAGCAGATGACCCCTATTGATTTTGAGATCAGTACGTAGGTCAAGGTCACAGTGACACAGAACACTTAAACGGTTTCTGGATGATAACTCAAGAAGGCTTGGATCTAGGATCATGAAAATTGATAGGATGGTTGATCATGACCAGCAAATTACCCCTATTGATTTTGAGATCAGTAGGTCAAAGGTCAAGGTCACAGTGACCCAGAACAGTTAAACAGTTTCCGGATGATAACTCAAGAAGGCTTAAGCCTAGGATCATGAAAGTTGATAGGGAGGTTGGTCATGACCAGCAGATGACCCCTATTGATTTTGAGGTCAGTAGGTCAAAGATCAAGGTCACCGTGACACGGAACAGTTTAACTGTTTCCGGATGATAACTCCAAAACGCCTGGGCCTATGATCACAAAAGTTAATAGGGAGGTTAATCATGACCGGCAGATGATCCCTAATGATTTTGAGGTCAGTAGGCCAAAGGTCAAAGACACGCAGACCTGAAACAGTAAAATCGTTTCCATACGATTACTTGAGAACGCTTGGGCTTAGGATCATGAAACTTAATAGGGAGGCTGATCATGACCAGCAGATGACTCCTATTGATTTTGAGGTCAGTAGGTCAATGGTCAAGGTCACAGTGACCTGCAACAGTAAATATGAGCCTAGAAGATAACTTGAGAATGCTTGGGCCTATAGGATCACCAAACTTAAAAGGGAGGTTTATCATGACCAGCAGATGATCCCTATTGATTTTGAGGTCAATAGGTCAAAGATCAAGGTCACTTTGCCCAAGAACAGTAGAACTCTTGTGCATAGTGACCAAATAATTTCTGTTCCTTTTGCAATTACTGAATGCATCAAGGGGGGCATTTCGTGTTCTACGAGCTCTTGTTTCTGTTGATATTGTGACTACTATACCAAAAAAGTAAATAGATATTGGCATATTTTACAGATATAGAAAACTGACAGATAATCATTTAAAGAGTACCAAGAAATTTAGATTGGAAAAGAAATCACAGAAATTATAATTCACAAATATATGTATAATTTTTTTAAATCTTTATTCTGCAGAAAGATGGTGAAACTATCTCATACAGAGTTTCAAATGAATTTGATGGATACCTGTAAGTATACACTTTGTCAATTCTTTGATTGTTATAAGTACTTTTTTATACAGTATATATTTTCTCTTTTTCTTTATTGGTTGGTTTGTCACACCAACTCAGTTATAGCCTATACAGGTCATGGCAACTTTCCAGCTTTTCATGGTGGAAAAGCCCATGCAGGTGCTCCTTATTTATATTCAAAGGCATTATTTCAGACATCAGCTGACATCTGCATGGGTAGAACTGCTGCCTTGACTTTCATAAAACTTTGTCAGAATGTTTATCTCTATGAAGCCAATTGTGTAAAATTCAGGTCAGATTTAAAACTGGGTTACATGATTTCAGAATCTAGGTAACTTCATCAAATCATAGAAAAACATTACTATATATATAGCACTCAAAAGGCCACATTTTTCCCGTCCCTCCGTTTATCAGTTTCTGATTGATAACTGAAGAACACTTAGTTCCACAGGTGTCAAACTTCCTAGGACGATTGCCTGTAGGCATTGAAGTACTCCTATTGTTTTTGGGGTCAGTAGGTCAAAGGTCAATGTCACAGTGCAGTGACCTTGAGGCTGAAAATGGTGTCCAATCTATAAGTTAAGAATGCTAGAGCCTATAGGCCTCTAACTTCATAGGATGATTGCCTGTGGTCAGTACATGACCACTATTGTTTCTGGGGTCAGTTGGTCAAAGTTCAAGATTACAGTGACCTTGAAACAGAAAACAATAACTGGAGACTGCTGCTGCACACAAACCTCTAATTTGGTTGGCAAATGACCCTTACTGATTTTGAGGTCAGTTTTTCAAATGTCATGGGCAAGGTCATGGTGACCTTGACCTAGAAATTGGTTTCCATCTATAACTGTTTGTATATCAGTGTTGACGTACCATGAGTTTCCTATTGATAACTGAATAATGCTTTGGCCTACAAGCATCAGACTTCTTAGGATGATTGCCAACCTCTATCTTTTTGGGGAGTCAGTTCATCAGAGGAAAAAGTTCATAGTAATCATGGAAAGCCATCAAAGGGGGCAGGCATGCATATTTTATAAACATATCTTGTTTGTTAATTTTTTGTACGTATGGTGGTATTTCACTTAGCATCAAACAGCGGAAAGTTTCAGGACCTTGCTGTCTCTTTTATACATGTTCATATCATTGTAATCTTTTGTTTTAAGGATGTTGAATACTTGATCATTGTTGTTCTCAGAAAATTTTTGTTGGTTAAGATTTAGAACGTAAGCTGGTATCTTATTAGCATACCTGTCTAGACACACGCATTGCGCGTGTGTCACACGCATTTCGGCCCAAGATCACGCTCACACGCCTACTATTTAAGGTCACACGCATTTTAAAGAAATAAAAGAATCAATTGTTTTTTTGTAGATAATTATTGAATCAAACTTGGAGGTGATGGTGACACGGTGTTTTCATACCATATAATACAGCTTTTACATTCACCAATGCAATGTGTTATTTCTACCGCATGAATAAACGTCACAAAAAGTAAACATCGAGGGAGACTATTCAAAACCAGATCTATTTTGTATTAAAAATCTGAATTTTCCATGTGATGGTGTTTCCGACTTTTAGGGATCATCGCCCTCCAGACCCCCCACCCCCCACCATGAGGGACAACCTTCCCTTCGAACCCCGATCACACTCGTGGCCTTTGTGGAGCCTTGACAGCTACATGTATGTATTAGCATTATTGTGGCCTGAAAAGGTATATAATTTAGTTGCCCTTTTTGTACTTCTGCATGTTATGGAATGAAAACCACATAACCATTCCATATTGTAAATATTGTGGTTTAATAAATTTCTCTTTGTTACTGTGCAAATATTGTTTTGTATAATTATACATGATTTATACATGATAAGAAGTATGTCAGTAAGTCAGAAATGAAAAGAAAATAGGCAAGTTTTTCAACAAGGAAACTGTGAAACAATAACATGCATTATTAATTACCCAGTCAGAATTTAATACATTTCTTCCTTATTTACTTGCTCAAATAAAAAATGGACATGCATCTAACAGCAGTTAAATTTTTGAGATTTAATCTTTATGCCAGAATAGTGTAACCCTCCATCTTTTTTCGTGAGTTCGATCCCAGGGCGGGTCGCATGTTCTCCATGACGAGCTGATAAAAGACATTGTGTCTGAAATCAATTGTCCTCCACCTCTGATTCATGTGTGGAAGTTGGCCGTTACTTGTGGAGATCAGGTTTGTACTGGTCCATATTCCAAGAACACTTGTTAGGTTAACTGCCCGCCATTACATAAATGAAATACTTTTGAAAAACAGCATTAAACCCAAAACAAACAAACTAATATCTCTAAAGTTAGACTTGATTACTTACCACCATAATATATGTGTAAGTCCCGGACAAGATTTTGTATTTTATTTAGCCCTTGGGTAGTCCTAGAGGGTCATATAAGGTGACAGAGCAGTGCTCGCTATTTTAACCATGTTTATGTCTGGAAGGTTTTTTGATTCAGTTTGAATCCATATGGCAAGGAAATAGAGACATACATGTTTTTATCAGTGAGATTGGGTACCTGGAGAGCTCTACGTTTTGAAGAGAGGTCATTGAACATGACCGGGTACTGTTTTAATTTAGATTCTAACATGGCTCGATTTGATTTACAGTTAAACAAAGAAGGAAATCAAGTTCTGTATATTCTGCGATAAACAACGGTTGACGCGCAGACCGGTAAGAGAGCATTATGACGTCAAATTGCCGCATGACATCCGATACATTACTCCTCGGGTAAATGAAGTCCAGCATAATAATTATTAAAATATGTCGATGAGCATGTCAGAATGAAAACAATCAAGACCTTCTTGTGATTTATCGTCTAAATTACCACCTTTTATCGTACAAATGCTTCATTATCTAACCACTCAGGCTAATGCCCTCGTGGTTCAATTCCTACGCATCTGAATGCTGAACCATGGTAAATTAGATAATAAACCACTCAAAGGCCTTGATTATTTGTTAAATATTTCACTGTTTGGCCATATCTTTTAAGGTTTTCAACCTTATTATTTAGTTCGAGCCGCTACCTCCGGAACTTACCTGACAAATATGACTAATTGCACAGTTTATAAAACTTTTGCACTTTAAACGAAACGTTATTTGTAGCGATCAGTAGATAAAGACTTAAAATTCAGGGACAGTATTTTTTACAACAACATATTTTGACATAAAAAGATAAAGTTATGATTGGTTAAATGCATTACCTCCCTTTTATTTGTATCAGTGAACTGGAAAGGTTACAGGATTGCAAGTTAGTTGCAATCTTAAATAGTATTAAGATCGCAGGATGCCCGCTGTAAGCTTGCGAAGCAAGACTTTTCCACAAACTTAATTTCTGTGCGAGCATCTGCAAGCATTATATTACATGACTGCAATCTTTTTAAGATTGCAGTAAGTTTGCACAAGCTTATGGCAAACTTCTCACAAGCTTGCCACATGCTTGTATTTTGGTTTGGGATCACCAAATCATAGAAAGAAAGAGTTGTTATACATGAAAATTAACAGCATGTAAAGCATTTATATTATTCTACAAAACCATTGTCAGTATACTCATATATATATATTGAATTCCAGAAAGGGACTGCATAAAGGGGCCACACTTCTAGACAGTTCAACGCCTTTAAAAACTCATTATTTTTAAAAAACTGTTGCATGTCTTTGTTTTGAAGCATTTGCAACAATATCCCAGTGCTTAAACTTTACATAACTAGGTTAATATGGTTTTCAACACATGTTTACTTTTATTTCTTTACAACTGGCATTCTTTTTTAAAGGGGGACAACTCTTTTAGAATATTTTAAGTATCCAATTCTATGGGACAGAACAGTAAAAAATGTATTGGACAGATTTGGTTGTTTGTAAAGATGTTGATCATTTACTAAAAAATTCTATTGCTAAACCTTAAATGTTCTTGATCTCAGTTCTTCTTGAACATTTTGTTTCAGAAGTCATGAACAATTTTAGTGTGATTCATGAACATTTCTTTTAAAAGCATTTTGTTCCAGAAGTGTGCTTGCACACACCAAATAATCCCCTGTGAACATTATAGCAACAGTCATCACCTTAGCGCAGAAAGTGAATAAGTCCTTCTTTAAGTCAATCCAGTTATTTACTTCTTGCATCGAGGTGACGATTACTGTTCAAGGGTGCATCATGAATTTTTCTTTAACATCATTGTCATTATGATTAGTTGTTGGTAAAAAGATTTTGCCTTGTTCGTGAAAAACAATTTCAAGAAAATTTAATCATCTACCATTCAACTACATATTTTATCTATGTATTGTAAAACCTTTGTCAACAGATGTAATAAAAGTACAGATTGAAATGTGTGGTTAGTAATTTGCAATTTCAGAATACCGCAGGTCAGTCTGATGATGAATTTTACAATCTTCCTGAATAACTTACATCATAATTATAAATGCACAATGAACTGATTTTTACTGAATACAAAACACAAACCTTAAACTGCTAAACTTCTAAAATGGACTGGTCATGATCATTCAATTTGGATAATACCATTTATTATTCGAAGGGGTTTTCACTGAAAATTTACCGAATGAATAGCGAACAGTGCAGACCATGATCAGCCTTCACGGAGGCAGAATCACTTGCCGCCAGCAGGCTATGGATTAAAAACTGTTCTCTTAAAAACTATCCTAGGTGTTCCACTTTTACAAAAAATCATCAGATTTCACAATGTCAGAGTAATATTTCCATGCAGACATTCAGCTTATAATGATCATTTATATTCCAGATGTCAGTCCATTAAATAGCCAATAAACTAATAGCTAAAATCTGTTATATATAGTAAACAGTATTTCAAACGTGGATAAAGTTTTCCAGATGCATTGTGGGATATTAATTTGAACTATAGTTATTAATTGTCCTTCTGCACATCAGAGCAAATAATAATGATAATAATAATAATAATAACAACTTTATTTAATGATGCTGCACATTTTGGGCAAGCCCAATCTTCCATAAGGGCCTCTAAATATACCTATTTTTAATACAAGTTACAAATATTTACAAGGCAAATGATTTGCTTTGATTTTTTAATTTTAAGAACTTTACTATATATTCAGAAACAGTTGCTAATTATGTTTAATAAGAAAGTATCATGAACGATTAGAGAAATTGTTAACTGTTCTTAGTTAATGTTCATTTATACAGTTCAAGTACAGATATTAATGTTCATTTACAGTTCAAGTACAAAATGTAATGTTACTATATATATATAGTTGAAATTTTGTTGATAAAAAGGTAAGACTTTGAGTTACGTAACTCAAATCTTCAACCCTTAGCCTGCTGGCGGCAAGTGATACTGCCTTTACGACCAGTGCAGACACATCCGTGCAGTCTGATCATGGTCAGCACTGTTTGCTATTCAGTCAGTAAATTTTTAGTAAACACCCCTTCAAATGATAAATGGTACTGCCCATATTGGAAGATGGACCAGTCCATTATAGAAATTTAGCATGGTAAGGGTTAATAATGTAATTCAAGTTAATTATGCAAGTTGAAAATTCAAAGATTCTAAGTCAAAATTCAGAGATCTATACTATCTAGAAATTTTGAGTTACATATTAAACTCAGTATTTCCAAATAAGGTATTTTGAAATTTAGGATGGTGATTCCATTATACAAAGTTGCAACATACAAAATGTGAGGTATTATTTTTGACAAGGTGAGTGAACAATGTATCAAATGCACTTTGTGAATCAGTTCAAAAGAATTTTAAATTAGGATGCATGAATAAAAGATTATGAAGTTAAGTAAGTGCATTTAAAAACCTGAAGTGACATGCTGTTTTCAGCTCGAAACGACATATTCAGAACGTTGAAAGTAATTGAATTCAACAAGTTGGATGTAATTGCGTAGAATTTTAGGCTTTTCTTTTTGTAATTTATGATAATTACATGTATTTCTTTATAATCAGGATTCATGACTCAGTAGTTATTTACATGCTTGATGACAATGAGCAATGTAACAACTTCCGTATAATATTATTTTTTTCTGTTTGAGTAGTTTTTACTTGAGCGGTTGTCCGTGTCGGCGTCGGCGTCGGTTGTCGGCGTCGGGTCTGCGTCGGCGTTGCTGGTTAAGTTTTTTTGTAGGTCAGCTTTTCTCCTAAACTATCAAAGCTATTGCTTTGAACTTGGAATACTTGTTTCACCATCATAAGCTGACCTGTATAGAAGAAACATAATCCATCTTGATTTTTGCAAGATTTATGGCCCTTTGTACTTAGAAAAATATCAGATTTCTGGTTAAGTTTTATGTTTAGGTAATTTTCTCCTAAACTATCGAAGCTATGCTTTGAAATTGAATACTGTTCACCATCAAAAGCAGACCCTGTACATCAAGAAACATACTCATTTGCTTTTTGCAAGAATTATTGCCCCTTTTGGACTTACAAAATCAGTTTTCTTGGTTAAGTTTTATGTTTAGGTCAGCTTTTCTCCCTAAACTGGGAAAGCTATTGCTTTAAAACTTGCAAACTTGTTCACCATCATAAGTTGACCTTTTACAGCAAGAGACATAACTCCATCATGCTTTTTGCAAGATTTATGGCCATTTTTGGACTTAGAAAATATCAGATTTCTTGGTTAAGTTTTATGTTTAGGTCAACTTTTTCTCCTTAAAACTATCAAAGCTATTGCTTTGAAACTTGCAACACTTGTTCACCATCATAAGCTGACCTGTACAGCAAGCAACATAACTCCATCCTGCTTTTTGCAATAATTATTGCCCCTTTTGGACTTAGAAAATCATTTTCTTGGTTGAGTATTATGTTTAAGTCAACTTTTCTCATAAACTATCAAAGCTATTGCTTTAAAACTTGCAACAGTTTTTCACCATCATAAGTGGACACTGAACATCAAGAAACATAACTCTATCCTGCTTTTTGCAAGAATGATGGCCCTTTTTAGACTTAGAAAATCATGGGTAGGACAATATTTCTATTACACAAAAAAAAATCAGATGAGCGTCAGCACCCGCAAGGCGGTGCTCTTGTTATTGCTTTGTCACAACTTACAATACAATCTCAAAATGTCCGTTATAGTAACAGTAGTCTAGCCCTTATCATGCTCGACAGGACTGATTCTGCCTTTGCGACCAGTGTATATCAAGATCTGCACTGTTGAATCATCGCCATTCAGTCAGGTTTTTTTTAGTAAGCGCCCTTTCTAACAGTTAATGGTACTGTCCGAATTGAAAGATGGACAAGTTCAGTTATACAAATATAGCTGGGTAAGGGCTGAGGCTATACGAGTGTATTGGAAGGCAAACCTACAAGCAAGTGTAACATTAAAGGTGGTCAATCACATTTAATCAACATTTAATGACATTTTTTACTTTTTGTATATTCTGGTAGAGAATTACTTAAGGAACAAAAAGACCGATTACATAGAGTTAGATTCCTATTTGAAATGTATATTTTATTATTTTTTATAAAATTTTGTAATTACTCCCCTTTAATATGAAAGTATATAAAAAGCTGGGTATTTCTTTTTATTTCGATACAATGTCTAGTTTTACATTTGCATTTGATAGACATATCAACTGTTGAACAATGTGAACCAAAATGCAAGTTTTAAAGCTGTGTGTAGCTTCTGAATTCATTTATTTCCAATCTATCATGGTTGCGCAACCAAAATAGGCAAAGGGAGGTAGTAATAAATTTTCAAACTTGCGTTTCTAATGAATTCCATCTAAATACATAATTTTTAATGCAAATATTTTACAGATATATTACAATATGTCTAATATTTATACATTTCCTTAAGCAAAGTATGTTTATCAAATTTATACTTACGATAAAATAACTCTATCTTGGTTGGGCAACCAGGATAGGAAAATGAAATTTTAAAAATACCTCCAGTGAAAATCTAATTTGTATTAAGTGTTAAGTGAATATAAATGAGTGTAAATGATCAGATGCTAAAGTTTCGAACAAATCTGTTACATGGCCAAAATCTGATTATCCACCTTTAAACAGTTAGTGCCAAGTAATTCGAAGAAGGGAGGAGTGTAGTGTTTATAATTGTCGGAGAGGTCTTACCTGATGAACTGTACTGTTCTTCTGTTGAAATTAGGGTGAAAAGAATAAATAATTCATATTGAGTTGACAGAAAATATTAATAATGAAACAGGCTTTGTAAATTATTCACAGCTGCATAAACAAATTAACTTATATAAATTTAATTGCTTGCAACTTGCAGTTGTAATTTAATGCCTTTAGTGAATGTCATGTTTGCATACAGTATTTCACCTTTGCATTAATGAAGGCAAATAATCCACATTTTATGAGAGGGCCAAGATTATTTATACTGTTACTTAATTTAACTGCAAAAGTTTTGAAAAAAATAAAAATTTAGATTAATGACAGTATACCTTACATAAGTGGTTAAAACCTATGACCTAAGCCCTGCTGGGTGGTGTTTGCACATTCTCATATTTTATGATATCCTGAGTATGTTTGAAAATTATCAATATAAATACTTTTTTTAAAACCATGTCATCCATTTATGTTGTGTCATAAGTGATGTCTGTTGAAAGAGATATGGCAGTTTGAAATTTGAAAAAATGGCTGATCATGGAGGCAGCCATTTTAAAGTGTATATGACATCATTTACACACTGCTGAATTCTTTGTTAAGCAAATAATCTTTCAAATAGATTTAATTTCATATGTTTCTTGAAAACATGGTCATTTCTTTCATTGAAGCTGGAAAAAGTAGAGACATCATTTTACAGAAATAAGAAAGTACAGTTCAAAAATGTATCTAGAAATTCAATAAATCAGCCATTTTGATTTTTGTTGCCATGGAAACAAAATGGCCACCATTTTGATCAAATATTTAAATGCTCATAACTTTCTCATTTTTAAGCTAATTTTGAAAATTCTTTCACGTCTTTAAATGATTTAAGAAATCCTAGCAGATGGAATTAACCTGAACAACATTGCCTTCCATACTGAAAATAATGAAGAGCTGAAAAATGATTACATAGAAAATTTAAATTTCACCAATTTGATATATTCAAACATTCAGTGAATTTTGTGTGTGATATCTTTAAGTCACTACACACATTATAGCTTTCATTCAGATCTTTTAATATTTGGCAGAGATAAAAAAAAAACTAACAACAAAAACAGGAGTGTAGTTAGAATAGTTGTAAAGTGTACCTTAAAAGTTCATAGTTTGTTGTAACTTTGATATAGTAGGCTATAAAATGAATTTATGTATAACATATTTAACAGGTTAAGACCTCCATTAATCAGTTTTAATGTCAGAATGAAGACAATTTTATCACCTTTCTCTCATTTTCCTTGTCAAAATTATTGAATTAATTTAAGGTGGTTCAACAAGAAGTGCAGGCATAATGACATTTATAGGAAAGATCTAGAATAATGCCATTTTCCTCACATTTCCTCTGTTATAAGTGTACTGTCTTAATTACAGTTAATTTTGACAATAGATTTTAAGGTAAAATAAACCAGAAGTATAACATAAAATATGCGGCAATGTAAGGATTCCAATTAAAGACCCGCTCCAGTCCTACCTTTTAACCTTAAATTGTCACTGAAAAAGCATGAAAATCCTGACTATGAACAGTGACGCCTGTCAAAATAGTGTCTATTTTATATAAAATTCTATATCAAATACCTGTGGTTTTGCATGCTAAAGTGTGGCGCATGGCCGTTAAATGTTACCTATTGTAATCGTGGGTTGCATACACACAAAAGAATTTGAATAGCCGCGAAGCAGGACTTTAATGTTTGGCAAATTGTAAAAAAAGCACTTGGACCTATACAATTTATATGACATTCTAACACGACCAGCTAATACCTACATACTTGAAGAGCAAAATCTGTCTCGGGTTATTCTGCAATAAACTTGAACTATGCTGCGCGCGCTGTGTTTTGGCTAAATGCTGTGGCATAGTACACAGTTGCAATTTACGTTTGATGAAAATACTCCTCTGATTCTTGTCTTAACGTTATTTGAAGTAAATCGTGTTAGAATTGAAATAATTAGTACCTAAATAAAGTTTATCGTAGAATAACCCTCCGTTGTTGTTCCTATGCGTAGAAACTTATCACTCAGGCCTCCGGTCTTCGTGATATATTCATACGCATAAGAACTCCAAACTCTGGTTATTCTACTATAAACCTAATTTTGATACTTATTATTTCTTAGATATGATTGGAAATAAGTAAATCCACAACTATGAAATGTTTCATTCAAATCTACATTGTGGAACTTTTCTTGTATGTGACAATGTCAAATTAGCAGCCCATTGTAAAAATTTACAGGGGTACTGGTATTTTGGAATTGGTCAAACAAAAAATGAAGCATTGGCTGAATTTTCTTTTTTATACAATGTGCTTTTAAAAAATGTGATGTAATAAATAAAAGCCTGGAAAAAATTTGTTTCAAGCATGTAGAACTACCTTAAAAGATAAACAGTTGAAAGAAAGTCCTTTTCAGACACCATAAGGAAAAATATAGTGATTTTTTTAAGCATATTTTGAGTCAAACTTTTGTTGTATGCACCAAGACAGTTATTGAGGTAGTTATGACAACTAGAACAGAACAAAGTGACAATAACTGGACAAAAAGCCTTACCTTAATCAAGTTAAAACAATAATATAAACCACCTTTTTGCCAATTTCAGGTACAAAGGTGAATGTATTATAGACGCTCCACCAGCGACTGTGTTCCACTACGTAGATCCAGTACCCGAAGGTCCACGTGGAAATTGGGATTCAGATATGAAAAAGATTGAGATCTTAGAATGGTTGGATAAGGTACATGTATTCACCATTTTGTTATTCATATTAACGGTATATTGAGACAAGGTTTCAAAATATTTGTGGTGATATTGTGCAGTTTGCCTTGTGTGTGCTGTGACCTCACCCCCAACCCATATAATGATTTTTAGCTCAACTATTCGAAGAATAAGTACAGCTATCCTACTCACCACGGCGTCGGCGTCACACCTTGGTTAAGTTTTTCATACCAGTCCACATTTTGACAAAGTCTTTTGAGATAAAGTTTTGAAACTTTCAACACTTGTTTACTATCACCATGTCCAGTTATAGGCAAGAGCACATAACTCTGTCAAGGATTTTGGCTGAATTGTGGCCCCTTTTGACTTAGAAATCATGGTTAAGTTTTTCGTACCAGTTCATATTTTGACAAAGTCTTTTGAGATAAAGCTTTGAAACTTTCAACACTTGTTTACCATCGCCATGTCCAGTTATAGGCAAGAGTACATAACTCCATATAGAGTTTTGGCTGAATTATGGCCAACATAAAAAATGTCATGGCAACAAATGAAGTGTTGCTTTATTTAATGGTGTCTCCAAATTATGAGAAGGTATATAGTTAAAACTTGAAAATTTGGTTTTATTGACAAACATTTGACATGATAAAGTATAATTGTATCCTATCACTGGGGAAAGAGACTGTTAACCTTTACCCTGCTAAATTTCCAAAATGGATTGGTCTGTCGTTCAATTTGGACAGTACCACTTGCTTATAAAAGGGGTGTTCACTGAAAATTTACTGACTGAATAGCGAACTCAGACAGAGTGCATGGATGTGCAGGCTGATCTTGATCTGCACTGGTCGCAAAGGCATAATCATTTGCCGCCAGAAGGCTAAAGGTTAAAATGATAATAACATTACCATGCACTATGTTTATATTGAAATATGACAAGGGATAAAACCATATTGTTGTGTTTCATCTACATATCTTTTTTGTAAATGTTTATTTTTGTTATCACATGCCTTTTTGTACCTTTATCACTTTTAAATGCAAGTTTATGTTTATGCAAAAGTTAAACAGTCATATATGTAAGTGTTTTATCCCTGGCTGTCTGGCTTCAACTTAAAAAAAAGCAAAGTACAAGATAATGTTGTATTTTTGTGGCTATACTTGTTTAAGTACTTACAATAATCAGTGGTGCTCATACTGTTTTTGCATTCGCTTCCATTAAATTCTTTGAATGGTTAAAAGTGATTTTGCAACTTAACGCTTTTGTGTGGGTTTGTAGTTGTCACATTACCATCTCATCTGTTAAGAGAAGGATTGGCATAGTATATACACATTTTAAAGCTACTCGCCCACAGTTTGGGTGAAATTTTTCAAATTGTTCATTTCCCCCAAGTTTGGCATAAAATATATATATGACACTGAAAAATAATAAAGTGGGTGAAAAGTTACATATTTGTAAAAATGCAAGAATATAAATTTTCTGCATTATTTCAAAACCGTTGCCATGGGTTTCGTCCTTCTGCACTATATTTTTGTTTATTTATAAAATAAGAATATCTTGCTAAAATATATGCCAATAAGTTTGTACCAATAGTCACTTTCAGTGTACTCGCATTTTATGGAGTTTTGAGAGAAATTATTTTTCACCTAAAATGTATGGGTTAGTCCCTTTAATACTGAGATGTTACAATCACTGAAAGGTTTCTAAGATACTGCATTGCTTCCGTCAGCTTCAGTCTAGTGATATTTCAGAAAATGACAAAATCAATACTCTCAAAGTAGACTTTGATACAAACTCTAATATGAAAGGACCTAAAATAGGAGTGAAGTATCACTAATTATAGTGGCCAAGAAATGTTGTTAATGTATCTTGAGTAGAGACGAGAAATTTCCTCTTTTAGTTAAAGCAGAGAAATGTAAAATGAAATATATTGGTTTTAATTCAACTACAAAGTGTGTAGAGACATACCTTACTGGCTCAAGTCAGCATCACCATCGGGCATCCCTGTCCGCACTTCGGTTAAAGATTTGATGCACTTCCACTCATCTCTGTTATTATTTGATGGATTTGCTTCAAACTTAAAATGGTTGTCCCTCATCTTCATCCACATCATATTATATACACAAGGCAAATAACTCTTACACCAATATTTCATGAATTATCCTTCCTTTTTTCTTAAAATTTCAAGTTGGAAATTTTGATGTACTTAAATTCAGTCTACCTCCGTTATAACTAACTAGATTTAATTCAAGCATGGAAATTTTATTTTCAGCCAGATCTCCTTGTGAACGGGGCTTGCAGAAATTGATTTTTATATGAATTTTTTTTTTTCAGCCAGATCTCCGTGTGAACAGGGCTTGCACAGCTAGTGCTTGTATGGGTTTGATATCACCGAGAGATTTTGTTGATGTTATACTGACAAAAGAAACCGACTCTTATATCTCAACAAATGGTAAGCCATAATTTATTTTCTTAAATTTATAACCCTTACCCTGCTAAATTTCTATAATGAACTTGTCCATCTTTCAATTTGGACAGTACCATTAACTGTTAAAAGGAGTGCTTACCAAAAAGATACTGACTGAAAGGTGAACCGTGCAGACCATGATCAGACTGCACGGATGTGCAGGCTGATCTTGGTCTGCACTGGTCGCAAAGGCAGAATCACTTGCCACGAGCAGGCTAAGGGTTAATCAGTTTATTCAAGCATGTCATCAACATAATAGTTTATAAAAATGACATTCCTCTTTTTCTGAGCATGTCTGTAAAAGTACTGAAGAGATTTCAACAAAACTTTGAATGTAGATAAGTATCAGTTTGGGGAAATGCAGGTTACAGTTAAGAACTACAATCTCTGCCACAAGTTTTTGCAGAATATGTATTCCCGTTTGGTACATTTCTAAAGAAAAAACTAAAATATCGCATAATGATCACTTGAAAACAAGTCATCATTGAGTACCCATTGATTCCATAATAACAAGATAGTATACAGTTGTTGAACTGCTGGCTGGCCTGTAGTCAGAACTATTGCCTGAAGTCTGAAGGACCTAGGGTCAGTTATATATTTTGATTTTTGACAGGTAAACCGTTCAGTAAGTGTTTTATTGTATGATAGACCACAAGTAAATAGTCATATATTTCCTCAAGTTGGGCATTCAGCAAAATGTGGTGTTGAACTATAGACTGGTCAGTAGGACAAACTAATGGACCAGAGATTTATAAAAGGAGCCTATCTTTTTACATTTATAAAGACTTCATTAAATTTTTAAGTGAACTCTGCCTAGAATTGTGACTGAAAATATTTACTTTATTAATAAATTTACAGGCATGCCTCTTGAAAAGTAAAGTTTTTTTTAAAAAAAATTCTCGTCCCTCAACCACCAAGGAAAGACCAGCAGATTTTAGCTATATTATGGCTATAAGTGAAGGCCCTTATAGGTTCGAACCTGCAAACCACATGCAGACAAGAAGTATATCAGCATGTCATAGTGAAGGATCATTGTACAGTTTTCATATCTAAAATATTTCATTAACTCTTTATATAATATTTGTAGGTGTCAGTGTTAGTTATGAGAAATGTCCCGAGGAGAAAAAATATGTACGAGGATGGAACTATCCATGTGGACTTATATGTGAAAAATTACCAGGGTAAGTAGTTAAAACAAAAAAAACATTTTACGTAAGTCTTGTGATGAACATGCCCATCTTTCAATTCGGAGAGTACGATTAACTGACTGAATGGCGAACATTGCAGCAAATCATGATCAGACTGCACAGATGTGCAGGCTGATCATGATCTGCACTGGTCGCATAGGCAGAATAATCATGTCTAGCATGATAAGGGTTAGGTCTATTTCATGTGAGGATACTATCCAAGGTTGGTGGATCTACCCGGGTAGCCGCCCATGCTTGAAATCATGCCCAGAGACACTGAGTTCCTTTACCGTCCGAAACTGGAAACTTGCCATATGACATGATGTTGTTTTGGTGTGTCTTTAAAACTTAAACTTTTCCCTACATAGCCAGTTTCGCTGCAGTAATGAATAAGAATGTAGCTTGGTTCCTTATTATGTGATATAACTGTTTGTATGAATGGTGTTTTATAATCTTTCACATGGTTTTTTGATAAGATGTCTGTGAGAAAGTGGTAAATATGCACAGAATGAACCTTTCAACACTTTCAGGGGGCTTGATCTGCTTAGCAGTATGTTTATAAAAATGAATTTTAACGATTTCCGCAGTAAGCAGTCTGGGTACATACGTACTAAGCAGTAGTTCAAATTCCAGGAAAAAAGCCGTGAGAAATTTCTGTATCTGGATATGTAGAATAGATATAATCGTTACAATCATCTTGCACTATCAGAAATAGATCAGCTGTAGAGATCTGCCAGAAATTGATGATACAACCTATCAACAACAAAAAAACACATGCTAATTGTTAGCATACTTTTTTCATTTATTTATATAAAGTATATCTGACTATATAAAAATTAGTCACAAGTTTATGATTTGGGCTAGCATCTAATTTTACAACCACCAAATTCCTTTTTAGCTCATCTGATTTTTTGAAAAAAAATGATGAGTTATTGTCATCACTTGAGCGGTTGTCGGCGTCGGCGTCGGCGTCGGCGTCTGCGTCGGCGTTGCCTGGTTAAGTTTTATGTTTAGGTCAGCTTTTCTCCTAAACTATCAAAGCTATTGCTTTGAAACTTGGAAGACTTGTTCACCATCATAAGCTGACCCTGTATAGCAAGAAACATAACTCCATCTTGCTTTTTGCAAGATTTATGGCCCCTTTTGTACTTAGAAAATATCAGATTTCTTGGTTAAGTTTTATGTTTAGGTCAACTTTTCTCCTAAACTATCAAAGCTATTGCTTTGAAACTTGGAATACTTGTTCACCATCATAAGCAGACCCTGTACATCAAGAAACATAACTCCATCTTGCTTTTTGCAAGAATTATTGCCCCTTTTGGACTTAGAAAATCAGTTTTCTTGGTTAAGTTTTATGTTTAGGTCAGCTTTTATCCTAAACTATCAAAGCTATTGCTTTAAAACTTGCAACACTTGTTCACCATCATAAGCTGACCCTGTACAGCAAGAAACATAACTCCATCCTGCTTTTTGCAAGATTTATGGCCCCTTTTGGACTTAGAAAATATCAGATTTCTTGGTTAAGTTTTATGTTTAGGTCAACTTTTTCTCTTAAACTATCAAAGCTATTGCTTTGAAACTTGCAACACTTGTTCACCATCATAAGCTGACCCTGTACAGCAAGCAACATAACTCCATCCTGCTTTTTGCAATAATTATTGCCCCTTTTGGACTTAGAAAATCATTTTCTTGGTTGAGTATTATGTTTAAGGCAACTTTTCTCATAAACTATCAAAGCTATTGCTTTAAAACTTGCAACAGTTTTTCACAATCATAAGTGGACACTGTACATCAAGAAACATAACTCTGTCCTGCTTTTTGCAAGAATGATGGCCCTTTTTAGACTTAGAAAATCATGGGTAGGACAATATTTCTATTATACAAAAAAAAATCAGATGAGCGTCAGCACCCGCAAGGCGGTGCTCTTGTTTTCAACTTGTTTCCAACCTAGTCCCACCCCCTCTTCAAAACGCTTTAATACTTTAATAATTTGTCTAAGTTGTCCACTGAAACAATGCCAGAAAAAATTATATGTCTCATTACTCAGTTTTAATAATAATCTAGTAATACAGGATGTAGTTTAACCCTTACCCTGCTAAATTTCTATAATGAACTTGTCCATGTTTCAATTTGGACAGTACCATTGACTGTTAAAATGGGTGCTTACCAAAAAGATACTGACTGAATGGCGAACAGTGCAGACCATGATCAGACTGCACGGATGTGCAGGCTGATCTTGGTCTGCACTGGTCGCAAAGGCAGAAGCACATGCCGCAAGCAGGCTGAGGGTTAATAAGTCATTTACATTGTGACTTAAGTACTAGTATACATCATGTACATAGTTTAGCTTCAACATTAAATACATGTTTTGCTACCTGAAGAGTATTACTGTTTGTAGCTTTACTAATAATATATGTTTTTAAGCTTAATACTTAGTCATACTCATTGAAGCTAATTCATACCCTAGCTAAGTCGCCATAAGACCTATCATGTGTCGGTGCGATGTTAAATCCAACAAAAAAAAACAAAAAAACAAAAAAACATACCCTAGCTAATTTTGACTTCTAGTATTTACTGTAGCTGAAGTAGTAATTATGTCTCCCCCAGGAGACATATTGTTTTTGCCCTGTCCTGGAGAACCACTTGACCCAGAATGTTGAAACTTCATAGGATGATTGGTCATGAAGAGAAGATGACCCCTAATGATTTTGGGTTCACTCCGTCAAAGGTCAAGGTCACAGGGGCCTGAACATTGAAAACCATTTCCGATCAATAACTGGAGAACTACTTGACCCAGAATGTTGAAACTTCATAGGATGATTGATCATGAACAGTAGATGACCCCTATTGATTTTGGGGTCACTCCATCAAAGGTCAAGGTCACAGGGGCCTGAACATGGGAAACCATTTCCGATCAATAACTGGAGAACTACTTGACCCAGAATGTTGAAACTTCATAGGATGATTGATCATGAAGAGTAGATGACCCCTATTGATTTTGGGGTCACTCCGTCAAAGGTCAAGGTCACAGGGGCCTGAACATGGAAAACCATTTCCGATCAATAACTGGAGAACCACTTCACCCAGAATGTTGAAACTTCATAGGATGATTGTACATGCACAGTAGATGACCCCTAACGATTTTGGGGTCACTCCATTAAAGATCAAGGTCACAGGGGCCTGAACATTGAAAACCATTTCCGGTCAGTAACTTGAGAACGACTTGACCCAGAATGATGAAACTTCATAGGATGATTGGTCATGCAGAGTTGATGACCCCTAACAATTTTGGGGTCACTCTATTAAAGGTCAAGGCCACAGGGGCCTGAACATGGAAAACCATTTCCAATCAATAACTTGAGAAATTCTCAACCCAGAATGTTGAAACTTCATTAGGATGATTGTTCATACAGAGTAAATGACCCCTATTGTTTTTGGGGTCACTCCGTTAAAGGTCAAGGTCACAGGGGCCTGAACATTGATAACCAGTTCCGATCAATAACTTGAGAACCACTTGACCCAGAATGTTGAAACTTCATAGGATGATTGAACATGCAGAGTAGATGACCCCTATTGATTTTGGAGTCAGTCAATTAAAGGTCAAGGTCACAGTGGCCTGTTCATGTAAAATCATTTTTTGGAAATAACTTGAGAACCACTTGACCTACAATGTTGAAACTTAATAGGATGATTGGACATTCAGAGTAGATGACCCCTATTTATTTTGAGGTCACTTGATCAAAGGTCAAGGTCACAGGAGCCTGAACAGTGACTTGAGAACCACTAGGCCCAGAGTGTTGAAATTTAGTGGGATGACTGGACATGCCAAGTAGATGATCCCTATTGCAGCCAACCATCAGTGTCTCTTTGACTTTAACCCTGACCCCTATCAACTTCTTGCCTATAGGACTTTGCATTTGGGGAGACATGCGCTTTTTTACAAAAGCATTTTCTAGTTTACGTTGTTATTAAGCTAATTATACACATGGTAGTTAATTCATTGCTAATTTTGACTTGTGTAGCACCTCAAGAAATTAAATGTTGACAGTGGAAATAACAGAGGGACATTAATGATAGATTGTATTCAAGAATTTTATGTCAAATTCATGCAAATAATGGTGGAACATTGATGAACTTAGATTGTATTCAAGAATTTTATGTCAAATTCATGCAAATAATGGTGGAACATTGATGAACTTGATGAACTTAGATTGTATTCAAGAATTTTATGTCAACATGGTCAAAGGAACATAAATGAAGTATTGAATGCATAAAATCAATAAATTTTGTCAAATTTATGGCAATTACACTAACATTAATAAAAGATTGTATTCATGATCCTTTTGTCACTTTCATAACTTTTGATTTATTTCATTTCTTGTTTTGTCAAAAAAAAATTGGGTGTTAGATTTGCCCTTATCAGTCATTTGTCTATCCATTCTTCCATGGCTATCTGCCTGAATTAGTGTTGTGCATACCTGAAAAGTAAATTTGACAGTCATCAAACATTAAAGGATTTTTACTCAGCATGTGAAGATGTATACCAGGGTTTTTGTTTGGGATTATATCTCGGCCAGACCAGAGTTATGACCCTTGACAGTCACAAATTATGCATGAAAGGTCTAAAAGTTTGTGTTGCATGTATATATATAAAAAAGTAATGCAGCAGCATCATCATCATGCCGTGCTAAGTTACGCTCCAAGGGTTTTATTTGGGATTTACTCCTCATCCCACCCCTTCTACATTCCTCATCCCACCCCTTCTACATTCTCTCGGCGATATATGACCATTTTGTGTTGATTCGCCGTAAAACCCAACTCACTCACTACATTCCATCCCCTACCCAGAAAGAAAAAGTTATTTTCTTTTATGTTGTGTTTCTTGGTGATGTCTTACAGTATTCATATCCATTCCCACCCCCCTGATGGCTCACACCTCTAAGGTAATAATGAAAGGTAACTTAGTTTTTCATTTTCAGCAATTATTAAACATAATTATGACTGTTCAGCGACAAGAAGTGGGAGGCACCAGCATCCTATGAACACACATCTAGTTTGTTAAAAATTTTATACTGATCAATTATATATTAATCCAGCAATGTTTTTAAGGGATCTTAAATATTCATATTTGTATCACAATTTCGATGAGTCATTCTGAATGCACTAAATGGTCCATTGTACACTCTTTCTTTAGTGCTTAATGTGTAGTCATTCTTCGCTTGAGATTTTAACGAGAATATAATGAACGCATTGTTAATACCCAGAATGCATTTCATGTTGTATAAAGTACACTTGACAAAGAAAAAAACTATATTTTGTTACTCTTATGTACTCAAATATATTGTTAAAATTGCGGTAATGATACTTGATACTGCACCTAATTGTCGTTTTATTTTCTTGTTGGTAATAAATTGTACGAAAAAGTATAATAAGGGGGTTATCTTTGGGCTGATTTCTTCATCCATAGATAACGTCATTTTTTTTTTCAGTCATTGATTTGTGATATATGACAAGATAAGTTGTTTTATGAAAGATAAACAAGATTTATCTGTTGACACTTTACATTATTTTATTTTAATGGAGACATTTGGTTCGGTAGAAAACGTAACAATGTTAGAAGTACACTTTATACTCTTGTGAATTTTTAGCTCGACTATTTGAAGAATAGTCTAGCTATTCTACTCACCCTGGCATCGGCGTCGGCGTCACACCTTGGTTAAGTTTTTGCATGCAAGTACATACAGCCATCAATTAAAGGCATATAGCTTTGAAACTTACTTTTTCTTTTTCTAGGTCAATTACCAACCTCTCTGGGTCAAGTCCCATAACTCTGACATGTATTTTGAGCAAATTATGCCCCCTTTTGGACTTAGAAAATTTTGGTTAAAGTTTTACATGCAAGTTACTATCTCCAAAACTAATGCAGATATTGATTTGAAACTTCATGTGTCTTCGGGGTTATAAAACTAGTTGATAGCAGCAAGTCCCATAACTCTGACCTTCATTTTGGCCAAATTATGCCCCCTTTTGGACTTAGAAAATTCCTGTTAAAGTTTTGTGTGCAAGTACATACAGCTATTTCTAAAATGCATATAGATTTGAAACTTATTTTTTCTTTTTCTAGATCAATTACCAACCTCACTGGGTCAAGTCCCATAACTCTGACATGTATTTTGAGCAAATTATGCCCCCTTTTGGACTTAGAAAATTTTGGTTAAAGTTTTACATGCAAGTTACTATCTCCAAAACTAATGCAGATATTGATTTGAAACTTCACATGTGTCTTCAGGGTTATAAAACTAGTTGATAGCAGCAAGTTCTATAACTCTGACCTTCATTTTGGCCAAATTATGCCCCCTTTTGGACTTAGCAAATTCTGGTTAAAGTTTTGCGTGCAAGTACATACAGCTATTTTTAAAAGGCATATAGATTTGAAACTTATTTTTTCTTTTTCTAGATCAATTACCAACCTCACTGGGTCAAGTCCCATAACTCTGGCATGTATTTTGAGCAAATTATGCCCCCTTTTGGACTTAGAAAATTTTGGTTAAAGTTTTACATGCAAGTTACTCCAAAACTAATGCAGATATTGATTTGAAACTTCACATGTGTCTTCGGGATTATAAAACTAGTTGATAGCAGCAAGTCCCATAACTCTGACCTTCATTTTGGCCAAATTATGCCCCCTTTTGGACTTAGCAAATTCTGGTTAAAGTTTTGCGTGCAAGTACATACAGCTATTACTAAAAGGCATATAGATTTGAAACTTAGTTTTTCTTTTCTAGATCAATTACCAACCTCACTGGGCCAAGTCCCATAACTCTGGCATGTATTTTGGGCAAATTATGCCCCCTTTTGGACTTAGAAAATTTTGGTTAAAGTTTTAGATGCGAGTGTCTATCTCCAAAACTAATGCAGATATTGAATTGAAACTTCACATGTGCCTTCGGGGTTATAAAACTAGTTGAAAGCAGCAAGTCCCATAACTGATATGCATTTTGGTCAAATTATGCCGCCTTTTGAACTTAAAACTCTTTTGATATTTAACCTTTTTGGGTAATATTTTCCTGCTTCTGGGACAATATTTCGAATAGTCGAGCTTGGCTGTCTTACGGACAGCTCTTGATCTGTTTGCAATAATTTATATATTTAATTCATAAAAATGTCGAAATTAAACTCGGCCAGAAAATGCAAATTTCTCAAAAAAGAAGGTTAAAAAAAAAATCGTAAATGTGTTTTTATACCCAGCATCCCAAAAAATACATGTTCATTCATGCTTTTAATAACCAGTGTAATAATATAGCAGAAATTAAGCATAAAGTACCCATCCAGGAGCCATATAGTATACCTGACAGAAATTTATCACAAAGAACCCTTTCGGGACATATACAGTCTGTCCAACAGAAATCAACAGAAATCTAGCACAACGTACCCTTCCAGGAAATGTACAGTCTGTCCAACAAAAATTAGCACAAAGTACCCTTCCAGGACCCATACAGTCTGTCCAACAGAAATTTAGCACAAAGTACCATTTCAGGACCAAAACAGTTCATCTAACAGAAATTTAGCACAAAGTGCTTTTCCAGGAGCCATATTATTATAGTATACCTGACAGAAATCAAGCACAAAGTACCCTTTCTGGACCTATACAGTCTGTCCAACAAAAATTAGCACAAAGTACCCTTCCAGGACCCATACAGTCTGTCCAACAGAAATTTAGCACAAAGTACCCATCCAGGACCCATATTCAGGTCTGTCCAACAGAAATTTAGCAAAAAGTACCTTTTCAGGACCAAAACAGTACATCCAACAGAAATTTAGCACAAAGTGCCCTTTTGTGGACCTATACAGTCTGTCCAACAAAATTTAGCACAAAGTACCCTTCCAGGACAGATGCGGTCTATCCAACAAAAATTTAGCACAAAGTACCCTTTCAGAACCAAAACAGTACATCCAACAGAAATTTAGCATAAAGTACCCTTCCAGGAGCCATAGTATACATGACAGAAATCAAGCACAAAGTACCCAGTCTGTCCAATGGAAATCAACAGAAATTTAGCACAAAGTACCCTTCCAGGACTTGTAAAGTCTGTCCAACTGAAAATTAGCACAAAGGACTTGTACAGTCTGTCCAACAGAAATTAATTCAGCGCAAAGTACCCTTTCAGGACCCGTACAGTCTGTCTAACAGAAATTTAGCACAAAGTACCCTTTCAGGACACAGAAATTTAGCAAGTACCCTTCCAGGACCGGTACAGTCTATCCAACAGAAATTTAGCAAAAAGTACCCTTTCAGGACCCGACGTTATATACTGAGTTTGGAGACCGGTCAAGTTGATTGTTCTGAGCACATTTTGAATTTGACCAATGACAGTGCTGCATTCTCAGAATGGCCAACCCATGTGGTATTTTGGTATCAAACACATGTGGTAGTTACATTTTTGCTTATTATTTCTGTATTACTTTACAGATTTTGATAAATAAGTGTCGAAGACAGGGAAATGAGTGCTTTCCAGGACAGTAAATGTCTGCTACACAATTTCTTAATACTCTTCTCAAATACTTTGCCCAAATGGTTTTTCATGGACGTAAATGTGTATGTAATGTACATGCTAGTGAAATGTTTAAAGCTTTGTGCTGAGAAAAATACTCATTTTCCTGTCTGCAATGCTTTTTATCTCATTTAAGTCTAACAAGTAAATAAAGAAATATAAGTAAAACAAGTTTATACCGATAATTAAAAGTAACACATACTGCAAAATCATTTAATTTCGCGGGCATGAAATTTCGTGGTTTTGGTCAAAACGGCAATTTCGTGGGGATATGAATTCATGGATTTCAACTTTAGAACATAAAATGAACGGGAATTTTACTTGTTCATTGGGATTAAATTTTGTGGATTGACTCAACCACGAAATCCACGAAAATTAGTCCCCCACGAATATTCATGATTTCACAGTAACTGAAATATTACTGCACTCTGTATCAATCAAGAGTTAAATGTGATTTTTAAGTATGGATAGGGGCCTCTGTGGCCGAGTGCTTAAGGTCACTGACTTCAAATCACTTACCCCTCATCGATGTGGGTTTGAAC
The DNA here is from genome assembly GCF_021730395.1 of Mercenaria mercenaria. Lineage (NCBI taxonomy): Eukaryota > Metazoa > Mollusca > Bivalvia > Venerida > Veneridae > Mercenaria > Mercenaria mercenaria. The sequence goes on from NC_069368.1 coordinate 11,392,096, forward strand.
CTCATTTGGGGCATTGAATTCTTCATGCGAGGAAGCCATCCAGCTGACTTACGGAATTAGGTTGGTGGTTCAAACCAGGTGCTCGTTCGTGATGAAATATTGCATGGAGGGGCACCTGGGGTCTTCCTCCACCATCAAAGCTGGAAAGTCGCCATATGAACTATAATTGTGTTGGTGTTACGTTAAACCCAACAAAATAAAATAAGTAAGTATGGATATCCTTCGTAAACATTGAATTTTCTGGGTAAGAAATTACGTGATTAAGGGCAAGATTGTTATTCCTGGGGGATATCTATTTTAGGATTTCATTTTCTGGACATAAAATGAAAGGCAGTTTTATTTTTCCGGATTGACTCAAACACAAAATGTATGAAAATTAATCCCCACAAATATTCACGATTTCACACTCAGCCTCACTGTGGCCTGAATTTAACTTGAAATTATTGATATGCATTACATGTCTTGATATTAGCATTTCATAAAAAAAAAAAAAACACAAACAAATTAATCATTTTGCTTAAGTAAACTTTTAAAGAAAAGGTAAATAGTCAGACTTTCGATTTAGCCGTAAGTAGCTATTTGAATTTCTTTATCTCCAGACAGTATTGATCGTGTCTCTAAACTCTTAACCACTTACAACAGAAGAAATCAACAAGAGCTAAATAGCTTGTTATACAAAATGCAGATCTCTTTATTATGTAAACAAATAAATATGCATTATCATTCACAGCCTCTTAATTGTGCTTAAAAACCTTACAGCAGTTTCCGGATCAAGAAATTACTCAGCTATGTGAAAATTTGTTTTGTAGTTCTTGTAATTATGAATTTATCATGCAGAGAAGTCAAAATGAAGGGGCATATAGCTGTTTAAGAAGAATTCAAGAAAAAAAACTAAGCAGACTTTTCAAAGTGCCAGAATATCCTTGAATGAGAACCACTACTTGTCAAAATAAGAAATATCGGCAAGTGATTCTGCCTTTGCTACCAGTGCAGACCAAGATTAGCCTGCACATGGTCTGCACTGTTCACTATTCAGTCAGTAAATTTTCAGTGAACACCCCTTTGAATAATAAGTGGTACTGCTTAAATTGAATGATGGACCAGTCCATTTTAGAAATTTAGCAGGGTAAATATTTTCTAATAAACTTACGCAGAAGTGCAGTAAGCCTTCAGTCAGTTACTGAAATTATTTTAGTTTTCTTATTTTTATAAAATCTGGGTATATATAAAGTGAGTGTCACAAATTGAATAAGTATCACATAGTGGTGTGGGAGATATGTTGATTTACTGCTGTCTGTGTGTCACTCCATAAACACGTGTCTGCACTCTAAGTCGAACATTTCTCATACGATGTTCACAAAACTTAAACAAAATGTGTTTGGCTAAGTTCGATAACTAGCCAAATCTGCCCAGGCAATTCAGAATTATGACCCTTGAATTACCGAAAATCACTCTGTATACAAATGCCAGTGATACATGTATTGGTGCATGGTTGACTCATCTTTCAAAGTACAGAAATTTTTGTTAAATTCGAAATAGTGCTGGCCCTTTTGATATTTTAAATTATTGCTCATCAAAAGATGTATCTGCTATAATATCAAACAACCATTGATTGATATTACAAAAAGTGAATACTGTCGAGATCTTGCCTTGCCAGGCAATTAACAAAGAATATGCACACCATTAATTAATTTTATTTTGTCCAAATGTCCATCCATTAGATTAGTTTAGATATAACAAAAAAGTGGATCTTGCAATAACTTGAGATTTTTTTTTTTTAATGAAACCTGGTTGACACATAGACATAGTGCAAAATATATTATTTTCTTATCACATCATCTTCAGGTAGAGGAATATTGTTTTTTGCTAGAAAATAGTTATTCTATCTGTTATTTTCAAGTTATTCATGATTCACTTCTTATGAAGCATAATCATGATAATATTTGAACTGGCTGAACTAAAGGAATTGAATTGCATTTCTGATTCTATTGATGTTTACACCATCCAAATATTTCTATCAATTACTGATCAATACAGCCTAACATGCACTCTAGGCGCAGCAAAGATGAATATTTCCTTATTTGGAAATCTGGCCCAATAAAGTATTTTTTGTGTGGAAGGTGACTGATATATTTGTGGTTTATAGGTTTAGTGCACAAGAGATCAATTTACAAAATCAGTATTGGGTAACAAATGATGTTAAATTACCCAAAATAACCGCAAGTTTAAGTGCCCTTTGATAACATATTTTCACATTTCTGCTATTTCACTTTGAACACACACTCCTTATGATAATGTTTAAGTAGTTTTATAAAAATGGAAACACTTGATAAAATAATGGTATTTATTTGGTAACAATTGGATAAGATATGTCACAGTCAGGAAATGCGATTTTATACATACCACAAATGTGGTTTTAAGGGATGGGTAACTAAGGTTACCATTGAGTACTGATGCACTGTTTACGGGCATGAATTATAGTAAAATTCTTCTGTACTATATAAACATCCTTAAAAGTCGTAACACAAGAAAGCAAAATATTTAAAGGTCCCTGCATTGAAAGATCCATCATCTCCCACAAGTTATAGCCAAGAAAATCTTGCAAAGTCTCAGATACCTCCCCCTCTCTCCAAGCCCCCACCTACCACCACCACCCCCACGGTATGTAACAAAACGAAAACAAACTTCTTAAATAATTTGGTTGCCATGTTTACTCATGAAGAACATCACTATTTGGCATTTAATCTAAAAAGCGCCAAATTACCAAAAATCACTAAATTATGGATTATACCAAATTATAATCTTGGCTGAAGGAAGAATCTACACCCAAAACAACATCAGTTAAAAAATCCTACACAAAATGAGAAGACCAATATTACTGTCTCCAGTAGCAGAATCACCCATCCGATCAACAGACCCCTCACCATCCACCAGCAATACAAGTATAGACACTGTGTGCCAAGATGAAAGAAAAACATTACTAGACATTCAAATAAGTATTTATTCAATCTATGGCATTTTGAAAAGAACTTACATGTTAATTATCATCTGCGATTTCTATAACAATTTTCACTAACACTAAATAACAACTGCTCCCTAGGACAATGTTTACAATTCTATTTTTAGACATACATCATGTGACATTTGCTCTGGAATTTTTGTACCTTAGTAGATTTGTTTCTGTTATTTGTTCACCCTGATGAAGACTCGTGAAGAGACGAAACGTCGGTCATTTCAATAAATCTGTAAATTTTAATCTGTGTTGGTTGTTAGTTTCACTATCTTATCTTACTCTTAGTATTTTACTCTAGTGGAACTCATATCCCGCTTGGGATCCAACCTTCGCGGGTTAGGCGACCAGAACATAAAACACGGTGTGGGAGGTTATCAAAGATTTAAAATCTTACCTCCAAGCATCCAAGTATTGGATCCATCGATATAGGCATCGACGATACCTTTCAAGAAGGAATCCCGCGGCATAGTATATCATAAATGTCAGATACAGAGAATTACGAAGAAACCCTCACAACACCATCATTATCTATAAATACACTTCCGGTACAGGCTAATATAAAACGCAAGGCGGAAGACAACGACATTTCAACCCGGCGCATCAATCAGCCTAATCTTTAACTGCCGTTAATGGGGATAATTAAGTTGAAAACAATTAATTGATGACTTCTTTAATAAATATTTATAGATATAATAATCAATGAGACTGTTATAATTATGCCAGACATGAGTTGCTTAATAAGACAGTGACTTGAAGGTTAGATTAAACCAAATAGTGAGATTAGCAAGTAGAAGACTTTTGGTTCCAGCCAGTGAAACTGACCATTACTCGCACACCGGCACCTCTCCTGATACGTCTTTAAATTAAAATATTTATTGATTTAATATCAATTTCATGGTTTAAAAAGGAAATAGATGTGTCTTTCTATAATATAACCAATTTAAATGAAAAAATCCTCAAAATCATTCTGACTAAGCATTGTATTGCAAATTTTAAAAGATGAACTCGCTGATTTGCAGCGGAAGTTAAGTGTGTGTTTACGCATGCACTCATCAATGCAGACTTGAGTGCAGTACATTTTGTATTGTTTCCATATAAGGAAATATAAACTTTTTAAACTGTTTTGTTGCGGAAGATGATTGATATATTTTGATAACTTATGATTTTTTCACAGCAACGGAGAGAAACAACAACTACAACAATTTGCTTTTATTTACAGTTAAACAAAATGTAGGAATATAGAAGTATGTTTTCAAAAATATGTTTCATGTGGAGAATGGTATCCATCCTTGTTTTAAGTGTTAATATTAATCCAAAAGCAGTTCTGCCATACACGATCACAGTGACAGATAGGTTACTACTGACGCAAGTGTGGTATTTTTAGCTCACATGAGCACAAAGTGTTAAAGGTGAGCTATTGTCGTCATTTGTCATTGTGCATTTTGCCTGGTAAACAATTTGGATTTTAACACTCTAGAGTTCACAGTTTTGGCCTAATCTTAATGAAACTTGGCCAGAATGTTACCATCAGTAAAATCTGGATGAGTTTATTACTGGGTCATCTGGGTTTAAAAATTAGGTCAGTTAATAGGAAAGCCTAGTAAACACTCTAATATTTCACATATATTTCCCTTGTGGCTGTTCACTCAGTTGAGCGATTCAGGGCCATCATTGCCCTCTTGTTTTCTTGCCAAAAGCAAATGCTGCCAAACAGCCATGGCTGAATCTGTAGAATGAGTTCCGTGGAATTTGATTTGGTCATTATACTTGTTCATACACATGTACCCGCCCACTTAGATCAATTGGGGGAGCTAAAAATTTAGAATGCATTATGATAAATTTGTCTTTTCACATATATAACAAAACAATAATATTTACAAACCCAAATGCAAGAATTGAAATACTAGTTTCATTACCAAGTATGGTCCGAAAAAGTTAAAAAGGTCACATTTTTTTCACAAGTTTGTTGATTTGCAGGAAATAAGTTCAAAGATCATCAAAGATCCTCAGACAATTCCTGAACACTCCAAATTCATCTCTGTGTTATGAACCACATTTAGCCATTTCATTCCCTAAAGGTAACATCCGCACCATTGTATTATTAATATCAAAGGAATGAAATATCATTAGTGCACCCACATTCTGGTAATTTCATGAGTTTCTATCTTTTATGCTATACTTCTTCATATTTTTACTCATGAATTCGGCTTCAGACACAACTAAAACAGTATTCAAACAGTAAACCTTCCTGAGCACTGCTCAATATTATTCCTGGATTACTATCCTCAACAGAAGTAACATGTATATGATTTTTTTTTTTGTTTAGTTTAGTTTATACTAATTTGTTTAGCTCGATTGTGATGAAAGCTTCAAGCTTATCAGAACCGCTCTTGAGTCCGCTTCCTGGAAAAACCAGTAGTGGTGTCATATGAGAAGTCATGGTCAAGACCCCAGTGGGGCTCAAACCCATGACCCCTGGATTGAGCAGCCGACACCTTATCCACTAAACCACCGCTCTCCTTAAGGTTTAACACCGTTTTCAACAGAATTTCAGTTACGTAACCATGCAGTTATGTGTTCCTGGATTCTGTACCAGTACAGACCTGTTCTCCGCAAGTAACTGCCAACTTCCCCACATGAATCAAAGGTGGATGATGAATGATTTCAGACACAATGTCTTTTATCAAATCATCAAGGACAACTCACGACCCCATGATCCGTAGACCACTTGTGGGAATGGATTGAAACTTCGCACACTTATTCACTGTGACAAACTGACTTACACTGCACAGGTTCCATAACTCTATTTTGCTTTTTTACAAAATTATGCCCCTTTTTCGACTTAGAAATTTTTGGTTAAGGTTTTGTATGTAAGCTGGTAACTCAGTAACCACTTGTGGGAATGGATTGAAACTTCACACACTTATTTACTGTGATGAACTGATCTACATTGCACAGGTTCCATAACTCTATTTTGCTTTTTTACAAAATTATGCCCCTTTTTCGACTTAGAAATTTTTGGTTAAGGTTTTGTATGTAAGCTGGTATCTCAGTACTTACTAATGGGAATGGATTGAAACTTCACTTACTTGTTCACTATCATGATCTGACATGCACTAAGCAAGTCCCATAACTCTACTCTCTTTTTTTTCAAAATTATGCCCCTTTTTCGACTTTGCAGTTTTTGGTTAAATTTTTGTATGTAATCTGATATCTCAGTATCCACAAATTGGAATGGATTGAAACTTCACACACTTGTTCACTGTCATGATCTAACATGCACTGTGAAGGTCCCATAACTCTACTTGGCATTTTTACAGAATTATGCCCCTTTGACTTAGCAGTTTTTTGTTAAGTTTTTGTATGTAAGCTGGTATCTCAGTATCCACAAATTGGAAAGGATTGAAACTTCACACACTTGTTCATTGTCATGATTTGACATGCAGTACAGAGGTTCAATACCTCTACTTTGCATTTTACAGAATTATGCCCCTTTTTCAACTTTTGTATTCATTCAATTGACAAGGCTGTTGAATAGTCGAGCGTTGCTGTCCTCCGACAGCTCTTGTTTTCTGTTTGGTTTCTATTGTGGAAAGGTGTATAATGTGAAATGGCCTCAATAACTACAGATGACGTATTATATTTTGTTTACTGTGAAATCATAATACAAATTAATTAATGATCAGACTATAAATATTTCATGACATACATAATGCTGATATATTTATACACTCAAAGGGACTTATTATGTTATGACACTGGTGTCCGTCCTTCCGTTAGCAGTTTCGTGTCCATTCTGTAACTCTTGAACCACTTTAAGGATTTCAAAGGAACTTGACACAAATGTTCACCACGACATGCACCAGGGCACATGTTTCGGATGGCTTGCTTTAAGGTCAAGGACACACTTAGGGGTCAAAGTAATTTCATGTCGGCTCTGTAACTCTTGAAATCCTGGAAAGATTTTGAAGAAAATTGACACAAATGTTCACCACATCGAGACAGCATGCAGAGTGCATGTTTTGGATGGCTTGCTTCAAGGTCAAAGTCACACAAAGGGGTCAAAGGTCATATGACTTTGTTTCATGTCTGCTCTGTAACTCTTGAACTGCTTGAAGGATTTTAAAGAAACTTAGCACAAATGTTCACCACATCAAGATGACATGCAGAGGGCATGTTTCGGATGGCTTGCTTCAAAGTCAAGTTCAAACTTAAGGGTCAAAGGTCATAACTCTGGGCGTACATTGCTCCGCATTGCAGTACTCTTGTTAAGAGAATGATGCTTGACATACAGAATATTATTTTGCTTGATTTTATAATGTTAATTATGTTAATAGTTGTAATCAGGATTAGTTATTCATATAGGCAGAGTCCATCATCCATCATCCATCTTCAATCGACAGTCTTTAAACACCTCATTCCAGTGGTTTAGGAAAAGTTGACTGTAATGTATCCTCTATGCGTCAGGTCTGTAACGTTGTCATCCATTGAGGGATTTTAATATTCCTCTGCACAAATGTTCCCCATAATGAGACAATGTGTCATGCACAACACCCTGACCCCTAGCTCAAAGGTCAAGGACACACTTGGGGTCAAAGGCCAAATTTACCGAACTACACGTTTTAGGTGAGAAATGCGCGATTGAAATGTGTTAGTGCATTTTCCCGTTCATGACCATGGTTCTTATATAATACCTATGGGTAGGGTATAACATGTACAGAGGCATTTTCTTTCTGATCTGATGCCAGTGGATAAAACCTGCAGATAAAACAAAGAGCTCAATTAATCTTGTGGTAGAACTGAATAACTGAAATTATTTGATAATTTTAATACCATACTCTTGCAGGATGATTACGTGGGACTGGATGAAACATGGTTAATAAAGACAGAGTGTCAGTCTTTTAATTCAGGGTGTCGCTTAGACAGTGTAGACTGTATATGAACTTGAACACCTTGATAAGTTACTTAGACAGCAGACTGGTGGGTTCAAACCTCAGTGAGAGTCTACTTTGACATTGAGCTCTCCATATATTTCTTTAACTGGTGCAAGTACATATTCTTAGGAGAATCTGTAAATCTCACTTGCCAAACGTAATATATTATATGATCAATGAAAATGCATTGGGTGTTTAGTGGCAGCTTTGGAACACATGTGCCTGAAGTAATTGTAACCAATCTATAAAACATGGCATCACACTGACTTATGATATATTTTTATATAGATATTATATATAGATAGCAGCTTGATACCATTTTGTTTAATTAATCATTGAAGCAACAGACTTGGTTTCCATGGAGATAATTTTATGGAACATAAAAATGTGTTAAGTAGAAATAAAAACTGTGCATCATAGTCTGTTCTTAGAGTTCCTCATAGCTAAACAAAAGCCCCTGATCTTTGATATACTAATCGCAATTTGTTCTATAATGTATTTATTATGTCCACAATACTTTTTGTACTCTGTTTCAAGTAAAGAAAACTTTGCAGAATGTTCAAAATGATTTTCCAGTGGTGAATACAAAGACTTATTTAAATAAGGAACCTCTGATTTAATTAATTATGTATAAAATATCTGTTTAAAATATCTTTATGTTATTGTGTAAACTATAATTGTTGTATTATTTGTGTCACAGGAAGCTTTTAGTGTGTGGCCTTTCTTAACAGAAATTTGCTCCCCAGGCCTTACTCTTATGGCATTATAGTTCTTACTTTCAGTCCCATTGTAAGCATCACTCTCAGACCCTAGACATCACTTTCATTTTCCTGCAGGCCCAGGGTGCTAGTTCAGGCCTCACTTCCCTAGGCCTTACTATAAGTGAAGTCCTTATTCCTCACTGTCAGTCCTTCTTATGCCTCACTCTCAGTCCCCAGGCCTTACTTTAAATGCCCAGCAGGCCCGAGACATTCTCAGTTCCCATGCCTCACTCTCAGTCCCAAACTTTCAGTCCCAAACAAGTGTCTCTCTCAGTTCACAGGCCTCACTCTTAGTCCCCATGCCTGACAATAATTATTGTAGTCCCCAGGCCTCTCTTTCAGTCCTCTTGTCTCACTCTCTGTCCCCAGATATGATGACCAGTCCCTAAGGCTTAATTTGTCAAAAAAGTGTTTCTTTTATGATAAAAAATCACTGAGCAAATAAAGAGGTATAAACATGCCAACATTTCTGTTGGATTTTCTTGATGTATTTTCAAGATTTAATTAAAGATAAAGTAACTCCTATGAGTTTATGAAGGCATTTAGACAATCAAAGTCATCTGGAATCTATGAAATATGTATTTAATGTGTATCAGAATGAAAACAAGTTTCCCAGTTTTAAATTATGAGATGGTATACTTTGATAGTCTGCATTCAAACTACTGCACTTACTGTAAAAGCACATATTTTCATTGGGTCAAAATTTCGCGAATTTGAAATTTTGAGTATGTTCGCAATGGTTAAGATTCGCGAATTTGTAAAAATCGTACCCTGCTTAAATTTGAATTATACTAATGGTGAATATTTATGTGAGGATTAATTTTGCAAGCTGTAGGACCCCGTGAATATAGCGATAATTAAACCCTCGCAAAAATTTCTGCTTTTACAGTACTAAATTATCTCCATTTTTCCTTTGTGATTACTTTGCATATTTTCTTGAAGATATTTTGTGAGAAATGTTTTAAAAATGTAATTGTTTAAACAATAACAATTAGAATTAGTGTTCAGTTAATGATGCTGGTTTTCTTGAAGATAAACCAGGGCTTTACAGAAGGTGTAACACTGTCATACATCCAGGTCAAGCTCAGGCCCCTATTTCTAGAGTTACAAAATGTATGGGGCTTGAATTTGTCCAGATTGCAAAAATTGACAATGTCCATTTAATAACTTAACGCCTAAGTATTTTTCTTTGATCTTAGGATATATATCACTACACTATCTAGGTAAAGTTTCTGGATCAGGATTATCTAGAGTTATAGTCCTTAAATTAAATTGACAGTATACTCAATAACTGGAGGTTTTTTTAGGTAACTGATTAAAACTATCTGTATGTGAATCACTAATTTTAAACAGAATGTCTTGAGTTATGCCCCTTCAGTTGGTTGACATTGCAAATTTGATAGTGTCCATTTAATTATTTTCTTCAATATCAACCATCCTTATTTAAGGTATATTGTGTTATATACCGTCCGATAATATACGTAGAGGTAGGTAGCTTATAAGTTTGAACCTGTACCTCTAGAGTTATGGCCCTTGAATTATTCAAAATTATTAGTGAACATTTAATAACTGGATCGTAAATCAAACTTTAACAGAATGTGTATCACTAAAACTTATAACCTGAGCCACTTCAGACCATTTTTTTCCAGAGCTATATTGTCTTACAGTTAGTCGAAAGGTGTGATTTTAGTTTTAACTTGTTATAAACATAGCTTCTTAACATTTAAAAGCACTGTGCATCCTGTAACCAGTATAACGACATATAAATTTATGTCAGTTTTGATTTTGACAGCAATTATAACTTTATATGAGAGACTTGATTGACAATGCTGAAAATTGGCAAAGGAACAAAACAGCTTTAACTGCAACCATATTTAGATTCAGTACTGCCAGTTTTGTGCTGATGTTTTATAATGCGTGAGGCCTGTATTCTGGCTATAAATTATGCAAATGAGATCGTAAAAATCGCAGGTAATTTGTTCAACTTAATTTTTGCATTTGCTACTTTTGACATTTCAAGTCATTAGCTGATGTCATTGAAATATTTTCTTGGAATGATAATATATAATATATTGAAGTGGTGATCTATTTCCTTTACAGGCCATTAATGTCACACTTAAAACACACTTATTTGTAGCATCTTCTACTAAAGTTATATGTATATAATAAAGTCTTGCTTTGTTTTTGCAATGCCACACTGACATAGTTTAGGTTACATGGCAATCTTTCAAGCGTTATTGCTGAAAAAAACCCCAGGTGCCCATTCGGTTCCTAGGCGGCTCTGTGCACTGTTTAAGGCACAGTGGGACACCTTTATAGAACTGCTGGCCTCCTGCAAGGCAGATGTCGGTGACTTTATATGATGGAGCTCGTTCCTAGTGAGACTTGAACCAACATTGTTAGGGTGCAACTTACTGCAAGCTTGTAATCAGTTAACTGTTTGGCCACAGAGGCAATGTGATTCACAAAGTTATTTTCCTTTATACGAGACATTTGCATAATGTTGCCAGTGGAAACAAGGTTAACTGATGGATTATTTTGTTTGTTGGAGGTTTTTGTCTGTACAAAAGTTTTTTATATCTTGAAATAGTTCATTTGTTTGTCCCAGTAGGTTTTAAAAAGAAATTTCATATTCAGGAGACAGTTTTGTTTATATTTTTCAGAGAGCCAAACAAGACAAAGCTAGTCAGTTTAATCCAGCCAGACATAGGTGGCATGCTACCCAGAAGTCTCGTTGATCAGGCGATACCAGGCTCCATGTCAGCATTTTTCACGGAATTGAAAAATACTCTAAAAAAAAATGAAGCTTCGAAAAGTTGAGAAATCCAGCACACTGTAGGAGCTTAGAAGACAAAAAAAATCTGTATTAATATATAAGTATTGTGTTCTTGCAGTACAACGTGTTCTTCTGTTGTCTGTATTTTTTGACAGTAGTGCTGAATTACACTGTGCCTGAAACTAATGTTAAATTAACTCTATTTCTTAGACAGTTGAAGTCATGAATGAAATTTTACATAAATACAAAAATGTAACTGAAAGTACCCGAGTAGTTTACTGCATGAATAATAAGTAAGATATGCAGGTTACTTATGCCACTGGTGAAGTTTTGAGAGGGTCAATACAAATTTTAAGTTTACCTTTCAAAATATTACTCAAAAATTGTCTGAACTTTACTGGTTTGATGATATTTGGCTTGACAAATTTTGAAGAAAAAAAGTAAAATCATTCAGATGCAAGGGGAGGGTCTAGATGTATACACATTTTTAGCTCATCTGATTTTTTGAAAAAAAATGATGAGTTATTGTCATCACTTGAGCGGTTGTCGGCGTCGGCGTCTGCGTCGGCGTTGCCTGGTTAAGTTTTATGTTTAGGTCAGCTTTTCTCCTAAACTATCAAAGCTATTGCTTTGAAACTTGGAATACTTGTTCACCATCATAAGCTGACCCTGTATAGCAAGAAACATAACTCAATCTTGCTTTTTGCAAGATTTATGGCCCCTTTTGTACTTAGAAAATATCAGATTTCTTGGTTAAGTTTTATGTTTAGGTTAACTTTTCTCCTAAACTATCAAAGCTATTGCTTTGAAACTTGGAATACTTGTTCACCATCATAAGCTGACCCTGTACATCAAGAAACATAACTCCATCTTGCTTTTTGCAAGATTTATTGCCCCTTTTGGACTTAGAAAATCAGTTTTCTTGGTTAAGTTTTATGTTTAGGTCAGCTTTTATCCTAAACTATCAAAGCTATTGCTTTAAAACTTGCACCACTTGTTCACTATCATAAGTTGACCCTGTACAGCAAGAAACATAACTCCATCCTGCTTTTTGCAAGATTTATGGCCCCTTTTGGACTTAGAAAATATCAGATTTCTTGGTTAAGTTTTATGTTTAGGTCAACTTTTTCTCTTAAACTATCAAAGCTATTGCTTTGAAACTTGCAACACTTGTTCACCATCATAAGCTGACCCTGTACAGCAAGCAACATAACTCCATCCTGCTTTTTGCAATAATTATTGCCCCATTTGGACTTAGAAAATCATTTTCTTGGTTGGGTATTATGTTTAAGTCAACTTTTCTCATAAACTATGAAAGCTATTGCTTTAAAACTTGCAACAGTTTTTCACCATCATAAGTGGACACTAAACATCAAGAAACATAACTCTATCCTGCTTTTTGCAAGAATGATGGCCCTTTTTAGACTTAGAAAATCATGGGTAGGACAAAATTTCTATTACACAAAAAAAATCAGATGAGCGTCAGCACCCGCAAGGCGGTGCTCTTGTTTATTAAATAAGATTACGACAAATTAAAGATTATACCAAATTTTCAGACAAAGAAATGACTGTAAACACATGTGTTCCTTCTCGAAGTTTTGCAATATCTGAAAAATGTGTTATAGTCTTATGTTTGTATAAGTTGTTAAATTGTTATAGTAAGTCACAGTTCCTTTTTCCTGATAATGTATTTAGAGTTGTTCATTTATGAAAATAGTAACAATGGTTTCTGTTATAATTTTTATGTAGAAACAAAAGGCTTGTTTGGAGTCTTGAGCAAGGTCTTGAGAAAAATCTGCTGATATTTAGGTTATTGTGCTATTATTCTTGACACATCTTAATTCATTTTTGTGTCCCCCCATGAGTTTTGGGGGCATATAGATTTGCTTTTGTCCGTCCGTCCGTCCTTACGAGAATGTTGTGTCGCACCTAACTCCAAAAGTATTTGACGTAGAATTACAAAACTTTATAGGAATGTTGGTCAGCATGTGTAGTTGTACATCTGCTGCTAAATCTGGTAACGTTTGTAATGCCCTGTTAACATGGTACATCTGCTGCTAAATCTGACAAGATTTGTAATAAACAGAAAATACTAAAAAAGTCCAATTTTCAAGGACAGATAATTCAAGGGAACTGTGCATTTTAATTTATATTTCTGTTTTAGTCATCATTTGCATTCAGTAAACAAAGTTTAAAGAAATTCGGTCCATGGGAAAGACCAGGACTTTGCGATATCATTTTGTCATGTTCATAGTCAAGGGCATTTGCCACAGTGTCTATATTAACATCGGGCAAAATTTTCTTACAGACAGAATGTCTTCTTTAAACTGTGTCTACTGACAGAGAATCAAATCAAAAACGGAAATATAAAATAAAGCAAATCATAGGTACCCAGCCTTGGTCATGAATTGTCTGCCCTTGAAAGTCTGAAAATACTGAAAAAATATTTTTTCAAGGGCAGATAATTCAAGATCAGGCACCGGTACCTATGATTTTTAATACATATTTCCGTTTTAAACTTGATTCTCAAGCTTAAAGAAATTCTGTCTGTAGGAAAGTTTTTGCCTACTTACATCTAGAAAACTGTCAGATGTGTCTTTAAAGCAACAAATTATGTAACCTATGTGATCCACAAGAGATATTGAAATGATTATGATTGATTGTTTGGTTCAGACTGGGCAGAAAAGTCAGACAAAATGTCAACTATATCATTAATTTGAGCAGCGCCATGAGAAAACCAACATAGTATGTTTGCGACCAGCATGGATCCAGACCAGCCTGCGCATCTGTGCAGTCTGGTCAGGATCTATGCTGTTCGCTTTCAAAGCCTACAGCAATTAGAGAAATCGTTAGCGAACAGCATGGATCCTGACCAGAATGCGCGGATGCGCAGGCTGGTCTGGATCCATGCTGGTCGCAAACACAATATGTTGGTTTTCTCATGGCATGGCTTATTTTTATATCACCTGCATATTATTGTCTGAACCTGGCTGAATACAGTAGATTGGCTGTTTTATTTTTGCTAATTTTCATGCACAAAGTGACATGTGAAACTTGTGTAAATATTTCACCGCTAAATACTGTCAAACTTTGTTCGTTGAACTGGGATAATTTGAGTACCATCCTTTGCTAGAAGTCATCGTCATGTCCTGGCAAAATTCCTGTGTAATGTATATTGTTTGATGGCTCGAACTGCTGATAACTCAAACAAGTTTTGCCAGTCCCTTCGAGTGTGAATGAACAAAGATTGACTGTAGTATTATAAACTACGATGCGTATAAGTTCTTAACAACACAGATATTGTTGTTGTTTATCATATCATGAAACAAAAGGCAAGAAAACATTTCACAGTTTACAGTTCATTTAACCTTTAGCCTGCTGGCAGCAAGTGATTCTGCCTTTGCGACCAAGATCAGCCTGCACTGTTTGCTATTCAGTAAGTAAATTTTCAGTGGACACCCTTCGAATAATAAATGGTATTGCCCAAATTGAATGATGGACCAGTCCATTTTAGAAATTTAGCAGGGTGAGGGTTAAAAAAAAAAAACATATCAAGCGCGGGGAAATGAAAGTTTGACCCAGTTTTATATCTCGGGTGTTTAGATATAAATTGCTGAAAATGTGTAAAAGCTGGTTTATGTATTGTAATACATTCAAAATATGGTCATGTAAATAAACAAGGTTGATTCACATGATGTGGCCAACATGTTATATTTATAAAAGATAATTCTTGTTAATTTTCTGGTCTAGTTTTGCAATAGATATGCGTTACTGTGAACCTTTTTCATGCCCCCGGAATCTGCTGATGCGGGAGGCATATAGTGATTGTCCTGTCTGTCTGTTCGTTTGTCCGTCCATAAGAGGTTAACCAAATAGGACCATTTCATCTAGCATCAATACCCCTTACTAGAATGACTTGATACTAATGCAGATGTAACCTGTGACCATTCCTCATCTTCAGACATCACCTGACCTCAGTTTGACCTTGAACTTGACCTCGTTTTGGACTTAGGTTGCTTTGTATCGACAAGGATGCCACCGGGGGCATCAAGCCAAGCGTTTAATGAAAGCAGCTTCTTGTTTTTGTTGGCATAACATTGTTCTAGCTATTTTGTTGCTACATAAATTTGTGGATATAAAATAAATAGAAAGTTTATAAGTTTGTTATAAAGGAAACATGAAATCAATGAAAATTCACTGTATTTATTATTGTAAACTCCACATGGCCTTTTAACATGTTACAATTTTATCTGATATATATAAATATGTTAATATACAGTTGAACTTTGTTCGCTTGAACCAACAAAATTTGTCGGAGTTATCAATAGTTTGAGCCACTGAAACAAATATACAACTTAGGGATTTTTGCCGGACCTGATGATGAGATCGAGCATAATGTGGTGTTCAAATTAAAAGAGTTCAAGCAATTGAAGTGCGACTCTATAAATATATATTTGTGAAGATGCATTATATGTACATAAAACAGACTCATTGTTTCTTGTTATACAGCAAACATGTCGGGAGTCAAGCAGTTCTTAGAAGCAATAGAGAATTTTTGTTTGAGTAAAACCATTGTAAAATTTTATAAAGGAGTTCAGCAATTTCAGATAAATTTTTTCTACAATTTGATATTTTACTGAATGCTGGATTTTTCAAAGAAAATTCAGCCAATATTAAAAAAGATATGATTTTCAAATTAGAAAATAAAATACTATACCTTTAGGACAGCATGGATATAAAACTTCACTAGTGCTCGGTTTTCCATTCCACGCTGCCCATGGGGTTTGAAACCCTCCCGCTTAGCTCAATAGGGAGAGCGTTGATCTACAGATCTACTGCCCGCCGT
Organism: Mercenaria mercenaria; assembly: GCF_021730395.1. NCBI lineage: Eukaryota > Metazoa > Mollusca > Bivalvia > Venerida > Veneridae > Mercenaria > Mercenaria mercenaria. Next base: position 11,408,426 of record NC_069368.1, read on the forward strand.
TACATGTTGAAAAACGGTGTTAAACAACTTAAACCCAAAACAAACAAAGCAAACCCTGTCATACACAGGCAGTGGTATAAGATCCTTACATTCTTGTCAGTTTTTTGCTGCTTTAGAGAATTTCGTCCTTAACAGAATTTGTTTTTGTTTTCTATTGTTTATTCCATTAATATTCATGAGATAAATGGGGAACAGTCTTCCCTTGAAAATAAGGTTTATGTTGACAGATGTGAATAAAGGCTTGTCTGAAATGACTTTCAGGAAATCGTTACAACAAGAGGATTTACTCAAGCTTGATCAGGAATTACTTGATGCATATTAATGTCTACACTGTCTGCTTGGGAAAACAGATAAAAGACCAAGTTTTTTTCAGTGTATTTTGATGAAGAAAAATTGACTGACACTACATCATCTCAGATATCCTTATTCACTTTCCCCGAGTTGGTTGCTTAAATAGTCTTTCTTGCACTCTCTGTTTATAAGCTTATTTATAGTTTCCACTGGTAACCCATATGAGCGACTCCTCCAGAAGACTGTTAGTAATGTTAGTGGGAGGATAGTGCAAGATACAGAAGATGCTCCAATTCCAGAAGCTTCCCTGGTTCTTTAGCATGCCAGGTGTAAAGCACGCATACACGAGACTCTTATCCCAGTGTTAGTAACTTTAAGCTGGAGGAGAGGGGGCTCATGACCCCTGGTTTCCTAGTCAGACAATGTTACCACTAAACCACTGAGTCTGCCCTTTTCTTATGAACTCCCTGATGGTTTAGTAAAATTTAGTAATATAGGTTGTCCTCTTTTAAGTTGAAAAGTTTCAGGCTAATATATACCTACAGCTTTTTTGTAATCTTACGTAATTTGGGGCATATTTCCTTTACCAAATTTATTTGGGAATTTCATTTCAGAGATTTTGGACACTTTTTCATGTACATTGTTGGACAAGGTTGATATTGAGAAATAGATTTGATAGCACTAAATGTTGAGTTACAGTTGAAAATGAAGTGTGCTTAATATTCCTTCCTTGAATAGCAATGTTAGTATTACTATCATAAACTGTTCCTGCACTGGCATACTTTTCACAAGCTGTATGAAATTCATGTTGCAACAGAAGTGTGTAAAAAGTGTTAAACAATTTGATCATACTTGTGTACTTTTTCTCATGCATAAATTTAAAATGCTCATACTTGAGTGCTTTTTCTCCAGAAATTTACCAGACCTTGAGGTCACTTGCCAAAATATAATCTACCTGACCTTGAGCTTGTTAGCCAAAATTGATCTGCCAGACTTCAAATTTACCAGAACTTGAGGTCGGTAGCCAAAATATAATCTACAAGACCTTGACTGAATGAGCTTGTTAGCCAAAATTGATCTGCTAGACTTCAAATTTACCAGACCTTGAGGTCACAAGCCTTAATATTATGTAGTCTTGGCAGGGTAATGAAACAAGTGACAGTAAACATGAAGTCTGGATGCTATGTATTTCTATGTTAATAGCTGAGATGGTGACTCAGGACCATTTAGTCCTCTTGTTTGAATGATAGAGTTTCAGGGTAAATGTTTGTGGTATTGCTGTATGTATAATTGGCTGTGCAGAAAAACTTCAGTATCTTTATTATTGTGTTTATATTTAACAAATTACTTGTGGCCTTGAAATACATATTGATACTGATGGACTGGGCAGTCAGACAAAAAATGTTATATGGAATGAAGCGGAGCTGAGATTCAAATCTCATTTTTTTGTCTGAACCTTTTAGTTGGATCACTGAAATAAAATCTTGAAAATTATGTTTTGCTTTTCTAATCAGGAATTCAGTAATACAGTAAGTTTTTAGGAGATGAATCAACAAATTTTCCTTAGTTTTGTTAGTTAATTAGTTCAAATACTGTAGTATGTCTGTCTTTCATCTTTTTCAGCTTTTCATCTGTAAAAGTTAGAATTTCCTATATTGCCTTTGAATAGTTGTCATACAGAGTGACATAACTGGTCTTTTTTCAAGATACACTGTACTGATATTTGATTTTTGTATACCAGTAACATTGTCTTTTCATTGTTATTTCAAACAATGTCCTTGTCAGAAAAGGCTGTCATTGTTACATTTTTAGTATAGACATACACTATATTTGAGCCACGCCATGAGAAAACCAACATAGTGGCTTTGCGACCAGTATGGATCCAGACCAGCCTGCGCAGTCTGGTCAGGATCCATGCTGTTCACTTTCAAAGCCTATTGCAATTAGAGAAACCGTTAGCGAACAGCATGGATCCTGACCAGACTGCGCGGATGTGGAGGCTGGTCTGGATCCATGCTGGTCGCAAAGCCACTATGTTGGTTTTCTCATGGCGCGGCTCATATATAATGTAAGTTTTGTGTATGCTTTGTGCATATATAGTTCTACTAAACATAAAAAACATATTTTATAATGATAGAGCCATAAAATATTTTTGATAATTTGATCAACAGAAGGATTGACATTTTTTTCTACCAGTAGCTTCATCAAAATTGAGTCATCTTTTTAGTTAAAAGGGTCTTAATGGACCAGTGTCATTAAGTTCAACCTATCAAATCAGTGGACTTTTCTACTTCTGCATTTTGTATAATTCAGTGATTTTTCCATTTATTATCATATGTATCTCAATGTTACTCAATATTTTTTTGTTTTTCTATGTTATAGAACTGTCATTTTGTCCATAAGTCTGTGATTATATCTGATATAAACAATTTTTGTTTGTGCAGAAATAAAGTCGAAAGTGTCAAAGAAAACGCCACGAATTTGTGTTATCATTTGCCCATAGTCACAATTAACCCTTATTATGCTGGACACGATTGATTCTGCCTTTGCGACCAGTGTAGATCTTGTTCAGCCTGCACATCTGTGCAGTCTGATCAAGATCTGCACTGTTTGCCATTCAGTTAGTATTATTTTGGTAAGCACCCCTTTTAAAAGTTACTGGTACTGTCCAAATTGAAAGATGGACAAGTTCATTGTTGAAATTTAGCAGGGTAGACGTTTATAAATTGTCTGCTTCATTACTATATACATCTAATTATCTAGTCATTTAAATTTTCATGTCTTACTGATCCAAATGATGTCCCTCGCAGTCGGTTTTGGGGTTATTCCTTACATGGACCCAGGCTGCGTACAGTGGAAGCCAAGTTTGCTTCAAGCTTCTTTTTCAGTCTAACAGGATGATGAATCACAGGCGTCTATTTAACTTATTTTTGTTATTAAATAATACCCTTTGGCCTGTTTCATGAAGATTAGAATTTTGATGGGAAGTGCTTCAGGAAAATCGTTTTAAACAGATTCATTTTAGAGAGCAGTGCATGAACTAGGGGAGGCCACTAGACAAATCCTAATAACTATTTCTTTGAAAGTGCTCTCCCTTATGTATTAAACTTGATGAATTTATCGATGGCAGTCAAATGTGGCAGCAGTACACATGATCAAGAGAAACCCCGTCAGTGGTTAAAACACCAAGAAAGGTCCAAGAAGTACACTATTTTTAAAGGTTGCCTACTTCTCCCATCCTTTCCTTGAAATTACTCTGGTATGACCTCAAAGAAATATACTTTGCTGTGTTTTAAAGGACACACATTTTTTGAATTGAGAAAGTTCTTTTTTTAGTTTTCATCTTTCTGCCTATCCATCCTATAGTCTCCACTGAAGAGACTTGTCACAATGGTACACTTAGATGGCAGAGAGAGAGAGAGAGAGAGAGAGTGTGAAAAACACAAGTTCCAAAGTTATCTTAAATATTAAAAAAAGTGATGGTAATGTTCAATTCACTGAAGGGAGTTTTACTTAACTTTGATGAAATGCTAGATAGAAATGTGTTGTTGTGGTGGTGGTGATGGGGAGGTGGGGAGCAGGGATAAAGAGCACAAGAATTCTAAATCTAATTTAGAATAAATATGAATGAAAATTTATACAAGCGGGCCATAATGATCCTCAGGATGCTCACCTGACTTTGACTTTTTATCCTTCCATAACCTTAGGACGGCCAGCACATATTTATGCAATCTCGCCAGGCATATGTATGTTTTTGACAACACAGAAAATGACGTCACTCGACCTTCAGCTATTTCCGGAAGTAAATAAAATGAAAGTAGAAATGCTAAACTTGAAAACGAAAGCCGCATAGGGGTCACGCGCAGGGGTCATCCCGTCTAAATGTATGCGCGTGGACTTTTTTTTTTTTTTTTTTTTTTTTTTGCAATTTTCAGCACTTTATTACGAATTGAAATTACCTGGGCTTTAGTACAGCATGCCAGCTTTTAATCTATGAAAAAATATTTGAGCTCTGGATAAACAGAAATCCCACAGGGGTCCGTAACAGACCAATGGTACATTGATAATTTTGGAACTTCATCAAATCGCTCAAAATGTCATTTTTGATGTTGTCTGAGAATGTCAGTATATGCCTCAGATGTAAGATATAACTGTATTAGAGGTGCAGACCTAGACATTTCAGAAATTTTTTCAAGGTAAGTTTTGTGTAATAAATGTTGTTACTACGGAAGCGTGAAAGGGCCATCAGACGCTAATATGTTTTAGTACGTTAAGGCTGCGGGAAGGATATGCCATGACAAACTGTATCAATTAATGCAAAAAAAACTTTTTCTTCTTCTATATTTAGCTCTAAATGGGGCCAAGCAGAGCATAAAGAATTCCATCAAGGATGCTACAGACCAAGTTAAATATTGTCCAATCTAATGGTTCATGAGAAGTTACTGAAAATGTTTATTATTTACTATGCTAGCTCTGGTGGCAGCCTTACTTTGGCCATATACTTAAGAGAAGTCCACAATATGATGTTACAGGCAAAGTTTGGCGAGGATCCATCAAGCGGTTAATTAGAAGTTCCTTAAAGGTTTTATCTAAATTTAGCCCTTGTGGCTCTTAAAAAAGGGGCCAAGTGGCAACATTTAGAATAAAATTTAGAGAGGACTTACTATACATAGATGCTACTTACAAAGGCTGATGGAGGTTAGGAATTTTCCCCAGGTGCCTGTCAGTACCTTGAATAATCGTGAGGAGCACCAAGCGTATTCCTCTGCCAAAGCTGAGAAGTTGTTACATTAACTGTGCTGGTATGACAAAAAAGTCAAACGAGCTCCACCAGACTACAGGAAAAGTTAAAGCACCAACAAACAATATAAAATACATAATATTTATTCATTTATATCATTTACGAAACAGTCTGTATAAGAAATAATTTACAAAATAACATGACTAACCATTTCTCACAGTCGTTATTCAAGTACGAAATAAACAACAAAAACATGGACAAATTTTTCTGATGTATGTTAACAAGAAATATACAACAAACCAATATACATCTACTGGCAGAAACAGTATTGCAGGACTACAAAAATAAATGCATCTCATTAAAACACGAGGCCGGACATGCTGCTACATTTTGTTTCCTCGGTGCGAAACTATTCTATCTGTTTCTCTATGTTATATATTGATACAACAGATACAATGAGGTGATAATTTGTAGGTTTTTTTTGGCCTTGATTAAAAGCCATTTATTCAAGAGGTAATAATTTCTAGACAACTACACTGTGAAACCTCAACAGTTCTGCTGAAAATACTGCATATAATTCTACATGTTTAAAGCTTCAGATTTAGTTTTTGCATGTACACTGTCAAGATGCACTGCTACATTGTGTAAACTTTGCAGTAATTAGAAGTTTGACAGCTAGATGCTTACTGAAAGAGAAAATGAAAATCTCCACAGAAGTAACGAAATAAGTATGCAATCACAACCACTCTATTATTGAACAAAAATCAGACACATGAAATATTTACTAAAATATACGTAGACAGAACCTCAGAATGTTTCTGAAATGAGCTAAACATTTTCAAAATAGTATTTCACAGTGACAAACTTTAGATTTTTTGAAATGTTTTAACAACAGCTGTCAGAGGACAGCAAAGCTCAACTACCGGTATTCAACAGCCTCATCACTAAAGAAAGTGAATAGAATGAATACAAATACTGAAAAAGGGGCATAATTTTGTGAAAATGGATAAAAAGAGTTACTGAATCTGCACAATACAATGTCATCTCACCGGTGGTCAAGTGTGTGAAGTTTCAATCCATTTCCATTACCAGGTACTGAAATGCCAGCTTACAAAAAAGGGTTATAATTTTGTAAAAAAGCAAAATAGAGTTATGGAGAGTCAGTTTAACACAGTGAATAAGTGAGTGAAGTTTCAATCAATTCCCGCAAGTGGCAGCTTACAAACAGAAACTTGACCAAATCGGGACACCTACAAATGGGTGAGTGTAACATCTCTTCATATAGTCAAGCTAAAAATTTAGCAAGCACTTTTTTGTTCGTAAGAAATGATAAATTAGAAGTTCTTACAAGGTCATTTTGTTGAGTTTTATACAGTTGATATTATTTAAAATGTTCTAACAATCTTTGTCACGCTGTTTTGAGACTTGTTATATCAGGCACTAACTTGAAAATATCTACAAAACAACTCAAAACACATGTAAAGATAGACATTTTCTAAAACAGGAATTATATAATATTATACTATTTCTGCTATATCAAATTGTTGATAAATTTAACCCAATGGCCCTTTTTAATCATGATAAGACATACATCATGATATAAAACTCGCATTCATGTTTTAAATATCACTTTGAACGTACGGTATATGACAGTAGATATTTGCACTGGTGTGGGATAAAAGTCATCCTGGTTTCCTTTAACAGTTAAATACTTTATTGTGGTAAAGTTTTGCCATTTTGGTTGCCATAGTAAAAACAGAAAAGTTAAAATGTTATAACAAGTTACAACATCCCTTATTTCATTTTGCCAAGGCATCATTATGACACCCCTATTTCACATACAGGTCTATTGGGGGCAAAAATCATTCTTTAGATATCAGATTTAAATAAAAATTAATATGTTTAAAAAAATGTCACAGAGCAGCTGGCAAAAATCAGTAGAAAGTAACAGCACCATGTCTTATGTAAATAAATAAAAAGAATTATAAACAACCAACTATATTCCACTAATTCTATAAACTATATTAACAATTTTATTAAAAGATCACTTTTACATGTTTTTAATTAACCCTTTCCATGCTGGACACGACTGAGTCTACTTTTGCGACCAGTGTAGATCATGATCAGCCTGCACATCCATGCAGTCTGATCATGATCTGCACTGTTCTCCATTCAGTCAGTACCTTTTTGGTAAGCACCCCTTTTAACAGTTAATGGTACTGCCCAAATTGGAAAATGGACAAGTTCATTATAGAAATTTAGCATAGTAAGGGCTAAATACATGTCCGTAAAATGGTATTGTTTGCTCCAGAAATCTAACCCAGTGCTAGCATATATCATGCTTAACCCTTACCCTGCTATATTTCTGTAATGGACTGGTCCATCTTTCAATTTGGACAGTACCATTTATTATTCAAAGGGGTTTACACTGAAAATTTACTGACTGAATAGCGAACAGTGCAGACCATGATCAGACTGCACGGATGTGCAGGCTGATCTTGGTCTGCACTGGTCGCAAAGGCAGAATCATCTGCCGCCAGCAGGCTAAGGGTTAATAAAAATCGCTACTCCATAATTTGTGCTACAGTTATCAATTTACAGTTCTATGCTAAATTTTGCTGGGCTAAAGTTAAAACTGGAAGAAAAATATAAGAACTAATTTCTGATGTCATGTAATAAAACAGCTTGCAAGTCAATAGTCAAAACTATTAACTCTCATTCTTTTGCACCTCAGGCAATAGTTTAGATTATTCATTAAGTGTTAGTTAACAGTAGTTATATAAACTTGTAAATGGTTATTCAAAAGGTGAAAGAAACTACTGAATAGCAGAAATAATTTTAACCTGTATGACCTTGACCTTTCAGTTGCAGACTTTATACTATAAATTGTAACATAGTCAGAAAGCATCAGTACAGCGTCCATATCCTTACAAAATATCATAATGAGATCAGACTAATTTAAAGGGTACGAAATTTAACCCTTAGCCTGCTGCAGGCGGATTTAACAGCCTTTGCAAACAGCTTGGAACCAGATCAGACGCCGATTAAATCGGCGTCTGATCAGGTTCCAAGCTGTTTGCCACTCTGACAATATTTCTTCCAATTTTGGAGCAAATTGAATGAACTTTACAATTTAAGCAGAGGACATTTCCAGCAGACGACAATTTATCTAGCATGCTAAAGGTTAATTAGTACACTTGTACAAACAATTCAAAAATGAATTTTCCGCAAAATATACAGAAACATAAGTATAAGGCGAAAACTAAAAACAATAATAAATAAATTCTTTCTACAAATTAAAAAAAATCTTCATATCCCAGGAATTGATGTGAGAAAAGAAGACAATCAACCCCTAGGAACACTGATATGTTAATATGATGCCATTTTTCTAAACAATTTGGGTTAAGATTCCATTCTTAGATGTATTTACTTAAGCTCTGTGCTAGTAGTAATACCTGTGTATGTAGTGCCTATTTCACTATCACTGGACTATTTAGAAGTGTTGTGAAGTGTACACAAAAATGTGTAACATAGTCACGAAACCAAAGTAAAAGGAACTGCCAGACAGTATAAAACGTCTTACAAAATCAGACTTTAATATTCAACATAAACAGGTATCATAACAAGGTTTTAAAAAAAAAATCAAAATGTCATTAACATATTTGGTAGAGATGCTCCTATGCAGCCAAACACAAGTCCTTGATCAACTTTGGGGGAGGGACTTTTGAAATACCTTAGTTTCAAAAACTTCCATCAAATGGTTTCAGAGAAGAAAATTATCACTTGAAGAAAATGTGGATAGACAGGTGGACAGATGCTTGGTAGAAAGTGATCAAAATGGTGGGGGCAGGGGGAGCATAGAAAAGTAAAATTTTATTTATGTTAAAATACATCCCTAACTCTAACAACTATTTTTTTTAAACATGATATACAAAGATGAACACTGTAACATCTGGAATTCTAGAATTTTGACTTTGTGCCTGTAAAATGTTTTCTGTAGTGCAGATATATATACCTGCGGATAAATCAATCAAAGACTAAAACTTTCATTAAAAAAAATGTAACAAGATAAAATTTACACAATGATATAATGTATCACACTCTGATCAGAGAGAAAAGGTAACAGAAGTTAATATTTCATACATGTGTGCCTTCTCCTTATTAAATCCCCATAGGAAAGAAAAAAAATACATGTATGTTGATAATTAATATTTTATGCAAACTTAACAACTTAAATACTGTATATTTTAAATTCAATGGATATCATGTTTTAAGAATAAATTTAATAAAGAAATTATATTCTGAAATGAGAAACATAAAAAATGTAATCATCTTTGAAAAGGAAAATGTATTTGCCATATCTGGTTCTTGTGTCACATTTACAATGGGTCATGTCTGGATCTGGTCTAACATTTGCAATGAGTAATTTCTAGATCCAGCCTTACATTTGCAATACCAGCCTTACATATTCAATGGGTAATTTCTGGATATTGTCTTAATATACTTATAACAGGTAATTTCTAGATCCAGCCTTGCATTTACAACGGATAATTTCTAGATCTAGCCTTACATTTGCAATGGATGATTTCTGCTTGTAGCCTTGCATTTGCAATGGGCAATTTCTTGATCTAGTCTGACTTTGCAATGGGCAATTTCTTGATTGGATCTAGCCTTGCATTTGCAATGTGTAATTTTTAAATCCAGCCTTACATTTGCAATGGGTAATTTTTAAATCCAGCCTTACATTTGCAATAGGTAATTTCTAAATCCAGCCTTACATTTGCAATGTGTAATTTTCAGATCCAGCCCTGCATAATTGGTATGTAAGCGAGTTTTTACCTTCTATGCATGACACAATTACAATAGTGGGTACAAAAGGCAAGATAAAATTGCAATGCTTCATCTTTACTATGCATCTAGGAAAAAATCTTACTTTAATAACTTTAGAACTTTGCAATAGCATAATATTTGAACACAGTTTCCAATTTAAACGCCAGTATGGAACACAATTAATTCATTAAGCTATACACTATCAAATGTATACCAACAGTGTTGCTTAACAATTTAACAGTATATTATTACAGAAAAATCATTTTTGTTGAACAATGTATCACTAAATGCACAAGAATAAAGTTTACTATTTTACTTTTAGAACATACAGTGGAACTTCGTTTGCTTTAACTCAATAATTCAAACACCAGCCTTAATCCGAACTCATCATCAGGTCGCGGCGAAATTCCTTTAAAATGAAGTGTTCTTTGGCTCACACTGCCAATTACTTGTACAAACTGTGACCATCCTGTCCAGTTAGAGTGAACAAAGTTCGACTGTAGTTTATTGTTAAAAATAGTAGCAGAGAACTTGGTAATAAATGCAAAATGCTAAATCTAAGTAATACGTTTCTAAATTAAATGCATCATGTACACTTTCTTAAATTATGTTCAGCAGTTTTTATTGTGAGCAAATATTACAATATCTGATATAACTGATTGTAAAATGGCTCTTTGAAGAAAATGAACCCTAAAGTGTGCAAAGTATAAATGCAGTGAATATGAAAATAAATGCTGTTGGACATGAACAAATTATATCTATTTTAGTATACCACAAGGAACAGCGGCAAATCACATGTGGATAAAAGCTATGTAAACATTGCTTATAGTGAACTGGTCTTTTCTGTCTTACTTAAATCGAGATAGTGCAGTGACGTAGCCAGCCAAATAAAAAAACCTGTTGCAGAAAAACCTTTACATCCATGAAGTGCTACAGTGAAAAATATATTTCAGAAAAGCATCTTAGCCCAGCTACGCGTCTGTCGTGTGATAGGTAACATAATATCCTATAAACATGAATACAAAGGGTAGATGTGATAGTTTGAAATGTAACCGTTGTCCTTAATTAAGACCACCATTCCATCAGCTTGGGTTTTAAAATGAATATGAACAGCTCTGTTAAAGGGAAATCAGTAATATATAAGATGAAACAAATCCTCTATATCTACTGTAAAAGCTCATATTTTCGCTTGGTCAAAATTTCACGATTTGAAGTTTTGAGTACGTTCGCGGGGTTTAATATTTGCGAAATTGTAAAAATGGTATATTTGAATTTGAATTATACTAATGGGGAATATTTTTGTTAGGATTAATTTTCGAGAGCTGTATAACCTTGTGAATATAGCGAAAATTAAACCCTCGTGAAAATTTCTGCTTTTACAGTATCTCATCTCTCTGCATAAACCCTATCTGTTCATTGTTGTACTGACAGAAACCCCTCAACCCCTCTCCCTCACTCCTTCTCTCCCTCTCGCTTACACATTCCCTTGAAACTGTCAACAATCTCCATTAAAAAACTAAACTGAGGATTTTGTCTATTTAAAACTGAGAAAGCAGGTTGCCATGGAGATTTCTTCAAAGATGGATATTGACCAACTCTTAGATACCGGGAATTATGCTAATCATAAAGTTTGATGTACGCCTAGTCATATGATCCATGTTTTTTTTTCAAATCCAGTCCATACCATTGAACAAACTTCCATAGTAAGTAATGGAAAGCTGTACCGAGCTGCATAAATTGGTCCTAATATAACTACAGATACTTCACATGTTTATAAATACACAATTTTAAAACATGACAAATACTAATATTTTATCTTAAAATTACAAATGAATAACAACATTAACAGCATTTGTTACTAAACTCTATAAAACATAACAGGTGCCTGAAAAAAACAGGTGCACTTATGATACCATATATTCCCTCACATAAGTCTGTACCATGAATAAGTCGCAGTACTGTATCTACCTTTGTCACAAACATTAGATTAGATGCAAATTTTTTTTATGTTTCTTTGTATGTTTGCAATAGCAGCTATTTCACACTATGATGACCCATTGTGATTTGGCCAAACAGTATCAAAGCTGATAGGCAAGACTAAAGATAAATGTTTTAAAACTTATGGAGTTTACCAGTATTCTGTTTAACTTTTGTTTGTTTTGTTTTGGGTTTAACGCTGTTTTTCAACAGTATTTCAGTCATGTAATGGCAGGCAGTTAACCTAACCAGTATTCCTGGATTCTGTACCAGTACAAACCTGTTCTCCACAAGTAACTGCCAACTTCCCCACATGAATCAGTGGTGGAGGACTAATGATTTCAGACATAATGTCGTTCATCAAATAGTCAGGGAGAACATACGCCCCGCCCGAGGATCGGACTCGCGACCCCCAGATCCATAGACCAACGCTCTTACCTACTGAGCTAAGCGGGCGGGCTCATTTTTTGTTTGTGTTTTTTTTTTGTTTAACTGAAGTCACAAAAAAGGAATTTCCTACCTGTATAAGTGTTGGTGAACACAACAAATGGCTTGACCAAAATATCACACTGGACTTATGTTTAATACAGACTTATTTGAGGGAAGACAAATTAAATCATGTTATCTTCATTTTAATACCAAGATTAAAGTATGCCAGTTTTAGAGAATATTCTGCCAGACTAGCATAGGCTTGTGTGAGAGTACATAACTGCTAAAAGACAGCAGCTGTGTTATCAAATAATTATTATCACAGTTAACAATCTTTAACATTCATGTGACACAGCATGGCCATTATATACTTCCATACAAAACAGACCCTTCCCTTGACAGTCAATTGCCAATTGCTTATTTGCAAAACATTTACCATTTATGAGGCCAGATAATTTATACTTAGGCCAATCTGAGCAAATTATTTTCAGCTAGATGTGTGTACATAGGACATTGATGCTCCCCACCTCCTCTCTGTACATGCTTTAATGATTAGGAGAAATATTTTTAAGTTATATGGAATACAAACTTTTAAGCACTTTGTGTAGTTTTCACTAGGTCTAGGAACGTAACTCTTGTCTGGCTGTGTGAAATCTCAAATAGAAAACAAAGTACACAACTTCACATGGTATATAACATTCCTCTGTTTTATGACTTTAAGTTAATAACTTTTTGAGATACATGCAATGCAAACTTGCATTCCCATTATGCATATTTTTTATAAAATCAAGAGCCATAACTCAGGTTTGACCAATAGAAATCCAAAACAAAATCTCGGGAGTACAACTTCACATGCTGAAGAACATTCCTATTATGTTTCATGACCCTAGGTCAAATATGTTTTAAGATTTGTGCAACACAAACTTTTATGCCCTTTAACAGGTATTTTTGACTAAGTAAAGGGCCATTACTCTGGTCTGACTGAGTGAAATCTCAAACAAAACTGCAGGGGCACAACTTCACAAGCTAAATGATATTCCTTTAATGTTCTAAAACCCTTGCCAGTTACTTTTTGAAATACATATGACACAAACTTTAAGACCATTTTTATGCATATTTTTAACAAATTAAAGGGCCGTAACTCTCGTCTGGCTTTGAGAAATCCCAATTTAAACCAGGTGAACAATTTCACAAGCTGAAAGGTTATTTCATGAGGTTTAATGACTCTGTGTCAAATACTTTTTAAGATATGAATGAAACAAATTTGGTCAGACAGACAGATAGACAAGGGCAACTCCAAGAGCTCCACCCCACCCAAAAAGATGTTGGGGGGCACAAAAATTCAAAATCAGGAGTTTATCTCAGCTGACAATAAATTAAATTCTAATATATACTATATGCAAATGAAAACTCTGATTTCATAGTTTGTCTTGATTTGTTTGAAGGTGCTCTTAAGACATTGCTGTTGACACATGAGCAAAAATTGTGTTTTCCCCTGACAATTATAAATAACCTTATAAATGTTATAACAGCAGTGAAAATATCCAATATATTCCTGTTACATGAAACTTATGGTTTTCTATGGTTTTAAGTTTGATATTATATGCTTCTCTTGTGAACAGATCTTGGGATTTTTTTTATGAATTTCTGAAGAACGAATTAAATTTTAATAAATACGACAAACACCATCACAACAAATAAACAAGGACAGCAACTTTATACATTAATTGCTGCTAATTGTTTGTAGTACTCATGTACTAGAAAATGGTTCACATTGACAAATGAATGGTAAAAATATAATCTGCGACTGGAGGTGATTATTTTGTTATTCTAACCATACATAACATATAAGCTTTTAAAAAATATTTACTAAACTTTGTGTTGTGCCTCTTTTGGACACAGTATTAAAGCAGATATCTGTGTATTGGATGGATGCAGATACAATTTCAACAGTTACCAGGCATTCTGAGCTAAAACACTAACCATTTGTATTACACAATGTACAAATACTAAAATATAAAGATACAGATTTGTAAATATCTTTCTCCTTTATTCTTGTCTTGCTGCTAAAGACTCTGCCAAAAAATTGGTATTGATAGATCAGTATACTGTACTGTAAACAAACTTTTTTCCACCTGTGGTATTAAAAAGACCGATTTTAAGTTTACCCAGAAGTCCCTATACACTGTCTCAGATAGCCGTGGAGGACTATATACTTCATCAACATATGCTCTAGACTAAATAAACACATATATCGGACCTTGTCGACACATACCGTAGATCTAATTAAGTATACCTTAATTCCAGTTAACCTTCAATCACAGCGTATAAAACTTTTCTCAACATAAACATATTAAGATTCAATTAGAATAAACAATAGCTCAGGCTCTTTAAACCTTAGATCTTAATTTAGCACAAACTTGAAATATACATCGTGCTTTCCTTCTAGTTCACACACAGTATTAGACATAATATTACATATTCTAGAACCTAATAACACATACCTCATGACCCAATTGACATATACCTGCCATCTTAGATATTGTCTACTCATATGCCTGATCCATTGGCATAGATCTTAGATCAACTAAACACGCAACTTGAATTAAGTTAGCAAATACCTTTGATCTTGTTAGTACACAGCATAGACCTTGTTATTACAACTGTTTTCAAATAATTTATTTTTAAATATATTGGTATACACTCCTGACATATTAAGTATTACACATTACACAACCTGCATCAAAATAATGTGACACAGTCTATAGTCTATTTCTAGTAAGTGTACTTAACACTGGCAAAATCCAGTTAGTACACAGTCTATTGGAATAGTATAAATAGTGTATTTAGTAGTTAGACAAGAGTCTGAATGTAGACTCAATTCACCTGGATAAAGTACATGTTTGGACAAGGAATATTCCACATATTTTTGCAGTTTTTCGAGTTTCTCATCAGCTCTATTCTGTTCAAACCCGTTTTGTACTGACTGACAAAGTACATCAGAATTTCTAAATACATCTTGTTTAAGGGTTTACATATTTCTATAATGAAATTCAACATAGCATGCCCATCTTCTTACTTAACAATATCTATAACAAATTACTAATTTCATCACTTCTTATCAACTTCATACTTCTCACTGGTAGCACTGTGCTATTTTTAGTAACTTGCAGCAGACGACAAAGAGATCACATGACTATAACAACAGGTCAGCTGACGCATCACATGACCATAGTTAAGATTCTAGACACTAAAACAATGAGATAGAATCAAGTATCTTCACAAGTTCTGTTTTCTGTGTTTTCTGTTGAAGAGCTTTTATTTTCTGTGGATTTTGTAGCATTGTCTATGTTTTGCTCTGGTCCTTTGATAGGGAGGTCGTAATTATGGGTCGGGTTTTCTTCCTCCTCTGTCCAGAATTTGTAGTTGTCCTGAAGGTGTTGAATTAACTCCGGAATATCACAGAAATCTGCAAATAAAATGAAATTACCACTATCAAATTGAATTCAAATACAAAGACATTCACATGGACTAGGATTCATATATAGTTATGTGTGTGCATTTTTATTTTGTTTGGTTTAACACAGTATTTACTGCACATAAACATAACAAGGCTATTTTTGCACAGAACGACAACTTTCAAACAAGAATCTGCAGTGAAGGAAAAAATTAACGATTTCAGATCTCAATTCTAAAGCTTTAGTGGCCAGTTTTGGCATAATGAAACTCATTTTCTTTACACAGGCATAACCTCATATAGAAGATTGGTGAATAAAAACTGAAGTAATCATATCTAGTAAGCCACAATATAACTTATTTCAAGGGTACTGGTTGGGAACCAGTTTCAGGACAGGACCAGTTTCCGGACACATGTAATATCCGCTTTATTTCGTTGGTATTCACGTAATTGTTTCATCTAGATCATTTAGATGTTTGTTCTTCATGTCTGCAACAAACCATTACATTACAAGGCTGTATGATGTTAGGTTTTATGATGATACCTCACCTGTGTTTACAAAACAACTTTCTGTCTTAACGAGGCTAGAAAATAGCGTTGCGCATGCGCAGTAGTTTGCACTTACTGAGGTATCAAGTGGGGAAGAAATATTTGAACTACATATTGATTATCTGCTGATAACATGTGCTACTTTTAATTTCACAGTAGTAGATATATAAAATGCAGGGCTGTCGATTTTTGCACTAATTTTATTCTATAATTATATATTGGAATTATCAAGAATTCATGTTGGACGAATTTCAAATTTTTTACAGTCAACCTCGGTTTGCTTTCGTAGCTGGTATTGAACGTCGGGTAACGTTTCATGTGCATTTTTGAAGAGATTAATGATAAAGAAATGTGTAAAAATAGTTTAATTACTTATTTCGATATCAAAATAACAGCAAAACATCATCAAAATATTTGTCCGGCTACTGGTTTACCTCATAGGGAAAATAACTTCTTTTAGTGACCCCATTTGAGGCCCCATGGAACCCATATTTTACATCACAACGCGATGCTGATTAGAACACCGGACGCGGAATGAGCTGAAGTTGGTACAGTGTGGGCTTCATTTATGTCAAATATTATTTTAGGGAATAATGGAGCCGAAATGTGTATATTAAACCAAAATCCTACATTTATTTAAGGATCGAGTGTTATTTATGGTGCGTTTATACCTGTATAAACCACACTGAACTTCTGGCAAATCTAAGAATCATGCTAGCGATTCTGGAAGTCCTAACGTGGTTTATACTAAAACAAATGTGAAACAAGAGCTATCACTAATGGTGACAAATGCCCCCGCAGCACCTTGACCTTTGACCTGGTGGCCTTGACCTTTGACCTGGTGACCCAAAAGTCAACAGGGGTTGTGTACTCAGTAAGTACTACCAGCATGTGAAGTTTAAACGTCCTGCATGCAGTGTTTCGCGAGTAGAGTGCCTTCATGCAAAAAGTTAACATTGGCCCCTGTGACCTTGACCTTTGACCTGGTGACCCCAGTCAGTAGGGGTCATGTACTCAATAAGTACTATCAGCATGTGAAATTTGAAGGTCCTGGGTGCAGTGGTTTGCGAGTAAAGTGCCTTCATGCAAAAAGTTAACATTGGCCTTTGTGACCTTGACCTTTGACCTGGTGACCCTAAAGTCAGTAGGGGTTGTGTACTCAATAAGTACTATCAGCATGTGAAGTTAAAGGTCCTGGGTGCAGTGGTTTGCAGGTAAAGTGCCTTCATGCAAAAAGTTAACATTGGCCCCTGTGACCTTGACCTTTGACCTGGTGATTCCAATGTCAGTAGGGGTTGTGTACTCAATAAGTACTATCAGCAGGTAAAGTTTAAAGGTCCTGGGTGCAGTGGTTCGCAAGTAAAGTGCCTTCATGCAAAAAGTTAACATTGGCCCCTGTGACCTTAAACTTTGACCTGGTGACGCAAATGTCGGAAGAGGTCATGAACTCAATAAGTACTATCAGCACGTGAAGTTTAAAGGTCCATGGTGCAGTCATTTGTGAGTAAAGTGCCTTCATGCAAAAAGTTAACATTGGCCCCTGTGACATTGACCTTTGACCTGGTGACCCCAAAGTCAGTAGGGGTTGTGTACTCAATAAGTACTATCAGCACGTGAAGTTTGAAGGTCCTGAGTGCAGTGGTTCGCGAGTAAAGTGCTTTCATGCTGAAGTTAACGTTGGCCTTCATGCTGAAGTTAACGTTGGCCTTCATGCAAAAAGTTAACGTTGTGACGAACGAACAAACAAACGGACAGTTGAAAACTAATATGCCTCCCTTCGGGGCAAAAAAAATAACATATTCATATCTGTACAGTAGCCTGCTACCATAAAATAAATGAGATTCTTTTCCATAAAAAAGAACTCTCTGTAAAATGCCGTCCTTTGACCTACTGGCTCAAAAATACAGTAATAGTCATCCACTGAAAATCATATTTTGAAGTTTGTGTAGACTGTATGGCAAAGCATTCTTAATTATCGAGCTGAAACCGTTTTCAGTCTCAAGGTTAATTGTGAATTTAACTTTGACCTTAGCTGACCTCCAAAACACTAGAAGTCATCTATTGACGACAGACAAATAAACCAATAAAGTTTGAAGGCAGTAGACTAAAGTGTTATTTTTACTGACCTTTGACTCAATGACCTGAAGAAACAACAGGTATTACTTTACTGATCAAAGGCCATGAAAAGGGATAGTAAAAAAGAGAAACTAAAACTTACAGTCCCATGCATCAAACATGTCATTAATGAAAAAATCTATAAAGCTTGTTTGTGACTTTGGTAGACTGCACGTTTTCCTGTCAAATACTGGCATCACCACTGGTAGGCCTAACTGCTTCTCCTCATCTGTCTGGAAATAAAAAAAAAATAGCTTTATACTGTTAAATCACATTTTCTAAAATATAGTTTCAGCAATAAATCTTCATGTTTATAGTGCGTTTTCTTTGAGCACTTTTGACATTCCAATTCCTTAGTCTTTTGATGCATAAAGCTAACATTTGCAAAGTCACAATGGCTTAGATTCCTTCCATATATCGGGTTGTCAAACTTATAACATGCATTAAACGGGAAGTTGCCAATGGAAAGCCTGCATTGTGTTTCAACATTAGAGCACTTTCTTTTCCAACAGCTGCGGTTTGCATACCTCCTTACCTTTTCAGAAGTCTATCACATAAATGGTATAAAAATCAGATAAACAAGAGCTGTCTCCATAGGATGACACATGCCCCCGATGGCACTTTGAATGAATAGTTATGGCCGATGTTAGAGTTTAGGACCTTTGACCTACGAAGCTGGGTCTTGGGCGCGATACGTCGTCTTACTGTGCCACACATTCATGCGTAGTTATTTTAAAATCCATGCATGAATGACAAAGATATGGAGCGGACACGCCCATCAATGCACTATCATGAAATATGACCTTTAACGTCTAAGTGTGACCTTGACCTTTGAGCTACGGACCTGGGTCTTGCACGTGACACGTCGTCTTACTGTGGTACACATTCATGCCAAGTTATTTGAAAATCCATCCATCGATGACAAAGATATGGACCGGACACGCCCATCAATGCACTATTCTTTAACGTCTAAGTGTGACCTTGACCTTTGAGCTACGGACCTGGGTCTTGCACGCGACAAGTCGTCTTACTGTGGTACACATTCATGCCATGTTATTTGAAAATCCATCCATGGATGACAAAGATATGGACCGGACACGCCCATCAATGCACTATCCTTTAACGTCTAAGTGTGACCTTGACCTTTGAGCTACGGACCTGGGTCTTGCGCGCGACACGTCGTCTTACTGTGGTACACATTCATGCCAAGTTATTTGAAAATCCATCCATCGATGACAAAGATATGGACCGGACACGAAAATTGTGGACAGACTGACAGACCGTTCAAAAACTATATGCCTCCCTTTGGGGGCATAAAAATTAAATGCAAAAGTAAGAGAAAACAAGCTGTAAACAGAAGGACTAAGCAGCAGTTACAAGTGTTCATTAAAAGTACCATTTTGTTATAAATACACTTGAATGTTTAACATATACATGGCTGTCTATATTTTCCTAAGAAAAGAGGTATATTACAAGGAAATGTAAATCACACCATTCCAAGGTTAGTCTTAAAACCAATTTAATATAGCCATTAATTTTGGAATTTCTTATAACTACCTGTTGACAGTATTCCTCTGCTATTCGTTTAGCCCATTCCATACAGAGGTTCACCGGTCGACACGGATTTGATACATCGGCACACTTGATGAGCATGCGTCGTATCAACATCTTGTTCTCTGAAGTTGAAAGCTGACTGATCAGGGTTGCACTGTCTGGAGATCCTGTACCACTCTAGAAATAACAAAACTTTATAATAATCAAACAATTGACATTTTGATCAAGGCATACCATACCCTGCATTGGAAAAAAAAAACATTTGCTTCTGCACCATGTAGATTTTTTTTATAATTCTGTATTCTTAACGAGTATGTATTAATTGTATGCTATTCTGTATTCATTCCTTGTGAAACAACAAATAAATTGGTAAAGTTTCCCTCCACTGCCTTGCTTCAATCCTGCTTCAAACACAAGAGTATGATGCGATAGGTCCCATACTTTGCCTATAGATCTTGCCGCTGCAAACCAAAATCTCTCTTCTTTTTACACTGACTTGGGTTTGTTGCCATTCAGTATTTCAACCATATAAAAGAGTTCCTGGACTGCAAACCAGTTCACTCGTTCTCCGCATATAACTGGAATGTACCGACTTGAAACAAAGGTGAAGGATGAATGGCATCTGACTTATCTCCTTTCAAATTACCATAAAACATATTCTCCTAGTTTGGGTATCAAATTCTAATCAAGAGACTGACTCTCCCGTGCTTGATATTTTGTACTAACTGCGTCTGCTCATATAATTTCCCTTAAAATCTAATAATTATATAGGACAGACAGAAAAATGGTAAGTTGTCATACCTCTGGCACTCATTCAATGATACAAAATATTAATATGTAGCTCAAACAAAAACAGATGTAAATATGACTTTTAAGGCACACTGGATTTGTATTTTCAAGATTTTTTTGCATCTTCCGAAAATAGCATTTTAAAATTATAAAACACTTGAATTTGAAAGATAATATTATTGATAGGAGAATGAAAATTCAATTTTACATTATTTTGCATATCAACTATAACCTATATATCTAATATTTCCAAAAGATAACTTCAAATTTAGAACCTGAATCTTAGCTGACAGGATATATAGGTATCAATTGAAATAACAACATGTAAAAACAAGGTATCAAATAAATTAATGAATCATTTATAAGTACAGAGTGCATAATTAGCCAAATTATTTTGAACTAAATATACCTACTACATCAAAAAGAACTATATACACTTATCAACCCTTCTTAGCTTTTTGCCAACACCATTTGGAATGCAAAATTTTACATATAATTTTAAGACCACTGTCATGTCACAGTTGCAGCAAAATTGAATAATGTAATCACATAATTTTGTTTATCTTAAAACCTCAACCCGTTTTGAAAAAGATATAAAGTACAAAATAGTAAATATATACATATATTGCATTTATTTACTTTAACTCACTCACATTTTTGTGGTTTATTAGTGATATCTTAAGCATTTGTTTCAAAATGCATTTTTGAAAGTGACATATGCTAATTATTCTGTGACGAACTTTGTGATTTGATCCTGTTGAGGTAAAACAATTCTGAATGAGGGCTTTTATAATACTAAGCGGAAATGTGTGCTAGTAGCCTGAATGAACAAAATTTCATTAAGTAGGACACAAAAGTGTAGATATATGTACTTGATTTTTTCAAAATATGCCCCAAAATTTTAATTTTCTGTCTAACTTTCACAAAACAATTTGTTATTGTATGTTTATTTACTTATTTTTGTGTAAATAAAATCAAAATTTAATTTACATGTTAAGAAAAGTCTAAACATTTGTTTTTTTGTGTCTCTAACAAATAGACTAAAAGGTGTGCGGTTGTAAAATGAGTCAAAAATGTAAGATGGCTAAAACAATTTTTCTGAAATTCTTAACCCTTATCATGCTGGACACGACTGATTCTGCCTTGCCACAAGTGTAGATCATGATCAGCCTGCACATCTGTGCAGTCTGATCACAATCTGCACTGTTCGCTATTCAGTCATCATCTTTTTGGTAAGCACCTCTTTAAACAGATAATGGTACTGTCCAAATTAAAAGATGGATAAGTTCATTATAGACATTTAGCAGGGTAAGGGTTAAGCTGGGGAGAAATTACCATTGATGAGGATTCCTCAGCTTTCTGGGTGAGCTTGTTAATACCATTGACAAATTTGTTCAGATGCTCAAAATGTTTCATCATTTCTGTAGCAAGTACCATGTCTATGATGGCCTGTCTCATCACACGGAACGTTTCCCTAAAATATATAATGAACAACAATATAGCACACAGAAACTGGCCCTTAAGGTTTCCTAAGAATTTTACTTTCAACCGAGATGGCATAGCAATATTAGGTCATATTGTGCTGTAATTTCTGTGGGGAATTTTATAACAGATCATTGCAAAATGGTGTAGGAAGAATATGAAATTAATATATGAAATGTTTGCAGAAACAGATAAGACACTGAACATTATAACAGGTCATTGCAAAATGGTGTAGAAAGAATATGAAATTAATTTATGAAATGTTTGCAGAAATAGATAAGACACCATATCAGGACAGACATACAGACGGACTGACAGAAAGGTAATTCCTCTAGAATTCCACATCCCCAATTTGTCTGGTGGGGGTGTAACTGACATACCTGTCTAGATTTTTGAATATGTTGATTGCAGGATCTTGGGCGGTCAATCTGAATGTGAGGGCAGCATGATGACTTTCTAACACAGCACTGAAATACATGTACAATACAGTCTGAATGTGAGAGCAGTATGATGACTTTCTAACACAGCACTGAAATACATGTACAATACAATCTGAATGTGAGGGCAGCATGATGACTTTCTAACACAGCACTGAAATACATGTATTAATACAATCTGAATGCAAAGCAGTATGATGACTTTCTAACACAGCACTGAAATACATGTACAATACAATCTGAATGTGAGGGCAGCATGATGACTTTCTAACACAGCACTGAAATACATGTATTAATACAATCTGAAGGTGAGGGCAGCATGATGACTTTCTAACACAGCACTGAAATACATGTATTAATACAATCTGAATGTGAGGGCAGCATGATGACTTTCTAACGCAGCACTGAAATACATGTATTAATACAATCTGAATGCGAGGGCAGCATGATGACTTTCTAACGCAGCACTGAAATACATGTATTAATACAATCTGAATGCGAGAGCAGCATGATGACTTTCTAACACAGCACTGAAATACATGTACAATACAATCTGAATGCGAGAGCAGCATGATGACTTTCTAACACAGCACTGAAATACATGTACAATACAATCTGAATGCGAGGGCAGCATGGTGACTTTCTAACACAGCACTGAAATACATGTACAATACAATCTGAATGGGAGGGCAGCATGACGACTTTCTAACACAGCACTGAAATACATGTACAATACAATCTGAATGCAAGGGCAGCATGATGACTTTCTAACACAGCACTGAAATATATGTATTAATACAATCTGAATGTGAGGGCAGCATGATGACTTTCTTACACAGCACTGAAATACATGTACAATACAATCTGAATGTGAGGGCAGCATGATGACTTTCTAACACAGCACTGAAATACATGTATGATACAGTGAAACTCATCATGGGAGCTATTAAATATATATATTATACGATATTATCATATTGCTGGGATAGCACAGGGTATATAATCATGCCAACCTACTGTGGAGTAAAAGTTATCTTAAGTTCTAGTATTATATATATCAGAATAAAGAATCCATACTTTGAATTTTATTTGAAAAACCTTTAGAATATAGCATTATCACTTAAAGGATGATGGGAAAATAAGAAAATAATAGAAAAATCAAGACTGCACTGCCTGATAGCTTCTTAATTCATCTTTATTCAGGTAGTAGTAATTGGCCAATAAAGTATCTTTGATGCTAAAATAGAAAAGCTTGTTTTGTTCTGTTGTTTTTTTATCCACACTGAAACAATGCAGATCACATGGAACCTTTACAGCTTATATAGTATTGAAGAGGACCCTATATTCTACCTCTGACATTATTTTGGGCAGATGGTATCTGGGTAGGACTACCATCCTTCTGCAAACCAATTGCATGGCTTCATAAAACAAAAATATAAGCAGGGCTCAAACTAACAGAGACGATAAGCAGGTGATGCACTGTCAGGGACCTAATGACTTGGTCACAGAGGCCCCTAAAATAGAGAAAATATATCAAGCAATACTTACATGTCATTATACAATATGGAGAGTTCATGTTTAGAGTTGATGAGAAATGCGTTACTTTTACCCGGATGATCAAGGTCGTGAACAGCAGCAGCAATTAGGGCGGCGACTTCGTCAATTGGATCAAATATAGCCTGTAAAATATGGTATCACTTCTATTAACAAAACCTCTCAAAAGTAAATTCCTCTTCCCCTCCCCACCTTGCCCACCTTCAAAGGCAGGTACTTCCTTTCCAACAAGGTCAGAGCCTATGTAAATTCACATCCATATAGCTTCTACCTGAACATATAAAATTCCAATCTGGCTTTTGATAACATGCTGCTTTCTTGAGGCTTTAATTCATTTATTTGTTTCAAATATTACTAAAAAAATAAGAATAATATTTCTTAAGGACTTGAAGAAATTTTGTAGATGATGATCCGGGGAACATTGCTGTGAAATCATTTCAAAATTGTGCAAGCAGTTTCTGAGAAATTATTTTTGAAGTTTTTCCTTTTGGTTACCATGGCAACCAGAACTCTCCATTGTTTGAAGGAATCTGAAAAGTGACAATGCAAGGAACATTCTTGTACAGTTTAACACTGACTTGGTGTTTTAGAAGATCTTCTTTAATAGAAGTAATGGACAAAAGACGGGCATCCAACGATTCTAAAACTTCATGCACAGGTGAGATGACAAAATTATTGTTTTGTTGTTTATACAGAGCAGAAAAGCTGTTATTCCTCCAATATATTTATATTCCCCTTCTCATGTTATAAATACATACAGAAATTTTCATTAGTCTGTATCTGGTTAAGTTGACAAGCGTATTCAAAATGAATTGTTCAAGCAAACATTTCTTTTATATAAAGTATCTTACAGTTAATATGTTGTCCAGTTACAGCCAATTTTCTGTTAAAATATGCCAGAAGTACACAACTGGTAAGAATCCCTTTTATACTCTGACTTTTACTAGACATTGTTTTCTCAATGGAACTTCTTTTTCGTTTTAACGTAATTTTATCAAGACCGTCTTGCACTGGGTTACCTTGCATTTTCCCTTTTCTAGAAAGTAAGCAGTACTGTTGAGTACATCCGCCGCATGGGTGGAGTTATGGTATGTATTTCTTGAGTGATAATTTGCTTCGATAACCTGCAACCAGTTTGCAAGACATGTCTCTGGTATGTTGAGGAAACCGCATACGTCAAACCGTGCCATCGTACGTAAACCAAGGTAAAGCAAAGGTCTGGAATAGATAAAAAATCTCAGTTTCAGTAGTTTCTTATCAACTGAAGAAAAAAAACACTAAATGAGCCGCGCCATAAGAAAACCAACATAGTGGGTTTGCGACCAGCATGGATCCAGACCAGCCTGCGCATCCACGCAGTCTGGTCAGGATCCATGCTGTTCGCTAACAGTCTCTCTAATTCCAATAGGCTTTGAAAGCGAACAGCATGGATCCTGACCAGACTGCGCGGATGCGCAGGCTGGTCTGGATCCATGCTGGTCGCAAACCCACTATGTTGGTTTTCCCATGGCACGGCTCAAATCTTAATCAAATCACAATTTGAAAATAGTTATTTTAGACCAATTGTGAAAAAATATAATTTTCACCTACATTCCACACTTGCTTCCTGGAATTCAGTTTTTTTTTGTTTGTTTTTAGTCACACAGTCAAAGCTCAAGTACTAGGGCAACTTTCCAGCTTTTAACAGCAGAAGAGGACTTCAGGCCTCCCATGCGAACATCATTTATGGCACCAATCGGCATCATTAAAGGTAGAAATACTGCCCCTTTTGCATGCCAGCTGAATGGTGTCCTCATATGCAGATCTTTGCAGGTTTTGAACCATACAGGTGAGGGGTTAGTAATTCAAAGTCAGTGGCCTATTACTCTGGGTCGCGGAGGCAAATTCCTTTAATATTACTCAGTTATATCATTTTAAGAAATGTGTAGTCAAAGTTCTTCCTTGACGGGTCTAGTCAATATGGTAGGTTAAACCCTGCACCAGTAAAATTTAATTCTGAAAAATTAATTTACTGTTGTTTGCCATTATACTATTTGCCATTAGTTTTACTGAAGACACTCTTAAGCCTTTTAAGACACTTTCAATTTCTTTCAGACAATAATTCTCTTTTCACACTGAAACATTTATGTACGACATCTCTAATTTCTTCAAAACTGGAATTATTCTGTAGCAACTTTACCGTTTGTGCGTTACTCTTTCAAGTTCTATAATATCGAAGTCCCAGTCTGCTTCTTTTACCAGTAGAGCTCTAATATTATCAGGTATAAGTTTGCTGGAAAACATCGATGGCTGATTCGGCAGGTGGGACTGGGCTTGATGTACTGAAGAAAAAAACAACAAAATATTGTTATACCAACTTTCTGCATTTCTATAATCAATATTTCAGGTTATCACAACATTCCAGTTTTGGTACAAATGTACTTTCTTTTCTTTCAGTTCAATTACCTGAGCAAATACCTTCATAAAAATAACAGCCCAGAAAAAGAATATTTCTGCTCAGTAACTGCCAAAGAAACATGTAGCAAATTCTTCTTGCCATTTAATGATATAGAAGACATTGCCCTACCTATAATGGGGTTTGAAAGTGCACCATCTGGCAAGTCACACTCCTCATGTTCAACTTAAAAACTCTAGAGTAGAATAGGCTGTCTTGCTTATATAATTACACTCGCACCTATAAAGTAACCAACCACACACAGCCCGTGCCCTGGCAATAAGTAAAATTGCTTTTGCCACTGACCATTACAAGCTGGGAACCAGTAAACCCTGCCTTACAGCAAGGTTAGTACAGTTCAACTCTTCTTTGCAGGAGGTATGATTAGCAGCTACTGGAGTCTGCAAGCTGAACTCGCTCACTGGTACATTAATTAAATGACTAGATTTCTAGAAGTGCTGTTGAGAATATGGTATTAACACAATTTACCTGAAGGTCTGTGAGTCATAGCATGGGCCTGATCTCCTTCCCTTAGATGTCGCTTCACATCTTGCTACAAAAATATTCATATTTTGTACAATTTAATAAACAACCTATACAATTTACAGGGTAATAAACTTTCATGGTGATATTTTCTAAGCTGAATAGATACTCGCATCATTGGGAAGATCATTTCAAGATGAAGTAAGAGAGGTACATTATATGACCACATCCATTGACCATGCAATAATGATATACATGTGTTGTCTAAATGAAGTGTTTGTTCTTGAAAAATATCAAATAAATTCTCTGAAAATGTTTAAACACCATATTAATCTATACTTTTTATGCAACAGCTCAACACTGTATTGTGTCTGGTCAATATTGTTCAATGTGACCTTGACCTTTTCATGTTACGTCTTCTGCATTTCATCTTAGAACAAAATAATACTAGAAAAACAACATGCACAAATTATTAAGATTTTAACTAATGTTCACTTTGAGACATTAATTAGTATCCGACTGTACACATCACTCTAATTTGACAAGTAATAATTTTTTTGTGTAAAAAAAAATGTTAAGATATTCACTTCAATACAGATTAAAAAAGCTAGTAAAAGAATCTTCAAGAAGAATGATTATATAATGGAGTTTAAATGTAAGAACTAATGTTACAATTCTACCAAAACAGGTTAAACCCGGAGTTAATTTTACTATCAGCTAGCTAAATGTGTTCCAAAAGTGAAAAGCCAGTCATGGGATATGGTTAATGTTGAGTTCTGTTCAACCTGGGCTGCATTTCCACTACCGTCCATGAACAGGCTCAATCAAACTGAGCCTGCAACATTTTCGTTTATGTTGTGTTGGGCGACCTGTGGTTTTCCACTTTTTTATTTTAAATATTTGATTTGTATGAAATATGTAATATTGTACAGTACCATGTGTACTATTTCAAAGTGCTTAAAGGGACTGGCCTCCAGATCGTTCAACAACAATTTTTTTGTTTTTAAAGATATCTGGAAATAAATGCTATATTTCATAAGAAGACTTTAAAACTTAATTACTGACAAACTATATGTTACGGAAACACATGAGAATTTGCTGTTTTTACTACTTTTTACGATGACAATCGAAAAGCGTTTGTAACGCTTTACTCAAGGTAAACTGTCTTGATTATAAATATCTATATTTTGAAGTTTTAAGTCACTACTTCCGTTATACAGCTATTGGTTATGACAATGGGAAAATGTCTTTATTGCCGTGGCGGTCCGGGTTCGAAACCCGACATGGTCATCTTTTTTTCTTGATTTGGAATTTTTAAAATATTTTAGAAACAAAAACTCATATTCTAATGTTCATAATATGACCAAACTTCAATTTGAAAGAAAGATTATTTTTAGCCAAATCTGGAGGTCAGTGCCTTTAAAATAAAAATATCATTGAATTTCTGATAAATGATTTTAAAGTCAGATAAAGGGAGTTATAAACAGTAAATGGCTAGGAACTGTTTTATCCAAACACATAGCCATGTCATCTTCAAAGACCTTTGACAGAGAACTGTCTTTACACTGCAAAAAAATTAAACCTTATAAAACTGATCATTAAAATGGCTCCACCATTTTAACCAAATTTACTCAAAATGAGACATCTTTTGCACATATTTCATAATTAAAACAAGGCAGTCTGAATGACAGCTAAATCCCCCGCCACTGCTATGGATAGTGAAAGGATAAAACCTTTGATTTTAGCTGTGACCTTGACCTTGAACTGACATGGCTGACTCATGAATTCTGCACAACGTCTTGATGAGGTGATCATTTGACCAAAGTTTCATGAAAATCCTTCAAGGGGTTTAGGAGATACAGAGCTGAAACCTTTGACCTTCAGTTGTGACCTTGACCTTGAGCTGACATGGCTGACTCATGAGTTCTTGATGAGGTGATCATTTGACCCAAGTTTGATGAAAATCCTTCAAGGGGTTAAGGAGATACAGAGTGGACACCAAATGGAAGGCTCAAACCTTCGACCCTTAGTTGTGACCTTGACCTTGAGCTGGCATGGTTGACTCATAATTTCTGCACATCGTTCTGATGAGGTAATCATTTGACCCAAGTTTTATAAAATTCCTTCAAGGGGTTAAGGAGATATGGAGCGGACACGAAATGGAAGGCTCAAACCTTTGACCTTCAGTTATGACCTTGACCTTGAGCTGACATGGCTGACTCATAAGTTCTGCACATCGCCTTGATGAGGTGATCATTTGACCCAAGTTTGATGAAAATCCTTCAAGGGGTTTAGGAGATATAGAGCGGACACAAAATGGAAGGCTCAAACCTTTGACCCTAAGTTGTGACCTTGACCTTGAGCTGGCATGACTGACTCATGGGTTCTGCACATCGCCTTGATGAGGTGATCATTTGACCCAAGTTTTATAAAATTCCTTCAAGGGGTTTAAGAGATATAGAGCGGACACAAAATGGAAGGCTCAAACCTTTGACCTTGAGTTGTGACCTTGACCTTGAGATGGCATGGCTGACTCATGGGTTCTGCACATCGTCTTGATGAGGTGATCATTTGACCCAAGTTTTATAAAATTCCTTCAAGGGGTTTAGGAGATATAGAGCGGACACAAAATGGCAGGCTCAAACCTTTGACCTTATGTTGTGACCTTGACCTTGAACCGACAAGGCTGACTCATGGATTCTGCACATCGTCTTGATGAGGTGATCATTTGACCCAAGTTTCATGAAAATCCTTCAAGGGGTTTAGGAGATATGGAAAGGACACGATTTTGTTACGGACGGAAGGACGGAAAGACGGAAGAACAGAAGGACGGACGGACGGAAGGATGGACGCAGACCATTCCTATAATCCCTCCGCCACGGCGGGGGATTAATAATATTAATTAACCCTTATCATGCTGGACACGACTGATTCTTCCTTTGCGTCCAGTGTAGATCATGATCAGCCTGCACATCCATGCAGTCTGATCAAGATCTGCACTGTTCGCCATTCAGTTAGTAACTTTTTGGTATGCACCCCTTTTCACAGTTAATGGTGCTGTCCAAATTGAAAGATGGACAAGTTCATTATAGAAATTTAGCAAGGTAAGGGTTAATCAATAAAATGAGCAATGTTGTCTCTTACTGTTCAGCTCTGAAATTTCAAATGCTTGCAAAAGAAATCAAGCTCAAATAATGTTCAAACATCTCTCCCTGCTAGATACTGGCAATTCTATTGGTCAAGAGATGTCATGTGACAACCTGATATATTCTATATTTTGTAAGAAAAAAAAAACAAGATGGATTCGGAGTTAGACAAAATGGCTGCTGCATTGTGGTGCATTTGTACCGATTTGGATCATCGCTGAAAAACTACAGGGTATTTGCTAGATTAACAGTTATTTCATTTGTTGCAAATACCAGTGTCTCAAAAAAGAAATCGTGAAATCAATATATTATTAAATGCTGAACATATCTGGCAGAATACACTTTAAAACAAAATCAATTAAAATCATGTTGTATAAATAAATAAAACATGCGTATCTTACTGAAACAAGTCCGCCCAGATAATCACTTGTCATGGGATCCCCATCCTTGAACTCTTGGGCAAAATACGGTGAATATAGCTCACTGGTACGTAAAATCTCTAAAACTTTATCTAAGGCCTGAGCTACAGTGAATGGGCTATTTTCCTGTGCTGTGTTAATAATGTTTATAACCTAAAATGAAAGCATAGGGCATAAGAAGTCATTGTTAGTATGAAAGTACATGTATTAGCATATATATATATACAGTGTAAAGCATGTACACAATCTAGCCTATCCAGCAGGTTTAACATAGCTGAAATATTTATCCAGATTTTGTATGGCAGTTTTCAAAGTATAATAAAAGCCTAAAATCTAAATCGGATATATCCTGTCTCTTTCCAGGACCAGTCTGCTTTTCTTTCTTTGGTCCTGGTACCAGTCCACTAATTTTTTTATTTTTGTCAAAGTTCCAGTCTGTTTTTAAAGGAAACTCTGGACAGGTCATCTTTCCTTATAGAAACTAATAGACTAAATCAGAAAAAAAATACTTGATAAATACAGGAACAGAAAATGATTTGTGTGTCCCTAATATTTATGGCCTTGACCTCAGTGCTAATAAAATGCTCAATAAAACCTGTGTAATCATGTGTAACCTTGACACAAGAGTTAGGGATCATGACCTTGTGTCAAAAGATTTTCATCTAAACTGCCATATTATGAAAACTTAACACCAAGGTCTGAGTTTAAAAACTGTTAGACAAAAAGGAAGGAATCATGTACTAAGATATTTCCTAAATTTTAGAAAAAACTAGAGCTTATAATATTTCATGCTAAATGTTACTCTAGTAAATATGAGAGACAAACTCTCCTATAAGAGAAATTTCTATTGTTTTTAAAATTACATAAAAGAGTCTAGCTAGTGTTAATATCAGTATTTAAACTTATATATGATCTAAAATATTGTCTAAACTAAAACAAGAGGGCCAAGATAGCCCTAGGTCGCTCACCTAAGACACACACCATAACAGTGTAAAACATGTTTGAACTAGTGATTTCATGGAAACAAATATTCTGACCAATTTTCATTAAGATTGGACCAAAAAATTGGTCTCTTGCGATAAAACAAGCATTTTCTTCTATATGACCTAGTTTCTGACCCTATATGACCCATGTTCAAACTCGACCTAGATTTTATCAAGGCAATCATTCTGACCAAAA
Organism: Mercenaria mercenaria; assembly: GCF_021730395.1. Lineage (NCBI taxonomy): Eukaryota > Metazoa > Mollusca > Bivalvia > Venerida > Veneridae > Mercenaria > Mercenaria mercenaria. The sequence goes on from NC_069368.1 coordinate 11,440,292, forward strand.
TTCATGAAGATCAATTGAAAAATACAGCCTCTATCACATACCCAAGTTTTTTCTTTTATTTGACCTAGTGACCTAGTTTTTGACCTCAGATGACCCATATTCAAATTCCACCTTGATTTCATTAAGGCAATCATCCTGACCAAATTTCATAAAAATCAATTGAAAAAAACAGTCTCTATTGCATACACAAGATTTTTCTTTAATTTTACCTAGTGACCTAGTTTTTGACCCCAGATGACCCATTTTCGAACTCGGCCTAGATTTTATCAAGGTAATCATTCTGGCTAAATTTCATGAAGATCAATTGAAAAATACAGCCTCTATTGCATACACAAGGTTTTTCCTTGATTTGACCTAGTGACCTAGTTTTTGACCCCAGATGACCCATTTTCGAACTCGGCCTAGATTTCATCAGGGTAATCATTCTGACCAAAATTCATGAAGATCAATTGAAAAATACAGCCTCTATCGCATACACAAGGTTTTTCTTTGATTTGACCTAGTGACCTAGTTTTTGACCCAAGATGACCCATTTTCGAACTCGGCCTAGATATCATCAAGGCAATCATTCTGACCAATATTCATGAAGAATAATTGAAAAATACAGCCTTTATCGCATACATAAGGTTTTTCTTTGATTTGACCTAGTGACCTAGTTTTTGACCCAGATGACCCATTTTCGACTCAGCTAGATTTCATCAAGGCAATCATTCTGACCAATATTCATAAGTTCAATGAAAAATACAGCCTCTATCGCATACACAAGGTTTTCTTTGATTTGACTAGTGACCTAGTTTTTGACCCGAGATGACCCATTTTCGAACTCGGCCTAGATTTCATTAAGGCAATCATTCTGACCAATATTCATGAAGATCAATTGAAAAATACAGCCTCTATCGCATACACAAGGTTTTTCTTTGATTTGAACTAGTGACCTAGTTTTTGACCCGAGATGACCCATCTTCGAACTCGGCCTAGATTTCATCAAGGTTATCATTCTGACCAATACTCATGAAGATTAATTGAAAAATACAGCCTCTATCGCATACACAAGGTTTTTCTTTGATTTGACCTAGTGACCTAGTTTTTGAAACGAGATGACCAATTTTCGAACTCGGCCTAGATTTCATCAAGGTTATCATTCTGACCAATATTCATGAAGATTAATTGAAAAATACAGCCTCTATCGCATACACAAGCTAAATGTTGACAGACAGACGACAGACGACGGACATCGAGCGATCAGAAAAACTCACCTGAGCATTGCTCAGGTGAACTAAAAATGTTAGAATACAGAATTAAATTTCATTTAAAGTTATATATGAACACAAGTAAGAGTAGCAATGTATGAAATAATTTCAATTGTCTTTTTTTTCTTAAATATAACTTTTAACATTTGGCTTGAATATTCTACATAAAATAATTGAGCTACGCCATGTGAAAACTAACATAGTGGCTTTGCGACCAGCATGGATCCAGACCAGCCTGCACATCCGCGCAGTCTGGTCAGGATCCATGCTGTTCACTTTCAAAGCCTATTGCAATTAGAGATGCGCAGGCTGGTCTGGATCCATGCTGGTCGCAAAGCCACTATGTTGGTTTTCCCATGGCACCGCAAAAAAATTTTACTGAAAAAAACTAGAGCTATCACTAAAGGTGATGAATGTACACTCCCCCCCCACCCCGCATGCACTGACACAGTACATTGCAATTTGACGCACACAAGATTGCATAATTATGTGGACTGTATGTATATAGACTGTGTATACAGTATAGTAACAAAAAACAAAGTCCCATAACTATGCAGAATATTAATCTAAAAGAACGTAACATGCACAATGCACAACTAGGGTTGGTACTGATCACTTGTGTGAAGTTTCATTAAATTGTGTGCAAGGGTTTGGAAGATTAGGCGCGCACAAGACTGCATATGCAGACTGTATGTACATAGTATGTTAACAAGAAACGAAGTCCCATAACTGTAATTTTTGTCGTTGAAATAACCTAACATGCCCCATGCACAACTACTGTTGTTACTGATCACTTGTGTGAAGTTTCATTAAACTGTGTCAAGGGGATGAGGAGGGATGGTGCGCACAAGATTGTTTCTATGTATATAGCTTAGTAACAAAAAACAAAGTCCCGTAACTCTGCAATTTTTTTTTCTGAAAGAACCTAACATGCCCCATGCACAACTACTGTTGTTACTGATCACTTGTGTGAAGTTTCATTAATTTGTGTCAAGCGGATGAGGAGAGATGGTGCACACAAGATTGTGTCTATGTATATAGTATAGTAAAAAAAAAAAAAGTCCCATAACTCTGCAATTTTTTTCTTCTGAAAGAACCTAACATGCCCCATGCACAACTACTGTTGTTACTGATCACTTGTGTGAAGTTTCATTAAATTGTGTCAATGGGATGAGGAGAGATGGTGCGCACAAGATTGTGTCCACGGACAGACAGACGGACGGACAGACAGACAGACAGACAACCTGAAACCAGTATACACCCCCTTACAACTTTGTTGTCCTGGGGTACAAAAACAATATGTCATCCATAAAATTGGGCATCGTAATTATTAACCTCTGTGTGACCTTGACCTTTGAGCTATGACTTTGTGTCTTACGCTTTTCTTGTCAAATTTTTTCAGACAAGTGACTCCTATATAGAAACTTGCAGAAAAAGTTAATGATAGGAAACGAACAATCACCTTTTTTTTTTTCTTTACCTCTTTTGTTTGACCTTGACCTTTTAGCTAAAGGTCTGAGACTTAGATTTAACAAGTTTTGATAATTATCGTGAAAATTTGTGCAAAATTATTCAAAAGCCCTTCCATGCATATATAAGTTACAGACTAGACAAGAAAAATCACAAAGTCACAAAGTATTTGTCCTCCAATTTGTTCATTTGTTTGGGGGTTTAACACTGTTTTTCAAAAGTATTTCAGTATGTACATGGCAAAGCTTCTGATCAATCAAAACTGGGACAAATTGACACAGTGCAAACATATATTTCTAAAAACCTGCAGGCGACTAAATGACCACTGGTTTTCAGTGAAAGACAGAAAGACAGACGGACAGACCAAGAGAAAGATTACTAAGAGCAAACTAAAAATTCTGATACATTTCTTTAAAAAATAGTGACACAAAGGAATGGTGTATATTACGTCAATAAACTTACCTTTGTAATTGGTGCTTCTATCGTCATGGAGTGTATCCGAGCGAATGATTCCCTTCTCCGCGGTACACCATGGATACCACCTGAGAGAAAACCAAGTTTAACGTTATTAATGTTGGGAGTTGTATAAATAACTTGAAATTCTTGCATCATTCATGTTTGCCAACCTTATTTGAGCCGTGCCATGAGAAAACCAACATAGTGGGTATGCAACCAGCATGGATCCAGACCAGCCTGCGCATCCGCGCAGTCTGGTCAGGCTCCATGCTGTTCGCTTTTAAAGCCTATTGGAATTGGAGAAACTGTTAGCGAACAGCATGGATCCTGACCAGACTGTGCGGATGCGCAGGCTGGTCTGGATCCATGCTGGTCGCATACCCACTATGTTGGTTTTCCCATGGCACGGCTCATTTTTTTTCATTAACTATTCTGAGGGAAGAATGACTGACAGCTTAAGGTTATAAGAACTGTTCATTTATAAGAATATCTTCCCAATCAATCACACAACAAATGTTTCAGTGAACGATCAAAGTCTGCACTGACAAAGTGCTTTTGTCATTGAATATCTATATATTTTGATACATATTATGTAAAACTTAGAAAACAGTAACCAATTTCATGCAAGAGAGCAACAACAGTTCCTGACCATTCTTAAAGGGCAAGGAATGCCTGACAACAATTTCATGTTACATGACAACCATCTTTAATCCTTTTATAAGGCTCAAAGAATTCTTTAAATCGGACCACTACTGATTTTTGAAATTCAAGAAAATGGCTGATCATTACGGCAGCCATTTTAGTGTGTTTATGACATCATTAAAACATTGCTGGATTCTTTGTTTAGCAAATAACCTTTTTATTAGGTCAATTTTCACTGTGGCTTGAGTGTATGGTACAAAAATTATTTCCCAGAAATAAAGGTATACAGTTCAAATATATTTCTGGAAATGTAAATTATATCCACTATTTTGTTTAATGCTTCCATGGAAACAATATGGCTGCAATTTAGAACAAATACTGAAATGTTTATAACTTCTTCATTTTTAAGCCAATTTTGAAAATTCATTCACTTCCTTAATTAATGAAGTAAGAAATTCTAGCAGACAGAATTTACAAAAAAATAACATTGCCATTTTCTGTAAGTTGACTTCATAGGTTACTGCTGCATAAAGTTAACAAATACACTCAATATGTCTACGCTATGAGCAGCCTGACCTCTAACAAAACCTTTCCACCAAATTTTGATGAAATCCAATCAGATGCTTTGTGGAATAGGTAAGACTTTCTTATAAAATCTTTTTTAGTGTGTGTTGGGTTTAATGGTGCAAGAAGATCTCCTCCATGCATTATTTCATCACAGGTGAGCACCTTGATAGAACCATGACCATGTGTAAGTGATCTTATGTAAGTGACCTTATGTAAGTCAGCTGGAAGGCTTCCTCACATGAAGATTCAACATCCCCCGAGTGAGGCTCGAACCCTGATCAGTTAAGGGGGAAAGTGATCTGAAGTCAGTGACTTTAACCACTCGGCCACAGAGGCCCCTATGAAATTAATATATTAATATTATATTAAACAGTTATTAACCAATAAAAATTCATCAGACAAGAACATCACGGTAACTATCTACACTGGATTTTGTATTAAACTATCCTACCAAGTTTCAATAAAATCCACCAAGCTGTGATATGTAATGAAATGACAGACAGATTGGACAGTAAAAACACATTAAAAAAAAAATCATAGACAACAATAATCAAAATTATTATATGCAACAGAATAGTTCAGAAATTTTTATCATTACTCACCATAATAAACTGGCCATTTTTCCATTTTTTTGCTGCAACAACTTTACTATCAGAAATAACTAGAAGCTTCTTTTTCTTATGACTGACTGTTTTACAAAGAATTTTTTGACATTTTTTAAGAAAGTTATTTTTATTCATTTATATTTTACAAATAACTAATTTATCCACAATATTTCTAAACTTATAACTAGATCTTACAATTCAATTTTGCAGAAAAGCAATTATTCCTTAAAAAAGGTATGCAAACTCAATGTTAAATATGTATTTTGTAAACATGAAATCCGGAAAAACAAATGCAAATGTATATCACAGCTTTAGTTTAAGTTTCATTGAAAAATATAAAAGTTTAGATTATCTTAATCTTATATCTTAATCTTAAACTTCTTGCCACGTAAATGTCCTATAATTTAGCCCTAGCTTTGATCACTCTTAAAAAAAAACACACACACACACACACACACAAGAAACAGTCTCCTTTAGGTTGACTGGCCAGAAAATAGTCCCTGATGGTCAATAAAAGAGTTATGTTTTGTAATACCATGTTGAAAGAAATTCAATACAAAATTAACACTTAATTTACAGTGGAGAGAGGCTATATAATGCTGTGATTAACCTACAGAGCAGTCTCTCACACAACATGGTCAGAATGCTGACCATTCACACCCTATAAAATCAATCTGCAAATTCTGTTTGTTGCAATAACATCAAGTAAGGACTTTGTCTGCTTACTGATATGATTTTATTTAACCCATACCCTGCTAAATTTCTGTAATGAGCTTGTCCATCTTTCAATTTGGACAGTACCATTAACTGTTAAAAGGGGTGCATACCAAAAAGATACTGACTGAATGGCGAACAGTGCAGATTATGATCAGACTGCATGGATGTGCAGGCTGATCATGATCTACACTGGTCGCAAAGGCAGAATCAATCAGCATGATAAGGGATAAGAAATCATATATATAGCAGAACCATGATTAAATATATTTAAACATGACAAAGAATTAATATTCCTACAGAATAACTTCACAGCTGTGCAGAGACAGAAAGAAATATTCTAAATTTGTGTATAACTTCTTCGAATGTGAACTACAATTTCTCATGAAAGACATATTTATAACCTGTTCGAAGGAGAACTACTGTTATACATGAAAGATTATATATATCTGATATATTAGAAACTTAAAATAATATGAGCCATGCCATGAGAAAACCAACATAGTGGCTTTGCGACCAGCATGGATCCAGACCAGCCTGCGCATCCGCGCAGTCTGGTCAGGATCCATGCTGTTCGCTTTCAAAGCCTATTGGAATTAGAGAATCTGTTAGCGAACAGTATGGATCCTGACCAGACTGCGCGGATGCGCAGGCTGGTCTGGATCCATGCTGGTCGCAAAGCCACTATGTTGGTTTTCCCATGGCACGGCTCATATATAGCAAAGGGGTATTTTAATCAAACACTTAAAATTGGTGACAAACTGCAGGGAATAATTCATTTGAACAGGCCACACCCTTATGAAAATGTTTTTTTACTGATATTAATCTGGGCTGATGCTGACCAAAGACCTTGATCTGTTACTTAATGGAGAAGTCCCCTATATCGGACAATGTAATAATTTCTACCCAATAACTGATGTATCTGTCACTGCAAGCAACTTGTGAAAACTCAGGCTGCAAAAACTGTTATTGAACAGAACAATACCTGTGATAATTCACACAGCTTATAAATAATTAAACTGGCAAAATACTCCTACTGAATGTCATTATACAATGATCAGTGTAATGTGTCCTAAAACATGACATTGACATAGCACATGTGCCACGTGTAACAGATTAAGGTATCGGATCCACAAACAGGTAACATTTTGATGTCTGGCGACCCCATGTTTTTTTGGTATCATTTGAAAGAGTTTTGTCTGCTGAACAAGAATTGGTAAATAAAATGACCATAAATAATATGCACGAATCACTGGTCACGTTTTTGACTGCAAAATCTTACACTGTAATAATTGGATTTCTGTTGAAGTACCACATAAGACTATAAAATAAATAAATAAAAATTCTATTACATATTTTTGTAATGTAATTTATATTTTCTTTTTTTTTCAGTAGACAATACATTTCCAAATGTTACTAATATTATATGAGCTTACCAGGCACCAATATTTGATATGTTCTAATAGGTATTGTTATATAGACCTTAATGCATATTTGTGGATCGGATACCTTAACCAGACTTCCCCAATTGCTATCAATATTCTAAGAGAAATATTTCATAATTACTTGTTAATTGTCAATTAACATTTACCTAAAGCAAGTAGTGTGGAGGAGAACTAAGTACTTTATTGTCAGATTTTACAGAGAAGTATCAATTTATCTGATTATTGTATTAACATGAGTAATGATAAAGTGTCATAGAAAAATGTCAAAATGTTCTTAGATGTTCCTAGGCAGAATGTTAATTTGGCTTAATTTTTTGTATGTTACTGAGGGATTTGCAAATATTTGTAGAGTTGACTCTGAAAGTGACTTTAATATCTTAAAAGAGTTTTTTTTATTTGTGTTTAGTTCAGTCAACAGCTAACTAATACATGCCTATCGTGCAGCCATAAAACTAATAGAAAATCCATACATCCAAGGCTTATGCATTAGATGAGAAATCAGCGCTTGCTCATGTAAATGGCACAATGGAAATAAATAGAAAATCCTAAGATCTCACCTAATCTATTTACATGGTTTTATTCCAATTGAGAATTTAAAAGGTAAAGGTAAAGGTCTTGTTTATTATAGTGTCACCCCTATTGAAAGGACCAGCCAATTTGGCTTATGAGACACCTTTATTGTGCGTAACAATTACCTCCTAACTCCTACCACTATGCCAGGTGCCAGGCGGATAGAAGTCAGTAACCATTCATTTAATTAGCTCACGGCTCATGAACCGGCTTTTTCAAAAAGTCCCATGACAAACATCCCCTGGACGAACGCTCCCCATGGGACTCGAACCTTCGACACACCGATCCCGAGGCGGACGCCTTAACCACTGGACCACGGTGTCATGTACTTCATCAATGAGCACTTCTAAATTAACATATATTGATGTAGCAATGTTCTGAATTTGGACATCTCTGTTGCTGAGCAACAGTTTCATAAACCCATAGACATACATACATGTACGAAATACTAAAATAAAAGCTATAATTTATATATATACCATTTGCAATTTGAGTGAAGTAGTCTGCATCCTTCAATTTATCGTAGAAGTTTGAGGTATCTAGATGGGAGCTGCGCACACTCACATAATGAGTTGCTTTTCTGAAATAATATATACACAGTTAGTCATACAAAATTCACAGGTTTCAGAAAACGTTTTTATTTCTAACACGGCCAAACAACAACAAATCACTAAATGAGATATATCATTTCTTCAGTAAGTGGCCAAATTATTCCAATTTATTCTTGATTTAAGTCATACCTACATATGTGTTAACAAATAATGCCACTCTTCATGACTGTTTATATAAGTAGCCAACTAAAATCCTACTTTAATTCTCTACCTATTTTTCTTCTGCATTTGTATCACCTGACCATCTATTACATTTCCGTATTACATATATTATATTTTGTATTTGCTTATGCAAGAATTTTAACTTGAATCTCCATGTTAACTTAGTTTAAACATATTTTATTTCAGTAATACAAGAAATATTAACAAAACATTAATTAAGGAATTGGACAGAAAGCTGTTATCAGCTTACGGTTGTCCTCTCCTTAACTTAACCCTTATCATGCTGGACTGATTCTGCCTTTGCAACCAGTGTAGATCATGATCAGTCTGCACATCCATGCAGTTTGATCATGATCTGCACTGTTCACTATTCAGTCAGTATCTTTTAGGTAAGCACCCCTTAAACAGTTAATGATACTGTCTAAGTTGAAAGATGGACAAGTCCATTATAGAAATGTAGCAGGATAAGGGTTAAGGGTAAAACCTGTTGACTATTCAAAGCATCGGAATGGCTATCATCATCAGGAAACACTTGACAGCATGTGTTTAAAAGATGGAATCATGTCTGTCTGTAGGATTATCCAATTTTTTGTGTGAAAACAAAGCACAAAATTCAAAGATTATTACAATATGGCATAGATTTGGATTCATACCCATCCGAAAACGTAGTGTCTGGACTTAAATACCGGCTCATTCAATATGTTTTTTTGAATGGATATTAGTCAAACTAGAAAATGCTTTTGTAAAAAAGTGCATGTCTCCCCCAATGCAAAGTCCTATAGGCAGGAAGTCAATAGGGGTCAGGAGCGAAAGTCAAAGAGACACTGATGCTTGGCTGCAATAGGGATCATCTACTTGGCATGTCCAGTCATCCCGCTAAATTTCAACACTCTTGGCCTAGTGGTTCTCAAGTCACTGTTCAGGCTCCTGTGACCTTGACCTTTGATCAAGTGACCTCAAAATAAATAGGGGTCATCTACTCTGCATGTCCAATCACCCTATTAAGTTTCAACATTGTAGGTCAAGTGGTTCTCAAGTTATTTCCAAACAATGATTTTACATGAACAGGCCACTGTGACCTTGACCTTTAACAGACTGACCCCAAAATCAATAGGGGTCATCTACTCTGCATGTTCAATCATCCTATGAAGTTTCAACATTCTGGGTCAAGTGGTTCTCAAGTTATTGATCGGAACTGGTTATCAATGTTCTGGCCTCTGTGACCTTGAACTTTAACAGAGTGACCCAAAAACAATAGGGGTAATTTACTCTGCATGAACAATCATCCTATGAAGTTTCAACATTTTGGATCGAGAGGTTCTCAAGTTATTGACTGGAAATGGTTTTCCATGTTCAGGCCCCTGTGACCTTGACCTTTAACAGAGTGACCCTAAAATCGTTAGGGGTCATCTACTCTGCATGACAAATAATCCTATGAAGTTTCATCATTCTGGGTCAAGTGGTTCTCAAGTTACTGACCGGAAATGGTTTTCAATGTTCGGGCCCCTGTGACCTTGACCTTTAACAGAGTGACCCCAAAATCGTTAAGGGTCATCTACTCTGCATGACCAATCATCCTATTATGTTTCAACATTCTGGGTCAAGTGGTTCTCAAGTTACTGACCAGAAATGGTTTTCAATGTTCAGGCCACTGTGACCTTGACTTTTAACGGAGTGACCCCAAAATCGATAGGGGTCATCTATTTTGCATGTACAATCATCCTATGAAGTTTCAACATTCTGGGTCAAGTGGTTCTCTAGTTATTGATCGAAAATGGTTTTCAATGTTCAGGCTCCTGTGACCTTGACCTTTGATGGAGTGACCCCAAAATCAATTGGGGTCATCTACTCTTCATGATTAATCATCCTATGAAGTTTCAACATCCTGGGTCAAGTGGTTCTCTAGTTACTGATTGGAAATGGTTTTCAATGTTCAGGCCCCTGTGACTTTGACCTTTGACGGAGTGACCCCAAAATCACTAGGGGCCATCTACTCTTCATGACCAATCATCCTATGAAGTTTCAACATTCTTGGTCAAGTGGTTCTCTAATTATTGATCGGAAATGGTTTTCAATGTTCAGGCCCCTGTGACTTTGACCTTTGACGGAGTGACCCCAAAATCGTTAGGGGTCATCTACTCTTCATGATCAATCATCTTATGAAGTTTCAACATTCTGGGTCAAGTGGTTCTCTAGTTACTGATCGGAAATGGTTTTCAATGTTCAGGCCCCTGTGACCTTGACCTTTGATGGAGTGACCCCAAAATCAATAGGGGTCATCTACTCTTCATGATCAATCATCCCATGAAGTTTCGACATTCTGGGTCAAGTGGTTCTCCAGTTATTGATCGGAAATGGTTTTCAATGTTCAGGCCCCTGTGACCTTGACCTTTGACTGACTGACCCCAAAATCATTAGGGGTCATCTACTCTTCATGACCAATCACCCTATGAAGTTTCAACATTCTGGGTCAAGTGGTTCTTTAGTTACTGATCGGAAATGGTTTTCAATTTTCAGGCCCCTGTGACCTTGACCTTTGACGGAGTGACCCCAAAAACAAGAGGGGTCGTCTACCTCAGCAGCCCTACAACCCTATGAAGTTTGATGGTTCTAGGTCAAATGGTTCTCCAGTTATTGCTCGGAAATGAAGTGTGACATACGGACGGACGGACGGGGAACGCACAGATGGTCAGGGCAAAAACAATATGTCTCCCCTAGAGGGGGGGAGACATAAATATATGAACCTATTTTACAGAACAACATTAAATAACCTAATCATATATTCTTTCCACACATCATGTATATAACATATTTAGAGACGATGTGCTGTACAGGGGTGAACCATTAAGCAACTTCTCATACTTATCAATTAGAATAAAAATTTCATAAAATCTATAATCCATAGCAATCTGTAAAACAATTCTGAAATTGCTGATAAATATTAACTGGTCCTAGATCGCTCACCAAGTTTCAAAGCTTCTTTTTAACTTTTGTTAGGGGACGTACCAGGAAAATACCTGTGAATTCATTCTGAAATTTGGATGGTAGATTTTTTTAAGTCATATGGTGGAGGAAGACACAAGGTGCCCTTCGGTGCATTATTTCATCACAGGCAGCCACCTGTAAAGAATCACCGATCTTCCATAAGCCAGCTGGATGGCTTCCTAACATGAAGAATTCAATGCCCCGAGTGAGACTTGAACCAACATCGGTGAGGGGTAAGTGATTCAAAATCAGCAATATTAGCTACTGAGCCACGAGCCACCAGATCTAAACTTGACAAAGCATTCTGGTACAGTTGTCATTGAAAAAACCCTGATTTTATTTCATGATATCACGTTTAGAGACAGATATGCACATTTGTAAATAATACTCTTTCCTTTTGGTATATTTTCGTTGAAATCGGAGAAGGATATATGACCATTTATGAAGGAGTCTTTTTAGAGCAGAGCAATATTGCAATGAATGGATCATACCACAAGAATATTATAGAGGAAAACGATGAGCAAAATGCTAGTAAAAATGCACTATGACTGTGATCAGTATTGTTTCGGCATTTCATAAACATGAAATTTGATTCAATGTTTAACTTATTTTTGTAGCGGAGAGCATTGTAATAACCATCATTCAGCCTATCCATTTATCATGTCTTTGCTGAATGATAATAATTTTTACTTCTGCCATAAGCGGGAGCCATCTGGCTTGTGTAACTACATGAACTTTAACGTGAATTAATTTCAAACTCAGTTGTAAAGAACACATTTCTACATCCCAATGTGACATTCCACTCAAAATTTTAAGATTTACTGCCATTTTGGTAACACACTTCAAGTATGCAAATTTATAAATTCACTGCTAAATGTGTAATAATATTTATGACCAATTCATACATATCTTGAATAATTATAATCTTTTTGATGAAGAAATTCCATACTCAGAGCAAACATTTACCTAGTGTAATTTTCGGCAGTGTCTCACTGCCTTCTTCACCACTGACTGACCGGTTATGGTAGGTCACGTGACCTTCCTACGTCACGTGATCGGAGGAGAGGTCCATAGACGGGGGGAAGCTCCAGGCCCTCATCTCGGTTGAGCGATGGTCTCCGCTGTTTTATCTCTATAGCCTCTTTGACTTTGTGTTTGATAAGTCCACTTTCACTTGTCAGAATCTTAGTGTTTTCAGATTTGATGGTATGTCCGGTGTTTTGACAATGTTCATGTATGGCTGAATTTGTTCTGGTCACATGCTCTTTAAGTCTAGTCTCCAGTGTTCTGGCAGTTTCCCCGATGTAACCTTCTTTGCAGTTTTCACATTTCACATGGTATATAATTCCACATTTTTTCATGTGATCACGTGACCTTCCTACGTCACGTGACCTACCATAACCGGTCAGTCAATGCTGAAGAAGGCAGTGAGACACTGCCGAAAATTACACTAGGTAAATGTTTGCTCTGAGTATGGAATTTCTTCATCAAAATGTTAAGTCCAGAGCATGGGAACAACATCATCAGTTGAATTATAATCTTTTTCTTCCTAAATGCCTTTTTCTTTAACAAACAACAATAGGTGAGAAAAATAAACGGTCACCTTTCATTGTCATTGTATGATTGAGTAATTAACAGTAAAAATATAATCAGCATATATTTAACTAAGTGCAGTAAAGTAACTGTTACATAAAAGTACAATCATTGTTGTAATTCATCAGAAGTTTTTATGACAGGAGATAATCATCTGAATACATATTTCAAATTTATCAAAGCAGTTAGTTCCTTGACAGTAAATAAATATATTCACCACACAGAGGTGAAAACCACTGAAAATTTACTGACTGAATAGCAGACCATGATCAGCCTGCAGGCTTATCTTGGTCTGCACTGACCGCAAAGGCAAAATTACTTGCCGCCAGCTGGTGAAAAATTAACAGAACAAATATAACTCTATATTTTCTGACAGTACCAATATGGTTCCGGGAATTTTACCTTTTGTCCGGGACATACACCGTGACATTGGTATTCGGTCTGTTTCATGCAAAAATATCATAATATTACATGTAGTTTCCTGAGATAAACTTTGTTCACTCGCTTGTTAATTTGCTGCAAATGTTGTCTAACTTGCTAAGTGAGGTAAATACATGTACGGGTAATACGTATCTATAGTTCGGCACGTGAATTTATTGTGTTCCCGAGGTGAACAGAATTAGGAGACTTATTATATACGAAGAATCAACCTGGTCATCGTGATTTAGATTCTAGCTAATTTGGTATCATTCTAAAGCTTAAATATTTATCTAATAATTAAATTGAATCCTTAAAGGAATAAAATAAATCTTGTAGATAAAATCGACAATATAAAATATTTGGAGTCGGGTCAATTTTCATGGGTCGGTCGGCAAAGGCATTCAACATTTTAATTTAGAATATGTGTGACAATGGATCTAGATCTTATACAACCTTTTAAAATATTTATCGTTTAATTGACCGTTTTCAATAATCTCTTCCATAAAGGCTACATGTAGCTTTACCGCCAACGTGCTAAAAACAAAGAGATTTACGACTATTGTTCCTAATTTAAGTATCATAAAACAGTTATTGATTGCATAATCCTGTCAGTTCTTAATCAGGGTCATCAAAATAACTGACTGTAACTTAATCAGTGTCATCAAAAGATCATCGCATGATCAAAGCAGGCTTAATCAATGCGTGTCCTGCTCAAGGGCATGAAACTGATTAGGAATAAACAATGTGACACCGTTTATTGTGTAAAATTCAACAACTTAAAGACAAAAAACAAGTTTCTGGGGGGAGTATTTTATTTGTTCCTGTATTTTTATTTTTCCGGGACATTTCAAGACCGTCAAGGACACCGTGACGAGTATGTAATTTCCGGGACAATCCCGGACAATCCGGGACATATCACATGTATGTTTAAAGGTATTTCTATTTTAAGCTCTAATGGCCCAAAACAGGGTTAAGTGCAACCATTTAAACAAAATGAAGAGAGGACTTTACCATAATGCTACAGTGCAAGTTTGATGAAAATCCACCAAGCAGTTCATTAAATGAAGTTATTTAAAGGTTTTTCTATTTTCAGCTCTATTAACCCACAAAAGGGGCCAAACGCACCATGCCCCCTTTTTTAACAAACTTGTGAGTGGACCTTACTATGGTGCTACAGACCATATTTGATGAAAATCTATCTTGCAGTTCATGAGATGAAGTCATTTCAAGGTTTTTCTATTTTAAGCTCTAGTGGCCCCTAAAAATAGCCGAGTACACTCACCTGAATAAATCTGAGAGAAGACCTTGCCAGGATACTACAGACCAAGTTTGGTGTAGTTGTGACCATTAATTTGTTTGACAGAAGATGTTTTTCTAAACTGTGGACAACAGACAAAGGAAGATTAAAGACAAATGTCAGACTATCCATCTAAACTATTAGCTCACCCTGAAGCTTAGGTGAGCTAAAAACTGAGCTGGAATGAAAAATAAGTTGCATACAAAATTTTAACTGAATCAGAAAAAATTTGAAAAAGGGCTATACTTTACATTTAATTCAATATAATTTAATATCCAGGAAAATCAGTTCCTCATGAATATTAATGATTTCTCAGAAGTTGCGCTAAGAAAACTGCATGACCTGGTTACACATTCCGAGATCATCAAGTGAATGAAGTATTGCCATGCAATACAAAGTCCCCTATTGGAAGGCACCTAATTTTCTCTACAACAGAATAACATAATGAACTGATATATGTCAATGATGTATTAAGCAATATAGTACTATATAATCAATATGTTATAACATAACACTTGGATTAAAATTTGCATATACGAAAACCTACAGTTGTTGATTGTTTCATAACATCTATAACTATAAACAAGAGTGCTAGAATGTTATAATATATGCCCATCATAGCAAATTTCTTTACACTAGCACCTGTATTTTCATATGGAATTTCTATAGCCAATTATAAACAAGAGCACCGCCTTGCGGGTGCAGACGCTTATCTGATTTTTTTGTCTCTGTATAATTGAAATATTGTCATACCCATGATTTTCTAAGTCCAAAAGGGGCCATAATTATTGCAAAAAAAGCAATGTAGAGTTACGGTACTTGCTGTGCAGTCAGCTTTTAATGGCGAATAACTGCTCCAAGTTTTAAAGCAATAGCTTTCACCCTTAAGGAAAAAACTTAACCAAGAAATATAATACTTTCTAAGTCCAAAATGGGGCATAATTCTTGCAAAGAGCAGGATGGAGTTATGTTTCTTGCTGTACAGAGTTAGCTTTTGATGGTGAACAAGTGTTGCAAGTTTTAAAGCAATAGTTTTGATAGTTTAGGAGAAAAGCTGACATAAACACAAAACTTAACCAAGAAATCTGATGTTACTAAGTCCAAACAGGGCCATAATTCTTGCAAAAAGCAGGATGGAGTTATGTTTCTTGCTGTACAGAGTCAGCTTTTGATGATGAACAAGTGTTGCAAGTTTTAAAGCAATAGCTTTGATAGTTTAGGAGAAAAGATGACCTAAACATAAAACTTAACCAAGAAATCTGATATTTCCTAAGTCCAAAAGGGGGCCATAATTCTTGCAAAAAGCAGGATGGAGTTATGTTTCTTGCTGTACAGAGTCAGCTATTGATGGTGAACAAGTGTTGCAAGTTTTAAAGCAATAGCTTTGATAGTTTAGGAGAAAAGCCGACTTAAACATAAAACTTAACCAGGCAACGCCGATGCCGACACAGACCCCTGACGCCGATCAAGTGATGAAATAACTCATCATTTTTTTTCAAAAAATCAGATGAGCTAAAAAGGTTATAATATCAGTTATTCATAGTAACAACAAAGGGAAGTTATTCCTATTAAAAAAAAATTCTATATAGTATAAGTCCACACAAAACTCTTTGTCAGGTAGAGATACGTCAAAATACACCTAAAAATTGGATGTAACATGTGTGTTGTACCACAGAAAAGTGGTCTCATTTTTTTCTTACGGCCAGTAGTAAAAAAGTTACAATATAAGCTATTTATAGTAACAACAAAGGGAAGTAATTCTAAAAACAAGGGTGCCTCGTGGTGGTGAACATTTGTGCCAAGTTACATACATGAAGAAGAAATGCTCCAGACAAAGTCATTCTTGAATTTGACCTTTGACCTCTAAGTGTGACCTTGACCTTTATGAAAAGGGCCAGAGTTTTGTACATGACATGTTGTCTCATGCAGGGGAACATTTATGCCAAGTAATATTCTAATCCCTTGATGGATGGCAGAGTTCTGGTCCGTACATGAAAATAAAATCTATTGACCTTTGACCTCCAATTGTGACCTTGACCTTTGAGCTAGGGGTCCGGGTCTTGCACCATGACATGTCATCTCATCATGGGGAACATTTGTGCCAAGTAATATTAAAATCCCTTCACGAATGGCAGAGTTATGAACCGGACAGGAAAAAAAGCCCAGTGTTGACCTTTGACCTCTAATTGTGACTAACTAGGGTTCTGGGTGTTGTGCATGACACGTTGTCTCATCATGGGGAACATTTATGCCAAGTAATATTGTAATCCCTTGATGGATGACAGAAACTTTTGACCTCTGACCTCCAAATGTGACCTTGACCTTTGAGCTAGAGGTTCAGGTGTTGCGCATGACATATCAACTCATCATGGTGAACATTTGTGCCAAGTAATATTAAAATATTTAATGAATGACAGCGTTATGGACCAGACAGGAAACAGACCCTGTTCATGCCATGTTAACATTTGACTGCCAAAGGTGACCTTGACCTTTGAGCTAGGGGTCTGAAAGTTGCGCAAGACACATCCTGTTATCATGAGGTACATTTGTGCCAAGTAATATTAAAATCCCTTCATGGGTGGCACAGCTATGGACCGGACAGGAAAAGAGCCTTGTTGACCTTTGACCTCCAATTGTGAACTTGACCTTTGAGCCAGGGGACCGGGTTTTACACATGACATGTCGTCTCATAATGGAAAACATTTGTGCCAAGTAATATCATAATCCCTTCATGAATGACAGATTATGGACTGGACACAAAATTGCAGACTGACGGACGGACCGACGGAATGATGGAAAAGCGCATTCCTATAGTCCCCGAAACTGGTTTTCAACCAGTAGGGGACTAATAAGGGAACATCGGCAACATGTGTGTGAATGTTTCAGTCTGTTACTAGTATACCAGAAGTAAAGTACCAGCTGCTAAAATTCAGCATCTTACCCGCCCACTCCTACAACAGGACAAATTTTACAATGCTGCGGAAATGCGTCTCCACTTTTCCTTCTTGTGTAGTATGTACCTTCCCATTTCTGAAAAAAAAGAGAACTATTTATTTCAAGTTCTACACAAAAGAACATGATATTAAAATTTTAGAAATAGATGTTTTCATTCACATCAGGGTGGTTTAATTTAAATAAAGTAATTATGCAGGGGAATTTCCCCAGGCTAACTATGCTAAATGCACAAAACTGCTGTTATATTGAGTAGCCCCCCGAGTTCAAACAGTGTACTGCACACTACCATGGTACATGCTAAGTATTACTTAAAATGTTTCCTCTCTATAACACTATAGAAGACATTTGTTTATTTCAGGGTAAGATCTAAATATATTTCACCGTTTGAACATGATATGCAATGTAAATTATAGTTTTCATGAGTGAAATATATTTCTACTGCACTCTGAAACAAATTTTTCTTCTTATTTTATGTATTTTCAATGGTTTTAAGCCAACTATATCCATTTACCTGTGCAACATCATGTGCATCGCATCGTAATGTCATGATATCTATGAAGAAAAACTGTCAAATAGTTCTACGATGTATCCAGATTTTGTTTAGATTTTATAATGATGGAACATATATCTGTATGATTCTATAAGTATTCATATACGTCTATATCTTTACTCAAGTATATTTTGCAAGTCCTTTCAGATTATTCTAATTCATATCCTTTCGTATTCAAGTCTAGTAAGTTCCATACCAATGATAAATAACAATAGCTGTCAGTTGACAGCGTGCTCGACTATTCTCAGTGCTTGATAGTATAATATAAGCTATGAGTAAAACTTTAACATTACAATAAGCATATTCTAAGTCAAAAAGTGGCCATAATTCAGTCATAATGCTTGACAGAGTTGCCTCCTCCTTTTTACAGACTGGGGTTATGATGGTAAACAAGTATGCAAAATATCAAAGCAATGTCTCAATGGACTTTGAAAATATAGGGGTGGTACGCAAACTTCAACATTTGTGTGATCCTCACGCCTATGCCGGGGTGAGTAGGATAGCTCCCCTATTCTTCAAATAGTCGAGCTAAAAACAACATTTTTATTGTTTCAAACAGTAGAAAATATCAATTTTACTTCACTGATATATTTCACTATTTCACTTAAAATCATAAAATAATATAGTTTTATGCAGTTTTCACACTCATTCTTCACCATGCACACTTAAAAGACAGATAAAATATATGATATGAATGAACTGTATAATGCCATACCTTCGTAAATAAATGCTCTTTTATAATAACAATTATTTCAGAAAAAAAATATTTCTTAAGACAAAATATGACTGAAATTCATAGCAAGATTTGCATTTAAATGGAAATTTTCAGACAAAAAACGTTAGTTAGGAATCAAATAAGCCAATCCTGACATTTCCAAATGACAACAGATTCTGTTTCATAACTATGTGGTTATGAGTATTTGTCTAGAATGCATAGCCAATCTGAAATAAAACTGCCTCCAACAGTTTTTTTTGGTTTTAATAAAACTGTTGGATATTGAGGAAGCCGGACATTGATCTGGCTACAAATATACATGATCTTTATGCATAACAGATAAAGAATATTATATTAATCAGACTGGCGTGTCATAAATATCAATTTGTCTGTCGGATTATCTTTCATGATTGGTATTAGGAACACTACAGCGGGTAATATAAGCACTTGAAATACAGTTTATAAATATTCTTACATAAGTATTTTTGTACAACAATAAAAGCAAACATTGTATTCATAAGAAAGACTATAAATAACCTCTAAATCTTATAAATACGCACTTGGGGGTGGGTCGGGGGGCCAAATGTCCTATCTTCCATTTCAACTGGGCAGTCCACTTTTTCATTGAGGGGCAAATGTCCTGGATGGTAAATGTCTGGATCCAATTATCTTCTACTATGTGCCAAAATCATTTGGGGACAAGAAATATTGGTGGTGGGGAGTGGGGAGTGAAGAGGGCATTTCAATTGGGGGGGAGGTGGGGGGTGGGGAGCAAATGTCTAACAGTCCACCTGTTAACATTTTACGAATGATCTTTAACTGTCATCATGTCTGTTCTAATGCCATGGTAACAATTGTTTTTTTTGAATAATTTCTGGTCTTACAATCCTTGTTTTGGTAAAGTGTAATCTATTATTATAATAATTATACCTTGGCATATTTTGCATCATGTGGCTTTAGAAAGATCTTACCCTGCTTTGGTATGTATTACTTATTATTATTACTTATGTCAGCAGGACGTTTGGGTGCCACAGGAACGTCATTATTCGTCTGCGCCAACGATTTCAGCAAGCTGGTCATGTCACTGATCGCCATAGATCAGGTACACCTGGGGTGACAACCGCTAGAACGGACCGCATCATAACGTTGACGCACCTGAGACAACGTTATCAAACAGCGTCAAGTACAGCAAAGCAGTTGGGTATAAGCAAGTACACTTCGACCAAGGAGGCCATATGTCGGACCAATACTTTCACTGCGTCATCGCGTTGCTCGTTTGCAGTGGGCAAGACGTCATTTATGCTGGGGACAGGGGCAATGGGCAAGGGTTCTCTTCTCTGACGATAAAATCATTTTCAGTACTTTAACCTTTACCCTGCTAAATTTCTAAAATGGACTGGTCGAAGGGGTATTTACTGAAAATTTACTGACTGAATAGCAAAAAGTGCAGACATGATCAGCCTGCACGGACATACAGGCTGATCTTGGTCTGCACTGATCGCAAAGGCAAAGCCACTTGCCATCAGCAGGCTAATGGTTGAAGTAACTCGTTTGTTTAGCTCAATGGGAGCACAGCACTACATTACATGGGGTCGTGAGTTCGATCCCAGGGCAAGAGGCATGTTCTCAGTGACGCTATGATAACAGACATTGTGTCTAATGTTGTTTATCCTCCACCTTTGATTCATGTAGAAAAGTTAGCAGTTACTTGCAGAGAGAACACAGGGCTGTAGGAACAGGGGGGGCCTGCCCCCCCCCCCCCCCCCCAATAATTTGACCGATTATGGTAATTATCTTAGCAATTAATTATTTTTTGACAGTGAGTCCATTTTAGCTGTGACCTGTCACCAGACATGCAGTTTTACAATTGTATTGTTAACCTTGTGTCAAATCAAACAAGAGCACCGCCTTGCGGGTGCTGACGCTCATCTGATTTTTTTTGTGTAATAGAAATATTGTCCTACCCATGATTTTCTAAGTCTAAAAAGGGCCATCATTCTTGCAAAAAGCAGGATAGAGTTATGTTTCTTGATGTACAGTGTCCACTTATGATGGTGAAAAACTGTTGCAAGTTTTAAAGCAATAGCTTTGATAGTTTATGAGAAAAGTTGACTTAAACATAATACTCAACCAAGAAAATGATTTTCTAAGTCCAAAAGGGGCAATAAATATTGCAAAAAGCAGGATGGAGTTATGTTGCTTGCTGTACAGGGTCAGCTTATGATGGTGAACAAGTGTTGCAAGTTTCAAAGCAATAGCTTTGATAGTTTAAGAGAAAAAGTTGACCTAAACATAAAATTAACCAAGAAATCTGATATTTTCTAAGTCAAAAAGGGGCCATAAATCTTGCAAAAAGCAGGACGAGTTATGTTTCTTGCTATACAGGGTCAACTTATGTGGTAAACAAGTGTTGCAGGTTTAAGCAATAGCTTTGATAGTTTAGGATAAAAGCTGACCTAAAACATAAACTTAACCAAGAAACTGATTTTCTAAGTCCAAAAGGGGCAATAAATCTTGCAAAAGCAAGATGGAGTTATGATTCTTGACGTACAGGGTCTGCTTATGATGGTGAACAAGTATTCCAAGTTTCAAGCAATAGCTTTGATAGTTTTAGGAGAAAATGTTGACTAAACATAAAACTTAACCAAGAAATCTGATATTTCTAAGTACAAAAGGGGCCTAATCTTGCAAAAAGCAAGATGGAGTTATGTTTCTTGCTATACTAGGGTCAGCTTATGATGGTGAACAAGTATTCCAGTTTCAAAGCAATAGCTTGATAGTTTAGGGAAAATGCTGACCTAACATAAAACTTAACACAGCAACGCGACGCAGACGCCGACGCCGCGCCGACACCGACGCCGACGCGACGCCGAACAACCGCTCAAGTGATGACAATAACTCATCATTTTTTTTCAAAAAATCAGATGAGCTAAAAAGAAAACATGTAAAAATGATAAAAAAAGCCTTAGAAAAGCTTTTCTTTGTCAAACCCAAGCCCAAGAAAAAGGTCAGGGGTTTTATTCTATAATTATACTGTATTCATTGGAAAATGTCAAAATATGGGGTATATTGTATATAAAATTACAATGGTAAAAGTGTTCTGAAATGCTCCCAAAATGCCCCAGAATGCAGGAGAACTGGGCTCTGGGGGAGCATGCCCACGGACCCCCCTACCTAGTCGCCTACCTTTCTATTTCAGCCTGTTCAACAAAAAAATATTGATAACCCTGAATACTGTTTTCATTGGATCTGGGTCTGTTACAGGTCGGCTAATTTTTATAATGTGTGCCCCCCCACCAATCTGAAAATGCTGATCTGGTTTACTGCCTGCCCTTTCATAACAAAAATACTGTGGAACAATGGTGCTAAACACAAAACAACCAGACAAATAAACAGTACTTAAGAGCATTCCAGTGATACGATAAACCATATATAGCCATTAAGTATAACATGTCTATTTTTGCTTATTCAGCTAGGAGTATGTCATAAATAAGAATGTGTTTGCTTTGACAGTTGAATAGGATTTATTTATGACTGTAATGTTCATGTTATTTTTGTTTTTGATATTTCTGTTGTAGAAGAATGACAAATATAAGAATATAAATTTTTGTCAGCATTTGATGTTCTCATAATACCCACTGAAGTGCTCATGGTGTCTATTATAGTACCCACCCATCATGAAAGATTATCTAATTGACAAACATGAGAATACATGCCCTCCTGATGTTATGTATAGTGAAAGGGTTAATGGTATTGGGTGGAAGCCTTGACCTTGTTAAGTATATTTTGTATTACAGCTAAGACATATTAAAATCCTTCAAGGGGTTTAGGAGATACAGAGCAGACACCAATGGGAGGCTCAAACCTTTGACCTTGAGTTGTGACATTGACCTTGAGTCAACATGGCTGACTCATGAGTTCTGCACATTGTCTTGATGAGGTGATCATTTTGCCAAAGTTTCATGAAAATCCTTCAAGGGGTTAAAAAAGATACAGAGCGGACACAAAATGAAAGGCTCAAACTTTTGACCTTAAGTTGTGACCTTGACCTTGAGCCAACATGGCTGACTCATGAGTTCTGCACATCGTCTTGATGAGGTGTTCATTTGACCCAAGTTTCATGAAAATCCTTCAAGAGGTTTAAGTTATATGAAGCGGACACAATTGTTATGGATGGACGGAGACCATTCCTATAACCCCCCCAACGGATTAATAAAGTCACAAGGTGGGCGCGAAACTGGGATGGACATTTGATAAAGGGAGATAATTCAAAAGTGAGAGGGACTGATCATGCTGATCACTGGTTCAAACTTTTTGTGACATCCATCCATGAAAGACAAAGTTGTAGATCTAACCTCAAATTGGGATGCACATTCAGTAAAGGGAGATTAAGACGTAGATTTCTGGTTCCTGCATGCAATACATCAACATGACATTGTCATACAGATCACTTATGCCAAGTCTTTTTGAAATTGATAAATACTGATCTTGATTTCTAGCTTCTTTATACAATAGCTCTAGTTAAGTCAAAAAACTAAGAAATTCTTTAATTCTAAATCATTTTGTTTCTAGTGACTTTGATGCATTAACATCAAAATTCTACTTGTGTAGTCTCAACATAGTCTACTAATTTATGGAACAAATTCTTCTTGTCTGTGTATGGTACAACAAACACCTTAGGTTGTTTTTGGTATGCTCAGTTGTATGTTCTACCTATTCTAGTTTGGTTTGATACCCTCAACTTTGTTTATGTTAGGTTTAGAGTCAGACTGACACAGTTTAAGTCATATGGCGACTTTTCCAGCTGTTTAATAGTGAAAACCCAAAGATGCCGCTCTAAGCACTGTTTTGGGCAGTGGGCGGGCACCTGAGTAGAACCACCAATCTTCTGTAAGTCAGCTGGATGGCATCCTCGCTCGAAGAATTCTACAAACAAAGTGGGTTTCAGACACACTTCAGTAAGAGGCAAGTGATCCAAAGTCTGTGACCTTAACCACTCAGCCTTGGAGGCCCTCTCAACCTTAGTATGCTTAGTCTAACCTCATTTGTTTTAGTTATGCTCCATCTAATGCTGCTTTGGTATGCTCCAAATGTAAACTGTATGCACTTACCTTTCCCTTTTTAATCTGATTATTAATGCCATCTTGTATATCTGGTTTAACACGTTCACCTTTGAGTTCCCGTGAATCTTTCCCCACAACCTCTTCCATTGAGTATCCAGTTAAACGCTCATAAGCAGGATTCACAAACTATAAAACATTGTAGAAAATAACTTCACTCCAAAAAATTTATCCACAGCTGTATATGGACTGAAAAGGCAATAATTCATGGGTAGATGGGTAGATTAAACATATTGATTTTACATCAAGTGTAGAGACAGTCCTTAGATTTATGTTAACCTTGCTAGTTTGAGCAAGTCAGGATTTGCCGAGACTGCATGACAGGGATTCAACCTATAACCTGGAATCAAATGCTGGTAGCTATTGTCGGTTTACAAATCCAGTACCACTACTAGACCTTTACTTGTTGTCCAGGAGAAAATGGGAACTTCTCCACATGAATCAGGTAGATGACAAAGGAGTCTATGAGAACGTTTCACCTAAATTGGTAGTGGTATCCTTTACATACTAAGCTAACTGGCAAGATATACAGCGAACCATGTGATAAAGACCACATATAAACAGGGATCACTTGATTCTAAATATTCTACGTTTCATTTCAGATTTAACTAGATAAGTGTCCATAGGACACTGGTGGTCCCACTTCCTGTCACTATACATGGTTTCACGACTCTAGGTCAAACATTTTTAAGATATAGGCAACAGAAACCTTTAAGAACTTAATGTGCATTTTTCACTAAGTCATGGACCATAACCTAAATTTGGTCTGGCTGAGTGAAAATTCGAAACAGAACACAAGGTGTACAACTTCACATGCTATCAATATCCTAATGTTTTATGACTCTTTTTGAGAAACATGCAATACAAACTTGTATGTCCTTTATGCATATTTTTTACTAAATAACAGGCTATAACTCTGGTCTGACCAACAGAAATGCCAATCAAAACCCAAGGTGCACAACTACAAAATCATGGGCTATAACTCTGGTCTGACCGACGGAATTGCCAATCAAAACCCAAGGTGCACAACTACACAATCATGGGCTATAACTCTGGTCTGACCAACGGAAATGCCAATCAAAACCCAAGGTGCACAACTACAAGATCATGTGCTATAACTCTGTCGGACCGACGGAATTGCCAATCAAAACCCAAGGTGCACAACTACACAATCATGGGCTATAACTCTGGTCTGACCAATGGAAATGTCAATCAAAACCCAAGGTGCACAACTACACAATCATGGGCTATAACTCTGGTCTGACCAATGGAAATGCCAATCAAAACCCAAGGTGCACAACTACACAATCATGTGGTTTGATTACTCTGGGTCAAATACTCTTCGAGATATGCAGGACACAAATTCGGACAGACAGACATGGGAAACTCTTAAGAACCATCCCCCAAAAAATGTACTGACTTTTATGACCTGTGAATAAAGACCTTCTGCAAATAAAATCACAGTATGACTAATCTTAGCATGTGATCTTTCATATATAAGTTTGACTGAGTACCAAATATTGAAATATTGAAAATTGAATACCTGAATTTCATGTTCATCATTTGTGATTTCCACAGAGTCTGTTACACTTTCAAGAGCGCTGAATAATGCATTGCACGTGCGTAACTTTTGGTGTGATAAAACCTCCCCATGTTCTAGCTGTACAAGTTCATTCATACATGCCCCAACATTTGAGTTTTCGACGTACCTCTGAAAAATATATAAAAGACATGAAAGGCAAGGTTATTTAGTGACATATGAATCCTTAAATGGTTTAGAGCCATTTTTATTTGCTGAAATCACACAACAGATCTATGCTGGACATTTAGGTAGCATTTTCATAATGAAATAGTAGAATTACAGACTTTGTCAAGGAAACTTAGGTCATATACCACCATCATTTTACAGTGTGTTTGTTTGGCTGAAAATGTTTTTCCTGCATTAAGCATATTCTGATTTTAACTCAGCACTGATAGTATTCTTCAAGGAAATGTACATTACAGACATTGCTGCTTATCAATTTAAGCCTACTGTGAGGGGAGACCACTGTGTAAAACATGTAAATGGTATTACATACCTTATCAAAGTCAAGGTACATAGAAATACCAATTAGCTCAATCCATTAAAATTTACATTGCTATAAATTCCAGGTATTTTATGTTTCATTTTAAAACAAAATTATTATATAAATCCAATTTTACTGCTCTCTTATAATGTTGGAATGAGTTTGAGTTTCTTGATAAAAACATGGTACATAATTAATCGTGTATGTATCTGTTACCATTTAACAAAAACGAATGTTATTAGAAACATATGAAATTGAATGCACTGTAGCTGATTCTTAGAAATGTTTATAGATTACATGCTACCATTATTATCTTGTGGCTGATTTTACTAATATCTACAGAACAACATCATACTCCTGCACACACTCATCTTGGAAGTTCAATGCTTAAACTTTAAGATGCTAAATTTCTATAATCTATAATGAACTGGTACGTTATTTAATTTGAGCAATGCTATTTATTATTTGGAGGGGTGTTAACTGAAAATTTACTGATTGGATAACGAGCAGTGCAGACCATGATCAGCCTGCATGGACGTGCAGGCTGATCTTGTTCTGCTCTGGCCACGAAGGCATAATCACTTGCTGCTAGCAAGCTAAAGGTTAAATAACCAAAATCAGGTTGTTGAACAATTCCTCATGAAATACTATTCCAAGGTGTAAAAGACCATTACAAAAAAGCGTACTGTCTTCTGCTGGCAGTAATCTACACAGTGATTTTTCCATAGTGACCAAGATTTATCTCTTATTTGTATTAGGGCAGGTAAAATGTTTTTCTTTTTTAAGGACACATGTGGCAGTTTGGGGTAGAAGATTTCCCAATAATAGAATTTGTTCAAACTAAATGTATATGACCAAAGTGTCATGTTAGAAACAGAATTATGGAAAAAAAAATCGAAGATCACCAGGCTTGTTCAGGAGTTACCTGCCCTTGAATATGCAAATTTGAAAAGAAAGCCAATTTTAAGTGCAGATAACTCCTAAACAAGCACAGTGACCTATGATAGTTTTTTGCATTTTTCTGTTACTAACATGAAACTGTGTTCATATACAAAGTTTGAACAAATTCTATTATTGGGAAATTATCGTCCCATCACTCATACAAGAAACTGCAGCAAATGTCTTTAAGTAACAACTGTCTTGACCTTCACTCAAGCAACCAAAGCTAGTTCTCCATATTAGCTTGCTACACACCAAGTTTGATCATAATATGCCAATCTGAACTAATGGCTAGAAACCCTGTGTTTAAGCTGCCAGCCAGCCAGCCAGCTGCCTTAACCCTTACCGTGCTAAATTTCTATAATGAACTTGTCCATCTTTCAATTTAGACAGTACCATTAACTGTTAAAAGGGGTGCTTCCAAAAAAAAAAATACTAACAATGGCAAACAGTGCAGATCATGATCAGACTGCATGGAAGTGCAGGCTGATCATGATCTACACTGGTCGCAAAGGCAGAATCAGTCGTGTTTAGCATGATAAAAGTTTATTATGACATACCCTAATCTTCAGTTAAAAGCTACATTATAAGAGAAATTCTGTCAGTATTTAATTTTGATGACATTCTTACATCTGTCCTCCCACAAAAGTCTAACCGCAGTATTTAAAATACAGTTCATTTATTTTCTCTATATGCGTATAAAATTATGTTAATATTTTATGTTTTTACTGAAATACAGTAAGAAGCAAAACAGGATGTGGAAAGCAAAATATGAAACTGTAACATCATTATATCTTTTAGTACAACACTGCCATCTGCAGTGTTCACTGTACCAAATATTTTGAATTCGGTTCTTTTTTTTTCCGAAATTTTCTACAAAGTGGTATCGATTGAATGTAGCAGTCATTCTCCGGAAATAAGTGAATCAAGCCTAACCAAGTCGTGTCTGGAAAGCTGAAACACCCGATGAAGAATGCCATTCAATAAAACGTAAATGTCACAAGATGCAAATTGCTAACATTCTTACTCTGTCCATCAAATTTACATGTCAAATTGTCTCCCTAAGACTTGCTGACGAAATAATGGATTTTGCGGGGAGAATAGAATCTTGTGAATAAGAGATGATTCCATTTGTCAATCACCACTTGCTGGGTTTCGTTCGTAATTGCTTAAAAGTTAATTTCCGTTCTTAATAAATTTGCTAAATCCTCCGTTAATATAAAATGTTGCATTAAAGTACATTCTTATGTTATCTGTCAGAACAATTTTCTTGAATCAACATGTCTGACAGTTTACCTAAATTATGTATGTAGAACAAAACAATAATTTTGTGAACTTTGCATTGTTAAAAGTGATTTTCGATTATGAAATAATGTTATTAAAAAAAGATAATCAATCAAAGACTGTGTTAATCAATGATGATCATCATTACAGTTAGTTACCAATGATTGTTAATCAACAATAACCATCTCTCAATATTAATCAACAATGATTATGTCAATCAACAATGACCATCATCCACAATGACCAAACTTAATCAACAATGACACTCAATCAATGACTGTGTTAATTGACGATGATCATCATCAGCTAGTTACCAATGATTATGTTAATCAACAATGACTATCTGTCAATGTTAATCAACAATGATTATGTCAATCAACAATGATTATGTTAATAAACAATGATTTTGTCGATACACAATGACCAAACTTAATCAAAAACGACTGTATTAATCAACAATGACCATCATTGATTTTCATCAACAATTACAACATCAATCAACAATGATTATGTTAATACACAATGACCAAAGTTAATTTACAATGATTGCATTAATAAACAATAACTATCTGTCAATGTTTATTTAACAATGATTATGCTAATCAACAACAACCATCATTAATGTTATCAACAATGTCTATGAATCAATGTTTATCAACAATAGCTAGCTATCAATCAATGTTAATCAATAATGATTAATGATAATCAACAAGAAATTGTACCTATTATGCAATACCATAAATTTAACTTATTACCAGCCACAAAACTGAAAGTTAAGTAAGCCCTTCCCATGCTGGACACGACTGATTCTGCCTTTGCGACCAGTGTAGATCATGATCAGCCTGCACATCCATGCAGTCTGATCATGATCTGCACTGTTCGCCATTCAGTCAGTATCTTTTTGGTAAGCACCCCTTTTAACAGTTAATGGTACTGTCAAAATTGGAAAATGGACATGTTTATTATAGAAATTTAGTGAGGTAAGGGTAAGCCCATGATTACTATACCTAGTGTGCAATCTGACTAAAGAACTTGATCTTCTAAACGAAGATCTGAAAACGACCCATTCACATTCGTCTTCTGTATGTTCTGGATTTCCAATATTGCTATTTTTATTTTCGCAAATCTATTTTTGTTTGAACCAATCAGACAACTTGTTCGAATGTCAAAGAGTAAGAAAAAGTTTTAATTAATCCAGGGCTCGAACCTGGGACCTCTCGTTTACAGCGCAAGTGCCCTACCGACTGAGCTAACCGGCTATCTGAAATCTTTCGACATAAAACTTGTTGATATCGAAACTCAAGGCTTTATAAAGCTTACAGAATGCTGAAAGGTAGCTTTTGATTGGCTAGCAGAAGGGTTGTCAGAACGAGGCCATCAATAGCTCATTGTCAGATCCTATGCGTAGCGTAATAGGATATGTACTTTAGTCAGATTGACCTAGTGTGTATGCAAGAACTTGTTGATGTGCTAGGTGCCCAAAACTTATCATCACTGTATGGCCATAAGTTACTTCTTGACAAAACAATATTTAGACTGGTGCTGATCCCATTGATTCCAATGCAATTCTTATAAAAAATATCTCCTTGGGGTACTAAAATTGCTGGCCTTCAATATTCATATTTTCAAAAAGGCGCAGTTACATCAATATCTCAGACCACTCGGCCAGAAAAAGTTTCAAATAGATGAAAAAATAGAGCAAGTACAAATTCAAATATGCTGCCAAATTTTAAAGATATACAATGTGCATCTTTCACTAAAATAATTCATTTTTAGACTCTAAAATCCTCATCAAATATAATTAATTCGACTAAATACCGTATATAAACTGTGCTTGTAAAGCTACATTCATGATTAAATGTCATATAATAACAGTAATTTATTGAAAAAAAGCTTCCATTTTTTTAGTGGCAGAACACATTCAATTTTATTTTGTGCTTAGCTATAATTACATGTATTAGGTATGTATTGATTTAAACCTAACACATAATATGATTTATACACACATGTTAATTTTATGTTTACACAGATAATAAATATGAAATAATTGTTTCTATTTTCAAAGATGAATTTTGGTCTTGTATATCTTTAAGTAATCGGGTATTTCAGCTGTTCTACCGTCTGATGTTATAGTCACTTGACCTCTTGACAGTAAGTTCTGGGGTCACTCCTAAAAATATGTAAACAAAAGAAGTAGGACAACAACCTACCTCCCCCAGGTCTCCCTTGAAAATAAACTTTTAATTTCTACAAATGTTTGATAAATGGGACTTCAAAAATAGGCAACTGCAATGTTTTTGCAGTATGTTTTAGATTATCAAGAGATTTTTTAAAACTTTTTAATATGATTTGACATTGATTTACGAGACAAAATTGAATTTATAACAGTATTAAATTGCTGATGATACTTATAATGAATATAAACTACTTATTGTCTAAATATTTGTGGAAAGAATGTAGACCAAAATGATCTCACAGTCATTATATATTACTGCATTTTAAGGACACTCCAAGCTGCATGTAAATTTCATTGTAATATTATTTGTTGTAACACCTGAATATCACAGACCACTTGGCCAAAAAAAGTTTCAAATGGATGAAAATTAAGTAGGGCAAGTACAAACTTGAATATGCTGCCAAATTTTAAAGATATACAATGTGCATCTTTCACTAAAATAATTTATTTTTAGATACTAAAATCCTCGTTAAATGAAATCAATTCGACTAAATATATAACCTGTGCCACGATTAAATGTCATGTGTAACAGTCATTCATTGAAAAAAAACTTCCAGTTTTTTTAGTGGCAGAACACATTTATAGGTTATTAGAGTTCTGCAGCAGAAATATTCCACAACTTTAGGCGCTCAGTATCATTCCGCGATAGAACGAGTGCAAATTTCTCGATGCAAATCTAATAATCTTTTTATTACATACACATACTACACTTATAGTTATTATATAGATGATACAAATCTATTCCTAAGCCTCAGTAAAATTGAAAATATCGTCGTTAAAATACTTTTAAAATGCGACGAAATGCATGAAACTGAGGTCACAAATGACGTCTTAGTACCCAGTATGAAATTTGAACAAGAATATGGAAAAGTATTGATGTTTCAGACTCCACTTAACTCAACGGAGATTATAAAGGAGTATGTAATAATAAATTTTATTTTGTGCTTAGCTATAATTATATGTATTAGGTATGTACTGTTTTAAACCTAACACATAATATGATTTATACACACAAATATGTTAATTCTATGTTTAATAATAATAAAAACAAGAGCTGTCCGTAAGACAGCCAAGCTCGACTATTCGAAATATTGTCCCAGGAGCAGGAAAATATTACTTAAAATGTTAAATATCAAACGAGTTTTAAGTTCAAAAGGGGACATAATTTGACCAAAATGCATACCAGAGTTATGGGACTTGCTACTATCATGTAGTTTTATAACCCCAAAGACACATGTGAAGTTTCAATTCAATAACTTGCATGTAAAACCTTAACCAGAATTTTCTAAGTCCAAAAGGGGGCATAATTTACCCATAATTCATGTCAGAGTTATGGGACTTAACACAGTGAGGTTGGTAATTGACCCTAAAAAAGAAAATAAGTTTCAATCATATGCCCTTAGTATTGAATGTAATTTGCATGCAAAACTTTAACCAGAATTTTCTATGTCCAAAAGGGGGCATAATTTTTCCATAGTACATGTCAGAGTTATGGGACTTGACCCAGTAAGGTTGGTAATTGACCTAGAAAAAGAAAAAATAAGTTTCAAATCTATATGCCTTTTAGTAATAGCTGTATGTACTTGCACGCAAAACTTTAAGCAGAATTTTCTAAGTCCAAAAGGGGGCATAATTTGGCCAAAATGAAGGTCAGAGTTATGGGACTTGCTGCTATCAACTAGTTTTATAACCCCGAAGACACATGTGAAGTTTCAATTCAATATCTGCATTAGTTTTGGAGATAGTAACTTGCATGTAAAACCTTAACCAGAATTTTCTAAGTCCAGAAGGGGGCATAATTTACCCAAAATACATGTCAGAGTTATGAGACTTGACCCAGTGAGGTTGGTAATTGACCTAGAAAAAGAAAAAATAAGTTTCAAATCTATATGCCTTTTAGTAATAGCTGTATGTACTTGCATGCAAAACCTTAACCAGAATTTTCTAAGTCCAAAAGGGGGCATAATTTGGACAAAATGAAGGTCAGAGTTATGGGACTTGCTGCTATCAACTAGTTTTATAACTCCGAAGACACATGTGAAGTTTCAATTCAATTTGAATTAGTTGGTAGTACTATGTAAAACTTTAACCAGAATTTTCTAAGTCCAAAAGGGGCATAATTTACATAATTCATGTCAGAGTTATGGACTTCTGATTGGTATGACTAGAAAAAAGAAAATAAGTTTCAATCTATATGCATTTAGTAATAGCTGTAACTTGCATGCAAAACTTTAACCAGAATTTTCTAAGTACAAAAGGGGGCATAATTTACCCATAATTCATGTCAAAGTTATGGGACTTGACACAGTGAGGTTGGTAATTGACCTAGAAAAAGAAAAACTAAGTTTCAAATCTATATGCCTTTTAGGAGTGTATAGTAAAATCCCCTTGATCAAAATCCCCTCCACTGAAAAATGACTGGGTATTACAAAATCCCCTGGGGTATCATAATCCCCTCTGTGATTAACATTATAGATATATAGATATCAGTGCTCCAAATTATATCATGTTTGCTAAAGGCATTGTATTTACATGCTCTATGCAAATAGACTTTTAAGTTGTATATAGTTGTATTTGAACTTGATGAAATAAGTAAAAATCACAGAGGGGATTATGATACCCCCTGCGAAAGTATGAAGGAGATTTTGTAACACCCTGTCATTTTTCAATGTTGGGGATTTTGATCAAGGGGATTTTGATTGTCTCCCGCCTTTTAGTAATAGCTGTATGTACTTGCATGCAAAACTTTAACCAGAATTTTCTAAGTCTAAAAGGGGGCATAATTTGGCCAAAATGAAGGTCAGAGTTATGGGACTTGCTGCTATCAACTAGTTTTATAACCCCGAAGACACATGTGAAGTTTCAATTCAATATCTGCATTAGTTTTGGAGATAGTAACTTGCATGTAAAACTTTAACCAGAATTATCGAAGTCCAAAAGGGGGCATAATTTGCTCAAAATACATGTCAGAGTTACTGAACTTGACCCATTGAGGTTGGTAATTGACCTAGAAAAAGAAAAAAATAAGTTTCAAACCTATAATATTATGCCTTTAAATGATAGCTGTATGTACTTGCATGCAAAAACTTAACCAAGGTGTGACGCCGAAGCCGACGCCAGGGTGAGTAGAATAGCTAGACTATTCTTCGAATAGTCGAGCTAATAATAACGGCTATCTTTTAATGTAGTGGATAACATATTTGGCTGTGCCAATTTACAATATGGTCCACTTTACTCAGATAACAAAATTTAACACAAAGTATTTGTTTCTATTATCAAAGATGAATTTTGGCCTCATATATCTTTAAGTAATTGGGTTATTTCGGCTGTTACTTCTGATATAATAGTCACTTGACCTCTTGACATTAAGTTCTAGAGTCACTTATAATATGTAAACAAAAGAAGTAAGACAACAACCTCCCTCCCTTTAAGGTCTCCCTTCTTTTTATTTTGTGTATCTACAAATGTTTGAAATATGGAATTTCAAAAATAGGCAACTGCAATCAATGTTTTTGCAGTATGTTTTAGATTATCAAGATTTTTTAAAACTTTCAGGGTTGGAATTTTAAGCTCGCATACTTGCAAAATGAGAGTTCATTTTGAAAAATGTGACTTTTGCCCAAACTTGCAAAATTATGCAGGTGCAAAATTTCAAGTAGAAGGTACGACGGTTTTAATTTCTTTAACTTTCAGTTTCGATCTGCTGTAAATACGCATTTAATGATGATGTTTCACACATTACACGCTGATTGATGACATTTTTACATAGTGCGTGGACTGTTTGCAGATTCTGATTACGCAACACGGTAACTACCAGTATGCGCATGCACAATATTTGATGGTAAAAACGTGTTTTGTACTACACACACTTACCGGTAGTGTTATGGAGGACAGAGCCTTGTTTCTGCTCAAAACAGATGAACAAATTTGCGACCAAAGTTGATAAATTGCGAGTTGAAATTTTTTGTTCTCGCAAAAGTTTGCAAGTGCAAAAAACTGTTAAATTCTAACTCAGATTTTTTAATATGGTTTGACATTGATTTACGAGACAAAATAGAATTTATAACAGTATTAAATTATTGATGATACTTGTAATAAACTACCTATTGTCTGAATATTTGTGGAAAAAATGTAGGACAAAATGATCTCAGAGGCAAAAAAGTTCACATCCATAGTCAGGACACTCCAAGATGCATGAATATCTTAACCTTTAGCATGCTAGATAAATTGTCGTCTGCTGGAAATGTCGTCTGCTAAAATTGTAAAGTTCATTCAATTTGCTCCAAAATTGAAAGAAATATTGTCAGAGTAGCAAACAGCTTGGAACCTGATCAGACGCCGATTTAATCGGCGTCTGATATGGTTCCAAGCTGTTTGCAAAGGCTGTTAAATTCGCCTGCAGCAGGCTAAGGTTTAATATATTAATTTCATTGTAACATTATTTGTGGGGTTGAACGTCACACTGACACAATTACAGGTCATATGACGACTTTACAGTTTTTCATGGTGGAGGAGGAACCCAGGTGGCCCTACTGGTATAACTTCATCATGGGCAGGCACCTGGGTAGAACTGCCCATTTTCTGTAAGCCAGCTGGATGACTTCCTCACATGAAGAATTCTACGACCCCAGCAAGGATCGAACCCACATTGGTTATTGTCATCAACCAAAGATTGTATCTGTACAGACATGTAGAGTCTTTTCCCAGAATGACCTTGACACTGCATCACTGACAGCTGCACTCAACATGAGTATGTTACATAACAGTAGATATTTTATTATTATTATCATCATTATTAAATGTTTAGCTTGCAACTGGTTCAAATGGTTTATCTAGCAAATTCAGGACAATAAATTCAGTCAGTTTACGATCTAACAATATTTTGTAATAAGCATCCATAGTTTATTTGAAATTAAACCATTTCCCCTCTAAATGAACTCCAAAAACCATGTATTGTTACAGTATTCAATTTCTGCAAGCTCATACATATTAATGAAGGAAGGTTGTGATTATGAACACAGTATCTTTTGATGTCATTTTCAACTTTATTTCATTGTATATAATGGCAGTTACTACAACATAGTTTGTTTTAAACAGTTTAAATTATTCAATTCAGGTAACCTTTTACAACTTTAAAACTAGGCTATATTAAATCAAAGCTAGTTTGAGGAATATAAAAGTAATCATAAATATTTTTAGGATGGGTTGGAGGTAGAAAAAAATTAGGGTGTGTTACTAAGATACATGAAATATAAGTGAAATTGAGAAGGGTGCCATTACACTTTGACCAAATAATACAAAAATCTGTTCCCAGTGACCTTTGACCTTTAAGGTAAATGACCCTTAACCAAAAGATGCCAGCTTAACTAGCCCCTACAAAGATCAATATTTTTGTGAGGTTTGATTACATAAGATGTCACAGTAAAACTAAGATGCTAGCCTAAAACTTTAACCAGCATTAATATTTGACCTCATTGACCTTGACCTTCAGGATACCTCACCCTAAACTATCAAATGCCTGCCCCTTATCAAGGCCAAGTAAGAAAGAAGATAATTATAGCGAAACTGAGAAGCTTACCATAAAATAACAACCTGAATATAGTGGCAACAGTACAATAGGCACTATTATTCCAACAGTAAAGTTAAACAAGAGCTGTCTCCGTAGGATGACACATGCCCCCGATGGCACTTTGAATGAATAGTTATGGCCGATCTTATGATTAGGACCTTTGACCTACGGAGCTGGGTCTTGCGCGCGACACATCGTCTTACTGTGTCACACATTCATGCATAGTTATTTTAAAATCCATGCATGAATGACAAAGATATGGACCAGACATGCCCATCAATGCACTATCATGAAAAATGATCTTTAACGTCTAAGTGTGACCTTGACCTTTGAGCTACGGACCTGGGTCTTGCGTGTGACACGTCGTCTTACTGTGGTACACATTCATGCCAAGTTATTTGAAAATCCATCCATCGATGACAAAGATATGGACCGGACACGCCCATCAATGCACTATCCTTTAACGTCTAAGTGTGACCTTGACCTTTGAGCTACGGACCTGGGTCTTGCGCACTGCACGTCGTCTTACTGTGGTACACATTCATGCCAAGTTATTTGAAAATCCATCCATCGATGACAAAGATATGGACCGGACACGCCCATCAATGCACTATCCTTTAACGTCTAAGTGTGACCTTGACCTTTGAGCTACGGACCTGGGTCTTGCGCACTGCACGTCGTCTTACTGTGGTACACATTCACGCCAAGTTATTTGAAAATCCATCCATCGATGACAAAGATATGGACCGGACACACCCATCAATGCACTATCCTTTAACGTCTAAGTGTGACCTTGACCTTTGAGCTACGGACCTGGGTCTTGCGCACTGCACGTCGTCTTACTGTGGCACACATTCATGCCAAGTTATTTGAAAATCCATCCATCGATGACAAAGATATGGACCGGACACGAAAATTGCGGACAGACCGACAGACCGACAGACCGACAGACGGTTCAAAAACTATATGCCTCCCTTCGGGGGCATAAAAATAATTGTAAGATTATAGTCAGAACACTGGAGGGCCTCACTGGGACATATGTAAGGAATTTAAATGTTTTAAGGATATATTAACCAATACAGCAAGAGAGCCATGATGACCACTGTTCACTCACCTGAACTTAGCATTCAGACCTTGCCTCTCAACAAGATTGGTGGACATCCATCATGTATCAAGAAGAACCATTTTAACCCTTACCCTGCTTATTTTCTATAATGAACTTGTCCATCTTTCAATTTTGACAGTTCCATTAACTGTTAAAAGGGATGCATACAAAAAAGTTACTGACTGAATGGCGAACAGTGCAGATCATGATCTGCACTGGTTGCAAAGGCAGAATCAGTTATGTCCAGCACGATAAGGGTTAATAAAGGCGATGGATGTATGCCAAAAGATAAGACCCATGACCATCCACCAAAACTTACGGCTCACCTAAATCTGTTTGTTCAAAGAGCTAACAAAATGCAGGGCAGAGAATAATACTGCTAAAAAGTACTCTTAAGTGCAAAGCCTGAAAACATGTATGATGGGATCGCAAAAAAATCTTACTGAATATGGAAAACATGAAATGGAGGACATATTGATTTCTGCGACTTCAATAAAGCGGCACCTTTTAATTCCATTATCTGGCGGTGGGTCTTTAATCTCATCGGAAGAATAAGACCTATCAATCAGTGAGGATTTATTATGGAAAGTTATTCAAGTAACGCATGAGGATCCAATACAGGCCAGGATTCAATATTCTTCTTTTGGATAAGCCGTGTATAGAATTAATGAAAACTACAGTAGTTATTCTCCCAGTTGATTGATTGATAAATTAATCTGTGGAAATAATGGATTGTCAGAAAATGTTAGAGATGAAATAATGATATTTCAGCAAAAATGTCAATGAAATGATCCATTCTGATGGTGTTGTTGTCCTACTTCTTTTTTCACTTTTTCATGATCTGACGGTTCAAAACAACTGCCCACTTGTCAATAATTTCTCCAGATAGCAAATTTCAAATAAATTTTCTGATTTTTTTTTTGTGTGTGAATTTTATTCAAGAATTTTTTTTCCACCTTAAGAGTGAAAATCATGATTCTATATGGTATAGTCTTAGATCCATAAAAAAAGATTGTAATTTACTATTTTAGATCCATAACTAAGGTTCATTGTCAAAAGTTCTTTCCATCTCAGACGCATTAATAAGTTATAGGTAAGTGTTATTTAAAAGTCAGAATATGACTAAACTATACATCCTAGACTAAAGGGAAGTAATTCTATAGCCTAGTGTCCATATAAAAGTAAAAAAAAAAACAGTTTTTTTTTCCTAAAGATTTAAACATATCCAATGCCTATCTTTCATAAACATATTTTATCTTTAGACATTTACTTCAAATGCAGAATATCCTCATTAAATGTCTATAGCTTTACAAAATATATAAATTAAATGTGTATAATAGAGCTCATTATTAAATGTCATACAGTTAACAGTTTCAGTTCACACTCATTCTGAGCTTACCTATTCAAGACATGCATACCATTTTAAAGCTAATGCATATTAATACACATAAAGTTAATTTTATATTTACGTAAATTATAACTCAGCAATTATTCATATTTTCAGATACAAGTTTTAAAATTAGGTCTAATATTCCTTCAAAAGCAGTGGCTCAATTCATACCAAGTTTGGTAAAATTCTTACAAGTAGATTAAAAGTAAACAATGTAGATAAAGTACTCGCGGCTCATTAAACCAACTATTCAGGGCATAACAAAATAAATTCACTTTCCCTACCCAATGGTCTACGTCACTGCTGCAAATATAATGTAAAGTCTAGAATAGGAAATGCAATTTATTTCAAATTTTCCTCCCATGCAACCTAAAATTGAATTTTCTGCAAGGCACCAGCCATGGTCTGGAAACAGAATATGCAGAAAATTAAATTACAATACATTTACCCACAATAAATGTCTAATAGCTTTCCCCCAAATGATTTGGATCAACAAATCCATGCAAAATTGAATTACTCAGTAATAATACAAAATAAATATCTACATAGATTGTTCTCAAAAAGCCCAAATCGTTTTGAGATAAATTCATCAACAAGTCTAAGCAGCGTCATATATATATTACAAATATACATGTAGTTACTAAATGAACAATCTTGGAAAAGTCTGAAATTGCACCGAATATACGGCAAATAATTGACCAATCTCGGGCAATTTGAAGCCGCAAAATACGTATAAGGAATCGAGATAATTGGCCAATCTCATTAAGGGATGTATTTCAGATTAATGTCATTCCTTGCCTAGAATACAAATTTTCATGACATTTTGCAACAATTTGCTTTTACTAACAGGGAAGTTCATGTTTCCAGGGAAATGGGAATATGTCTAATTAGAATGAATAAACTAAGCAATTCCCATAGAAGCAAGAGGTTGCGATTAAGGTAACAGGGATGGAAAGTTGGGGTGGGGGAAGGGGAGCAACATATTCTTTTCCCTGCTTTATCATTCGCTTTTCAAAAAAAATGAACCCAGTAATTAAAGGGAAAGAAATTTTGTTTCCAATAAGGTTATACAGTGGTAAATAAATTCGCTATTATGTTCTATATAAAATTAACACTCTTCTGAGAGCTGTAACACATAGCCAGGCCTATTTTAAAGAAGAATTACTAGCTTTATATTCAAAAATGACCTAAACCACTAAAACAAACACCAGTTTAAGAAAAGTAGCTGTCATGTATCTTCTAAAATAGATTTTTTGCCTGACAGGTCAACTGTTACTACGGAATATCTTCCAAACTGACAACTAAAATGTGGGTATGAATACATGTGAAATAAGGTTTGTTTACATTTCTATAAATGCAAAAAATCTCCTTGAAAATGCTACCAGAATGTCAAGCATAGGTCCACAATGGAATTGTATTTATTTCATTTCATTTTAGTCATTTGATTTTGAAAGAGAGATTGGCTTATATAAACTTTTTAACTTGGAAAACTGAGGCTTTTTTTTTCCGCCACTATCCAACTAGACCTGGAAGTGCTGCTTGATTACCTGTTTAGTGCTAATATACCTCAAGGAGAAAAATCTGAAAATTGTTGCTTATTTCAAAGGAAATGTGCCTTAAAAAGAAAGTCAAAGTGATTCCGATTATAAAATAATATTAATTGACCAAGTTAATTGCATAGCTTCATGGAATGTACTACAGCCACAATTATATAGTAGTGTGTTACCTAAATTGCTCACATGGGGATGTCCTTGACCTTTTCACCTTGCATCTAACAAAATTTTTTCAATATCTACCATGCTATTCAGGAATAGAGCATGTTTAAAGCTATTTTTCTATCAAAAGTCGTGAGCTGTGAAGCTCAACTATTGGACTAAACTTCAGAAGTGTCCGGTACAAGTTTTGTGGGCATTCATCAAGTGGTTCATGGGCAGATGTTGGTTTTTAGTTTTAAGTGGTCAAGAAAATACCTCTGAACAAACTTGAAAAAGGCACATGTCAGAATGCTTCTGTAACAGACCAAGTTTGGATTCCCCAGGTAACAAAAAAGAGCTGTCTATAAGACAGCACGCTCACTTTCTCAGTGCTTGACTCTGAATTAGAGCTTTGCCAGTAAATGGGGCACAACTCTGTCAAAATTCAAATCAGAGTTATGGGGATTATTTCTCATGGTGTACACTTTGATAGTAAATAACTATTTTAAGTTTCAAGTCAAAGGCTTTGATAGTAATAGAGATATTTGACTTTATCAAAAACTTTAACCAAAAAATTCTAAGTTAAAAAGGGGCATAACTCTGTCAAAATTCAAATTAGAGTTATGGGGAGTGTTTCTCCTAATGTAGACTTTGATAGTAAATGAATATATTTTAAGTTTCGAGTCAACAGCTTTGATAGTAACAGAGATATTTGACTGTATCAAAAACTTTAACCAACGACGACGGCAATGGTGACTCCTGGGCGATTGCAATAGCTCTCCTTTTTCTTTGAAAAGTCCGGCAAAAAAGTTAGCTAAAAACTCGATCATTTAAACTGCTGAGTGCCAAATCTTGTCTGATATTTATAAATGTATTAAAAGAATTCCCTTCATTAGAGCAAACTTTTTTCATAAAAAATTCAACTTTTTGCATTTGACTTTTATACTTACTCTGTTGAACCCAGCTTTAAGCAGTGGCAAAATAGAAGGTTCGTCTTTGTCTGTCTGAGAACTGAAAAATACAAAGAAATGAAATATTCAAAGAAATATGACTTTCACAAAATAATTTAATATGACACCAGGTACATGTAAATAAGTTCACTGTTAATCAGTTTATAAATTAATGTTACTACACTGCTGTAATAATTATGAAGAAAGGGCAACAATGTTCTAATACAACAATATTCTAATACAAGACATATCTGGGACTTAACCTTTAGCCTGCTGGCGGCAAGTTATTCTGCCTTTGCGACCAGTGCAGACCAAGATCAGCCTGCACATCCGTGCAGTCTGATCATGGTCTGCACTGTTCGCTACTCAGTCAGTAAATTTTCACTGAACACCCCTTCAAATAATAAATGGTACTGCCCAAATTGAATGATGGACCAGTCCATTTTAGAAATTTAGCAGGCTAAAGGTTTAAGCCCCATTATGATACTGCTAAGTCTCTGGTTCAAACTCTTACTCTGAAACCAGTACTAGCTTTGTTTTTTGTTTTTAAAGAAAGCATTCTAGTGTGATTCAATTTATCCAGAATGCTAACAGTCCATGTTTTTTCTAAAGGGAGCACTGATGTGTAAGTGATGCAAAATAGCTTCGTTAACACTGGGCTGAATTAAATTTGTACAAACTAAACTAATAGTGCCTTCAAGAAAACATGATAGCCACACAACACTGTGTGACGAACATCTTAAATTTACTCATTACTGGACAGAAATAAATGTAATGGAATCCTAATTCAGTTTTACAAAGAAATTGGCAAGTTTCATCTCTTTTTCTAGACTATGTATCGAAAAGAGGTAAACGCAGTTAAAAACTCTGAATCTGAAAAAAAAGATATCTAAACAATAGCTGTCACTAATGGTGACAAATGCCCCCGCAGCGCCTTGACCTTTGACCTGGTGACCCCAAAGTCAGTAGGGGTCGTGTACTCAATAAGTACTATCAGCATGTGAAGTTTGAAGGTCCTGGGTGCAGTGGTTCACCAGTAAAGTGCCTTCAAGCAAAAAGTTAACGTTGTGACTAACGAACGAACAGACAGTTGAAAACTAATATGCCTCCCTTTGGGGGCATAAAAAAAATACGTTACTACGCAATAACTTGCCGATCATTATACAGCAATATATAATGAAGCATTTTTGTCATCCAATTTTCGCTTGTTTTGAAGTATAAAAAGCTATTCATTCCCCACTAAAAATTATATTCTTGTATATATTAAGTCGGTCATTCTCACTGTTTGACAATTGTACAATTGGCTTGCTAAAAATTACTATGATCTGCATACAGTTTACATACAATACATGTAAAAGGCAATTCTCACAGTATTTCAGCTTTACTGGGGTATTTATTTTGGTGTGATACATTGGAAAACAGGGCAGACCTTTCAGCTCCCTAAAACAAGTTTTGAATCATATCCAAATTTCTACTAACAGCCAGAATGTAACATACTTAACATTAACGTTTACTACCACAGGACAACCATTCCCACACTATACACACAAGTCTTGTCTTCTTACAGTCACGTTCGTAATGGAACATTAGATGCAACAGTTTTGCAATAAGCGAATTAAAAAAAAAACTTACTGTTTTTTAGTGACAGCAACTATTATTGTATGTTCGCTGGCTTTTGTCCCTCGTATTGATCTGGAATTGAATAAATAAGACTTATTTATTAGATATCTATAATTCAAATCTTGTGCCATATTTCTCTTTAGTATTCAAGAATTTAATACAATACTTTCTGCATTCTTTTTTGTTCAGAAATCCATAAAGCACTATGTAAAACAGTTTGAAGATATTTGTCAGACTCTCTCAATTAAAGGCCCAGAAACTGATAAACATTTCATGGATTTGTTAGAAAGTTTTTGGAGAGAAACTGTACAATTTTATTTAAATTCCTAGAATATCTGAGAAAAGTTAGAAAGAATGAAGATTTTTTAAAATGTAAGTGTGAAATGAATAAAACATATTTTGACTCAAGTACTTAAGCAGATACAAGTTTGAAAATAAATGCCAGTTTTTATATTTTCATTACCTGCCTTTTTTCTATCATGATTGCTTGAATAATAGAAATAGAAAATAAGTCAAGCTGTGGCAATGGTACCATTAGCAATATAGCTATTGTGCTAAGTATAGGATAGACAACGAGTGCCGTTGTCTACGGGATATATACAACGAGCAAAGCGAGTTGTATATATCCCGTAGACAACGGCACGAGTTGTCTATCCGACTTAGACCACGTGACATAAAAACTGCAATTATTGAAAACTGTCCCACGCGTTCTATAGAAATTAGGATTATACCCGTGTTTTTATAGTCATTGTACCGTTAGCGCTTATTTGTCAGTAGGGCATATGAAAGAATGCAGGTTAATTTGTATAAATTCAGCTTTATCCAAATACCGGATTTACTAAAGTTTGACGTTCATTAACACATTGGGTCAATTGCAATCGCAAGTGGTAAACAGTGAAATATGGAATTCCCCAAAATAATCAAAATTGAACTGCTGAACCATAAGTTTTTGTGAGGACTTGCATTTTGGCGAAACACGGTGACAGATACGTTGATTAAGAAGATAGTCAGGTTCCGAAACTACAAAAAAAGCTGACAGCTAATCGGAGGTAAACAAGTTGGATAAAAAAAAATACTGTTATTTGAAGTAATCTGGTACATTGTATTTTAAGTATGGACTAGTGCTTACTGGTAATATATTATCAAATTCTATTATAAATAACTTTCAGCAATCGGTATAAAATGACAAAATAATTGTGGTTAGATTTATTTTTGTTCCTATAAGAACACTTAGGAACCAGTGCTGGTGTTTATTTATTTATTTAACAGGATATAGTTACTGCGTAGATGTTCGTAGGAATACGAACCAATATTTCTATATCGTGCCTTTCTTGTAAGAATGTAATAGTTGTTCTACTTTCTAACAGGGCCCAGTTGTT
The DNA here is from genome assembly GCF_021730395.1 of Mercenaria mercenaria. Taxonomy (NCBI): domain Eukaryota; kingdom Metazoa; phylum Mollusca; class Bivalvia; order Venerida; family Veneridae; genus Mercenaria; species Mercenaria mercenaria. Next base: position 11,484,651 of record NC_069368.1, read on the forward strand.
CGAAACTTTAATGGGCTGTTAAACTAACCGCCTGTTAAATTTCAATTCAACATACTAGTCTTGGTGGGTGGGAAACACTAGTATGATGTTTTATGTTTACTGTAAAGATGATTTGGTGTTTATAATCCTTAACAAGTACATTTGTTTTTCCAAGTTTTCTAAACTGTTGAAATATAACTTAAAAAGTTAATCGACGGTGGGCTCAATCGCCTGTTCAAGTTTCGAACAACTGGATCTAGTTGTTTGCAAATGTAAGGATCGTGCTGACATGTCTTTTTATAACAGTTGAACCTAAAAAGTTACAACTGTTGGAAACGTTTCAGTGAATGTGTGAATTACGTATTTACCCCGTTTGTTCTAAACTACAAATAGGCATTGGATGGGGTTTCTTGTAATTTAATTTGATTTTTACATGTATAGTTATTCCAGTCTTGTATTTCAGTCATGTGAACCCTTTTATTGATAGCCAATAGCATGGGGTCAACTGAATTTATCTCCTAGCGCATGCACCTGAAATTCTATCAATAATCAAGCCAACACAAGTATGAATAAAAATGTCCCTCTACGACGGTGAAAAACTGTGTTTTTTTATTTAGAGAGGGGGTCTGTTTTATTCAGACTTGTGTTGGCTTGATTATTGATAGAATTTCAGGTTCCTGTGCTCCAAGTCAATCTTATTTTTATCCCATTTATAACTGGTGAGAATATTGCAAGGTCATTTTACTCCGGCGTTAGCCTGTATTGTTAGATTGTAAATTGACACGGAATTCACGCGTTTTTTGCCCCAGTTTCCCCCCGATATATATACAACGCTACTGTTGTATATGAAATATAGACGGGTACAAGTCTGCTTTGCGATTGGCTATTTACGGATTATCGTGGTCTAAAAACCGGTGACATCTTCAACCCACTGGCATGATTGCTTTGTAAGAGAGAACTGCGTACAATGTTGACTTAACAGAAAATACAATGTTGACTTAATATGAAATCAGTTATATTAATCTGACAATACAACGGGGCCAGGATGGCCCTAAATCACTCACCTGAGTTTCAGAGCTTAAACTTTGTGCAAACATTTTGCACAAATGAGACTGCGTTCACCTTTAACTTACAACTAGTGATTGATTAATTTGAAAAGTGCATTTGCAATCTCCCTTTTGTTTGCTTTCTATTTCTCAGCCTGCTATTTTTTTCACAGAAATTCTTTTAATCAGGTCTTGTAGTTAGCTAGGCATCTAAGATCAGTTTAAACACTCACTTGAAGAAGGCAAAAGTGCATATTACACATTGATATTTAACTGCTTCATCTCACAGTTACTGCTAAGGCAAAAAGTAGCTAATTGACCACAAATAACACCTCATTTTCATCTTCTCAAAAGCCTCTCCATTTACAGGGGTTTGTTGCTATGGCAACAGATACATATGTCATTAACGACACTAGCAATAAGATAGTTTAATATGTTAGGAAATATGAAGGCATGGGGATCAAATAATTATATTAAGTCTTAAACATCATCATATGATTCCAGGCCAGAGCAACTAGTCCAGAGAAATCTAAATTATTGTACACCCATTCTAAAACTATTGATTTTATGCTGAATATATACCTAGTATAATTGTACTGAATACTAGATAGACACCTGTAAAGCAGAATAGGATTTACCTCAAAAGACAAAAAGAAAATGAATAACATTATAACATTCATGCTTATAAAATGTTTGTCTATGTTGCAAGTTAAGATATGTTTCTCTGTTGTAGGATATGTCAAAAATTATCACCATTAATGGAAGTAATTATATGAATAGAACTGAGTTATCCCTAATGTTACGTTATGCAAACAGTTCAATTGATAATAAAATGTAAGTTCTTTGGCGAATATTTATGTAGAATTTTTCTAAGTTCAAAATCAGAGGTTATATTTTCCTTATTTAATTTTGGGCAAATATATTATGGTGTAAGTTCTATGAGGAAAGTTCAAGGAATAAGGTCTGCAGAGAAATATTGTGATTGTGACATTCAAGGGCAGTAACAAATGTGTTTGTGATAACTGCCCAGTCAAGATAATGTTCATGAGTTCTTGTACTTTCATGAAAAGTTCATAAACATGTTCATGAATTGCTCATGATCTGTTCATAATGTGTTCATGAACAATTATTCATGAAAAGTTCATGAACAAATCTGAGGTGGTTCATGAACAAAACATAATTAGCAAACTTAATTCATGAACAGTTCATGAACTTTCATGAACACTGAAATATTCATTCATTATACATAATGCTTAGGTTTATTCAACCTTTCACAATAATGAATAAGTTCATGAACTTTCATGAATATTAAATTCATAATGTCACATGATCAGTTTCCATTATTTTGTTGCATGCTGGGAATTTTTTTGCATATGTGATTTGAGAAGTTTGTGTAGCAAATAAGAAGGAACTATTTATCATACTACAGCAAGGAATGGTTTAAAAGGAACATGAGTGCACTGAATATTAAATGAGTAATTATGGTGTTGTCGTTATCGTTCATTTTAAAAAATACAGAATGCTTTTAAAATGTCACAAGTTTTCACGACCCTGAAGAAAGGTTAGTATCTGAATTTCAATCTTGAGATTAAAGTAAATTATAGATTATTTAACTTTATGTTTTGTATTTTATGCAGCAATTGTTTACTTCTTATTATGGCCCCCACCCCATTCTGAGTTTACTGTTTTACTCATGTCATTTTATTAAGGGTGTTCATGAAAATGATCTTTTCATAAAGTGTGTTAGCAAACATAACTCAAGAACAGTTCATGAACTTTCATGAACATTGAAATATTCATTCATTATACATTATAATACTTAAGTTTTTAAGTTTATTACCTTTTACAATAATGAAGAAATTCATGAACTGTTCAAGAACTGTTCACGAACATTAAACTCAGGTCACATGATCAGTTTCCATTATTTTGTTGCATGCTGGGAAATTTTTTTGCACATGTGATTCAGCAGTTTTTGAGAAGTTTGTGCAGCAAAAAAGAAGGAAATATTTATCATACTACAGTAAGGAATGGTTTCAAAGGAACATGAGTGCACTGAATATTAAATAAGTAATTATTACATTGTTGTTATCGTTCATTTAAAAAAATATAGAATCCTTTTAAAATGTCACAAGTTTTCGATGTAAATGAGATGTGAAACCAAAATTTGTAGTCCTGTTTGGCGCCATATAACCTATACTGTGTTGGTGCACCGTAAAAACCCAAATATGAATAGTTTTCATGACCCTGAAGAAAGGCAAGTATCTGAATTTCAATCTTGAGATTAAAGTAAATTATACATGGTTTAACTTAATGTTTTGTATTTTATGCAGCAACTGTTCACTTCTTAGTATGCTCCCAATCCCACTCTGAGTCATGTCATTTGTTGAGGGTGTAAAAATTGTCACAGTGACTGCATGAGACTAAAAAGAAACAGCCTCTGGCCACTAACTGAACAACACTTAGACCTACAGTTGTCAGATTTCATAGGATGTGCCATTGGCTTAGATGGTCAGTCTGTTAAATAATTGTAGTTTCAAAACTAGAATGTGTCTGTAGGACACAGGGTGTGCCCACCACTGGTACATCTGTCACAAATAAGGGGGAATAATTCAAATGTTTGCAGTCTAAATGGGGTATAGTCTCAACAAACATTTTATGAAAAGAATTCATTATTCTAGGCCATATACTTTTTGAGCTATGAGCATCAGAAACAAAAAATCTACTGTTTTTTGCTATTTCAAGGGCCACAACTCTGTAATAGATGCGAAGATTCTCAGGAAGAATGCCAAGTGTGCAAGGACACATCATGATAAAGACTAATGCAAGGTTTCATCAATTTACATCAAATACTTTTTGAGCTAGGCACATAATTAGGTAAAAATGTGCATTTTTATACTATTTCAGGGGCTATAACTTTAACAAGAGCTGTCAGTAAGACAGCGCGCTCGACTTTTCTCAGTGCTTGACTCTGAATTAGAGCTTTGCCAGTAAAAAATATTCCAAGTTAAAAAGGGACATACTCTGTCAAATTCAAATTAGAGTTATGGGAATTGTGTCTCCTGGTGTAGACTTTGATAGTAAATAACTACTTTGAGTTTCAAGACAAAAGCTATAATAGTAACAGAGATATTTGACTTTATCAAAAATTTTAACAAAAAATTCTAAGTTAAAAAGGAGCATAATTTTGTCAAAATTAAAAACAGAGTTATGTTGATTGTTTCTCCTGGTGTAGACTCTGATGGTAAATAAGTATTTTAAGTTTCAAATCAAAAGCTTTGATACTGTAAGAGATATTTGACTTTATCAAAAACCTTTACCAAAAATTCTAAGTTAAAAAGGGGCATAACTCTGTCAAAATTCAAATCAGAGTTATGGGAATTTTGTCTCCTTGTGTAGACTTTGATAGTTAATAACCATTTTGAGTTTAAGTCAAAAGCTGTAATAGTAACAGAGATATTTGACTTTATCAAAAATTTTAATAAAAAATTCTAAGTTAAGAAGGGGCATAATTCTGTCAAAATTCAAAACAGATTTATACAAATTGTTTCCCCTGGTGTAGACTTCGATGGTAAATAAGTGTTTTAAGTTTGAAGTCAATAGCTTTGATAGTAACAGAGATATTTGACTTTATCAAAAACTTTAACCAAAAATTCTAAGTTAAAAAGGGGCATAATTCTGTCAAAATTCATATCAGAGTTATAGGGATTATGGGCCGAAGCCAATGCCGGGACGAGTGCAATAGCTCTTCTTTTCCTTCCAAAAGTCGAGCTAAAAATAGGGGGTGGAGCCAGCCAAAAAATAAGAGGTGTGCAAGTTTATATCATGATAAAGACTTATGCAAGTTTTCAACCATTTATATTAAATACTTTTTGAGCTAGGTGCATCACAAGGTGAAAATGTGCATTTTTGACTATTTCAGGGGCCATAAGTCTGAAAATAGGGGGCGGACCAAAATAAAAAATAGGAGGTGCACAAGTTCATATTATGATTAAGACTCATGCAAGGTTTTATCAATCTATATCAAATACGTTTTGAGCTAGGCGTGTCACAAGGTGAAAATGTGCATTTTTTACTATTTCAGGGGCTATAACTCTGAAAATAGGGGGCGGAGCCAGACAAAAAGTAGGAGGTGCGAGTTCATATCATGATAAAGACTAATGCAAGGTTTCATCAATTTATATCAAATACTTTTTGAGCTAGGCACATAATTAGGTGAAAATGTGCATTTTTATACTATTTCAGGGGCCATAACTTTAACAAGAGCTGTCCGTAAGACAGCGCGCTCGACTTTTCTCAGTGCCTGACTCTGAATTAGAGCTTTGCCAGTTAAAAAAAATTCCAAGTTAAAAAGGGACATAACTCTGTCAAAATTCAAATCACAGTTATGGGAATTGTGTCTCCTGGTGTAGACTTTGATAGTAAATAAATAACTATTTTGAGTTTCAAGTCAAAAGCTATAATAGGAACAGAGATATTTGACTTTATCAAAAATTTTAACAAAAAATTCTAACTATCAATTTATATCAAATACTTTTTGAGGTGCGTCACAAACTTCAGATGAACGCATGGACATGACCAAATCTATATGCCCCCACCACTATATGCCCCCACCACTCACGCGCGGGGAGGGGGGGTGGGGGTGGACCCTGCTAAGATCTGAGGTTATTGATCATGAAATATTTCGTTAGGGTGGTATTTAGTGCCTTTGCAACAGGCAACTTGAGTTTCATGAATTATTCATGAACTTTTCGTTAACTGAAAATGGGACTTTCCAGTTCATGAACACATTATAGAATTTGTTCATGAACAGTTCATGAACAAAATCCTAAAATGTGTTCATGACCTGTTCATGAACAGAAAAGAGTTTCATTTTCAGTTCATGACTTCATTCATGAAATAATTCATGAACATTTCATGAAAAGCTCATGAAATTTTCAACTGGGTATTTAAGGAATGTGGCCTCTAGTATCTTTACAAAGAGAAAAGTGACTCTATTTAGAGCCATAACCCTGACGCCATTAGAGCAATCTAGCCCATGGCTGTATACATTCTGCATTCTGCCGTTTAAACAACACCAAATTGTCTACCTGTCATCTTTTCGATCAATTACGCAGATTATACAAACATGAAGGTGTGAATTGATGCACAATGATCAATAATGACCCCGATTCTCGCCTATTCTGGTTACGGAAACCACTTTTAACGAGTAACCGAGTACTCGATTGAAAAAATCAGCGAGTACTTGAGTACCAAAATCGGTACTCGTTGCCATCCCTAGTTATCACAAAGATGACGGACAGAAGGTTGAAGACAAATGAAGGTATATCACAAGGAAATAAAGGCACATGAAGGTCTGTCACACAGAGATGAACTGGTAAAGTGCTACCACAAGGATGATGGACAGAAGGACAAAGACAACTAGTGCTACCACAAGGATGATGGACAGAAGGACAAAGACAACTAAAGTGTTACCACAAGGATGATAGACAGAAGGACAAAGACCACTAAAGTGCTTCCACAAGGATGATTGACAGAAGGACAAAGACCACTAAAGTGCTACCAAAAGGATGATGGACAGAAGGAAAAAGACAAGTGAAGTGCTACCACAAGGATGATGGACAGAAGGACAAAGACAAGTGAAGTGCTACCACAAGGATGATGGATAGAAGCGCAAAGATAAATGAAGTGCTACCACAAGGATGATGGACAGAAGGACAAAGACAAGTGAAGTGCTACCACAAGGATGATGGATAGAAGGGCAAAGACAAGTGAAGAGCTACCACAAGGATCATGGACAGAAGGACAAAGACAACTAAAGTGCTACCACAAGGATGATTGACAGAAGGACAAAGACCACTAAAGTGCTACCAAAAGGATGATGGACAGAAGGAACAAGAGCTGTCTCCATAGGATGACACATGCCCCCGATGGTACTTTGAATGAATAGTTATGGCCAATGTTAGAGTTTAGGACCTTTGACCTACGGAGCTGGGTCTTGCGTGCAACACGTCGTCTTACTGTGTCACACATTCATGCATAGTTATTTTAAAATCCATGCATGAATGACAAAGATATGGACCGGACACGCCCATCAATGCACTATCATGAAAAAAGACCCTTAACTTCTAAGTGTGACCTTGACCTTTGAGTTACGGACCTGGGTCTTAAGTGTGACACATCGTCTTACTGTGGTACACATTCATGCCAAGTTATTTGAAAATCCATCCATCGATGACAAAGATATGGACCGGACACACCCATCAATGCACTATCCTTTAATGTCTAAGTGTGACCTTGAACTTTGAGCTACGGACCTGGGTCTTGCGCGCAACATGTCGTCTTACTGTGGTACACATTCATGCCAAGTTATTTGAAAATCCATCCATCGATGACAAAGATATGGACCGGACACGCCCATCAATGCACTATCCTTTAATGTCTAAGTGTGACCTTGACCTTTGAGCTACGGACCTGGGCCTTGCGCGCAACACGTCGTCTTACTGTGGTACACATTCAAGCCAAGTTATTTCGAAAATCCATATCGATGACAAAGATATGGACCGGACACGAAATTTGCGGACAGACCAACAGACAGACAGACTGACAGACCGACGGTTCAAAAACTATATGCCTCCCTTCAGGGGCATAAAAAGAAAAGTAAAGAGCTACCATGAGGATGATGGACAGATGGACAAAGACAAATAAAGCGCTACCACAAGGATGACAGACAGAAGGACAAAGACAAGTAAAGAGCTACCATGAGGATGATGGACAGAAGGACAACAGAGGGTCAAAGACAAGTAAAGTGCTACCACAAGGATGATGGACAGAATGACAAAGACAAGTGAAGTGCTACCACAAGGATGATGGACAAAATGACAAAGACAAGTGAAGTGCTACCACAAGGATGATGGACAGAAGGACAAAGACAAAGTGAGGTGCTACCACAAGGATGATGGCCAAAGGACAAAGACAACTAAAGTGCTACCACAAGGATGATGGACAGAAGGACAACAGAGGGTCAAAGACAAGTAAAGTGCTACCACAAGGATGATGGACAAAATGACAAAGACAAGTGAAGTGCTACCACAAGGATGATGGACAGGACAAAGACAAGTGAGGTGCTACCACAAGGATGATGGCCAAAGGACAAAGACAACGAAAGTGCTACCACAAGGATGATGGACAAAAGGACAAAGACAAGTAAAGAGCTACCATGAAGATGATGGACAGAAGGACAACAGAAGGTCAAAGACAAGTAAAGTGCTACCACAAGGCTGATGGACAGAGTGACAAAGACAAGTGAAATGCTACCACAAGGATGATGGACAGAAGGACATAGACAAGTGAAGTGCTACCACAATGATGATGGATAGAAGGGCAAAGACAAGTGAAGTGCTACCACAAGGATGATGGATAGAAACGCAAAGACAAGTGAAGTGCTACCACAAGGATGATGGACAGAAGGACAAAGACAAGTGAAGTGCTACCACAAGGATGATGGACAGAAGGACAAACACAAGTGAAGTGCTACCACAAGGATGATGGATAGAAGCGCAAAGACAAGTGTAGTGCTACCACAAGGATGATGGCCAGAAGGACAAAGACAAGTGAAGTGCTACCACAAGGATGATAGACAGAAGGGCAAAGACAAGTGAAGTGCTACCACAATGATGATGGACAGAAGGACAAAGACAAGTAAAGTGCTACCACAAGGATGATGGACAGAAGGCTATAAAGATAAATATAGGCTTATTACAAAAGGTCATCCTTGATCACTTTTTGCTCAGGTGAGCTAAAACCCAATGTGGAACAAGATATGACATGAAAATTACTATGCAAATTTCGCATAAAATGTTTTCAGTGGGTGTAACTACAAAATGTCTAAAAATAAGAAGTGATATACTTCAAACAGTGTCAGCCATGCTTTCAAATCAAATGAGTCTGATACATAATTTCACTTTTTTTCTTTTGCTTATTGAAGGGATGAGACTAGAATCCTTTCATTTATATAACATGTTCTCATACAAATCCCAGGAGCATTTATCTAGACAGAAAACTGCTTTCATCATGCCATCAATCAGCAATTATGTCATACATTGTTACTAAGGATACAAAAACTGGCAAAATATATCAATTTTCCACTGATTGTATCAGTAACCATAAAGCATTGAAATCTTAAAGTCTGTTTCCTCTTATCAGGAACAGATCATATTACCTGAAATTTGTGTAACAGAAATCTTATCTGATTGGAGTAACTGAAATAATAAAGTAACATTAACCCTTACCCTGCTTAATTTCTAAAATGAACTTGTCCATCTTTCAATTTTGACAGTACCATCAACTGTTAAAAGGGGTGCTTACCAAAAAGATACTGACTGAATGGCGAACAGTGCAGACCATGATCAGACTGCATGGATGTGCATGCTGATCTTGGTCTGCACTGGTTGCAAAGGCAGAATCACTTGCTGCCAGCAGGCTAAAGGTTAACATTGTAGATAAAATAAGTGCTATAACTCTGGCAAAAACAGAAATATTGAAACATATCCTGCTTTTATTACCAATGTACAAAGCGAACCTGGTCTACCACTGTTTGTCATATCTGTACTGGTAAAAGGTGAGTTCATCATTATAAGAATATCCATACTACATGATTGTTTGTAACTACGTATCATAGACTTTCTGCAGAAAGAAGATGGGCTGCATTAGGGATGTTGCCAATAATAATAATGTAACCATGGGCATCTGCATTCCCTGGATTAGTAATTGTACAGTATTCAAAGCACACTTAACAAATTTGACCTTAATTACCCTGCTTAACCATTCATTAGTTGAAAATAAATCATGCTCAAACATGAAATGTCTAAATGACCATAGTCAATCATGCATAACCATGAAATGTCTAAATGACCATAGTCAATCATGCATAACCATGAAATGTCTACATAACCATTGTCAATCATGCATAACCATGAAATGTCTACATGACCATTATGCATAACCATAAAATGTCTTCTTGAACACAATCAACCAATTTGCTTAACCTTTAACATTTAAATGACCATAGTCAATCATGCGTGACCATAAAATGTCTTCATGAACATAGTCAACCATGCTTAACCTTCAACGTCTAAATGACCATTGTCAACAAAGATGTTGATGACCACTGTCAATCATGCTTGACCATAAAATGTCATAATGACCAAGGTCAACCATGCTTAACTTTAAAACATCTTAATGACAACAGTTACTGTCAGCCATGCTTAACCATAACATGTCTAAATGACATTAATTTTGTCAATTATGCTTAACCATGAAATGTCCAAATGACCATTGTCCACAATGCTTAACCATGAAATGTCTTAATTACCATTGTCCACAATGCTTAACCATGAAATGTCTTAATGACCATTGACCATAACATGTCTAAATGAAATTAATTTTGTCAATTATGCCTAACCATGATATGTCCAAATGACCATTGTCCACAATGCTTTACCATGAAATGTCTTAATGACCATTGTCCACAATGCTTAACCATGAAATGTCTTAATGACCATTGACCATAACATGTCTAAATGAAGATTAATTTTGTCAATTATGCTTAACCATGAAATGTCCAAATGACCATTGTCCACCATGCTTAACCATGAAATGTCTTAATGACCATTGTCCACAATGCTTAACCATGAAATGTCTTAATGACCATTGTCCACAATGCTTAACCATGAAATGTCTTAATGACCACAGACCATAAACTGTCTTAATGACATTAATTTTGTCAATTATGCTTAACCATGAAATGTCCAAATGACCATTGTCCACCATACTTAACCATGAAATGTCTTAATGACCATTGTCCACAATGCTTAACCATGAAATGCCTTAATGACCACAGACCATAAAATGTCTAAATGACATTAATTTTGTCAATCATGCTTAACCATGAAATGTCCAAATGACCACTGTCCACCATGCTTAAGCATGAAATGTCTTAATGACCATTGTCCACCATGCTTAACCATGAAATGTCCAAATGACCATTGTCCACCATGCTTAACCATGAAATGTCTTAATGAACACTGACCATAAAATGTCTAAATGACATTTGCCAATCGTGCTTAACCATGAAATGTCCAAATAACCATTGTCCACTGTTCTTAACCATGAAATGTCTTAATGACCATTGACCATAAAATGTCTAAATGAACACAGTTAATTGACCTTAACCATGATCAACTACTGCTAAAGTCGGTAAATGTCAGTCGAAAATTCTACAAGAACATACATGGTACAAAATATAGAGGGACTGACTGAATTGTTGCCTCTGTCACTGATGGGGCATAAACCTATAATTTGATCTATTAGAAGCAGCCTTGGGAATCAGTAATCATTTCAGAGATGAAACAGTCAAAGTATTTCAATGATTTTGATTAAAATGCCAGCAGGACTGATAATTTTTTTGACAACTGTCTAACTAGAAATAACTTCATATGTACAGTTAAGACAGGAAATGCTACAGCACAGTTTGTTGGGACTGTTGTATATCAATTTTATCTGAATCATAAATGCTATGAGCGGACACGTTATACCAAAATAATTCCTTAATATGGCACTAACGAAATAAGTATAATATGACTGTCTGACTAATCATATTGTTGGAATCAGACCAACAGATCACCTCGAATTCCCTTGACTAACAGTCCATGCTCGTTTATTTTAATTTACCGGCAACAACTAACATTTAGCCTGCTGGAAGCAAGTGATTCAGCCTTTGCACATCCGTGCAGTCTGATCATGGTCTGCACTGTTCGCTATTCAGTCAGTAAATTTTCAGTGAATACCCCTTCAAATAATAAATGGTATTGCCCAAATTTAATAATGGACCAGTCCATTTTAGAAATTTAGCAGGCTAAGGGCTAATAATTGTAATTTAGACTTCTATATTCGGTCTCTCTCTATCCTCAAGAATTACCAGGACTCTGATGGTATGTAATTTAACTGCTACGGAAAATCAATGCTCGCCATCAAAGGAAGCCATACAATAATTCGGGGAAATCGGCAACAGGCTGAATACAGACAAAAAAGAATTATAAATAAAAAGACATCCCACATTACCAAGAGGCTTGCAAAAAATGTTCATACTTAAATCTGACTGCAGGCCCAAGGACAAAACAATAATTTTGCAAGTTCTTGTTGATATTAAACCTCAAACAAAATCCAAAAATTTCAATTTTCATATAGCATTGGTGGTACAACCTACTTTCTATATTGCTGTTAAACTGTAATCTTGAAAATTTGTAATGATGATATTTATTTATCAACATATATTATAAGATCAAATTTTTGGAAAAAATCAGTTTTTAAATTTAGAAAAGGATATCTATGTTGCAACTGCAGACCACATTTTAGAAACAGATCTGGATGCAAATGAAGCTGGAATTAATTAGAGATAACCCTAAATGAATGTTTGGTTAACTGTGAATTTTCTGTCTTCTTTTATCAAGTTCTCACTTATGCAGAGTTTTATATTCAGTATTTTTCATGTATTTCTATCATACATTTAATATGTTTCTGATGCTTTCCTCAAAACAAATTTCTCCCACATCAAGTTATATGAGAAATCTAAACCATATTCTGTAGCCGGCAGCATACAAGAATTAGAAAACGGTATGTATTGTAACAATAATAACACTAATTATATGATGGTAATTTTATAACACAGTGGAATTGTTATTACTAATGAGTTTGTGTTTCTTGTTTTAGCATTCCACAAAACTGAATTGTGAAGAACAAGTATGCCTTCATCCAGTTTTCTGCTGTTTTTTTATAAAACAAAGTCCTGACTCATGAGTTCTGCACATCATCTTGATGAAGTGATCATTTGACCCCAAGGTTCATGAAAATCCTTCAAGGGGTTTAAGAGATACAGAGCGGACACAAAATGGAAGGCTCAAACTTTTCACCTATGCTTGTGACCGTGACCTTAAGCCGACATTGCTGACTCATATGTTCTGCATGTGGTCTTTAGGAGGTGATTATTTAACCCAAGTTTCATGAAAATCCTTCAAGGGGTTTAGGAGATATAGAGCAGACATAAAAATGAAGGCTCAAACCTTTGACCTTAAGTTGTGACCTTGACCTTGAGCTGACATGGCTGACTTATAAGTTCTGCAAATCATCTTGATGAGGTGATCATTTGACAAAAGTTTCATGATTATCCTTCAAGGGGTTTAGGAGATACAGAGCAGAAACGAAATGGAAGGCTCAAACCTTTGACCTTGAGTTGTGACCTTGACCTTTAACCAACATGGCTGACTCATGGGTTCTGCACATCATCTTGATAAGGTGATCATTTGGCCCAAGTTTCATGAAAATCCTTCAAGGGGTTTAGGAGATACAGAGCGGACACAAAATGTTACGGACGGAGACCATTCCTATACTGTGAAATCATTATTATTCGTGGGGGATTAATTTTTGTGGATTTCGTGGTTGAGCTCAACCTCGAATTCAAATCCCAACGAACAAATTGTGCCCATGATATTTTTAATTTTACGTAAAGTCGCCAAAAAAGACACCAAAGCCGTTCGATCTGATCTGTAGTTGTATGCATGCGGCAGTACTAACCTGCAGCTTTCCTGTAGTTTATGGAGGCTTCATCAGCAATAAACTTAGATATGTATGGAAACAAAACCGACTATTTTATTTAGAAATGCACCTGTGGTTTATTTATGACATGCTTGTCAAAGTAAAAGTAATACTAAAAATAGAAGTTTGACATAGCGTCACGTGCCAACCGCACTATAATACGGCTGTTATTTGATTTTTCCCGCCCCGCTATGCAATGTTTATACACTAGCCTTTATTTTTACTGACATGTTGTAAAATACTACGACTTTGGAACTGTTAAATATTATAATTTAAATGCTAGCTTTGCGTCCGATGCATTAGCACTTAATTCAAATTACACGTTTCTCGGCAGGAAATAACACATGCACAAGTTCAACAGATTGTAATTTTAGATGCAGACGCACCATTCATTTTGCAAAAAAAAGTCAGACAGTTAATAATAGTTTATGAAGGATTACTATGGTTAAACTAGTACTACGGAATAAAAACAAAATTATTTTAAATCTATTATAGTTTGTTTTGATTTGCAGTACAATAACTAGAGCGAGTTGATCAAATGATCAATGATCAACTTTATATTTGTTTCGATTATGAATGCTAATTGTGCAAGGTGCTATGGTTTTGACACTTTTTAATTGGCGCCAACTTTTCTTATTGAATATTTCACAATTTTAGAAAGGTTTGCAAATTAGGGGTCGTATAATTATAGATAACGCGGTCGTTAATTGGCACATTCTCACTCGCTAATCTCCCGCGGCGAAGATTGCAAATTCGGTAACCATGGTAGCGCTGTTTGACACGTGTCTTTATGTTTCACATTTAAGGACAGAAGTACTAGTAGATCTATTTCTGTGGAAATTATGATTTTTTTTTTAACAAAAATTGAACATCCACGAATTTACGTCCCCACGAAACAGCCGTTTTGGCCAAAACCACGATATTTCGTGCCGATTTCACAGTAACCCCCCACCACTCGTGGCGGGGGTTTAATAAGCATACATTATAAGCCACCATATTGTGCAAACCTGCTTGCTGTTCATGACATCCAATAAAATCAAGAAAATAAAATGCCAAGCTTGAACTTTGCATTGCATGTTTTTGAGTTTTCATGCATTTCATTAATGCAATATCTCAACTGATCGGAATTAACACACATTTTTCTCAGTGAATGCAGCGCTGTAAGAATGAACAAATACCTTGGAGAAATGGTCAAGTTTTTATTAACTGGTAATGCAATCTTGAACCTAGCACAGCAGATCAGATTTACCAGTCTATCCGGCTATGGAAAATGGTAGAAGGTTCAACAACCATGCTCGCTATTTGACTCATGCCAAATCATCATTTATGGTTAAAATTATACACAATAATAATGAAAGTAAAACCAAGAACATTTAAAGTTTCATCATTCTAAAGTTTTAATCAATAAATTCATGTTCCAGTGAAGTGAACAAAAAATGTTTCATATATTTGTCAAAATTAAAGAATTCTTATTTTATGTACCTATTTCGCAGTAACAACATTCTTATTCTGGAACTGAACAAAGACCTTTTCTTACAAATGCATGAAATGTGAAACTTTAGAGTTTTAAGTTAAAAGAAGTCTACCTGCAAAGTGCTTCAGCATCGAAACTCTTGTTATTTCTGTGGTCTATTATCACAACATCATGCTGCTTGGACATAAAACATTCAAGAGCACTATCAGGGTTTCTAGATATGTTACATTTGTAGCCTGCTTTTTCTGCTGCCCAGTAGAAGGCATCACTTTGATAATCTTCTCGGGAAAACACAAGCAGTATCTGAAATAACAAACATTAAAGGGATTACTATTTAAAGCTAAAATATTAGACAAAATGAATGAAGTATTGCCATGCATGCAATACAAAGTTACCTACCGGCAGATGACTATGTTATCTCAACTGCAGCACAACCTAATGATCTGATATCTGTCAATGCTGTATATACAGTAAATATTGCGCTATATATTATAAAATATGTTATAACGCAAACATTTTGTATTTAAATTTGCATATACAAAGTCAAAGTAACACCTGTCACTATAGAAACATATTGTTTAATAGCATATCATTTTTAAATTGGTGGGAAAGTAACACAAACAAGAGGGCCAAGATGGCCCTATATCGCTCACTAGAGTTGATTTGGCCTACTAACCTAGATTTTGACCCCAAATGACCCAGTTTAAAACTTGACCTAGAGATCATCTATACAAACATTCTGACCAAGCTTCATGAAGATTGGGTCACAACTGCGGCCTCAAGATTATTAACAAGTTTTTCCTTTGATTTGACTGGGTGACCTAGTATCTGACCGCACATGACCCAGATTCGAACTTGACCTAGAGGTCATCAAGACAAATACTTTGACCAATTCTCATGAGTTTTAAACTTAAACTTTGGACTCTATAGAGTGTTAACAAGATTTTCCTTTGATCTGGCCTACTGACCTATTTTTTGACCCCACATGAACCAGTTTCAAAACTGACCTAGAGATCAACTATACAAACATTCTGACCAAGTTTCATAAAGATTGGGATACAACTGTGGCCTCTAGAGTGTTAAAAAGCTTTTCCTTTGGTTTGACGGGGTGACCTAGTTTTTAACCCCTAATGACGCAGATTCGAACTTGACCTAGAGGTCATCAAACACTCTGACCAATTCTCATGAGTTTCCAACTTAAACTGTGCACTCTTAGAGTGTTAACAAGATTTTCCTTTGATCTGGCCTACTGACCTAGTTTTTGACCCCACATGACCCAGTTTCGAACTTGACCTATAGATCATCAAGACAAACATTCTGACCAAGTTTCATAAAGATTGGGGGTTTTTTGTTTTGTTTTTTTTATTTAACGTTGCACTGACACATGATAGGTCATATGGCGACTTTCCAGCTTTAATGGTGGAGGAAGACCCCAGGTGCCCCTCAGTGCATTATTTCATCACGAGTGGGCACCTGGGTAGAACTACTGACCTTCAGTAAGCCAGCTGGATGGCTACCTCACATGAAGAATTCAATGCCCCGAGTGAGGCTCGATCCCACATCGATGAGAGGCAAGTGATTTGAAGTCAATGACCTTAACCACTCAGCCACGAAGGCCCCTCATAAAGATTGGGTCACAAATGTGGCCTCTAGAGTGTTAACAAGGAAAATGTTGATGGACGACGCACGATGGAGGACGCACGACACCGGACAATGACCGGTCACAATAGCTAATCTTGAGCACTTTGTGCTCTGGTGAGCTAAAAATGTAATGAAATACTTTATCATATTAAAAGGAGGTAATTCTGAAGAAAAATACACCACAATATTTTTCAACTGGGTCAGTATGACACATCAGCTTGTTGTACTGAATATGTACACAAACATTATATGGAGCTCTGCCCATTTAAGTGAAGTCAACTACACAACACAACATGACATTATCTGGAGCTCTGCCCATTAAAATGAAGTCAGCTACACAAAATTATGACATTATCTGGAGCTTTGTCCTGTCAAATGAAGTCAGCTACACAAAAACATGACATTATCTGGAGCTTTGTCCATTCAAATGAAGTCAGCTACACAAAATCATGACATTATCTGGAGCTTTGTCCAGTCAAATGAAGTCAGCTACACAAAATCATGACATTATCTGGAGCTTTGTCCATTCAAATGAAGTCAGCTACACAAAATCATGACATTATCTGCAGCTTTGTCCATTCAAATGTAGTCAGCTACACAAAATCATGACATTATCTGGAGCTTTACCCATTCACCTTAAGTCAGCTACACAAGAAAGCATGACACTATCTGGAGCGTTGCCCATTCAAATAAAGTCAGCTACACAAAATCATGACATTATCTGGAGCTTTGTCCATTAAAATCAAGTCAGCTACACAAAAACATGACATTATCTGGAGCTTTGTCCAGTCAAATGAAGTCAGCTACACAAAAACATGACATTATCTGGAGCTTTGTCCTGTCAAATGAAGTCAGCTAAACAAAAACATGACATTATCTGGAGCTTTGTCCTGTCAAATGAAGTCAGCTACACAAAATCATGACATTATCTGGAGCTTTGTCCATTAAAATGAAGTCAGCTACACAAAAGTATGACACTATCTGGGGCTTTGTCCATTAAAATGTAGTCAGCTACACAAAATCATGACATTATCTGGAGCTTTACCCATTCACCTGAAGTCAGCTACACAAAATCATGACATTATCTGGAGCTTTGCCCATTCAAATGAAGTCAGCAACACAAAATCATGACATTAATTGGAGCTTTGCCCATTCAAATGAAGTCAGCTACACTAAATCATGACATTATCTGGAGCTTTGCCCATTCAAATGAAGCCAGCTACACAAAATCATGATATTATCTGGAGCTTTACCCATTTACCTGAAGTCAGTTACACAAAATCATGACATTATCTGGAGCTTTGCCCATTCAAATGAAGTCAGCTTCACAAAATCATGACATTATCTGCAGCTTTGTCCATTCAAATGTAGTCAGCTACACAAAAACATGACATTATCTGGAGCTTTGCCCATTCAAGTGAAGTCAACTACACAAAATCATGACTTTATCTGAAGCCGTCCCATTTAAGTGAAATCAGCTACACAAAAATTTCCATTTATGTCGAGCCTTGCCAATTTATGAAGTCATGTTGAATATATTGACAGCAACTGGCGCCTAAAGTCAATTTAGAACTAATACATCAGTCAAATGTACAAACAATGTACACTAAACACAGCAGAAAGTTTCCTGAAATGACACCATTCATTTGGATACATTCTCTCTTAAAGTTAAAAGCTGTAACAGCACTAAGGAAATGGTTATCACTGCAGTGTTTATTGATGGGCCCTAGACAAGTTTTTGGATTCTCTCATTTTTGCTAGCAGATCAATAGAGTGTGGCTTAAAGATGCAAATGTAACCTAAAGCTCTCTCTCTCTCACTCAGAAATAGCCTTCATAATGAATATGTATTAAATGTTTTCTCGTGTTTGTTAACAGTAATCTGTCAGAAACAGTCAGTCCCCAAAAAAACACAGGCAGACTAAACTTTTTCTTATTCCATATTTAGTAACTATGTGAATGTTTACTGTAATTCATTCTTGCAGTTACCTTGTCCTGTACTAATATTACTGTAAATGTGTACACTAAATTAGACTCAAATACATGTATTTGAAAATAACTCCTCTCCTTATCATATTGTTGAAACTCTCCACAAAGTCATAAATTTTACAGATCAATTTATAAAACACACTTTAGTTTCT
Organism: Mercenaria mercenaria; assembly: GCF_021730395.1. Lineage (NCBI taxonomy): Eukaryota > Metazoa > Mollusca > Bivalvia > Venerida > Veneridae > Mercenaria > Mercenaria mercenaria. The sequence goes on from NC_069368.1 coordinate 11,503,579, forward strand.
CATAAAAATCAACTTTAATTCAAACTGGGCCAAACAAAAAGCACTGAAAACGTCAAAGGTCTCTAATGATGTCCATAGGAAGAGCACCTGCTATAGGGGAGGATGGGACCAGTTGGTCACTTTAAATTTTATAATGCCATTTTTGCTCTTAAATGTCACAGATGTCATGACAACATATTTTTCCAAGTAACACATTTCTGTCTACAGTATGACAGGTTTCTATTTGTCCAGAGGTAAAACATTTTGTGCTCAGACAAAAGTGGCCATAATTCAAGGTATTTTTCTGTTAAATCTAAGCAAAGGACAATACCTGAATCACAAGAGTTGTGAAAAAGATGCCAGTAAAATAATTCATCAGGATTTAGTAATATACTAGTGACAGAATTTGTTTAGGTATGAAATATCACCAATGTTAACTGAAAAGGGTGTTGGTTACTGATACATGAAATATCTGTCTCATGTTTCACAGACAAATTTTCAAAAAAGGAAATGTCCAAATTACCCATATTTGTAAGTCATAAATCTGTCATACTGCAGACAGATATCCATGACATGGGAAAATGTACAGTCATCAATTTTGTGACATTTAACAGACATAATGGCATTAGGTTTATTTTACTATGTACATAATCTGCTCAATAATCAGTTCAATCAGTCACTATTTTGAGGCAAAGTAACACCATAGCATCAAAAATAATGAATAATAGACTTTCATATCAATTCTGTGAAATGCCAACCTACTTCCACTTCCCATGATGGCAAATATCACAGAATTAATATTGAAATCCATGGCATTTAGCTCAGAAATCCATTACCAAGGCTCATCTTCATTTGACTGACACTACTAATACACTAAACAGACAAAGCTGTAGAGTGTTTTGCATTCGAAAGTAGACATAACTCTGGACAGTCACAACAGACTGCAGACTGGGTTAGCCCTCACATACAGTAAGCAGCCATAGCATTGAACAACAGACCGCAGAGTGGTTAGCCTTTGCATACAGTAAGCAGACATAACTCAGGATAACATACTGCAGAGTGGTTAGCCCTGGCATAGTGTAAGCAGACATAACTCAGGATAACATACAGCAGAGTGGTTAGCCCTGGCATACAGTAAGTAGACATAACTCTGGATAACATAGTGCAGAGGGGTTAGCCCTGGCATACAGTGAGTAGACATAACTCTGGATAACAGACTGCAGAGTGGTTAGCCCTGGCATATAGTAAGTAGACATAACTCAGGATAACATACTGCAGAGTGGTTAGCCCTGGCATACAGTAAGCAGACATAACTCAGGATAACATAGTGCAGAGTGGTTAGCCCTGGCATACAGTAAGTAGACATAACTTTGGATAACATAGTGCAGAGGGGTTAGCCCTGGCATACAGTAAGTAGACGTAACACTGGATAACAGACTGAAGAGTGGTTAGCCCTGGCATACAGTAAGTAGACATAACACTGGATAACATGCAGAGTGGTTAGCCCTGGCATACAGTAAGTAGACATAACTCTGGATAACATACTGCAGAGCAGTTAGCCCTAGCATATAGTAAGTAGACATAACACTGGACAACATACTGCAGAGGGGTTAGCCCTGGCATACAGTAAGTAAACATAACTCTGGATAACATACTGCAGAGTGGTTAGCCCTGGTATACAGTGAGTAGACATAACACTGGATAACATGCAGAGTAGTTAGCCCTGGCATACAGAAAGTAGACATAACTCTGGATAACATACTGCAGAGCAGTTAGCCCTAGCATATAGTAAGTAGACATAACACTGGACAACATACTGCAGAGGGGTTAGCCCTGGCATACAGTGAGTAGACATAACACTGGATAACATGAAGAGTGGTTAGTCCTGGCATACAGTGAGTAGACATAACACTGGCTAACAGACTGCAGAGTTATTAGCCCTTGCATACATTAAGTAGACATAACACTGGATACATACTGCAGAGTGGTTAGCCCTGGTAACATGACAACGATACTGCAGTGGTTAGCCCTGGCATACAGTAAGTAGACATAACACTGGATAACATACTGCAGAGTGGTTAGCCCTGGTATACAGTGAGTAGACATAACACTGGATAACATGCAGAGTGGTTAGCCCTGGCATACAGTAAGTAGACATAACACTGGATAACATGCAGAGTGGTTAGCCCTGGCATACAGTAGAGTGGTTAGCCCTCGTATACAGTGAGTAGACATAACACTGGATAACATACTGCAGAGTGGTTAGCCCTGGTATACAGTGAGTAGACATAACACTGGATAACATGCAGAGTGGTTAGCCCTGGCATACAATAAGTAGACATTACACTGGATAACATACTGCCAAGTGGTTAGCTCTGGCACACAGTATGTAGACCTAACACTGGATAACATATGCAGAGTGGTTAGCCCTGGCATAACATATGCAGAGTGGTTAGCCCTGGCATACAGTAAGTAGACATAACACTGGATAACATGCAGAGTGGTTAGCCCTGGCATACAGTAAGTAGACATAACACTGGATAACATGCAGAGTGGTTAGCCCTGGCATAAAGTGAGTAGGCATGGATAACAGCCTGTAGAGTGGTTGCATGTTTCGTAAAAAAAAAAAATTTCGTCCTTTTCGACAGACTTTATTCTGATTGTACATGAACACAGAAAATTACAATAATAAAGTTAGTATAAAATTCACTGATTAAGAACAAAAAAGTGTAAGTGATAAGGAACAAATTCTAGATCTATCTATTAAATTAAATCAAACAAATATTCCTGAAATACTCCAAAATCTGCATTCTGCAAACAAAAAGCAAGAGATATCCTATAAGAATTCCTTACTAAGAGGATCATTAAATGTATATTTCATGGACAACCATCTAAATGTTGCTGTCTTACTGTGCTCAGTTATGACATGTTTATTTCATGGACAACCATCTAAATGTTGCTGTCTTATTGCGCTCAGTTATGACATGTTTATTTCATGGACAACCATCTAAATGTTGCTGTCTTATTGCGCTCAGTTATGACATGTTTATTTCATGGACAACCATCTAAATGTTGCTGTCTTACTGCGCTCAGTTATGACATGTTTGATGCAATATTAATTCATTTATGTTTTGGCATGTTTTACCTGGTAAGCAATTTAATAATGGCCTATTTTCTTACAACTTCAATGGTACAGCCATAAAAAGCTGAACTGAAAACTTTCATTAACAAATAACAACTGCCAATATCATAATAATGAAAAAGGTCAAAACAAATGAAAGTGTTTATATATGATACTTATCAAAAATTGTAAATTGATTTTATCATAAAGGTGCAAACAGTAGCTGTTATTCGAATATAACATAATGGAATGAAATCACCTCTGACTTAATGCATTGCAAAGAGAAGTTTGTTTAGGTTGTCTAGAAATGTTCTGATTGTTATCTGTACTTTTTTCATATTTTATGTAGCCAGAAATGATGAATTTTATATAAATAACTTGGGTTATTTGTTTATATGCATGGATTTTTAGACCCAAACACATCGTTTCCAACCAGTACGTTTCTTTTATATTGGAGTAAAGTTTTAACCCTTATCATGCTGGACACGACTGGTTCTGCCTTTGCGACCAGTGTAGATCATGATCAGCCTGCACATCTTTTTGTAAGCACCCCTTTTAACAGTTAATGGTGCTGTTCAAACTGGAAGATGGACAAGTTCATTATAGAAATTCAGCATGGTAAGGGTTAACAGGTATTCTCGTCTTAACTACATTATGCGGATGGCAAAGACTTTTGCACCAAGTACAGATGGCAAAGACTTTTGCACCAAGTACAGATGGCAAAGACTTTTGCACCAAGTACAGATGGCAAAGACTTTTGCAACAAATACAATTAATATTATTTCAAATGTTTTCAACACACTGTACAGTGACTGACTTTAACACTATAGTCAATAGGAGTGGCCATGCCATGCAATGTTCATACATAAACTCATATCATAAAGGCTAAAAAGGTTTGTCAACAGCCCAGACTGAAAAAATTCCTCTCCCTAGACCCTAAAATAACAACAACAAATTCTTCTTGCAATCCCCTCAAGCACCAGGACAAATGGCAGAAATCAATGCAGAAATTAGATCTTACATACAAGAGGACCATGATGGCCCTATATCGCTCACCTGTTATCATTGCACTTGAGGACAAGAAGGTCCTCAGAAAAAATATCTAAATCCAAAAGACAGGAACAACAATGGGAAGAAATTTAACCAAAAAGAAAAAAAAAATCTTACAAGGTATAGATATGTTAAAATACACCTAAAAATTGGCGGTACCATCCATGTTGTACCACAGAAAACTGGTCTCGTGTTTTCCCTACGGCCAATAATAAAAAATGTGACTAAAAATAAGCTATTTATAGTAACGTAAAAAGTAAGTAATTAAAAAAATATATTGTAAGTGGACAAAAGAAGGATTTGCCAAATAAATCTGTTGACATAAATGAAATTTCAGATCAGTATCTTCATTAATTACGGAGATATACCCATTTTAATTTGAAATAAAGGGAGGTAATTTGACATAAATCAGTCCATAGTTATCTACCCTGATTGGCTCAGTCCAACTAATGACAATAATGAAATTTCAAATAAGTCCTATAAGTACTTCCTGATATAAATCCATTTTGATTACAATCAGGGGAGGTAATCAGATATAAAATAACTCTGGAACCTACGAATGGATCTAATTTGTCATGGAATCCATGATTTATTGTTGCTGAAGATATTTTGGAAGTTTGTATCAAATAAAACCATAAATGTTGTTGAAGATATTTTGGAAGTTTGTATCAAATAAAACCATAAATGAAGTCTCTATATGGCTGCAAAAGCCAATATAGCCAATTTTGGACCTTTAAGGGGCCATAACTCTGGAACCCATAAAGGAATCTGGCCAGTTCAAAAAAGGAACCAAGATCTTGTGGTGATACAAGTTGTATGCAAGTTTGGTTAAAATCAAATTATAAATGAAGCTGCTATTGTGCAGACAAGGTCAAAATAGCTAATTTTGGCCCTTTCAGGGGCCATAACTCTGGAATCCATTATGGGATCTGGCCAGTTCAAGAAAGGAACCGAGATCTTATGGTGATACAAGTTGTGTGCAAGTTTGGTTAAAATTAAATCATAAATAAAGCAACTATTGTGCAGACAAGGTCAAAATAGCTAATTTTGGCCCTTTCAGGGGCCATAACTCTGGAACCTGTAATGGGATCTGGCCAGTTCAAGAAAGGAACCGAGATCTTATGGTGATACAAGTTGTGTGCAAGTTTGGTTAAAATAAAATCATAAATGAAACCACTACTGTGCAGACAAGAAATTGTTGACGGACGGACGCACGCACGAGACGGACGGACTGACGACGGACGACGGACGAAGGGTGATCACAAAAGCCCACCTTGTCACTATGTGACAGGTGAGCTAAAAACACATGTTCAGTATATTATGTTACATGTCAGACTGTGTGTCCAGAAGAGTTTTCACAGAGGAGAAAACTGGCAAAAACTCTAGACACAGTCTAAGCAAAGAATTATTCTGAAGGCAACCTTGCCAGACTAATGGAATCTTGAGTACAGACTGATGTGATCAAGAAAACATTGAACCTAAATGAAGTGGGCAGTCATATAAAAGGGTTTGGTAATAGAATTTCGTTTGTGGCACATAAAATGACAGACAGACTGGTAAACCACATTGGCTGGAGAGGAAATGAAACTTAAACTCTATGAGTACAAAGTTCAGCTACTGAGAAATTCAGTTTGGTTGACCGCTATTGCATTTGTATCAATCAATGTGGATATATATAAACTAAGAATCATATTGACAATAACCTATACTAGCATCTCACCCTTACCTTTGGTTCCAGTAAGTGTAAGCTCAAGTGCATCATCATACTGGAACTAGGATCAGTAGCCAGAGACATTGAGTAAAACAAGAGCTATCAGGGACAGCAAAGTTCCATGATTCAAAAGTCCCGTCATTAATAATTAACAATGCTAAAATCATGAAAACAAAGGAACAAAAGTGGAAACAACTGTGAGTCACAGAACTTTCCACTTTTATGAATCTTTGGGATAAAAGACTATACACAAAAAGAAGATAAGGTTGATCCATTCCCACAAGTAACAAGAGCTGTCTCCATAGGATGACACATGCCCCCGATGGCACTTTAAATGAATAGTTATGGCCGATGTTCGAGTTTAGGACCTTTGACCTACAGAGCTGGGTCTTGCGCGTGACACGTCGTCTTACTGTGTCACACATTTATGCGTAGTTATTTTAAAATGCAAGCATGAATGACAAAGATATGGACCGGACACGCCCATCAATGCACTATCATGAAAAAAGACCTTTAACATCTAAGTGTGACCTTGACCTTTGAGCTACGGATCTGGGTCTTGCGCATGACACGTCGTCTTACTGTGGTACACATTCATGCCAAGTTATTTGAAAATCCATCCATCGATGACAAAGATATGGACCGGACACGCCCATCAATGCACTATCCCTTAATGTCTAAGTGTGACCTTGACCTTTGAGATACGGACCTGGGTCTTGCGCGCGACACGTCGTCTTACTGTGGTACACATTCATGCCAAGTTATTTGAAAATCCATCCATCGATGACAAAGATATGGACCGGACACGCCCATCAATGCACTATCCCTTAATGTCTAAGTGTGACCTTGACCTTTGAGGAAAGGACCTGGGTCTTGCGCGCGACACATCGTCTTACTGTGGTACACATTCATGCCAAGTTATTTGAAAATCCATCCATCGATGACAAAGATATGGACCGGACACGCCATCAATGCAATAACCTTTAATGTCTAAGTGTGACCTTGACCTTTGAGCTACGGACCTGGGTCTTGCGCGCGACACGTCGTCTTACTGTGGTACACATTCATGCCAAGTTATTTGAAAATCCATCCATCGATGACAAAGATATGGACCGGACACGCCCATCAATGCACTATCCTTTAATGTCTAAGTGTGACCTTGACCTTTGAGCTACGGACCTGGGTCTTGCGCGCGACACGTCGTCTTACTGTGGTACACATTCATGCCAAGTTATTTGAAAATCCATCCATCGATGACAAAGATATGGACCGGACACGAAAAATGCGGACAGACTGACAGACCGACAGACCGACAGACAGACAGACGGTTCAAAAACTATATGCCTCCCTTCGGGGGCATAAAAAGCAGTGACTAATTTGAAATCGGCGAATAACTCTGTAAAAATACAAAACAGTGGTATGGAACATCAGATCATTACATTGAACAAGGGTGCAAAGTTTCAATCCATTCCTATAATTTAACAAGAGCTGTCTCCATGCCCCCGATGGCACTTTGAATGAATAGTTATGGCCGATGTTAGAGTTTAAGACCTTTGACCTACGGACCTGAGTCTTGCGCGCAACACGTCGTCTTATTATGCCACACATTCACGCGTAGTTATTTTAAAATCCATGCATGAATGACAAAGATATGGACCGGACACGCCCATCAATGCACTATCATGAAATATGACCTTTAACGTCTAAGTGTGACCTTGACCTTTGAGCTACAGACCTGGGTCTTACGCGCGACACGTCGTCTTACTGTGCCACACATTAATGGTAAGTTACTTGAAAATCCATCCATGGATGACAAAGATATGGACAGGACACACCCATCAATGCACTATCATGAAAAGTGACCTTTAACGTCTAAGTGTGACCTTGATCTTTGAGCTACAGACCTGGGTCTTGCGCGCCACACGTCGTCTTACTGTGGTACACATTCATGCCAAGTTATTTGAAAATCCATCCATGGAAGACAAAGATATGGACCGGACACGCCCATCAATGCACTATCATGAAAAATGACCTTTAACGTCTAAGTGTGACCTTGACCTTTGAGCTACGGACCTGGGTCTTGCTCGCGACACGTCGTCTTACTGTGGTACACATTCATGCCAAGTTATTTGAAAATCCATCCATGGATGACAAAGATATGGACCGGACACGAAAATTGCAGACAGACGGACAGACGGTTCAAAAACTATATGCCTCCCTTCGGGGGCATAAAAACCTGTAATACTTAACCAAAAATTGCTAAAAATGGCAACAACAATAAGCCATGTGGGACTAAAACAACAAAGAGGAATATTTCTGTAAACAAGAGGGCCAAGAGCGGAGCAAAAATGTGGCCTCTAGAGTGTAAACAACATTTTTCTTCATTTTGGCCTAGTGACCTAGTTTTAGATACCACATGACCCAATTTTTAAACCATCCAATTTCATGGAGACAAACATTCTGACCAATTTTCATTAAGATTGGACCAAAAATGTGGCTTCTCGAGTGTTACAAAACAAGCATTTTCTTTGATTTGACCTAGTGACCTTGTTTTTGACCCCAAATGACCCAGATTATAATTCGTCTAAGATTTCATGGAGACAAACATTCTGACAAAGATTCATAAAGGTGGCCTCTAGGGTGTAAACAAGCTTTTCCTTTGATTTGACCTAGTGACCTAGTTTTTGACCACACATGACCCAGATTCAAAATTATCTAAGTCTCCTAATAACAAACATTCTGATAAAGTTTTATGAAGATTGAATAAAAAATGTGGCCCCTAGAGTGTAAACAAAGTTTTTCTTTGATTTGACCTGGTGACCTAGTTTTTGACCCCATGTAACACAGATAAAAAATCATTCGAGATTTCATGGACACAAACATTCTGTCTAAGTTTCATGCACATCAGATGAAAAATGCAGCTCCTAATGCACAACCCAAGTTTTTCTTTGATCTGATCAAGTGACCTAGTTTTTGACCACAGATGACCTATATTCAAACCTGACTTAGATTTGATCAAGACAACAATCTGATCAAATTCCACAAGTTTCCAGTGAAAAATACAGCCCCTATTGCATACACAAGTTTTTTCTTTGATTTGACCAGTTTTTGAACCCAGATGACCCATATTTGAACTTGACCTAAATTTCATCAAGACAAACATTCTGATTGAATTTCATGAAGATTCAGTGTAAAATGCAGCCCCTATTGCATACACAAGGTTTTTCTTTGATTTGACCTAGTGACCTAGTTTTTGACCCCAGATGACCAATATTCGAACTTGACCTAGATTTCATCAAAACAATCATTCTGATCAAATTCATGAAGATCTAGGAAAAAATACAGCCTCTATTGCATACATAAGCTAAGTGTGAACCGGCGACAGATGACAGACGTCAAGCGCCAGACACTGAGGGATCATAATAACTCACCTGATGCTCAGGTGGGCTAAAAAACAGACAAAATAATAAAAGTTCGACCACATTTCCTCTAACATGGAGAAAAATGTCAACTAAACATGGTTTAAGTTATGTTCAAGATATAACAGATAAATCAACTACTGCCATGCAATACAGCATCCCCCTTCTGGAAGGCGACTAATTATCTCAACTGCAAAAATAGATCTGTCAATGACGTATATATAAAATTTTGTTCTATATATACAATTGCATATAAGGCAATGTGCTTGAATATGAATTTGCATATCTTAAAGTCTACAGCTGTTAACAGCTTTCTACACTTATTAATTAAAAAAATAATTTCTTAATAGCATCTCATTTTTAAATTGGTGGAAAAATAGAGACAAAAATGGGCACAATAAAGGGAAGTAATTTTGAAGAAAATACACCAAATTATTAAGTGGGTCCATATGACATATTCAGCATGTTATGCTGAAATGTTTATGCTAAATTATCCAACTATACATACATAGATGACCAAAAATCTCTGACCTCTAAGAGTGACCTTGACCTTAAGCCTAGTGGACTGTGTCTTGTACATGAAACATTGTCTCATTATGGTGAACATTTGTGCCAAGTAATATGAATATCTCTTGATGGAAGGCAGTGTTATAGAGCAGACACAAAACAGATCCTGCTAACTTCCAACCTCCAAGTATTGGCTTGACCTCTAACAAAGTGGTTTTGGTGTTGCACTCATTATTGGGAACATTTGTGCCAAGTACTACTGTTTGCAAATCAAATTGCCCTCCCGCCTTTTCTTAAATCGATAAGACTTTTACCTTTACGTCACTAAAGCAGGGATGCTGAAGCTATATTTGGATATCGTCTAAACAGGTAACTCCGCCCTTCTATAGTATTTTTTTCCCGATACAAGTAAAAATACACTGAAGAACTTGTTTACATTGGCGGCATGACCGAGAATTTTACGAAATAAAAAGCTGATTTAAATACTGTTGGAACAAGTGTTTAACCGGAATGTAACAGATGTACTAATCTTCATTTAAAATTTAAATGAATCTTGCCACAATGCACACTACATTTAGGTAGCGTGGATGTGAAAAAAAGACACCCTCTTATACTTTACATACATACATTTTTCTGCCTAAATTTCAGTATTTTTTGCTGCAGACTTGCATCTCGTGTTTAGCTTTCACAATAATTATACTCGTGGTCGAGTTGTTGGATTAACTCATCATTGTTTAAAGGGCATAAGTTCAATACCCGGAAACAATCATGCCTCTTTAGTTGAAAAAGGAGGTAATTTCTTACGGAATATGTGAGTCTTAGTCTAACTAATTTGACGCGATCCTAGGAAACAAGTTATTTTCTTCACTTAGAAGAAATTGTCATCGCTGCCAATTTTGGTTTAAATGCTTATTTTGTTACGAATATAAATTCAAATAAAACTTACTTGTATCAAAAGGGGGCTTCAATTACTCATTAATTTATGTAAAATTTATCATAATTCCCCAAAATACGAAATATCTGGGGATTTAAACCTATGTATGTTCTTAACACCAAGAACTTTACACATATGCGTAAGCGATAAACCGCTCCCCTCCACATCACAAATATAAAACAAACTAAACGTCGAATTATTTTGACTTAAGTGAGTTTATAACTGGTTCTTTCGGTGAACGAAGAAAGGTTTGTAAATACTTGAAATAGTGTTTAAATGACTTCAAATAAACAGTAGATAAATACACATACACGTAAAACCCACCGAAAAAAAGTAAAATTAAAAACTAGATGGAGTTATATTTGTGATAGTTACGCTATGGAAGACTCTCTGCAGAAGTCTGAATAACAAATTAATCAGTTTTTACGGATATGACAATTTATAGATCTACAAGTGTTGCGTAGCTTGAAGGTTCAATGCTAGGCCTAAGTTGATCTACTTTTCTAAAAAAACCTATTACCTTGCGTGGTTGGAAATTTAGTCGATAATAATTGTCATAACAAACAAAAAACACTGTTTCCATTTGGACGTAGTTGAAATATTCTGTATTCTACTTTTAAAACAACATATCCATTATCACCTTATTGTACTTTACAATATATGCAAGTACAGCGGTACTGGACTTGACATTTCACAGATAGAGTCAGTGCTTTTTTTGACGTCAAGATAAAGAAAAAAGGACTCATTCAACTCTTTCACGACAAGGTGAATGAATAATTTATTGCTGATGGGGCGGGGTTAACCAGTCAGGATTACTCCAAAAATTATTATCTAAGCTTCAGCTTCACCATTTTTGTGACGTAAACGTGCAACTCTAACGATTTAAAAAAAGTTGAAGGGGCAATTTGATCTGCAAACAGTAGTAATATTAAAATACCTTGATGGATGACAGAGTTATGGATCAGACAGGAAACCACCCTGTTAATATAATCGTAACTTTTGACCTCAAAGTGTCTCCTTATGGGGAACAATTGTGGCAAAAAATACTAAAATTCTTTGATAAACGGTTGATTTACAGAGTCACAGGACAGGAAAAAAACACAAGGCTACTTAAACAAATAATTTTACCTCACCTTTGAGAAGTAGGATGTACAAAATACTTACAGACATTGACTTCTGTTTCAATTTCATTGGCCCAAGCATTACATCACTGTTTGACGCCTGAAAAAAAAAGGAACAAAAAACTTTTATTATTCACAGTCAAAAACTGTTTGTGGTGCCATCGACAATGTCAGTCTTCTGGAAGGATGTTGTTGAGTTGGTACAAGCACTGGTAACAAAAAACAAGAAGATATTGTATTAACCAGATGACCTAATTTCACACCTGACCTCAACTTCCCCACCACAAACATAATATGTTTTATGTGCACATCTTGACAAATAATTGACAACTGGCAATTACATCAGCTCACCTCTAGCTAAATGCAGACAGACAGATGGCAAAAATTGGGAGACATAATTTTTATGTTATTTAAAATCTAATGTAAAATGCTTAAAGAAGAATAGTCCAACTGATGAGTGGTTTCCATCACTGCATAAGGCACACTATTCTATAGAGCAAACACATACTGTGAAATCATTTAATATTCGTGGGTGACTAATTTTCGTGGATTTCGTGGTTGAGTCAATTCACGAAATTTAATCCCAATGAACAAGTAAATTTCCTACTCATGTTATGTTCAAAAGTTGAAATCCACGAATTCATATCCCCATGAAATTGCCGTTTTGACCAAAACCACGAAATTTCATGCCCACGAAATTAAATGATTTCACAGTAAACTTTTTCAACGTATAACTCTTCTCTTACTTGATTTAGTCGAACAACCAAACAAAATATCTTCTGTTTCAAGATCATTTATAAACTAATCACATTAAATTTTGTAATAAAGATTCCTTCCATCTCTCTCTCACCCCTCCCCCCCATCCCCTCCACCACCCCAACCAACAAAACTGTAAAATGTGTCTGCAGTTTTGTACTTCTAAAAAAAAAATAAAAACACACCACCTACACATAATAATTAACATTATGTTTAGGCAGTATACTAAAATATTTTCTATTAAATCACAAAAAATGTTTTCCAATTTCATGGGATTTACATTGTATAATTCTTATGGCTGTATGATTTTCACCAACAGAATCATTAGCTGTATAGAAACAATACTCTAACTTTATGTAATTGCAACTTATGGAGAAAAAAAATTGTACATTCCAAGCATGATCTTTTCAGATAAAAATTTTTGCAGATATCAAATTGCTAGGGTCTGCTGGTGCTTCTCATTCAGTATTGTATTACTTCCTGACAATTGAAACATAACACATGAATAAAACATGAAAATAAACCTCATCACATTCTATTCTATTATCCATAATGAAAAAGCGGTTTGTACACAATACATCTTGTTCTCACTGAGCAGGTATCACAACACTTGGTCAACTTATATAGCAACCTGAAACTGATTATTGGCTGCTAATTAAAATCGCAGATGTTTAATATATGACAATCCTTTCAAAGTGACGTAAAATACCTCACACAGCTGCTGAAAACACATAGCATCCACTGCGAAACTCAGTTCTACAAATCAGAACAGTTCTAGAACTGTACTAGAGCATTACAGAACAGTTCTAGACTGTTAAAGACCTACTCTTGAATTGTACTAGACAGTTAAAGACCTATTCCTGAACTGTACTAGAGTGTTCAAGACCTGCTCATGAACTGTACTAGATAGTTAAAGACCTACTCCTGTACTGTACTAGAGTGTTCAAGACCTGCTCTTGAATTGTACTAGATAGTTAACTACCTATTCCTGAACTGTACTTGACTTTTCAAGACCTATTCCTGAACAGTACCAGATAGTTAAAGACCTACTCCTGTACTGTACTAGAGTGTTCAAGACCTACTCTTGAATTGTACTAGATAGTTAAAACATATTCCTGAACTGTACTAGATTGTTCAAGACCTATTCCTGAACTGTATGACCTGCTATTGGACTGTACTAGATAGTTTAAAGACCTATTCCTGAACTGTACTTGATTGTTCAAGACCTATTCCTGAACTGTACTAGACTGTTCAAGACCTATTCTTGACCTGTTTGACCTGCTATTGAACTGTACTAGATAGTTAAAAGACTTATTCCTGAACTGTACTAAATTGTTAAAGACCTATTACTGAACTGTACTAGAGTGTTCAAGACCTGCTCTTGAATTGTACTAGATAGTTAAAGACCTATTCCTGAACTGTACTAGACTATTCAAGACCTATTCCTGAACAGTACTAGATTGTTCAAGACCTATTCCTGAACTGTATGACATGCTTTTGAACTGTACTAGACAGTTAAAGACCTATTCCTGAACTGTATGACCTGCTCTTAAATTGTACTAGATAGTTAAAGACTTATTCCTGAACTGTACTTGACTGTTCAAGACCTGCTCTTGAATTGAACTAGATAGTTAAAGACTTATTCCGGAACTGTACTAGACCGTTCAAGACCTGCTCTTGATTTGTACTAGATAGTTCATGACAGGTAAACCTGAACTGCAGTTAATGTTCTATACCTGCTTGTGAACTGTACCAGACTGTTCAAAACCTGCTCATAAACTGTACAGAATGTTCAAGACCTGCTCATAAAATTCAAAATCAATGGATATTTTGCTCAGTCATTATAGAATAAAATGTGTTGGCAAATGTTGGCATGCTCAAAGATATAAATACAGTAATCACCTTGAGGGAGATGTTTTCTACTCCAGGTGAGTCACAACAGTGACAAATCCCCATTGTTCTGAAATTCCGTCACTGACAAAATAGTCCTACAAAATACTTGTTGTTAATTAATAATCCTCCTTCACATCACAAATGCATTTTACAGTTCCAGCGCTCTCTTCACAGCCTAGCATGTAGGTTTGTAGTGTAATTAGGTCCACATGATAGTCAACAAAGTCATGATCACCAACATAAGAGTTTTAATGTTGACATAATTCTTATTTCCAAATACGATTATAACTGCACGTAACAGAGTTCATATAAGCCATTCTTAGTGCAAAAGCACCTTAATGTGTTCACCATTACAGACAACAGGAATAAATTACAAGAAATCATGATGAAGATAAGATTTTCCTGTCAAAACATTTCCATATCTAAGAAAATCCTGTCCTTCACAAGTCCATGATTTTAAAATGTCCTTACTTCTAGATTTTTCAAATAAAAGAAACATTTTTAAGCATGTATATATCATCCTGTATGATTTGCAAGTAAAACGTAAAGATGCTGAGAAACAAAAGCACTGTTACCATTGAAACAGTTCCACCATTGAAATTTTATTTCTGACAATTTTTAGCAACACTTAATCCACCAGATCTATAGTGGGCTTTGTTAGATTACAATATAACTTTATATTGCAAGAGCTGATATTCCATGTTGGTTAAAATCAGAATTAGAAGATAACTGTATCCCAAATGTGCTGTCCGAAACTGTATACTTTTTTCTCCTAACAGACAAGATTTTCTTTGTTTAACAAAAGATGATCAGAAAAATAGTATTAATTACATGTTAAATTAGTTGAAAACATACAAACATCACATAATAAACAATTCCAAATTGTAATTAATGCATATTTTGTAAGATTAAGGTCAAGGTCACTTAAAAAATTAAATAATTTAAAAACACTACTAACTGACCAGAACACGGTCATTTTCTTTTAGTTTACTGACATATTAAAACAAAAAATCATAAGTAAAATTATAGACTTGGTGTTCAAGCAATATCAGAAATATTTGTTTAAAAAAATATCTCTGAATGTCAAGGATACACAACCTCTGTATGTTTGGTATAGGCTGAATGCCACTTTTAACAATAGTTTAGCTATTAAGTCACTTAGATATTCATTTTTGTATAAATTCCACTTTGATTAAAAGAAAAAAACATACATACAAACAAGTGATGCAAAAAAAAGAGCAAAAAATACAGGTCCAACCAAAATTATCTATCCTAAAATGTTGCAGTAAATGACTATTGCAATTCAGACCTGTGTGACCTTCAATGTGTAACAACGAGTACCTGTATTGTTTATGTTACCATAGAGATTTTTTTATCAATTATGGTCACAACAACAGGCTAACACCATGTGAAAGGATATTCTCCTGTTCACCAACTTCAGGTGTGAGTAGAGTATAATTTCATAATTAATTTTTCCACCAGTATTATCAGCATCTGTGTTAATTATATTCCATAACAAGAGCTGTCACAGGAGTGACAAATTATACTCCCACAATACGGCCTTGTCACAGAAGTAAGCGATGTCAAAGTCAAACTAGTCCTATTTTTGATGATGTTTACTCCTGTGTATTAAAAAATAATTCAAATCTGTCAACCCTGCATGCAAAAAAAGTTCTACTGTTCTGAGTCAATGTGAACTTGACCTTTGACCTACTGACCTCAAAATCAATAGGGGTCATCATTCTGCTGGTCATGACCAACCTCCCTATTAAGTTTCGTGATCCTAGGCCCATTCAGAGTTCTCAAGTTATCATCCGGAAATGGTTTAACTGTTCCGGGTACTGTAACACTGACCTTTGACCTACTGATTTCAAAGTCGAACTTGACCTGTATTTTATGATGTTACACCTGTGTACCAAAATTTTTTATCCTAGGCCCAAGCACTCTCAGGTAATTATCTGGAAAACGTTCAACTGTTCCAGGTCATTGTTACCTTGACCCTTGACCTACTGACCTCAAAGTCGAATTTTACCTGTATTTTATGATGTTACACCTGTGTTCAAAAAAAATTATTTAAATCTGTCAAGCCTTGCATGTGTTATAAACCACGAAAACCAACAGACCGACGGGCCGACTCACTCCTATATATCCCCCCTCCCCACCCAAACTTCGTTTCTGGGGGGTATAATAATTATTATCATTTTATTCTACTGTAAACTAATTCATATTGCTGGCGTAGAATTGAATGGTTTGGTTATGACAGATAACCACAGGTTTGTGACTTTGAGGATTCAAAATTTATAAAGACTTTAAGGTAGTTCTGCACGTTTGGATCAAATTTTTTTCTACAGGAATTTGGTAAATCCTGATTTTTCAAAACTTCAGAATATATTTAGAAAATTCAGCAAATAAAAAAGATAGGGTTGTGTGCTTGATTTTTTGTTGGACTGATTCGAAAATTTTGGACATTACACAATTTTTCATAATGGGAGTCTGATAACAGGAAATAACATTATCATGATACAGTGTAGATTTCAATGAAACTTCTCACAGTCGTAAATAAACATATTGTCTATAATGTGGTGAAATAAAATGTAAAGGTCTGACTGTGCTTACTTTTGAGATATTTGACCATGATTAAAGTGAACCACACATTTCAAGCTAATTTAAGACATTATTTGAATTACATTGTCAGATGTTTTAATATCATATTTTAAATTAAGAACAATAGTAACAGTACTGTGCCATTGTAATAAATTTACTCACAGGTTGCGATAAATTCATAAAATGTGTTTCATTTCTGTACACTGAATCCAGGCTTTATTCTAGTCGTTTTCCAGATAAATGACATTACGCCATCACTTCCGGTTTATCAAATGTGCAGAACTACCTTAAGAAGAAATTGTAATAGTGTAACCTGATGCAACATAATCATAGACATAAGCTGACCATCAAACTTTCTGAACTTTTCAACATAATTACAAGGTTTCATTTGGCTAAATAAAATCTCAAGTTCTTGATCTGTGAGTATCAGAAAAAAATTTCAGTGTTCATGTTACGCGCATATAGCCAATCTGCGCATTTGGTAAATCGCGCAGCGCAAATAACCAATTTGTTATCTGCGCAACGATTTGTAAATCGGGCAACCTTATATATTTCTTATATGCGCAGGGTAACTGTCTTGCGCGTTTGGTAAATGAGTCTGCGCTTTTAACATATGGATGATATCTCCCGGTAAAATTGAATATCATTAGAGGGTTAGACCTGTAGGCCTAAATAAAACAGTTTGATTTTAAAACTGACGGTGATCAGGCATGCGTAAATGTGTGAATTGACTGTGCTTAATTTGTAAAGAACAAGAAAAACATTTTTTAAAGTAAATGAGCGTATTTATGCGGTAATTTCAATGAGATGCTCACGTCCCTGGTAGTTTATGGACTAAACATTTCTGTTGACGACGGTATTAAGAGTCATTTGTAATAGGTGTTAAAAAACTTTAAAATGATACAAAATATCCAAAGTATATTTAATAACACAAGTTTTTTCATTTATTTTTTTATTTTATTTTTTTAACTTTTAAACGCCGTAGCCTGTGCGGGATGTCGATCCCGCGCTAATATCAAATCCTGAAATGACACCGATATTTCAAATATATATTGATCATTTCTTACAGATCGTATTGATATTTTTTAATGTTTTGTAGTACAAAAGAGTAACTTTCGGCAGAACGTGAACGAAATTTTGTTGCTGCGCAAGATGTGTCCTGTGATAATAGAAAATCTGGAAATTACTCTGATAATATGAATAACTGCCATAAACCATGCTAACTTTTACATTGTTTAACAATTACAGACTGATACTGCAAATCTAGGTTTTAACAAGAGCACCGCCTTGCGGGTGCTGACGCTCATCTGATTTTTTTTGTGTAATAGAAATATTGTCCTACCCATGATTTTCTAAGTCTAAAAAGGGCCATCATTCTTGCAAAAAGCAAGATAGAGTTATGTTTCTTGATGTACAGTGTCCACTTATGATGGTGAAAAACTGTTGCAAGTTTTAAAGCAATAGCTTTGATAGTTTATGAGAAAAGTTGACTTAAACATAATACTCAACCAAGAAAATGATTTTCTAAGTCCAAAAGGGGCAATAATTATTGCAAAAATCAGGATGGAGTTACGCTGCTTGCTGTACAGGGTCAGCTTATGATGGTGAACAAGTGTTGCAAGTTTCAAAGCAATAGCTTTGATAGTTTAAGAGAAAAAGTTGACCTAAACATAAAACTTAACCAAGAAATCTGATATTTTCTAAGTCCAAAAGGGGCCATAAATCTTGCAAAAAGCAGGATGGAGTTATGTTTCTTGCTGTACAGGGTCAACTTATAATGGTGAACAAGTGTTGCAAGTTTTAAAGCAATAGCTTTGATAGTTTAGGATAAAAGCTGACCTAAACATAAAACTTAACCAAGAAAACTGATTTTCTAAGTCCAAAAGGGGCAATAAATCTTGCAAAAAGCAAGATGGAGTTATGTTTCTTGCTGTACAGGGTCAGCTTATGATGGTGAACAAGTATTCCAAGTTTCAAAGCAATAGCTTTGACAGTTTGGGAGAAAAGTTGACCTAAACATAAAACTTAACCAAGAAATCTGATATTTTCTAAGTACAAAAGGGGCCATAAATCTTGCAAAAAGCAAGATGGAGTTATGTTTCTTGCTATACAGGGTCAGCTTATGATGGTGAACAAGTATTCCAAGTTTCAAAGCAATAGCTTTGATAGTTTAGGAGAAAAGCTGACCTAAACATAAAACTTAACCAGGCAACGCCGACGCCGACGCCGACGCCGACAACCGCTCAAGTGATGACAATAACTCATCATTTTTTTTCAAAAAATCAGATGAGCTAAAAATGTGTCATAAATTTATTTCAACATCAGTAAATTCATGGGAGTCGGTCACCAGGTTTCAATATCTGCAGTATGATACAATATGCAATAAAGCTTAAACATGCGTGAAGGTGTGATTTCCTTCAGATAGCCACATCGTCCTCTCTATTCTTTTTATAACTAAAGTATTTTTATTTCATTCGATCACCCAGTCATTTTATACCGGATATAGAACATAAAGGAGACTTACATAAAAGACTGAATTGCCACACACTTACCACAATTCACCATATCGCTTTTTTTCATCATATTGAAAAAGCGCAATTCTTTTTTACCAACGTGAGCGTATCTCTTGACATGGCCAAGATTAAAAACAAAAAAAAACAAAAATAAGTAAAATTAAAAGACGATTCTTACAGATCTTTTATACTTATATCATTTATTAATGTTTTATAGTGAGACAGGTAGAATAACTAATAAGTTTCGACAAAATGTGAACGAAATTTTACATTTTGTAGGTGCGCAAGATGTGTGTCCTGCGTTGATAGAACTCTGAAAATTACTCCAATAACTTGAATATCTTTTATAAACCATTTTAACTTTTACTTCGTTTTTCGATTACAATCTAAAAATGTAGCTTTTGAAAATCTGAATATAATGTTTCATCCGTAGCCTGCACGGGATGTTGTTCCTGCGCTAATAGCAAATTATGAACTGACGTCGATATTTCAAACATATTTCAATTCTAAAAGATACTATTTATGTAACTTCATAAAAATGTTTTGGGAGTAGAAAAAAATAGAAAGAAGCGTGATTTCCGTCATAACGAGAACGAAATATTACATTTGTTACCTGCACAAGATGTGTTTGCCCTGCACTAATAAAAAATCTGGAAATAATCCTGATAACTTGGGTATCTTTCATAAACCATGCTAACTTTATCATTGTTTTGTGATTACAGGCTGAAATTGTAGCTTTTGCCAAATGAATATTTTGTTACATCTGTATCCTGCGCGGGATATCGGCCCTGCGCTAATAAAAAATCTGGAAATAATCCTGATAACTTGGATATCTTTCATAAACCATGCTAAATTTAATTTTGTTTTATGGTTACAGACTAAAGTTGTAGCTTTTGCAAAGACAAATGTAATTTTAATTCTGTAACCCGCGCGGTTATGACAGAAATCACTCTTTTTCTATTCTTTTTTTACCGTATTCATTTGAAAGTTACATAAATAGTATGTTTTATGAATGAAATATATTTGAAATACAGTGTAATTTCAAACTTGGCTATTAGCGCAGGACCGACCTCCCACGCAAGTTACAGGTGTAATATTATAGATCCATTTAGAAAAATTATAGTTTAAGTTTGTAATCGTAAATCAAAGTAAAAGTTAATATGATTTATAAAAGATATTCAAGTTATCAGAGTAATTTCCAGATTTATTATTAGCGCAGACACACATCTTGCGCAGATAAAAATGTAGTATTTCGTTCTCGTTATGACAGAAATCACTCTTTTTCTAATCATTTTTTTACAGTATTCATTTGAAAGTTACATAAATACTATGTTTTATGAATAAAATATATTTGAAATACAGTGTAATTTCAAACTTTGCTATTAGCGCAGAACCGACCTCCCACGCAAGTTACATGTGTAACATTATAGATCCATTAAGAATTGTAAAAAAAACTATAGTTTTAATCTGTAATCGTGAATCAAAGTAAAAGTTATTATGATTTATAAAAGATATTCAAGTTATCAGAGTAATTTCCAGATTTATTATTAGCGCAGACACACATCTTGCGCAGATAAAAAATGTAATATTTCGTTCTCGTTATGACAGAAATCACTCTTTTTCTAATCAGTTTTTCACAGTATTCATTTGAAAGTTACATAAATAGTATGTTTTATGAATGAAATTTATTTGAAATACAGTGTAATTTCAAACTTTTCTATTAGCGCAGAACCGACCTCCCACGCGTGTTACATGTGTAACATTATAGATCCATTAAGAATTATAAAAAGAATTATAAAAAAAAACTATAGTTTTAGTCTGTAATCGTAAATCAAAGTAAAAGTTAATATGATTTATAAAAGATATTCAAGTTATCAGAGCAATTTCCAGATTTATTATTAGCGCAGACACACATCTTGCGCAGATAAAAATGTAATATTTCGTTCTCGTTATGACAGAAATCACTCTTTTTTTAATCATTCTTTTACAGTATTCATTTAAAAGTTACATAAATAGTATGTTTTATGAATGAAATTTATTTGAAATACAGTGTAATTTTGTAACATTATAGATCCATTAAGAATTGTAAAAAAACTATAGTTTTAGTCTGTAATCATAAATCAAAGTTAAAGTTAATATGATTTATAAAAGATATTCAAGTTATCAGAGTAATTTCCAGATTTATTATTAGCGCAGACACACATCTTGCGCGGATAAAAAATGTAATATTTCGTTCTCGTTATGACAGAAATCACTCTTTTTTTAATCATTCTTTTACAGTATTCATTTAAAAGTTACATAAATAGTATGTTTTATGAATGAAATATATTTGAAATACAGTGTAATTTCAAACTTTGCTATTAGCGCAGAACCGACCTCCCACGCAAGTTACATGTGTAACATTATAGATCCATTTAGATTTGTAAAAAACTATAGTTTTAGTCTGTAATCGCAAATCTAAGTAAAAGTTAATATGATTTATAAAAGATATTTAAATTATCAAAGTAATTTCCAGATTTTCATTTAGCGCAGGGCACCAAACACATATCTTGTGCAGCTACAAAATATAAAATTTCGTTTACGTTTTGATGAAAATTAGGCCTACTCTTTATTCTATCGATTTTATACTATAAAATAATAATATAGATAAGATCTGTAAGAATTTTCTTTTAATTCTGTGACTTTTTTATTTCATCTTTTATCTTAGACATGTTGAGAGATATGCTCCCGTTGGTAAAAAGAATATTATTGTGAAATTTCAAGATATTTCAATATAATAAAAACGATATTTTGCTAAGTGTGTGCTCGGGTGAAGTAGAAAATTATAAAAATAGCCTTAAACATACCAGAGGACGACGTGTGCAAGCTGGAGGAAATCACACCTTCACGCATGTTTGGGTTTTATTGCATCTTGTATAAGATCGGAGGTATTGAAACCTGGTGACCGACTGCCGTGAATTTACTGATGTAGAAACAAATTTATGACACATAATTTAAATACCAAGATATTCAGCATTTGACATCTATATTTATTAATAAATTGACCAACTACATGATTTATCAAACACGAAATGCAAATTTCTGATAAATAAAGTTACATTTGTTATTTGCGCTGCGCATTTGGTAAATCGCGCAGATTAAATTTATCATGCGCAACGATTGGTAAATCGTTGCGCATATAACCAACGTACAAAAATTTGTTATATGCGCTGCGCGTTTGGTAAATAGCGCAGATTGGTTATTTGCGCTCAACATTAACACATTTTTTCTTGAATAGTTAAAGGGCAAACTTTTCAAGATGGGTCCAACATGAAAAGATCAAAACTGAATCAACAAGTCACTACCTGTTTCGTCACTGGATTTAAGGAAATTTTGAATTAAAATCAGGAACTTTTTTTACTGAAAGGCAAATGAATTACAATTTGGCGTGGGCAGGTCATTTTTGTCTCTTCCATCGAGATGCTGTAAAGATCAATAGCCTGGCATTTATTTGGATTTTCTGATACTTGTGAAAAAAAAACTTATTATTGTATCAAATTTTAAGCTGCTTTAAAAATATAAGGATAACTATATTATTACATGTGCATTTTGATGATATTAAACTGCACTGAGGTTTCTTGCATATCATCCAAGAATCGCTAGTGTGATTCATAGTTTGCAAGAAGTCCCAATGTGGTTTAGACACATCTTTTTAATGCACAAGAAATAAATTAACACCGCCTACAACTCACAGAATTACTTAATTTCCTGTCAGTAACTAAGGAAAGCTTGAAATATAATTCTGGATGATGCACAAGATCCAATGACAAAACGGCGTTATGGATCTGATCATTCTGACATCTGCAGCATCAATTTAAATTTAAACATCGCTGCATGTTTTTGAAACATTAACAGAAAGTTACAACTATTTTGTCTCGACATACACCAGTTTCATTCAATTCAGTTTCTGAACAATTTTTCTGATATACAAGTACATTCCCCCACAAAAAGTGAACCAAGTTTACCATGCTTACCAATTTCAACCATCATCAAACCATGAAATGACCATGGTCATGGTTATACAATCTTCATTTAACCATGGTCAGACAACCAGGTTTAGCGATGGTAATGGATGTAAAGCTTAAAACCATGGCTAACGATTGCAAACCTTATGTCAAAAACCCATTACTTAATCTACTGCCAACCGCTGTTGATCTGGGATGGGATAGGTTTATAAGACTCTGTTCTCTAAAAAAAAAAGTTCCATGAACCAGCAGAATAATGCAGAGGTTGTGGGTCTGAAGATACTGTGCTCATGACTTGACCTGTGACTGGCAGTGAGACCTTGGTTTTTTCCAGGACACTGACATGGAAGTTAAATAAAGGTAAAAAAAATTAAACCAGTGTAACAAAAAATATAATAGTTAAATGAGACTCATTTAAATAATCATTTGACATACGATTTCATTTCAATTTTACATAATACATTTGCTGTCTATTCACTTTGTATGTATTCTAAACAAGTCAATATTAAGTCAATTAAACTATGAGGCTGCCAGGCATTAGCTCTATTATAATGTCAATTAAGTAGATAAGTACAATCAACCTGAGGTATATATGACTCTCTTAATTGATCCTTTTACTTCATTAACACAATACTTCACAGATTCATATCTTTTTTCAGGCACAATGAATTCCATTCAATCCTGAAACCTGGTTGCGGCACATTGAATTCCCCAATTTGTTTTCACATTTAGTACAACACCAAAAAGCACTTGAATTATTTCTCCCGACAAATTTTCTCCTCTCAGCTGGCAGCCGTTATTCCATTAAAAAACATTTAAAAATGTGTATCAATAATTCAGCAACTATACAGTACAACAGTTTACAACTAAGCATTACTGAATAAGCACTCAGAATTTCCATGAGAATCCAGATATCTGTACCGACTACCAGGCTCTATGCTTACATACTGGAGAAAAAACCAATGTTTTCTCTTGTTAGTGTTACTTCCGATAGATACATTAGAAATAAAATATAAGCGGAATAGCACACACAGGCATTTTAATTATTGGAATAATCTGTTTTCTAGCTTGTGTTTGGTTATAGTACACATGCAAAAAGCCAAAAGGCTTATAAAATATTGTGCGTGTTTTTAATAGATGATATTTTATTATCCAGACATAAATTAACAGGAGATTTATTGACAATATACCCCAAACAAACAAAATCCCTATAGCTTTAAAGTGACTGATTCATAATTTATATTGATGTCTATCAAAATTTGTTTTCAATATTTATACATAAATGTCTGCAAAGTATCCCTACAAGGGTAAACAGATTCACAAAAGATGTACAAGTCCTTTTTAAAATGATGAATAAAATAACATATTATATGAAATTTGTGATAAAAAAATGTTATAGAGTATATCACTTTCCAAATATGTTTCTTTAATGCAAAAAAAATCTAATTAGGTAAACCACTGCAGCTTTAGACAATCTAAGCTGTAATTATTCTAAATTTTGTAAAGCTATTCATAAGAACTTCAAAGAAGCTTACCAGTAATTTGAGTTTACCTTTCAGCTGATGACATTTATGTGCAGAATTAATCATTGGATGAAGTTTGATAAAAAAAAGTATGTTCATTATGATCATGGCACTAAATTTAAATACTGGCAGTATTCACTTAAATATATGCAATTTCAACCTTTTATTATCTATGTTAAAGGTAGTTTATCTAATTATTTATACTTCTCTATATCAATGAACACTTAATATAGTTGAGTTAAAAAAATTATAGTGGTTTTTAGGCTGGTGATATTCGCCAGACTATTATAACCATATATCGAGTTTTTGTAAAGTTCAACAGGTGCTGAGACTGACAACACAAAATATAATTTCATGCGCAATTCAAATAGTCCGCCACGTTAATCAATTTTGCCATAGAGTTGTATAAAGATTGTTAAACTTACCTGTTTCAATAGATCTACTTGCGCAAACATGTTATAATAATTTTATTTTTCTAACGGTAAATACTTGAAAGATAACATTAGAAAATATTACATAATGATGGTAAATTAATTCGCCTCCATGAATGAAATATCCGTATGAATGGAACTAACTCAACGTTGACCGCTTCGTTACAGATTATGACCCCGGTCTATAAGGAGCTAAGTAAACAAACGCTGGTTCTGAGAAACAACCGTCGATATGAATTATACTGCGCATTATTCGACGACCTGACATAACGTGGAAAATAAGAAATATTAAATATCAATTAAAATGAACTTATAGTGATATGAGTTATGTCAGGTCTTATATTTAGGGCTTAAGTTTTAAGAATCTATTCTTTCAGATCATTTGCTATAGGTACTAAGGGGCGTAATCGCTGCGTGATTGCCACAGTAATGTGATAAGAAACAAATGACCACATTATACCTGTTTTTAGGCTATTTTTATACTAAATTCATTTTAAACATTCTGACGAATACTGAAAGATATAAAGTAAAAAGCGCTTTGTCACCAATTTGCTTTAAGGGTGTGGGTGTAGATGCAGCGAGTTTTGTTTAAACACACGTTTTCAACTTTTTTCAGATTATATTAAGATAGTGGACCCATACTGGTAATGTTTAATAATTGCACTAACTTGATACAGTCCTGAAGTTAACATATTTCGCACTATGATGGGTTCTCGGGTGTAAACCATAGCTTACGAACGTGAACATATGTTAACGATCAAGAACTTAGGTTTACAACCGTGAACATGGGTTTACAACCGTAAACATAGGTTAACGCTGGTGAACATAGGATAATGACCAAAAATCATAGTTTTGTTCGAGAAGCCAAGTTTTTCTCTTCTTCTTGTCGTTCGCGGAGCCAAGTTTTTCGAACTTAAACCTACGTTCACGTTAATAAACTATGGTTCACGCGCGTATAAACCCAAGTTCATGATCGTAAACATAGGTTCATGTCCGTATACAATGGTTCTCGGCAATCAAATTATCCAACAATTACATTCTTTGTCGAAAAACTATGATTATCAAATACTTAACATAAATTTTCGAGCGAACACACAGTATAACGGGCTTAAAATATAGTTTACTCTCTTGGACCCATGTTTACGTCCGATAAACTAGGTTTCTCCATTGAACTTTAACTTGGATGCACAAGTTAATCAAGATCACAACAATACCCTATGCTCGCCTAAGTTTAATATGGAAAACTCATAATATCTAAGATTTTGCAAACATCTTTCCCGCACAGTTTTCATTCAGTGTTTTGTGGTAGCCAGCCTTTCTGTACTTTCAGTACTTTGATTTTTATGGCAGGTATGAAATACTTTGTATAAAGAACGAAATCATTTTGTTGCATATATGTGAAATATTTTCATCGACAATGCATGTTTAACCAAAATTTGTTAAAAAAGCATGCAAGTTTGTAAAATAATTGTAACCTCCCTTTATGACAATCTGAACTAACCAGATTCAAAAGCTATACTTGTCCTTTTTTTTGTTCATTAAATTTGTTGAAATATTCTAATATCAAATGGAAATGTAAAACTGGAAACTATTGATTTTAAAAGTGCTTGTGACAGGGGGCTCTCAGTAATAGACCTTTTTGTTGCTTCATTGCATACAAAATAGTGAAAATGTTGTAAGAAGTTGCTTGAATTAGGTTGATCACCTTTAAGAATGTACAAAATTTCCCAACTTAATGCTACCTGATAACAATACCTGACTTTTTAAATGTTTGTATAAGAATAAAATGCCATAATATTTACCCTGATTTATGACGACATAATTTATTATATAAAAGATTTACGCCAGTTGTTTATATTTATTCACTCTTATATCTATCTATCATCTCATCGAAAATCGATTTTGAAAACTATTTGGAAATTGCTTATTGTCCTTATCGCCATCGTGAATTGAAGTGATCTTGATAGGATCTTTGATTGATGATGAAATGACATCGCTGATGATCTCATTAACATGTATCACAACTAATGTGACACCCTGTATTTGCTGGTAATTCCATTATTCTGTCAAATAAGATGTTAAGATAGATCCAGCCCATATTAAAAGTACAAGTTATTTCCATATCTTTAACTGTATCAAATTATCATGGACAGAAAAGCTTATCTTAGATAAGTACACAGCCTATTTACATTTCATGCTTCATGTAACAATATTATCTGTTTTATCATCATTTTTTATTATTAAAGCTTAGTAAACCCAGGGGGACATAGTGGCTCATGGTCTCTTGCCTGACCTCATAAACTTAAGAATGGTTATAATACTCAAGGTATATGTAAAGTTGCTTCTGACCACTTTTGGTAAATATCCTTCAAGTGCTCCTCAATAAAATGTTTTAAAGACCCACCACAAACTAGTGACCGTCTTTTTCCTCAAACACAACTTCATCTGCAAACTTAATTATTCAGTCATTCTCTTTTCAGTATTATTCTAAGATTTAACCGTTATCCTGCTAAATTTCTATAATGAACTTGTCCATCTTTCAATTTGGACAGTACCATTAACTGTTAAAATGGGTGCTTTCCAAAAAGATACTGACAGAATAGCGAACAGTGCAGATCTTGATCAGACTGCACAGATGTGCAGGCTGATCATGATCTACACTGGTTGCAAAGGCAGAACCAATCGTGTTCAGCATGATAAGGGTTATAGACATAGAATAATATTAAACTATCATACAATGTTACACAAAGTGTAAATAAACTCATCTTAATACATCAATTACTTGGCAAACTACTACATTAATTCAATAATATATTTATAGATATTAAACACACTGTCTTGGCCTTATATATGTCACTGTCAATTTGTAACTAGATATTTTGTTTTTTTTTCTCAATTTTTTTCATGCAAACCATGACATTGTATAATTACCATCATGGAAATACAACAGAATACAGTTATTTTGTGGTGCATCTTTAAAGTGTAAGACTTATACTCACAGACAACAAAAGTCATGCAAGCATTTAGACACAGCATTGTCAAAGAAAGGTTACTGACAAGCTTCATCATCTGTCAAACTGGTACAATATGTAAATGAAAGGTTGTTAAAATGCAAAAAACATTTTTTTCTAATATGAAATAAGGCACTCAGGCTATGCAATGGGAAAACAGGCATGTGGGGTATTTTTGACGCATAATTTAAGAACATCCTGCACACTTGGGGATGCAATCAAGTTAAAGCATGAGGACATCTGGTACATCATTTGTATATTTCTAGTCTCCTGTTGATAACTTTTTGAAATAAAGGCATTTTCTCAATTTTTGAAAAAACTGATAAATGGAATGATGTCAGTGCTATAATAACTGATGTTACAGTGTTAAGCAGTGCTAGGTGCTGGTAGTGATGTCATTAAAAACAACAACAAAATGGTGCTTTAAATAAAAATTCTAACATGACTCGGTTCATTTTCCTTTTATTGAATTTATTTATTTTGTTGGGTTTAACAGTGCACCAACACAATTATAGGTCATATGGCGACTTTCCAGCTTTGATGGTGGAGGAAGACCTCAGGTGCCCCTCGTGCCTTATTTCATCACGAGCGGGCACCTGGGTAGAACCACCGACTTTCCGTAAGCCAGTTGGATGGCTTCCTCACATGAAGAATTCAAAGCCCTGAGTGACATTCGAACCCACATCAATGAGGGGCAAGTGATTTGAAGTCAGCGACCTTAACCACTCAGCCATGGAGGCCACCCTTTATTAAACATTGTGTGTTATGATGCAATACACTGTAAGTCATTTTCCTGACGTAAATAGCGCCAAAGGGCATATAGCAGCATGCTGGGAATTTTGAAACCAACAGAAACAGGATAATAATTGATGGATGTCGTCAAGGATGTACAATATGAATAATCTTTGATAATGTGTTCTAACTGAAATATTATATAATCTCAAACAGTGACTTGCTCTTGAATAAAATCATTGTCATTTAGATGCGTACCGTATTTTCCCGTATTAACGCCCCCGGGGGCGTTACATTTTCCAAAGAGTTCATTTGAGGTAAAAAAATAAAAAATGAAAATTTTTACAAAACTTAAAAACATCGTTCAAACTAGCTGTAAAGTGTTTCTGTGTTGTTTAATCCCCTCAAAACATAATTATTTAGCATCCAGTTTAATGCAGTGTGTCTTTTATGCACCTAAATACGATACCTCGTGTATTCCATGTCTGGCTTTTTGACATGCTCGCGACATTACACATTACGTCATGACCCAAACAGCTGTGTACTCCGATAACATTTTCCTTAGTACATGCGGGTAGCTAATAGCGCAATACACAATGTCAATGGTTTGACACGCTGCTGTGCCTGCTTTTAAATTAAAAGTTCTTAAAACTGCCGAAGAGAAGGGTAAACACATTGCTGCAAGTTTGTTTAAAGTCGGCAAGAAGCATGTGCGCGAGTGGTGTAAAAACAAGTCAAAAATGTATTTACCGTTTAATTTTCTGTTTAATGATTGGATGCGTACCATACTTAGTACAAATGTTTTGGACTTACGGTACATGGACTGTTTAAAAGTGTGTTTAAGGTGATGTCACTTTTTGAATTTCCGGTGAATAACAAAAAAACAAAGAATATTCAGTTCTTTCCAAAAACTGTTATATTATGATTCAACCAAATAGTTTCCATTGTCTACCAGAAAGGAACAATTCTTATATCTTAATATTGAGATTTGATACCTTTATAACAGACAGTAAACTAAAACAATAGACATTCATATGTGACGTCGGTGAGCTCAACAAAGCAATTTCAAGCACAAATATTAATGTGGAATGTAAAGTAAGTTACACACTACAATATCTGTCCAAGATACTTTCAAAAACAATGCATTTGCAGAATAGAGAGATAAAAGTAATTTTGACAGCTCGTGAAAACTAATGACAAATTTTGACAGGTATATGATGACTCATGACCTAATTAATTTTTTTCTGTTATTTCAAACTTCCAGTTTGATTTTCATAAAATGGGTATTCTTTATTGTAGCTTACAACTCGTACATTAAAACAATAAAAGAATATATTGTTACCTCACTATCGTTTTGTCTATCCATCTCTCATACGAATTCCTATTGTTTCAGTCATTTGTCAGTAATTAGAGCAACTCACAGTGTTGCAATCATACAAAACACATCCCTTATTTTCACATAGATATTGAGGATTTATCTAATGAGCACATGTATTGGAAACACAATTTCAATACCGACTGTGTATTGTAATAATGCTAAACTATCTCAGCCGTGACATCTCCTTAATTTTTAATACATTGGACTTTAGTACTGTAAATTACTTATTATGTGGACTTATAACAAGAGCACCGCCTAGCGGGTGCTGACGCTCATCTGATTTTTTTTGTATAATAGAAATATTGTCCTACCCATGATTTTCTAAGTCTAAAAAGGGCCATCACTCTTGCAAAAAGCAGGATAGAGTTATGTTTCTTGATGCACAGTGTCCACGTATGATGGTGAAAAACTGTTGCAAGTTTTAAAGCAATAGCTTTGATAGTTTATGAGAAAAGTTGACTTAAACATAATATTCAACCAAGAAAATGATTTTTCTAAGTCCAAAAGGGGCAATAATTATTGCAAAAAGCAGGATGGAGTTATGTTGCTTGCTGTACAGGGTCAGCTTATGATGGTGAACAAGAGTTGCAAGTTTTAAAGCAATAGCTTTAATAGTTTAAGAGAAAAAGTTGACCTAAACATAAAACTTAACCAAGAAATCTGATATTTTCTAAGTCCAAAAGGGGCCATAAATCTTGCAAAAAGCAGGATGGAGTTATGTTTCTTGCTGTACAGGGTCAGCTAATGATGGTGAACAAGTGTTGCAAGTTTTAAAGGAATAGCTTTGATTGTTTAGGATAAAAGCTGACCTAAACATAAAACTTAACCAAGAAAACTGATTTTGTAAGTCCAAAAGGGGCAATAATTCTTGCAAAAAGCAAGATGGAGTTATGTTTCTTGATGTACAGGGTCTGCTTATGATGGTGAACAAGCATTCCAAGTTTCAAAGCAAAAGCTTTGATAGTTTAGGAGATAAGTTGACCTAAACCTAAAACTTAACCAAGAAATCTGATATTTTCTAAGTACAAAAGGGGCCATAAATCTTGCAAAAAGCAAGATGGAGTTATGTTTCTTGCTATACAGAGTCAGCTTATGATGGTGAACAAGTATTCCAAGTTTCAAAGCAATAGCTTTGATAGTTTAGGAGAAAAGCTGACCTAAACATAAAACTTAACCAGGCAACGCCGACGCAGACGTTGACGCCAACGCCGACAACCGCTCAAGTGATGACAATAACTCATCATTTTTTTTCAAAAAATCAGATGAACTAAAAATGAGGTAGGTGATTTTTTTCCCGTTCTTGTTGACTTTTTTTCCCTCCAAAATGGGTGGGGGGCGTTAATTAGAGGGGGGGGGGGGGGGGCCTTAATTCGGGAAAATACAGTATTATTATTTTATCACTGGGCTGTCACAGTATTCCTTCACAAAACTCCAAACAGTGATTTTATTCAATGACAAAACACTGTTTCTGGGACATATCCACAAGTTAAACCTTATCATGCTGGACACGATTGATTCTACCTTTGCGACCAGTGTAGATCATGATCAGCCTGCACATCTGTGCAAGTCTGATCATGATCTGCACTGTTCGCTATTCAGTCAGTATATTTTTAGTTAACAGTTAATGGTATTGTCCAAATTGGAAGATGGACAAGTTCATTATAGAAATTTAGCAGGGTAAGGGTTAAACTGTATACAGATTTACCTTGACACATACATATATACATAATTAACTAAACCTTTAAATGGTCACAAATTAACTGCCCTCCCAAACCAAAATACATGTGCAAGCATACAGCAAGCTTGTGAGAAGTTTGCCATAAGCTTGCGCAAGCTTACTGCGATCTTAATACTATTTAAGATTGCGACTAACCTTGCGACAGAAATTAAGTTTGCAGATAAGTCTTGCTTCGCAAGCTTGCAGCGGGCATCCTAGGATCCTAATACTATTTAAGATTGCGACTAGCTTGCGATCATGTAATCTTTTTTTAAACTCTTTTAGTTCACTGATACATATAAAAGGGAGGTAATTATATTAAACCAAATATTAAATTTTTTATGTCAAAATATGTTGTTTTAAAAAATATTGTCCCTGATTTTTAAGTCTTTATGTACTGATCACTACAAATATTGTTTTATGAAAGTGCGAACATTTTAAAAACTGTGCAGTTTGTCAAATTAAAGAAAGTATATAATTAAATTTTTAGTGTCAAACATTATACTGTCTCCCAAACCTAATTAAGGTGGAGGAAGATAGTGTAGTTAGCAAGCTTGCAAGGTTGTGCAAGACTTGCAAATGATTTTGTCTACACCTATAAAGTGTGCGCAAGCTTGTAATGATACTGTAAGTTTGCAAGATTGCGAGAGCTTGCAATGTTATTATGATTGTGCAAACTTGCAAGGTAGCAATTTAAGATCACTAGGGTTCCAATCGCAAGCTTGCAAGATCTTAAATAGGTTGCAGGAAGCGCGCGAATTAGTTTGCGCAAGCTTAAATTATGGTTGCGATAGTTCCAATCGCAATCTTGCTGCATGCTAAAACAAGTCTGCCACACACTTGTTAAGATCGCAACTGCAATCTTGCTGCGACCTTAATGGAAGCTTAACTAGAAAATGCTTTTGTCTCCGCCAGTGCACAGTCGTATAGGCAAGAAGTCAATAGGGGAATAGTCAAAGAGACACTGATGGTTAGCTGCAATAGGGATCATCTACTTGGCATGTCCAAACATCCCACTAAGTTTCAACATTTTGGGCATAGTGGTTCTAAAGTTATGAATTTGAAACGGTTTTCCATGTTCAGGCCCCTGTGACCTTGATCTTTGATCGAGTGACCCCAAAATCAGTAGCGGTCATCTACTCAGCATGTCCAATCATCCTAATAAGTTTCAACATTCTGGGTCACATGTTTCTCAAGTTATTATTTAAAAGAGTTTTCTACGTTCAGCCCTCTATGACCTTGACCTTTGATGAAGTGATCTCAAAAACAGTAGGGGTCATCTACTCTGTAAGTCCTATCATGCTATGAAGTTTGAAGGTTCCAGGTCAAATGGTTCTCAAGTTATTGACTGGAAATGGATTTCCATGTTCTGTCTGCTGTGATCTTGGCCTTTAATAGAGTGACCCCAAAATCAATAGGGGTCATCTACTCTGCATGTCCAATCATCCTATGAAGTTTCAACATTCTGGGTCAAGTGGTTCTCAAGTTATTGATCGGAAATAGTCTTCCATGTTCAGGTCCCTGTGACCTTGACCTTTAACAGAGTGACACCAAAATCAAACGGGGTCCTCTACTCTGCATGTCCAATCATCCTATTAAGTTTCAACATTCTGGGTCAAGTGGTTCTCAAGTTATTGATTTGAAAGGGTTTTCCATGTTCACCCCCTTGTGACCTTGACCTTTCAAGGAGTGACCCCCAAACCCATCAGGGGTCATCTACTCTGTAAGTCCTATCACCCTATCAAGTTTGAAGGTTCTAGGTCAAATGGTTCTCGAGCTATTGACCGGAAATGGATTTCCATGTTCTGTTCGCTGTGACCTTGACCTTTAACAGAGTGACCCCAAAGTCAAAAGGTGTCATCTACTCTGCATGTCCAATCATCCTATGAAGTTTCAACATTCTGGGTCAAGTGGTTCTCAAGATACTGATCGGAAATGGTTTTCCATGTTCTGGCCCCTGTGACCTTGACCTTTAACAGAGTGACACCAAAAACAATAGGGGTCATCTGCTCTGCATGACCAATCATCCTATGAAGTTTCAATATTCTGGATCAAGTGGTTCTCAAGTTATTGATCGGAAATGGCTTTCCATGTTCAGGCTCCTGTGACCTTCACCTTTGATGGAATGTCCCAAGAAACAATACGGGCCATCTACTTCATAAGCCCTGCCATCCTATGAAGTTTGAAGGTTCTAGGTCAAATGGTTCTCCAGTTATTGATCGGAAATGAAGTGTGACTAACTGACGGATGGACGGACAGGGCAAAAACAATATGTCTCCCCCAGTGAGACAAGCTCGCCATTTTGGTTTGGGAGCTGGCAGTTCCTGTGAGCAACAGAGAAAATCCATTTGAACACCCATCCAAAGGATTAAACTACATGGTCATTCTCTGTTCAGCTGCAGTTTTTAATTATTTTTTACCTAGAATGGTACAAAATAAGTGTGGTAATAGATTTAAGTGATTCAGAATAAATATGTGTGACTTTCAATGTGATATTGATAAATTCAATGGAATATGAACAATATCAAATTAATAATACAGAGATTAATTAGCAAGTTTTTAGAGCTTGGGAGATTAACGACTGTCCATATTTCAAGTTGCCTTTGAGCATAATTATCATTTATTCCAATAGGGATTATCAATTCATTAATATCATGAATAGAAGGAAAGTCAGTCGGAATAACATTGATCTAAATTATTAAACTGAATAACGATTTTCTTCACATTCAATGACTGTGCTGCAGCATTCACACATTACAGCAATGATATCATATAGTTAAAAAAAAGATGTTAGAAAGAAAGCCTAGTTATACATTTTAATTGAACAGTAAGGCCCAAATGGGCCTAAATCGCTCACCGAAGAGGTCCGACCTTAACCATCTGACCCTGTAAGGGGCCAAACACCCCAAACTGAACAAATTTATGACAGGACCTTATATTTATGCTACAGACCAGGTTTGATGAAGATCCATTGAGTAATTCATGATAAAAAGTCATTAAAAGGTATTTTTACTTTTAGCCCTAAGTAACCCCTAAAATTAAGGGACCAACTTTTTTATTACTGTTATTATTATTATTACTGCCCCCATTTGAACAAATTTAAGAGAGGACCTTATAATGATCCTACAAAACAAGTCTGATGAAAATCCATCTAGCTATTCATTAGTAGAAGTTGTTTAAAGGTATTTCTAGTTTCTAGCAGCCCCTAAAAGGGGCCAAGTGTCCCCAATTGAAAATTTTGGTAAAGGGCCTTATAACTGCTACAAATCAAGTTTTGACGTTCAAGATCCATGATGAAGCAGTTCACGAGAAGTCTTAAAATTATTAAGGCATTTCTATTTTTCGTTCTAGTGGCCCCTAAAAAGGACCGACTGCCCCCATTTCGTATAAATTTGGGAGAGGAAGGTTTATAATGATGCTACAGACCAAGTTTAAAGAAGATCTATCAAGCGGTTCATGAGTAGAAGTCATTTAAAGGCATTTCTATTTTTATAGTTATACTGGCCCCTAAAAGGATAATACTCCCACAAACCAACTTATAATGATGCTATAGATCAAATTTAAGGCATTTCTATTTTTAGTTTTAGTGGCCCCAGGGGCCACTAGTGCCCCCATATGAACAAAATGGGGAGAGGACCTTATAATGATGCTACAGACCAACTTTGAAGAAGATCCTTCCACCAGTTCATGAGAAGACGATGTTTAAAGGTATGCATGGATGTACAGGCAGTGCATGCTGATCTTGGTCTGTATTGTTCACTATATTCATTTAGTAAATTTTCAGTGAACACCCTTCAAATAATAAGTGGTACTGTCCAAATTGAATGATAGACCAGTCCATTTTAGGAATTTAGCAGGGTAAAGGTTAAGTGACGCACTGTCCTAAATAATTAGTAATTATATATAGCAACCCAATTTGCAAATCCGTGGCACAAGATTTGCATAAAAATTATGACATACTTATATTCATACTGGTATACATCAATACATAGAAATAGCTTAGGTCACCAACTGAGTTCAAACAACGGACACAATCATGTCTTAGTATTTACTTACTGCAACTTTATATGATTACAGTTCTAAGAAGAGACCCTGTAATGGATTCAGGGAAAAGCTAATCACATAATCATCTAAGGAATAAAACGACCCATTACACAGCAGCTTCAAGACAGAGTCATGTCAGAAATGGCTGTTTTATTACTTCTGATTAATCCCACTCCACACAGTTTATTAAAAAGTATCTAAAAAGTGAACTTTTTTTTTTATTTTCAATATAATTCAGAGTTTTACATTTGCAAATACTCTGAAAGGCAAGTTTTAAGACAAGTCTTCTCTCAAATTCAGTATCTTGATTTCATTGCCATGTTAGAGCTAAAGAAAGTAAAAAATAATCTTACAAAGGGTGTTTTTTTTTAATTTCAACTTTAATCCTAAAATAACTTTCTTTGTTGAGCATGAGCAACGAGTAAAGAAAATTACCTCCAGTGAAAATAAACCATCCACTATGCATGCAGTGAATACAAATAGATGTAAATGATCATTTATTAAAGTTTTGAGCAAAGTCATTACTTCACCAAAATCTGATTACCATGTACCTGACAATCAGGCTGGTTCAGTATGTCATTTAGGTGCATATTAGTCTGACGATGCATGCTAATATACTTTAAGTATTTGAGCCGTGCCATGAGAAAACCAACATAGTGGCTTTGCGACCAGCATGGATCCAGACCAGCCTGCGCATCCGTGCAGTCTGGTCAGGATCCATGCTGTTCGCTAACAGTTTCTCAATTCCAATAGGCTTTAAAAGCGAACAGCATGGAGCCTGACCAGACTGCGTGGATGCGCAGGCTGGTCTGGATCCATGCTGGTCGCAAAGCCACTATGTTGGTTTTCTCATGGCATGGCTCATTTCAGTTATGCAACTGCAAGCATTTAACTTAACCAGTGTTCCTACATTCTGTACCAGTCCGCAAGTAACTGCAAGTTACTTTTCCACAAGAATCAGAGGAGAAGGACGAACGATTTTAGACACATGTTTTTTATCAATCATACAATCCAGTTTCAAACCTAACCTAGATTGCACAGAGACCTTGTCAAAAATTCTTATGAAGATCAATTAGAAAAAGTGACCAAAGTGCAACAACAAAGTTTTTCTATTATTCGACCCAATTAACTAGTTTTTCACCTTCAAATCTGACCTATAATTCAAAGAGCTGTACATCCCAAGAAGATAATGTAGACCAAGTGGAAAAATGTGGCCTCTAGAGGTAGCAGGGTACACTTTCGAATTTTGGCCCCCGTCAATATTTGTTATAAAGAGAACATCGTGATTTTGGATGTCTGTAAATTAAGGTGAGAGATAATGATTATTAATTCTTTAGAAAATTTATACAGCCGATACATGTAAAATTCTGATGTCAGTTGGAAAACTAACTGCTGGTAGCTTTGTATGATCAATGAGACACCATTTCGCGGAAAAATTCAATTCACTGAAGGGTTCTGTGCTTGTTGATTGATACTCAGGAACATTTTCGTTATTTTCCGAAAAAACAAGCTGGATGGGCCCCCATTCCGTTTATGTCCTGACGTTCAGTAAGGACTATTAAATTAAGAAATGCAATAAAATTGGACAGTGTTCTTGCAGCGGGATCATTGTAGACTGTTCAAAAGGTGCAAAATTGATGATTTTGGCACGATATTTTTCATGGATGATGTAAACCTTTCGCTTTGATAACTTTCTTTATTCTTGTATGAGAATCCTGATCTTGCCATTAATTAAAAGCACAAAACATGCCCGCAATTTATAAAATAGCCACCCAAATTTTGCTCATAGGGGAAGTGCAATATTGCGACTCGCTACATGTAAGACCGTCCGTGACCAAAATTTTCGCATCTAAGTGTACCTTGCTACCTTACAGTGTTATAAGGATAATTGTTAACCACAGATAATCAAGTTCCAAACTTGACAGATTTTACAGAGGCGAACATTCTGACAAACTTTTATGAAGAACAGGCAAAAAATGCGGTCTCATGAATGTTATTATTTGACATAATGACCAAGTTTTTCACTCCCAAAAAACAAAGTTCATGTGGGAACCAAGTTTCATTCAGAAAAATTGACCTCCAGAGTGTTAAAAGTAAAAGTTTTGACGACACATGAAATAGAACACAAGACACACCTTTGTGCATAACAGAAAAAGAACTTTGTTCAGGCAAAAAGCATGCATTAAAGACCCACCACAACCTAATGACCTACTTTTTCCACCCGCATGTAATTTGTGAAAATCATTCTGATAATACTGGTATAATACAGCTATGGACAGAATCTCCCTTAATTAATGTGTTTTCACAACTTCACCTGTGGACATAATCAGTATTACTCTTTTCAGTATAGTTTTAAAAACATAGATTAGACATTTATCTTACCCTAATATATCAAATACTGTGCATACTGCTATATTCATTAAATAAAATATTTACACTTTAAACACATTGTCTTGGCCTAATATATGTCACTGTCAATTTGTAACTAAATACTTGTATTTCACAAGTTTATTATGCAAATTTGTATAATTACCATCATGGAAATACAAAAGAAAACAGTTATTCTGTGGCATGTCTTTAAATCATCAACATTTACAGTTAGCTTTTCACCACAAATATTTTAATATAATGCATTAATTAAGGTCAAAACAAAAATTTTAATACATCAAACTAAAATATATGTGTAAGAAAAATTGCAAATAAAATATAAAATATTAATGTTTATCTATACAAACTGAATAGAACTCTGAATTGTAAATTTAAGGCTAGCAGTGATCTTCATTCACTTGTGTTTTTTTGTTTTGTTTTTTGCTTGGGTTTAATATCTGACACTGACACAGTAATTATAGGGTATTAGCTTTGTATTGGAAAATATGCACGAGTTCTGCAGCGGAAATATTGCGTGACTTTAGGAGTGCAATATTCTTCCACTAAAGAACAAGTGCATATTTCCCGATGCAAAGATATTATAACCTAAATTTTTATGACATACTTATCCACACGTATAAATGTAATTATGAATGTTCGACAGCCTGAAAAAGACTGACAATACGGAACTTAAAATAAAAGAAATAATGCACTGACACATATTAAATTATCACGCACCAGATATGAAATTCAGGCATCAGTGTATGGAGAAATATTGACGTTTCTGGTACCATTGTAACTTTACCGGGAATAGAAACGAGCATGTAATAATAGGTCATTATGGTATATGTACCTTCAGCAATATTTTAGGCTCTGTGAGGCAGGCACTTGGGTAGAACCATCAATCATTCGTAAGTCACCTGGATACCTTCCTCAACTGGACACCTTCCTCAACTGGATACCTTCCTCGTATGAAAGAATTCTGTACCGCAAGCATGGTTCTAAACCCGCAGCAATAAAGGGCAAGTGACCTGCACCACTCTGACAGCCACGGAGACCCCTTTTAAGTAGAATTATCCAGCAAAGTTAACATAAGTTGTACAGACTTACTCTATTTATTTACATTGTTCAGCTGAGGGCTTATGAAAACCATTTTGCACTTGGAATGATTTTGCACTTGAAATAACTAATAAATATTCATCAGAAATTATCATGAATGAGACTACATCAAAGAACCTTTTAACCTTACATTTACTCATTCTTAGGGGATGTTTATGCTGCTTTCAAAATGAACTTTCTAGGTAACAATGATTACATCTTTAGAAAGGCGCTTTGTCTTCCTCAACCTAAAATCGATTGGCTTCTAAATTAACCCTTACCCTGCTAAATTTCTATAATGAACTTGTCCATCTTTCAATTTGGACAGTACCAGTAACTGCTAAAAGGGGCGCATAACAAAAGGATAATGACTGAATGACAAACATCAGATCATGATCTACAAAATCAATGGTGTCCAGCATGATAAGGGTTAAGCTCTCTTTCAGGGTTTGAATTATCTATTTAGGGTTTAAAAAACGGGTTCGTAAAGGGTTGCTGGATGTAGACGGCACTGATTTGTTTTGCCAAAGACCTGGTACGTAAATTCCTTCTAGCTTCCAGCATAAAATATTGTACAAATAAGGTTAGTCGAAGTATTTTTCTATACCTATTAAAGCCATCTGCATTTGTATTACCAGACAGTCCAATAGACAGTATAGGCTCTATATCTGACTGTAATTTTTTCAGGAATGATTTGTTTTAACGTAAGGATTAAAGCTGTTGGTAATAATAGTTTTGGATAATTCTTTAAAAATACTAGTCTAAATAAAATGGCTATTTTGACTCAGAAACAATGCATCTTCTGTAGCAATGAAATCAAAGAATAAATTATCTATTTTATTGAAAAAACATTCATTTCAGGCATAATAAAACTACTTCAAGAACCATAACTCTTAAAATCTTATCTCGCTGGTTGTAAACCTTGACCTATATGTTATGGTGATGCACCTTTGGTGAGGAAAGTATGGTGCTATAATTGTGATGGCAATGTATGCTGGACCTGTTAAAGGTGGAAATAACACTGTGCTGGAGTTTGGAATATTGGGTTGATTTCAGAAGCAAAGAGGATGGTGTCATAGATAAACAGATTCTTTTTTAACTCGATCATGAAAGACTTTCGCCCTTACCATGCTGGACATGATTGATTCTGCCTTTACGCCCAGTGTAGATCATGATCAGCCTGCACATCCATGCAGTCTGATCATGATCTGCACTGTTCACCATTCAGTCAGTATATTTTTGGTAAACACCCCTTTTAACAGTTAATGGTACTGTCCAAATTGGAAAATGGACAGGTTCATTATAGAAATTTAGCAGGGTAAGGGTTAAAGTACAGTCAAAACTGTATTATGCAGCCAGTCAAGGGAGCGACACAATCTGGCTGCTTATAGCAGGTGTCTGTTTAAGACAAGTTGGTATATTATGAACAGAATGTCAGTTTGGGAAGTAAACTGACTGGTTGCTTAAGGCAAGTAGCTGCTTCATACAGGTAGTCACCATGGCAGGTTGAACTGTATGCAACAGGGCGTATCTTGCATTTTGACAGCCACTGCCAATTGGTATGACAAGCCAATGTCTAGAAGTTGTTTGTAAAAAAGCCGAAGCATTAAGTATATTTTAGTGGTGAAAATAATATTAATTGAAATGTAAAGTGTATGTTGATAAAATGTTATTTGTAATTGGGCAAAGGACAGCACAGGCAATTATATGTAGTCATCACTTGCATGCCTGAGGATTTAAGTTACAATGAAAATGTGTGCTTTTTAAAGAATTCAGAAAACTGCAACTACACATTAGAATTTTTTTCAGTATCACTGAAACAAAATCAGATGGCAAAATACTCTAAGGGTAGTTACTGGGGTAAGATACCCTTTCACTTAAAATCTTACCTGAAGCTATGTTACAATACTGGTCAATACCAAGCCAGTGTTACTAAGGGAAGTAAATAATGCAGTTTCATGGAATTATTACAAAAAGAAGTTAACTCCCTTGCAAAGCCCCACTATCTCAAAAATAGATAAAATGCATCAAGATTTTTTGGAAGGATAGAATGCAACCAAGTCAAGTAACAGCAGACTCTGTCTGATTGGGTCTCTTGCAAGAGGTAATGAAAAGTGAAACACTTCTCATGCTCCAGCTTGCAAATTCTATTACAATTAAATTGAATGTACTCCATAATCCCATAAATCAGGAACAAAATATGATCTGTTATAAATGTTTTTCTAAAATTTGATCTAGTGATCTAGTTCACCAAATATGACCCAGTTTCAAAATAAGACTTTATAAAACAAGAGGGCCATGATGGCCCTATATCGCTCACCTGGTTAAATGTTTGCTATGAAGATTTGCATTTAAGCTTGACCCCGGGGTCATGATTTGAAAAAACTTGGTAGAGATCCACTAGGCAATGCTACACACCAAATATCTAAGCTCTAGGCCTTCTAGTTTATTTCTAGACATTTTTTGGAAGATTTTCCTATGTACAATCAAGTAACCCCTGGGGCGGGGCCAATTTGATGCTGGGGGTCATGATTTGAACAAATTTTGTAGAGGTCCTCTAAGCAATGCTACATGTCAAATATCTAAGCTCTAGGCCTTGTGGTTTATTTTTAGAAATTTTTTGAAGATTTTCCGATGTACAATTTTACCTTGGAGGTCAAGATTTGAAAAAGTTTGTAGAAGTCTACTAGGCAATGTTACATATCAAATATCTAAGATCTAGGCCTTCTGGTTCAATTTTAGCAAATTTATGAAGATTTCCCTATGTACATGTTGACCATGGTCACCACATTTTTTTTATTGCTGACCAGGTTTTAACGTGGTCAACCATCAAATATCATGGTGAAAACATGGCCAGGAGCACGGCCATCCATGGTCGATTAGGGTGAGATACGATTAGCCATGGTCAACCATGGTCAGAAAAGTCGATCAACAGTTCGTCCATAGACTACAGTGGTCAACTTTTTTCAACCACGGTTGACCATGGACTTTCACACTTATAAAGTTTTACAATGCACCAAAGATGCCCGATGGCATTTTGGCTCCAAAAGTTTTCCTTTTCCTGCATTTATAGACAGATTCAAAGGTAAACTTCCATAGTCTAACTGTAATTTGTTGTCATCTAAGCAATTTTATGGCAAATAAATGACTGACTTGCAAAAATAGATATAGACTGCAATTGTCATATATTTTCACGACCCTTTCAAATTCATACTTATAAATTTATTTACTTATCTGTCTTGGTGAAATATTTTGATATATTTTAATTTAAACAACTTACCTTCAACATGAATGTTTATAATTTGTAAAGTGCAAAACATTGTTTCAAATATACTGATTTCAAAATATATCACAATAGTGTATTTT
This sequence comes from Mercenaria mercenaria, assembly GCF_021730395.1. Classification (NCBI taxonomy): domain Eukaryota; kingdom Metazoa; phylum Mollusca; class Bivalvia; order Venerida; family Veneridae; genus Mercenaria; species Mercenaria mercenaria. Next base: position 11,546,858 of record NC_069368.1, read on the forward strand.
AATTTCTCGTTTATAATACTAAGTATTTTTGGGATAGTCAATAATCATCGGATAGTCAATAATCACCAAAGTTGACCATGGTCGTGGACCTTGGTTGACCATGGTTGACTGCGGTCCACAACCATGGTCTACCATGGTCCCCAACCACGGTCTACCACTGTCATAAAACATTGTATCAGACCATGGTCAACAAGAGCTGTCTCCATAGGATGACACATGCCCCCTATGGCACTTTCAATGAATAGTTATGGCCGATGTTAGAGTTTAGGACCTTTGACCTACGGACCTGGGTCTTGCGCGTTACACGTCGTCTTACTTTGGGACACATTCATGCCAAGTTATTTGAAAATCCATCCATGGATGACAAAGATATGGACCGGACACGAAAATTGCGGACAGACCAACAGATGGTTCAGAAACTATATGCCTCCCTTCAGGGGCATAAAAACCCTGGTTGATGCATGGTGAAAAATCATGGTTGACCATGGTTTTTGACCATGGTCTGATACCATGTTTTATGACTGTGGTGCCAATTAAAACAGCCATGGTCAACCATGGTCAATCATTGTCCCATGACCATGAACTTTCATGGTAAACCATGAATTACCATTGTAATAAAACATCAATTTCGACCTTGAACCCACAGTTTACAAAATTGTAAAATTAGATGAGCAAAGAAGCTATCTACTAATTTAAGTGTCCTTATAAACACATTCATTCTCCATTCATACTTATAAATTAGAGTAGCAAAACAAATTAATATAGTCTGTATTTCAGAATGAACTGTTTTTATATGTTACATCTTGTCCCTTCACTCCAAATAAATATCCTGTGTTTCATTCATAAAGTAAATGTGTATGTGTCAATTATTTCATTTGTTTTGACAGTTATTTCCTGAACATAAGCAAAAAAGTGAGCTACCTTTTTATGGCAGATGAGTATTTAAGCCAGGTAACTGTTACACTTTGTCAAATTAATTCTGTGTAAACTGTGTATGTCAAAAGCATACCTGTGCAGACACAAGAGAGCCAAGATGGTCGGTCCTATGTGTCTCACCTAATACCACTGCTAAAAATCAAGATCAAACTTAAGCACTTTGTGCACATACATAACTATGTTGAACCAAAAAATCAAGGTGATGGAAAGCCACCCTGTATAACATTATAAATTGCTTTTGTTACCACAAACCAAAACATGAATAAGAATACAAACAGTATTGTTCTTCTATCTGCCGCAGTTGTCTGAGTCTTGCTTGAGACATGTTCTTGTTACGGATATTCTTGAGTTATCATCTGGAAACCATTTAAATGTTCCGGGTCACTGTGAGCTTGACCTTTGGCCTACTGACCTAAAAATCAATAAGGGTCATTTGCTGGTCATGAACAACCTCCCTATAAACTTTCATGATCCTAGGCCCAAGTGTTCTTCAGTTTTCATTTGGAAACCAATTGGTCTATATACCGAGAGACAGACCAACCAATTAACAAACCAACCAACATCTGCAAAACAATATACCCCACCTTCTTCAAAAGGGGGCACAGAAAGTTCTAAACCAATAATAGGTGTTGGATGAAGATCCAGTAAAAACAGAAGCTGTTTGTAGAACACATATGCCCCCATGATTAATGTCCTATTTTCAATTCCGTGACCACTGTGACCTTGACTTTTGACCTACTAACCCCCAAAACAATAGGGGTCATCAACTTCATAAGCCTAATCATGCTATCAAGTTTTAAGATTCTGGGTCAAGTGGTTCTCAAAATATTGATGGGAAACCGTTTCCAATGTTCAATACCCTGTGACCTTGACCTTTGACTTACTAATGGGATCATCTACTTCATAAGCCCAATCATGCTAACAAGTCTGATGGTTCTGAATCAAGTAATTCTCAAGTTATTGAGGGGAAACCATTTTAAATGTTCAGGTCTCTGTGACCTTGACCTTTGACCTATTGACCCCAGAAACTATAGGGATCATCTACTACATAAGGCCAATCATGCTATCAAGTTAAAGGTTCTAGGTCAAGTGGTTCCAAAGACACTGAGTGGAAACCTTTTTGAAGGTCCCGGTAACATTGACCTTTCATTTACTGACCCCAAAAACAAATCTGTTTATTTGGGTTTTATGGCGCACCAATACAGTATAGGTTATATGGCGCCAAACAGGACTACAAATTTTGGTTTCACATCTCATTTACATCGAAATAAAAACATGAGGTATGGAATCAAAATTTGCATACCTGCTGGAATCACAGAGTTACAGCAAAACCAAGTGTTAAGACCCTATTAGTCGTCTCTTAAGATCATGCAAGGGTAAGGCAGTGGTTCCAATTCTTTTCATACATACATCGTCCCAGAACCACAAAAGGAGTCATCTTAAAACATATTTGAACAAGGCAGTCTGAAAGACAGCTATATCCCCCGCCACTGCTATGGATAGTGAAAGGGTAAACCTTTGATTTTAGCTGTGACCTTGACCTTGAACTGACATGGCTGACTCATGAATTCTGCACAACGTCTTGATGAGGTGATCATTTGACCCAAGTTTCATGAAAATCCTTCAAGGGGTTTAGGAGATACAGAGCTGAAACCTTTGACCTTCAGATGTGACCTTGACCTTGAGTTGACATGGCTGACTCATGAGTTCTTGATGAGGTGATCATTTGACCCAAGTTTGATGAAAATCCTTCAAGGGGTTTAGGAGATACAGAATGGACACAAAATGGAAGGCTCAAACCTTCGACCCTTAGTTGTGACCTTGACCTTGAGCTGGCATGGTTGACTCATAATTTCTGCACATCGTTCTGATGAGGTAATCATTTTACCCAAGTTTTATAAAATTCCTTCAAGGGGTTTAGGAGATAAAGAGCCGACACGAAATGGAGGGCTCAAACCTTTGACCCTAAGCTGTGACCTTGACCTTGAGCTGGCATGACTGACTCATGGGTTCTGCATATCGTCTAGATGAGGTGATCATTTGACCCAAGTTTGATAAAATTCCTTCAAGGGGTTTAGGAGATATAGAGCGGACAGAAAATGGAAGGCTCAAACCTTTGACCTTGAGTTGTGACCTTGACCTTGAGCCGACCCATGGGTTCTGCACATCGTCTTGATGAGGTGATAATTTGACCCAAGTTTCATGAAAATCCTTCAAGGAGTTTAGAAGATATAGAGCGGACACAAAATGGAAGGCTCAAAACCTTTGACCCTAAGTTGTGACCTTGACCTTGAGCCGGCATGGCTGACTCATGGGTTCTGCACATCGTCTTGATGAGGTGATCATTTGACCCAAGTTTCATAAAATTCCTTCAAGGGGTTTATGAGATATAGAGCGGACACAAAATGGCAGGCTCAAACCTTTGACCTTGAGTTGTGACCTTGACCTTGAACCGACAAGGCTGACTCATGGGTTCCGCACATCGTCTTGATGAGGTGATCATTTGACCCAAGTTTCATGAAAATCCTTCAAGGGGTTTAGGAGATATGGACCGGACACGATTTTGTTACAGACGGAAGGACGGACGGACGGAAGGACGGAAAGACGGAAGGACGGAAGGACGGACGGACGCAGACCATTCCTATAATCCCTCCGCCACGGCGGGGGATTAACAAAGACTGAATTCTGTCTAAACAATTTTGACTGAACAAAATTTATGTTCTGACCATTTCTGAACTTTTACTGAAATATATTTGAATTATTCAGTTCTGAAGTTGTACTGAGAAGTTTCTGAAAGATTAAAAAATCAGTTCATATATCCAATGTTTTATGTGATGATTTTATCTGAACTCTTGCTGAAAATTATCTTAAAGAATGAGAAACTAATTAGGCAGTTGTGGGAGATATGCGCTTTTCTCAAAAGCAAGGCTTAAAAAAATCATCTGAATAGTAAGTATGTCTTTGTATACTGTTTAACTCACAAAAAATATACCTTTGATAGTTTAATATTTGGAGTAAGTTTTTGAGTAAATGGCCTTCATTATGTATCTGAGTCAATTAACCATGCACCAAGACCTGTATCACTTGCATCAGTATTTTCGGTAATTCAAGGGCCATAATTCCGAAGTGCCTGGGCCGATTTGGCTAGTTATCAAACCAGGCCCAGGACTTATTGGCAAACACATTTTGTTCAAGTTTGGTGAAGATTGGATGAGAACTGTTTGACTTAGAGCGCGGACAAGATTTGTGACAGATGGACGGACACACACACACACACACAGACAGGAGTAAATCAATATGTCTCCCACAACAGTGGTGTGGGAGACATAATTAATGACAATGAATTTTTCTGAACTATTATTGATATATTTATGACTACAAAATGTCCCTTAATTGACAGCAATAAAACCATAACATTCTGCCCATAAAATGCTGCACACAGTGAAACATGATTCTTCTTAAAATAAAAATACTTTTAACTTTTGTAGAACTGATATTTCTCACATTTAAATGCCATGTTTAGTTAATTAAACTGATTGTTATATTGCCCATGAAGGTGAATAATTTTCATGATTTTTCTAACCTGACCTGCATAATGGACAATTTTCATATGACCCAAGTATGACAGGTTATTTATTGCCATGACTGTTTACATTTCTTTTTTATGGTCCATTACTAAGGGAAAGTGAGTAGGCAATTTTTTCCATAGCCAGTGCATAGACTTGTGCAAGACACTAAATAATGAAGATTGGCAGGTCAAAATTTACAGAAGGTCTTTGGAACTCAAAGAAATGTATGTGTATTATGTTGAAATTTCAATGAATCGACAGAATGACCCCCCAGGTCTTTTTAACTTTCTTCATACTTCATAGAAAAATAATTGTACATATACTGCGATTTATTTCGAATTTCTACATACCAACTTTCATTTTCCAATAAAATGAAATAGTTTCTGTGCTTTTTAAAAGAAATTAAAATGTTTCTTTCCTTAGTATTGGACCTTTAACCTTACCCTGCTAAATTTCTATAATGAACTTGTAAATCTCTCAATTTGGACAGTACCATTAACTGTTAAAATGGGTGCTTACCAAAAAGATACTAGCTGAATAGCAAACAGTTCAGATCTTGATCAGACTGCACAGATGTGCAGGCTGATCAGGATCTACACTGGTCGCAAAGGCAGAACCAGTCGTGTCCAGCATGCTAAGGGTTAACCTTACTCATTTTACCACAGACAATGTAACATAGATCCTTGATAGGATGATTTGTCAGGTTTTAATGCCCTCACATAATAATCATACAGGTAGTCATATACATGTAACAACTCATAATAACTACATTTAATGGGGAAACGTTACCTCTAAATATGTCCCTATCAGTAGTTCAAACATTATACATTATACAGGGATTTTGTGGGGACCTGACGATGACTTCTAGCAAAAGGAGTTGTTCGAATTATCCGAGTTCAAGCAAACAAAGTTTGACTGCAGAATAAATACTGTAAAATCATTTAATTTCGTGGGCATGAAATTTAAAGGTTTTGTTCAAAACGGCAGTTTCGTGGGGATATGAATTCGTGGATTTCAACTTTTGAACATAAAATTAATGGGAATTTTACTTGTTCGTTGGAAATAAATTTCGTCTATTGACTCAACCACGAAATCCACGAAAATGAGTCCCCCACGAATATTAATGATTTCACAGTAAATCACGGCTCTTTTTCTTGAAAAACAAGAGCTGTCTATTTGAAGTTCTACATGATACTACCTTACACATGTAAGTTTTTGCAAAATTTTCTAAGTTGAAAAAGGGGGCATAATTTTGCAAGAAAGTAAGCCAGCATTATGAAACTGGCCATGTGAGGTCATTCCATCATGCAAAACAAGACTTTAGTATAGAAAATCTGAAAACACTTTGTCAAGTAATTCCTAGGAAATATGCTTTCATGCAAAACTGTCACAAAACTATGTTAGAAAGGAAAATAACTGTGAAAGAAATAAAAGCTAGAGTTATATAACTTGTCCTGGGAGGTCATCTCATGATGCCAAACACGATTCTAGAAACAAGAGGGCCATGATGGCCCTATATGGCTCACCTGTTATCATTGCACTTGAGGACAAGAAGGTCCTCAGAAAAAATATCTAAGTCCAAAGGACAGGCACAACAAAGGAAAGAAGTTTAACCAAAAAGAAAAAAAAATTCTTACAAGGTACAGATATGTCAAAATACACCTAAAAATTGGTGGTACCATCCATGTTGTACCACAGAAAAGTGGTCTCGGTTTTTCCCTACGGCCAATAATAAAAAAGTTACTAAAAATAAGCTATTTATAGTAACGTAAAAGGGAAGTAATTAAAAAGAAAACTGTTGAAAGTGAACAAAAGAAGGATCTGCCAAATAAATCTATTGACACAAATGAAATTCAGATCAGTATCTTCATTAGTTATGGAGATATACTCATTTTAATTTGAAATAAAGGGAGGTAATTTGACATAAAATCAGTCCATGGTTATCTACCCTGATTGGCTCAGTCCAACTAATGACAATAATGAAATTTCAAAATAAGTACTTACTGATATAAATCCATTTTGACTACAATCAGGGGAGGTAATCAGATATAAAATAACCTATGATTGGATCTGATTTGTCATGGAATCCAAGATTTATTGTTGTTGAAGATATTTTGGAAGTTTGTATAAAAAGAAACCATAAATAAAGTCTCTATATGGCTGCAAAAGCCAAAATAGCCAATTTTGGAACTTTCAGGGGCCATAACTCTGGAACTCATGATGGAATCTGGCCAGTTCAAGAAAGGAATCAAGATCTTGTGGTGATACAAGTTGTGTGCAAGTTTGGTTAAAATCAAATCATAAATGAAGCTGCTATTGTGCAGACAAGGTCAAAATAGCTAATTCTGGCCCTTTCAGGGGCCATAACTCTGGAACCCATTATGGGATCTGGCCGGTTCAATAAAGGAACTGAGATCTTATGGCAACACAAGTTTTGTGCAAGTTTGATTAAATTCAAATCATAAATGAAGCTGCTATTGTGCAGACAAGGCCTAAAGAGCTAATTCTGGCCTATTCAGGGGCCATAACTCTGGAACCCATTATGGGATCTGGCCGGTTCAATAAAGGAACTGAGATCTTATGGCAACACAAGTTTTGTGCAAGTTTGATTAAATTCAAATCATAAATGAAGCTGCTATTGTGCAGACAAGGCCTAAAGAGCTAATTCTGGCCCTTTCAGGGGCCATAACTCTGGAACCCATAATGGAATCTAGCCAGTTCAAGAAAGGAACCAAGATCTTATAGTGATACAAGTTGTGTGCAAGTCTGGTTAAAATCAAATCATAAATGAAGCTGCTATTGTGCAGACAAGGTCAAAATAGCTAATTCTGGCCCTTTCAGGGGCCATAACTCTGGAACCCATAATGGAATCTGGCCAGTTCAAGAAAGGAACCGAGATCTTATGGTGATACAAGTTGTGTGCCAGTTTGGTAAAAATCAAATCATAAATAAAGCTGCTATTGTGCAGACAAGGCCAAAATAGCTGATTTTGGCCCTTTCAGGGGCCATAACTCTGGAACCCATAATGGGATCTGGCCAGTTCAAGAAAGGAACCGAGATCTTATGGTGAAACAAGTTGTGTGCAAGTTTGGTTAAAATAAAGCAAGAGCTATCACTAAAGGTGATGAATGTACCCCCCGCATGCACTGACACAGTACATTGCAATTTGACGCACATAAGATTGCATAATTATGTGGACTGTATGTATATAGACTGTATGTATACAGTATAGTAACAAAAAACAAAGTCACATAACTATGCAGAATATTTATTTAAAGGAATGTAACATGCCCATGCACAACTAGGGTTGGTACTGATCACTTGTGTGAAGTTTCATTAAATTGTGTTTAAGGGTTTGGTAGATTAGGCACACACAAGATTGCATATGCAGACTGTATGTACATAGTATGTTAACAAGAAACAAAGTCCCATAGCTCTGCAATTTTTGTCGCTGAAAGAACCTAACATGACCCATGCACAACTACTGTTGTTACTGATCACTTGTGTGAAGTTTCATTAAATTGTGTCAAGGGGATGAGGAGAGATGGTGCGCACAAGATTGTGTCTATGTATATAGTATAGTAACAAAAAAACAAAGTCCCATAACTCTGCAAAATGTTTTTCTGAAAGAACCTAACATGCCCCATGCACAACTACTGTTGTTACTGATCACTTTTGTGAAGTTTCATTAAATTGTGTCAAGGGGATGAGGAGAGATGGTGCGCACAAGATTGTGTCTATGTATATAGTATAGTAACAAAAAAACAAAGTCCCATAACTCTGCAAAATTTTTTTCTGAAAGAACCTAACATGCCCCATGCACAACTACTGTTGTTACTGATCACTTTTGTGAAGTTTCATTAAATTGTGTCAAGGCGATGAGGAGAGATGGTGCGCACAAGATTGTGTCTATGTATATAGTATAGTAACAAAAAAACAAAGTCCCATAACTCTGCAAATTTTTTTTCTAAAAGAACCTAACATGCACCATGCACAACTACTGTTGGTACTGATCACTTGTGTGAAGTTTCATTAAATTCTGTCAAGGGGATAAGGAGAGATGGTGTGCACAAGATTGCGTCTACGGACAGACGGACAACCTGAAACCAGTATACCCTACCCACCCTTACAACTTTGTTGTCGGGGGGGGGGGTACAATTATAAATGAAACCACTATCGTGCACACTGACGACGACGAAGGGTGATCACAAAAGCTCACCTTGTCACTATGTGACAGGTGAGCTAAAAAAACAGCCACAGAAAAAAGTCCATTACTTCATCTGTTAAACTTTCAAGCATATCCTTTCAACAGTGTTTGAGGAGTTGCACACACAAGATTTTTCTCTAATAATTTGATATAGCAAAACTTTCAAAGGGCCATAACTGCAGTAAAAATAGTCACAGCAAAAGCTCCTTCCTTTATGCATGGTCATCTGTACATCAAGCCTGTTCAGTTGTGAAAGTCTGAAGCAAATCAGGCTCATAGTGTGGGAGGAGTTGGACAAGGGTTTTCTCTATATTCTTTAAAGCAAAACTATCAAAGGGCCATAACTGTGGTAAAATAGTCACAGCAAAAGTTCCTTCCTTTAAGGTCATCTACACATCAAGCTTGTTCATCTGTGAAAGTTTAAAGCAAATCAAGCTAACAGTCTGGGAGGAGTTGGACACGTAAGATTTCGGGACATATGGACAGACGAACAGATGTACGGACAGCAGCAACACTATAAATTATATATGCCCCCACATAAATGTGGGAGCATAAAAAAGGAGCATAATTTTCACAAAATAAGAGTTAGATCATCTAATGATGCCAAAGACATGTGTGATTTAGGCCAAGTAGTTGTTGAGAAATCCACATACATGCAAACCTTTTGTGATGCAGATGCCAACGCTGACAAAAAGGTGATTTAAATGCTCTAGCTACTTCTTGAAAAATTTCATTGACAAACAGTCCAGCTAAAAACCAGAATATCTCTTTAAAATGACAATCAGTTTTACCAAAGTACCAATCTCTAACTTACCCAATATGGAGCATCTCCCCCATTGCAATTTGTCAAAATAAAATTCACGAGAAAAATGTCCTCAAGCATTTCAGCCTCCATTATTAAGAGTTATATTAAATATGATGTCTGTTATATTTTCTATATATTTTATGTAAGTCAGTACATTCACATAAACTGTCTACAATATTGCAATGTAACTGACTGTAAGAACTGTAACAAACAAATAATGCTGACCCAGGCACTGACCTCCAAATCGGACCACAACAACAAAAAAATAAAACTGTAAAATATGATTGCAGTATTTCTTAAAGGTTTTCCATTTCGAGTATAAATTGTTAGAAATTTATTTAATGATCAAAAAGACCAAATTATTACATAATTAAAACTATAATTATTTTATTTTATTTTTATGAAATTTGCAATTACTCCCCTTTAATATGCAAGTATTCAAAAAGTGGACTCCATTCTTGATTTCAATATGATTTATTTTGCAATTGCATTTGATAGATTTTGGGATATTTCATCAATCTGGAACAAAATGCCAGTTTTAAAATACTGTAAAATCATTTAATTTCGTGGGCATGAAATTTCGTGGTTTTGGTCAAAATGGCAATTTCGTGGGGATATGAATTCGTGGATTTCAACTTTTGAATATAAAATGAAAGGGAATTTTACTTGTTCGTTGGGATTAAATTTCGTGGATTGGGTCAATCATGAAATCCACAAAAATTAGTCCCCCACAAATATTAATGATTTCACAGTAGTATGTAGCTTCTGAATTCATGTATTTCTAACCTATACTGGCTGCGCAACCAAGATAGGCAAAGGGAGGTAATGATAATTTTACAAATTTGCATTTCTAATGAATTAATTTATAGACAATTTTTTTTAAGTGTTGTTGAAATACCTACCGCATAATGAATTTGGCAAAATATATATTTATCAATGTAAATCTTTGACAAATCTATCACAATTAAGTTAACAAAGCAGGTTTATTAAGTTTAAACGCAAGCTAAAACTAGAAAATGCTTTTGTAGAAAAGCGCATTCTCCCCAAATGAAATATAGTAGTAATAGGCAAGAAGTCAATAGGGGACAGAAGCAAAAGCAAAAGTCAAAGAGACACTGATGGTTGCCTGCAAATGGGATCATCTATTCAGCATGTCCAATCATCCCACAAAGTTTTAACATTCTGGGTCTAGTGGTTCTCAAGTTATGGATTGGAAACAGTTTTCCATGTTCTGGCCCCTGTGACACTGACCTTTGATCGAGTGTCCCCAAAATCAATAGGGGTCATTTACTCTACGTGTCCAATCATCCTATGATGTTTCAACATTCTGGGTTAAGTCAGGTTCTCAAGTTATTGACAGGATGGAGTTTTCTATGTTCAGGCCCATGTGACCTTGACCTTTGCTCAAGTGACCCCAAAAGCGATAAGGGTCATCTATACTCTGTAACTCCTATCATTCTATGAAGTTTGAAGGTACTGGGTCAAATGGTTCTCACGTTATTGATTAGGAACTGTTTTCCACGTTCTGGTCCCTGTGACCTTGACCTTTGATCAAGTGACCCAAAAAGCAATAAAGGTCATCTACTGTACATGTCCAATCATCCAAGAAGTTTCAACATTCTTAGTCAAGTGCTTCTCAAGTTATTAATCAGAAACGGTTTTCCATGTTAAGGCCCCTGTGACCTTGACCTTTGACCTTAACTGGGTTTCGCAGAAGAAAATATATGGTTTTATTCAGGTATGGCACAAACATACCTCGTAAATTGGACAAAACATGATCGTTTCCGGGTCATATCGAATAGAAACTGACATTATTTAATTTCATTAAGGCATTGAACTCTTTTATGTTTGATACATTCCAATGGAACTATATCAATGTATTGTGTTGTTCTGTCCAGTTAATGAGAAATCTAGCCACACCAATGAATTATCATTTCCGTGTCATATCGAATTGAAACTGACATAATTTAATTTCATTAATGCATTGAACTCTTTTATGTTTGATACATTTCCCAATGGAACTATAATATCAATGTATTGTGTTGATCTGTCCAGTTAATGAGAAATCTAGAGACAACAAGGAATTATCGTTTCCGGTCATATCGTATGGAATCTTACATAATTTAATTTCATTAATGCATTGAACTCTTTTTTATGTTTGATACATTCCAATGGAACTATATCAATGTATTGTGTTGTTCTGTACAGTTAATGAGATATCTAGCAACAGCTTTCCAGGTCATATCGAATGGAAACTGACAATTTAATTTCATTAATGCATTGAACTCTTTTATGTTTGATCACATTCATTCCAATGGAACTATATCAATGTATTGTGTTGTTCTGTACAGTTAATGAGAAATCTAGTGACAGCAAGGAATTGTCAAACGACTTTCAAGCACATAAAAATTCTAAATAAGATAACAGCTGTGAAGACAATAATCTTTCCTGCAAAACAAAACAAATGTGCTAGTTTCATTGGCCTTTGTAGTGATGAACGAGCTGTGACAAAAGTTCATATGTTCTGTCAGTACAGCTGTCAGCAGGCTATCAGGAAATAATGTTGTAAAGTAGTACAATCATGTAATCATTTCATACTTGTAAACAAAAAAAACTTCTAAGGCCAACAAAATTACAACTCGTTTAAATGGGTTAACCGTGCTGTTGTACTTATAAAATAATAAGACTGGCCAGGTTTATAGGTTGGTCAGGGCCAAGGATATGTATCGTATTTTGCCATCGAAATATTTCTATAAAATGCTTCTTCCCCTTCCGTTTGGATCCGTCCAAACTGGTTTACAAACATGTTTGTTTATTTTATGGACTGTACATGTTACATTTACATCACAATATTGAAGTTGTTATTTAAACAAGAGGGCCATGATGGCCCTATATCGCTCACCTGTTATCATTGCACCTGAGGACAAGAAGGTCCTCAGAAAAAATATCCAAGTCCAAAGGACAGGAACAACAAAGGGAAAAAATTTAACCAGAAAGAAAAAAAAATCTTACAAGGTATAGATATGTTAAAATACACCTAAAAATTGGAGGTAACATCCATGTTGTACCACAGAAAACTGGTCTTGTGTTTTCCCTACGGCCAATAATAAAAAAGTTACTAAAAATAAGCTATTTATAGTAACGTAAAGGGAAGTAATTAAAAAAAAATATTGTAAGTGGACAAAAGAAGGATCTACCAGATAAATCTGTTGACATAAATGAAATTTCAGATCGGTATCTTCATTAGTTATGGAGATATAACAATTTTAATTTGAAATAAAGGGAGGTAATTTGACATAAAATCAGTCCATAGCTATCTACCTTGACTGTCTCAGTCCAACTAATAACAATAATGAAATTTCAAATAAATCCTGTAAGTACTTACTGATATAAATCCATTTTGATTACAATCAGGGGAGGTAATCAGCTATAACATAACTCTGGAACCTATGATTGGATCTTATTTGTCATGGAATCCAAGATTTATTGTTGTTTGGAAGTTTGTATCAAATAAAACCATAAATGAAGTCTCTATATGGCTGCAAAAGCCAAAATAGCCAATTTTGGACCTTGAAGGGGCCATAACTCTGGAACCATGATGGAATCTGGCCAGTTGAAGAAAGGAAGCAAGATCTTGTGGTGATACAAGTTGTATGCAAGTTTAGTTAAAATCAAATCATAAATGAAGCTGCTATTGTGCAGACAAGGTCAAAATACCTAATTCTGGGCCTTTCAGGGGCCATAACTCTAGAACCCATTATGGGATCTGGCCGGTTCAAGAAAGGAACCGAGATCTTATGGTGACACAAATTTTGTGCAAGTTTGATTAAATTCAAATCATAAATGAAGCTGTTATTGTGCAGACAAGGTCAAAATAGCTAATTTTGGCCCTTTCAGGGGCCATCACTCTGGAACCCATAATGGGATCTGGCCAGTTCAAGAAAGGAACCGAGATCTTATGGTGATACAAGTTGTGTGTAAGTTTGGTTAAAATAAAATCATAAATGAAGCTGCTATTGTGCAGACAAGGTCAAAATGTCTAATTCTGGCCCTTTCAGGGGCCATAACTCTGGAACCCATAATGGAATCTGGCCAGTCCAAGAAAGGAACCAAGATCTTATGGTGATACAAGTTGTGTGCAAGTTTGGTAAAAATCAAATCATAAATAAAGCTGCTATTGTGCAGACAAGGTCAAAATAGCTAATTTTGGCCCTTTCAGGGGCCATAACTCTGGAACCCATAATGGGATCTGGCCAGTTCAAGAAAGGAACCGTGATCTTATGGTGATACAAGTTGTGTGCAAGTTTGGTTAAAATAAAATCATAAATGAAACCACTAATGTGCAGACAAGAAATTGTTGACGCACGGACGGACGGACAGACTGACGACGGACGAAGTGTGATCACAAAAGCTCACCTTGTCACTATATGACAGGTGAGCTAAAAAAAATGAGGTAATTTCCATGTATGGTGGAGGAAGAATCAAAACTGGAAAATTTTTGGTAGAGGAGACCTGAGGCGGGGTGGAAGGTAGGGGTGAAGAATCCCAAGTGAAAATTTATGAGGGGAAATCCAAAATAGAAAATTATTTGTTGAAACAAATGGAAAAAGCTAACACAATTTAAAACATTTTCCCTATGTCATTTATGAATTTATTGCTCAAGTGACCCAGCCAGGATTTCATCAATCACTGGCTATGATCAATTTATGACAGACATTTCAATACAGCAAAGTTTAACAAAATGTCTGAGGTCAGTCAATGGACTAATTTCCTCAGGTTCAATGATCGTTCTGTTGTGGACTGGTTTTGCTGTTGTACATGCATGTGTGACAAAAGTTTCGAAGAATTCTTAATCACGAATTTGTTTTAGTCTGTTGTGGAAACCACTAAAATTTGCTGACTTTAAATCATGTCATTTCCATCAAATATTGTCAAGCTCTTTTTTTGGCTTCAAACACATTCAAATAAAAACGATAAAAAAAATCTGTAATATCCAACCTTGGATTAAACAGGCTAAGGTCCTGACAATCATCTAATATTTTCATAAGCGGAACATGCTATGCATGTTGAAGACCAACTGTACCAATACTGGATACACTGGCATAGCTAAAGCAAATTTCCATAGCGCCGTATTTCTCTGTATTTTTAACTATATGCTTCATGCAATTCTGTCCAGCAGTTTAAGAGTAAAAGATACTATTAAAGTAAAATTTTAGACAACAGACTCCAGACAATCCATCTACACTTACAGCTGATCCTGACCAGTTGTGTTCAGGTCATTTAAAAAGGGAAATTATATGAAAAATATATAGAAACTATTCAAGCATGTGATGAAGTTACAGCTGCACTTCCTGTATAATTGATCTGAGCAATACAAATGCGTGTTACAGAAACAAAGACTGACATGATGGACAGACAAGGAGGAAATACTTTCTTCTCTAACTGGCAGGAAGCTTCTGTTAATGTTCCTGTTCAGAGCTCATACTGTGCTTTAAACAACAGTTTCGAACAAGAAAAATTACAATTAAAACTAGAAGATGCTTTTGTAGAAAAGCTAATGTCTCCCCCAAATGCATAGTTGTACAGGCAAGACCTCAGTAAAAGACAGGAGCTAAAGTCAAAGAGAGACTGATGGTTGGCTGCAATAGGGATCATCTACTTGGCATCTCCAATCATCCCACTAAGTTTCAACATTCTAGGCCTAAATAGTGATTCTCAAGTTATGAATTGGAAACGGTTTTCCATGTTCAGGCCCCTGTGACCTTGACCTTTGATCAAGTGACCCAAAATCAGTAGGGGTCAACTACTCTGCATGGTTGCATGCCCAATCATCCTATTAAGTTCAACATTCTGGGTCAAGTGGTTTTTGAAGTTATTGATTGGAAGGAGTTTTCTATGTTCAGGCCCCTGTGACCTTGACTTTAGCTCAAGTGACCCAAAAAACGGTAACGGTCATCTACTCTTTAAGTCCTATCACCCTATGAAGTCTGAAGGTTCTGGGTCAAATGGTCCTCAAGTTATTTATCGGAACCATGCATTTTCCATGTTCTGGTCCCTGTGACCTTGGCTTTTGATCAAGTGACCCAAAAAGCAATAGGGATCATCTACTCTACATGTCTAATCATCCTATGAAGTTTCAACATTCTGGGTCAAGTGGTTCTGAAGTTATTGATCAGAAACGGTTTTCTATGTTCAGGCCCCTGTGACCTTGATCTTTGATCTAGTAACCACAAAAAATAATAGGGGTCATATTCTCTGTAAGCCCTATCACCCTTTGAAGTTTGAAGGCTGCAAATCAAATGGTTCTCCAATTATTGATCGAAAATGAAGTGTGACGGACAGATGGCCCCTGTGACCTTGACCTTTGACGGAGTGACCCCAAAAACAATAGTGGCCAATCTACTCTACATGTTTAATCATCCTATGAAGTTTCAACATTCTGGGTCAAGTGGTTCTGAAGTTATTGATCAGAAATGGTTTTCCATGTTCAGGCCCCTGTGCCCTTGACCTTTGATCTAGCAACCACAAAAAATAATAGGGGTCATCTTCTCTGTAAGCCCTATCATCCTTTGTAGTTTGTAGGCTGCAAATCAAATGGTTCTCCAATTATTGATCAAAAATGAAGTGTGACGGACAGATGGCCCCTGTGACCTTGACCTTTGATGGAGTGACCCAAAAACAATAGTGGCCATCTACTCTACATGTTTAATCATCCTATGAAGTTTCAACATTCTGGGTCAAGTGGTTCTGAAGTTATTGATCAGAAACGGTTTTCTATGTTCAGGCCCCTGTGACCTTGACCTTTGATCTAGCAACATCAAAAAATAATAGGGGTCATCTTCTCTGTAAGCCCTATCACCCTTTGAAGTTTGAAGGCTGCAAATCAAATGGTTCTCCAATTATTGATCGAAAATGAAGAGTGACGGACAGATGGCCCCTGTGACCTTGACCCTTTGATGGAGTGACCCCAAGAACAATAGGGGCCATCTACTCTGTAAGTCCTATCACTCTATGAAATTTGAAAGTTCTAGGTCAAATGGTTCTCAAGTTACTGGAAATGGATTTTCATGTTCTGTCCAAAGTTTGAAGGTTCAAGGTCAAATGGTTCTCCAGATTTTGATCGGAAATGAAGTGTGACAGACGGACGGACAGACAGGGCAAAAACAATATAATTCGAGCTATCACTAAAAATTTAATGTGATTGATCAATTTAACTCTAAATACACTTTGAATGTGGAAAAGAGACTTTGAATGTCGTATTTTGTGCTTCAAAGATTTTGCAATGAAACAACCAGCCAACCCCAGCATGCCATTCCTACCAATGTCCCCCAGTTTATACCTCCCTGCTTTTCTTTTCATGGGAATTATTGAACAAGAGTTATCCAGATAATCAGCTAACCCATTTTTCTGATTATTTTATTTTGAATACAGCATTTTCATAAATAATTGAAAGGCAGGACTATTTTACACATTGTCATTGTCCGAAAGTTTACAACAAAACCTCGTCTACCGATCATTTAATTTATTCATGTTATATGTTTTACCTTTCTTACATTAGCCGAAATTCATCCGGTTTTTGACTACCTCATTCATCATTACGTATTACACTTTTTTGTCTTCCCTTGATCCAGTGACCTACAATCTCCTGCATTCACAGTTTATGTGCATGTTTTCTTATGACAAACCATCAGCAAAATGAATAGTGTATTTGTATCTCACAGGAAAGTAAACAAAGATTTAAACCGCATTTGAACTTTCCTTTAAGACGTCATGCATATAAAATCTGTTACAAATAAACCTATTATGAAATGATACAACAAATAAGTGCAGCAAAAAATTAGTTCGGTTGTTGACCTAGAATTAGGGCAGATTATCAGAATTACCAAGCTAATCACCAAAATAAAACTAACCCTCCCAATGTTAATTATCATGTTTTAATCACTAACCAGTTGCTAATTTGAATATTAAACCCTAATTGTCACAATTGCTGTTTAAAGATGAAAGGTGAAAGAAAAAGACAATAGCGAACCAACTGACAAAGAAAACAGCAGGTAGGTGCATACAGGATAATAACAGCTTAAAGCTATATTGAAATTCAAGAGAATGATACAATATTAAAAGCTTTTGGAAGTTTATAACCAGTATTTCACATGACCTTCTCCAAAACAAATCTATTGTGTTCTTTTTCTTAAACATTTATGAGGATGCGAAATAGGAACACCTAATTCTCCTTCAAGTACATGACATTGTCATTTAATGACAAATCGTGAAAGTTCTACTATCAAAGATATCACATGCAAAGAACTTGATATTTCATATTATACACTTCGGAAATAATATTTAGCAGAACCATATTTTTTAAACATATCTCACCAATATGAAGAGGTTAATAATAATTATATGCAAGCGGAATAATTTCATGAGGGCATAGCCCAATGAATTATACATGTGGCATATAACCTATTTCAGTTCTAGTATAACAAGCAGATAAAATAGGGAAGCACTATTTCCTGGCACATATGTATCACGCCAAATCTAGTAGGATGAGGTACGTGACTGACGCAAGGAAAGTAACACATCAAGCAGTTAAATTTAGGAAATTATAGATGTCAAACACCTAATGATCATACAGTGTGTGACACTTTGTGACTTAGGTGTAAGTCTGTCTGTTATATATCAATTCAAGTCTAAAATGTCTTTTAGAAAAAATAGTAGATAAAATGTGGTAGAACTGTTCCATATTAGGCTCATCATCGAACTTTTCCATTTTACAAATCTATTAATTATTCTGTAACTTCTTGCCTTGTAATTATATCCAGGAGTTTTTCACATTCTTTTCTTCACCTCTCAGGTCTTTAATACTCTGAAATTGCAGCTGACAGCAAATTTGCAAGAAAAATTGAATCTATTCTATTCATGTTATCTCCTTTTATCCCTGATAAGTGTCCATTAGTTGGGGTAGTGTTACCAACTTTGATCTTACATGACTGTGTATTATGCACTTTAGGCTAGTTGTAATATCTTGTTAAGTTTTGAATACAGAATTTGCCAAAAATGCATGACTGTATACTTTGTATTCAAAGGAAGGATTTGTTCGAATCTATGTATACGTCATTTGTATTCAAAGGAAAGATTTGTAAGCATAAAAAGATATTAGAAATGATAATATAATTACATATAAAACTAGAGGTATATGGTATCCCACCACTTAAAAACTACCATGCAGAAATTGTAAAATGCCAAAAAATCAAGGGCCATAACTCCAGGGAAAATAACTGAACCATAACATTCCCATGATATACACAACTGGGCTACTGTGAAGTTTGCTGGAATCCAAACCACTGGTATAGAAGAAGTAGCACAGATAATGACTATGGAGAAAATAATCTAATCAGAACATGACAATAATAATTGCACAACTACACTTCATACTAAAACACTTGTGAAGTTTGGTGAAAATCAGCTAAATTATAAACAGCAAGCAATTTAAATATTGTAACACATGACAAACCAAGTGTCATAACTCTGGTGAAAATCAATTAACTGGAACATGCTGATGATATGTATTACTTGGCTTGGCACTGATAACTCCTGTAAGATTTGATGGAAATCTGCCCAATGGTGCAAAGGAAGTTGCCAAAATATAAAATTTGACAAAATAAAGGGCCATATATAACTCCCCTGGAAATCACTGAACCAGAATGTGTTGAAAATATGCATTAAAAGACTTTGCACTCATCACTCATGTAAGGTTTGGTGGAAAACTGCCCTGTTATAAAAGAACAGGCTAAAACATCATAAAATTTTATGAATCAAGGGCCATAACTCTGCTAAAAACATCAAACTCAAAAATGCCCAAAGTATGCACGAAACGGCTTGGCAATGATCACTTTTGTGAAGTTTGGTGTAATTCATTCCTGTGGCTTTGAGGCAGTTGCTCGGACATGGTTAATAACGGCAAATCAAGGGCCATAACTCCACTGAAAATCGCTGAACCAAAACATGCCTATGATATGTATAACTTTGCTTGGCACTGATCGCTCCCGTAAAGATAGATGGACAGCAATTAATCAATATAATCTCCTTCACTACAAGAAGGAGACATTATAAATGCCAGCCTTCATTTCAAAATGCTACATGAAGTGGTTACAGATAATATTATGGCATTCCCAGTCGAGATTATGTTCATGAGTTCATGTAGTTTCATGAAAAGTTTATGGCCAGTTCATGAGCATTCATGAAGTGTTCATGAATTTCTCATGACAGGCTGTTCATAAAGTGTGTTCATGAACAATTACCAGTATTCCATGAAAAGCACAAGAACAAATCTGAGGTAGTTTATGAACGAAACATCTTTAGCAAACTTAATTCATAAACAATTCATGAACTTTCATGAGCACTGAAACATTCTTTAATAATATACATAAAACTTAGATTTATCAATTACCTTTATTGAATAAGTCCATGAACTGTCCATGAACTTTTATGTACATTAAATTCATTATGTCACGTAATCAGTTTCCACCATTTTGTTGTATGCTGGGAGTTTTTTTGCACAGGTGATTCAGCAATTGTTGAGAAATTTGTGCAGCAAAATAAGAAGGAAACATTAATCATACAACAGCGAGGAATGGTTTAAAGGAACATGAGGACACTGAATATTAAATAAATAATTATGGTATTGTCATTATCATTCATTTAAAAAAAAATCAGAATCCTTTTAAAATGTCACAAGTTTTCAACCCCCATGAAGGAAGGTACTGTGAAATCATTAATATTCGTGGGGGAATAATTTTCGTGGATTTCGTGGTTGAGTCAATCCACGAAATTTAATACCAACGAACAAGTAAAATTCCCATTCATTTTATATTAAGAACTTGAAATCCACGAATTCATATCCCCACGAAATTGCTGTTTTGAACAAAACCACAAAATTTCATGCCCACGAAATTAAATGATTTTACAGTAACAGTATTGAGATTGAAGAAAATTATATATTACTCAATGTTTTGTATTTCATGCAGCAACCATTTACCTCTTATTATGGGGCACACCACTACGAGTTTACTGTTTTACTCATGTCATTAGTTAAGGGGATAAACAGTCATTGTCACAGTGACTGAGACTCAAAAAACAGTCTCTGCATGGCCACTAACTGTACAACACTTTGACCTACAGCTGCCAGATTTCATAGGAATATAATCGTGCCATTGGCTATGGTAAGTCTGCTAGGCCAAAAACAAGATATTGTAGTTTCCAAAAACAAAATGAGGAAAACAGCACGAGCTGTTCATGAAATGCTCATGAATCATTCATGAACTGAACAATGAATCATTCATGAACTGAACATGGGACTATATCCAGTTCTTGATCTTATTCGTGAATTATTCATAAACACATTTTAAGAATTTTTTTCATGAACAGTTCATGAATAAATTCTAAAAATGTGTTCATGAACAGTTCCCATTTTCGAATCATTGAATTTGAATGAATAGTTCATGAATTTATTTATGAATAAATTCATGAACAGTTAATGAAATTTTTCGAAGGGTATTAATGGTGAAAATAATATTATTGTGCTGGGATGATAAAAGCCAAAACAACCCTCAGTTTACCTTTTTATAAGATTTAAGGTGATCAATCACATTTAAACTACATTTTAAAGTCAATTTTCAGTTCTTGTACATTAATCCCTTAGAGGTTTCTTTAACAAACAAAAAGAACCAAGGAACAAAAAGAACCAATGTTACATAAAAGTAGATCCTAATATTAGAAATGTTTTTTTTTTGTTTTTGTAATTATCCCCCTTCAAATGTTAAAGTATTTTAAAGGGAATTCCGATAGTTTTTTATGCGCATCTTCATGCGCAGCCGACACTTTCTATGGAAAACTGAACTGAAGTCAACATTTGTTGAAACATGTTACAGACAGTCTTAAATATGAGGAATCTTGAATGAAATAACATTTTTGATAAGTTTTATCAGTAATCAAATGTTGATACCGGTTAATGTTGTATTGACAAGTATCATGCCTGACAGGTATCTTGTTATTTTTGTGGTTGTGTTTTCACATCGCATTTTAGTACAAAGACAGTGTTGTTCATATAATGTAAGATATTTGACTTAGTACTGATAAGACAATATCACCTTTCAGATTATTTAGTATACAATTATAGAAAGAATAAAGAATTTTTAAAACTTTTTTTAACTTCTAGCAGACAAACATGTAATCAATTTGGCCAGGTTATCGCCATTTTCCGTCCGAATAGGTGTTGTATTCTAGCGGTCTTAACATAAAAATTAGCCTGGTGACCCATACATTTTTAGCCATTTTTATGCTCACAATACAATTATCTATACACAAGAAAAACAGGAAAAAATTCTATGAAAGAATTGTTTTCAAAATATAAAAAAAGTTTCTTCACTATGGGTATTTTTCACTGAAAAAAGTTCACAAAAGTAAATATGAAACAATTTTTTTTTCATTTGTACCCATTATTATAAGGATAGAGTATTACAAATATGACTATGATATCAAATAAGTATATAATAAAATCTGTAGAAAGAAAAAAAAACTTAATGTGCTGTCTTTATGTATATTTTGGTTGGTATTTATAAAAAGGGAGAAAATTATGAAAATGTTGAAAAATCGCTAGCAGTTTCAGCAACAGTGGGTGTGTTCAAAACAATTTTTCACAAAAACAAGCCTGGTGACCTATTGTTTTTATTTGTTCATTGTTTTCAGTACAAATTTTCTCATCATATATGTAAATTTAAAAAATTTCTATGAAAGGAAAAAAACTATAGGAATTCTCTTTAATTATAATGCTGAATATCTCTTTTGATTTCAACATATTTCTACTTTTACATTATGCAGTTGATAGATATTAATTAACCCTTATCCTGCTGTATTTCTATAAT
This sequence comes from Mercenaria mercenaria, assembly GCF_021730395.1. NCBI lineage: Eukaryota > Metazoa > Mollusca > Bivalvia > Venerida > Veneridae > Mercenaria > Mercenaria mercenaria. Next base: position 11,569,295 of record NC_069368.1, read on the forward strand.
GGACTGGTCCATCTTTCAATTTGGTCAGTACCATTTATCATTCAAAGGGGTTTACACTGAAAATTTACTGACTGAATAGCGAACAGTGCAGACCATGATCAGACTGCACGGATGTGCAGGCTGATCTTGGTCTGCACTGGTCGCAAAGGCAGAATCATCTGCCGCCAGCAGGCTAATGGTTACGATATCTCAACAATCAAAACCAAAACTGCATTTAGCTTCGGAATTATTTCATTTGACTATGTATACATAATAATGAAAAATGAATCATTTAAAGAAGAAATTTAACTGACAACTGACCAAGTAGAAATTTTGTTACTTAACCTTAAATTTAGCCTGCTGGCGGCAAGTGATTCTGCCTGACCATCCATGCAGGCTGATCATGGTCTGCACTATTCGCTATTCAGCCAGTAAATTTTCAGTGAACACCCCTTTGAATAACAGTGGTACTCCCCCAAACTGAATGACGGACCAATTCATTATAGAAATTTAGTAGGGTAAAGGTTTAGTTGAACACTGCATGTAGCAGGAAGGATAATAAAGAATATTTTTATTGTCATCTGTTATGTCAACTACAAAGTAAATGAATTTATTTCACAGATATTTAAAACATGAATAAAGAATATTAGTACTAAATGTCAAATAGCAAAAATTATATATTTACCACCATGCAAAACGGAAATATGATGTATTCCCTAAACAAAAGCACAATCTGGTATTATTCCATTTGTGTCTGCACCATAACAACAAAACATTTCAAATAAAAACTGTATTTTAAATAAATATATTGGACAAAATCTACATAATATGTAAATTTTCATGTAATCTTCAAATTTTCATTTCCGCTACAGCAGTGACACCGCTGTATTAATTACTTAATCAACATTTGGATCTGTACATAAATAATAGAAAGTACTATATTTCAACAAGCTGGTACATTAATCACTAGACATAACATTATGTTTCACTAGATTTATGCATAAAATAGTCCAGAAGTACTATCATTTCGGGATAGCTTGTCAGCTGAGCACACTGATATACACTAGATTACTACTTGATAATTGAAATTGTTCTGAAAATGATATATTTCTAAATAATAAAAATGTTTTCTTAATTGATAAGCAATTGATTCACTTAGTTTAAATAAACAAGAGGGCCATGATGGCCCTATATCGCTCACCTGTTATCATTGCACTTGAGGACAAGAAGGTCCTCAGTAAAAATATTTAAGTCCAAAGGACAGGAACAACAAAGGAAGGAAATTTAACCAAAAAGAAAAAACAATTCTTACAAGGTACAGATTTGTCAAAATGCACCTAAAAATTGGAGGTACCATCCATGTTGTTCCACAGAAAAGTGGTCTCGGTTTTTCCCTACAGCCAATAATAAAAAAGTTACTAAAAATAAGCTATTTATAGTAACGTAAAAGGGAAGTAATTAAAGAAAAAATATTGTAAGTGAACAAAAGAAGGATCTGCCAAATAAATCTGTTGACATAAATGAAATTTCAGATCAGTATCTTCATTAGTTACAGAGATATACCCATTTTAATTTGAAATAAAGGGAGGTAATTTGAAATAAAATCGGTCCATAGTTATCTACCCTGATTGTCTCAGTCCAACTAATGACAATTATGAAATTTCAAATAAGTCCTATAAGTACTTACTGATATAAATCCATTTTGATTACAATCAGGGGAGGTAATCAGATATAAATTAACTCTGGAACCTACGATTGGATCTGATTTGTCATGGAATCTAAGATTTATTGTTGCTGAAGATATTTTGGAAGTTTGTATCAAATAAAACCATAAATGAAGTCTCTATATGGCTGCAAAAGCCAAAATAGCCAATTTTGGACTTTAAGGGGCCATAACTCTGGAACCCATGATGGAATCTGGCCAGTTCAAGAAAGGAACCAAGACCTTGTGGTGATACAAGTTGTGTGCAAGTTTGGTTAAAATCAAATCATAAATGAAGCTGCTATTGTGCAGACAAGGTCAAAATAGCTAATTTTGGCCCTTTCAGGGGCCATAACTCTAGAACCCATTATGGGATCTAGCCGGTTCAAGAAAGTAACTGAGATCTTATGGTGACACAAGCTGTGTGCAAGTTTGGTTAAAATAAAATCATAAATGAAGCTGCTATTGTGCAGACAAGGTCAAAATATCTAATTCTGGCCCTTTAGGGGCCATAACTCTGGAACCCATAATGGAATCCGGCCAGTTGAAGAAAGGAACCAAGATCTTAAGGTGATACAAGTTGTGTGCCAGTTTCGTAAAAATCAAATCATAAATGAAGCTGCTATTGTGCAGACAAGGTCAAAATAGATATTTTTGGCCCTTTCAGGGGCCATAACTCTAGAACCCATTAAGGAATCTCGCCAGTTCAAGAAAGGAACCAAGATCTTATGGTGATACAAGCTGTGTGCAAGTTTGGTTAAAATAAAATCATAAACAAGAGCACCGCCTTGCGGGTGCTGACGCTCATCTGATTTTTTTTGTATAATAGAAATATTGTCCTACCCATGATTTTCTAAGTCTAAAAAGGGCCATCATTCTTGCAAAAAGCAGGATAGAGTTATGTTTCTTGATGTACAGTGTCCACTTATGATTGTGAAAAACTGTTGCAAGTTTTAAAGCAATAGCTTTGATAGTTTATGAGAAAAGTTGCCTTAAACATAATACTCAACCAAGAAAATGATTTTCTAAGTCCAAAAGGGGCAATAATTATTGCAAAAAGCAGGATGGAGTTATGTTGCTTGCTGTACAGGGTCAGCTTATGATGGTGAACAAGTGTTGCAAGTTTCAAAGCAATAGCTTTGATAGTTTAAGAGAAAAAGTTGACCTAAACATAAAACTTAACCAAGAAATCTGATATTTTTTAAGTCCAAAAGGGGCCATAAATCTTGCAAAAAGCAGGATGGAGTTATGTTTCTTGCTGTACAGGGTCAGCTTATGATGGTGAACAAGTGTTGCAAGTTTTAAAGCAATAGCTTTGATAGTTTAGGATAAAAGCTGACCTAAACATAAAACTTAACCAAGAAAACTGATTTTCTAAGTCCAAAAGGGGCAATAATTCTTGCAAAAAGCAAGATGGAGTTATGTTTCTTGATGTACAGGGTCTGCTTATGATGGTGAACAAGTATTCCAAGTTTCAAAGCAATAGCTTTGATAGTTTAGGAGAAAAGTTGACCTAAACATAAAACTTAACCAAGAAATCTGATATTTTCTAAGTACAAAAGGGGCCATAAATCTTGCAAAAAGCAAGATGGAGTTATGTTTCTTGCTATACAGGGTCAGCTTATGATGGTGAACAAGTCTTCCAAGTTTCAAAGCTATTGCAATAGCTTTGATAGTTTAGGAGAAAAGCTGACCTAAACATAAAACTTAACCAGGCAACGCCGACGCAGACGCCGACGCCGACGCCGACAACCGCTCAAGTGATGACAATAACTCATCATTTTTTTTCAAAAAATCAGATGAGCTAATGAAGCTGCTATTGTGCAGACAAGGTCAAAATATCTAATTCTGGCCCTTTAAGGGGCCATAACTCTGGAACCCATAATGGAATCTGGCCAGTTCAAGAAAGGAACCAAGATCTTATGGTGATACAAGTTGTGTGACAGTTTGGTAAAAATCAAATCATAAATAAAGCTGCTATTGTGCAGACAAGGTCAAAATAGCTAATTTTGGCCCTTTCAGGGTCCATAACTCTGAAACCCATAATTGGATCTGGCCAGTTCAAGAAAGGAACCGAGATCTTATGGTGATACAAGTTGTGTGCAAGTTTGGTTAAAATAAAATCATAAATGAAACCACTATCGTGCAGACAAGAAATTGTTGACGCACGCACGCACAGACGCACAGACGACGGACGACGGGTGATCACAAAAGCTCACCTTGTCACTATGTGACAGGTGAGCTAAAACATGCTTTTATCGATCTGTTCAACTGCATCCTACCCTAGATGGTCAGTATTTATGCTTTATTGACTAAATTCTGTAAATCATATTTAGCAACAATTTATTTTTTTTATTCACTGTGCGCAATCTGACTAAAGTACTTGATCTTCTAAACGAAGATCTGAGAACGACCCATTCACATTCGTCTTCTGTATATTTTGGATTTCCATTATTGCTATTTTTATGTTATCCAATCAGGCGACTTGTTCGATTGTCAAAGAGTAAGAAAAATATGCAGTCATTCCAGGACTCGAACCCGGGACCCCTCCCTTACAAAGCAAGTGGCCTACCGACTGAGCTAACCGGCTATCTGATACATTACGACATAAGAATTGTAAATATCAAAAGTCAATGCTAGAGGTAGATTTGCAAGATGTTGTAAGCTAGGCTCTGATTGGCTAGTGAAAGGGCCGTCAGAACGAGGCAATGAATAGGTCGTAGCGTAATAGGAGATGTACTTTAGTCAGATTGTCACTGTGCGCAACTTTCAGTTTTCTGTTATATATGCCCATTTATGATGACCACACAGGCTGATATTAAAGTCATTTGATTTTTGTATGATTTTAACCTGAATAGTAGCGATAATACTAGTGTTAATACAATTAATTCTGGACTCTGAATTATGATTTGTTAATTACAATTAATTGGCCCAACACTGTAAACAACAATGATCTATATCAAAGAACAGCAACATCAGCAACCAGCAAAAGATGGACCTGGTTTGGCCATGTCAACAGAATGGAAACATCAGCAATTAAGAAGGTCGCCATGTGATGGACACCAGAAGGTAGAAGAAGCAGAGGGCGACCAAAGGAGACCTGGAGACAATAAGTTGAAAAGATGAAAGACCTTGAATGGACTTTGGGCAAGATAGAATAAATGTCAGCTGACAGACACTGAGATGGTGTTCTTCAGTGAAGGCCTTTAATTTGCTTCCCAGCACGAAGAGGACAACTAATACCTGACTTATACGGAAGACATGCTACTGAAGCACACAAGGTGTGAGATGAACAACTACATTAGCACAATATTAACCTTTAGCTTGCTGGTGGCAAGTGAGTCTGCCTTTGCGACCAGTGCAGACCTAGATCAGCTTGCACATCTGTGGGATTTGAACTGCACCTATCTGTTCCACAGCACAAAAAGTAGCTTTGGCCAAACGCTCTAGACTTCTGCGCCATAATGGAATTTTCTATGTATGAAGATTAATTAAGCTATGCTGGGTATATCATGCTTAGTAATATAATAATAATATATATACCTATTGAAATCTTAACATCTCTTTTGATATAGCTTTCAGTTAGTACTTACATATGACATGGTGTGTGTGTTTGTGTTGTTTCTTGCTTTTTTATATATTTTTCCTATAATTTCTTATATGATAAAACCATTTTCAGTATTTTAAAATCCAAAATGTTCTTACCTGTTATTTTGAAGACAGCACCATAATCCCATCAGAAATATGAAAAGAAAGAAAAGAAAAAATAATGACAATAATAATATCAAGTAGATCTAGGTCAAATTAGCAATACATAAATGCTACTACTAATAAGCTTTGATAACCTGGCAGTTGAGTCCAATAAGTCCAGGGGTGTTCAAAGATAATCCATCATAGATCCATTGTATAGCAAATGTTGGATTTACCTGTATTGGAAAATTAACAGTGTTGATTGTATTGAGGTCAACTGCCACATTATCAAAGTTTATTAGTATATGTATATAACCTTAATAATAAAATAATACAGAAGAATCATCAAGTCATCAAGTTTTAGAATTATACAGGTCAGTTGAGAAACTCTTCAGGCACAAATTGGCATTTTCATCACTTTCCCTTTTCCTTATCATTAAATTCAATTTTTAAACTTGATTGAAATGTCTTAATTACGCATTAAGGTGTATCAGGGAAGGAGATTTTAAAAGTGCATAATTATGGTGCTTTTTGCTATATGTGTTTTATTTATGCTCACAATATTATCTGGGGCCTAAATCTCTACTGTTCATGATATTTCATTGAATTAATTTGAGAATTTTCTTTGTGTATGAATCTCAACACATATGCCTAAAATGGACACCAGAATAAACTATCATTCTATTTACCTAAGTACATAATTATAATGTAATACAATGTAAACCAACATAGTGGCTTTGCAACCAGCATGGATCCAGACCAGCCTGCGCATCTGCGCAGTCTGGTCAGGATCCATGCTGTTCACTAACAGTTTCTCTAATTCCAATAGGCTTTGTTAGCGAACAGCATGGATCCTGACCAGACTGCGCGGATGCGCAGGCTGGTCTGGATCCATGCTGGTCGCAAACCCAGTATGTTGGTTTTCTCATGGCACGGCTCAAATGACAACTTAAATTTCTCCTTCAGTATGACATGGCCATTGATGGAATTTAACATTGTCTCCTTCCAAAATAGAATAATATTTGTCATACTATTGCTATCATGAACTATGTCAATTAAACTGCTAGTAAGGTGATTTCAAAACCAGAGGATGTCCTTATCACTTCACAACCAAGATACTAATCCCTAAATTTGGAAAACATTGCAGATAAATAGGCCAAAAGCTGCATCAAGTTTCACTTAAAATAGACAACATTTGATCGAAACAGACCTATTATCAACAAAGGTTATTCACATTTTGAATTTGAAAACATTTTGAAGTGGCTAAAGAGAGAAGCCATGAAGAATGAAAACCTCTTGTTTTCCCCTTACACAATTCATCATTTTTGCCTTGCCATAATAATTTAGCTGCTCAAGGTTATTTCCCATGCTGTCTTTATTTTTCAAACTGCATCAATACTTTTTATTTTCTAAAAAGTCCAAAAACAGGCATAAATGAAATAATCAAAGGCCATTAAAGTCCCGACCATAATATTAAGCACATGGCATGAAATTTTCTGACCATGACCTTTGACCAGATGACCTAAAAAAAACAACATGGTCATTTACTGACTGTAAACAGAAATGCCAAGAAAGTTGACAGCAAAAATGCTCTTTAATTATAGAGCTGAAACCATTTTCAGTAGTGAGGTCACTGTTACCTTAACCTTTGACCCACTGACCCCAGTATCCTAAAGTGTTCTTAAATTAATCAGTGGAAACCATTTTCAGTTTAGAGATGACACTGTGACCTTGATCTCTGAACTGCTGACCCATAATGAAGGTTCATATCTACATACCACACACAATTATCCTATGAAGTTTGATGACTGCCAAGGAAGGCATTCTTTATTTAGTGGAAACTTTCAGGCTTAAGGTCACTGTGACCTTCACCTTTGACCTACTTACCCCCAAAACAATAGAAGTTCACACGCAATTAACCTATTAAGTTTAATGAGAGAAGGCCAGAGTTTTCTTTAGTTGTTGTGTTCATTCTATAGAGGCCTCCCTCATGAAAAAGTATGTCTGAATCGGTTTGAATTTTTCTGAATTTGTCAGATTTCATATTGAATATTTCTGCACAAAAATCTTCTATATGAATATTTCTGAATCAAGCATTTTAGGAACTTAACATTTCTGAATGAGATATTAACTTTTCAGATGTTTGAAAGTGTATGAATAAGAAAGTATGAATTATTCAGATGACTTTTTTATCTGAATTATTCTGAGTGCCAATAGACTGAATTTTTCAGTCATGTGAATTTGTCAGAACATTAGGCATTGTGGCAGATTGTGGGCACTTTCCATAGCGAAATATGGATCATGATTTTAAAATGATTAAATATGTTAAAACATGTTGGAACATGTTTTTGTATTCACAATCATATTAGCTAATCATGTTTTATGAACATGTTCAACCATCAAACATCATTATGCCATAATCTTTTTTTCTGCCAAAAATGTTTTTAAGCCTTAAACCAGCCAGAACTAAATTAAAACAAATGCAGTGTTCAGATACAGCAAGCAGTCAGAAAAATGGCAAACATGGCAAACTGTTCAACCATGAATATTTACATTCGCCCTATTCTTTTCCATTGAAACTTTTGACGTTCATTTCGTATGAACAGCAAAAGGAAATGCGCGAAAGTTACGTCATCGCTGCTTAGTAATAACCGACCGCTGTTTTGACGACGTCCGCGTATAGTCAGGGAGAACGTTCCTTAGATGACGTCCCAGTTGTTCCGTCTGGTGAACAGAATGGCCGGGAAGCGAATTTTAATGTTAAATGCTACAAATAATATGCAACTCATAATATTATATAGTTTAAAAATGGAAAGGAAATATAATGTAAATATAAGAAATGAAACTATTTTTTTCAGTGTTCATGCAAAATGAACGACAGAATAGGATCGGCAAATTAAACATGAATCGCTAGCGCGATTCATGGATTTGCCGATCCTATTCTGTCGTTCATTTCGCATGAACATTGAAAAAAAATCATTTCATTTCTTAATTATACAAGAAATAATTTTTCTTAAAAAAAATGCTTTCCTATGTTTTAAACCCAGAGCTAAAGCAAAATAAAGCACTCAAAAGGGACTGAGGGAGTTGTAATGCAATAAAATAACAAGAAATAAAATTAATTTTCACAATGTGTTATTTTCACAGAGCACTTTGTTTTGGCGCAAAAATTGTAGGTCTTTCTTTTTTGTTGTCCATAATTATTTGTAGCTGCAGTGTGTATTTTTTCACATTGAAATGCTGTAGAAAGGAATGATTTAGTGTATTGGATGCTTTTTAATCTGTATTTTGATAGTAAATGTCAATAGTTTTGTGAAGACACAATATTGTCATCAGTTTTCACGATCTTGATATCACATTATAAATAAAATGTTTACTTTTACTCGCCTGAGCTCTAATGTTTTAGACCAGTTATATCGTGATCATTTGTTGTCTGTTGTTAATCAGATAATTTTTGCCCAAGTGTTTCAAAAGTAGAAGATAACATGACAGTACTCAAATCAACACAAATTAATCTGAACATTTCATCTGAAAGTATCTGAATTGGGGCTGAGTTTTTTCAGATGTAGTCTGAACACTTCTGAATCTCGGTAACAGAATTTTTCTGTAAACTGGCTGATTTCGTCTGAAAGCGTTCCATTTTAAGGACAAAATCAGACATCTGAATGTCTCTGAAATTTGGCTGATTTTAGTCTGAACAGTTCTGAAACTCAGTAACAATATTTTTCTGAAAATTGGCTGAATTTGTCTGAAAGTGTTCCATTTTAAGGACAAATTCAGACAATCTGAATGTCTCTGAATTTTGGCTGATTTTTTTTTCAGATAATAGTCTGAACAGTTCTGAATCCCGGTAACAGAATATTTCTGAAAGCTGGCTGAATTCGTCTGAAAGTGTTCCATTTTAAGGACAAATTCAGACATGGTTTCTGACCATATATTCAGACACTTTCGTCCAAAATTCAGCTTAATTTTAGATCCAGTTTCAGACCAATTCAGACATTTTTTTTCATGAGGGGGTTCCACTGTAACATTCATTAATTGAGGCATTTATGTGCAGGTATTTCTTACAAACTGCGGAGCTATTCTATAGTTCAAATATTTAAGGAATGTGATTTGTTTTACTGAATTGCACTAAACAGGTATAATATTCTGACAGTTGATAGAACCGCACAAAAATAAATTAAGGACTTTAAATTACTTTGATTTTGTAATATGAATTTTAATTAAGATTTTGCATATTTACTGAGGTAGAAATGCTGAATAATTCTCAAAGTAACACACTATTCTTCATAACACAAGGTTCTGTTAAAAACAAATATCAGCAAATTATGACAAATTGTCACTTTATGCTGTAAGTCGATTTTTGCAAATTGAGATTTTAGTGTCATTAGATATGACCTCTGTATGGTGGTGAATTTTTGGCCTTGTAGAACTAACAAACAGACTAAATTTTAGTTCAACAAGGCCCCTAAATTCTGTCAAGCTGAATACTTTAACTAAATCTGAAACAAGATCTTACAACAAGAACTGTCTCAGGAGACATTGCGCTCAACTATTTCGATGCTGGATAGTGAAACTGGGCACATCTGAGGAAAATGGAGCTGTCATTGGAGTGTTTAATGACTCTAATGGTGGATGAAGCTATTGCACAATAGCTTGAGTCTGTATCAAAAATATTAAGTAATAAGAGTGTATCAAAACACTATACAAGTATAATTCTAAGCAAAAAGAGGGCATAATTCATAACATACTGGTGCAAGAGTTATGCACCTTGTGTCATATGACATGGGTGATGATGTGGAATTGAATCAAATCCATTTCATAATAACAGAGACAGAGTGAAAATGCATCAAAATTAACCTTAAATTCTAAGTAAAAGGCGGCATAATTCATGAAAAATTGGTGCCAGAGTTATGCACCTTGTGTCATATGATAAGGGTGATATGGTGGAACAACTATTTTAAGTATGAATAAAATCCATAAATTTAGTAATAACTGAGAAAGAGTTAAAGTATATCAAAACTTTAACCTGAAATTCTAAGTAAAAAGGGGGATAATTCATGAAATATTGGTGCAAGAGTTATAGTCCTTATGTCATATGATGTGAGTGATGATGCAGTTGAACAACTATTTTAAGTTTGAATCAAATCCATTTAGTAAATATAACTGAGATATAGTGAAAAGGCATCAAAACTTTAACCTGAAATTCTAAGCAAATGGGGGGATAAATCATTAAATACTGGTACCAGAGTTATGGCCTTTGTGTCATATGATGTGGAACAACTACTTATAGTTTGAATCAAATCCATTTAGGAATAACTGAGATAGAGTGAAAGTGCATCAAAACTTTAACCTGAATTCTAAGTATAAATGGGGGATAATTCATGAAATATTGGTGTGAGAGTTATGGCCCTTGTGCTGTATGATGTGGGTGATGATGAGAAATAACTATTTTAAGTTTAAAGCAAATCCATCAATTACAGAGATAAGGAGATAAAAGGGAAAGTGTAAAAAAACTTTAACCAAGGTGAAACACCGAAAGAAGCTGACGCCGACACTCGGGTGAGTAGGATACTTCTCCATATACTTCGTATTGTCGAGCTAAAAATATTAAAGACCAAGTTTGGTGATGATCCATCAAATAGTTCATGAGAAGAAGTTTTTTTGAAGTTTTTCTATTTTCAGCTCTGGTGGTCAATAAAATCAGTAAAACAGAACCTTTTAACTTATTTGAATGCTGACCTTACAAAGATGCAACAGACCAAGTTATGTGATGTTCCATCCAGCAGTTCATGAAAAGAAGTTGTTTAAAAATAAAACTGTGGTCTATGGGCGCAAAAATCAGTCAAGCTGAACCATTTGAACACATTTGAAAGAGTGGTTTATGAGAAATAAACCTCCCCTGTAAAAAATGTTTTAGAACTAGTATTAAGCTCTTGAACATTCAAGAACTTCTGAAGAACTTAAAGAACTGTTCTTGAACCAGCAAAACAGTTCTTAGACTGTGGTTCTAGAACAATGATGGTTCTTGAACATTGGTTCAAAAACTGCAAAAGTTCAAGAACTTACAGAACTTTACCAGAGTTCTTGAACAGTTACTGCTGGTCTAGAACCAAAATTGTTTATGAACACAGGTTCATTAAAAGTACTAAAATTCAAAACCTTTTTCTAGTTTAGTACCAGTTCTTGAACCCAATTGTGAGTTTCTGAACTGTTCATTCATTATACAAAAAACTTATGTTTATTACCTTTTACAATAATGAATAAGTTCTTGAACTGTTCTTGAACATTAAATTAATAATGTCACATGATCAGTTTCCATTATTTTGTTGCATGCTGGGAATGTTTTTGCACATGTGATTCAGCAATTTTTGAGAAGTTTGTGCAGCAAATAAGAAGGAAATATTTATCATACTACAGTTAGGAATGGTTTAAAAGGAACATGAGTATAATGAATATCAGATAAGTAATTATGGTGTTGTCATTAATTGTTCATTTTGAAAAATATAAAATCCTTTTAAAATGTCACAGGTTTTCACGACCCTGAAGCAAAGCTAGTATCTGAATTTCAATCTTGAGATTAAATTAAATTATATATTGTTTAACTTAATGTTTTGTATTTTATGCAGCAATTGTTTACTTCTTATTATGCTCCCAATCCCACTCTAGTTTACTGTTTTACTCATGTCATTTGTTGAAGGTGTAAAATGTCATTTCACAGTGACTGAGACTAAAAACAAAAACAGTCTCTGGCCACTAACTGAACATCACTTTGACCTATAGCTGACAGATTTCATAGGATGTGCCATTGGCTAAGATGGTCAGTCTACTAAATAACAGTAATGTAGTTTCAAAAAAAATGTTGTTCAAGAAATTTTTGACAGGGTTCTTAAATTTGTTCTTGAATTTATTCTTGAGTAGTCAAAGGAAGGGACTCAATTATATTGAACTTCTGTAATCATATCTAGAAGTTCTTGAACTGTTCAAGATCATTGCAGAATTAATACTTGAACTAGTACTTGGACAGTTCAAGAACATTAAATTGCCATTCTAGAACTAGAAGTTCAAGAACTTTTTCTAGGTTTACTTCTAGAAAAAGTTCTAGAACTTGAAGTACTAGAACAGCCATTTAATGTTCATGAACTATTCTAGAACTAGATTCAAGAAATGTTCAAGAACTATTTCTTGAGTTCCTCGCAGGGGCTTTGAAAGTGAAAAGCTCACGCCAGAAAACTGATGACAACGGACATAGCCTGCACAGACGAGCTTGAAACTGAAAATACTACATAAAAGGCTTAAATTTCTACAGCTAAAAGTAACAACAGAAATTTTTTGCAGCATTAAAAATAAGTAAATAGAAACAGAGACACTGACAAATGTTGTACCAAAAAGTAAGTTAATACAATTGCAGATAAATTTTGGCAAAACAAGAGGGCCATGATGGCCCTATATCGCTCACCTGTTATCATTGCACTTGAGGACAAGAAGGTCCTCAGAAAAGATATCTCAGTCCAAAGGACAGGAACAACAAAGGGAAGAAATTTAACCAAAAAGAAAAAAAAATTCTAACAAGGTATATATATGTCAAAATACACCTGAAAATTGGAGGTATCATCCATGTTGTACCACAGAAAAGTGGTCTCGGTTTTTCCCTACGGCCAATAATAAAAAAGTTACTAAAAATAAGCTATTTATAGTATTGAAAAGGGAAGTACAAAAAAAAAAAATGTAATAAAAAAAATATATTGTAAGTGAACAAAAGAAGGATCTGCCAAATAAATCTGCTGACATAAATGAAATTTCAGATCAGTATCTTCATTAGTTACGGAAATATACCCATTTTAATTTGAAATAAAGGGAGGTAATTTGACATAAAATCAGTCCATAGTTATCTACCCTGATTGTCTCAGTCCAACTCATAACAATAATGAAATTTCAAATAAGTGCTGTAAGTACTTACTGATATAAATCAATTTTGATTACAATCAGGGGAGGTAATAAGATATAAAATAACTCTGGAACCTACGATTGGATCTGATTTGTCATGGAATCCAAGATTTATTGTTGTTGAAGATATTTTGGAAGTTTGTTTCAAATAAAACCATAAATGAAGTCTCTATATGGCTGCAAAAGCCAAAATAGCCATTTTTGGACCTTAAGGGACCATAACTCTGGAACCCATGATGGAATCTGGCCAGTTCAAGAAAGGAAGCAAGATCTTGTGGTGATACAAGTTGTGTGCAAGTTTGGTTAAAATAAAATCATAAATGAAGCTGCTATTGTGCAGACAAGGTCAAAATAGTTAATTTTGGTCCTTTCAGGGGCCATAACTCTGGAACCCATTATGGGATCTGGCTGGTTCAAGAAAAGAACCGAGATCTTATGGTGACACAAGTTTTGTGCAAGTTTGATTAAATCCAAATCATAAATGAAGCTGCTATTGTGCAATGTCAAAATAGCTAATTCTGGCCCTTTCAGGGGCCATAACTCTGGAACCCATAATGGAATCTGGCCAGTTCAAGAAAGGAACCAAGATCTTATGGTGATACAAGTTGTGTGCAAGTTTGGTTAAAATAAAATCATAAATAAAGCTGCTATTGTGCAGACAAGGTCAAAATAGCTAATTTTGGCCCTTTCAGGGGCCATAACTCTGGAACCCATAATGGAATCTCGCCAGTTCAAGAAAGGAATCAAGATCTTATGATGATACAAGTTGTGTGCCAGTTTGGTAAAAATCAAATCATAAATAAAGCTGCTATTGTGCAGACAAGGTCAAAATAGCTAATTTTGGCCCTTTCAGGGGCCATAACTCTAGAACCCATGATGGGATCTGGCCAGTTCAAGAAAGGAACCGTGATCTTATGGTGATACAAGTTGTGTGCAAGTTTGGTTAAAATAAAATCATAAATGAAACCACTATCGTGCAGACAAGAAATTGTTGACGCACGAACTGACGACGGACGAAGGGTGATCACAAAAGCTCACCTTGTCACTATGTGACAGGTGAGCTAAAAAAAGCTTTGGAAACGTTTTTTGAAAGCGAAAGGGCATGCAGACATTAGGCCCCAAAAATGTCTGATGAGTTCCATGCAAATTTGACATTAGGCAGACAGGCTGGTTAGGCCTAAAATATGTGTGACGAGTTCCCTGTATTTGACATTAAAGCCTTATACTATCCAAAATAATCAAATAATGCAGCCTTAATCTAGTCTGGCTACCGACTAGATAATCTTTTTAAATTTTAAATCATTTCTCTTATATATTCTTGGCTGTTTTGAGAAGAAAAGGGACATAATTTATACAAAATTTGAATAGTCTCAGGTGTTATCTTCTGTGAACATGGACTACTCCTTCATCCAAATGATGTACTTCTAGATAATTTGAGCTAAAACACTGTATTTAAGTACTTAATGATGCTTGCTATGTCATTTTGAATATTATATGGTACTTAACTCATATCTAAATTAACCCTATACTGAATGACTTTATATATCCCATTATAAACCAATTATGATGTTAAGGAAAAGGTTTCAAGTTTGTAATTATTATTGCTATAAGCACTTTTTCATGCATATACATGTTCATAGGTGTAATGAGTATCATATCTTGAATACTGAACAGAATATAATTGTTTTATGCAGAAAAATTACATCTTGCTTTAATAATGTACATGATAGATATACGATATGCTGATTGTTCATGGTGCTAATTCTTAAATATATATCTAATATTGCTTTATAGGCAATATAACAACATTATGTACATTGGTTAAGGTTAAACCCAGACAATTTGTATGTCATACAAAGTTACAGCAAAAAGTCCATGAAAATGCCTGGTTTAGACTTAGGTATGATGTTAAAAGGGGTCAGGTGGACATGTGTACAGATAGGCATGCAATGTCAGTCAGGGGGTTCTGGTTAATAACTTTGTTTCACAAAAGCAAACAGTCAAACAAGAGCACCGCAATGCCGAGCAATGTACGCCCAAAGGTATGACCTTTGACCCCTATGTGTGACCTTGCAGTTCAAGAGTTACAGAGCAGACACAAAACAAAGTCATATGACCTTTGACCCCTAAGTGTGACCTTGACCTTGAAGCAATGCATCCGAAATATGCGCTCTTGATGCGGTGAACATTGGTGTCAAGTTTCTTCGAAATCCTTTAAGGGGTTTAAGAGTTACAGATTAGACACAAAACTGCTAAGGACAGATGGACACCTGCGTCATAACATAATACGTCACTTCCAGCATATAAAAACTCAGTATATAGTATGTTTACATGGAGACCTAGCTTGGAATTACATTTGGGGTTGCTGGGTTCGAAGTCAATATTTATTATAGTGCTGTCCATATAACACCAAGCTCAACTTTTCAACAGCTTGTAAGTCAAAGATTAGGGCCGTAACTTGGCAAGACTTACTTTACTGAGATTTTTATGGATGAATCGTGTTAATTTCATAAAAGTCAACATGTTCATTTCTTTAAATAGTTGTTTCCCTATAATAGCTTCATTTTGCAAAACTTGCTATTAAAACTTATTATTCCCGGAATTTCGAACAAATTACATAGTATGTCTACAGTCATATCCCTTTTCATTATAAATTGGTCTATTGATTATGCATATGTGATAAATGTATATATCAAGTCAGTCTAATGGGAACAAATTATTTCAGAATTTATAATAGTTGTGTATTTGAATTCATACCAGTTTAAGTAAAATTCTGGCTTATCTAGAAATTTGTCTTACTGTAGCTTCTATTCTTTAGCCAAAAAAACCCATCTTTTTTATATTAAAATGCAAACTTTAAGTTCACAAATACCTGATAATTAGACAATTCAATAGAATGTGTCATTAGTTAAGGATGAAGCAACTACTAGTTATACTAGTTTGTCTCACTGCTTGGAGACCAATGTCACATTGTCATAAATGATTGAAAGCCCGACATCGGGCTGTTGACTGGGTCAGCTCATAATTATTTTATAACACTGTAATAATGCAAGAATTGCGAAGAGGTCACTGACTGAAATAGTTTTCTCTTTATTACAAGCTGTCTCAACGGGTCATAATTACAATAGGATTTTTGTTTAAAAACAATGAAAAAGACCGAAGCCATCGAATCCCATTGAGACATTTTTACCTTGCTTTCTGTGTGAACAGTTGCAATTGCATCGGCAAGCTGAGTACCAGTACTGTTTGAGCTGATGACAAAATTTCTTCCTTGTTGACTTGTTTATAATTATGTTTTTACAAACTGCTGACTTCGACTTTTTATTTTCTAATGAATCCGTTGTAAATTTTGTACAAGTTTTTTCTATCGATAAAAAGAAACTTAATATAACTTAATTACTGTGAAACAGTAACCCTAAATTGAACAAGTATGATATATAAACTGCTTATCATAGGAGCTTTGAGAAGAGACAATTTTTTTAAATATATTAATGATAATTCACATCGGAGATTTTGCAGTCCATGAACATTAATTTACTTCATCATGGTATAAACTGAAGTTTATGGGAAAACCTGCTTTCAAAGTTTATATCATTATTAAGGTTTAGCAGTATATCACAAAACAACAAAAATTATTAGTAAACGAACAACATCTTGACAAACAACTTATCTGTCCAATACATGTTTTACTGTTCTGTCCCACAGAATTGGATACTTATAATATTCTAAAGGAGTTGTCCCCCTTTAAAAAAGAATGTCATTTGTAAAGAAATACATGTAAATAATTGTCAAAAACGATGTTTTATCTAGTTATGTTAAGTTTAAACACTGGTACATTGTTGCAAATGCATCAAAAGGAAGACATGTAACAGCTTTTTAAAAATGGTGTGTTTTTTAAGGCGCTGAACTGTCCAGAAGTGTGGCCCCTTCATCCGTCCCTTTCCGGAATTCAGTACATAAATGAGTAAATTGACAATGGTTTTGTAAAATAATATACATGTTTATATGCAGTTTAATTTTCATGTAAAACAATGCTTTCTTTCTGTGATTTGGTGATGTTCAAACTTTTTTTCTCCGAAACATAGACCTAACTCTTAACATTACAAGGAACCAAATTGTGAGACAGTTTTGTAAAACTATATGATATGATCATTAATAATTGTTAAAAATTACTTTCAATTATTTACAAGTTTGCATCATTTTATTCAACAGAACGTAAGGATATGCCCATTGAAAATCTATCATATCACCTTTACTTAAAGGGAGTCTGGCCTCCAGATCGTTCGACAAAAAAAATAAAATGTTTTTAGATATCTGGAAATTAAAGCTATATTTCTTAAGAATTATGCTTTGAAACTTAATTACTGACAGACTATATGTTATGGAAACATATGAGAATATTGGTTGTTTTTACTACTTTTTACAATCAAAATCAAAAAGCGTTTGTAATGCTTTACTTTATATATATACCCCTAAAAACTTGATACCTGATTATTCTGGATAAAATAACTATTGCCAATCTGTACCTACATGTATTAGAAACAATGTCCGAAAATCATTGTTCTTTTGGATCCTTAAAAATCAGACATGAAAAAAAACCTATCGTACTTCTGATCCTTAAAAATCAGACATGAAAACCTGTCCTCGCTATACTACATGTTGCAAATATGAAGAAAGAATGGTAGAATTGTGCCAGTTAATCGCAACTTTGACAAATCGTGAATAAATGTGCCATGACATGATCTTCAATGAAATTTTTCATGGTTGACGAAATTTTCTCTCTTATTATTTTGCTTGGTTGCATTCTGTGATTCCAAAGATCTTCAGTTAAATTTTATTAACTATTAGGGATGCACAACAGCAGTCAAAAATTTTAACTGCTTTTTCTGCTGTGGGGAAGCTGTAAAATCTCTCCCCATTCTTGGACTCAGTAGTGTTGTTATATTTTCTGGTCTTTTGGGATCAAAGAGTACATCCACTTTATTATAATGGAATTCTGCTTAAACTGGTGCTAGGGAACTCCCATTTCATTTCCTTTCAGGAACAGACTCAGTCAAACCTAGTCTTCTATTATCTGGTGCCAAAATACTCCCACAATAAGCTAAATGCGGTACGTAATGTTGCCTTTTGTTACTATCAGTCATCTTGATGAGGTGATCATTTGACCCAAGTTTTATGAAAATCCTTCAATGGGTTTAGGAGATACAGAGCGGACACAAAATGGAAGGCTCAAACCTTTGACCTTGAGTTGTGACCTTGACCTTGAGCTGACATGGCTGACTCATAAGTTCCAAACCCCAGCGCAGTGATCTCCCTTGCCGCTTCGCTCACTGATCACTGCCAACACAATGTTTTTAGCTAAAATTCAGCTAAGTGGACTTCTTTTAGTTATATGATTATTTAGTTATTTTTTTCCCCAATGTTTTTGAAGTTTACACTTCTTTTAGCACAGGCGAATGTTCCATAATGAAAAAAATAATGATTCTGAATGAAAATAGGTATTTATTTACAGGGCCGGTATGTTTCCTGAAACAAAACTGAAAGTAAACAAACAAGTATGTCGACGTTAATCTTTGACGCCGTTCACGATTATAATGCTGTCATTTGACCCAAGCCGAAACAGATGGAGGATTTTGAATATTTTCCTGCTGGCCAAGATATGTGATTTCTGATAATACGACATTTCTTCAGGTTGGAGAATCTAAAACGTGGTTAAAATTACAGAAACAATATGGCGTTGAGTGTCCACTTTCAGCCATACTGGAATAAATGTTAGCAAGGTAAATCAGTTTTGTGTTTGTTTTACAAGAGTTTGGTATATCATAATGACATATTAATACATAAGTTAATTTTTAACCAATCTGGCTTCACCTGATGAACCATGGTCACGTGAATGTTGTGGTGGCAGTGATCAATGAGTGGAGCAGCAAGGGAGATCACTGCTTTGGAGTTTGCATAAGTTCTTCACATCGTCTTGATGAGGCGAGCATTTGGCCCAAGTTTCATAAAAAATCCTTCAAGAGGTTAAGGAGATACAGAGCAGACATAAAATGTTACGGACGGACAAAAAGACGTAAGGGTGGGCAGACAGACATAGATAATTCCTATAACCCCCCACCACTCATGGCAGGGGATTAAAAAATGTTTTTCAGCATATTTATATTATTAGATCTGATTTTCATAATTATTGATCAATGCGGAAATTTTGACCGCTTCCCAACACTAGATCTGGTATACGACATTATTGGCATTAAAAATTTAACAAAAGAGACGTGAAATGAAGTGTGTAAAACATATTAATTTGCGTAAATAATTAGCGTAACATACTGACTGATTGATGCAATGTGTGATTAACTGCGTCTTATGTCAAATTTGTCTTTAATTTAGTTCAATTTTTCTGTACTTCTGCCCTGTAAAATTTATCATAATCTCGATGCTCAAATTATTTTGAACAATTTGACTGTTTGTCCCTATTTTAGCCCACTAAACTTAACTCAGTAACACAATTCAAGTACATTATAAAAAATTCAGATTAACAAATGCATTAAGTTACAAACAAGAAGTAATATAATAAAGTGCTGGCACTGGGATATATTAAGGCTCATAATGTCTTTACTTGAAAAAATGTGGCTACCACATTTTCCACCATGAATACAAAAAATATTAATTTGTTGTTAAATCCTATTTTCGTTAACTGTTTTCTGTAAGATTTGTCAAAAATTAAAATACTGATGAATATAGTAGATACATTGTAGTTTAACCTTTAGCCTGCTGGTGACAAGTGAGTCTGATCATGGTCTGCACTATATTTCAGCTTAGGGAAATTTTGATGATGTTGTTATAGTGATGATGTTGTTATAGAGAGGTTTTTGCTTAAGAGAGGGCTGCTCTGGAGAGGTTGTACAGTATTCCTACAAGCTAGTTGTATGACTTTAGGTCAAATATTTCTAACATATATTATGCAACATTAGGGAGTGGGGCGGAAACAGTAGGGGGCTAAAAAATAAGTGACACGAAATATGATCTATTTGCAGCGATTTTTCTAAACATTTAAATCTCATGTCCATTGAAAAAAAAGCCTGTTTTATAATATTTTTGCATTATATATATATAGTTGTTTTCCTCTGGTTTCTGATTCATTATTTATAATTTAATAATTTCCTTATCAAGCTGGCAGCACATTTAATTTAATCAATATTGAAATTTATGTCTGGACACAGCCAGGAGATGACCATCAAGTTTATAAAGCTTTAATACATCTGAGGAGAGCTTCAAAGAACATATTTATACATAATACAGCATTATATAATCATAAAGGCAAAGTATATTTGAACATAATTACGAGTGTTTATTTTCTGCTAAAATGACATGTTATTTTCATTTTGTTTAAAAGCTGGAATTAAATATAATTATAAAATTAAAGATACAGGCCTGTGACTCAAACTCCCAAAAAAAGTATATTAAATCTGAAATGGAGTGCATGACAGCTTGCCCCATCGAGGAATCACGGAAGTTGTGTTAAGTATGGACTTTATCTTACCTGTTTGTTTTGTTTCTTTTATTTGTTTTCTTTGTTTACATTTCAAAACATCTTAACACTAGGCGATACTTATACTTCAAACAATGTCAAATTCAGGCCAACTCTCAACTATCTCATTTTTCTTTATACTTCTTCAGCTTTCTTAACATGTAAGTTCATAACAAATTTACATGTAACTTGCAATACATTTCCTATCACATCTGTAATGTCTATTCAATTAAAAAAATTCTAAAAGATTTTTAATCATATTTTATGTATATCATTAAATTTCTCCATGTAAACATACATGACCATACGCAATATTCTACTTTCCCTGCTTGACTGGAATAAAAATTTGAAAACAAAAAAATAATAATTTTTATCTTTTTTGTTTTGGCATCCCTCACTTCTTTTCTTGGACATTTTTTATGCAAATAAAGTTATAACTTATTTGGTCATAACACTTTATTTTTGTGCTACACAATTACTACCAGTAGTTACAGACTTTTTTGCTCAAACTGTGGTATTTTTGCAGTCTAATTTTGGATGATCTTACCAAACTAGTATTATAATGGCTTACATATCCTGTGGAATTTCAGTACTTTCAAAGTTTTCCTTTCTGTTTACATTGGCGAATCAAACCAATTATTTACCAGTAAATAATGCATGTGCATAATATTAATTACAAAAACTACTCTATTTGCCAAAGAAGTAACCGGTATTTTCTCTCAAAATCTTGTGAGGAAGACTGTTTTTTAAATATTTTCTATTATCGCAAAATATATGACAACAATCTTAATTATATACATTAGTTTTTTATTTCTTTCTGTTATTTTGCATGTATATTAGGATACCTAACTTATTTCTCATTTTCAAATAAGTAGTGATTGATTACCTAGCTTTCAGTGTTTTTTCTTGCTGTTTTGGGAACATAGCCTATACCCCAAAAATTGGGAATTTTGACGCATAAATGTTCCAGATTGGGAAATATTTAGTCCCATAGAATAAAGTAAGGATGTGTTTAAGCACTTTCTCATACACTTGTTTCACATTGTACAACCTCTTGAACATACTGTCATTACAAAATTGTCCATAATTTGTCAATGTTTGTGCAATTTTGATTTTTTTTTCAGAATGTAGATTGGGAATTTTTGCACTCATTTTAGGAAAAAAACATACTATTTGGCATTGGGAATATAGCCCAATAACGGCTATAAAAACAGCCAAAAAAAAACCCTGTTTCAAAAAAATTTGTTCAAAGTTAGTAAAGTGTAATGATAAAAAAAGTGTAATCTTGCTTTGACCTCAGTTGGTCTAGTTTTAAGAATCATAAAGATAAATATTCTGCCCATGATTGAAGGAGGAAATGCAGTCTTCAAAGTTTTCTATTATTCTACTGGATGAACTTGTTCTAAAATGTACCCAAGATGGCCCAGTTCCAAACTTGACCTAGATTTAACCAAAACATAGAAAAACAATATGACCAAGTTTCATGTAGATTGAGTAGAATAGAAGAATAAGGTAGCACAAGTCATCTAAAATATGATAAAAGTTTGTTTTTTTCTAAAATTTGACTTAGTTACTTATTTTTTTGACTCTACCTGGTCCTGTGTTTTTCAGAATCTTCATGGCGGGAAGCATTCTTGGCATGACTCATTGAGACTAGTTCAGACATGTGACTTTTGACCTGTCCAATTATTGATAACAGATACTGTGTATTCTTGTATGGATACATTTATGTGTATGCACAGGATTTCCTTCTTTATTTTGACAAGCCTCTGAGGTGTCAGAATTCAGAAAAACTACATTCAAGTTACACTTAATCCTGCCTTAGCTGCCACCTGTGTTAAGCTGCCACTTGACTTAAGCCGCCATTTAGCTGCCTTCAAATGAACTTTTTGTTCTAATTTCAACTTCTCTTAAACACACACCAGTCCTGCCTTTAGCTGCCAGACTGTCTCCCTCCCTGGTTGGATATATAATATTTGTATGAATTTTTTCACATAATATAACTGTAAACTTTAGCATTAGTACATAATTATACAGATTTAAGTGTGTAGATTTATATGTAGGGTGGGTCTTGATTAAATTTATCTGACAATTCATTCCAGATGCTATTTATTACATGTAGGTACTTGATACATGTACCTGGGCAAGTATGAAATAGAAACCTTTCTAATTAGCCCACCTCGAGCAAATTCTGAGACACAAATGAAGAAACAGCATACAGACCCTTCAACTCTTATACCATTTCAAAACTAATTCTTTGCAGATATTGAAAAATGTTACTTAAATTTTCCGATAAACATTGAGGAATTTATTCATCCCAGACACCTATAAACATCTTTACCTTGCTATAGTAAGTGTGATTTATGATGCCAGACATTATCATGTTTTTTATCCTTATATAACAGCGCCTGACATTTAGCCACTTCCCAAATGAAAAACAAGGTTATTATTTTTTCCACTGTTGAAGAGAAACTTTCTAAAAATGTACAAACGTTTTTTTTTTCATTTTTTTTTTAATATGGCATTTTTATTTCACAAGTATTAAGGAAGTAACGAGCTTATTCAGGATTAGGAAACCACCAAATTTCTTCCTCTGTTACAGACATATTTTGCAGACTGAAGGAAAAAAGTGTCAATTTTGATATGATCATTTCCAATAGTGAGCAATTTTTGCATTTAAATTTCCCACTTTAAAAAGGCTAGGGCCTCTTCCTAATTTCCTGATGAAAAACCCCAATTATGTGCAGTGATTCCCAAAAAATCTTACATTAACAAGTTATCTTTACTAAAAAGTTTGAACTTAGGG
This sequence comes from Mercenaria mercenaria, assembly GCF_021730395.1. NCBI lineage: Eukaryota > Metazoa > Mollusca > Bivalvia > Venerida > Veneridae > Mercenaria > Mercenaria mercenaria. The sequence goes on from NC_069368.1 coordinate 11,592,947, forward strand.
CAAGTGGCACTTCACAAACATGTCCTTTCAAGTAGAATTCTTTTAATTTATTGGTGAATAATTTAACACCAAAATGTTATACTTCTGTTCATAACATGAAAAATGTGAATAGCTCTATAACAGCAATGACATTAAAATAATATTTAATCTTAAAGACACTGATTATGGTATGCCAGACATTTTACTCTTTTTAAAACTTCTCACTGTTTATTTATTCCAGCAATATTTCTCTCTTTTAACCTTTCAAATATCAAATTAAATAAGTATCTTTAACGGACAGATGGACAAACATACTGACAAAGACAAACCTCTCTTCTCCCCCATCCCCACCCCACAAAAAAAAAAAACAAATTGGGAGTGCAAAACTATGCTTTAAAACTACACAGAGAAGAGTCTCATATAAAAAAAAGTTTTTAGAAATCAATCAATATCATAAGCACCAAAATAACCTTCAATTAAGAATGAGAATTAAACTGCCACCATGATCAATAGACCAAAATACATCACTGCAAAGTCGAGAACTTCATATTTTTCGTGTGTAACCATGGTGTGTTCTAACTGTCTTCAGAATCAGAGACCCAAATATTATAGATCGATGACAGGTGCAAGATGTGTTTTTGGAGGGGGTGGGGGTGGGGCTGGCAGGGAGAAAGAGGTATCAGATGGTTAAAATCTCGCATACTCTTTAACAATACAAAATTCTCAAGCCTGATGAACTTTAAATCTATTTAATCACTGATATCAGCTGACATGGTACAGAAAGTGAAATAAACACAAACTGACAAAGTGACAAACTTTTACCAACTTTTGTAAACTTTAACAACTTGCAAAATAACAGTAAAAACACATGTCTTTATACGTGAAAAATGCGTAAAATGTTTAAACAGAATATGATTTAAAGAAAAAGGAACTAAAACTTACAAAACAACACAGAGTAATTTATCCTAGACGGTATATACGTCAAGTGACTATGTCACCTGTCATTAACCTGGCCTACATTGACAGACAACTAAAGAGTTGAAAGGGGGCACAACTTCGTCTGTTAGGCCAAGACAAGCGCCGTTTGTTTCGAGTCCTCCTGTCTGTACTTACTGTAGGTGTGATAAAAGCGAGTCAATCTGATGTCTTTTTTCGAAGGATTCGAATGTGTATTTTTGCTAAATTGTGCTTAAGCAAACTTTAAATAGCAGAAAAATACCGATAGATCTATATAAGATATAAGCAGCTATTAAATGCATCAATTCCTCATTTTGATTGTAGCTAAACTCTAATTTTCGGCCAAAGTTCAAATTATAATTCTATTAGCATATATACAGGTCTAGGCTATATGAAAGTTGTTAAGTGTACAAACAATTGATCAAGGAGTGTTCGGAAAATGTGAAGCCAAATATAGCCTGATGTTCAAGTGGATTTTTAGGATAAACTAATTGATATATTTCAGTTTTTAGAATTTAAGAAGTAGGTCTACCAATCGTTCACTACAGTAGATTCGAGATGATAGTTTGTGACATCCTACATATCCGACGCACACCATTTATGAAAAGTCTGCATTTCTTTTCATTGGCAAGCGGTAATTTTCATACTAGAATCTAAATATTTAAGACAATCAAACATAAACTCATGAAAACAAGAACATTTATAGATCTATAAGAATCCGTCGCCCTTAATTTACACAGAATTTGCAGCTCGGGGGCCACTGCCTAGTTACCGCCTAAAACAGTTAGGCCTTCCAGAGAACCGGATATTCCGATAATTGCGTAAAACCTGTGGTAGATTATTTTCTTTCAAAATTAATTTATGCGCGAATCTGTTACGTAAGTGTAGTTAGTTAGATGACAAGAGAGTCGGTTTTGCCGGTGTAACATTAAATACTGACCCCGTTGAAAATAGACTCCATGGGTCCTTTTTCAGCGTTGAGAATTGACCCCGTCAACATTTCAACATTAAATTTTAGTCAAAAGGTCCTTTTTCAACGTTGAGAATTGACCCGCCAACTTTTCAACATTAAATTTTGATAAATGGGGTCAATTTTCGAGGGGGTCAATATTTAATGTTACACCGGCATGTCAGATAGAATAAACAGAAACACTAGTGCGATGCGCAAGGATTTATATTTGTTATCTAACAGTGATATTGACACATTTTCGTGATTTATAACGAGCTTTGATGTTTGCCATCAAACACTTGAAATTACTATCAGATATCCATATTTCTGTTATTCATGATATTTATATGGTGGCTGATTTCTGCCATTTCGCGTTTTCGCCCCGCGACCCCGCCGAGCGAAAACACGAAAATTAACAAGTTAAAATGGCGGGGGCGCGGGACGAAAACTAGCTATTTAGCGTGGGCGAGGAGCGAAAACTCGCTGTTTAGCGGGGTCGCGGGGCGAGATTTAGTATCTGGTATGTCGGGGGCGCGAGACGAAAACACGATAACTAGCGCTGCTTAAACGTCGAGTTTTCGCACCGCGCCCCGACATTCCAGTTACTAAATCTCGCCCCGCGCCCACGCTAATTATCGTGTTTTCGCTTCGCGCCCCCGCTAAATAGCGAGTTTTCGCCTGGCGCCCCCGCCATTTTATCTTGTTAATTTTCGTGGTTTCGCTCGGCGGGGTCGCGGGGCGAAAACACGATAATTAGCGGGGTCGAGGGGTGAGATTTAGGAACTGGAATGTCGGGGGCGCGGTGCGAAAACTCGGCGTTTAAGCAGCGCTAATTATCGTGTTTTCGCCACGCGCCCCCGACATACCAGTTACTAACTCTCGCCCCGCGACCCCGCTAATTATTGTGTTTTCGCTCCGCTCCCCCGCTAAATAGCGAGTTTTCGCCCCGCGCCCCCGTCATTTTAACTTGTAAATTCTCGTGTTTTCGCTCGGCGGGGTCGCGGAGCGAAAACGCGAAATGGCAGAAATCAGCCACCATATATTTATGGTTATTGTTTTTCAACAAATCAATGAATCAAGTTCGGATAAAGTATGGTGACTTTGAAACGAAAACAACATGACCTCAATTCTTCAAGAAATGTTTATTCATAGTGAATTAGATACTAACATATTTTCGTCACGAACGCGACGTCTGACGATCTATCAATTGTGGTAGGCTTACCGCACGTTCATTTAATAACAGACAACGCGTGATTTTGGTGCAATATACTCACACAATTCCCCGACCCTTGTCCGACCCCATCTACCGAATGCACGATGAAATTCTATGTTACAAAACCGCGTTAGAGCTGAAGCCTGTAATAGTTATTTTCATTATAATCTTAATGAATAGATTACCGGTCAACAATCAAAATTATTACACGACTACTTATTTATAAATCGCCGGCCAAAGTTTATATTTTGTGTTATTGACTGGCCTATAAGTCAGAGCTTAATTTTTCTTGACTTTAGTCAAAACATAAAAGAAAAACTAAAAAGTAAATGCAGTTCAGATGTAATGAAACACTATAATTTTATGGGTTTTTTTTACACTTCAAAGTTCATTTTTTAACATGCATACAGAAGGCTGCCCGTTTATTCAAGGGACACAATTATTACATTACTCACGCAGTCGCTCGTGTAGATTTACGGGTATCTGTTGGGTGGTTCAGATTGTCTAATAGTTTTATTGCGTGTCCGTGTAAAACGTTCATCAGCGGTTTTATTTTCTATCAACTTATTAGGTTAACAAACACATTTACAGGTATGTATTAAAATAAATAGATAATTAGATTTGCATGTTGTTCTCTCGTCTCGCAACATTTCCGCTGCAGAACTCATAGTACCGTGAATGCTACTCAGTGAGCAGTACTAACAATGGCGTGAACGCTACTCAGTGAGGAGTACTCACAGTACCATGAATACTACTCAGTGGTCAGTACTCACGGTAATGTGAACACTATTCAGTGAGCAGTACTCACAGTGCCGTGAACACTACTCAGTGAACACTACTCACGGTAATGTGAACACTACTCAGTGAGCAGTACTCACAGTACCGTGAATACTACTCAGTGAGCAGTACTCACAAAGCCGTGAACACTCAGTGAGCAGTACTCACGGTAATGTAAATACTACTCAGTGAACACTACTCAGTGAGCAGTACTCACAGTGCCATGAACACTACTCAGTGAGCAGTACTCACAGTGCCATGAACACTACTCAGTGAGCAGTTCTCACAGTTCAGTACCGTGAACACTACCCAGTAAGTAGTACTCACAGTGCGGTGAACACTACTAGATGATCAATGTTTTGTAAAAAGTACTCAGAGCTGTGATCACTCCACACTGATTATTAGCAATGATCACACAGAAATTGTAACCCCAGCACACTTGGAGTCCTTCCCACTGAACATTTCTCACCACACTAAAAAGGGACACCGTTGTAAAAAAAATGTGACCGTGCGACCACATACACGCATCACAGGATCGATGCCCCTTTCTCTAACGAAAAAGGGGCGACATTTTTGTCAACTTACCATATCCCTTTTTGGGATAGGTATCAGTCAACTATTAAACAAGGGGTTTGAAGAGGCATCTTCCTTACGTTTACGCAGGGTAATAGTGTCAATTTGTTTTCAGTTGTGACATTTAAAACAGAATATGATTACAATGTACAATTTTGGAAAATATGACGATGATTATTTTTTCAGCTCCTGTAAAACTGACTTATTAGACTTTTAATTATTTCAGTGACATCGTCGAAACGTTTTAAAAACGTTTTATAATGTTCTATTAAGGTGCATATATTTCAAGTTATGCAAAAGTATACTCTATTTTTGTATGCAATACGCGCACAATTATTGAAAAGCACTGAAAACCTGTCTATGGATAATACGACATTATCCGTGTCCATGATAACAAATATAAATAAATGTACTTATATACAGAAGTTAAAACAATTACCGTAAATAAACCAACTATGTAGCTATTCTGATGTTCTGACCTCATAATGGATAAAAAAATCCCTATCCTTGGGGGAATACAAAACATAAAATAGAACTAGAAACTGACCACAAAATGTGTTTTTCATTCCTGCATAACTTGTGGAAGAAAATTAGACACATGTATTAATATGTATCAACTTCTTCAAGTACTTTTCTGTTTACCTGTTTGTAATGCATATAAAGTCACATTAGTATGAGTACCTTTAACAACAGTTTAACTGTAAAGTATCAATAATTGTCATTCTTTGTATCAGATAATCTTTTTGTGCCATTATTTGAAACATTTGAAAAGGATTTATAAGTTCTAATTTTCAAAACTATAAATTAGTGATAATGAATGGGTAAAATTTGTATTTTAGCAGGAATTTGACCTTATGACATATTTTTTTTTACCTTTAAATGTAACAATTTAAACGTTTTACAATTCGTGAAAGGTGTGTTGCAATAATTCTACAAAACAATGCATACCAGCAGTTTATTTCATCAAAAGTGAATGAAGAAAACCTTATTTTTTTACAAAAAGCACCTTTTTCATTTTATGGCGGCCATCTTGGACGCCATCTTGGATTTCTCAGCTCACCAACACTTATGCCAACATATGCCGGCACTTTCAGAATCTACAAACTTTTACGAACATTTCGGTGTATAACATGTCTTGTTAAAAATTGGGTCCGGATTACCCCTAGAAATAATGGACTTTCTTGGCCGAACTTTAACCCCGCCAAGTTTGACATAGAATGTATATGACACTGAAAGATGATAAAGTGGGTGAAAATAAAACGAAGATATTGGTAAAAATGCAAGAATGTAAATTTTTCTGCATTATTTCAAAAGCGTTGCAACGGTTTACAACGTTTTGCAAAATATGTTTGGTTATTTATTAGGATATTTTGCAAAAATCTTATGTCAAAAAGTTTGCACCACTAGCCACTTTCACATCAACCACATTTTACGGATTTTGAAATTATTTTTCGCCTAAAATGTGTGGGTTAGTCTCTCATGCTTGATGGTAACTCATATTTTCTGAGTGCCCGAGATTTCGAGGCAACGATGCCACACAGCTGTACAAATACTTTTCAGAGAATAATACATATATACTTTACGTTGAAGATAAGAGATACGCCCCTAAACCGCCAATATATTGCTTCGGTGTAATGACCAATATCATCTGCAGACATGTGCGCTTAGATGAAGTGTGAAAAAATGTGTCATATTCAAACAGTACGGGATCTAATATCACAGCAGTTTTTCTGATCTATAAATGGTAAAATTAATTTGCTTCGCACTGCGAACACTTCGTTTTGATTAAAAAGGCACACCATCATATAACACCACAACAGTTAGTCTTAAGCAGAATGAAAATTAATACAACTGTACATGTTACGTAGCCTGAGAAGAAAAAACAGCCCACGTAATGCACCTAGCTTGCCAAAATAAAAAGCCACCATGACATAGAATTTGATAAAGCCAAGAGTTTTTTTTTCAAAACATATAACGATAAACAAATGTACCTAGAAATATTTTGTACGGTAAAACGACAGGTTCGTCTAGTCTTATGTGAAAATAAAGACACCACGGTCAAGTTTTCGTAATAGGATTCTATTGGAACATGACAATTTTGATGATTTTTTGAATAACAGGAGCATTTCTACAATGCAGATCTTGATTAAATTTCTTACGAATGTAAATTTACATATTAACTTTCATTTGGCTGAATAAAACAGGGGACTTACTAGGTATAGGTCAAACTAGCATAAATAGCATTCCATACATATTCTATATACAACTGACAATTTTTATGAGCCACCAAACATAGCTAGACCCATTTTAGAGAACAAAACTTACTTCATTTTAAAGAGTTATGATAAAACTGACATAAAATGAAGAGAAAAGTAGTGGTCATGTATCTTCTAAGGGAGATTTCTCTTGTCACATTTGCTTACTGTCAAATCACATCAAACTCACACTGCTGTGACCTGGAAGTACTACTCATACTAAAATTGAGTTTCACTTCACCAAATATAACTTCCTCTCCCAATTTTTTCTACTAAAATGTCAAAAATACACCCACAATGAAATTTAAACAGAAACCAGCTTTAATTTAGACCTCTCTGGCCATGCCAAGTGAAAAATAAGTGTTCAAAAACCTGTCCGCCATTACGCGGCTAGACCAGATGGCTCCCACGCTGGTTCCTGTACTATAGTTATGCCTATAGAGTAAATGCGCGAAATTTTACTTCCGTTACTGAGGAATGGGCCGATTGAGAATTCATCTATCAGCCAGGGATCAAGTGAAATGATTGGTCAGTAATGTTTTACAAATCAAAGAACTGAATTTTCTTTTTCAAAACTGAACGTTGATTCACTGTAATAACAGTAGTTAATCACACACTGACAACATTTTCTAAATTTGATATGTATTGTAAAAAAAAACTTTCACGAAACGGAGTTTTTCCGCCATTCCCATGTAAATAAGCGCTCAAATCATTCACAGGAAAAATACCCAAATATCACTATTGATGCGTTTTTCGTCCGTTACGTTATTTCTTGAAAATAAATGTGTTGGATTTATGGCAGGCTGCACATGCCTTGATGTTATAATCATTCTCTAGGAAATATAAATCTTATTGGACTTTTAACCTGACGACACACATGAAAATGACGCCACACATGACATCACACAACCAATATAAAAACGTCAGTATGGAAATATATTATATTGACTTTTAAGGTTCCTTCATATATTTACAGTGTTTAAAAATGACTGCAGATACAACTCTACTGTTCATATTGCCATAAGATACACGTTATGTGGGTTCTTAACATTAGCTTGAGACCTTGATGTAAGTTACACATACTGGTTAATAGTATACTGCGTGAATAACACCATGCAACTAACTTACAAAAAAGCACAAACAACATCAAAACAGTTCTGAAACACAAAACGTTTTTTTTTTAAGTTCTCATGCACACTGACCTTTTTAGTATTGTCGGATGAGGACTCGAACGTGTAGCTAGCACCGCCTGAAGGTCCAGAACTATATTCTGTAAAACGTTTGGACCGAATGGACGAGGTGTGGGAAGTTTCAGTTGTCTCAGTTCGAACCACTGTAGTCCCTGCAATTACAGTGGCACTGTGCGATGCACGTGGCGAGTTCGAGCCATCGGAATCACGGCAGTATACGACGCCGGTCTGGTTGACATGTATACTGGGGGTGCATCCCATGACTTTGTTCCGACAACAACAGGTGAATAAATCCGTCTTGAATTTTAAAATTTAAACGGAATACTCAACAAATGTGGCTGTGCTGTGGTTGAAGCACTACATGAATATATGTCACTATGGTCTGTTGAAGTTTTATTGTCCTAAATAAATCCGCTTTATTTCACTGCAATAATATCTTCTAAGTAAATCCATTCTTGTTCTTTCCTTCATGTGAACTAAATAAATCCATTTGAACATTCAATGCATGAATATGTATGTGAATAGTAATAAAAGACCTAAATAAATCTACAAATTATCTAAATAAATCCGGTTTCGAGCAGAATATAAATTATAAATGGAGTCGTTTCCTTGCACTAAAGAAAATTTAAAGATCCATTTAATACGTTCTAGCAAATATTTGTTTCGGAGAGAGTTAGTGCGTTATTGCGGAAAAGATTCGTGTTGTGACAGTCGTCACTGTGTGCTAATGAAAAGTCAGTTATGTTCCGTCCTTCTCAATATATATTCCACGCATTCCATTAAGCATGTAATATTTACAGATACTTTTGTTTCATTAAACCACTGTTCAGTTCAAATTAAAGCACTATATTTTCCATGGCTTCGTTTCAACTGAATCCCTCGATGAATTTATCGCCATTTAATTGTCTTCCTCAAAATATGGTGTATACATGTATACTGTTATGTAGACAACTGGTTTTATTATTAGAAATTTATGACTTTCATTATTACCTTATATTTTTTTCTCCAATACCTTTCCTCTAAATCCATTTCCTCTAAGCTGTCACTGTTTATACACGTTAGTTAATGTTCTCGTTTTATTTCTGTCAGTTTTAGCATGACAATTGTCAATACACTAATCAGGGGTTATTGATGAGTTTTCCTGGAATAAAAGCAAAAAAAGTGACGCCCAAGGATCAAAATATTTCCAGATTCGCGCCACGTTTTCATTAGATGTTGCAAATCACGTATAAATTCAATCAGACACTTTCGTTGTCACTTTTTTTATCGTCACGAGTCATTATATACAATGTAGCTTCCGAATTCGTTTCTGTGTAGGCAGTATGAACAGATCCGCGGATGTTGATTATTATTATTATTTCAATTATTCCAGGCTGTCATCGGGATTCCGTAATCATTATACATGTGAAAAATAAATATCGACACGTGGTAACAAAATAGTGTTACTATCCGGACATAAGTGGTATAGCGTGTCATTTATTAATTTTAATGTGGGTTACTAATACAAGTCCTGCGTGTTTATTCATTAATTGCTTTCCAGTCTAATTGTAGGCTGACAGTGTGAACTATGACTGTGTATATATATATACGTAATGAATACGCGGACAGACGCGGACATGATGGCCTTGAGGGCAAGTCAACGTACGTAATAGTGCATTAAACGTTAAGTAAATGTATATTTCCGACATTATCTTATGTATCATAAAAGACGCGCTTTTAAGAAAACTATTAATATGGTAAAATGGCAAAGTAATTCTTTTATATATATATATATATATATATATATATATATATATATATATATATATATATATATATATATATATATATACAGGCCGTTGTCAATCGTCATGGAAACCACTTCATTTTCTATTTAAGAAACATAATAGATATACTTGACCCAATTTTGCACTATACGCCTGAATATAGTATTCAACGAAAATAAGGAAAAATACTCTCTTTTGATTAAGAAATAAATGAAGTTAACGCATACCATGAACAGTCTGTTAATTAAATTGCTTTATTCTCCAGAAAAAAAAATAAAAACTATATTAAGGGACGTATCACAAAAAAAGATTGAATGTAATAAATTGCTTATAAAACCATTAAATTTATTTAAAGCCTATTGCAAATAAAAGAGAAACTAAATGAATGTATATCCATTGCTACGTCAGTACAGTAAATTTCTAAATGAAAATCTTAATGACAGTGAATGTGTCTGGTTTTTATAGGAACATATGGTGGTGTATGAAGAACGTCGAAGCCTATGGAAAAAATATTGATAATGGATAGCTAATCAATACTTAACAACAGGTCGACGTTTTCCATCACATCTTCCGGTATTGTTTTTGTCCGTGTTTGTCGAGACTGTTTTTTTTGTACTCCACGATAACTTGAGAATCGAGGCACAGCCTTTCTTGTGAAAATCCTCATTTGAGCCGTGTCATGGGAAAACCAACATAGTGGGTTTGCGACCAGCATGGATCCAGACCAGCCTGCGCATCCGCGCAGTCTGGCCAGGATCCATGCTGTTCGCTAACAGTTTCTCCAATTCCAATAGGCTTTAATAGCGAACAGCATGGATCCTGACCAGACTGCGCGGATGCGCAGGCTGGTCTGGATCCATGCTGGTCGCAAAGCCACTATGTTGGTTTTCTCATGGCACGGCTCATTTGTATGTTTGGTCGTGTTTCGCTCGAGATAAGGATTGAGACAAGAAGTAATCTGTTTTTCTTAAGATAAAAAGAAAATTGACAAATCTCTGCTGGAAATAAGTGCTCCTGTCCTCAGATATCAAAGAATCCAGATAGGAATGACACTAATCATGTTGAATTAGAACGTATAATTTTGCCTTTTGCATTCCGTGTAAATACACGGCAACAATCCATTTTTAAGTGCTGAAGGCAGAGTTACTTTGTCATTGGATATTATTTTATGCTTAAAAAAGCGGGTCCTTGAGAAGAACGCTGGTCACCCGGGTGACTTCCGAGGTCAGTACAGCCATGTCTTATCATGATTGCAAATGAATCGGACAATCTTCAGAATGAGCTATAGCCAATTCCAGATGACTTTTAGTAATTTTAATGGGCGGATACTGCAAGATCAGGAACTGCTTGTCCGTTAACGAAATAATTTCACAGCAATGTCTCTTGGTGACCATGTACCAAGCATGTTTCTTGAAAGCAATCTGCTTCATTTAAAAGAGAGCGGGACAGCTTATGAGAGTTCTCTATACAGCTATACACAGGAAACTGGCAATGCCCCCTAGTGGCTAGTTTTTTTAATGAATCAGAATGATCTGAAGTAATGTGGTAGAACATTGCTGCGAAATTATTCAAAGAAGCTTGCCTGATTCTTTAGTGTGCCAGTACACGGGGCTTTTATTCCAATGTTCGTAATTTCTAGCTGGCAACTCGCGGTCCACGCCGTCATAGTGTTACCACCATATACATTATAAAGGTGTGATTAACACCGTCAACAGGTTTTGCTAACAGTATAAATACGTCGCAATTAAATATTCGTGTCTTTATTGCATTGCATGATATATTAATGTCTTTAATTAACTGTCGTGGAAATACCTGATATGTTTTAACATATTATAATATGATTTAACTGGCGGTGTAATTCATTAAAATAATGTAGACTTACAGGGACAAGGATTGAGAGCCCCGATATGTAAATTAATTAAAGAAACTTATGCGCATAAAACACATCTTAATTGGACATTCATCCATATTTATATTACCATATTAATTAACAGACTGCAATACATAAAATGCCGATTTTTCAACGTTTAAGATGATATTTTACAGTTATGATAATTATATTCTTATATTACGTTCAAGTTTTGACTGCGTAGTTATCACAGTAAATTACATAAATTATATTATAAGACAACCTGGACGCTTTAATAAATAAATAATTCTGTCCGGACCTCAATGTCAGTATTTTTGTAATTAACGACGAATTCACGTAAATTCCAAGTTGCAAATGTTCAAGTTTGTCCTTTTAATTTGGTGTTTACATGTGAAAGAATTATATCACTCATGATATAATAATACGCATCAAAAGAAAATCACTGTTTTAGAATATCATTTCCATTCCAACACGATATCAAGGCCTGTTTTGCGTGTTTTTTTTTTCTCAAATGCGCGGCTGTTACGTTTGACGTTAAGACGTAATAACTGCGACGTACAGTGGTTTTGTCGCGTAATAACACACAATTCATTGGGTCATGTTAGAATATTCTTATTATGTTAATGATTTTTGTTCTTTTAAAACTATATCAGTTTTGTCAATTAAAGGTCCATTACTAAGGGAAAGTGAGTTGGCAATTTTTTTCATAGCCAGTGCATAGACTTCTGCAAGACACTAAATAATGAAGATTGGCAGGTCAAAATTTACAGAAGGCCTTTGGAACTCAAAGAAATGTATGTGTATTATGTTGAAATTTCAATGAATCGACAGAATGACCCCCAGGTCTTTTTAACTTTCTTCATACTTCATAGAAAAATAATTGTACATATACTGCGATTTATTTCGAATTTCTACATACCAACTTTCATTTTCCAATAAAATGAAATAGTTTCTGTGCTTTTTAAAAGAAATTAAAATGTTCACTTTCCTTAGTATTGGACCTTTAACATATGATAAGTTTTGGAGATATATACTTTGGCAGAAAATCTTGTTATATAGATCAAAATTATGAAAATTCTGTTCGATTCTTGCTATGTTTTACGTCTTATTTGTTGGCATTAACCATTTGGCTCATGAAAAACAGACTTATTCAACATACTCGTGTATCGTACACCATTTTTTTAACCTTAAAAGATTCAGATATTATATAGACTCGTACATGTATATTTAGACATGTGATGATAGTAACTGTCTGAATTTGAAGCTGTTCTGAATATTTTTAATTCAATTATGAAAACACACACACACGCACGCACGCACACGCACGCACGCACGCACGCACGCACGCACGCACGCACGCACACACACGCGTTATTTTCGTGGGGAAAATCGTCTTGATAATTTCGGATTCGTGTAAATTTCATAACTATCTATTTTTCATTTATAATTTTATCAATTTTCCAATTTGTTCACTTTTTTGTGCTTACTAAGATATCTTAGAAGGTTTCAAATGAATTCAGCTATAAAAAGGGTCAATATATCCGTTTTCTCGTAATTTTATGACCCAAAATAACTATAATTTACAATAGAAACACTTTCTTTGACACTTGTCCATGTATAGAATTATGTTCCCATGACCACCTTAGGAAAATGTATAACATCAATGGTATTGTCTCTTAAGATAAATTGAGCAAAATCATTACTCTGAAATAAATTAATTGACACAAACTCTCTTTTTGTTGAAGAACGCACCCCTGTGAATTAAAGTTGAAAGGCTGCATGTATAATACATAACATGAAAGTACTGAACACTGTTCAGTATTCTGAAGACCGGGAATCTCAGGGGATCGTTTGTAATCACGACACTATTATTATTGTAATGTCATATCAAAATGACGGGGCGTAAAGAACACGCATCTTTGATTAGAGGAAAATAGCCCAGGAAATCATTTTTGCAAACATTGGTTATTTTTCATTTTCAGATTTTACCGCGTATTTCACGCTATGTTCGATAAAAAATATTTCATAAGTAACACAATGAACAACAGCAGATGCAGACAGTGCTTTTTACCTTTACCCTGCTAAATTTCTGAAATGGACTGGTCCGTCATTCAATTTGGGCAACGCCACTTGTTATTGAAAGGAATGTTCCCTGAAAAAGTACTGACTGAATAGCAAACAGTGCAGACGACGATAGGCTGACCTTAGTCTGCAAAGGCAAAATCAAAAGGTTAAGTTACATATATGGTACGGTGTTCCATCTGGACCACCACGTTTGTTTTTAATTTCCGCTCTAAAACACGGTGTTCGAAACCATGAAGAGGAACCACAATGACGAAAACTGGAAACAACGACAATGAAAGCACGATGGTAAAAGTCGAAATCATGTAGGTGAAAACACGAAACTACGACAATGAAAGCATGAAACCTCGATTATTAAAACGCAAAAAAATACCATCGCTTTGACTTTGGTCAGTGTGCTTTCTACTTAAGACTTCCACCACCGTTGTTTCGACTTTCACCATCTCATCATCGTGGTTTCAGCCTTTGTGTTTTCACCATCATGGTTTCGTTTTGGACTTTCACCTTCTTAGTTTCGAGTTTTCACCAACGCGATTTCAATTCTAACCGTCGTGATTTCAACTTTCGAGGTGTGGGATTCAGAAATAAAAATATCAGTGGTCTAAACGGATCACTAGAAAGGAGAATATTTTTGCGGCAGTCAGTCGCATTTTACGCAGCATTTTATGACAAATTTCATTTTCGTATATCCCCCCCCCCCCCCACATTCCCCACCTACCTTTGATATGAACGTGTTTGAAAATGGGGAATATTTCTTTTTATTTAGATATAATTTCTAGTTTTGCATTTGATATTTATCGGCATATTCTAACAATCTGAAAAAAAAAGTTTTTAAAACTCTGTGTAGTTTCTGAATCATTTTCATGCACTCCTCTCCGCGCAACCTAAATAAGCAAAGGGATGTAATAATAGTTTTTCAAACTTGCATTACTGGCAAATTTCAGCTAACGATAAAATTGTTTATGTAAATCTTTAATACGATGCAATAGCTCTTAAATTAATATCATTCCTTTAGCAAAGTGTGTTTGTCAAATTTATACTTATTTAAAAATAATTGTGTCTTTGTCAGACAAAGGGTAGGAAAATCAAGTTTTAAAAATACTTCCGAAGAAAATCTGTGTTGTATTTTAAGCGCTAAATAAAAACAAATAAATTGTAAAATGAGCAGATGGTAAAGTTTCGAACAGTCCGTTACTTGTCCAAGACTTGATTAACCAACCACCTTTCAATGTATCTATATATTTTCATTTCATAGCTAATAAAGCAATCAAATTGATTTCTTTAATATAACTTGTAGAATAAGAAATCTATATCTGTACAATGTTCAAGAACGAATGTGAATTGGAATATGTATCAATATTTGTTCCTGCATCAAATTCAATGACAAATGGCGCTCATTATAAACTCTCTTTCAAGTCCCAAGTGAAATCCTGCTAGTTGTAATTCCAAAATAAGATACTCTAACAAGTCACTAATCGATATGCACGAAAGGGGATGATTAGACATAAGTCACGTCGAAAATAGACAATTCTTTTGATGAATGAATTACTTTGATTCCCGATAATTACATCTCCCGTCGGTTAATGCAGGTAGATTAAGCACAGGCGCTTGAAGCTCTATCAATATTATAGATATATGCATTAGCATACCCCACCCACCTAATATACTATGAAGTAGTACAGATCTACGATCTCTTCAAGAGATCTAACCTGCATATATATATGATAGATTTTATCAGGCCGATGAAGATGTATTAAATTTTAACGACAGATATATAAAGGGCGAATTTCAGGTAATGTTTGATGAATTAGATATTGAAATTTCAGAAGAAGAAATAACTTTGTCTGTCAAGCAATTAAAGTTAAATTCGAGTGGAGGGTCAGATCTTTTATTAAATGAATTTCTCATACATGGTATCGATTATTTACTCCCATATTTATTCAAATTGTTTAATACGTGTATGACTAACGGTTATTTTCCAGATTCTTGGAGTGAGGGTTTGATTGTCCCTGTTTTCAAAAGTGGAGATGATAAGAATCCAAGTAATTACAGAGGCATTACTCTTCTTAGTGTTTTAGGCAAGCTCTTCTCGCGAATTTTGAACAATAGGCTTAATAACTGGGCCGAAAATTACAGTGTATATATTGAAGCGCAGGCAGGTTTTCGTAAAGAGATGAGTACGGTAGACAATATATTTGTTTTAAATGCTCTTATTTCACATTGTCTAGGTAATAATGAAAATTTGTATTGTGCTTTCGTCAACTTTACGAAAGCCTTTGATTTTGTAGTGAGGGATATTTTATGGTATAAATTAATAAAGTTTGGTATTAGAGGAAAAATTTTAGTTGTCATTAAGTCAATGTACGAATGTGTTAAATCAAAAGTAAAGTTAATGAATACTGTCAGTGACAGTTTTTCGTGTTTTTCAGGAGTTAGACAAGGGGAGTGTTTATCTCCCTTTCTTTTTAGTATGTATCTCAATGATATAGAGGAAACTTTTGTTTTAAAGGGTGTAGAAGGCGTAGATATAGGAACATTGAAACTGTGCTTATTATTGTATGCAGATGACATAATTTTATTTTCAAAAACAGCTGAAGGCCTGCAGCGCTCGCTTAATGTTTTAGCAGATTATTGTTTCAATTGGAAATTGTCTTTAAATACCCAGAAAACAAAAATAATGGTGTTTAGAAGAGGCTTCCACAAAACTTACAATTTTATTACAATGATACCCAATTAGAAATAGTAACAAAGTTTAAATATCTAGGTGTTATATTCACGAGCGGAGGAGCTTACAATGAAACTGATAATATGCTATCGGGACAAGCTCTAAAGGCAATATTTCAGCTAAATAAATACATATATAGATTTACCCCTTTCGCACCAAAATTTTTGTTAGAACTATTTGATAAATTAATAGCACCAATTTTAAACTACTCCTCAGAAGTCTGGGGCTTTAATAAAGGCTTGAAAATAGAACGAGTACACATGAATTTTTTGTAAACGCATTCTAGGTGTGAAACTATGCACTCAGAACACTTTTGTATATGGAGAAAATGGTAGAATTTCATTTATGTTTAGACGTTTTTTATCTATAATTAGATATTGGTTAAAAATTTGCTCTAGTCCGGACACAAAATATATAAAAATTGCATATAAGATGTTAATAACAGATTCAGATGTTTATCCAAACAGGACAAACTGGGTGACTGAAATAAAATTCTTATTATCAAAATTTGGTTTCTATGAAGTGTGGATTAATCAAGGTGTTGGAGATGTAAACATTTTTCTTTCAATTGTAAAACGTTTAACAGACAATTTTGCACAAGATTGGCAAGCAAGTTTAAATGAATCGTCCAGAGCTCTGTTTTATAGATCTATTGCATTTTTTGAATTTAAACCGTATTTGAATATTACAAATGTTACTAAATATCGTATTGCATTATCAAAATTAAGAATGTCATCTCACAGACTTGAAGTAGAATGTGGTAGATGGAAAAAGCCTCAAAGAACTCCATTTGATGATAGAAAATGTACAATATGTAAGTCTTTAGAAGATGAATATCATTTTATCATAGAATGCTCACTTTATTCAGATTTAAGGAAACAATACATTAAGAAATATTTCTGGCATTTGCCAAATTATGTTAAATTTACTGAGTTGATGAATTCTACAAATGAATATGAAGTAAGAAAACTATCAACATACGTTTTTAAGGCGTTTGAAAGAAGAAAGGTGTTCTCTAATATTTAATTTCAATAATATCGGAGAAGATTAATTGTATGAATTGCCAGGTTTTAATGTTATAAAATTAACGAATAACATGAGACGTCTAATCACAAATACGTTGATTCATATGTAAATTTGTCTCTCCCACAAATGCTAGATTTGTGTTGTATTTTATATATTGTATAATGTGTTGTATTTTATATATTGTATAATGGGTTGTATTTTATGTATTGCATAATGTGTTGTATTTTATATATTGTATAATGTGACTCGCTGTATCACCTATGTTCTCTATATTGATGCTTTGTTCATGGGCCATAAATGGCTTATTACAAATAAAGAATATCATATCATATATTATTGATTGAGCTTCAGACACCTGTGGATTAAGCAAGTCCGGGCTGTAATTACGAGAATAGTGGCGTCAAAGTGTATATTATGCAAGTCTGGGCGGTAATTACGAGAATAGTGTCGACAAAGTGTAGATTATGCAAGTCCGGGTGGTAACTATGACAACAGTGGCGTCAAAGTGTAGATTATGCAAGTCCGGGTGGTAACTATGACAATAGTGGCGTCAAAGTGAAGATTATGCAAGTCCGGGAATAATGGCGACGTGTATATTATGCAAGTTCGGGTGGTAATTATGAGAAACATGGCGTCAAAGAGTATATTATGAAAGTCCGGGCGGTAATTATGAGAAACATGGCGTCAAAGAGTATATTATGGAAGTCCGGGCGGTAATTATGAGAAACATGGCGTCAAAGAGTATATTATGAAAGTCCGGGCCGTAATTATGAGAAACATTGCGTCAAAGAGTATATTATGAAAGTCCGGGCGGTAATATGAGAAACATGGCGTCAAAAAGTATATTATGAAAGTCCGGGCGGTAATCGTGATAACAGCGGCGTCAAAATGACAACTATAGTTCTTGACCTCAATCAGTTTTGACGCAGTTCTCTACAACACCCTTGGCTATACTATGGAAATGTGAACAAGGAAGACACCTTTTTGTCATTTAATTTTGCGAAAGGTAGTAAATTAGTATTACAACTTTTTATTGCTGTTTTATGCACATATACATTTTTGACCAAGCGTTTTGAGAAAACCTGTTATCAAAAAAAAAAAAAAAAAAAAAAAAAAAATCAGTCAAGCAAGTCCGGTAAAATCTTACACCGCATATGCAGAGAAGAATTAAACCAGATGAAATACATTATTTTCTTGGACTTGTCATGATAACTTCGTGGTATATCGAGGTAAACCAAGTGCTAATACTATCTCGAAAAGCAGTCTTATACAACATAGCTGAAAATGCGTTTATCTGTGAAAATGGTTTTATCTTTTGGCAAAATATATCAAAATAATCAACAAATCTGTACTAGCACTCATTCATCGTTTTCTTGTATGTTTAACAGAGATGTTATACGTAAGAACAAAATACATTGCGCGAAACAGGATATAATACTAACAGTTTAAGTACATAAGTTATGTAAAAAGAGGGTAATATTTTTGCAGAATTTTCAGCCAAAAACTCTTGCAAAAACTAGTGGATTGTAACCAAATCACCATCGATCTGTATGTTACAATCATATTATACCAGTGTACCAAAAATGAACTTAATCCTCCCATCCTTTCAAGAGTTATCACAGGAGCAAGGACGAACGCGTATATAGACAGACGGACGCACTGACGTGAAGACTCCAGTATATCCCCGGTTTTTAAATTTCGTTTACGAAATGCGTCCGTCTGTCCATGCGTTCTTCCTTGCAGCCTGAACCTGATGAGTAGACGAGGCACAAGCGTGAACCTTATAGGCAGAACAGGCCCGAGCGTGAACATTATGGAGCATGAACATTGTGGGCAGAACAGGTTCGAGGTAGGACAGGCGCAAACGCGAACATTATAGGTATCTCATGTTCTAAACAAAATGGGGCAGCCACATAATAAACAATGACATTATTCCCCTTTAACAACTGTACTCGTACGCCCTATTTAGACGTACATGATGCTTAAACATGAACATTTTTGTAAAATATGAGAATAAGACATAAAAATGAGATAAAGTCATTGTATGCTGTCGTCGCTTTCATAACATATATACACTTAAATTTGCGTTGAATAAAAGAAAGAATTGCACCTTAATTTTACGTATTTTTCATTTGGAATAAGAATCAATATAAAACTTTAGCCTACTATAAAGAATGACTGTCTGAACTGATATTTATCAATTTATTATAAGTTTCAGAAAATGTTCCCTATTTGCGAGCCAATCCGTATTATCTACAAACACTACAAACCCCCATTACAACTTTCAACCATTTCAAAAATATCTGGAAACATTAACTGTGTCAAATTTGCATGTATTGTACGAAACACTTGTCAAGAATGTTTGAAATGTTGTACAACCGTAATCTACAAAAGTTCAAATGTAAATCATATGTAAGACTTACATAATATGTCCTATTGTTCTATAAAAGGTAAATAGGGCTGAATTACATACACCCATGTTAAGATTGTCTGTGAATAAAAAGTTGTTAAGGTAGTTCTGCACGTTTGGATCGATTTTTTTTTCTACAATGTAGAATTTGATAAAACTCTGATTTTTCAAAACTTCAGAATATACCTAGAAAATTCAGCAAATAAAAAGGATAGGGTCGTGTGCTTGATTTTTTGCTAGACTGATTTGAAAAATATGGACCTCACGCAATATTTCATAATGGGAATCTATGGGAAAATCATAACTTTCAGAACATTTTCGCGAATAGAAATTTTTCTACAATGTAGATTTTGATTAAACTTCTCAAAGTTGTAAATAAAGATATGGTCTATATTTGATGAAATAAAATGTATAGGTCCGTGTGCTTATTTTTAAGATAGTTGACCGAAATTAAAATGAACCGGACATTTCACGCTAATTTTAAGACATTATTTTGAATTATTTAACGTGTCATATATTTTAGTACCATATTTTGACATTAGAAATAAAGCAACAGCGTCAAATGTAATAAATTTACACACAGGTTGCGATTAATTCATAAAATGATTTTCGTTTCCGTACGCCAAATCCAGGCTTTATTCTATGTTTTCCGGATAAATGACGTTACGCCATCACTTCCGGTTAATCAAACGTGCAGAACTACCTTAAGTTCAACCTTAAAGACATTACATGGCGAGTTGTTGTCAACTGTACCTCTTACGCCATACCGACAATAACATGTAATTCTGCAGCGTCCTTTTGTAGTCAAACACTCTTAAAGTGTCTCATTCAGTATAAGGGACGATTATAATAAAAAAAGAACATAAAAATCGGTTAGAAAATTAAACTGGGTTTCTTTGACACTGACCCTTGAATTTTCCAAATAAAGAATGTTAGTCTAGTTTCTTACTTTAATTATATACTAATCAACAATATTTAAACCTCAAAAAGTAATTTCTACAGAGAATGGAATCTACAAGAACGCTTCTCCGAGATGGAAAAATACTGTTTCAATTTGAATATTAATCAAATCTCATACAAAAATAATTTCCTCGAAATAAATTTTTGATTTCAAATCTTAGCTATGAAATATTGGCATTACTGAATTTCACAGTTAAGCCTACAATAATTTATATAGTGCTTTTATTTTGTACGCGCGTAATAATACGCGGTAAGAAAATTAAACGGACAATCTAGACTAGTGAGAAATATAAAGATTTATGCAACCATTAATGCGCACCATTGATCTTATCATGTGTGCATTTAAACCATCAGCTCCTGGTAAAGCTAAGAAAAGAAAGAATCAGAAAGAACTAGTCCACTGACCCCCTAACTTTGCAACTGAATAACTGCTGGAAATGTAAAATAGGAGAAAAAGAAGCTGCAATTATCAACTATTCTCCTTGGACACTGGACCATTATTTCACAGAATGGCTTGAAATGCAGGGCAGATAACTCAAGCAAGAAATCAACTACAGATAAGTTACTTCCCATAACAATAACGAAAGAGGTAAGAATGAACAACAAAGTTGTGAGTAATGATAAGTTGCTTCTGCTGTTAACGAACCCTCTACCACGCATTCAGTACAAAGCTCTTCTCGTCAGTTACAAAAAAGATTGGGAATGCGGAACAGATATCTCGAAAATCAACAAGACGGACCGATCACTTATACTAATGATCATTTTCATTCCCGGAGATTTAAAAAAAGGACTGTGAGATTCGAAGCTGAAAATCAGCTAAACTAATACATCTGAGTTACTTCTCGTGACGATGAGTTACTTGATTACTTAGAAAGGACAGAAAACTCAACTGTACAGTTCAGAAGCTTCCATTTAAATCTGAGCCATAAGTTCCTGGAAAGCTAGGAAGTGCATATCAACTAGACAACAAAATAACTGTATGTGATCACCAATTACTTCACTTTACAATTGAACTGACAGTACCAAGGAAGGATGACATTTATGATACATGAGTGAAGAGTACATTCAACATAACACCTCAGTCACTTCGACTGATGATGAAAACTGAAACGGCGATTCAAGGTAAGGTTGTAATTGTAGTACATAAACTCAACTAGACACCTGATTAACATTGTCTGCTGGCCAATATTTCCCTCATAAAACAACCGCCAGTCCGATGAAAGTCTGAGCGTGTATAAAAGAGAAGACACAAATGAACTCGACTGCTTGGATGCTTGCCATGATATTGACGACTGAAGCGCTAGTTTCAAGCAAGGTTGAAAATGCAGGACGTGAAAACAACAAGACAGCGAAGATGCTTGTCACGATGCTGACGACTGAAGCGCTAGTTTTAAGCAACTGAAAGTGCAGGACGTTATATCAACAAGATAGCGAAGATGATTCTCATAATACTGAAGACTGAATCGCTAATTCAACAAGACAGCGAGGATGCTTGCCATGACGTCGACTAAACAAGCGCTAGTTACAAGCAAGGGCGTGAAATCATTAAGACAGCGAAGATTCTTGCCATGACGTTGACGACTGAAGCGCTAGTATCAATCAAAGCTGAAAGTGCTGAAAGTGAAATCCACAAGAAAGCTTAGATGCTTTCAGTTATGTTGGCAATTCAGGCAAGGCTGGAAGAACATGACGTGAAACCTGTAAAACAACTTAGATGATTCCTATGGTGTTGACGACTGAATAGTTAGTTTCTGGAAGTGCGAACGTGAAAGCAATAGAACAGTTTAGATGTTTCCCATAATACTGACAACTGGATCGCCAGTTATAGGCAAACGCAGACTGTGAATTCTGCAAGACAGCTTAGATGCTTTCGACTGAATCGCTAGTTTTCAGACAAGACGGGACATTCAGAGCGGCGAGAAATTAACAAGACAGCATAGATGGATGTTAGAGATTGAACCGCTTATTTCAGGCAAGGCTCGAAGTGTTGGGCATTCAATCCACAAAAGAGCTTATATGTTACCCAAGATGTTGACGGTTGAACCGCCATTTTTAGGCAATGCTTGGAACTGCAGGACGTAAATCCACAAGACTTAGAGGCTTTCCATGGTGTTGATGCATGAACCGCCAGTTTTATACCAGGCTGGAAGTGAAGGATTTGGAAACCACAGGGTAGCGTAGATGCTTCCTGTAATGTTTACGACAGAACAGGTTTTTTTTTTGTTTCAGACAGGGCTTGAAATACATGGTGTGAATCCATAAGACAGCTTGGGTGCTCCTAATGATGTTGACGATTGAATTGCTTCTTTAAGGCAAGACTTGGAATTACAGGACGTGAAACACGCCAGTTTAGATGCTTCCCATGATGTTGATGGCTGAACCGCTTGTTAAGGACAAGCCTGAAAGTGCACAACGTGAAATCTACAAGACAGCTCAAACGCTATTCATGATGTTGACGACTGAACTGCTGGTTTCAGGCAAGGCTTTATCTGCAGGACGTGGTATAAGCAAGATCACTCAGAAGAAGTCATAATGGTGTCAGATGAATTGCATGTTTCAGGTAAAGCCGAATCTGACAGTAAGACAGTTCGACATAGTTTACACGAAATTACGATAAATAAAAGTCGCCAACTCGTCTAATATTTTGAGTTTTTGTATTAGTAAGTTCAAAAATGTCTCTCATTTTGTCGAGATGTCGTATTGTCGTGCTTTTTGCCCGTCGCCAAGATAGCACCACAGAACAACACTTCCTGCATTTGTCATGTTGGCTGGCGGGGGACGGGGAACATACGCAACAGCTCGACTGGTTTTACACGACATAATGACAAATAAAGACCGCAAATTCGACTGATTGATTTGTTGCTAATTCGTGTTGATAGTGTCGGGGAAGAAAATAGTTATTCACGGAAAATGTATGAAATTTACCGTAAATCAATGTTTTATCATTTTACAAGGAATATTTTGTTTTACATTGTATGAAGCAAAGTGTTTATGATGCAGGCATTCTTGTAAGGCAGCACGTGAAATGGGAGTTACCGTTCATAACAAATGTGCAATGTATCATAAAAAAGTATTTTCGTTACGTGTTTCCTACACATGATTTGCGAGTAAATCCAAGACAACAAACTGCATGAAAACTATACGTCTCCTGCACACAATTTGCAACTAAATCCAAGATAGTAATCTGCAAGCGAATTAAACGTTTCCTACAAACGATTTGAGAGTAAACATAAGATAACAAACTGTAAGAAAACTAAACGTATCCCGTACACGATTTGCGAGTTAATCCAAGACAATAAACTGAATGAAAACTACTCCCCAAACTTCCGCAGAACGAAATGTCAGGCAAGTGATATTAATTTTCTGTTTACCATTCACTTTTAGTTAGGCTCAGAAACTGAACAGGTTTCTTTCCATAAAAAGCATTAATAAAGCATTAATAATATCGATTGTTATTTCTAGGAAAGGCATTGCGTCCTCCTAAGGATAAGACTTTAAATCCAAATCCATATTTAATTGGTGATATATAACATCTATAAGATACACTATATATTCAGTATATCCAATATTCTAAACGAATTGCAGAAAATCACAGAATCAAAATAACAAGAAATATTTGAAAAACCACAAAGAATAGAAATGATATCTTTGACATTAATTTAAGATTCAATGCTGAGAAAAGAAAAATTAAGTTGTAAAAAACACCAAGTGTATCTGTTAGAAGGAATGTTACATAGAGATAATAAAAATTCTTTTAATGTACCGTATTCTTCATAAAGTATGTTCGCACATATACATTTAGGTCCATAACGTACTTCTTACTTTTTCTCTGGTAAAGTTGCAACTTTTTTTCATATTTTCACACTAACAGGAGCGTGTCCTTTAGACTGGTTGTAATCCGTCTAACTTTTTTCAAATTTTCAAACTTTAAATTTCCCACTTAGATTAACAACATAATATTATTTTACACAGTGAATAATGGCGGCATTTCATATTAATAAGTTGTAAGTCAATGGAGAACTACAAACATAACTAAATGAGCCGTGCCATGAGAAAACCAACATAGTGGGTTTGCGACCAGCATGGATCCAGACCAGCCTGCGCATCCGCGCAGTCTGGTCAGGATCCATGCTGTTCGCTTTTAAAGCCTATTGGAATTGGAGAAACTGTTAGCGAACAGCATGGATCCTGACCAGACTGCGCGGATGGGCAGGCTGGTCTGGATCCATGCTGGTCGCAAACCCACTATGTTGGTTTTCCCATGGCACGGCTCAAATATAAAAAGCAGTTCTAATACACTTACATACTAGTAATACCATTAAACGCATGTGAACAGGTATGTTTACCAAAGTTCCAATGCAAATATGTTCTAAGTCATGATGAGTATTGAAATCAACAATATTTAAAGAGAACGAAAGTGTTTGTTTTTTTAAATTTAATATGCCACTTAACAAAAGACTCACAGTGGTAATTATGTTTTGAAAGACGTCAAGATGTTTCAATGACGCATAACAAAGTCGATTTCCGGTTAAGTTTTATTATTTGTAGCTTAACATTTTGTATTTTTCTTATATAATTAATATTTTACATACATGTAGTACGTTCGTTAGCCGTCATTTACAACACGAGAGTCGCCTGGTCGTCGTTTGAATTTTTTCGAATTTCAATGACACATACAAAATCAATGCACAAGTCTTAATAGTCATTCCAGCACGACAATCATATAGCTTAGGTGCCAGATGGGGTAGAAGGTTGCATTGGAAAAATCAATGTAAACCGTGAAGTCCCGGCTATCAAGATCGCTGGTTATTGGATAGCCAACAGCTGGATTGAAAGTATAGGCTTAAGGTAGTGGACTAGCTTGGCTCCCTGGCTGCATGGTTATTTTTTTATATAAATACTGGAAACATCTTATAAGAAAAGTTTAAGCCTCTAAAATAGCACAATTTTATCTGATGGCTGAACCATACTATGTTTGGAGCCAGGGGCAATGAAAAACGTCAATGTAGAAAGAACCTTCTGGAGTTACTTCCCTCTTAATGAAGAAAACTGATATATGTAAATAAGAACAAACATAGGGACGGGGGCCAGTCTAGTAGTGTTCGGAAAATTCCCGTACTTTTGTCTGTTAATCCGGCATTCTTCCGTCGTGTATGTAGTCCATACCAGCAATGATCAGTCGGTGTCAACCGGAAAACGCCGAAATAGCATACGGAAACTACGTAACCTACCGGAAATTGCCGATCGTCATTACGGGTCTACTAGGTTAAAGGTCAGTAATTCAAATCCTTCTTTGTTTCATATAAAAAACGACAACTTCAGGTCGTCTTTACGTATCTTTAGAGAACATCACTTTTTCCTACACTTATTTTTCATGAAAGTTCTATCACAAATTAACGAAACAATGAAAAGAAAATAGGGGGTTATGTAGTTCCTAGTGAAATGCCAGTCAGTTGTGGTCTGCTACCCTAAAAATGGCACATATTTACTCTCGTCCGCGCAATAAACACCTACTTCCGGTTTCGATCTGTAAAACTTGACATGTGGGGTGTATGAACATGAAAACCGTCTCATTTCATGCAGAATGTCTTCTAGTAGTGACAAACGGTGATTAAAGCACTCGTTCTACACGAATTTGCGCAAAAAATGGGAAAATTAGGATCTATTTATTATGGACTTCTTTCGATACACCACGGAAGCACATCTTCGACCGAATTACTGACCTTATTCCTATAAGAAATGTTTCTTTTCAAATATCACACAATTTTCATTTCTATTTTCAAGAAAGATGTAATACCAAACATATTGATAAGTTTCATTGTGAAATTTCGAGATTTTAGAGAAATATAGACATTTAATAGAAGCCACCCCCTACCAATTTACTGGGCTAAATTTTGGCCCTATGGCCCTTTTATTGTATATTTTGGTAAAAGTTTCACTCGTTTGCATTATTTTTCACTTGGATTCTGAAATATCATTCATTCCGTCATGAATAAGACCCAAAAGGATGCATTTTGTGCATTTTCTGACATTCTGGAGACAAAATATTTGGCTTTTTAATCCCAGAATTCGCTGCTGAATAGGCGCATCTACTCAAAATATGGTCAAAATTCAAACAATTTCAAATTTCACTATTATTTTGCACTGAAAACACCCTTTTATATCATAAACAACCGATCTATGACTATTAAGACTAATTGCGATGTGTTTCGAGAAAGTCTTATTTCAGCTCTTACTACCTTAAAAGAAAAAGTGTCTGAGATCTGTTTACGGCAGAAAGAACGGGGTGTGGTGAACGGTTGATAGAAAAAAAGTAGAATTAGCTTTTCCCGAGTTCTCATATTATAATAACGTTTGCGAAAAATGTCGTCTTCCTGAAAATATTAATATTTATGAATTACAAGACAAAGAGCTGCACTCCCTTTATCCGACCCCTTCCTCCCACCACTTTCCCCCGTATACTCAACAAAGTGATAAGAAGAGTTCTCTCACAGCAGCAGTCTGACAGCAGACGACAAATTACAGAGAGATACAAAAACATAACGCATCATTATGTAAAACAAAATATTTTGATGCAGAAGTATTAAATCTCATAATCATGTTATCACGCTGCCACTGTACAATTATTCTTATTCACAGAATTTCTTTTAATCATAACATCCAAGAAAATAAGCTTTATCTGCCCAATGACGTCATTACCTACTTTACTAATTTGATCTGAGAATTCTTCGGCTTATGGTGATATCTCAGTCTCTAAGCTAACAAGAATTTCTGTTCAATACTGCTACTTCTGAGACACTATTCACAGTGTCAATTCTGGGAAGAAACAAGATCGTTTTACGATTTGTATCCGTAAGGTACATCTGTCATTAGCTGGTTGCAAATTAATTTGTTTCAAAACCGCAATAGCAGCAGTTAGATATAGGATATAACATAGCGAGGATCTTGTAATCTGTTCAACTCAACTTGTTAACCAAGTGAACAGTTCAACATTTGTGGAAAATGAAATATTACATTGTCTTCCAAAGATGAAATAATGCACATGAATATTTCAATAGACCTTTTACGTCCAGCCTAAATGGCCAAACCTTTCTTTTATAGCCACTGTTTATATCTCTCACACAGTTCCTTGTCCCTTTATTATTTTTTTCTACCTTTTTAAAAATGCTGGAACTATGGAATTGTTCATTTATTGTGATTCCAATATTTCAAATATGTCTTATTTATTCTTATATATATTTTCTGATCCTTTGAAATCATGGATTACGTTTGTGTTTTATTATTATTATTGTTATTATCTATGTGTAAACAGACAAAAATCAGTTTAAGTTTCAATTATAAGGTCCACAGTTCCTCACCACTCCCCTGCGGTCAAGGTTCTAGGGTTTTGTTCTAGGGTTTATGTCCAACCAAAACAATTTAGGAATATGGCAATTTTTCAGCTTTGAATGGTAAAGGAAGGCCCAGGGGCCAGCCATTATAAGCATTGGCAGATGCATGGGTAGAACCAATAATCTTCGGTAAACCAGTTGTATTGCTAATTCGCCTGAAAGAATTTTACGTCACTTGAATGGTTTCAGCCCCACATAGGTGATGGCAAAGTGATTTGAAAGTCAACATCCAGCTTTGAATGGTAAAGGAATGCCTGGTAGCCACTCAGTCAGGCATTGCTCTGAGAATGCCACCATTTAATAAAAAAATAACACTACAAAATGAACATTCGAGAATGATAACAACAATATATCTTATAATTACTTCGTGGTAATTCCTATTTATTTTATTCAACTTAAAAGTCTTAGACTAAAGCATTGTATATCATAACTGGGGCTGGTTTATTTAGCTTCAAAATGGAGAAAAATAGGTACAGTGTCAATGTTCATTCTAAAATATCTTGATATCTCTCTCACATTTTGTATTTATCTCCTTTTTTATAAAACCAAAAAGATAAATACTGATAATAACACACACAGATTATCTGGACTTATTTAATGTAATAAACGCAATCGCTCCGCTGATAATTGAATAATTTCAATAATACAGGATGCCAAGAAGCAAATACACATTTTCGCTTTTTACCTCCCTTTACTTTGTCTTTATCATGTTATCGATATGCTTTAAATTGTAAAGATTAACTTCCAAGATATACAGTGAACAAAAAAAACAACACAACCTTTTACTCGTAATAAGCTGTTTCTATTATTCATTGGTCCTATTTAGTTAGGAACTAACTGATTTGTGTACCATACTATTCTTTATTCTTTATGTAAGCTATGAGACTGAACAAATTATTTGATGTTATTGTATGTGCACTTTAACCATCAAAGATCAATATCTGATCAATGAGGAATTCCTGGAAATTTACAACAGAGAAAAAGAGACAAAAACAACAATGCAGCTAGGGGAACGTGACCGGAAGCCGATAGATCCCAGAGTATGTGGATCTGCACTCAACAGGGATCACGAATACACTTTCCCAATTCTGGTTTTTCGGGGAAGCAATCAAATGACTTCTCATCACAATCTAACTAAAATAAATTAGTATAAACTAAACTAGACAGCTCGTCTGTTATTCTCTGTCAGATCCAGGAAAAGTTTAAAAGGCATGAAAGAGCATGAAAGCGGCTCAGATACACTGCTTACTAACTATCCCAGATGTTTAATCACTTCCGTTCACAAATTTCCAAAAAAAAAAAAAAAAAAAACAAAGAGAAATATCAAACAGGGAATGCCACGCACCAAAAGCGCAGCCTCCTCAAAACGAAACCCCCAGCACGCAAACGCGTGCACCACACACACACACACACACACACACTCAAAGCTTACACATCAGGACAAAACGAACAACACACACACACACACACTCAAAGCCAACACATAAGGACAAGACGAACAATAAGCATACACACACGCGCGCACACAAAGTCAACACACAAGGACAAAACGAACAAACAAAGGAACACTGTGGGGCACCGCCTTTGAACGGTCAGTGGCAAAAACACCACTGGGGAGCTTAAACCGGTTTATGGTGCGCACCCAACCTCACTCTTACCCCCACCATGTTCCAAGTAATCCCCTCCAGGTGAATCCCCAACACACGTAATGGAAACAAAAAGGCATGGCATGTAAAACATAAAAATGCTCGTGTATAAATATATAAAAAGCAAACCTTTAGAACCAAAAACGTATGCATCCAATGCCCTCTCAGAAGACAGAGCAAAAAGAGAAACACCCTTAAGGGCCCGACGAAACAGGCCAAGTCAAAATATGAGAGTGCAGGACAGATAAGTCAAGAATAAAATTCCCCTGATCAGCAGTCATTTCCCTTGACATCTGAGTCAAGCAGAACAGAAAGCGTAACTCTAATGAAGTAAACACGAAAATCAAATACCACATTGCCAGGTAGCTGCCAGCAATGTTTTCATTTATAATATATTTTTACTACTTAATCTCCGTCTAGAATATCAATTTATAGTTTCAAACGAAATCATTCAAACGAACTAACGTAATAAAACCATAAGACCGAAAAAAAATATTGAAAACACTCCAGAATGTTGCCATCCTTTAACTCTTAATCTAAAAACAGATAACGAAAACTATAAACAAGGATACAAGATCACCATAGTAACCGAAATCAATCTTAGGTCAAGCCATAACAACGTAACAGGTTAGTATCTCCAAAAACGGATCGTACTTTCAGTAACAACCTCCTTCAAACATAACAATTTCTGTTTGATGCCACTAATCTCTTTCTTATATGATATGATTTCATTTTTAAAAAATGCCGTGTCTAGAAATTACATATATTTCATAAACATAATCTTTGTTTGTTCATAAAAAATATTATATGAATGTCTTTCCATATTGAATTTATTAAACAAACAGAATAAAATAATAAAATACGAGGTTATGCCAATTTTATTCAACGATTTAAAAAATCAATGTGCACTAGTGCAATATCAAAAATATGTAAATATATATTATTATGTAGTTAAATCTTGAAAGAACTTGTATATTACAATAGTATTCACATAGAGATAGTACCTAAAATTTTAAATTATTATATGAAAAACAGTTAAACTATTTACTTTGGTTGCTTAATGTAACATTTAAGACCGAATGTAATATTTAAGTCTTGATTTGATCATTTTGAAGCATGTTGTTTAAGATTTTCTGAAAATTTTTATTTAATTTCCTTGTAGCCGCTCTTGCAGATAGTCCTACCTAGCAAGTCACTGGTCAGTATCTAATTCCCAATCATACCTGGATTATTGCGGGAAGAATTTATCTCAATGCAAAAAAGTCAAATACATGATTATTGTATGACATCGGAAAATGTTTTAAGTCTAACAAAATAAATTCAGATCCACTGTTTAAGCTGAAATATAGATATAAGTTAATATAATATAATGTAACTTCTACCATATCACACATCATATATAAAACAAGACAAAAATATTCAGTATTTACCGTGAAATTAGACATTGCAATGAAATGACGTATCTCTAACATACATAACCATACAGTTACTTCATTCTTCTTATTAACTTGTTTCATACAGATGTACAGGTAAATGTAGGGAATGACTATTATTTGTGTCATTGATTGATCTCCAATACTTTTGTCTAATTCATATTGTTTCAATAGAATCTGTAAGTTTAGAACACTGTTATATATTTTTTTTTTTTAGTTTCAGTTCGTTTTATTTTCAATTTAGATACCTCCCCATTGTGCTGCATGTGTTTCACAAAGACTTAATAACACTTAATGACGACAATTAATATAAATGTACAACTTTTCACCAACGTGTGATTTCGTCAAAATTAAGCTGAAATAAGTGTTTTTTTTTGGTTTTTTTTTTTTAATTCCGACACAATTTTTCTGCACAACCTTTGATAACTTCGTTTTCATTTTTGACAGCATTTAAGTCTCAAAAATTATATTGAATTGAACATTGCAAGACATTCATCAGCTGTATAGTCGTAGTGCCAACATATTATAAATGTCGGTATGAGCTGTTCTCGGTTGAAAGTCCAACCGTTTTGTTTTCATTGTTTTGTTTGGTGTGACTGAAGAAGTGCCAAACTAAATAAGTATGGAAGACGAAATTTGTTAGCAGATGAACTGTAAATCAATGTTCGGTAATTTCACAATAACTGTACAACTTTAATGTTTTATACCCTTGTCTCTTTCAGAAATGTTGGTCATTACCTGAAACATGTCTAATGAACGTGGTTTGCGAATAATTCCAAGACATTCAAATACAAGACCACAAGTCACCAAAATTCTGCAGAACGAAAGGTTAGCAAATAATATTAATTTTCTTACATGTTCACCAACCAGTCAAATTTGTCTAAGAAATGAAATGAACATACATCCTCCCATAAAACATTAAGAATATAATCGACTGCTATATTGAGGAAATGCGTTTATCCTCTCATATGACATTAAACAAACATTTAAACGATCACATATGATACTCACGAGACATAACGTATAAGGTATATCAAATGTTCTCAAAAAAATCCAACATAGAACAAATATAGCTGTTAGAAGGAAACAACAGGCAATCAGTTTCAAACCTGTGTCATTTTCAACTAAGTAGATCAATTCCTTTTCTTTTTATAATTATTAATATCATTATTATTCTTATCATCATTATTATCATACTGATGTAAGTGATTAGTTAAAAACACAAATGGTGGTCAAATGGGTAAGTATTGAGTTTTACCAAAGTGTATGTTATTCACGAGCGTAATTACGTAAATTTATTTGAAATATTAAAACTTTAATAACTGGTATATATATATTCATATTTTTTCTCCATTTTGCATTTTAAACGGAACGCATAATAGAACATAGTGGTAGAACAAGGGAAACGCATTCTTACAGAAAGCTGAAGCCAGTTTCACTGCGAGCGAACCAGTTCATATTGTGTTATTTGATTTTACAAAACATTTCATAAGAAAGAGGATATGCAGGGTCAAGTAAATGTAAAAACATTTTCTAACACGACCCGATTTATCTCCATAATAAACAACGGAGACAGACTGTGTGTTAATATGCAACACAATGTCATGCACTGTTTGTAGGTCATATGTACACGTCAAAATTATAACGTCATAGCATCAAACGTCATAGCGGCGCGCTGGAAAAGAAAACCACACAAAACAGGCAAATATCTGGTAAATATCCTAAAATGTGTAGATGTGATAATCATTGATAACGCGTTAGAATCGAAATAATATATTTTAAGCAGTGATTTCCTCTTAAATAAAATCATTGTTTGTCACCAAACTCCAAACAAGGATTTTATACAACGACAAATCATTGCTTGGGATATATAATTTCTTCATTCTTTCCGTTGATGTTACTTAAGCATTTTACCCAGTTACTAAAGACACCCAACCTCTTAACATCTTGTAAACAAGAGGACCATGATGTCCCCACATGACCCAGTTTTGAACTGAGTATGACGTCGTTTTTTCTATTATTTGACATAGTGACCTAGTTTTTGAGCTCATGTGACCCAGTTTTGAACTTGACCTAGATATCATCAAGATAAAAATTCTGACCAATTTTCATGAAGATCCATTGAAAAATAAGGCCTCTAGAGAGGTCACAAGGTTTTTCTATTATTTGACCTAATGTGCTAGTTTTTGAAGGCACGTGACCCAGTTTTTAAACTGACCTAGATATCATCAAGATGAACATTCTCACCAATTTTCATGAAGATCTCATGACAAATATGGCCTCTATAGAGGTCACAAGGTTTTTCTATTTTTATACCTACTGACCTAGTTTTTGACCGCACGTGACCCAGTTTCAAAATCTGTCTAGATATCGTCAAGGTGAACATTCAGACCAATTTTCATGAAGATCCGTTGAAAAATATGGCCTCTAGAGAGGTCAAAAGGTTTTTCTATTTTTAGACCTACTGACCTAGTTTTGGATTGCAGTTGACCCAGTTTCGAACTTGACCTAGATATCATCAAGATGAACATTCAGACCAACTGTCATACAGATCCCATGAAAAATATGGCCTCTAGAGAGGTCACAAGTTTTTTTATATTATTTGACCTATTGACCTTCTTTTTGACCGCACGTGACCCAGTTTCAAGCTTGACCTAGATATCATCAAGGTGAACATTCTCACCATTTTTCATGAAATTCCATTAAAGTATGGCCTCTAGAGAGGTCACAATGTTTTTCTATTTTTAGACCTACTGACCTAGTTTTTGAGAATAGTTGACCCAGTTTCAAACTTGACCTAGATATTATCAAGATAAACATTCAGACCAAATTTCATACAGATCCCTTGAAAAATATGGCCTCTAGAGAGGTCACAAGGTTTTTCTATTATTTGACCTACTGACCTAGTTTTTGATAGCACGTGACCCAGTTTCAACTTGACCTAGATTTCATCAAGATGAACATTATGACTAACTTTCATGAAGATCCATTGAAAAGTATGGCCTCTAGAGAGGTCACAATGTTTTTATATTTTTAGACCTACTGACCTAGTTTTGGATCGAACCTTACCCAGTTTCAAACTTGACTAGATATCATCAAGATGAACATTCTGACCAATCTTCATAAAGATCCCATGAAAAATGTGACCTCTAGAGTGGTCAGAAGCAAAAGTCACACGGACGCACGGACGGACGGACGACGGACGCTGTGCGATCACAACAGCTCACCTTGTCACTTTGTGACATGTGAGCTAAAAATCGTCTATCCCACTGATTATATATAATGTATATATTGCGGTTTGTGAGTCTTTAATACATTTCAGTTGTTCAGGTTACTTGAAGCACAACGGGTATACTTCAAATAAAGACTTCAACAGAAAAAAGGCATTTTGCAGTAATTAGACACATCACACGGAAAGTTATATTCTGGCGCTGTGAATGTAATGAGTTAAGGTAAGTGATTTAGTGACTGACATTCATAAAATTGCAAAAACTTTTGAGAAAGAAGTGTGAGGTGTTAAACCAGCACAGCAAATTACTGCTGTTGAAGTCAATTAAGATGGAAACGGAGATGAAAATGCTACTTTTTTATTTTGTGTCTAATTGGCATAGGAGCGATGTCTGTTCCCGAAACGTTATGCATAACCAAGCAAAATGCTCCCGTTGTTCATATCTTGTCAATTAAAAGCACGCAATGAAAAATACTACCTCCAGAAATATACCAAACATTATCTCAGATCGGATGATTTCATTTTCAGAAAGGTATAGCCTCAAAGTTCTAAAGAGAAATGTAATTATAAAACTAAGAATTACAATGTGCCTTTTATACTCCCTCTCATTATGGATTGGCTGATAGCTCTGAATAAAGAAAATTGTTCCAAATGGAAAATATGTTTTAACTGTAGCGCAAAAAGTTTTTGTAGTCACGTAAAGGCGCGACATTATGGTAAACTAAAACTAGAGCTACCACTAATGCCGATTAATACCCCCAGAAGCCGCCTTGATATGTTGTGATCATGACCTTTGACTGAGTGACATTACAGTATGACCTTGACCTTGGACCTTATTACCGAGGTCGTGCACTCTGCAAGTTAGTAAATTTTTTATCCTTCCATTGGCTGAGAAGATATAGAGCGGACACACATTTGAGCTGTTTTATTTTTGACCTCTAAGTGTAACTTTGACCTTGATCTTATGGACCCAGATAGGCTCTGCACTTTGTCTTGACGAGGTAAACAACTGATGCTACTGTTATGAAAATCTTCCTATAGTTTGATTTTGACATTTGAGAATTCAATTTATAGACTTGTTATCAACATGATTTACTTTGCCTTCTTTAGACATAAACCACTAAAATGCGTGACTCCAATATTGCCCCCATATACATTGTACGTGAGGGTATAACAAAAAAAAAAGGTTCATTAACTCTGTTTAATAACGATATCTATGGAACGCCTAAACTGCCTTTGAGTGATAATTATTAGTTCGTCATGTGCCATTTCCAATATATTCGGTACAAATCATTTGCTATGTAGATAAAGCAGTTTGTTATGTACATTTACTAGTTTGTCCGGTACATTTCTTAGTTTGTGCTGTGCATTCACTAGATTGTTCTGTACAATTAATAGTTCGTTATGTGCATTTACCAATATATTCGGCACAAATCATAATTTGTTATGTAGATAAAGCAGTTTGTTATGTACATAGACTAGTTTGCCCTGTACATATCTTAGGTTGTGCTGTGCATTTAGTAGTTTGTTCTGTACGATCAATAGTTCGTCATGTGTATTTTCCAATATATTCGGTACAAATCGTAATTTGTTATGTAGATAAAAGTGTACCAGACGAACTAGTAAATGTACATAACAAACTGCTTTATCTACATAACAAATTATGATTTGTACCGAGTATATTAGAAAATGCACATGACGAACTATTAATTGTACAGCAGAAGCTAGTGCATGCACAGCACAAACTAAGAAGCCAGGGTGCACTGAGCGGCTCAAGTCGACAGGTAGGATTAGCTGTACAATTTACCATTTTTCCTAGTACTCTTAATTTTTATAAAAGTACATGCCAATTCCTTCTAATCAAATGTGATCTTCCTGAATATCTATTACATGTATGAATATCTATTACATGTATGAATAAATATAAAACTAGTCAGTACTCCCCCCACCCCTCCCCCCAATCCCACGCCCCACTTCATCTGCATGATCAAATAAGTGTTTAGAATAATTGCCTCACAGCTGTAGGTTGACAGTAGCAATGAGTTACTGAAAATTATAAACAATACGTATCAGTATGAACAAGAGAAAATGATTTAGACCAGAATTAATAAACCAGTGCTCAATTACAGCGAACCTAGCTGCTTATTCTGCGAAATTCAGCTTTATCTGCCCAATGACGTCATTACCTACTTTAATAATTTTAGCAGAAAACACGGGAAGAATTTCTTCGGCTTACGGTGATATCTCGGTCTCTTAGCAAACAAATTAATTCTGTTCAATATCGCTACTCCTGTCATACTATTTGCTGTATGCAGAGTCATTTCTTGGAAGAAATGAGTGCGCTTTACGACCTGTCTTCGTTAGCGTAGTACCACAACAGCAGACTGCAAATGGATGTGTTTTAAAACCACTGTAGCAGTCGTTAAATATAGGATATAGCATCGATCAAGGCGACGATCTTGTAATTAGTCTAACACATCTTGTTTACCATGTTGTTCTCAATTAATTCGAAGGAAAGGCCTTAAACTTACGGAGAATGAAATATGTTAACTGTCTTCAAAATATCAAATAAATATACATGCATTAAAAAAAACTTTTATATTTTTATCGACATCTTACGTCTATAGAAAATGGCCGGACCTTAACTTTTATTTACCACACTTCACGGTATAACCATCTTCAGTATACATCTGTTCTGCAATATTACTGTATACTTGCACTTTCTAATTCCATTCCTAATGGTGATTTTTATTTTTACTCAAAATATCTACCTGATTCTTAATTCCTATATTTTGATTCCAAATTCTCGAACGAGTCTTGCTTATATTTGTTTTAATAGAAAACAAAGTTAGGAAATAATATATCTCATCCAGTGATTTGTCGTTTAATAAATCATTGTTTGGAGGAGTGCAGATGCGAAGGAATTATATCACGAGGGCGCGGCCCGAGTGATATAATAACACGCATCTGAACGACAAACAATGATTTATTCAAGAGCAAATCACTACATGAGATATATTATTTCGATTCTAGCACGTTACCAAGGATTTTTAAGTACATCTTTGACGACATTCATTAAATATTTGCCCGTTTTCAATCGGTTTCTTTTCCAGCGCGCCGCTATGCCGTTTGACGCTATGACGTAATAATTGTGACGTCAGAACAGTGATTTGTTGTATGATAATTCACTGTTTTGTGTCTTCTTTGTTTCATA
This sequence comes from Mercenaria mercenaria, assembly GCF_021730395.1. NCBI lineage: Eukaryota > Metazoa > Mollusca > Bivalvia > Venerida > Veneridae > Mercenaria > Mercenaria mercenaria. Next base: position 11,630,592 of record NC_069368.1, read on the forward strand.
GGAAAATGAATTGGATCGTGTTAGAACTTTTGGTAAAAACTAGTCAGCGGCCCGAAACTGAAAAATCTGTGTAATACATAGTACCAGTATTCAATCGGTCAGTTACGCAAAAACGACCTTTATAAGGGTCTCTTTGCATTTATATATTTTAATACCTGGTTCTCCGCTTGCCAATGCATATGCAATAGAATCTAGCTCGCACAGAAATCAAGGTAAAAAATTCCTTCATAGCATTCGAAATCTTCGGTCTTTTTCGATGATTTTAAACAAAAATCCTATCGTTAAACAGACCCGTCGAGACGGAATGGAAAAAGGTATACGTCTTTTTTCAAAGTTGAAAAAGGCATGGAAGTGACATTTAGGAACCAGATATTTTACTGATCACCATAGAACAATACAACAAATAACAGAAGATATGCCACAAATATATCGTAGACTTCAATGGAGATATACCACACTATAGGAAGGATAGATGCTGTAAAGAGGGTCATATGCAGCAGTAGTGGGGAAAATGGGAGAGGATGACAGTTAAAATTGTGTTAAATTTAAATTGCATGAAAAAAACAGACGTCTCCTATCCATTAGCAGAAAAAAACAAGCGCAAAACAATAGCTAGTTGTAATGGATATCTAACGCTGATGATATCTAACGCTGATGATATTCATTATCAAGAGCTCATTTTGTAATGTGCAATAAAACGTGGAAATAAAAGAAGTTACTATAGGTACAAATGTCGTAAGAATCGTTATTGCTATCCAATCTTAAGGTATTAGATCACTAATAGAGAACCTCCTTTTTGAAGAGAATTCAATTCCTACCATAAACCTACTTTTACTGCAATTCTTAGGGGTGCGTAGGTTCAAGCCCTACTGGGACCAATTTTTTCTCTCCTTATTTTCATTTTTTACTAGTAAGTTTTTACTTCTTTCAAGACTTATTATTGATTTTTTTGTACAAAAATGGAAAAAGATGAATCTTATAAGCGATTTCTTGGTGTTCAAAGTGAATTTACTACTTAAACAGAATGGGTAGAGTTACACATCTTTAAAAATATTGAGTTACACGCGGTGAAAGGTCTGTATTCTGCTTTCACTCTTAGATTATATATTGTGGAAGAAATTTAGGTGGGTTTTACATCTTCCCTAAGGTTATTTTTAAATGGAGTAAGCAAAATTCAAAACAGAAACACATCATTCGACCTTATTTTTTCAATGTTGAAGTATGAATTCTGTCTCATTAAATCCGTTTACTTGAGGCACCATAGAAAAAATGATATTGACATTTTTATTTTGTGTTTTATAATTGTTTACAAATAGTTTGATGTTTCTTCTATTGAAATTAATGGTAAAATGAGTTCTCTGCAAACGTTTTGGACAGTGGCTATCACTTCGAAATTTGTCTCTACTTGAGCTTGAGGAGATACCATAAGTTATTCAAAATTTATAAAAATCGGCATGGTAAAAGTTGTTTAAAATTTGCAAAATAGTGCAAAACACGGTTACCTTTCAGAATATACCAAGCAAAGGCCAGTTTGTAAACATTACTATTAGTGACCTAATACCTTAAAGGTGACTGAGTCTTGTTTATCTACTCAAGACTTTCTCATATGCAATATTATATAATAAAGTTTAAATGAAAATGGTAGTCATTCATTAAATTCTACAGACTCCCGGAATGTTACTTAAACCATAAATTGGTTTCCACAAAATTGGGCGGCGAAAACATTATTGTTATCTTGAATCGCGTGACAGTGTTGTGAGAACGTTGCCACTTGCTAAGAATCATGTTAAAGTACACCATTAGATTTCCTAGTGAAAAAAAGTAGAAAGTCGTGTTGATATTCACATTTGTATTGATTGCAAGATAATATGGCGTGCCGCCTGTAGCAGACTGGCAGAGGAATACATGACTTTTCTCTCGTTTAAACAAAATTTTGTCATGTATATAATTATGTCTAAGTATAAAAAGATGAATTGAGAATGTTATTCCAGTTTCTTACTATTAATTAACCAACAATTAAAGCTCAGAAAAGCAATATTTACAGGGAAGAGGTCAGGAACATAAATAAAGACAGAAAAAGAAACAATTCTCTGAAAAAGGAAATACTTCTAATAACTTTAAGATCAACGTCAACCGGTTTAAGCTCCCCAGTGGTGTTTTTGCCACTGGCCGTTCCAAAGCGGTGTCACTTTGTCATCATGTGTTTGCTTTCTATGCGAGTGTGTGTGTTGGCAGTGTGCACATTTGCGTGCTGTGAGTTTCGTTTTGGGGAGGCTGCGGTTTTGGGACGTAGCATTCCCTGTTTGATATTTATCCTTGTTTTTTTTTTTTTTTTTTTTTTTTTTTTTTAATGTGAATAGAATTTCTTTGAAATATAGTTTTAACATTTAAGATAATTTTTTTTCGTTTAAAAACAAAACTTAATGTCAGAGTTACACTAGATCTAATACAGAACATAAATTTGAACCATATTTATTTGAGATGTTGGTCTATCGATAAGCGTAAAATGTATATGACAACATCCTATGCGTAATGACTAACACTTCTATAATTTTACTAGTTATGTAACTTAATAATTCATATTCCCACTAAATGTAGGTTGAGCAAATTCACTGATTTTGTTGTCTGTTCCATTTTTTTTCAATTCTGACACGACCCGATTTGTTTTCCTACAGAAAAATAAGGCAGAAATGGTGAGTTATTGTGCTACGAATCATTTTTGTACGTCACAATTATTGCGTCATCGCATCAAACGATAAAGCGCTCGCTGGAAAAGAAAACCGCACAAAATAGGCAATTTTGAATGTCCTCATAAGAATATATAAAAAATCCTCGATATCGTGTTAGAGATACATTATCTCAAATAGTAATTTTCTGTTGAATAGAATCGTTGTTTGTCATTCAAATGCTTTTTATTATATCACTCAGGCTTCACCCTTGTAACATAATACCTTCGCATCTGAACTGTAAACAATGATTTTATTCAACGACAAATGTAGGCCCCTATTATTTTTTAAGTAACATGACAATCAACTAAGGATCTACAGAGAAAAGAGGCTGGAAATCAACTAGGCAGCTCGATTACTCTCTTCGAAGATCAGTTTATAGAAATTTGAGTTCTTCAAAGAGCATCGATAAAACACTTATCCCCCTTGATGATCAGAAATTATCTGCCATTTTCAGGAAAGGCGAAGCAGCTTAGAGTTATATAGTCTGACAACAGACTAGAGACCCCCCATGTATGAATATCTATTACATTTATGAATAAATATAAAAGTAGTCAGTACTTCTGCAACACCCTCCCCTCCCCTCCCCCACCCCCCGCCCCTTTAAAAAGATCTAAATTAGAAAAAAAGTCTACTATTTCTAGCTCTGATTTCCTATGTTTGGGAAGAAAAAGTGGTATAATTATACAAAATACGCTATAACTACACTAGTGCGTACAAAGAAGAAGAAGAAGAAGAAGATTATACAAAGAGTTGAATAGGCTCTGGAGTTATCTCCTGTGAAAAAAACAACAACAAGCAACAGCAATAAAAGGTTTAAGTACAAACTAAGAATTGTAACTAGACTTTTTCGATGCTTCCTATCAAGCTGTACACGCCAGTTTCAGAAAAGAAATAAGATGACCAATTACCTTTTTGAAAATAAGATATCCCAAAGAATGACCAGCATCCAGGCATATTCATTACTATCCCTATGGATTGATCAGTTCCTTTCCTAAGTGAATCACAACCACAAAAATAATCCCAGACAAAAACAGATCAGTTGTTTCCCTTGATAATCAGTTTATTCCCTTGACACTGAAGCAGAGTGGACTGAAAACCCAAGTATATAATTAAGTGATCATGAAAACCAAATACCACATTGCCAGGTACCTGCCAGTAATGTTTTCGTTTATGATATATTTTACTACTTATTGTTCTTTTACATAAGACCACCAAAACATCTAACATAATCAAATACGCCACACCAAACAGAAAGATTGAAAATATTCCTACAGTTTAAAAAAAAACAAGCATTTTGGAAAACAAGTATTAAAGAATGCAAGCAAACCTTTAATGTGAAAGATATCCAGCGGCCATCTTTTACTAGATTATTTTACTTCAAGTGTAGAAAACTGAAATGTCCTCATTAAATGTACATAGCTTTAAAAATATACAAATTAACTCTGTGTGTAGAGCTAAAGTAGACACAATGGTCCACTGTCTGACTAAGAAACCTTGGGCCGTGAGTTACAGCCCCCGCTTCTCCAACTAAAATACTAAAATTTGGATAAGTCTCGTGTATGGGTGCTTTACACCTGGCACGCTAAAGAACCACGAAAGCTTCTGGAATTGGAGCGTCTTCAGTATTTTGCACTATCCTCCTACTAACATTACTAACAGTATTCTGGAGGAGTCGCCCGAATGGGTTACCGGTGGCGACTATAAGTAAGCTTATACACAAACAAAGAGATGCCTTCGTAATTAACTTTATGCCGTAAAGGCAGCTGACTCTTAGAAATTTCCAGCCCATATTTATACTGTAGTTAGTTTTTATACATACTTTAAGTGTGTACTATTTTTAACCTAATGCATCGTACTGTTTATACACAGAAACTTGTTAATTTCATATTTATATAAAATATATTTTATGTTTGTTCACATTTCAAGAATTCACTTTCTGTCTAATATACCATTAATAAGTCAGCCAGTCAATCAGTCAATCAGTCAGTCAATCGGAATCATTTGCTGCTAACGTTACGTTATTATTCTGATTGCTTTTTTCAACGTGACAGTTTCAGGGTAGCCAACCCACGTGACTTCGGCATTATACACAAGTAAATAACTCGATTCAGGTTATTCCTTATATCCTTTTTATTACTTGACGGATTTTAATCAGATCAAATTTGCCGAAGACTGGAAAACGAGTTATTTCTTCGGCACAAAACGTCTGACATAAATTTTCAATACTTTCTCTAAACACTTCGCCCAAATTCAAGTGTGTACGTTGCCTACATATTTGGTCTATGAAAAAAAAAACACTTTTGGGCACAGAGTTTTAGAAAAGTATTGAGAACATCTAGCAGACGATTTTTGTCCAATGAAGCAACTGTTTTCCTGTCTTCGAGCTTTTTATATTATCAAAATCAGTCAAGTAATAAAGAAATTATAAGTAAAAGTGTTACCTGAATAGAGCGATTTTCCCCGCGTGTACAATACCGAAAAGTCACATGGGTTGACCACCCTGAGTTTAGTGATGGACATTCTTCATCTTCAAATCAAAATTGTTATGGCGAATTCATAAATACTTCAACATAAGACGTTACTGTTAAGGAAAAATTAAGTAAAAGCAATTTTTTTTAATATATTTTCACTGTGATGAAAAGGTGAACCAGTCTCTTTTACTTGTATTCATCGTTAACTATTTACCTATTCGAAAATTCCCTTATATACCCTTTCTGATTTTTTTCACACTGTTATTACTTAAAGAAATATTGTAGCATGCAGACTTAATAATACGCCCAGACTTCAATGATGGAATAAACAACATATTACAGTTTGTATGACTTTTTGAAAATATTGATGTCTGGTTCTTGCTTTTAAAAATTTCTTTTCAAGACTCAAATTATAATTTTTCAGCAGCACTGCAGCCTCTAATGTTATATCAAATTTATCATAGTGTAGAATGCAGTCGTCTGGCACAGTCTTCTTTAGTCTTTAATTCATTTAAGTTCATTTGCACAGTTGGTAAGATATGGTCTAACGGGAGTAAATTGAGACAATCTCACAGTTTCGTCGGGGCTTTGAGGTACATAGGTTAAATTATTAAGACTGGGATCGAGGTAGGCAGAGGTTGATCAAAATGTATCAGGATGTTTGATATATACTTGCAATAATTTCTTTGAAAATTTTGTCATGCATATATCAAAAGACTATGATATATGCCAGGAAATAAAAACGTCGCCGTTCTTAATAAGAGTGCAATTAGTCATACCTTTATTTCCTTAATAAGAATCCTGGTCATCGCTTGTAATGCGTCACTTCTGCACGCGATTCGCGAATAAACCGAAAGACAACAAATAGCTAGAATTCCGCAGAAAAAATGTCCGTCAATATATATTTCTTACATTTTAGTCAGACACTCAGAAACTGAACAGGTTTCTTTTCATAAAAAGCTTTAAGAATATAGATCGATTTTTATATCTAGGAAATACATTTATCCTTCCATTTGACTTTACTCCATATCCACCTTGAATGGGTCATATATAATACCTACACAGTATATCCAATATTCTCAACGAATTCCAGAAAATCGCAAGAAACTGTTGAAAAAGCACAGAGAAAAGAACTGATATCTTTGAAAATTGAAGTTGGCAATTAAGATTCAATGTTGAGAAACGTAAAACTGTGCTGTAAAAACCGCCGAGTGTATCTGTTAGAAGGAATGTTACACAGAGATAAGAAACCTCTTTCTTTAATTTACCGTAATGTTCACCAAGTCTGTTCGCACCTGTACATGACTATAAGTTCTTACTGCGCTGCAGATCAATAACGGAATTATTTGCATCTTTTTTCTATATTCCAATTCATCAGCTTATTCCTTAATTCTTAATGAACACGTGTATAAAATGCATTTTCTACTTTTTTAATTTCATAAACAGAGCTTTTTTTTGCATAACTTCGTCGATGTTATATCTTTCTGAAAATAAATCGGCCGATTTGAGATTAATTTTGGTCCGTTTCTGGAGCTTTATCTTTTTTTTTCAATTCCTGCCTTTTTAATCCATACTTTTGGAACAAAGAAAAGACAATTTTGTTTAGGTGTTCAAAATGTTTCAAAAATACACAAAAGCGCTGCACCAATTAGAAATAACATGTAATATTTGCATAATATAAACCAGTCTGTTTTTTAACCTTATATAATGTATGTTTTGTTCATAGAAGAAATACCACTAACATACAAGGCAATATATATATATATATAAACGGATAAACAAAAAACAAGTCGAAAAATAGGGGCACCGCCTTGAGAAGGTCAGTAAACAATGAACAGGAAATTAGGGTTTTAAACGCGAATGGGGCTTTGCTTGGAACTTAAATTTTTTCTCCTGACTTTCTTTTTGCGAATTCATGTACGTCAGTAAGTTCGATACATCTACCGCTCCTTAATGCTACCCACCTTTCATGTGACACATTGTAGAATGAATATCTAATTACTACGAATTGTTTTCACTATGTTAAAGCCTCAGAAATCTTCACTTTTTTAATGCTTTAAAGAGTCACATAGCGCAATTACAATGAACAATCTGTTGTAAACATTATTTGGTTTACGCAATGAGGTAAGTTTTATAAATTTAAAGATATCCATTACCCCTCTTTCGCTAAAAACTTATTAATCTTTTGAGATTTTCGTCAAATGTAGAACGTATTTCACTTTACTTAATATATAGATTAATTCTGTATGTAGACCTACATAATTAAAGGTCATGTAGTAACAATCAATCATTAAAAGAACTTCCAGTTTTTAGAAGTAGTCCATATTTATACTACGTTTAACTATAAGTATGTAATATGTTTAAGTACTGTTAGATTATAGGTACGTTTATATACGTTTATAGGTATGTTTATATACATTGTATGTAGTAATTATTCACATTTTCAAATAGAGACGGATTTGGGTTTAGTATTCCTTTAAACCTGTCATGCTTCAATTATAATAAATAGAAATATTTTTTTTATATACAAAATGTTTTGTAAAATGATTCACAAAAAATCAGCTTGTATTTTTACCTTCAACATAATTGGCTTCAATTTTCTATAAAGTCTTTCAGTTTTCCTTCCACTCTGTTTTTTTTTGTGGATTGAACAGACTAAAATCATGTGATGGCTTTATTACACTCCTATGACGTCAATCATGTGGCATGTGATAAACTAATATACGCAATTACGCCAATGGGTAATAGACACTTTAGTAAAGATCACTACTTTCATGTCCCCGTCATATGTATTTTTAAACAATCACCTACGACCACAAATATAATGATAAGTATAATCAACAGTTCTACTGCTGTTGCTTTAGAACATGTACGGTACTTCCTAGGATCAGTGCGTATGAAAATCTAGTTTAAATGAAACTATGAAAACAATGAATATTATCTAGTAAGAAAATCAGTATGTTTTAATGTAGATTAAAAACAGGCAGGCAAATATGTCCCAATATTTAGTTTAAACACTATATTATTGACATACAACTTGCATTTGTTAATATCGATATAGGCACTGAACAGGAAGCACTAAGGGTATTTTTCAAACTCTCTTCTTTGAGTAAACACAAGACAATCTGCATGAAAGTCCACTATCATGCTGGACGACTGTGAAATATTTGAGCGTATTACATATATTTTAAGCTTTTGAGTTATGTAAGACATGTTAGATATAGGTTTTCCGTAACGGAAGGTATAATAACGCGGGCCTACATTATCAAATGAATCTGAAACAATCAAATCTTATCTCATACCAGCAGGTTGGCATTGACGTTTTACTTTGACTTCTACTATATTTGTTTGTAACTCACTTTGTAACAACTCATTTGTATATCACGGAGAGTTAGATGCGACATAGGCCGTTTATATTGCTGGAAATAGTGACAGAACCTCAAACTAATTCCAACATAAAATTCTATTGATTTTGTTCCTTATGCCTACTGAAAAAAGTCTTCAAAAGAAATCAAAGCCAAACTCTGAACTCATGTGATATTCAAGGACAGCTTCCTTCAGATTTTAACTTAACAAAGTATTGCAAATTTATCTATAATGAAATTAATAAAACGAAATAATAGTATATTTCTTTATTCACATGCATGTATTACACCATAAAGCAGTTCAAGAATCATTTTATAAAGAACTGCTGTGTTTATGAATTACAGACAAATATTGATGTTATCAAGTACCCAACCCATCTGCAGTAACACACTGAATTCATGTTTGCTTTACGAATCAACTATGAATGTTTTCTTTTCTTGTTTCTGACTTTGAGATACACATGTTTGGTGTTCAATCCCCTTTAACGCTTTAATGCCGATCACTTTGTTTTAGAAATATGTATTGGAATTTCTATGTTCTGACATTTGACACCTATGTTCTGAATTTTGACATCCAGCACTTTTTGACACTAAATGTAGTCATCAGTACTTGCCAGATATCTTAAGATATCTTTTATTTCTGTTTTTTTTTCTGATATTCAAAGCAGACGTTTATGCTACAGTATACAGATAGTGGACAGTAACAGTCACATTACATAACAGACGTTACTTCACAATTCCAATATGCAATATCTCAGAAATGTGCCATGATGTTTTGAGGACTTTTTGTCTGTGTTTCATTTCCTTACATACTACTTATGCAACGCCAACAAGTTTATGTTGGAAATAGTTCAGCCCCAAAAGTTAAAATGACCAGCCGGATAGGGAGATGAAAGAATAGGTTTTAGGTAGGAAAGTAATAAATAAAATTTGCAATATGTTCTATATTACATAAAATCTTCTCAGAGCTGTCAAACATAGCCTGGACCATTTACAAAAGTACTAATCTTATGTCCATAAATGACCTTTGGATTACAAAACGAAGGGGTCCTTTATCTTCAAAAACAGCTTTTTGTCTTACATGTCAGTACAATGTTCTTTATGGAATTTCTTTCAATGTGACAGCTGAAATATATATACATAGAACATGAAAATGCCATATTGTAACTGGGGAAAGTTTTATGATTTCTTTCATTCCACCATTACCTTAAGTGTTGCCTGCTTAGTACTTTAACACCCCTAGCAAAAACGTGACTGTGCTTTTATTAAAACAGGACAAATGGGATGTGGTGAGCATCTAATTTCGGCAGATGGAATGAGCGTAATATTCACATTTTTCTAGTACTGATATTAGGAATTATCTGTCAGTTTCTCTTCTTCTGTATACAAAAACAAAATCATTAGAATAATTGTCCCAAAGCAGCCCTCTGACAACTTACGACGAGACATAAATTAATCAATTACAGAAAGATACAAATGCATAACGCATCATTATGTACCGCAGAACATATTTTGACGCAGAATTAATAAATCTCGTAATCACGCTGCCACTGTTCTATTACAGGACATATAGCCGCTTATTCCGAGACTTTCATAGCATCCATGAAACTCAGCTTTATCTGCCCAATGACGTCATTACCTACTTTCGTTGGCTTACGATGATAGCTCTGTCTCAAAGCAAACAAATCATTTCTGTTACTAAATGCAGAGTCATTTCTTGTCAGAAACAATTTTGTTTAAGATCTGTATCCGTTAGCTAAGTCCCTCATTAGCTGACTGCAATTGGATGTGATGTAAAATCCTCAGTGGTAGTTGATACAGGATTCAACATTGATCAAGGCGATGATCTTAAAATAAGTTCTACATACCTTGTTGACAATGCTGTTCTCACTTTCTTGTTTAGGAACAGAGAAATGAAATATGGTTTTGTCTTTCAAAGTTAGAATAAATGCACGTGTGCATTTGGTAAAACGAATGTTTTAATGCACGTTTTACGTCTATGCAAAGCGGCTAGATTTACAATTTGTAACCCCCTTCTTTTCCTTAATTTATATTCAAGTATCACAGTTTTTTCTTAATTCTTTACTAAGTTATTGCTATCCAGACTTAAAGGTGAATGAATCTTGTTTATTTACTTAAGACTGTCTCATACGCAATATTATATAATAAAGTTTAAATAAAAATGGTAACCATTCATTTAAATCTGACAGACTTCTGGAATGTTACTTAAACCACAAATTGACAGTGTTGTGAGAACGTTGCCACTTGCTCAGAATCATGTTAAACTAAACCATTGGATTTCCTAGTGAAAAAGGTAGGAAGTCGTGTTGATATTCACATTTGTATTGATTGCAAGATAATATGGCGTGCCGCCTGTAGCAGACTGGCAGAGGAATACATGACTTTTCTCTTGTTTAAACAAAATTTGATCATGTATAGAATGTCTAAGTATAAAAGATGAATTAAAATATGTTATTCCAGTTTCTTATTACCAATTAACCAACAATTAAAGCTCAGAAAAGCAATGTTTACAGGAAAGAGGCCAGGAACATAAATAAGGACAGAAAAAACAAACAATTCCCTGAGAAAGGAATACTTCTAATAACTTTAAGATCAACTTCAAAATGTCGTAAATATGATTTCTTTGAAATATAGTTTTAACATTTAAGATAAATTTTTGTTCAAAAACATATCTTAATGTCAGAGTTACACTAATACATTTTTATTTGAAATGTTGTTATATCGATAAGCGTAACATGTAGATATCTATATGAAAACATCCTATGCGTAATGACTAACTCTTCTATCATTATTAATAGTTATGGAACTTATTTATTCTTATTCTTACAAAATGTAGGTTGAGCAAATTCACTGAATTTGTTTTCTGTCTGGTCAGTTCCTTTCCTTTATTTTTCCATTCTAACACGAGCCGATTTGTTTTCCTATATAAAGAATGCCGACACTGTAGTTATTTTGCTATGAATCATTTTTATACGTTGCTATTATTGCGTCATAGCGTCAAACGAAAAAGCGCTCGCTGGAAAAGAAAACCGCACAAAACAGGCAAATATTTGATGAATGTCGTCAATGCCACTAAGAATTAATTTGTTTATAATACGTTATTTTGATTCATATCTTTCAATTCACTGTTTACGTAGATCTACTTCGGATTAAGTTTTACATTGTTATGTTAGAGGAACATAATATGTTAAACTGGCTATAGCCAAATATGTTATCCTCTTTAAATAAAGTTATTATTATTATTATTATCATTATTATTATTATTATTATTATTAAAGAAGCATATAAAAATCCTTGATATCGTGTTAGAGATACAATTTCTCAAATAGTGATTTTCTGTTAAAGAGAACCGTTGTTTGTCGTTCAGAACACTGGCACCAGGACAGAAAGAAAATGCAACTGTACATGTTATACCTTACCCCTATATATACTATAAGAATCATGGTCATGAACGGGAAAGTGCACTAACCCATTTCAATCGTACATTTCTCACCTAAAACGCGCACCTCGGTGAATGGGTACAAAGCATATAGAAAAGGCGGTAATTTATCCTCCATCGTGCACCAATCACATTGTCTCAATATTTCATATTGCAGAGACACTCCACATATTTTATGCTTTCGTCAACGTTACAGAAAAAGCTTGCGTGAACTTCCCTGATGAACATGCGGTCTAGAGATCACAGCAGTGTGCACATGTTAAGCGAAATGTCAACAAACAATCAAAGCCTTGAGATGTCTGATGGTTGCGGGTTTTGCTAGAGTTATTTTCATTTTAAATGCCAATCTATAAATATACATGTATAAGAAACAAATACTAATGTGCCTCATATCTAAGATAAACTCTGCCTGACCTTACATGAACAGCTGGAAGTCAGTAATGTAACCATGGGCTGGAATACCTAATCAATGACAGATCTTATATAATCTAAATGGCCAGTGTGAATGGATAGAGGATGAATAAGAACTGCTTGATCATTGATAATTCATCCGCATTGTTCATGAATGGGACTACTTTGTGTAGCACATGAACCAATTTCTTTTGGATGTGATTTGGAATCAAATAAAGATGCTACATGATTGTCAGAAATACACTTAACTTTGGTAGCGGGATAAACCCGCAACCAAAAACAGAATGTAAAATATTCACAGTTTTACAATAAAATTCGAAATTATGAATGAAATTCATTTGAGAGAAATGATTTTGAATTTGAAGTAATACACTGGTATACATCTGTACAGTTTATTTAATTCATATTGCACATTTATGTGCATACACATGTAGTTAAATGACGACTGACATACATTTTCACATCAACCAATCAGAATAGGTTTGTAATCTAGACCGGAACTTCACCAGGGAAGTTCAACTAAGTTTTTTCTATACGTTGAGAAAACTATAAACCATGCGTTGTTTCCGTAAGATAAGAAGTATTGAAGAAACGTGACCGGTACACGATGGAAGATAAATTACCACTTGTTCAATATCCATGATGCACATTTACCGAACTGTGCGTTTTCGGTACGAAATGCGCAATTGAAATGGGTTAGTATATGTTCCCGTTCATGACCATGTTCTTATAGTATTCCTACGGGTAGGACATAACATATACAGATGCATTTTCTTTCTGGTCTGGTGCCAGTGGTTCAGAAGCGTATTGTTATATCGCTCATGCTTTGCCTTTGAGACATAATACCTTCGCATCTGAACTGCAAACAATAGTATCAATTACCTTTTCGAAACTAAGACAACTCAAAGAAAGGCCGGCAACCAGGCATATCCATTACTATCCTTAGGGATCGATCAGTTCCTTTCCTAAATGAATCACAACAGCCACAAAAATGCAGATCAGTTCTTTCCCCTGATAATCCGTTTATTCCCTTGACACTGAACCAGGCTGGACTAAAAACCCAAGTATATAATTAAGTGATCATGAAAACCAAATACCACATTGCCAAGTACATGCCAGTAATGTTTTCGTTTATGATATACTTTACTTCTTATTGTAATTTTACAGGAGACCACCAAAACATCTAACATAATCAAATACGCCAGATTGAAAATATTCCTAGCTTTTTGGAAAACAAGTATTTAAGAATGCAAGCAAACCTTTAATATGAAACTTCTTTCACTAGATTAGTTTACTTCAGGTGTAGAAAATTCTCATTAAATGTATCGGAATATATTTTGTGTTTGTTCATATTTTCAAGAATTAACTTTTTGTCTAGTATACCATCAATCAATCAATCAGTCAGTCAGTCAGTCAGTCAGTCAGTCAGCCCGTCCATCCATCCATCCATCCATCCATCCATCCATCCATCAATGCACCCATCCATCCATCCATCCATCCATCCATCCATCAATCAATCAATCAATCAATCAATTGGAATTATTTGCTGCTTACTTTACGTTTCCATTCTGGTGCTTTTTTCAACGTGACAGTTGCAGCCAACGCACGTGACTTTTCGGTAATGTACGCTTGTGAAAAAAAAAAACCTCGATTCAGGAAACATTTTTGCTTATATCTTTTTTATTATTCGACGGCTTTTAATCAGATAAACGAAGACTGGAAAACAAGTGCTTTCTCCATCACAAAACGTCTGCCACACATTCTCAATACTTTCAAATCTTTCTCCAAATACTTCGCCGAAATCTGGGATCGAAGTAGAAAGTGATTGATCCAGGTGTTCGACATATCAATGTTTGATATATATACATGCAATAATTTCTTGGAAAAATTTGGCATGTATTTATATAAAGACTATGATATGTGCAGTCAATAATATATGCCAGGAAAAAAAAGTAGCCGTACTTTATAAGAGTGCAATTTGTCATACCTTTATTTCCTTAATAAGAATCCTGGCCACCGCTTGTAATGCGTCACTTCTGCACGCGATTCGCGAATAAACCGAAAGACAACAATTAACTAGAATTCCGCAGAAAAAATGTTCGTCAATATATATTCCTTATATTTTAGTCAGACACTCAGAAACTGAACAGGTTCCTTCTCATAAAAAAGCTTTAAGAATATAGATCGATTCTTATAGCTAGGAAATGCATTTATCCTTCCATTTGACTTTACGTCCATATCCACCTTGAATGGGTCATATTATAATACCTATACATAGTACTCGTATATCCAATATCCTCGATGAATTCCAGAAAATCGCAAGAAAATGCTGAAAAAGGACAGAGAAAAGAACTGATATCTTTGAAAATTGAAGTTGGCAATTAAGATTCAATGTTGAGAAATGTAAAACTGTGCTGTAAAAACAGCCGAATGTATCTGTTTGAAGGAATGTTACACAGAGAAAAGAAACCTCTTTCTTTTATTTACCGTAATGTTCACCAAGTCTGTTCGCACCTGTGCATGACTATACGTTCTTACTGCGCTGCAGATCAATAACGGAATTATTTGCAATTTTCTATATTTCAATTTCATCAGTTGATTCCTTAATTCTTAATGAACAAATGTATAAAAGGCATATTCTACTTCCTTATTTTATAACAAAACTTTTTTTTTTACATAACTTCGTCGATGTTATACCTTTCTGAACATAAATCAGGAGATTTGATATAAATTTTGGTCCGTTTCTGGAGCTTGATCTTTTTCTTCAACTCTTGAAACAAAGGAATGGTATTTTCATTAAGGTATTCAAAATGTTTCAAAAATACACAAAAGAGCTGCACCGATTAGAAATAACAAGTAGTATTCGCACAATATAAACCAGTCTATTTTAAAACTTTATAAAAGCGTGTGTTTTGTTCATAGGAGATAACTCCTAAACCTATTCATTTGTTTTTAATTATGGACAATTTCTTATAAAAAAGAAAGGTAATCAGAACTAAAGGGCATATGTTGAGATGGTTAACGCGAAAATGCAGAAAAATAGAAAAAGAAACAGTCTTTTAACAATATTAGAAAAGATTACCTAGTCGGTAGCCAGACTAAACATGAATTTGTATCTTCATTTTCAACTTAACTGAAGGTAGGGCCTAATCATGTGCCCTGTATTGTGTAACACATATTGAAAGGTACGAACAGACTCTTCCCCATAAGCACTGAGCACAGCAAACACAACCAGAACAGCACATCACAACGAAGGCCAATTACATATAGAAACTGTAGTGGAAATATAAAAAATACGAGTTGTTTCAAATATAGACCTACATAACTAAAGGTCATGCCATAACATCAATCATTAAAAGAACTTCCAGTTTTTAGCATTTATACTACGTTTAACTATAAGTATGGTTAACTTAAGTATTAGTACTGTTAATATATAGGTATTGTTAATTTTACGTTTATATAAGTTGTATGTAGTAATTAATAATATTTTCAAATAATAAAGGCTTTGGGTTTAGTATTCCTTTAACCCCGTCATGCTTCAATTACAATAAATGGAAATAATTCTTTGATTTAAAATGTTTTGTAAAATTGATTCAAAAAATAAAAATCAAGTTTTTTTTTTTACTTTCAACGTAATTGGCTTCAAGTTTCTATAAAGCATTTCATTTTTCTTTCCACTCTCCTTTTCGTGGATTGAACAGACTAAAATCATGTGATAGCTTTCTTACACTCCAATGACGTCAAGCATGTGGCATGTGATAAACTAATATACGCAATTACGCCAATGGGTAATAGATATTTTAATAAAGATCACTACTTATTCATTTCGCCGTCATATGTATTTTTAAACAATCACCTACAAAAAATATAATGTAAAGTAATCAACAGTTCTACTGCTGTTGCTTTAGAACATCTACGGTACTTCCTAGGATCAGTGCGTATGAAAATCTAGATTAAATGAAACTATGAAAAAATAAATATTATCTATTATGAAATCAGTATGTTTTAATGTAGATTAAAACAGGCAAGCAAGTATATCCCAGGATTTAGTTTAAACACCATTTCATTAATCTACAAGGTTTATTTTAAACACTATAGTATTAACAAACAACTTGCATTTGTTAATATCAACGTAGGCACGGAACACGAAACACTAAGGTTATTTTGAAACTCTCCTGTTTTGAGTAAACACAAGACAACCTGCAATGAAAGTCCACTATCATGCTGGACGACAGACTTACTATGAAATATTTGAGCGTTTTAAATGTTTTAAGCTTTTGAGTTATGTAAAACATGTTAGATACAGATTTTAGGTATAATAACGTAGGCCCAAATTATCAAATGAATCTGAAACAATCAAATCTCAAACTTTCAAAACATCCAAGCAGGTTGGCATTGACGTTTTACTCTTACCTCTACTATATTTGTTTGTAACTCCCTTTGTGGCAACTCATTTGTATATCACGGACAGTCAGACGCGACATAGGCCGGTTATATTACTAGAAATAGTGACCTCAAACTTATTCCAGCATAAAGTTTTATTGATTATTCATAATCTTTATTTCCTTATGCAATACAGAAAAAGTCTCAAAAGAAATCCCAGGCAAACTCTAAAAATCAGTGATTCTCAAGCATAGCTTCCTTTAGATTTTACCTAAACAAAGTATTGCAAATTTATCTACAATGAAATTAATCAAACGAAATAATTAAATTAATCAAACGAAATAATTAAATTAATTAAACGAAATAATAGCATATTTCTTTGTTCACATGCATGCATTACATTATAAAGCAGTTCAAGAGACTTTAACTGTTTATGAATTTTGTGCAAATATTGATGTTATCAATGTTACAATGTATTAAGTACCCCACCCATCTGCAGTAACATACTGAATTCATTTTTGTTTTACGAATCCCCAATGAATGTATTTTTCCTTGTTTTCTGACTTTGGTTTAAACAATATTTATTTTCCAAATATGTATAATACAATCATAGATGAATGAATAGGATTGAGGAGTAAGCTAAAAGCTTTTATCAAAACCTCTTTCCTGACTTTGAGATGCACATGTTTGGTGTTCAACTCTTTTTAACCCTTTAATGCCGATGTCTTTGTTTTAGAAATATGTATTGGAAGTTCTATGTTCTGAATTTGACTCCTATGTTCCAAATTTGGACACCCAACGTTTCTTGACAAAGATGGTTAAATACTAAATTTAGTCTATTAGCACTTGCCAGAAATCTTAAAATATCTTTTATTTCTGATTTTTTTTCTGAAATTCAAAGCACATATTTATGCTATAGTTTACAAATAAGTGGAAAAAACAATATATGATACACAGTAACGGTCACAATACATAACAGACGTTACTTCCAAATTGCAATATGCAGTATCTCAGAAATGTGCTATGATATTTTTTAGGACTGTTTGTCTGTGTTTCATTTCCTTACAAACTGCTTATGCAACGACAACAAGTTTATGTTTGAATTAGTTCAACCCCAAAAGTTAAAATGACCAGCCTAACAGGCAAATACAGTCAACATAATGGATAGAGAGATGAAATAATAGGTTTTAGGAAAGAAAGTAATAAATAAAATTTGCGATATGTTCTATATTAAATAAACAATCTTTTCAGAGCTGTCAAACATAGCTTGGACCATTTACAGAAGTACTGATCTTATGTCCTTAAATCAACTTACAAAACGAAGGGGTCATGCGTCTTTTAAGACAGCTTTTTGTCTTACATGTCAATACTGTATGGAATTTCTTTCAAAGTGATAGCTGAAATATGGGTACGGGCACGTGCATAATAATATTTGGTTACATTTCAATAAATGCAAAAACAATCTACATACCAAAATGCCAAGTATAGGTTCACAATGAACTTAAAGCAGAGAACTGGCTTACATAGAACATGTTGAAAATGCCATATTATAACGGGGGAATTTTTTATGACTTTTATTATTCCTCCGTTACAGAAAGTGCTGCATGATTATTAACCTTTAGCCTGCTGGCGGCAAGAGATTCTGCCTTTGCGACCAGTGCAGACCAAGATCAGCCTGCACATCATGGCCTGCACTGTTCGCTATTCAGTCAGTAAATTTTCAGTAAACAGCCCTTCGAATAATAAATGGTAATGTCCAAATTGAATGATAGAGCAGTCTATTTTAGATATTTAGCAGGTTAAGGGCTAAACACTTCTTACGAAAAAGTGACAGTGCTTTTATTAAAACAGGGATGTTATGAGCGGCTAATTTCGGCAGATGAAATGAGCGTAGTATTCACTTTGTTTCTAGTACTTATATTGAGAAATATCTGTCACGTTCTCTTCTTCTATTTCCTAAAACTAAATGATTACTGGTACTCATGATGAACTCGGACAGATGATAAGTCGACCGCCTTCGAATTATTCGATTGCATTTGGTTATTTATATACTGTAATTGAACATGCCGTCTAATAGCAACCACTTACAACGCAAACGGATGTAAACAAAACCAAAATTGGTAAATATTCTGTGTAAATAAATGACTTACATTTATCTGTTTAAAAATATTTATCCAAAATTACTGCAGAAGAGGATATCTTTTTTATGCATGCTCACTGTCAACACATGAAGGCCTGACATTGGGTCACTTTTCATTACTTGATCCGGAATGACTGTTGCAGCTTTTTCGGGAAAGTTTCAATAAAACTATGGAGAAAATTTTGTAAATGACAAAGTAGTCGAATTTATGATCAGTCAACGTTTGTACAGTCCCCATTTTACATACCTCTTTCAGGGCAACATTTCGTGTGACTTTGCTTACTAAATATAAATTTCAATATGTCATTTTTTCAGCAAATGTTAAGCTTTTTTATACAAACCATTGATAACAATTTGCGGGGGGCGGGGGGGGGGGGGGGGGGGGGAATGTTACAGGTAAAAAAACTCATTTTCTGTCTGAGTTTATCATCAGAACCAGTAGAATAATTGTCCCAAAGCAGCCGTCTGACAGCTTACGACGAGACATAAACTAATCAATTACAGAAAGATACAAATGCATAACGCATCATTATGCACCGCAGAAAATATTTTGACGCAGAATTAATAAATCTCGTAATCACACTGCCACTGTACAATTACAGGACATATAGCCGCTTATTCCGAGACTCACTGTCCCGTGTCTTTGGAACATGGTGGGGGTAAGAGTGAGGTTGGGTGCGCACCATAAACCGGTTTAAGCTCTCCAGTGGTGTTTTTGCCACTGACCGTTCCAAGGCGGTGCCCCACTGTGTTCCTTTGTTTGTTCGTTTTGTCCTGATGTGTTGCTTTGTGTGTGTGTGTGTGTGTGTGTGTGTGTGGTGCACGCGTCTGCGTTCTGTGGGTTTCGTTTTGAGGAGGCTGCGTTTTTGGTGCGTGGCATTCCCTGTTTGATATTTGTCTTTGTTTTTCCTTTAATCATAGCATCCATGAAACTCAGCTTTATCTGCCCAATGACGTCATTACCTACTTTCGTTGGCTTACGATGATAGCTTTGTCTCAAAGCAAACAAATCATTTCTGTTACTAAATGCAGAGTCATTTCTTGTCAGAAACAAGTTTGTTTAAGATCTGTATCCGTTTGCTAAGTCCCTCATTAGCTGACTGCAAATGGATGTGATGTAAAAACTTAGATATACTAGGATCCAACATTGATCAAGGCGATAATCTTATAATAAGTTCTACATACATTGTTAACAATGCTGTTCTCACTTTCTTGTTTAGGAACAGACAAATGAAATATGGTTTTGTCTTCCAAAGATAGAATTAATGCACGTGTGCATCTGGTAAAACGAATATTTAATGCACTTTTTACGTCTTTGCAAAGCGGCTAGACTTGCAATTTGTAACCCCCTTCTTTTCTTTAATCTATATTCAAGTATCACAGTTTTTTAATTCTTTGCTAACTTACTGCTATTCAAACTTAAGGGTTACTGAGTCTTGTTTATCTTGTTTAGACTGTCTCTTATGCAATATTATATAACAAAGTTTAAATGAAAATGGTAGCCATTCATTCAAATGTGACAGACAACCGGAATGTTACTTAAACCACAAATTGGGTTGCACAAAGTAGGGCGGGGAAAGCAATTTTATTATCTTGAATCACGTGACAGTGTTGTGAGAACGTTGCCACTTGCTCAGAATCATGTTAAAGTACACAATTGGATTTCCTAGTGAAAAAAGTAGAAAGTCGTGTTGATATTTCCATTTGTATTGATTGCGAGATAGGATGGCGTGCCGCCTGTAGCAGACTCGCAGAGGAATACATGACTTTTCTCTCGTTTAAACAAAATTTCAATGTCATGTATATGTCTAAGTATAAAAGATGAATTAAGAATGTTATTCCAGTTTCTCATTACCAATTAACCAACAATTAAAGCTCAGAAAAGCAGTATTTACAGGGAAGATGTCAGGAACATAAATAAGGACAGAAAAAGAAACAATTCTCTGAGAAAGAAAATACTTCTATTAACTTTAAGATCAACTTCGAAATGTGATAAATATGATTTCTTTGAAATATAGTTTTAACATTTAAGATAACATTTTCGTTCAAAAACATATCTTAATGTCAGAGTTACACTAATACATTTTATTACAAATGTTGATATATCGATAAGCGTAACATGTAGATATCTATATGAAAACACCCTATGCGTAATGACTAACTCTTCTATCATTTTTACTAGTTACGGAACTTAATAATTCGTATTCTTACTAAATGTAGGTTGTGCAAATTAACTGAATTTGTTGTCTGTTTGGTCAGATCCTTTCCTTTATTTTTCAGTTCTAACACGATCCGATTTGTTTTTCCTATACAAACAAAGAAGGCCGAAACTGTGAGTTATTGTGCTATGAATCAGTTTTTGTACGTCACAATTATTGCGTCATAGCGTCAAACGAAAAAGCGCTCGGTGGAAAAGAAAACCGCTAAAAACAGGTAAATATTTGAAGGTCGTCAATGCCACTAAGAATTCATTTGTTCATAATACGTTATTTTGATTCATGTCTTTCACTTCACTTTCTATGTTACGTATACCTATTTCGGATGAATTTTTACATTGTTATGTTAGAGGACCATATGTTAGATTGGCTATAGCCAAATATGTTACCCTCTTTAAATAAAGTTATTATTATTATTATTATTATTATTATTTATTATTATTATTATTATCAAAGGAATATATGAAAATCCTCGATACTGTGTTAGAGATACAATATGTAAAATAGTGATTTTCTGTTAATTAGAATCGTTGTTCGTCGTGCAGAAGCGTATTATTCTACCGCTCATGCTTCGCCCTTGTGACATAATTCTTTCGCATCTGAACTGCAAACAATGATTGTATTTAACTGTTTAGGGTGTAACTAAGGATCTGCTAGAAATACAAAACAGAGAGAAGAGGCTGAAAATCAACTAGGCAGCTCAATTTTCAGTAACAGATATAGACATTTGAATTCTTAAAAGAGAATCAGCTAGATAGAACACTTATCCCCCCTTGATGGTGATCAGAAAATATCCGCCATTTTCAGGAAGACGGAGAAGCTAAGAGTTATATAGATCTAGTCTGACTATAGACTAGAACCAACCCGCCCTCCCCCCGCTCCCTTGAAAAAATATTCTTGTTTCTAAAAATTAGAACTACTAGAGTCTATTATTTCTTTTTATCTATCTCAGCAAATGGCCTTAGCTCTGATTTCCTATGTTTTGCGAAGAAAAAGGGGCATAATTATACAAAACGTTGAATAGCCTCAGGAAATATCTCCTGTGAAAAACAAAAACAAGAACAACAACGAAGGGTCTAAGTACAAACTAAGAGTTGTAAGTATTTTTCGATGCTTCCTATCAAGCTGTACACGCCAGTTTCAGAAAAGAAATAAGATGATCAATTACCTTTTTGAAACTATGATATCTCAAAGAAAGGCCGGCAACCAGGCATATTGATTACTATCCTTAGGGATTGAAAAGTTCTTTTCCTAAGTGAATCACAACAGCCACAAAAAACCCAGACAAAACCAGATCAGTTGTTTCCCCTGATTATCAGTTTATTCCATCGACACTGAACCAGGCTGGACTGAAAACCCAAGTATATAATTAAGTGATCATGAAAAACCAAATACCACATTGCCAGGTACCTGCCGGTAATGTTTTCGATTATGATATATTTTACAAATTATTATACTTTTACAGGAGACCACCAAAACATCTAACATAATCAAAAACGCCAGACTGAAAATATTCCTAGCTTTTTGGAAAACAAGTATTGAAGAATGCAGGCAAACCTCTAATATGAAACATCTTTCACTAGATACGTTTACTTCAAGTATAGAAAATTCTCATTAAATATTTTAAAATATAGTTTGTGTTTGTTCATATTTTCAAGAATAAACTTTTTTTCTATTATACCATCAATTAATCAATCGATCTGTGAATCAATCGATCGGTTAATCAATCAATCAATCAATCAATCAAATAATTGGAATTATTTGCTGCTTACTTTACGTTTCCATTCTGGTTGTTTTTTCAACGTGACAGTTGCAGCCAACGCACGTGACTTTTCGGTATTGTACTCTTGTGAAAAATAATTCGATTCAGGAAACATTTTTACTTATATCTTTTTTAATACTCGACGGATTTTAATGAAATAAATTAATCAAAGACCGGAAAACAAGTGCTGTCTTTGGCACAAAACGTCTACCACAAATTCTCATTATTTAAGTCTTTCTCCAAATATTTCGCCCAAATCTAAGTGTGCACGTTACCTACACATCTGGTTTGTGAAAAAAAACACACTTTTGGGCACAGTGTTTGAGAAATGTATTGAGAAATCTAGCAGACGATTTTTGTCCAATAAAGCAATTGTTTTCCTCTCTTCGAGCTTTTTATATTATCAAAATCAGTCAAGTAATAAAGAAAATATAAGTAAAAGTGTTACCTGAATAGAGCGATTTCCCCGCGTGTAGAATACCGAGAAGTCACATGGGTTGACCACCCTGAGTTTAGTGAAAGCCTCTCTTGACTGAAAATCAGAACTGATATGGTTAATTCATAAATAGTTCAACATGAGACATTACTATTAAGAAAAAATAAATAAAAACAATTATATCTTTTTGATATTTTCACTGTGATAAAAAGGTGAACAATTGGTTAACTTGTTTTCATCATCAACTATTTAGCTTATCGAAAATTCCTTTATATACCATTTTTGATTTTTCACACTGTCATTACTTCAAGACATATTTAGCATGTAGACTTTATAATACATTCAGACTTCAATGACCGAATAAACGACATATTACAGTTTTGGTTACTACAATCATATAAACGACCTTTTTTAAAAAAGGTAATGATGTCTGGTTCTTGTTTCGGGTTAAATTCTTATTCTAAAATTTCAATAAAAGAGAAAATTTCTTCTCAAGACTCAAATAATAATTTTTCAGCAGCACTGCAGCCGCTTAAGTTATATTAAATTTGTCATATGAGAATGCAGCCGTCTGGCACAGTCTTCTATAGTCTTTAATTCATTTAATTTGCGCAGTTGGTAAGAAACATGGCAGTAAGGTAAATGGTCTGACCGGAGTAAATAGAGGCAAGCTCATGTTTTCGTCGTGGGTAAATTATTAACCTTTAGCCTGATTCTGCCTTTTCGTCTAGTACAGACCAAGATCAGTCTGCACATCCGTGCAGGCTGATCATGGTCTGCACTGCTCGCTATTCAGTCAGTAAATTTTCAGAGAACACCCCTTCGAATAATTAATGGTATTGCCCTATAAGAAATTTAGTAGGCGGCTAAGGGTTAAGGCTGGGATCGAAGTAGACAGTGGTCGATCAAAATGTATCAGGTGTTCGGTATCTCAGTGCTTCATATGATTATACATACAATGATTTCTTAGAAAATGTTGCCATGTATTTATAAAAATAAAAATATTATGTGTAGTCAATAATATATGTCAGGAAAAAAAATCGCCGTTCTTAATAAGAGTGCAATTAGTCATACCTTTATTTCCTTAATAAGAATCCTGGTCACCGCTTGTAATGCGTCACTTCTGCACGCGATTCGCGAATAAACCGAAAGACAACAATTAACTAGAATTCCGCAGAAAAAATGTTCGTCAATATATCTTTCTTATATTTTAGTCAGACACTCAGAAACTGAATAGGTTTCTTCTCATAAAAAGCTTAAAGAATATAGATCGATTCTTACATCTAGGAAATGCATTTATCCTTCCATTTGACTTTACGTCCATATCCACCTTGAATGGGTCATATATAATACCCACACAGTATATCCAATATTCTCAACTAATTCCAGAAAATCGCAAGAAACAGTTGAAAAAGCACAGAGGAAAGAACTGATATCTTTGAAAATTGAAGTTGGCAATTAAGATTCAATGTTGAGAAATGTAAAACTGTGCTGTAAAAACAGCCGAATGTATCTGTTTGAAGGAATGTTACACAGCGAAAAGAAACCTCTTTCTTTTATTTACCGTAATGTTCACCAAGTCTGTTCGCACCTGTGCATGACTATACGTTCTTCATGCGCTGCAGATCAATAACGGAATAATTTGCATTTTTCTATATTTCAATTTCATCAGTTGATTCCTTAATTCTTAATGAACAAATGTATAAAAGGCATATTCTACTTCCTTATTTTATAACAAAGCTTTTTTTTTTTACATAACTTCGTCGATGTTATATCTTTCTGAACATAAATCAGCAGATTTGATATAAATTTTGGTCCGTTTCAGGAGCTTGATCTTTTTCTTCAACTCTTGAAACAAAGGAATGGTATTTTCATTAAGGTATTCAAAATGTTTCAAAAATACACAAAAGAGCTGCATCGATTAGAAATAACAAGTAGTATTCGCACAATATAAACCAGTCTATTTTAAAACTTTATAAAAAACGTGTGTTTTATTCATAGGAGATAACTCCTAAACCTATTCATTTTTTTTAATTATGGACATTTTCTTCTAAAAAGAAAGGTAATCAGAGCTAAAGGGCATATGTTGAGATGGTTAACGCGAAAATGCAGAAAAATAGAAAAGGAAACAGTGTTTTAACAATATTAGAAAAGATTACCTAGTCGGTAGCCAGACTAAACATGAATTTGTATCTTCATTTTCAACTTAACGGAAGGTAGGGCCTAATCATGTGGTCTGTATTGTGTAACACATATTGAAAGGTACGAACAGACTCTTCCCCATAAGCACTGAGCACAGCAAACACAGCCAGAACAGCACATCACAACGAAGGCCAATTACATATAGAAACTGTAGTGGAAATATAAAAAATACGAGTTGTTTCAAATATCCATCAACAAGTAAATATTAAAAATAAGATATATATATATATATATTGTAAAAATGGGAATGGGGTAAAAGAGGGTGGGTTAAAAAAGGGAAAGGGTACGTAAAAAGGGGGAGACATAAAGGTGGGGGCGTAATAAAGGGGAGACGGAAGGAAGAAATGTAGGATGAATATCTAATTTCTACGAAATGTTTTTACTATGTAAAAGTGTGAGAAATCTTCATTAGCCATAAAGAGTCACATAACGCAATTTATACAATGACCAATCTGTTGGAAGTATTATTTGGTTTACACAATCAGGTAAGTTTTATATCCATTGCCTGAATTTCACTAAACTATTTATCTTTAGAGATTTTCTTCAAGTGTAGACAATCCTCATTAAATGTATTTCACTTTACTAAATATATAACTTAATTCTGTATGTAGACCTACATAACAAAAGGTCATGCAGTAACATTCAATCATTAAAAGAACTTCCAGTTTTTAGCATTTATACTACGTTTAACTATAAGTATGATGAACTTAAGTATTAGTACTGTTAATATATAGGTATTGTTAATTTTACGTTTATATAAGTTGTATTTAGTAATTAATAATATTTTCAAATAACAAAGGCTTTGGGTTTAGTATTCCTTGAACCCCGTCATGCTTCAATTACATAAATGGAAATAATTCTTTGATTTAAAATGTTTTGTAAAATTGATTCAAAAAATAAAAATCAACTTTTGTTTTACTTTCAACGTAATTGGCTTCACGTTTCTATAAAGTATTTCATTTCTCTTTCCACTCTCTTTTTCGTGGTTTGAACAGACTAAATTCATGTGATAGCTTTCTTACACTCCAATGACGTCAAGCATGTGGCATGTGATAAACTAATATACGCAATTACGCCAATGGGTAATAGATATTTTAGTAAAGATCACTACTTATTCATTTCGCCGTCATATGTATTTTTAAACAATCACCTACAAAACATATAATGTAAAGTAATCAACAGCTCTACTGCTGTTGCTTTAGAACATCTACGGTACTTCCTAGGATCAGTGCGTATGAAAATCTAGATTAAATGAAACTATGAAAAAATAAATATTATCTATTATGAAATCAGTATGTTTTAATGTAGATTAAAACAGGCAAGCAAGTATATCCCAGGATTTAGTTTAAACACCATTTCATTAATCTACAAGGTTTATTTTAAACACTATAGTATTAACAAACAACTTGCATTTGTTAATATCAACGTAGGCACGGAACACGAAACTCTAAGGTTATTTTGAAACTCTCCTGTTTTGAGTAAACACAAGACAACCTGCAATGAAAGTCCACTATCATGCTGGACGACAGACTAACTATGAAATATTTGAGCGTTTTAAATGTTTTAAGCTTTTGAGTTATGTAAAACATGTTAGATACAGATTTTAGGTATAATAACGTAGGCCCAAATTATCAAATGAATCTGAAACAATCAAATCTCAAACTTTCAAAACATCCAAGCAGGTTGGCATTGACGTTTTACTCTTACCTTTACTATATTTGTTTGTAACTCCCTTTGTGGCAACTCATTTGTATATCACTGACAGTCAGACGCGACATAGGCCGGTTATATTACTGGAAATAGAGACCTCAAACTAATTCCAGCATAAAGTTTTATTGATTATTCATAATCTTTAGTTCTTTATGTAATACAGAAAAAGTCTCAAAAGAAATCCCAGGCAAACTCTAAAAATCAGTGATTCTCAAGCATAGCTTCCTTTAGATTTTACCTTAACAAAATATTGCAAATTTATCTACAATGAAATTAATCAAACGAAATAATTAAATTAATCAAATGAAATAATTAAATTAATTAAACGAAATAATAGCATATTTCTTTGTTCACATGCATGCATTACATTATAAAGCAGTTCAAGAAACTTTAACTGTTTATGAATTTTGTGCAAATATTGATGTTATCAATGTTACAATGTATTAAGTACCCCACCCATCTGCAGTAACATACTGAATTCATTTTTGTTTTACGAATCCCCAATGAATGTTTTTTTCCTTGTTTTCTGACTTTGGTTTAAACAATATTTATTTTCCAAATATGTATAATACAATCATAGATGAATGAATAGGATTGAGGAGTAAGCTAAAAGCTTATATCAAAACCTCTTTCCTGACTTTGAGATGCACATGTTTGGTGTTCAACTCCTTTTAACCCTTTAATGCCGATGACTTTGTTTTAGAAATATGTATTGGAAGTTCTATGTTCTGAATTTGACTCCTATGTTCTAAATTTGGACACCCAACGTTTTTTGACAAAGATGGTTAAATACTAAATTTAGTCTATTAGCACTTGCCAGAAATCTTAAAATATCTTTTATTTCTGATTTTTTTTTTCTGAAATTCAAAGTACATATTTATGCTATAGTATACAAATAAGTGGAAAAAACAATATATGATACACAGTAACGGTCACAATACATAACAGACGTTACTTCCAAATTGCAATATGCAGTATCTCAGAAATGTGCTATGATATTTTTTAGGACTGTTTGTCTGTGTTTCTTTTCCTTACAAACTGCTTATGCAACGACAACAAGTTTATGTTTGAATTAGTTCAACCCCAAAAGTTAAAATGACCAGCCTAACAGGCAAATACAGTCAACATAATGGATAGAGAGATGAAATGATAGGTTTTAGGAAAGAAAGTAATAAATAAAATTTGCGATATGTTCTATATTAAATAAACAATCTTTTCAGAGCTGTCAAACATAGCTTGGACCATTTACAGAAGTACTGATCTTATGTCCTTAAATCAACTTACAAAACGAAGGGGTCATGCATCTTTAAAGACAGCTTTTTGTCTTACATGTCAATACTGTATGGAATTTCTTTCAAAGTGATAGCTGAAATATGGGTACGGGCACGTGCATAATAATATTTGGTTACATTTCAATAAATGCAAAAACAATCTATTTACCAAAATGCCAAGTACAGGTTCACAATGAACTTAAAGCAGAGAACTGGCTTACATAGAACATGTTGAAAATGCCATATTATAACGGGGGAATTTTTTATGATTTTTATTATTCGCCGTTACAGAAAGTGCTGCATGATTCTTAACCTTTAGCCTGCTGGCGGCAAGAGATTCTGCCTTTGCGACCAGTGCAGACCAAGATCAGCCTGCACATCATGGCCTACACTGTTCGCTATTCAGTCAGTAAATTTTCAGTAAACAGCCCTTCGAATAATAAATGGTAATGTCCAAATGGAATGATAGAGCAGTCCATTTTAGATATTTAGCAGGTTAAGGGTTAAACACTTCTTACGAAAAAGTTTTTTTGTTCCAACAGGGAGGTGATGAGCGGCTAATTGCGGCAGATGAAATGAGCGTAGTATTCACTTTGTTTTAGTACTTATATTAAGAAATATCTGTCACGTTCTCTTCTTCTATTTCCTAAAACTAAATGATTACTGGTACTGATGATGAACTCGGACAGATGATAAAGTCGAGCACCTTCGAATTATTCGATTGCATTTGGTTATTTATATACTGTAATTGAACATGCCGTCTAATAACAACCACTTACAACACCAACTGGTGTAAACAAAACCAAAATTGATAAATATTCTGTGTAAATAAGTGACAGTGATTTTGCCAATGACCGTTCCAAGGCGGTGCCCCACTGTGTTCCTTTGTTTGTTCGTTTCGTCTTATGTGTTGGCTTTGTGTGCGTGTGTGTTGTTCGTTTTGTCCTTATGTGTTGGCTTTGGGTGTGTGTGCGTGTGTGTGTGTATGTGTGTGTGGTGCGCGCGTCTGCCTGCTGGGGGTTTCGTTTTGGGGAGGCTGCGTTTTTGGTGCGTGGCATTCCCTGTTTGATATTTTTCTTTGTTTTTTTACATTTATCTGTTTAAAAAATATTTATCCAAAATTACTGGGGAAGAGGATATCTTGTTTTGCATGCTCACTGTCAAAACATAAAGGCCTGACATTGGGTCACTTTTCATTACTTGATCCTGAATGACTGTTGCAGCTTTTTGTGAAAGTTTCAATTTAATACTATGGAGAATTTTTTGTAAATGACAAAGTGGTCGAATTTATGATCAGTCAACGTTTGTACAGTTCCCATTTGACATACCTCTTTCAGGGCATCATTTCGTGTGACTTTGCTTACTAGCTTACTAAATATAAATTTCAATATGTCATTTTTTCAGCAAATTTTAAACTTTGTTTTTTGATACCAACCATTGATAACAATTTGCAGGGGGGAGGGGGGGGGGGGAGGTGTTACAGGTAAAAAAAACTCATTTTCTGTCTGAGTTTATCATCAGTACCAGTAGAATGATTGTCCTAAAGCAGCCGTCTGACAGCTTACGACGAGACATAAACTAATCAATTACAGAAACATACAAATACATAACGCATCATTATTTACCGCAGAAAATATTTTGACGCAGAATTAATAAATCTCGTAATCACGTTGCCACTGTTCTATTACAGGACATACAGCCGCTTATTCTGAGACTTTCTTGTAATCATAGCATCCATGAAACTCAGCTTTATCTGCCCAATGACGTCATTACTACTTTCGTTGGCTTACGATGATAGCTCTGTCTCAAAGCAAACAAATCATTTTTGTTACTAAATGCAGAGTCATTTCTTGTCAGAAACAAGTTTGTTTAAGATCTATATCCGTTAGCTAAGTTTCTCATTAGCTGACTGCAAATGGATCTGATGGTAGTAATTAGATATAGGATCCAACATTGATCAAGGCGATGATCTTACAATAAGTTCTACATACCTTGTTGACAATGATGTTCTCACTTTGTTGTTTAGGAACAGACAAATGAAATATGGTTTTGTCTTCGGGAGATGGAATAAATACACATGTGCATTTGGTAAAACGAATATTTTAATGCACTTTATACGTCTATGCAAAGCGGCTAGACTTGCATTTTGTATCCCCTTTCTTTTCTTCAATATATTTTCAAGTATCACAGTTTTTTAATTCTTTGCTAAGTTTGTGGTGTTTTTATTTCCAAAATCCAAACACTTATCATGGTGACGATCTTGTAATAAGTTAAACATACCTTTTTACCAAGTTGTTATACATTCACTTAAGAACCGTTCAAAACTTAGGACACTGTCTGCTTAAGATAAAATAATGCACGAGATTGCCTCAATTTCCTTTTTACGTCCATCAACACCGGCCAGAATAGTCTTTTATAGTACCTTTTTTCTAAAAATCTATCTCACAGATCCTTCATCCTAGCTAAATGCCTTCTTTTTATAAATTCTAGCTTACTTCCAAATCAATTTTTATTGCAATAACAAGCTTCCAAATGATGTGTATATGATAATATACATATATATGTAAATCTATGGGTTAATTCGTTCTATAAACTTTAATTTAACAACGTTTTCTGTTTGAAACCGATGCTCAGACTGTAAAACGCTCATGTCCATGTAGACATCAAACTTCAACACAATGTTATTTTCCTCTAATCGATACCATAGGTTTAAGAAATAATATATCACGAACACTGATTTCTCGTTTAATAAAATCATTGTTTGGAGTTCAGATGCGAAGGAATTATATCACACGGGCGCAGCCCAAGTGGTTAATCAATACGCATCTGAACGACAAACAATGATATTCAAGATTCTTACATGGCTCGATTCGATTGCAAATTCAACAAAGGAGAAGATCGTGTTATCTATATTCTGCGATAAACAATGTCTGACGCGCAAACCGGTGAATGGGTACTATATCGTTAAATATGACTTCAAATTGGCACATGACGTCCGGTTATTACTACTTGGACAGATGAAGTCCTGCATTGACTTTATCAAAATATATCAATGAGCATGTGCGAATGGAAACAATCAAGGTTTTCTTGTAGATTTTTATCTTTTAAATTATCACGGTTCATCGTCCAGATGAAAACGCGTTCGTTGCACATTTCCTGCGTATCTGAACTCTGAACCGTGATAAAACAGGCGACAGAGCGCAGGAAGTCCTTGATTATTTGAAAGGTAAATCACTGTTTAGATATATAATTTCGATTCTAACACGATATCAAGAATCATTATTTACATTCTTGATGACACCCACCAAATATTTGCCCGTTTTGTATGGTTTTCTTTCCTAGCGCACTGCTATGACGTCTAACGCTATAACTTAATAATCATGACGTAAGAACAGGTGATTTTATCGCATAATACGTAACACGCAGTTCAGTCACGGCTATTTAACAGGAAAATGCACGGGGTCATGTTAGAATGATTGAAAATATTCCTTCGCGGAGTCTGTATATACATACATACCCATTGTATATTAATTACTGCGAATTTTACGTTCGGTACAAAGTCACTTTGGTGAAAGGACAAATTTCACTCGTTTAATATAATTATATTTTGGCAAATAACTTATCAAAACCGTGGGTTGATATCCAACGTTTGTCCCACAGGGACTGGGGTAAGAAATTTTAGTATTTTCTGACATACCTATTATCCCGATTTTCAACTTTTTTTAGGCAGTTCTTTAAATGATCCCGACAAAGAAATTATATCCACTTCACATTGGAACTAACCAAATGTGAAACAAACAGGATAAAATAAGCACCTAAATTGAAATAAGTTGAAGAAAATTGCATAGATTAATAAATTCTTCATTTTATGATCAGGGTGAAATAAAAAGAAAGACATCCCAGTCTAACAAAAAGATTTTTTTTTCAAAAGAAAACAAAAACAAAAAAAAAAGAGGGGAAAAGAGAGAGAGAGAGAGAGAAAAAAAAGAATTATAAAGCATTTTTCCGAGGAAATGAGCGCAGCAATATTAGGTAACTAGTGTATAAGGTATACATCAGTCCAACTACCCAGCAGTTGAGGAAACTGCACATTTACAGAAACTGATGTACAATTTCTCTAACGGCTTTCTTGACGGCGACTACTTTGTACGTTCAATGGCATATAATACGGATATCATTTATCTGACAGTTCATTTGTAAGATTTTGTCGGATTGGAAGGCGGATATTTGTTAGCATCCACCATTTGACGTAAATACATTGTATTGCTCAATGTGGTGTAAATAAGTCACAGATATTGCTCAATGTGGTGTGGTTAAGTCACAGGTTTATATATCGGGTGAGGAGAGGGTTATGAGAATGTTGCCACTTGTTCATAAGCGTGTTAAAATATACCACTGCATTTGTAAGATAAGGTAGAAAGTCGTCGTGTGTATTGTTTGGTGGATAACACGGCGTGCCGTCTATAGCTATGGCAGTTCGTTTTTGCCATGTCGTGTTGTCGTGTTCACGTCCCGCCAGAACTACAACGCAACAGCACGATAAATTATTATTATCGTGGTGTCTTGGTCACACCCCAATCAGCACGACATCAAGAAGACCTGACAGCAAGAGAACGAGAGTAGGACGACAACATTACATTTTTTTTCTGCCGTGTTATTACTCTGTTTTGTCAAGTCCTAATGCTGTCGGGCGCCATGCGACATGAGGACATGATAAAATAGCATTTTGTTGTGTTGACATTCTATCATGCTGACGGAGGCGCCACGCAACCTCTACAGACTAATAGGGAGGTCACCACGTGACTACATTTTAACCAATGAAAATGCTAGAACTTGTGGGAGGCAAAACTTTGTTTGTTTCAATGTGACATCAAGATATTTTTTCAATCCGTGCACGTCTCAGCTATTCAGCTAAATAGCTTAAATTAATAAATATATTTTGGAATAACTGGCATGTATATGTGTACCTAGTTATAACAAAATCTCTGCAATTGAATTAATGCCATCATCTCATATATTAACAAGAGTTGTCTAATGACATTGCGCTCGGCTATTTGTAGCCATTCAACCTAATACTAACTTACATACTTTAGCAAAAAAAAAATAAGTTTAAAGAATGGGCAAAACATTGTTAAAATGCAAGATAGAGTTATGAAACATGCATGGAAATGTCATCTCAAGATGCTAACGATGTGTGGAGAATCTGAAAATATTTTGTCAAGTTATTCCTGAAAAACATACTAATAATGCCGAAGTCATATGTGAAGTTTAAAAGCACTTGAACTAGCAGTTTTTTTTTTTGAGAAATCTGTTTACATGCAAAACTTTAACCTGAAATTCTAGGTTAAAAAGGGACATAATTTTGACAAAATAAAAGCTACAGTTATGTTATTTGTCCCGTAAGGTCATCTCAATGCCAAAGGTATGTGTGAAGTTTGAATGCCTTTGGTCCAAGAGTGAAAAACTTGCTTAGATGAAAAACCTAAAATTCTAAGCTAAAAAGGGGCATTATATTTATAAAATAAAAGCTAGAGTTATGTTACTTGTTCTGGGAAATATCATGATTCTAGAAATACATATAGAATGATTATTAATGTAGTTTTTTTTTTATAATTCACAGTTTAAAACTGTTAATATTGTAATGTACATCAGGAGATATGTTTCTATTTTGCACTACAGTAGTACATGTTCTTTAATTGTACTAGATTAGTGCATGTTCTTTAATCGTACTTGAGTAGTTACTGAGAATGCTATCAGGCTTTGTTCGTTCTGTCCTAATGTGTTGGCTTTGTGTGTGTGTGCGTGTATGTGTATGTGTGTATGTGTGTGTTTGTGGTGTACGCGTCTGCGTGCTGTGGGGTTTCATTTTGGGGAGGCTGCGTTTTTGGTACGTGGCATTCCCTGTTTGATATTTGTCTTTGTTTTTTTTACCAAATCGTGTGTTTTGTGTCTACTTGAACTATCAGGTCCAGGTAAGGCGCAAGAAATAAATGGAGCCAACTGAGTGTTTTCCTCAATATCAGCTACTTTCCAACTAATGTAATAAGGCGTAAAAAATTGTTTGTTTCCGGTATCCCGACCTGTTCTAAATTTTTGGCCCGATCATAAATGTTTTATGGCCTTGGAGAATTTGTTTTCAATGTTTTTTTACAAAAAGTTGCAAAACTGCACTTGCTATGCTTTAAGCATGGTCAGTGGTGTTAGAAATCAACTTACTGATGCTCTAAAGGCATAGTCCCTTTATTTGTATTCATTTTTGACACGATAATAATTTCCAAAAAGTCTCACTTAATAAAAAAAAAAAAATACGACCTACCTACTCTATTTTTTTTTTTTTAGCATGTTTCCGGAAACAAACATTTTTTGCGCCTAATAACATATTATTCATGTAAATCAATGGAAACACATGACAAACAACTCAAGAAGGAAATCAATTTGACAAATAAGTTTAATACTTCCCCTTCTACCTCCTAAGAAAGGCTGGAGGTCCATTGCGTAGAACCACCAATTGATTAGTTACTTCTCATCAGACTTAAACCACGAGGCTGAGTTAAAGGAAAAACTGATGTTCAAGACAAAAACCCAAGACAAATCGTTTACTTTCCACAATGATCAGTTACTTTCCTCCAATCAACGGCCAGTTCCAGGAAAAATTTGATGTTCATGACAAAGACCAAGACATCTTATTTACTTTCCACGATAATCTGTTATTTTCCTCCAGAAATAAACCGTGAGTTCCACTAATAACTGGCAGTTCATATCTGATAACCACCTAGAAAACTCATTTACTTTCCATGATGATCAGTAACTTTTCCTCCAGAATAAATTTCAACTCCTTGATATAGCGAGAGTTAAATCGACTAGAGGGTCATTAGGGCCCTAAATAAATGGGTACAGGAGCATGATTTGAACAAATTTTGTACAGGACCACTAGACAAGGCTACACTGCCAAAAAGCTTTTGGCATTATAGTTTTAGACAGGAAATTGAGAAAGGTTTTTTAAGTTCTATCTCTGTAAGTCTATTGTTAAACAAGTGAACCCCATTGGTGGGGGCCAATTTTGACATCAGGTGCATGATTTGAACAGACTTGGTAGACGAACACCAGTCCATCACACAATGCTACGTGCCATATTATATCTAAGCTGTAGACCTTGAGGTTTTAAGCAAAATATTTTTAAAGATTTTAAAGATGTGAAAAAGGTGAATTCTTAGCCCTTAGGACACAATTTGAAGGATATTTTTAGTGGACCGCAAGACGATGCGACATACCAAATATCTAAGTTCTGGGTCTTGCTGTTTTGAACAAGAAAGTTTTGTTTTCTTTTTTATATTTAGGTGTAGTGGTTATGCTATTCAGTAAATTGGAACCATTTGAACAAATTGTCAGGATGCTTCTAAACGATGCTTCTAAACAAGTTTGGTGATATGCATCAAAAAGTTAATGCGAAGAATTTGTTCGGAGCAAATTATAAACGACGGAAGGACGGATGAATGGACGACGGATATCCAGCTATTCTAAAAACTCATAAGCACTACATGTTCAAATGAGCTGCAAAGACAGATCATGATGCTAACGACTGAACCGCCATTACGAGGATAGGGTGTCAACCAAGCAGCTGAGTTACTTCCTTTAGTGATCACTTAGTAGATATTGATTATCAACGTCTGGCAGTTCAGATGCTCCCCTTCATAACCAGTTTATTCCCTTGAAAGCTGAAGTAGGCAGGACAAAAACCCTACGCAGACAAATTAAGTAAATCCGAAAATCTGATACCATATTGTCAAGTACTGCCAGTAATGTTTTCGTTTATGATATATTTTACCACTCATTTTCCGTCTAGAATATCAATTTATAGTTTCACACGAGAATATTAAAACGATCTAACGTAGTATAAAACAACCGCCAAGAACACAAAGATTGATAATGTTCCAGAAGATTTAAAAGCAGTCTCTCTCATAAGTGACAGACTTTAAAAAAGGGCTTATTTGTACTGCTGACTTTATAATTACTGTTAAAATAAAACCCTCTTCGACATGAAATATAAGTTTCAATTGTATCTAATATGATAAGGAAAATTTCAAAGGAAAGTGAATCAAAGATAGTGCTTATTTTAAAGAAACATTTTATGACATTTTACACTTTCTGAATAATCTGTAAGAGTTTTATTTTAAGAACAAAAATACGAATTATACAGAGTTAAATTCTTAGAAATTATGATTAACCGAAATTTATATTAAAAGAATGTTTAATTACCCTCTGCCCTCCCCTCCTTAATATGAAAATATTTAAAAGGCTGGATACCTTTTAAAATATAATTTCTAGTTTTACATTTGCGTTAGATAGATATCGGGATATTTCCGTAATCTCAACCAAAAGGCAAGTTTCAAAACGTGTAGATTCTACATTCATTTATTTCGCGCAACCAAGATGGCAAACGGATGTTATAATAATTTTTCAAACTTGCAATTCTTATGAATTTCAGCTTAACATATAATTGCTGATGCAAATATTTAACAAATATAATAGGTTTTATATTTACATCATTCCTTACGTAAAGTAAGTTTATAAAATTTATTATTATGCTTAAACAACTAATCTTGGTTGGGCAACCGGTATATGAAAAATACCTAAAGTGAAAATAAAACCTATTTTCAACTTTAAATGAATATGATGTTAATGATCTTATGTAAAAATTCAAACAAATCCTTAACTTGACCAAAATCTGATTAACCATCTGCAAATCTGAATTTAAATCTTTTTTCAGCAACCTCGAACTAATTTACATATATACATTCTTTTCTGGTTATATCCCTAATAGTGCAGCCATATTATATGGCATTTCCCGTCTTATTTCTGTCAGGATAAGCATTTCTGGTTAAGTTTAGTTTCGGTTCATTTTTTTTTCTGTTTCGATATATTACACTAGTTGCGTATATGTGGACTATAATTACCGAAAATACGAATATTAATGCAGTCTAAGAGCTAATTTGTCAAAACAGTGCCGCAAGTTTGTTGCCGTATTGATTAGTTTTATTCTTAAAATTCCTATCAACAAGAAATCCACTTCTCCAATGTCTCAGTTTCTTACAGCACTGCCGCCTCTAAATTATCACAGAACGGCATGCAGTCTAGATAAATGGTCTTATCTTGGTTGATCGAGACAATCTTACAAATTTTTGTGGGGTGGAAAAGTTAATAGAAAAAAAATGTATGAGTTGGAAGAAAAGTGGATAATTAGGAAAAAGTATAAAAGTGTCAGACGTACTTTAAATTAGTTTTTCATAATTTTCAAAGCCAATAATTTCTTCATTTTTTTTTTTTGCCTTGTATTAAGAGAAATGCTCATAGTATGTACATTCTGTAATGTATGCCTGCACAGGAAAATGGCAGACGGCGTTCATAATAATTGTGCGATTTATTATATCTTCGTTCCCTCAACAAGTATTTTGATCACTGCATCTATGTGTCTCCTTTGCACAAGACGTACATTTATATCCAATATAGCACAATAATGAACCATAGAAAACAATTCCCCAAACTTTCACAGAACAAAATATAATTCAAGTAATCTTGTTCACCATTCACTTTTAGTCAGACACTCATTTATTCTGAGGAACTGAACAGATTACTTCAAATAAAAAACATTAATAATGTAATAAGATTGTTACATCTTGGAAATGCATTTTATCATTCAATATAGCTTTAATTCCATCCTAAAAAGGTCATATCTAATACCTTGTAGACATTTCATGTACAACATATCCAATATTATCAAGAAATTCCAGAAAATCACAAGAAATATCTGAAAGAGGAGAGAGGAAACAACTTTAAAAACTGAAGTTGGCAATTAAGATTCAATGCTGAGAAACGTAAAATTATTTTGTAAAAAGCGCAGAGTGTATCTGTTAGTAGGAATGTTACACAGAGATAAGGAACCTCTTTCATTTAAAATATATACCGTAATATTCATAAAACCTGTTCGCACCTTCAAACATAGATCAACACTGCGCTATAATTTGATAACATATATCAATTCAATTCATTTCAATTGTTTTTACCGATCATGTTTGCTATATTTCTTTAACCACAATTTTCTATTTAACGAACTTTTCACCAGTTACGTAAAAGCAGTAGATCGTTTCAAAGTTTTCAAAGTTGATTTCATTCAACTCCCAGTTTGTACACATATACAAAAACATGAGAAACAAGAGCTGTCTCCATAGGATGACACATGCCCCCGATGGTACTTTGAATGAATAGTTATGGCCGATGTTAGAGATTAGGACCTTTGACCTACGGACCTGGGTCTTGCGCGCGACACATCGTCTTACTGTGGTACACATTCATGCCCAATAATTTTAAAATCCATGCATGAATGACAAAGATATGGACCGGACACGCCCATCAATGCACCATCATGAAATATGACCTTTAACGTCTAAGTGTGATCTTGACCTTTGAGCTACGGACCTGGGTCTTGTGCGTGACACGTCATCTTACTGTGGTACACATTCATGCCAAGTTATTTGAAAATCCATCCATGGATGACAAAGATATGGACCGGACACGAATGCACTATCATGAAAAATGACCTTTAACGTCTAAGTGTGACCTTGACCTTTGAGCTACAGACCTGGGTCTTGCGCGCGACACGTCGTCCTACTGTGGTACACATTCATGCCAAGTTATTTGAAAATCCATCCTTGGATGACAAAGATATGGACCGGACACGAATGCACTATCATGAAAAATGACCTTTAACGTCTAAGTGTGACCTTGACCTTTGAGCTACGGACCTGGGTCTTGCGCGCGACACGTCGTCTTACTGTGGTACACATTCATGCCAAGTTATTTGAAAATCCATCTATCGATGACAAAGATATGGACCGGACACGAAAATTGCGGACAGACTGACAGACCGACAGACTGACAGACGGTTCAAAAACTATATGCCTCCCTTCGGGGGCATAAAAAACATTCATATAACTAAGACATTACTAGTATATACATGAGATTGTAGAGCATGATGTTTTTCATGTTGTCGTTGGTTGCCATTACTTTCTGGAAGTACTCTGCGTTTTCCTTTTTAAATTTCAACGAATCTTAATCGTCTCTGATACTTTTAAGTACAAAAGTTCTCCACTTTATATAATTTCTAAATTCATGTCCGGACTTTACATAAGGTAATGGAAAAGGGATGGACATACCCCTCTGTTTCTGACAAATAATGTGTATTGCCTTGAACTTAACAGCTGACTGTTCATTGACCTTATCAAGAAATGAAATATAGCAGTATTGAAATATTTCACCTTTACTTTTTTCACAAATACTTATTACAAAATCACAATATAAAAATTACACTAAGATGGTTCCACGTTATGAATTTCGGAAGGATGACAAAAAAAATCAGTTGTTTCCAGAAATAACAAGAGCTGTCTCCATAGGATGACACATGCCCCCGATGGCACTTTGAATGAATAGTTATGGCCGATGTTAGAGTTTAGGACCTTTGACCTACGGAGCTGGGTCTTGCGCGCGACACGTCGTCTTACTGTGTCACACATTCATGCGTAGTTATTTTAAAATCCATGCATGAATGACAAAGATATGGACCGGACACGCCCATCAATGCACTATCATGAAAAATGACCTTTAACGTCTAAGTGTGACCTTGACATTTGAGCTACGGACCTGGGTCTTGCGCACGACACGTCGTCTTACTGTGGTACACATTCATGCCAAGTTATTTGAAAATCCATCCATCGATGACAAAGATATGGACCGGACACGCCCATCAATGCACTATCCTTTAACGTCTAAGTGTGACCTTGACCTTTGAGCTACGGACCTGGGTCTTGCGCGCGACACGTCGTCTTACTGTGGTACACATTCATGCCAAGTTATTTGAAAATCCATCCATCGATGACAAAGATATGGACCGGACACGAAAATTGCGGACAGACTGGCAGACCGACAGACTGACAGACCGACAGACGGTTCAAAAACTATATGCCTCCCTTCGGGGGCATAATAAAGTAATGATTCAACCTGATACATTCCTTAACCCATCAGAAAGGAACCATTCTTTTGCCTTAGTTCTAGTTTTTGGTACCCTTCTTGCATATTACCGTGAAGGACAAATTAAAACAACATAAATTCTAACTTGACTTCAATGAGCTCAACAATAACAATTCCAACAACTTTTGATATGGATTTTATTGTTATGTAACATACAACAATAGGTTACCAAGATACTTACAGAAACAATGCATATGAAGAATGGAGAGATAAAAATAATTCTGACAGGTCGTGAAAACTAATGACAAAATTTGACAGGTGGAAGACGACTCATGACCTAATTAAAAATTGGCCGTTATTTCTACCTACCAGTTCATTTTTTTTAAGAAAACTCTAATTTCTGTATTGTAGCACACACAGCTTACAGCTCATTAATTAAAACAATAAAGAACTGACTGTCAACTAACTGTCGTTAAGAATTCACTGTTTCAATCCCCTGACACTAACTGAGGCCATCCGCAACGCTGCAGTCCCTTATATTCAGACACATTGAAGATTTATTTAATGAGCACATAAATTAGTAATAACTGTTGTTGTAATTCCGATTGTGTATTACAACAATGCTAAAATATCGCAAGCCTGACGTGTCCTTAACTTTTAGCCTGCTAAATTTCTAGAATGGGCTGGTCCATCATTAATTTTGGACAATACCTTTTACTATTCGATGTGGTGTTCACAGGAAATTTACCGAATGAAATTCAGTCGGTAAATTTTCTGTGAACACCCCAACGAATAGTAAAAGGTATTGTCCAAAATGAATGATGGACCAGCCCATTTTAGAAATTAAGCAGGATAAAAGTTAAATAAAAAGAATATATATGTGGTATTTAGAATGACACAGTAGTCGATTTTTACATCTCCACCGCTGTTTTCTGTAGAAAATATACGGTACTTCCCACTCTTGTTTATAAAACATAAAATAAAAATGAAAACGTTTGAATATTATCTGCTATAAAATCGGCGTGTTTCAATGTAGATTAAAACACTTTCGATCAAGACCTTGTAAATTTAAACCATGCTTAACGTTGCACTAGCTTGCAGGGTGGCGTCTTGTCGAGAAACGAATTGTTTAGGTAATTACTTTTCCATTGCGTAAATGAAAAAAAAACCACCACCACCACCACCAACAACAACAAAAAACGCCAACATAAAAATGGGTATTTTAACACGGAAAGTATACACGTGTACCTTTCATATAAATTAAATGGTCATGAAGCCATCTCTTAAAATTTCGCAAAATTCAAACGCGTTTGTCTTGATACTCTGACGACTACCACCTTTTGTTTGTAGCCGACTTTGGCGGACTGACGACTAAATAATGTCACGGAAAATTGGGTGTAACGGGCGAAATGGTCAACTTAATGGAAAATATATTATAGCAGCAAAAATCAGACTTGATATGTGGCTAATAATTTACATGAGCCGTCAGATTCACTATTTTACAAGTACTTTTTGAAACTATAGTAGTAACACCTGCAATCGTTCTTTCTATAGACAGTCATCGCCTACTTCCATAATAAGTTTGAATTATGCGACTAAACTGTACTCTTGCAATTCCACTTCCCCAAGGGAAGATAACCGCTTCGCTGTGAGGAGCTTGCCACTTCCCACTCCCTCCCTCTGAATAACTTGCCCTAAGCATTGTGGGCTCTAGATCTCGCTTTGGTTGTGGAATGTAAGGAAGTTATCAAGCTGGTTTATGGAAGGCCAGTGGTTCTACCTAGCTGCCCGCCAGTTCCAAAACTAAAACATAGAGGGGTACCTTGGGTCTTCTTAAGTCATCAGAAGTTGGAATGTCGCCATATGAACTATAACTGTGTCGGTGTGAAGTTATTACGAAATATGTGCACTCTTACAATCCCGCCCCCTTCCTCTTCATACTTAAAAGAAATTGCTTTGAAGAATTGCCTCTCAGCAGCAGTCTGACAGCAGACGACGAAGCGTACTAATCATTTACAGAGAAATAGAAGCACAAAACGCATCATTATGTACAACATAAAATATTTTGATCCAGAATTAATAAATCTCGTAATCATGTGATCACGCTGCTACTGTTCAAATACATTGATTCTGAGCAATTTTTGTAAAACTCTCCGCTTTATCAGCCCAATGACGTCATTGCCTACTTTGCTTACTTAACAGAAAAAACGTGAATTTTTTTTCGGCTTTCGGTAAATTTCGGTATTTTGAAAAAAAATTTTTGTTAAATACATAAAACACACAGTACTGAGTTTTTGTTGTTTTACGCCCGTATTGTAGCAAAGTCCCATTATGTGGTCCGTGGGCCAAGGCCAAAAAATTTAAAAGTCGTAACCCAGAAATTAGGCAAAGGTTGGCTATACCATGTGTTATCTTCTTCGGAAACCCCTTTTAAGGGTGGATGTCGGTCTGGGACATGTCGTAAAATTTAATGACGTTTTTAAAAACGTTGGTGTCTTAAACGTTTTAGCTTTGATAGGGATATCGCGATTTGGATGTAAAAGAGACATTTATGCGACTTTCTTAAAACAAATCTTATCATTTATGCCTAAAATAACAGTAATTTCTTTTGTTGTCAAAGAATGTTACGTATGTTTTATTATGAAAAAAATGTAAAAGTGGGGGTTGATTTTCCCCACCCACCAATTTTTCATATTTTATGCGGGAAATTTAGAACTTTTATCCTTTATAAAGGAACAAAACCCTAATGTTTACAGTAAAAAACAAAAATGATAAATAATTAACTAAAATTTCAGACCCCTTTTTCCTTTAATGTCAGTTGGCAAAAACCTTGGTTTATTTTTATTTTGGGCAAATTGCTTATGACGCCCTATTTTTGCTAGTGCATAAAAATGAGAAGTATTGCAAAAAAAAACCCGCAAAGTTTTATGGAAGTTCCATGGAAAACTCAAAAGGGAAAGCAGATCCCCCAATATAGTCTTTATAAATTAAAGTGACGTTTTTTCAAATTAATCCAAAATTATTATTTTGGTTGTGAAACAAAAGTTTTTTATTTTGATGACTTGGTTCTTTTCAGCTGTTGGCTTTTTGTGTATTTTTTCGAGTTTTTAAAATTTCACCCAAAATTTTTTTTTGTTAAATATCAACAAATTAGGTTTTTTTTACGCAGTATCAATTGACGGCCCCCCTTTTTCCAAATTTCTAAAAACTGTTTTAATTTGATCAAAAAATGCAATATGAAAAGCGTGCCTTTAAAAGTCAAAACTTTAACCAAATCACTTGATTTTGATTGAAACTTTTTCGGGTTTTAACCCGCTCACAAAATGCCACTGAAAATGGGCTCGTACAAATTATTGTGAGTCTGGTGTTTAGTATTCAGTATTTATAAAAACCAAAATAATTTTCCCAAGGATTGATTTTTTTGGTTATCCAGATCAATTAATAAGTTTTCTGTCCTTCATTTTAAACTGGTCCCCCAAAGTAATTTTTACAAACATACTATGGATAAGATTTAATTTTATCATTGCTGTAGTGAATTTTTAAAAAAATTTTCAATTGAAAACTCGTTAAATAGAACTACTTCTTTGTTTTAATAAGAGGGCACCTTTTTTAAAAATGGGTCCCCAAAAAGGGGAAAAAACAGAAATATGTTTTAAAAACTGTTTTTATTTCTTTTAAATCTAAACATGTTACTCTAATTTTTTCTTTTTAAAAGGGGATTTTGAATGCGTTAAAATGTAATACAAAATTTGTTCAGAATGGTGCCTGATAGAAATTCTTTTCAGTGTACCTAGTAGAATAATGAGAAAGGGATGGGAACATATAATGAAATTGCACTTTCTTTGAGGTAGTAAAAAAAGATCTTTGACAAACCTTCGTTTTTTTTTAAACATTTAAAAGGTTTTATAATGTTCAATTGAAAACTACTTTACCAATTTAAACTATTTGTTTTTTTTAATCAAGATGGACCTTTTTTCAAATGGTACCAAAAAAGACATAACGTAATATGATTTTTTACTGCTTTTATTTTTTTTAAAATCTAAACATTGGTCTCATTTCCTTAAAGGATTTTGTGCATTTAAAAATGTTATACTATTTTGTATCAATGGCTCCCTGATAATTTTAATATACAGGTACCCTGTAGATATGAAAAAATGGAAAATGGAACATTTTTGAAAACTGTCATTTTTCTGAGGTAGTGAA
This sequence comes from Mercenaria mercenaria, assembly GCF_021730395.1. Classification (NCBI taxonomy): domain Eukaryota; kingdom Metazoa; phylum Mollusca; class Bivalvia; order Venerida; family Veneridae; genus Mercenaria; species Mercenaria mercenaria. The sequence goes on from NC_069368.1 coordinate 11,675,372, forward strand.
AAAATCTTTGTACAAACACTTCCCGTTTTTTTTAAACATTTAAAGGGATTTATAATGTTCAGTTAAAAATCGTTCCCAAATATAAATTTACTTCTGTTGTTTTAATCAAGAGGTCCCATTTTAAAAAATGCGTACCATAAAAGACTATAGAATATTTTTTAAATATGTTTTTTTTTTTTAAAAACTAAATTTTGTTTGTTACTCTAAATTTTCATTCAAGGTTTTTTTGATGTAGAAAAAATGTAATTTTTATTTTTTCAGAATGGCTGCCTAAAATGCATATACGTTTTATCCTGGGAAATGGTTTACATTCAAACCCTTAAAAAGAAATTTTAAATGTATATATTGATGTCTTTTGTTGTGCTTGAAAGTTTTATCTGTTTTTTTGAAATAGGAAGTGTCGATATTCATACCTTCAAAAAACCTTTCAATGCGTATTCCTTGAAATAGTGAAACTGTTTGAATATTTTTGTGTCAGCATTTGCTTGACATTTGAGCAGGTAGTACGAGCTTCGCGTATAAATTGAGAAATCCTGGAATCAAAAAGTGTGATGTATCTGGTTTTTCTTATTTGGTTGTTGGCAATTTTTGGTTTGTTTAATTAATATTTAAAGTAAAGTTGTTTAAATCCCTTTTTAGGATGTAGTTAATGTTTTTACTGGGAAAATAAAACACTTAAACAAAAAAGATTTTTTTTACAGATATGTCTGAAGATTAATATACCTGGCGTTTTCCAAGAAATAGTACAGTTTGAAAGTTGTCATGCATTTATTACGTGTATGATAAACTTATTCTGATATGATCCGAAAAGTGAATCCCGAAACCCTTATATAAATTTTGAGTATTTTTGTATTGATGTACATGGTTTTTAAAATGTGTCCTCTTGTGTATTTTGAAACATAAGTTACCGAATTAGTTTAAAAGGTATTTTACTGACTTATTTGGGTTTAAACACAGTTTCATCCCAAAGGAATTTAAGTAACAGTTGAATACACCAATTTTTTAACGAACTATTTCTTGTATTTTTTAATAGTTTTGAAAAATAGAATTGAATTTTGTAAAAAACGGAACTGCAAAATGTCCCAACCGGTTTTGCAAAGGAGTCTTATCTATGTTTTTCCCTTTAAGGGAATGTAATTTGAATTTGTAGTTCAGTTTCGTCCAACATTTTTTAAATGATATTTTAAAAACTTTGTGGTCAGAAACGAACTATTTTAAAAAACTGTTTTAAAAATGTTTTTGTTCATACTTTTACCCTGTTGTTCTTTTGTTTTTGATGCTCCTAAGTTCAAAATGTGCCGTGTTTTTTTACTTTAAAATTACATAGCAACTTTTAACACATAAAGCTATAAACCATAAATTTCGAGATGAATACAATCTTACCTTCCCGTGAATATCAAAAAAACGCATTAAAATTAAAATCCTCTGTCTTGAACCCCTAAGTCCTCGAAACCCCCCAAAACTATTTTGCTTTAAGTTTTCTTAAAGTAGCTTTTTTATTACTTAAGTTTGGTAATCTTTGGGAACGTATGTTTCATAAAATATATTCTTTCACTTTGTAAGTGTAAAAAAGATGGTTGGTTTTCTTTGCGTGCCAGTAAGCTTTGGTTTATGTTTGCCTAGAATATTATATACGAAATTTAAAAATTGAATAGGTTTACCTTTAACCTAGGTAGGGAGGTGGTCTGTGGTAAGGGGCCGGCCGCTCTACCAGTGTTTTGGTTTTTGAGCCTCACTGGTCACGACCTGCCCCCTTCTTTTGGCACCCGTATTTGGGTTTTTCAGGAAGCAGGGCTCAAAGAGTGGTTTTAAAAGGCTTGAAATTTCTTACAACGAGCTTAAAAGTTAGTATAAACTAAAACCTGGAACGTACATTGTTTTTTGTTTTCCCCCACGTTCGTATTTTTTGAAAGAAGAAAAAAAATTTGCTGCGTACAAACTGTAACCAAAATTATTGTTAATAATCAATTTGCTATTTTTTAAGCAAAAATCCTAAAATGCTTTTTAATCTTGCTATTTTCAGTGTGCTGAAGGGCCCGTTGTTTTTACTGTAGGTTGTCGAAAAGCTATAAGGAATAGTTCAGGGTTAAGTCCCCAAAAATTATAAAAGGGGCAGTGTGCTAGTTTTTTTTTAATTAAAAGTAAAAAATGCAAATTGCTGGAGTATTTTTTAATGTTTCTATTTTTTCAAGGTGGAAAATTTTAGTGGCGGTGTTAGGTTTTTCATTTTAAAGTATCTTTTTTCAAATAAAGGTCAAATATACATGTAAATTACTTTGACATCTAAAATTGAAAGAAAGTTATTGGGGCCCAAAACTTTTGAATGAAAAAAAATAGGCTTTTTATTGGAAACAGTATGTGATTTTAGTATTCATTTTTATGCCGTTTTCTATAACCAAAGTAATTGAAATATTTTATATTTTTTTCATGAAAAAATATAAAATTTTGGGAAATTTTAACCCCAATTATTTATGATGTCTTATTAAAAATATAGTAATTTTTTATAAATTTTTGAGTTTTCAAAATGGAAAAAATGTAGCTCGGGGGGGGGGGTATTTTTACCCCCAAATTTTTGGAAATGAAATCGTTCAAAATTTGGAAAAAATTGTTAAGTGAAGCTTTAATTGATTTAGAAAAAGTTACATAAACAAAACTTTTCTGAAAATCAGTATTGAAAACAATCTGTTTAAAAATTGTGTGTAGTCAAAAAATACTTTCAAAAAAGAGGAATTCCGCATTTTTTCAACACAGTTTATAAAATGGTATAATTTTTATTTGACTAGGTAGAAAGCGACATCGGTCTTAAACATTCCCCGGAATGAAGTTTTAATGGCTGGGTGGGTGAACCTTTGCCTAATTTCTGGGTACGAAATCGAAAAAAAAAGGGACTTTCAAAAATGGCCCCCAGACCCTTGTTGACGCAAAATGAATGTGTTCTAAAAACCCATAGTTGCAATTTGATAGGATTACAGACAGGGGTCAAAGGGGAGATTTTGTTTTAATTGTTTCCCAACACACCTTGTTTAATCAAGTTTTTCTCAATGTTTTTAGGCTTGCAGAAAATGAAATCTTTCATAAGTGCTAATTGCTAGGGGTGTTCAAAAAAAATCGTCGTAATTTTCGCTAAACTTTGGTTTACCCGTGTTTCGTTATATAGAAAGATACGTTGTACAGAAAGATACAAAAATCCAAACAGGAAGTTTGTAGGAAAAATCGTAATGAAAATCCAGCCTAAATAATCGTTTGAAAAGAAAACTGCTGTTTATTTCGATTTATATAAAAAGAAATTTAGGGGCTTCAAATTTGTGAATATGTTTGGGAAATTAACAATACTCCTTTGCGTTAAATTTATGGTTTGCCGCTGATTTTTTATCGTTCAGTTGCTTTTAGCTCTCGAAAAAAGAAAAATTTTTTTTCTTACATGAAATTTCAACAAAATCAAAAGGTGCAAAGATTTGAAAACTTTTAAATTTTCGAATCTTCCTGTTTTTAAAAAGTTTCTAAATTTGAGCTATTTCGCTTTTATTCAAAAAGCAAATACAACCCATATTTGGGCTTCTAGCAAATCATCCAAGAATCGTTTTTACATGATTCACGGAATTGCATTTTTTTAAATAAAACATTCGACAAATAATTTTTTTAAAATTCAATCCCTTAAAATTATTTTTGTAAAATTAAATGAACCAGTTTGTTCATTTTATGGGACCTCCGTTTTTTATGATTGTTGGTATCTAGTAGAAAACCTCTCGGAGTTCCTTTTCAATCACAACCAAGGAGATTTCAAACCCCCCAGCGAGAGGGAGGGGTGGGGTTGGGATTGCATAAGTCAGTTCACTCGTTTTATTCAAAAATCATTTTGGATGTGAGGAAGATTTTCTACCCGGGATTTTATCGAAAGAAAGTTTGCAGGGGTTTCTATAAATTTAAAGGCTTGTAAATAGTGAATCTGACGGCTAGGTCCCCATCAGCGATTACCCTCCCTTTTGTGTGCCGTGTTCCCTTTATTAAGTTTATCATTTCGCCCCTTACCCATTGTCCTTTAATTTTTTGTCGTCAATGCCAAAGTGGCACAAAAAAAGTGGGTGGTAGTCATAGTAACAAAAACAAATGTTTAAATTTTTGGATTACTTCCCGTATATACTTTCTGTGTGAAACACTCTTTTCATATGTTGGACATTTTCTTTTTTCATTCCGTAATTTCAGTGTATGTGTTTTATTGTCAAAGTGCCAATACAGGACTCATACTTCCGTGTCCCGATATAATTTAGTGGGGACATCCGCGTCATAATTAATTAATTATGTACATATTTCGAGTTTAATAAGCTTCACTTAAAAGTTAAAATGTAAATTATCGAAATTAAACGTGAAAGGTCTTTTTGTTATAATATAATTCACTTATTGAATGATTTGCCAGTCAATAGTCAAAACTGTTGCCCGAGCTCCGAAGGATTATTTTATTACATTACATCAGAAATTAATTTGCACAGTTTTATTTTCATTTTTTTTTTTTTTTGAAGTTTTAACCCAGTGAACAAGTGTTGAATAAATTGTCGATCATATAACACAATCTATGGTCCGCTTATTTATACAAGAAGCCATGTCATGTAAACCTTTGTAATAATTAACTCTAAAATATGTATTTTATTAGCAAGCTATACACTCCTTACAGACTCGGCCTGGTGGAACATTGAGAGTAATATGTTGTAGCCGTTTATTGTAGTAATGCATGTAAATGTGCAATTTCCCTGACTGGTGGGAGTAGAATTGCGTGAAATTACAATGGGTTTGGATCTGTAATGTCTCCTGAGGACTTTCAACTAATTTATAGATGTCTATTATCTGAACACAAACGTAATTACAATCCGAGTATCAGTTAACAACATAAAGTTTATAGAATGAATTTCCCACGATTTTGCATGTATTTTCTTATATATCAATAAACAGTTTTTCACTTTGCTTTCAAAGCATATACATTGAAAGCATAGAAGGAAACTATGGTAATCAAAAGGATTGAAAATATTGCAAATAAATGTTTCAGTTATGATAAAAACATGAGTAACCTTAGTATAGAAATTAAGAGTCGTTACAGATGTTGGAATGAAAATAAACGAACAATACCACAGAAAGTAAGAGTCCTTTGAAATGTAGAAAATAGCAAAGAACGTAACAGTCATTAAAGAGTCCAGAACGAAAATTGATAAACAATAGCGTATAGTCAGTAAGAATCTTTTGGGATGATTTGGAAATTATTAAGGATTGAATGTTATTATTTGTGCGATTAAATTGCTATAAGTAACATTGCAATTCCGTGAATCACGTTAACGATTCTTTGATGATTTGCTAGAAGCCCAATTATGGGTTGTATTTGCTTGTTGAATAACAACGAAGTATGCATCTGTATTAAGTAACTTTTCAAAAATAGGTAGAGGTCGTAATGTTAATGAATATCTTTGCATCATTTGATTTTGTCAAGATCATTTTTCCAGAGTTCAACTGAACGATAAAATGTCAGCGGCGACTAGCGATTCATTGTTAATTTCTACTTCACTTTTCGTAGAATTTCTATAAATCGAAATAAATCAGCAGTTTTCTTTTCAAACGTGTATTTATGACTGTGATTTTTTTTTATTCCGATTTTTCCCCTACGAAATAAAGCACGGAGGGGTACCTGGAGTCTTCCTAAACCATCACGTTTTTGTATTTTTTCTACTACCAGACACTAAACTTTAGAGTACATGGCGACGACTTTTCTTTTTTAACATCACCTGTAATTAGCATTTATGAACGTTTACATTTCCTGCAAGCCTAAAACATCGAGTACAACTTGATTAAACAAGGTGTGTTGAACTAATTACAAAATCGCCGCATTGATCCGTGTCTGTAGATCCTATCTAATTGCAACTGTAGTGATTTTAGGATACATTCATTTGCAGTCAGCTAATGAAGGACTTAGCTAACAGATACAGATCATAAAAACAACAAATGACTCAGTATTCTGTGTGTTGCAGTATATTGAACAGAAATTATTTGTTTTCGAAATCACCGTATGCCGAAAAAATGTTCACGTATTTTCTGCTGAAGTTAGCAAAGTAGGTAATGACGTCATTGGGCTGATAAAGCTGAGTTCTTTTACAAAAATGTTTGAGAATCCCTGTAATTGAACAGTAGCAGCATGATCATATGATTACGAGATTTATTAATTCTGGATCAAAATATTTTGTGTTATACATAATGATGCGTTATGTGTTTCTATCTCTCTGTAAATGATTAGTACGCTTCGTCGTCTGCTGTCAGACTGCTGCTGAGAGGCAATTCTTCAAAGCAATTTGTTCTAAGTATGAAGAGGAAGGGGTGGGATTGTAAGAGTGCACTTATTTTGTAATAACTTTACACCGACATAGTTATATAAGTAGTTCATATGGCGACATTCCAGCTATTGGTGACTTAGGAGGACCTAATGTACCCCTCCGAGCTTTATTTTTGGCACTAGCTAGGTAGAACAACGGACCTTCCACAAACCAGCTTGATAAATTCCTTACATTAAACAACTCAACCGATATTACGAGCCCACAACGATGAGGGCAAGTTATTCGGAGGGATGGAGTGGGAAGTAGCAAGCTCCTCACAGCGGTCACTTCTCTTCGGGAAGTGGATTTGCACGAGTCGGATAGTCGCATAATTCAAACATATTATGGAAGTAGGTGAAGATGACTATCTACAGAAAGAAAGTTTGCAGGTGTTACTATGATTTTAAAAAGTACTTGTAAAATAGCGAATCTGACTGCTCATTACCCTATTAGTCGCTTACCAAATATCATTTGTGCTGCTGTAATGTATTTCCATGAAGTTGACCATTTAGGCCGTTACACCCAATAACCTATCAGCCGCTTACCAAATCTCATTTGTGCTGCCGTGATATTTTTCCATTAAATTTACCGTTTTGCCCGTCACACCTAATTGTCCTTGACATTATTTAGTCGTCCGTCCGCCAGAGTCAGCTGCAAACAAGGGGTGATAGTCGTCAGAGTAACTAGACAAACCTGTTTGAAGTTTTGGATGACTTTCTGTGTAAAAACACTCATTTTATATGTTGGCGTTTTCCTTGTTCAGTCCGTAAGTTCAGTATTTGTTTTATTGTCAATTTACCACTTCCGTGTCCCGACAGCACGCATTTCTAGTTCAATAAACTATTACTTAATTGTCGAAATTAAACGTGAAAAAATCTTTTGTTATAACACAATTCACTTGTTGAATGACAAGTTGCGAGTCAATAGTCAAAACTGTTGCCCGAGCTCCAAAGGATTTATGATTTTATAACATTACATCGGAAATTAATTTGCACTGTTTTATTTTCAAATTTTTAACGTTTTAGCCCAGTGAACAAGTGTTGAATAAATTACCGATCATATAGCACAAACTATGGTCCGCCCATTTATATGCGAAGTCATGTAATGTAATAATTCGTAATAATTAACTATAAAATATGTATTTTATTCAGCAATTCATAGATTCCTTACAGACTCGGCCTGGAAATAATGATACATTGGAACATTGAGAGTAATATGTCTCAGTCTCGCGTTATGAAGTTTATTGTAGTAATGCATGTAAATGTGCAATTTCCCTGACTGATGGGAGTAGAATTACGTGAAATGACAATAGATTTGGATCTATAATGTCTCCCGAGGACTTTCAACTAATTTATAGATGTCTATTATCTGAACACAAACGTAATTGCAATCTGAGTATCAGTTAAAAACATAAAGTTTATAGAACGAATTTCCCGTAGGTTTGCATGTATTTCTTTTATTACCATAAATAGTTTTCCAATGTGCTGTTCAAGCTAATACATTCGAAGCATCGAACCATAAAATGTTCTGGAACAATAGCGTTTAGCTAGTAAGAATCCTTCGAGATTATGAGATTTTTAAAGATTGAATGTTATTAGCGTGATTAAACCGATATAAACTATATAGCAAATCCAAGTATCACGTTAACTAGCGATTCTTGGATGATTTGCAGAAAGTCCAAAAGTGGGTGATATAATTTGCGTGTTGATTAAAACAAAACATGCGTCTATATCTAGTAACATTTAAAAAAGGGTAGAGATCGTAATGTTTATGAATTCATATCTTTACACCATTTGATTTTGTCAAAACTTTCATTTAATAAAGAAATATATTTATTTTCCAAAGCACATGCGAACTGAGCGGCGAATCGATAAATAGATCTAGCGATTCATTGTTAATTTGTAAATCATATTCACTACGTCAGTCTTCGTAGAATTTATAAAAATCGAAATAAATAAGCAGTTTTCTTTTCAAAACGTGTATTTATGACTGTGAGTTCATTATGATTTTTCCCCACGAAAATTCATGTTAAGGATGTTTGTATCTTTCTATACAACGAGGCACTGGTAACCAAAATTTAACGTAAATGATCGTCGAATTTTAAACATCCCTCGTAATCAGCACTTATGAAAAAATTCATTTTCTACAAACCTAACTGAATAACAACGAAGTATGCATCTGTATTAAGTAACTTTTCAAAAATAGGTAGAGGTCGTAATGTTAATGAATATCTTTGCATTATTTGATTTTGTCAAGATCATTTTTCCAGTGCTCAACTGAACGATAAAATGTCAGCGGCGACTAGCGATTCATTGTTAATTTCTACTTCACTTTTCGTAGAATTTCTATAAATCGAAATAAATCAGCAGTTTTCTTTTCAAACGTGTATTTATGACTGTGTTTTATTTTCTTTCCGATTTTTTCCCCTACGAAAATCCCTGTTCATGTTTTTGTACTTTTTTCTACTACCAGATATTAAACTTTAGAGTACATGGCGACGACTTTTCTTTTCTAACATCACCTGTAATTAGCATTTATGAACGTTTAGATTTCCTGCAAGCCTAAAACATTGAGTACAACTTGATTAAACAAGGTGTGCTGAACTAATTACAAGATCGCCGCATTGATCCGTGTCTGTAGATCCTATCTAATTGCAGCTATGGTGATTATAGAACACATTCATTTGCAGTAAACTAATGAAGGACTTAGCTAACAGATACAGATCGTAAAAACAACAATGACTCAGTATTTTGTGTGTTGCAGTATACTGAAGAGAAATTATTTGTTTTCGAAATCACCGTAAAAAATTCACGTATTTTCTGCTGAAGTTAGCAAAGTAGGTAATGACGTCATTGGGCTGATAAAGCTGAGTTCTTTTACAAAAATGTCTCAGAATCCATGTAATTGAACAGTAGCAGCATGATCCTATGATTACGAGATTTATTAATTCTGGATCAAAATATTTTGTGTTATACATAATGATGCGTTATGTGTTTCTATCTCTCTGTAAATGATTTGTACGCTTCGTCGTCTGCTGTCAGACTGCCGCTGAGAGGCAATTCTTCAAAGCAATTTCTTTTAAGTATGAAGTGGAAGGGGGCGGGATTGTAAGGGTGCACTTATTTTGTAATAACTTCACATCGACACAGTTATACTAGTAGTTCATATGGCGACATTCCAGCTTTTGATGGTTTAGGAAGAATCCAGGTACCCCTCTGTGGTTTATTTCAGGCACTGGCTGGCAGCTAGGTAGAACCAAGGAACTTCCACAAACCAGCTTGATAAATTCCTTACATTCTACAACCCAAGCGAGCCCACAACGATGATGAGGGAGGGGGTGGGGTTGGGTTAGCATTAGTACAGCTTAGTCGTTAAATTCAAACATATTGTGGACGAAGGGAAAGATGACTATCTATAGGGTCTGACTATGCTTTTAAAAAGTACTTGTAAAATAGTGAATCTGACTGCTCTTTACCCTATTAGCCGCTTAGCAAATCTCATTTGTGCTGCTATGATATATTTCCATTAAGTTGACCATTTCGCCCGTTTTTCCCGTCACATCCAATTGTCTTTGACATTATTTAGTAGTCAATCCGCAAAAGTCGGTTACAAACAAAATTGTGGTAGTCGTCAGAGTAATAAGACAAACTTATTTTATATGTCAGCGTTTTCCTTGTTCATTCCGTAATTTTATTGTCAAAGTGTCAATACAGGGCATCACATAGTGGACATCTGTGTCATAAGAATACATTTCTGGTTTCATAAACTATTACTTAAAAGTTAAGATTTACATTATTAAAATTAAACGTGAAAGGTCTTTTTTGTTATAATATTATACATTTATTGAATGATTTGCCAGTCAATAGTCAAAATTGTTGCCCGAGGTCCGAAGAATTATTTTATTACATTACATCGGAAATTAATTTGCACAGTTTTATTTTCGAATTTTTGACGTTTTAGCCCAGTGAACAAGTGTTGAATAAATTACCGATCATATAGCACAAACTATAGTTCGCCTATTTATATAAGAAATCATTATTCCTTACAGACTCGGCCTGGAAATAATGTTACATTGGAACATTGTGAATAATATGTTTTAGCCTATTGTTATGAAATTTATTATAGCAATGCATGTAAATGTACAATTTCTCTGACTGACTGGAGTAGAATTGCGTGAAATGATAATGGGTTAGGCTCTATAATGCCTCCTAATTTATAGATGTCTATTATCTGAACACAAACGTAATTACAATCTGAGTAGAAGTTAAAAACAGAAAGTTTATAGAAGGAATTTCCCACAATTTTGCATGTATTTTTATGTTACCATAAATAGTTTTCCATTGTGTTCATTCGAAGCATCGAACCATTAAATGTTCCGAAACAATAGCGTTTAGCTAGTAAGAATCCTTCGAGATTATGTGCACTCTTACAATCCCGCGCCCTTCTCTTCATACTTAAAAGAAATTGCTTTGAAGAACTGCCTCTCAGCAGCAGTCTGACAGCAGACGACGAAGCGTACCATTATGTACAACACAAGATATTTTGACCCAGAATTAATAAATCTCGTTATCATGATATCACGCTGCCACTGTTCAATTACAGGGATTCTGAGACATTTTTGTAAAAGAACTCAGCTTTATCAACCCAATGACGGCATTACCTACTTTGCTAACTTGAGCAGAAAACACGTGAACATTTTTTTCGGCATACGGTGATTTTTCGAAATAATTTCTGTTCAGTACTGCAACACACTGACTGCTGAGTCATTTAAATAGTGAATCCGTTAGCTAAGTCCTTCAGTAGTTGACTGCAAATGAATGAGTTGTAAAATCACCATCGTTGCAATTAGACAGTATCTACAGACACGGATCAAGGCGACGATCATGTAATTAGTTCAACACACCTTGTTAATTAAGTTGTACTCAAGTGTTGAGGCTTGCAGAAATAGAAATTTTTCATAAGTGCTAATTACGAGGGATGTTAAAAAATCGACGTCATTTACGCTAAATGTTGGTTACCAGTGCCTCGTTGTATAGAAAGATACAAACATCCTAAACATGAATTTTCGTAGGGAAAAATCATAATAAAATTACAGTCATAACTACACGTTTGAAAAGAAAACAGCTTATTTATTTCGATTCTTTGAATTCTACGAAGACTGACGTAGTGAATATGTTTTACAAATAAACTATGAATCGCTAGCGTTATTTATCGATTCGTCGCTCAGTTCGCATGTTCTTTGGAAAATAAATATATTTCTTTATTAAATGAATGTTTTGACAAAATCAAATGGTGCAAAGATATGAATTCATAAACATTACGATATCTACCCTTTTTTAAATGTTACTAAATATACGCATGTTTTGTTTTAATTCAACACGCAAATTATATCACCCACTTTTGGACTTTCTGCAAATCATCCAAGAATCGTTAGTTTATATCGGTTTAATCACGCTAATAACATTCAATCTTTAAAAATCTCATAATCTCGAAGGATTCTTACTAGCTAAACGCTATTGTTCCAGAACATTTTATGGTTCGATGCTTCGAATGTATTAGCTTTAACAGCACATTGGAAAACTATTTATGGTAATAACAGAAATACATGCAAAACTATGGGAAAATCGTTCTATAAACTTTATGTTTTTAACTGATACTCAGATTGTAATTACGTTTGTGTACAGATAATAGACATCTATAAATTAGTTGAAAGTCCTCAGGAGACATTATAGATCCAAACCCATTGTCATTTCACGTAATTCTACTCCCATCAGTCAGGGAAATTGCGCATTTACATGCATTACTACAATAAACTTCATAACGCGAGACTGAAACATATTACTCTCAATATTCCAATGTAACATTATTTCCAGGCCGAGTCTGTAAGGAATCTATGAATTGCTGAATAAAATACATATTTTATAGTTAATTATTACGAATTATTACATTATATGACTTCGCATATAAATAGGCGGACCATAGTTTGTGCTACATGATCGGTAATTTATTCAACACTTGATCACTGGGCTAAAACGTCAAAAATTCGAAATCAAAACTGTGCAAGTCAATTTCTGGTATAATGTAATGTAATAAAATAATCCTGCGGAGCTCGACAATTTACATCTTGACTTTTAAGTAATAGTTTATTAAACTAGAAATGTGTGCTTATGACACGGATGCCCGCTATGTATTGACGGGACACGGAAGTGGGTCTTTGACAATAAAACACATACACTGAACTTACGGACTGAACAAGGAAAACGCCAACATATAAAATGAGTGTTTTTACACAGGCAGTCATCCAAAAATTCAAACGAGTGTATTTTGTTACTCTGACGACTACCACCCTTTGTAGCTGACTCTGGCGGACGGACGACTAAATGATGTCAAGGACAATTAGGTGTGACGGGCAAAACGGTAAATTTAATGGAAAGATATCACGGCAGCGCAAATGAGATTTGGTAAGCGGCTGATAGTTATTGAGTGTGTGGCAACGTTAAATGTCGCAACGCCGCTCAATGTCGCAACCACCGTTAAATGTCGCTAGGTTGACGTTAAATGTCGCAACCACCGCTAAATGTCGCAAAATCGTCTGCCGCTAAATGTCGCACCTTTAACGTTAAATGTCGCAAAAATTTGCCCACCGTTATATGTCGCAACACCAACGCTAAATGTCGCACTTCCAATTTGACACTATGATTATCAATTCTTTGTGTATATTTACTTTTTTGAGGGAAGAAAAATTAACAGGTTCATGTAATACAAATATAGTGTTGTTTGTTGGGGTTGGGTATGGGTGGGGAACGGGGTGAATAACGACACAGAAATCGAAGACACAACATTATGGACAGAATGGCTAAAATGCAGTTTTAGCCGTTTTTTAAATGCAAATGGAAGCAAGATGCCATTGAATTACTTTAAATATTTTTGTATCATCATTTTTTTTTTGTTTGTTATAATTTCACGTCATAACAGTGATAAAATTTGTTTCAGAGGAGAAACAGTATTAAATGTCCTTTAAAGTTTAGCGCAAAACGAGTTTTTGCTTGCATTTCATATACTAGGTTAGATAGGGAAATACTATGGCTGATTTCAAATGAAATTGGAAGCAAGAAGAAATAGTGTTATATTAATAAAAATACACCAGTGGAAAGATAAGAAAATGAATTTTATGGTGGGAACAGTGATAAAATTAGATATATAAACTGAAAATAAGAATGGTCGAAACAAAATTTAATCCTTCTATATTTCAATGTGAATCATAGGTCTGTCTCTGCGGCGGCTGTTCTCGCACCCCGCTGCGGATGGCTTGATAAGACGCCTAAGAATAAAAAGTTGGGTGTGACACACATCACCAAGATAATTAATAGAAAATATAAATATTTACATTTTTGAAGAGGGGGGGGGGGGGGGGGGGGGGGGGGTGTTGTATGTGTGGGTAGGCGGAAAAGTAAGATAATGAGGGGAATGAGACTAAACCAAACAATTTTAAGAGACTAAAGTAAAATAATATCAAAATTCCCGCTTTACCTGAAAGAATGTACAGAGGGCCACATAGGATCTTTCTCGGCCATTGAAGCTTGATAGTTACCTTATGACTTTAAATGTAAACCTCCAAACAAAGAAATAGAACCCATGACTGATTAATAGAAAATCTTCGTTTTCTATAGCTGGTACAAAACACAGACTTCGTGTCGCGTAGTTGAACATCCTGTTGTGTAACAGGCCTGGATTGTTGCCCGAGCCGATCCCCCCCCACCCACCCAAACCCCACCCTTGTTGGCTTACTATTGACTTATATTCATCAAAGTTGCACCCAACTATTTTGGAAATAATATTTTCTCAAAATGTAGACCCAAAACGCCCCTGAGGCGTTTATACTTATATTTCAAAATTCACCAGGGGGAAGAACCGTTGACCCCTTAAAATGGGGTGTGTGTGGGGGGAGGTGAGTACCCCTCCAGTACCTTAAAATTAAGAAGAAAAAAAAAATGCACCAGAGGCAACCATTTTATACATATTTTTCAAACTTTCCCGGGGAGAGACCCCGAACCCTCGAAAATGACAGGGATAACCCCTCCCATACATCGAAATTTTGAACAAAAAATGCAATTAAAGTCCAGCATTCCATACTTGTTTCTCAAAACTGTCAATGGGAAAAGACCCTAACCACCTAAAATAAGGGGAGTGCCCCTCTAGTACGTACCTAAAAAATAGACAAAAATTCACCACAGGCAAACATTTCATACCTGTATATAAAAACTATCCCACAAATACGGACAGAGGAACCCCATACCTACCGCACGTCGCCGGTGACGCTTTTGTTTAAAACTGGTGCCCCCCCCCCCTCCCGCTCCCCCACCCCCACTCTAATCCTCCATCAACAATTTCTGGCCCCCTGCCTGTTGTGTAACGAAATTCAGGTCGACTAAAGACATGCCATACAACGCGCGACAATACGGAGCGCGAGCTGAATGTCTCATGAGCTAAACAGGACTCCATAGAATTACATAGTTTAGACCTGAAATAAACTAGTACTGTGGCGAGTACCACGTTAGTGCTTAAACCTTTAGATATAAAATATATAACGTATGTATGTTGCGGAACCACTGGAAAGCAAACGTGCAGATTAGACTGAAAGGTCAATTCAGCCCTTCCCAAATCAAGCATGAATTACCCAGTCTTATCTCTAAATTGTGAAGACTGTTTAACTTACCTTATTATGCTGTGCGACATTTAGCGTTGGTGTTGCGACATATAAAGGTGAGCAAATTTTTGCGACATTTAACGTTTAAGGTGCGACATTTAGCGGCAGACGATTTTGCGACATTTAGCGGTGGTTGCGACATTTAACGTCAACCTTGCGACATTTAACGCTGGTTGCGACATTTAGAGGCGTTGCGACATTTAACGTTGCCACAGAGTGTAACGGGCGAAATGGTCAACTTAATGGAAATATATTATAGCAGCACAAATGAGATTTGGTAAGCGGCTAATAGGGTAATTAGCAGTCAGATTCACTATTTTACAAGTTCCTTTTAAAAGCATAATCAGACCTGCAAACTTTCTTTCGATAGATAGTCATCTTCCCTTTCGTCCACAATATGTTTGAATTTAACGATTAAGCAGTACTAATGCTAACCCAACCCCACTCACTTCCTCCTCATCGTTGTGGGCTCGCTTGGGTTGTAGAATGTAAGGAATTTATCAAGCTGGTTTTTAGAAGGTACGAGGTTCTATCTAGCTGCCAGCAAGTGCCTGAAATAAACCACAGAGGGGTACCTGGAGTCTTCCTAAGCCATCAAAAGCTGGAATCTCGCCATATGAACTAATAGTATAACTGTGTCGGTGTGAAGTTATTACAAAATAAGTGCACTCTTACAATCCCGCCCCCTTCCTCTTCATACTTAAAAATAGTTTGCTTTGAAGAATTGCCTCTCAGCGGCAGTCTGACAGCAGACGACGAAGCGCACTAATCATTTACAGAGATATAGAAGCACATAACGCATCATTATGTACAACACAAAATATTTTGATCCTGAATTAATAAATCCCGTAATCATGTTATCACGCTGCCACTGTTCAATTACAGGGATTCTCAAACATTTTTGTAAAAGAACTCAGCTTTATCAGCCCAATGACGTCATTACCTACTTTGCTAACTTGAGCAGAAAACACGTGAACTTTTTTGTTCAGCATACGGTGATTTCTCGAAATAATTTCTGTTCAGTACTGCAACACACTGAAGACTGAGTCATTTGAATAGTGAATCCGTTAGGTAAGTCCTTCGTTAGCTGACTGCAAATGAATGTGTTCTAAAATCACCATAGTTGCAATTAGATAGGATTTACAGACACGGATCAAGGCGACGATCATGTATTTAGTTCAACACACCTTGTTAATCAAACTCAATGTTTAACCCTTAACCTGCTATATTTCTATAATGGACTGGTCCATCTTTCAATTTGGACAGTACCACTTATTACTCAAAGGGGTTTTCACTGAAAATTTACTGACTGAATAGCGAACAGTGCAGACCATGATCAGACTGCACGGATGTGCAGGCTGATCTTGGTCTGCACTGGTCGCAAAGATAGAATCATATGCCGCCATCAGGCTAAGGGTTAAGGCTTGCAGAAAATGAAATCTTTCATAAGTGCTAATTACGAGGGGTGTTCAAAAAGAAAATTCGCCGTTTTGGTTACCAGTGCCTCGTTGTATAGAAAGATACAAACATCCTAAACATGAATTTTCGTAGGGAAAAATCACAATGAAATTACAGTCTTAAATATACACGCTTTGAAAAGGAAACTGCTTATTTATTTCGATTTTTATAAATTCTACGAAGACTGACGTAGTGAATATGATTTACAAATTAACAATGAATTGCTAGTGCTATTTATCGATTCGCCGCCCAGTTCGCATGCGCTTTGAAAAATAGATTTATATCTTTAATGAAACTTTTGACAAAATCAAATGGTGCATGCGCTTTGAAAAATAGATTTATTTCTTTAATGAAACTTTTGACAAAATCAAATGGTGCAAAGATATGAATTCATAAACATTACGATCTCTACCCTTTTTTAAATGTTACTAAATATAGACGCATGTTTTGTTTTAATTCAACACGCAAATTATATCACCCACTTTTGGACTTTCTGCAAATCATCCAAGAATCGCTAGTTACCGTGATAATTGGATTTGCAATGTGATTTATATCGATTTAATCACACTAACATTCAATCTTTAAAAATTTCCTAATCTCGAAGGATTCTTGCTAGATAAATGCTATTGTTCCAGAACATTTAATGGTTCATTAGCTTTAACAGCACACTGGAAAACTATTCATGGTAATAAAAGAAATACATGCAAAACTACGGGAAATTCATTCTATAAACTTTATGTTTTTAACTGATACTCAGATTGTAATTACGTTTGTGTTCCAGATTATAGACGTCTATAAATTAGTTGAAAGTCCTCAGGTGATATTACAGATCCAAATCCATTGTCATTTCACGTAATTCTACTCCCATCAGTCTGAGAAATTGCACATTTACACTTCATAACGCGTTACTTAAACATAATATCACTCTCAATATTCCAATGTAACATTATTTCCAGGCCGAGTCTGTAAGGAATGTATAAATTGTTGAATAAAAAAGGACATAATTATGTTATATTAAACTTCGGACCATAATTTGTGCTAATGACTGGTAATTTATTCAACACATAATTATTTTCTGTGCTAAAACGTCAAAAAAATGAAAATATAACTGTGTTAAATAATATATAGCGAGAAATAGGTTTTGCTTAAACTAAGAAAAAGCGTATTAGATCTTTTTTCATAAACTATTGAGTTTAATGCTTTCGACGAATATATTATTCTGCTATTTAACACTTTTCTGTACATCAAGTTGATATATTTACACAAGAACCCATTTGAGTATTATAAGGTGAATGAAGTGCTATTATTTACAAACTTTCCATGTATCTTCTTGATGAATGGTGGATTTATGTTCAATAACAAGTCGGTATTAAGCAGCATGTAACATCTGTTTAACCTCGATTTCATTCTTGTAAATCTTTATAAAGAGATAACCACACAATGGTTTTTAATTAAAACTCATTCTTTCGCAAAAAATACTAAGCCCCACCACACGTAATGTTTAAAATAAGCATTATACTTATAGGTTATTAGCTTTGTATCGGGAAATATGCACGAGTTCTTTAGGAGCGCAATATTCTTCCGCTGAAGAACGAGTGCATATTTCCCGATGCAAAGATAAAAACCTTTTTATTACGTACGCATCTACACGTGTAAATATTATGTAAATATCATAAATATGTTCAAAAGTCTGAATAGGATTCACAATACTGAACTAAATAGAAAAAAATAGTGCAACAACACATACTGAATTATGTCACGCACCCGATATGAAATTCCGCGTCAGTGTATAGAAAAATATTGACGTTTCCGGTACCAGTGTAACTATGTAATAAAATATCAATATACCGTTATGAAAGTAATTTAGGTTTGATGTACACAATATGTCCTCCACTTCTCCAGTATATGATAAAAAAGTATGTACTACTTTAGTACACTACAAGAGCATGTGCAACCTATAGTATAATAGAAGACCATATGCTACTACAATACTATAGTACAATAAAAAGAACATGTAATACAATAGTACAATAGAACAGCGTAATTATATCACATGTTTGACGTCGTGGGAATGAAATAAAGCCATTAAATAAATTTGATAATGCACTAGTGTAATAAATCTTGATGTTTCAGCAGGAAAAGAAAGAATATTACATTTGTGTCCTTCCACGTTGAATTTATTAAACTCGTTGAATAAAATTGATATAATGTTCGGCAGAGCCTCGCATTTTATTATTTTATTCAACTCGTTTAATAAATTCAGTATAAAAAGTCACTCATGTAATATCCTCTATGTATAATTACAGCACTAAAGCACAATAAAAACAGACTCTACTGTAGTACACTATAAGAACATTCACTACTATTGTACAATAGAAGAACTAGTACTATTATAAAGTTATAGCAAAATAAGAACATGTACTGCTCTGGAACAATAAAAGAACATGTACTACTATAGTTCAATAACGGAACATGTACTACTCTAACCAAAAATTACAAGAGAAGAGTATGTGCTACGCTAGAACAATAAAAGAACATGTACTACATTTGTACAAGAGAAAAGCATGTAATATTATAATACAAGAAAAGAGCATGTACTAATTTATTACAATATAAGAACAGGTACTACTTTATTACAGTGGAAGAACATGTATTGTTATAGTAAATAAAATAATATGTACTACACTTGCACCCCTTTAAAGAAGATGGATGCATAAATTCTTAACTGAGGCAAGAGTTGTCGCTCCTTGCAACCTTTCGTAAAGTACTGATCGTTTGTCTAGGAAATCAATGTCTAGACTTTGTGTGTGTGTGTGTGTGTGTGTGTGTGCTTTCGTACTTCGAAACATGATTTGTCGGAGTAAATTCTTAGTTAGTAAAACGTCTATGTTAAATATGTCTAGAATCACTGGATATCATGTAAATCGAACTTAAAAGATAACATTGTCAAACACTACTATATCTAAATTTATGGTGATCAATGCTTGCGAGTATACAATTGTACAATGACGAACTTCATGAAACTTTTAAGAAGCTTGGGTTTGTCTGTACTGAAGTAATAACTTCATGCACCATACTGGGGAGTCGAACACTCGGTTTTGATATGTCGTGATAAAAACAACTAATGAAATAAAGATTTTTTTTTTCAAAGACTAGAAAATAAAAGCAATTACAGGCATAAGTTATGTTTTCTCTATACAACAGACACGGCTAGATTTTCAGAGAAACTGTCTCTAACGAAACTGTTTTACTTCTCTTCATATTTAAAGAAACAGTAATTGTTATCTACTACATGTTTTGGAAACAGATATCTAAACAACAAGTTCTTTAAATTTTCATATAAGGCAATTTATCTTTCAGAAAATAAAAAGATCTGCAGTTAGTCCAGAGTTGTTAGGTATTCTGCTGGTATTTTAGACCTTGGTATATTGGTATATACGGATAAAAGGTTACAAAGTGTCATAAGCTGCCTTAAAACATACTTAACAACAGGTATTAGTTGTCGTAAAACGATTATTTGGCATGTTGATAAAATCTGTCTTAGTGGACTCTTAGGGATAATGCAAATTTTTGCGAACATTGACCATTTTAACCCTTACCCTGCTAAATTTCTATAATGAACTTGTCCATCTTTCAACTTAGACAGTACCATTGACTGTTCAAAGGGGTGCTTACCAAAAAATACTGACTGAATGGCGAGGAGTGCATATCTTGATCAGACTGCACGGATGTGCAGGCTGATCAAGATCTACACTGGTCGCAAAGGCAGAATCAACTTCGAGTCGTGTCCAGCATGAAAAGGGCTAAGACGAAATCATATAATATTATTATCATTATTATTATTATTATTGTTGTTGTTGTTGTTGTTGTTATAAATGATATACATGTATATCTAATACAGTGATTTGTATATACAATGACATTCCAGCCACTCAAAGTAGATTTCTAAGGAATCAGTCTCTGAAAAGAACGAAAATTGTAATTTACTGCATCCTAATACAAGTGTTTTGGCGTCTGATCTCCTAACATCAGAGTACTTTCATACATATGACAGTTTTCCTGCGGGAGAAAATTCGAAGGCGTCTCCCACGATTTCTATGATGATAATTATCTAACATGAAGAATATAAGTGTTCTATGACCCTGAAGTTTTGCATCTGTCTGCTTGGTTTTTGAATATAAAGGGTGAATGTATTTGGTAAATTTCAGAGCAGATACCCGCAAATGACTAGATATGTTACATTTTGATTTAATGTAAGCCGCAGTAGTTTGAAAAGTTTAGTGCAGGTGTCAAGTGAATTTAAATCGACTTTCATTTTGGAGAACAGAAGTACTGAAATATACGTAAGCTGACTGTTTATATTTATGCATTTTGAAACAAACTCTATACTGTAAACAGTTATACCAGGCATCCCCTAGTTCTTTTCACGTGCAGTGTGTAACTCATCAATATATGGGTCTCGGATTAAATAGCATCCGAAAGACTAGATCAACATATCGACCCCAGTCTTTCTAGTCCGGCTTCTTGCCGCTGAACCATTACTTTCGCTCGTTCAAATACAGGATATGCATGAATAGGAGCAATTGTGAAAATAATCTAACATAATTCAAATGCTATACTAAAGTATAAGCTAACCCTATGAATAATTCAGTATGTCCTTGATGAAAATCTTCTGAAACCATATTTATACGAAAACATCTATTCAGTTTGCTAACATGAAAAGTCGAATCATCGGTGTTTAAACGTCCAAACAGTATCGGTGTTTAGAAATTCAAACTAAGGTTTTGAAAGTTCTAAATTACGATGTGGAAAAGCGGACATGTCAATGTCCGGACGAAGAAAAAGCCGACTTTGTTGAATACAGCAATGGCAGCGACAGGATAACGTAGTCATGCGATGAGATATTACATGGAATCTCATTCTGAAAATGCATGATTTTTCAGACAAAATGTGCCTGTGACTGTATACTAGTCATTACGTTATTCAAAGTATACAATCTGACAGAATTTATTTTCACAGGGAACCGATTTGGTTTTAGTGTCGACTTTTTAGGACTTTCAAGGAAATATCAATTCTACAGGATGACCCTTTAACTTAACGTCGCAGATTTTAAATCAACCAGTGCCCGAAATGATCAGCATTTACCAAGACCGCTTCCATCATGACAACTTCCTACGATAAGGCAAACCAATTATCCGAAATGACGACAAAAATCACCCCTTTGCACAAATTCTGACGTATTTAGGAAGGTTAAATATGCGGTAACAGGTTAATGCTTAGTGAGGCTGTTGCATTGTATTTGCAGATTTATTTTGATTAATTATCTAATCTTGTCTGAAAGAATGACTTTGAAATCAAGCATATAAAAATACAATACTTGCTCTTGACACTGACATTTTAATCTTTAGTGAATAAATAGCGTCTCTGAACTATTAATCCCTATGAAATAACACTCACCCGCAAATGTAAAGGTATGATCTAACCTTTTGCTTTAATATCAAATAGGAAAAAGAAAAATGTTCTACAAACATTTTAGACAGAAAACCTAAGACAATGTTATGTGTAGTCTATAAAGTAGTTACTTAAACATTTAAGATTCTGTAAATGCAAAAAGATCATGAAACGACATTTTGATCCTATTAAGTGAAAAAAAATTAAACAGACTGATGAGTACGCCTGTCAGTATATCCGCGGCATAATCTAACCACAACGGCGGACATCAAAAGAGGTTTCAAAAACAAAAATCATATCGGGTAATATGAAATCATCAAGTCTTTAAAATCGCATTGCAGGCGGTAAACCTACTAGCAGTGTAGGCGATGTAAGCGATATACTTAGCAGAGTAGGCGACGTATGCGATATACGTAGGAGTGTAGGCGATACAGGCGATATACCTGGCAGAGTAGGCGATGTGGGCGATAGACCTAGCATTGTAAGCGATGTAGGTGATATACCTAGCAGTGTAAACGATGTCGGCGATATATCTAGCAGTGTAAACGATGTGGGGGATATACGTAGCAGTATAGGCGATGTAGGCGATATACCTAGTAGTGTAAACGATGTAGGCAATATACCTAGCAGTATAAACGATGTATGTGATATACGTAGCAGTGTAAGCGATGCAGGCGTTATACCTGGCAGAGTAGGCGATGAGGGCGATATACCTAGCAGAGTAAATGATATAAGCGATATACGTAGCAGTGTAAGCGATGCAGGCGATATACCTGGCAGAGTAAGCGATGAGGGCGATATACCTAGCAGTGTAAACGACGTATGCGATATACGTAGCAGTGTAAACGATGCGAGCGATATACCTGGCAGAGTAGGTGATTTGGGCGATATACCTAGCAGTGTAAACGATGTAGGCGATATACTAGCAGCGTAAGCGATGCAGGCAATATACCTGGCAGTGTAAACGATGTAGGCCATATACATAACAGTGTAGGCGATGTAGCGATATATCTGGCAGAGTAGGCGATATAGGCGGAATACATATTGAATACGTGTTGAGCGTAGATCTATTTCAAGTTCAGCGAAGTTTCATAACGTTTGCTAACTTACAATTCATTTTGAAATTGGGGGAACGGGGAGGAGAACACAGAACAAGTGGCACAGAATATGCGTTCGACTATAACATTCGCTGTACATGTAAATCTAAAAAACACATACCTAGAACACTATACATTTTCACTAAACATACGCTGTGCATATTCCAAAATGTCACAGAGAAAAATATTTTGTCTTATCCAGTTCAGAACACTAACACTATCTACATAATAAACTTAAATTGTTCCTTGTAGGCCACTCTCGTCCGTTGACCGTTATTGCGCCACTAAGTCTCGGATTGGACTTTTTGTCGCCAAGTATGACAGTGGACAACCGTCAGTATAGTACATTTCAAAACAGTTGCATTATAAAAAAAGGTTAAGGAACTTTCTTCCCAAACGGTATTGTGCCGATATTACATTTTACGGACATGTGCTTTGCAATTTTGTAGAATAATGCTGGTGACCTCGTAGATTACTTTCAAATGTTATAAAATCGTCTGAGGGTCTAACGTATGCTGACATACACTGAAAGGAACACTTAATTTTCAAAATGGGCTGGTAATACTAAATTTTATTGGCTGCCTCTAGTGATTAATTAAATGATTTAATTAAGGTCGGTTTACACATTACTTCATTTAAGTCAGTTTATATAATATTACTTAATTAAGGTCAGTTTACATAACATTACTACATCTAAGTCGGTTTATATAATATTAATTATATTCGGCTGATGTATATCCTCAGCTGACCTTATTGCTTGTGCAGGCTACTAGGGCTTAATCTTATTACTAAATTAAAGTCATGAAGATTAAGAATACCCCTCGTTGAACATACTAGTTTAACAGCCGGAGCTAATCAGATTATCAATTAAAGTCGTATTATAAGAATACATGTGCGCTTCAATTATTCTGTACACTTAACCTTTACCCTGCTAAATTTCTAAAATGGACATGTCCATCATCCAATTTGGACAGTACCATTTACTTTTCAAAGGGGTGTTCACTGAAAATTTATTGATCTTGGTTGATCTTGGTCTGCACTAGTCGCAAAGGCAGATTCACTTGCCGTCAGCATGTTAAAGGTTAACATCAACCTTAACTTGATTTTTACACGTCAACAATACACACATTATTCTTTAGTGCAACGTCTCTGTGACAATATTTGACACGTGGAAACCATATCTATTGTTTTTCTAATGAAATTTAGACAATAAAAATCAAGAGAAAAAATGATTTCATGAGCTAATTTCTTCTCTTTTGTCGAAAAACGGGGATATCAGTACAGACCGCTTTATTTGGAGCATATGATAACATCATTTAGAACTTTAACTATATATATATGCACATTTCATCGTAAAATCCTAAAGTGTATCAAGTTATCATCACAGTTTGTGCTATGTTTTGGGGATCAGTTTTGATGAATACAAATACCTTAGTAAGGGTAAATCTTACAGTAATTTGATATAAAAATCCGATTTTCTGAGAAGGGAATTTTCGGGTTACAGGGGTATTTTTGCATTAAAAGAATGAGTAAGAAGTTCGGGCCAAATACTAGTAATTCGTTCGGTTTAGAGAGGTTTTCGGGTAAGAGGGGTTCAGACTAGGAAAGTTCCACGGTATCTTTAATGCATAATTGATATACTAGTATTATCACGTAAAGAAACGCTTGAACCTTCCGAAAAAAAAATGAAACTGGCCTATTTCACTGACTACTCATTCTCGCATACCAGTCTCGGGATTTTGACGAACCTCTGATGGATGAGAATGCTGACTACTTAAAAGATAGAATGCTGGTTTTATGGCATTATAGCATTACAGTCTCTATTCTATTGAAATGAATTCGCCAATGATGTATTATCTTCTGTTAAATCTGAAGGAATTTGGTTATGTCATATGAAATGCAAACTTTAGAATTGAACCATTTCTATTTCATTTGTTTGTAAATGTTATGTCTTTTATAATCTGTTACATTGTGTTGAACGTTTCCTTTTATTTAATTCACATCAAGTGTCAAAAGATTATCTCACTTTAATGTATCAGGAGGATAGCAAAAACGTTTGCAAAATTACAAATGTACATAATTCAAACCTATCAACAGGGATTCACGCTTCCTTATAAATATCATTCTATGAGATAACTTGATTTGTCAAATCGTAAGTAAAATCTAAAACTGGATTTAGATATATTTCTTATCTAGATATGGTGACAAAATCTAACAACGCTACTGATATGCTTGCTATCGAAATAGGAAGGCGAGTTATTGAAACAGGAGGGCGTGTTGGTCTTGACTGGGTAAAATGTAAATGTTATCCTATAGAGCCAGAATATCATTTTAATGTTGCGGTATTCTGATATTTATGCTACTTATACATCTATCAAAACATGCAGAAATTCAAAAGCAAGCAATATTACAAAATATTACAAGTTAACAGTTGTGAACATCTGAAGGTATCTTTCAAATTAAGAACAGAAAAAGAGTAATTCAGAAGGTTATTCTATGTATTTTTGTGCAATATATTAGCTAATTTACACATAGCTGGGAAGGTCTAGCTGCACGGGGTTGCTATGCTCATTTATAATCGTCATATACAAAGTAAAGATCAGTTAGAAAATTGCATGCATGTTTGTCTTATATTGTTGTACAAAATGGTGAAATTTCATTGCAGTACCATTATTTGTAATTGCGATATCGACGGTGTTCACGAATTTATTGATCAACCCTCGCATATCTCTGTTCATATACTGACGTCCCAAGGGATCCAGCACATGGATAGATTGTGTTTAAATGTGGGTGACACGAATTTATTGATCAACACCCTCGCATATCTCTGTTCATATACTGACGTCCCAAGGGATCCAGCACATGGATAGATTGTGTTTAAATGTGGGTGACACGAATTTATTGATCAACCCTCGCATATCTCTGTTCATATACTGACGTCCCAAGGGATCCAGCACAAGGATGGATTGTGTTTAAATGTGGGTGTTACGAATTTATTGATCAACCCTCGCATATCTCTGTTCATATACTGACGTCCCAAGGGATCCAGCACAAGGATGGATTGTGTTTAAATGTGGGTGACACGAATTTATTGATCAACCCTCGCATATCTCTGTTCATATACTGACGTCCTAAGGGAACCAGCACATGGATGGATTGTGTTTAAATGTGGGTGACACGAATTTATTGATCAACCCTCGCATATCTCTGTTCATATACTGACGTCCTAAGGGATCCAGCACATTGATGGATTGTGTTTAAATGTGGGTGACACGAATTTATTGATCAACTCTCGTATATCTCTGTCCATATACAGACGTCCAAATGGGTCCGACACATGGGTGGATTGTGTTTAAATGTGGGTGATTTGAGTTTAATGACTTATTTTGTAAAATTATCAAATTCCAATACTACTATGACTACTCCCTAGGGGACAAAAAAGTCATTTAACTCAATTCACCCACACTCTAACAAATCCACCCATGTGCCGGACCCATTTGGCTAAAATAAAGGATAGATTCTGTTAAAAGTCTTG
The DNA here is from genome assembly GCF_021730395.1 of Mercenaria mercenaria. Classification (NCBI taxonomy): domain Eukaryota; kingdom Metazoa; phylum Mollusca; class Bivalvia; order Venerida; family Veneridae; genus Mercenaria; species Mercenaria mercenaria. Next base: position 11,701,967 of record NC_069368.1, read on the forward strand.
CAAATCGTGCTGTAACAGAAAAAAAATAAGTAAGTTATAATTAGTGAAGATTTTACTATTTGCTTAAGCTCGTATCAAGCACACAGAAATTAGAACTTCAAATACAAACTTCAAGTAGGCACTATTTATTTAAGATATATGCTGTGGTTAATTGCATAAAAGTTCACAATCTGAAAAAAAAAAATAATGAAACGCCCATTTTCTGAAAAAGAGCTATTTCATCCAAAACGAATGATCATGGGTGAAATATTTATGAAAAATGTGGGGTACACTTCGCTAAAACTTTTTTGTAGGCTTAGGTGACTAGTTACTTTCCATCTCTTTCAAGCTATGCAGTTTCATGTCTCCTGACATGGAAAAAGCATGCATAATTAGTGCAGGTAGAAATTTTATTTGTTAGTGGTCATTGCTTTGAAAAGAAAGATCAAATCCAATAATGCCCCGGGGAAATGGTGAAATTTTCTGCAACAAACAGACGATTTTTCTTTAAAAGTTGAAACCCAAAGACTTTCACGAGATGAATTACGTTGATAAAACTAATAATGGGAAGACAAAAGGTCTCTGCAGCCTAAATATATGCATCAACGTATGGCGCCTAGATATAAGAGAAAATAAAGAATGTACGATACATGACTGTGTTATTCTGTTTTGCAGGTAACATAGATAAATTACTTTTTCATTGCAATGAAATACCCTGAGTAGGATTAAGTTCATTCATCAACTTACATTCTATAAACAGGTTGTTTCCCTTGATTAAAAGTCTGTGAAGCATGGTGTATATGAGCCGTGCCATGAGAAAACCAACATAGTGGGTATGCGACCAGCATGGATCCAGACCAGCCTGCGCATCCGCGCAGTCTGGTCAGGCTCCTTGCTGTTCGCTTTTAAAGCCTATTGGAATTGGAGAAACTGTTAGCGAACAGCATGGATCCTGACCAGACTGCGTGGATGCGCAGGCTGGTCTGGATCCATGCTGGTCGCATACCCACTATGTTGGTTTTCCCGTGGCACGGCTCATGTAATCATGCCTAATCCGATTGTGAGATGATAGTTTAAATCATCAGACGGTATAGTTTAATACTGGTCTTTTTAAATTCCACCTTTGTGAAGACCGTGTCTCTTCATTTCGGAAACAGTTTCTGTGCTCAAGCTCAAGTATTTGGCTTGTGACAATTCTATATTCGGAGACTTCTATAATCGTGTCGTTGCTCAGGGATTTTTTCTAGTTTTACAAAACATATTTCAACGCAATAAATGATTCATTTCTAACTGAATGTGCACGGTATGACTTGAATCAGGGTATGAATACAAATGTACTTCTAAATATTGTGCGATACACATTTTTTATATAAATTTATTCCTCTGTACATATAAAGGTGATAGCAAACAGGTAGAAGGAAACTTATGTTCAAAACTCGCATAAAATTCAAAACTTCAGAAATGTGTGGTGCGTGAAACCAGACAGTGTCACTAATCAACTATCATGTGTTAAACTATCATTTGTCTACCTAGATATTTTACAGACAATTGTAAGAAAAGTTTTAAAAAATGTAGTTATATAACGCACAATATCAGTAATATATACATATTAGTTTGTTTAATAAATAATAAAAAAATAACAAATAACTGTGTCAAAAACAATTTATGATTCGGCACCACGACAATTGGGAATCGTGTTCCGCCATCATTGTATCATCGCGTCGCCCTGCAGACTGGTAAGGGTGTCAGTGCAATAGTACGATCACAATGCGATGATATGATACGAAGACGCGAAACTATAATGCGATAGTACGACACGAAGACGCGAAACTACAATGCGATAGTACGACACGAAGACGCGAAACTACAATGCGAAAGTACGACACGAAGACGCGAAACTACAATGCGAAAGTACGACACGAAGACGCGAAACTACAATGCGATAGTAAGATACGAAGACGCGGAACTACAATGCGATATTACGACACAAAGACACAAAATACAATGCGATAGTACGATACGAAGACGCGAAACTACAGTACGATGGCCCCATATAATCCAATGCGAAAACGTGATATTAAAATTGCACTTTTCCCATCATGTTTTCGCGTTTTCGCGATAACAGTATCGCACTATTGCATTTTCGCACTGTAGTGTTTTCGCAATATCGCCCTAGATCTCAATGCGATATTACAATGCAGAACTACTATCTTAACATTTACGCCACGTTATATCGCCATTGGTCGAAATGACGATAGTGCGTTAATACGGTGCGAAAACGCGGAAGGAAAGTGCGAAATCTATGTCAATATCTAGTTTTCGCATCAAATTATCAAGTCATTGAATCATATTTTAGCGTATTGGCATCGTAAATGTCACGCAATCGCCCTGACCCTGATCAAACTACAGGGCAAAAGGGCGAAATTTCAATGGCTCCAACGGTACACCGTAATAATTCGGTGTTTCCTGTACTTTTTTTGAATTGATGGTCTCTGACCTAACGGCCCCTGGTAACCCGAACGTCAGTGTGTTCTGACGTTGACGTCATGCAGCAACGTCATTATGGCGGGTGAAAGGGTGCTGAATCATTTTCAGATATACATTCATATACTGATGGCATTGTTAAGGGGAAAACACAACTGATGCTTAAAAGTTGTTTTTTTTTTTTTTTCAAATGTGTAAAATGAAAATGAAGCGAAGGTATATAATAAAAAGGTCAATTAACGGCTGGTTGTGCCTTCTAGCTATAATGACATACCTAAAGTTAGTTTCATAATGGCCTTCGTGCTAAAGCCCTCTGACAATTATGACTCCAGGTGTACCATTATGGCAAGAAGGCACAATCCAGTCGTGTATTAACCTCTTATTAACACTTCACTCTTTACACAACGAATTAATTGCGATTTGGCAGAACCCATTCGGATTAAAAGTACAGTGTTAATCTACCTTGGCTTCTTCTTTTTAAATCCTTTGATATTTCAAAGTAAAACTCATTTTCTAATTCCACTCGGTATAGCATTTCTTGGCGGTATGGAATATTCTATGAGTTTAGAGACTTCCGCTAAGCATGATAATAAAAATAATGGACAACATGCTAAAAGGTGTGTTATACGTACATGTATATAACGTTGTTTAATATCCTATGAAGCATGCTTATTTTTTTTTCTTTTTAAAGCTGTAAAATATAAAACACAATTGGGGGCTTCTATTCTTCATACATTTAAATGCTATTTAAGTCAAATGTCAGATAAGTGGAATAAATCTGATAAGTGGAATAAATCTATCTATTTCTCAGGTACAATGCATTATAAATCACATGTGTATAGCGTAAGAGAAGCGTCAAGATCAAAGAAAAACTACATCTTGAGGTTGAGATATCTACTCGGGCACATGTGCACGTGCATACAGCCAACCTGAACACATTCAGTAATAAGTCGCAAAATTTAGGTAGAGATGAACGTTTCAAGCGTAAAGGAAATAAATATTCTTCGTGCATCCATACATATATGAAAACTTTTTACGCATCATGCATGCTTGAAAATTCTTCACGTATTATGCATGCATGAAAATTCTTCATGCATCCATACATGCATAGTGACCCATCCAAGTAGTAGAACTCTCAACCGACAAACTACTTAACTTATCGTAAAAAAACTAACATATTACCTTTTCGTTTGTGTTTCCATTATTTTTTCCAAAGTTTTCTTGTGTTATCCGAGTTTTGTATTCTCTATACATTATTATATACAACCACTCAGTGAATGTTTCACACACAGCACGTGCTCGAAAATTTGTAACTTGCGTAAAGTACTTATTCACTTCTCGTAATATTTGCTTAGAAAATAGAAAAACTCCCTGAATCCCTTAATTCACATTTTTGTGATAAAAATAAAATCTAGAAATTAAACAACATCCAACCACCTGTCACTATGTGTAAATGTGGTAACATGGTATTATCCAAGAAACATAACTCTTCCGACAAAGTTTGAGCAAAGTATTTTAACTTCCTTATTTGCGTACAGATTCTCGGAAGACATAAAAATCAGAGAAGAGATGTAATCCTTTCAACCAAAATGTTGACCGTCACGGGTAGACACCTTTTTAGTTTGAATTCATTGACCCTGTACTTAAAAGCGCTATTCCTTGGTAACTACATCTGATGGCATGAATATATCGTCAAAACAAGCAATACGCCTGATAATATTGATATAACACTTGAAATATTATCCCGTCATTCATAAAAGTATATTTACATATTCTGTTAAAACCAAATCTTAATCACACTTCACTGAATTTATGCCTACCGATAATCATGTTTGCTTTTATTCAAACTTTTTTCCCACTTTCGTTTAATAGCAGGTTTACAAGTTGTCCGGGCGGATCGTCCGCTATTTCATTTAATTAAGTCCATTTGGTTGAGATACGTTCGGACAATGGCATATCAAACGTTGTTAAATTATATATCCATGTTTTTATTATCATCCATTGTGTAAAATTTGTTATTTAACAAATAATCAAGGCCTTCGAGTGGTTTGTTGTCTAATTTATCACGGTTCAGGGTTCAGATGCGCAGGAATTGAACCATGAGGGTGTTAGCCCGAGTGGTTTAATATCTAAGTATCTGAACGATGAAACGTGTTAAATTAGACGACAAACCACAACTTGATTGTTTTCATTCTTACATGTTCAATGTAATATTTTGATAAAAAAAATGGCTGGGCTTCATTTATTCGAGTAGAAAAGAGCCGGACGTCATGTGGCAATTTGACGTCATAATTGACGTCATAATGATCTCTTAGTCCGTGCGTCAACCGTTGTTTATCAGACTTGAAATTCTTTTTTGTTTAACTGGCAATCAAATCGAGTCATGTAAGAATATTCTATACTTTATTATTTCTATGCAATACATTTCTGACTAAAGAAATAATATTTCCGAGTAGATTTGAAGGAATTACATTACGAGGGCGAAGCGATGTTTTCGTTGAAGTTCTCGTCTCACCTTAAAGGGTGTGAGGTTGGGCGGCTCACCTTAAGAGGTGTAAGGTTGGTCGGATTGAAGTTGCGCGGGAAGGTGAACGTTATTGTTTGAGATGTTTCCGTGCAAAGTAGACAGATGTAACCGGCAATGCCTATGAGTGGACAGGATGTGAGGTGGCAGAGGTGGAACGTGTATTTGCACTTAAAATTATGGGAGTCAGTAGTGCAAAGAAGTCGACGGGCAAGGGTAACCAGCCTTTCTGTGCCCATAACACGCTACTTCAGGTGTTCTACTATCGTTTTTGACCAGACGTTGAAGAAAGGTAGCTAGTCAGCGGCCCACCAATTACAATTGTCCCGGAAACGTCATTCTTGCACACCGGACTGGCGTATCTCTCGTGCATATTTCTCGATACAAAGCTAATAACCTATAGTCATTTGCAGATTTATACGGGACAGGTCTCACTACGTCTGCAATTTTTGCAGTTTTGCCTCAAATTTAGTGTTTTATGTCCTGGAACAAATATTTTACTCGTTCTGTCATAGCTAATGCTAAGCTAAGTGTATGTAATACATTCGCTTTACTATTTCATATCATTTCTCAAAATAATATTTTTATGATTTATATCGCACTGGTATCAACGCCTTTGCGTTGATGTTTCATTTACCATGCCCTGTCCATACAGAGAGCATGACAAATTCAGAAAGCAAGGTAAAACTCCTCGACGGTTCTCTAAAGGTTCGGTCTTTTTACAGTTGTTTAAAAACAAAAATCTTACACATTTGACTATTATATAAATCATATAGAAACTTGTTCTTAGGTTTGAATTAAATTAAAACTACCGTTTTAAACGAACTTTTAAGCGACGATACGCATGAAACATGCGTCATAAAAACATCACACAAGCGATATGAAATCTGAGTGTCGTTACAGAATAACCTAGCGGAGTAAGAACGTTTTTTCATATGACCATTATTTCCGTTTCAGATAATCATAAAGGAAACGGGATAATCTAGCATTACATTTTTATAGAAATCAGTCAAACACGAGCATTTTTCCCACTGCCGTAAGTTTGATATACTGACATGATCAACCTTGACTGTACATTTTAATTCAAATGAATGTTTCATAATATAAGTAAATATGCAACATTTCGTTTTCAATAAACATAAGCAGTTACATGTATATAGTCCGATGTCTACCACATTTGACCGTACCCATGCACCCAATGTCGGGGTCAACCATCCTTGTATATTAAATTCGTTTTACAATAAACTGATCATTATCACAAATTTTAATACTCTCACGCAAGAACATTAAATAATGATCCATGTTGACTTTGGGCCGATAATGACCTCGGCCCAGAAGCGTGAGTGGACGGGTTTTATCCAGAAACAAGGCCATGGCAAGTAAGGTATACAATGCAATTTATGCGATCACTTGGTGTAGGAAAATTAGGCATAACATATTGTTTTGCCAGTTAAGAATCATAACCTTATAAAATGTTTTCCTATTAAAGTTTCCGCTTAAGATTTTTCAAACCTCCGTGTATGACAGATATCTTTTTTTTTCTAATTAAAAAGATTACTTCTGGCACACGTGGGTGTTGGAATGGCTTCTGTATAAATGTACAGGGAAATGCTCATACAGCATAGGAGCAAGGACATGTAGCTTGTTACCAGAGCTATTTTATGTTACTACGGGACACTGTTTTCTGTATATTTAAATGTTTACGTGCAGAAACATTGCATTATCTAAATATTCTTCAAATTGATTAATCACATTCCCAGTTTTGAGGGTTCTCTTTGATATACAGAACAGCCGACCTCAGCACATGTACACGACCGACTTTTTACATTTGTTTAAAAAATGCTTATTGAGATACCTACAGGGAATCTTTATATCAATCTACTATGAAGAACTTGATGTTAATTAATTACTATAGTAGCATGAGACTTTCAATACAAAAAAAAAAAAAAAATAGAGCAAAAGCTTTTTTTGATGATGCCAAAATTGGGAGCGTTGTCGTTGGTTCCTGTTGATGGTACTAAAATGTTAGGAAATATAACAATAGTCTGAATTCTCTGGCATTATTTCTAAGATTTCAAACGGACGTGTGTCCAAATGTTTCAGGCACCACACAGGATGGGTACTTAGATATCAGATGATGTTTCATTTGGTAGAAAAAGCGAGTTTTGTGTTTCTTTATTGTCCTCTTATTTCAAGGGGCTAGACGTCAGCGCCCTTATTAAGATTGTTAAAATATTCGAGTTCTTTATCTTCAGTGTTAATTCTGCATTTTGTCAAGCTTAAATTCATGTTTCTTATCCTAATCACATACTACATTAGAATATTCCAGAAGGGGCCATATCAAGAACATATAGAAAGCTTCGAGAGACATTCGGTGAAGAAAAAATCAAATATATGCGGCCCAATTTATATTTTATAGTCCTTTCGAATCAAGGAGCCAATATGGACCTGTATAACGGAATTCCGCATAAGCTCTAGATTGGAGTGAATGTGTTGCACACTTCGTAACCTTTTGTGAACAGTCTCAATCAAACAGAGTCTGCTATATACGAACTATGCTTCCGAATCTTATATATAATTATTATGTTATCAAATTGAAAACTGTCACTGATGAAGACTATGTAAAGAAGATTTCCAAGAAAGAGCGTTGTTGTACACCTTCCGGAAAATAGTAAATACATCGGTTTATTACATTTCTTCTCATATAACTTCCGGTCTATAGTTTGTCCTATTGAATCTATAGTTCAACACATTCTTTTCATGGCTGAAGTATCCAGCCACATATATGAAAATAGTTGATAAACTGAAGTAAAATATTGAAGAACTAGTAGAGTAGTTGATTCATTTTTAATTTCTAAAATTATGCACTTTTCAGCCTCGTGCAAATACTTGTTGATCGGCAAGTTATTCAATAACTGTATAATTATGTATTAGAATGTATTTTGCGTCAAGCTGGGAAGTTCAGTTTAATTCATTCGTAATGAACTGTCAAAGGTCATTAATCTTGTTTGAACTGGTGTATTTTCCTGTGCAATGAGATATGTATATCCGAATAAATACTAATCTTTAATCCAATAAAATTTGAATTATATGAAACGAAATTATTTGATGTAGGTCAAAAGCTTTCAAAGGCCAATTTAATGATCGTAAAAATCAATTTAATATATATGCTAAGTGCCCGGCGCCTTCCTTTAAAAGCATTTGAAATAAACTCCCCAATTACCAACCACCCGTTATCTTAAAAGTTTTGCGTACTTGTCTATCAATAGTATTGGTTGGCAAAACAAGATCCAGTTTATAACAGCTTTTTGGAACCCATCACCTTTCATAAAACGTATTTTCTAACAAGCTTAAAAGGTCAGAAGTCAGCCGAAAAGTTACTTTTCCAATTTCTTTTTTTCTTTTTTTTTTTTTGTTGTTGAAAAATTGAGAAATCGAAATGGTTCGTCATCGTAGTGTCTTTGATGCTGGAGACATTCTGCCTTCCCATAAAAGGAAGGGGTCGTTAAGATCCAAATAATTATATGTGAATAGCTTGACTTAGCAGTTTAGGAAATATTAGTATTCTAAAGTTCGGTTTTCATAAAGGATGCCCTTTTTTGTTTCATAACTGTCAAGATATGGGTTATATGATCCAGGCAAGTGCCTACGCCTTTTATATCTTGAGCAATGAAATGGGTCTAGTCGCTAAGATGACATAGACCTAGCTGACAAACTAAGTTGAATGTCCTTATTTAAAAAGGAGAAATTGTGAAACCAATATATCTTATATATAAGATTTTTCTCTGGCTACCTCGCCTAAATGATTCGTGTACCAATGATTTGTACATGATTAAATTGTGAGCTGAACAGTTTCAGAGATCAGGCAAATCATTCAATGTTTCAAACTCACAACATTCAGCTCAAACTCCTATAGGCTGGAGATACTTCAGTTGACTGGTCTTTTTGTTAAAGTTCCCGTCAGTTAATGTCTTTGAATCAACAACACTCGAGTCCTATCGCATAGATGTTCAACCTATATTTTCTTTACAGAAGCTGAAACTCAGTATGTTTGCCCCGACTCCTGGATGCTCATCGCCTGTATGCTATCATATACAGCATCCAACTACCTTGTAGGCAAAAGCATGATGCCTTGGCTGTACTTCGCTCATAACCATGTGCTACTATTTCAGCTTTCCGATGGCTATCTTATATATGCTATCGACTATAGCATTCGGCTACTGTAAAGGCATATCTACTATGCTCTGGCCCTAAAGCTCAAAACCTAGTTATAATACTGCAACCTGTCTTTAGTCTTTGAAGGTCCAATATCTTCTTTGAAATACTTTATCTGCCCATAAATTATTCGTTGAATCCTCGATGTGTTTACATCAATTGCTGGATACAGCATGAACACATTGTTTTTGTATCTTGGCTTATTTATTGTCACTACAGGTAACCCGTATGGGCGACTCCAGAAGACTGGTAACTTAGTGGGAGGATAGAGCAAGATACAGAAGACGCTTCAATTCCAGAAGCTTCCCTGGTTCTATAGCGTGCCAGGTGTTAAGTACCCATACATGGGACTCTTATCCCAATTTAACTGGAGGAGCAGGGACTCGAACTCACGACCCCTGGTTTCCTAGTCAGACAAATGTTACCACAGGATCAATGCGTCCGCTCTCATCTGTCCTAGCACTCCTGTGCTATTTTGTTTGTATGTGAGCTTATATATAGTCGCCACCGGTACTTCACATAGATACTTTTAAATTTTCGCTAGAGTCGATTTTTTTTTGTGCACGACATTAAATTGCTTAAACTTTTCTAAAGATGGTGATGAAGTGTTTGGAAAATATATTTCGCATATTACTTTAGGCAAATTAACAGAAAATGATATTCACTTTCTTCTACATGCATATTACAATATTTACATTCACTGTATATTCTGTATTGAAAGAATAAAAAAGAGTTTATTTACGTATTTAACAACATTGGCGTAAAGATTTAAAGGAAGGCTTCACGCGCAATCTGACGTCATTTACAAAAAAAGAATTATGAACAAAATGTCGTCGTCCGGAAAATCTTCCAAATTCGGACACTAAAAACACCAAGAACAGTCAATTTTAGCCCAAACTATTTTTTCTCACGAGAGAGATTAAAATTGAATCGACACAACTATATGGTTTTTCCTTGGATTTAACGACATTTTAAATAAAAACAGGAACTGAATTTTTTATCGGAAGGTGAATTACAATTGAACGCAGTCGGGTCTTTTTGGCAGTTCATTTAGATCACTGAGTATTGAAAGATACTCATTGGAAGCAAACCCCTTATTTTTGTTGCAAGCTTCTGTAAAAACTTTAAATAAATTATAAGAATAGGATGCTATTTTTCGTGCGTTTATAGAGATAAAAACCTCATTATGTCTTCTTGAAAATCAACACAGAATCGCTAGCGCGATTCATATAATAATAATTGAGCCGTGCCATGAGAAAACCAACATAGTGGGTTTGCGAACAGCATGGATCCAGACCAGCCTGCGCATTCGCGCAGTCTGGTCAGGATACATGCTGTTCGCTTTTAAAGCCTATTGGAATTGGAGAAACTGTTAGCGAACAGCATGGATGCGGATGCGCAGGCTGGTCTGGATCCATGCTGGTCGCAAACCCACTGTGTTGGTTTTCTCATGACACGGCTCATATATTCCGTATAAACGCAAAAATAGCTTTCAATTCTTAAATATTCACATAACATATCATAGTGTGACTACTTTAATCTGAAAGACATAAACTGTTTTAACTTTTTGACATTTTATTTTTAAATAAACATTACCTAGTTTTAACGTTTATGTAATGTGACAATTTAATCATTTAATAAATGGCAGCTTGTCAACATAACGGCTGGGTATTGTACACATCAAGATTGATAACATCTGGGTCTGACACATGTGCGTCAGTATTTTGATCCGAATATTAACTATCTTCCTGCGTTCAATCTGAGATTACGTGACCAATTTATTCAAGAATGGAATGCAACGATTAATTCAATGTCAAAGCTGAAATATTATTGTCAGTATAAAACAGTCTTTTGTTATGAAGAATACATTGATAAAATTGCCAGTGAAAATTTAAGAAAAATGTTTACTTGTTTCAGATTAAGCTCCCATAAGTTAGAAATCGAGTCTGGTAGATTTAATAATATTGATCGAAACAATAGAATATGCAGAATATGTAATCAAAATGCAGTTGAAACTGAGTACCATTTCTTGTTATGTTGTAGTAAATATACAGATGTTAGAAATAAGTATTTGGGAAATATAGCTTGGCCTACAATTCAGATGTTTAAAAATATTATGCTAACAAGAAATAAGAAACGTCTTGTAAACATCTGTAGATATATAAAAGAATCTATGACGATAAGACATAATACCCTAACAAATCTTGCTGTTTCTTAATTTATTACTGTTTGGTATTTTATAGCATGTGATATTCTCATAAATGTGCTATGTTTATGCAATATATGATATTTTTTGTTTGCAATGTTTATTATATGCTGTTTGTTAAATGGCCAAAGGCAAATTATTGCCGATTTTGCTAATAAAGTTGATTGATTGATTGATAACCAGATCAATAACTTCAACAACTACCACTACGACTCTACTTTTGTTCCTCTTCAAATTACATAAAACAAAATTAATAGAATAACATATAACCATTTCCTTGTCATCTTATAATACATACCCAGAGTGGTGTTATCAAATGTTGATAAATGATGATAAATTAATAAATCATATAACTATGAATAGATCTATAATAAAAAGTAATTTAAATATCGCATTTATTTTGCGTGCCACAGTTATAAACAAAGGGAGTAAATAGCTCGCAGAAATAGTCAGATCAAAATCTATAGTTTTCTCCCTTAATCATGAGAATAATATTATAAGTGTTGTATTTTACTTTTAGAAAAAAAACAATGTGTGTATTAAGAGCATGTTTTGTACCAGTTTTCAGCGACAAACAAGACAAGAAACCAATAGTGCCCAGTGACAAGTTAGCATGCCTAATGACAAGTTAGCATGGTCGAATGACAAGTTAGCATGGAAGAAACCAATAGTGCCCAATGACAAGTTAGCATGGCCGAATGACAAGTTATTATGGCCGAATGACATGTTAGCAAGGCCGAATGACGAGTTAACATGGCCAAATGGCAAGTTAGCAAGCCCAATGACAATTTAGCATGCCCAGTGACAAGTAAGCATGTCCAATGATAAGTTTTCATGGCCGAATGATACGTTAGCATACCAAAATGACCAGTTAGTATGGCCCAATGACAAGTTACCATGCCCAATGACAATTTAGCATGGCCCAGTGACAAGTTAGCATGCCCAATGACAAGTTAGCATGGCCGAATGACAAGTTATTATGGCCGAATGACATGTTAGCAAGGCCGAATGACGAGTTAACATGGCCAAATGGCAAGTTAGCAAGCCCAACGACAATTTAGCATGCCCAGTGACAAGTTAGCATGTCCAATGATAAGTTTTCATGGCCGAATGATACGTTAGCATACCAAAATGACCAGTTAGTATGGCCCAATGACAAGTTACCATGCCCAATGACAATTTAGCATGGCCCAGTGACAAGTTAGCATGCCCGAATGACAAGTTAGCATGCCCGAATGACAAGTTAGCATGGCCGAATGACAGTTAGCATGGCCATGGCCGATTGACGAGTTAGCCTGGCCGAATGACAGGTTAGCATGGCCGAATGACAAGTTTGCATGGCCAAATGACAGGTTTGCATGACCAAATAACACGTTAGCATTACCCAAAGACAATTTAGCATAGTCAATGACAAGCTAGCATGGCCCAAAGACAAGTTAGCATGTCCAAATGACAGGTTAGCATCTCCAATGACAAGTACGCATACCCTATGACAAGTTAGCATGACCAAATGACAAATTAGAATGCCCAATAACAAGTAGGCATGCCCTATGACAAGTTAGAATGCCCAATGACAAGTAGGCATGCCCTATGACAAGTTTGTATGGCCGAATGACAAGTTAGCATGCCGCATCACCGAATGACAAGGACAAGCAAGCATGCCCTATGACAAGTTTGCATGGCCGAATGACGAGTTAGCATGGCCCGATGACAAGTTAGCATGACCAAATGACAAGTTAGCCTTCCAAATGACAAGTTAGCATGGTCGACTGAGAAGTTAGCATGACCGAATGACGTTTTAGCATGCCGAATGACAAGTTAGCATGCCCGATGACAAGAGTTAGCATGCCGAATGACAAGTTAGCATGTCCAGTGACAAGTTAGCATGCCGAATGACAAGTTAGCATACCAAATGACAAGTAAGCAGGACCGTTTGACAAGTTAGAATGGCCCAAAGACCAGTTAGCATGGCCGAACGACAAGTTTGCACGACCGAATGACAAGTTGGTATGGCCCAAAGGCAGTTTAGCATGGCCGAATGACAAGTAAGCATGCCCTATGACAAGTTTGCATGGCTGAATGACAAGTTAGCATGGCCGAATGACAAGTTATCATGCCGAATGACAAGTGAGCATGCCAAATGACAAATTTGCATGCCAAATGACAAGTTAGCATGCCGAATGATGAGTTTGCTTGACCGAATGACAAGGACAAGTAAGCATGCCCTATGACAAGTGAACATGACCCAGTGACGTGTTAGCACGGCCCAGTGACAAGTTAGCATAGCCCAAAGACAAGTTAGCATGGCCAAATGGCAAGTTAGCCTTCCTTATGACAAGTTAGCATGGTCGACTGGCAAGTAAGCATGGCCGAATGACGATTTAGCATGCCGAATGACAAGTTAGCATGCCCAATGACGAGTTAGCATGCCAAAGGACGAGTTAGCATGCCGAATGACAAGTTAGCATGCCAAATGACAAGTAAGCAAGGCCGAATGACACGTTTGCATGACCTTTTGACAAGTTAGCATGGTCCAAAGACAAGTTAGCATGGCCGAATGACAATTTTGCATGACCGAATGACAAGTTGGCATGGCCCAAAGACAGTTTAACATGGCCGAATGACAAGTAAGCATGCCCTATGACAAATTTGCATGGCCGAATGACAAGTTAGCATAGCCGAATGACAAGTTAGCATGTCGAATGACAGTTTAGCATGCCAAACAACAAATTTGGATGCCAAATGACAAGTAACATGCCGAATGATGAGTTTGCATGACCGAATGACAAGTACAAGTAAGCATGCCCTATGACAAGTTAGCATAGCCGAATGACGTGTTAGCATGGCCCAGTGACAAGTTAGCATGGCCCAAAGACAAGTTAGCATGGCCTAATGACAAGTGAGCCTTCCTAATGACAAGTTAGCCGAATGACAATTTAGCATGCCGAATGACAAGTTAGCGTGGCCAAATGACAAGTTAGCATCCCCAATGACAAGTTAGTATGCCGAATGACAAGTTAGCATGTAAAATAGTAAGTTAGCATGCCGCATGACGAGTTAGCATGCCGAATGACAAGTTAGCATACCAAATGACAAGTAAGCTTGACCGTTTGACAAGTTAGCATGGCTCAAAGACCAGTTAGCATGGCCAAACGACAAATTTGCATGCCCGAATGACAAATTGGTATGGCCCAAAGACAGCTTAGCATGGCCGAATGACAAGTAAGCATGCCCTATGACAAGTTTTCATGGCCGAATGACAAGTTAGCATAGCCGAATGACAAGTTATCATGCCGAATGACAAGTAAGCATGCCAAATGACAAATTTGCATGCCAAATGACAAGTTAGCATGCCGAATGATGACTTTGCATGACCAAATGACAAGGACAAGTAAGCATGCCCTATGACAAGTTAGCATGGCCCAATGGCGTGTTAGCATGGCCCAGTGACAAGTTAGCATAGCCCAAAGACAAGTTAGCATGGCCAAATGGCAAGTTAGCCTTCCTAATGACAAGTTAGCATGGTCGACTGTCAAGTAAGCATGGCCGAATGACGATTTAGCATGCCGAAGGACGAGTTAGTATGCCGAATGACAAGTAAGCATGTCAAACAACAAGTTAGCATGTCCAGTGACAAGTTAGCATGCCACATGACGAGTTAGCATGCCGAATGACAAGTTAGCATGGCCGAATGACATGTTTGCATGACCGTTTGACAAGTTAGCATGGTCCAAAGACAAGTTAGCATGACCGGATGACAAGTTCGCATGGCCCAAAGACAGTTTAGCACGGCCGAATGACAAGTAAGCATGCCCTATGACAAATTTGCATGGCCGAATGACAAGTTAGCATGGCCGAATGACAAGTTAGCATGCCGAATGACAATTCAGTATGCCAGACAACAAATTTGCATGCCAAATGACAAGTTAACATGCCGAATGATGAGTTTGCATGACCGTATGACAAGGACAAGCAAGCATGCCCTATGACAAGTTAGCATGGCCGAATGACGTGTTAGCATGGCCCAGTGACAAGTTAGCATGGCCCAAAGACAAGTTAGTATGGCCTAATGACAAGTGAGCCTTCCTAATGACAAGTTAGCCGAATGACGATTTAGCATACCGAATTACAAGTTAGCATGGCCAAATGACAAGTTAGCATCCCCGATGACAAGTTAGCATGCCGAATGACAAGTTAGCATGTCAAATGACAAGTTAGCATGTCAAATAGCAAGTTAG
Source organism: Mercenaria mercenaria (assembly GCF_021730395.1). NCBI lineage: Eukaryota > Metazoa > Mollusca > Bivalvia > Venerida > Veneridae > Mercenaria > Mercenaria mercenaria. The sequence goes on from NC_069368.1 coordinate 11,717,613, forward strand.
CATGCCGCATGACGAGTTAGCATGCCGATTGACAAGTTAGCATACCAAATGACAAGTAAGCATGACAGTTTGACAAGTTATCATGGCCCAAAGGCCAGTAAGCATGGCCGAACGACAAGTTTGCATGACCGCATGACAAGTTGGTATGGCCTGAAATTGTTTACATATTCATACCATTTCATAATCTTATTTTTTTTAAATATTAATTATTACAAAAAATCAAATGATATTTGTTTAAAAAAACTTCCATTCAAGGGAAGTAAAGATTCTTGGTTATTCAGATAAATCTACCATCGTAATACCGATGTCCGCCATTTTCAAACAGGCCGCCTGAGATAAAGTCAGAAATATACATAGGGGATATTATATGAGTGTCTTTTCATATTGAATTTATTAAACGAGTTGAATAAAATACTAAAATGAGAGGCTCTGTCGAGCATTTTATCAATTTTATTCAACGAGAGTTGAAAGGACTTTATAAGCCCTTGTGTCAGTTCATCAGTGGCAATATTTTTTTAAGTTAGAGATATTTTTCATGTAAATGAAAGGGGCGCAGAAAGGGCACTGGGTGGATTTGAGCGGATGCTCTTGGGGATGAATGCCATTGTGGAGTTGGCTTTTTGGTGATGTTATTTGTAATGGTTTTCCAAGAGAAATCCGATGTAATGGCGTCTCCGAGATATATACACTTTCTGTAGGTTCCAGCCGGGTGTCGTGGATGGTGTATGTGAAGTCAAGTGGATTTCGCTTGTTTGTGCATAATTTCACACTTGCCGGGATAAAAATTACATGGGCCACTCACGCTCCATTTTTTACAAACAATCAAGGTCGTGTTGTTCAAAATTGTCTGGCGTCTTCTTGGTGCATGAGATGTCTGTACATTGGACAGTCATCTGCAAAAATTTAAGGTGGATTGCTGATCTGACTATGGAAGGCAGGTCATACTGTCCTATGGTGCACCAGATGATCCAGATAATACTGAACTAGCACCATCAAGGACTACTTGTTGTGACAATGCAGGAAGTTGGCGATCCAAGAATTAATACTGCCCCAGACTTTGTGGTGATCCAGCTTCTGTAGGAGGCGGTGATCACTAGCCTTATCAAATGCCATACTAATATCTAGAAGAATAGTGTCTATTTGTTGATATTTTGTTGATGCCTTCAGCTAGGTCATTTATGGTAAGAATATGTTTGATATTGCAGGAATGGAGCGTTTGCCCTTCTTGAAGACAGGGGAAACTAGTGCAGTTTATCCAGTCAAATGGTATTTGACCCTGGCCGACAGACAGTTGAAAGAACTTTGTAAGCCCTGGTGTCAACTCATCAGCGACACGCTCCAGAAGTTTAGAGAAGATCTTGTCTGACTCAGCCGTTTTGTGTGGTTTTAACCCCTGTAGACGTTTAAACGCAACTTTCTCTGTGATATTGATGGTGCCAGCTGAGTGGATTTTACTAGATGGTAGATTTTGGATTAGAGGTATCAACTTCATTGGAGAACACAGATGAAAATATTAGCTTCTCATTGACTGTGTTGTATGTGGTACCATCTCTCTTCAAAGCAGACACGCCAAAGTTGTCCTTCTTAGTTCCAGAGTACTTTTGGGTTCTCATGGTCCTCAGCTAACATGGAGGCTACATTTGTCTCATGGGCTGCTCTGCAGGCTCTCTGGGCTTACGCTTAATGTCTGCATCTGAAGGGGAGTTTGACTTCTTGGCACTCCTGGACTTGTTATTTCAACTTCCTCATGAGCCAATAGTTTTGACTTGTTATTTCAACTTCCTCGTGAGCCAATAATTTTATGTAGAGTTACAATGAAAAATCTCAATTCCAGAGCTATTTAAGGACAACAATTTTTGCCAATAACCACCTTGAAAGTCATAAAGGGGGAATAATTCTGTCAAAATAAAACGCAGTTCCTATAGAATTGACCCGATGGTGTGTATTATTGCACTATAATTGAACAGTATAAGATGCACGAGTTTTACTAAAGCAAGCAGCACTTTAAGATATTTTCAATACAATACACATATAGATCTAGATCTAGAGATAAGAAGAGGCATTTACCTTTAAACATAGAACATGCGATATTGGGTCATCCAAGCAGTCTTGTGCACTGTACCTCCAGAATGGAAATATAACTAGAAGATGCTTTTGTACAAAAGCATGTCTCCCCCAATGCATAGTAGTAATAGGCAAGACGTCGATAGAGGACAGGAACAAAAGTCCAAGAGACACCGATGGTTGGCTGCAATATAGGGATCATCTACTTGGCATGTCCAATCATCCCAAGAAGTTTCAAGTAGTTCTCAAGTTATGGATTGGAAATGGTTTTCCATGTTCTGGCCCCTGTGACCTTGACCTTTGATCGAGTTACCCCAAATTCAATAGGGGTCATCTACTCTGCATGTCCAATCATCCTATGAAGTTTCAACTTTCTGGGCCAAGTGGTTCTCAAGTTTTTGACCGGAAAGAGTTTTCCATGTTCAGGCCCATGTGACCTTGACCTTTGCTCATCAATAGGGGTCATCCACTCTGTTTCCTATACTCTATGAAGTTTGAAGGTTCTGGGTCAAATGGGTCTTAAGTTATTGATCAGAAATTGTTTTCCAATTTCTGGCCCGTGACCTTGAACTTTGATCAAGTGACCCAAAAATCAATAAGGTTCATCTACTCTACATTTCCAATCATCCTATGAAGTTTCAACATTCTGGGTCAAGTGGTTCTCAGGCTATTGATCAGAAACGGTTTTCCATGTTCAGGCCCCTGTGACCTTGACCTTTGATTGAGTAACCCCAAAAATAATAGGGGTCATCTGCTTTGTAAGCCCTATCACCCAATGAAGTTTGAAGGTTCTAGGACAAATGGTTCTCCAATTATTGATCGAAAATGAAGTGTGACCTTGACCTTTGGTGGAGTGACCCCAAAAACAATAGGGGTCATCTACTCCATAAGCCCTACCACCCTATGAAGTTTGAAGGTTCTATGTCAAATGGTTCTCCAGTTATTGATCGGAAATGAAGTGCTACTGACGGACAGGACAAAAACAATATGTCAGTGTGTGTGTGTGTGTGTGTAGGGGGGGGGGGGGGGGGGGGGGGGGAGGGGGGGTGAAGACATACAAATCCACATTTCTGGGACTCAGTCAGAAGCTTAGTATCACAGGCAATCATAAAACATAGTACAACTTCATCAGGAGAAAACACAAACAAATATAGATATAAATAATGTATTTATTTATCTGTAAAGTTGTGTTTTATAAAATATACATGTATGCCTCACAAGGCAGGTTGGAAGTGTTTGGTGTCAATGCTGAAAACTGTTATTTACAAACAACATTAATAACATTGTTTTAAAAAATACTTCACTTTAATGCTTTCGGTAATACATTTGAGTCTATGATTAAATCCTATCTAAATTCAAGGTTGTGTTATAATGACAAAAAGTATAAATAGTTCAATAGTGCGAGAAATAAATTTCGAACTCATAAAAGGTTAATCTTGCTAATAATAATAATTTTTGTAAAAAACTAGCAATCCAGTAAGTTTAAATCAATATTCTCTTGGAAAATTTTAGTAGTGTCAGTTTATTTAGATATTTCAGTTTTTTACAATGTACAGTTAACATCAACTTTGGTGGGTCGAAAAAATAATCCTTTCATTTCCTTGGTATTCATGAATGTAAAGCATGAAACTTCAGACAGTTTCAATGTCATGTATTAAGAACACAAACTAACATTAAAGAAAGTGATTATGTTAATCAGTTTGTCACTGTTAGAAACAAGAAATATCCATGCACACATATGCAGCTATTGCCTAGAATTTTACTGATTTTAGTGAAAGTCGCCAACAATATATAATCATGTCTGTGTAACAGATGTGAAAAATATATTCATGTAAAAAAATACACTGAAATCAGTCTGACTTTTAACCCTTAGCATGCTGGACACGATTGATTCTGCCTTTGTGACCAGTGCATCCGTGCAGTCTGATCATGATCTGCACTGTTTGCCATTCAGTCAGTATATTTTTGGTAAGCACCCCTTTTAATAGGTAATGGTACTGTCCAAACTGAAAGATGGACAAGTTCATTATAGAAATTTAGCAGGGTAAGGGTTAAATAAGGTAGTGGACCTGTAATGACGATAAGCAATTTAAGTGAGATTACGTAATCTCCCGATGCTACTGCGGCATTCTCCGGCTGCTAATGTAGCTTCTACGAGCAACCAAACAGAGAATGCCAAGGTCCTATATGAAGAAAACATAATCACACGTAAATTGCTGATATTCATTACGAGTCCATTATCTTAAGGATTTTAATTGGTGAAATTTCTGTTATAACAGGTAACAACAGTAACAACATAATAATCATGATACATGTAACAAAGTATGCAACTCCATATACACTAAAACTATATTTACCTATCTCACCAAGTATAAGCAAATGTAAAGCAGTGCTAATACTGAATGCTAAGCCAGTTTAGGATAAATGTTGCTAGCACACGAAGAACTGTAAAACTGTCCTATAGAAATATAATACCATACTGGTGATTAATGCTTTTACATTTTGCATAATAATCTAATAAAATAAGTTTTTACTTTGTTGCTTTAAGTAAGGTAGTGTCAGGTATTTATCACAGTTAATGAACAATGTGTACATGACTCCTTAAACAGGAAAATCACCTTACATTGTAATAACGACAGTAAACTCTAAGCTAGTTTCTTTTGCCGCCTTCATTTTTCTCACCTAAAGATTTCAGTATCAATACATGACATGCAATTCTTAATCATATACATCACTTCAAGTAAAAGTATCATTTGATAAAAAGTCAGTATCAAAAATGAAATAAAATTTGTCCTTTGTTCAAATGGCTGAAAAGGCAGTGTAATAGAACAGAGTTTTAAGAAATCTTCATTTGATAAGAATTGGTAAAAGATCATTTTAGCAGTTTTTTATACTGAATTTCATCATAAAAGGTACTGCCAGCACGGTTTTGTAGTTACATCAATGAAAACATTCTATCAAACACAGTACATCAAACTCAGTTTAGGGTTAAGACTCCAGAAGATCATGGGTAAAAGGATTTTATCATATTTTCATGAATGCTGAAGACTCGCCGTAAGCCATCTTAAAACAAAAGCTGACCGAGGTTTTTATCAGTATGTTTTCTCATTTTTTAAATACACAAAATACAATAAAAAGGTCAAAGTTTATTTTATGATGTGGCTGAAGTTGATGCTGTACCAACTGACTGGCTAGTGACAGGGCACACTTCATCTCCAGGGACTCCCATCACAAACATCCAATGATTCTGTTCCTTCTCTGCACGGTGGGAATCTAACATTGTGCATGCCGACATCTCATACTCTCTTGTTCCGAATGAGGTGCGAATACAGATATCCTGTTCTACACATAAATCCTGATTCGTGACAACATGATTGAAAATTATCTTATCATTGGCCTGAAAAAGAAAAAATATATTTCTAAATATTCATAAATTATTTTTATAATACGTGAACTATTGTATTATTATGCTTTTGGTACTGCCTACTTAACAAATAGTGAAGGCCTTTGAGTAGTTTGTCATCAAACTTATCACGGTTCAGGGTTAATGCCCGAGTGGTTTATTATCTAAGCATCTGAACGATGAACAGAGGTAAATTCAACGATAAACCACAAGAAGACCTTAATTGTTTTCATTCTTAAATATGTATGCTCACTGAAATATTTTGATAAAAATTATGCTGGGCTTCATTTATCCGAGTAGTAATGAACCAGATGTCGTGTGGCAATTTGACTTCATAACTGATGTCATAATGCCCTCTTATCAGTCCAGGCTTCAACCGTTGTTTATTGCAGTTGTTTAACTGGTAATCAAATCGAACCATATTAGAATGTTCAATATAATGTAAAACAATTCTTTATCATTTTTGATAAAATTCTTAATATTCATTAGCAGACCTGACAATCCTGACCATACTGCAGGATTTAGTTAAAGATTAAAAATACAACAAGAGCTGTCCGTAAGACAGTGCGCTCGACTTTTCTCAGTGCTTGACTCTGAATTAGAGCTTTGCCAGTAAAAAAAAAATGGGCATAATTCTGTCAAAATTCAAATCAGAGTTATGGGAATTGTGTCTCCTGGTGTAGACTTTGATAGTAAATAACTAGTTTGAGTTTCAAGTCAAAAGCTTTAATAGTAACAGAGATATTTGACTGTATCAAAAATTTTAACAAAAAATTCTAAGTTAAAAAGGGACATAATTATGTCAAAATTCAAATCAGAGTTATGTGGATTGTTTCTCCTGGTGTAGACTTTGACAGTTAACAAGTATTTTAAGTTTCAAGTCAAAAGCTTTGATAGTAACAGAGATATTTGACTTTATCAAAAACTCTAACCAAATATTTTAAGTTAAAAAGGGGCATAATTCTGTCAAAATTCAATCAGAGTTAAGGGAATTGTGTCTCCTGGTGTAGATTTTGATAGTAAATAACTATTTTGAGTTTGAAGTCAAAAGCTTTAATACAATGTAGTAACAAAGATATTTGACTTTATCAAAAATTTAACAAAAAATTCTAAGTTAAAAAGGGGCATAATTCTGTCAAAATTCAAATCAGAGTTATGGGGATTGTTTCTCCTGGTGTAGCCTTTGATGGTAAATAAGTATTTTAAGTTTCAAGTTAATAGCTTTGATAATAACAGATATATCTGACTTTATCAAAAACTTTAACCAAAAATTCTAAGTTAAAAAGGGGCATAATTCTGTCAAAATTGAAACAGAGTTATGGGGATTGTTTCTCCTGGTGTAGACTTTGATAGTAAATAACCATTTTAAGTTTCAAGTCAATAGCTTTGTTAGTAACAGAGATATTTGACTTTATCAAAAACTTTAACCAAAATTCTAAGTTAAAAAGGGGCATAATTCTGTCAAAATTCAATCAGAGTTACAGAGATTGTTTCTCCTGGTGTAGACTTTGATAGTAAATAACTATTTTAAGTTTCAAGTCAATAGCTTTGATAGTAACAGAGATATTAGACCTTATCAAAAACTTCAACCAACGGTGACGCCGACGCCGGGGCGAGTACAATAGCTCTACTTTTTCTCCAAAAAGTCGAGCTAAAAATACAAGAAAAATTATTAAAATATTACTTACAGTTACTGGTATGCCCTCATATTCCAGCCTGAGTTTAGGTTTTAAGTGGAGAATTTTCCATTCTATCTTAGGTGATACTTCACAGACCAGGGACAACTCCTGGTGTCGAGATTTGTTTGGAGATTTATGTAAAGTTACACGATCACTCTGCAGAAAGAGCTGTAAACAAACAGAAAAGTGTATCATTATATCAACCTTTACCCAGCTAAATTTCTAAAATGGACTGGTCCATCATTCAATTTGAGCAGTATGATTTATTATTCAAAGGGGTGTTCACTGAAAATTTACTGACTGAATAGCTAACAGTGCAGACCATGCATGATCAGCCTGCACAGACTGGTCTGCATTGGTTGCAAAGGCAAAACACTTGCAACCAGCAGGCTAAAGGTTAATACAAAACTAGAATGATTTAGATTTCATTTTGTTTTGTTGGGTTTGAAAATCACATATATACAGAGTCTAGGTCAAATTGTAACTTTATGGAACTAGAAAGTTGTTTTTGAAAAAAAAAAACATGCATTTAATAATGATAATATGAGGTGTTATAATTAAAAAGAAAACATCAAAGGTAAATAACTCCATGAAAACTTATTCAACTGGAACATGCCTGATACATGTGCAAACAGGTTTAACACATATCACTCCGGTGTAGTTTCACTGAAAATGAGAGATGGGTAATGCAAATGAAGTCCAGATAAAAGTCTCTTATACAGACTTAAATGTATAAAATCAAAGGGTCATTACCATGACTCATTAAAATATTATTCAACCTTAAAAATATATAATATGTGCAGCTAGACTTTGTACTAATCATTCCTACGAAGTTTCTCCCAAATTCAACAAACAGTATAGAATAAATTTTATTTTAAGAAAAGCTTTAATAGGCCATTACTAAATAAATCAGAGTAGGAAATGCTGATAACACTTCACACTGATCATTCCTGTGAAAGTTTGCTAAAATCTGACCAGAAGTTTAGGAGATGCAGAGACAGTCAGTAAGTTTCCAAAGAGTGACATCAGTTATGTAATGTAATGTGATGTGTATGTGATGTAATCTAAAAGTATAGACAATGTTTACACCTGTGACACTTTCCAGTATGCTAGATATTTTTGTTTGAAAGAATATAAAGTTTCTGCATTTCAAACTTCAACAGGTAATTCATTCCATATTTTAGGACCAGAATAGTCAAGACTTTTCCTATAAAATTCTGTGTTGGGTTTTGGCAAGTGCAAGTTCAGTTTTGGGTCAAGTGACCTTATAGGTTTACTGTCTTTACTTCATGTAAAAATGAAAACTTTGTGTTCAAGTATGCAGGACATATATTATTCAGAGACTTGTAAACTAGTATTGCTTTTTTGTATCTGACTCTGTCAGGAAATTTCATCCAATTCAGAACTTTAAATAAATCTTCAGAAGGGGTGTCAAAATTTGCATCAAGTATAATTCTGGCTGCTCGTTTTTGAAATATAATCACAGTGTCCATTTCTGCAACAATAACAAGTAGTAATTACTTATTGAAACATTAAAAATTACATGTGCATAATATCACTTATAAATACAATTACTCATCATTGCAATTCATCTTCTCTCTAACATAAGAAATAAAACCATGACCAATGCAAGAGTATAATATAAATATATAATTACATAGCTTGATCAAAGAAAACACTGCACATAGTTTTCCAGTTTCCATGATGGATAAACTGGCATCAGCTTTTTTGCCTCTAAATTCAATTAAATAACAAGAGCTGTCCGTAAGACAGCACGCTCAACTTGTATGTATGTATGTATGTATACTGCTTGACGCCCCTTTCGGGTATAACTAGCAGGTGCGCGTCTGTGCCAGAATAAAGTTAAAAGAATGACAGTAAGATGTCAAAAGGAAGATAGTGCAAGATAAAACTGTATTAACAAGAGTAAAATCAGGATAAAACAGGGTGTAGTCACTTAATAGTAGTGGGATGCGTTAACAGCATGTCTGAAATGTTCAGGATCAGGCTGATTAACGATCAGGGGTGGCAGCTGATTCCATAGGGTAACAGTGTATGGAAAGAAAGAGAACTTAAAAACATTAATGTTTGTATGGATCTGCCTAAGGGAGTGTTCGTGCATATGACGTGTTCGTCTCAATGGCTGTACTAGATAAGGAGGGACTGGAATAGCTACGTAACCATGAACGATTTTGTAAAAACATGAAAAGTCTAGCAATTGTCCGTCTGTCCTCGAGTGTCTGCCAACTGAGATCATTTAACATGTTTGTTACACTATCATAATATGAATATTGACCCTTTACCCGCCTGGCAGCTCTTCTTTGCACCATTTCTATTTTATGTATGTTTCTTTGTGTGTGTGGTGACCATACCGTAGAGGCATACTCTAGTTGTGGCCTAACTAGAGTCTTGTAGGAGGTTTCTTTAATATTTTGGTTTTTGACCGGGAGGTTTCTGCGTAGGAAACCCAGTGATTTGTTTGCATTGTTTGTGATTCTATCTACATGTGTGTTCCAGGAGAGATCATTTGCTATATCTACCCCTAGAAACTTTGCACTGGAGACCACTTCCAGGATTTGACCGTGTAAAATGTAGTTATGTGTAAATTTCTTTCTGTTTTTTGTTATGTTCATGACCTGACATTTGCTGGGATTGAACTCCCATCTCCCACACTTTTCTCAGTGCTTGACTCTGAATTAAGAGCTTTGCCAATAAAAACTTTATATAACTTTAACTGAAAAATCTAAGTGAAACAGGGACATAACTCTTTCAAAATTCAAACCAGAGTTATGGGGTTTGCTTCTCCTGGTGTAGACTTTGATAGTAAATAACTATTTTAAGTTTCAAGTCAACAGCTTTGATAATAACAGAGATATCTGACTTTATCAAAAACTTTAACAAAAAATTCTAAGTTAAAAAGGGGCATAACTCTGTCAAATTCAAATCAGAGTTATGGGGATTGTTTCTCCTGGTGTAGACTTTGATAGTTAATAACTAGTTTAAGTTTCAAGTCAATAGCTTTGATAGTACCAGAGATATCTGACTTTATCAAAAACTTCAACCAAAAATTCTAAGTCAAAAAGGGGCATAACTCCATCAAAATTCAAATCAGAGTTATGGGGATTGTTTCTCCTGGTGTAGACTTTGATAGTTAATAACTATTTTAAGTTTCAAGTCAATTGCTTTGATAGTAACAGAGATATTTGACTTTATCAAAAACTTTAACCAATGGCGACTTCGACACTGGGGCGAGTGCAATAGTACTACGTTTTCTTTGAAAAATCGAGCTAAAAATGGAGCATCAACATTTGTCTCTCTGGTCACATTTCTTAGAAAAAAAATACACCATGCTGGACATAGGTTGAAAGTTCAGCTGGATATTTTTCCTAGTTATATAAATCCACTCAATTTACCTGTACTTTAATACCCCAAGCAGTACCTTTTTAATGAACCCTGTTTGTGCCAATTAAAAAAAAAATGATAAAGAACATGTAAACTTACATTTCCACCTTCATCATCCAATGTAGAAAGATAAAACACTTGTCCATATCTCAGTGGCTCACCGTCTTTTGTTCCATCTTTACTGCAACATTAAAACAATAACAAAATGATTATACCTGCGCATAATTTCTACATTTTAACTCTTCCATTGTACATACTCATTCTTAAGTTTTCATTCATCATAAGTGTAAACACTAATTTTAAAGAGGTAACTTTTTCAGTACATTTCAAACTATTAAAAAAAATTGGAATGGTGCAGTTCAGTCTGTTCTGGTGAAATTTGTCAACCATTATCCAGTCTGGTGACAGCACTCCACTTCTACTTTGTGGGCACCAGTTATCTATGGGTTCTGAGGGCATGCCCCTCTAAACAAATTCTGAAATTCTAAATTACCCCAGGTACAATCTCGGGGCATTTTAATGCATAATATGATGAACACTAATTGCATTTTGACCTCTTTTTTAAGACGGTGGGAGTGTTGAAAAGTGTAGACTTTTGTCTATAGTGTTGAAGTAAGCTAAGCCACAGAAATCATTCCAATAAATTTAATTTTACAGTTTAAAAGACTATAATTTACATTAAAAGTAGAGGTAAATGTACATTTGTCCTAATGATAAGCCAAATTAAACTGTACCTTTTTACAACAAATGTACTTCTCAGGTTAGGGGTTAAATCTCTGCTGCCAGTTACATTGCATGGAGCTTCAAATTTGCTGGAGTAAAGAATTTTGTTGACTTGAGGGACCACTGCTAAGTTGCATTCACTTCTAGGTTCTATGTGTGCAAAATATTGTGTGCGATCCAAGGCTGCTGGACACCTGATGTTTACCTTGTCTCCAAAATGAACAAAACCATCCCTTGATATACTTAAATCTGTCTGTAAAAATAAAACATAAAAATGTTACTACTATGTTTACAAATGTATCAGGTCCTCCACCATCATCTGCTATGATGTTGCTCAACAAAACACAAAATTTTTCAGTGCTTTTAAAAAGTCTGGCATGCAAAATTGAAATATACAAACATTTTCTGTATGTTTTTCATAAAATTATCTGTGACAAATCACATAAAAACAAGGTTTAAAAAAGCACACCTGTCTTATTTTGTAATGTAAAATCCAGCAAATTGACTCTTACCTTTTTGAAAATAGTTTGTTCTAATTTTGTCCTCTTTTGATTTAACAACTGCCCTGATTCTCTTTTATGCAAAAATTCTTTGAGTGTGTCCTGAAAAATATTAAATACACATTTTAAACATAAATATCAATTAAGTGGTCAGCCCATTGCGTGGCTAATACGCCCAATACAAGTAAGTGCCTTACAGTCCAAGTTTATGTCAAAATTAGCACTACATAAGTTGCTTTGTATTGTTTGAAAAAGTAAAAAGGCTAAAGCTTGCCTTTCAATTTTTCCAAACAATGGAATATTTAAACTAAGATAGCCGGCTACTCTACATGTAATTCTTATAGTTCATGCATCTATAAATTAAACTTTCAAGATTAAATGAGTTTACAAGTTACTCCCTTTTCATCTGCTGTGCATAGAACTCTCATATAACTACAAAGAAAATTAGCATTACATTAAAAAAAAATGGGGGAAAGACAAAATTTTAATATTAAGCACCAGATGTTTGTATTTTATTTCTTGATAGACATGCATGTAGCATTCCTCACTTAATAAGAAACATCCAGCATTGGTATTTGCCAAATTCTACGGCTAAATGATATGGACTTTAGGACAGTTTTTAATGTCAGTTAGATGCATAACATAAAGGGGCACACCTTCAGTTTGTTTTTATCAAGTAAGAACTTCTCTCTGCTAGTAATTGAAAATAAAATTGAAAAACTTGATTCAGTTAGTTCCGACTTTTTGTATGGTAACTGTGTGTAAACTCAAAAACAGAACTGAACTGTCGGCTTAAAGATTCAAATATAGAACTGTCAGCTAACGGTGAATATACAGCGTCATAATTGGTTGGATTCTTAAAAGTATTATTTATTTTTATGGGAAGAGGGAGGAGTAGGTGGGGGGGTGTATTTTTTATTTGAAAAACAGTAATTTTTAACGTTTGATAACAATAGGGTAGTGATATTCGTAATTATATGTATAGACCTATGCAAATGACAAAATCGTGGTCTGAATTTTAAAGGACTAGATTTCACTCTGTTTAATTCATTCATTTTTTATTTTACTTAAAATTTAAATAATTAGCAAATAATTTATTAATACAACCGAGAAAAAAGTTCCCATTTCATCCAGTAAAAAAACATGGTGAAAAAGTCAACAATTTTGGTTTGCCTACACAGGTTTAGGGTTGTTGACATTTGAACCTGAGTGTTGACATTAATTTTTGGGAAAAAAATCCCAATTAAAGCATTTGTAACCAACTCAATAGTCCTAAATATAAGACCTAACATAACTCATATCACTTTATAAGTTCATTTTAATTGATATCTTACATTTTTTATTTTCCAAGTCGAAAAAGGATTTGATAGTAAAAATGTAAAATGTCAGAATATTAAATGTTGAAGTCAAATTACAACTATTTACTATGTACAACTTTTTCATGTCTAATTATTTGGACTACCAAATTAATTGTAGAGTCAGTGTACCCGGTTTCGCACTGTACGCGGTTTCGCACACCCAGCAAATTCATGTGCTTTGTGAGAATAAAGCAGAAAATTCAACAATTCTTTGTTATTATTTCACAAAACTGAGTTATTCTCTACATAAATTGTCACAAGGGGTCCACCCCCGCTTGAGCCTCGTTCTGGTAAGTGCAGAGGAAAACAATAACAATACTAATGGAGGCCAGTAGGTCAGCTGAAAAATTTAAATTTTATGAAAATAATGACTAAGCAAACAACAAGGTGTAAAATAAATTGAAAAATCACTTTTCCTTCATACATGTAGGTATTTACCTATTACTTTACCGAAATGAAAAATATTTCAACAGATATTGAAGTTCTCCCAACCTGCAAAATGACTTCAACTTGATTGTTTGCTTTACGTTTTTATTAAAACAGAGGACTTAATCGAATGACAAGACTTGTTGGGGTCTTTTGTGATTCAGCAGCTTCTATTGTTTATTTTTGTTTCATGTATTCAGCTGTTTTAGCCTTTTCTGCTTTAAGCAATAAAAACAGGGTTTGGTCCCTATATTTCACTTTCATAACTGCTTTTTAATTTCACTTACAGATGTTTTATTGGAAAATACATGCTTAAATTGAATAGAATAAATACTTAAAAAGTTAATTGAAATTTTTCTTTGGGGTAAATGCATTACTATCACTGAATTCTATAAATAGCATGGTGTGCGAAACCGGGTACACTTAAATGCAAAAACTGGTCAAAATATGTTATCCGAATCAAGTTCACCAAGAGGTATGACGTCATTGAAGTGGGAAAGGAAAGTAAGCATGTTTTAAACCAAAATAAGTGTATTTATTAAAACATGTAGAGGTAAATTCAAATTTAATCATTTTTGGCTAAATAGGAAAGTATTCTTAGGAAATGTGTGCGAAACCGGGTACACTGACTCTAGCCTGTCAAGTTTTGATTGTACTGTTTCTACTTAACCCCTTATCAATGACATATCTGGATGCTCAATAAACTGCTCCTCAAAGATAAAATGTAAACCACATGAAACAATGCAATGGATAAGCTAGCTTGTTCTTGGGACTTGTGAAACATAAAACTTATTGAGAACAATAAAAACAAAAATAACCTCTTCCAACTGAATGTCTTCATTCCAGTTTCCAACTCTCACAGACGGATTATATGTTCTGACACTCATTTTGTCTATCTGGGTAAATAAACTCCCAGGAAATAAAGTGTCTGGAAAGTTGTTTACCCTGACAACACTAAAAACTAGCAACGGAGTGAATGAAATTGTATACATTGAGAAAAACCAATACCATACTGTCAACGCGAGGCACGGTATATACAGTATACTTGATTGCCCTGTGCGATTATGGGTTAATTTCCCTAAGAAGTGCATTCTAGCCTGACCATGCCTGAAAGCCGTCATTCCATTTGAGGGCAGTTAAGACATAAAAAGTCGCGTTGGTTTAGCCTGTTCATTGACGGTAGTAAAAATGCACCCTGCCCATAATACTCGCGAGAGGCGTGAAGCAGTATAAAGAGATAGATAGATACCATCCACCACACCTATCCCCTGGTTGAGAAGAACTCAACATTTCTAAATGTCACATATACAGGCTTGATCAAACCGAGCCTGCAACATTTCAATTTATGTCGTGTTGGGAGACTTGTGGTTTTCCATTTTTCTGTTTCACAAGTACACAAATACAAGTAGAGACATTCACAGACGTATTCACCCATAATCGTACAAACATTGATATCTTTATACATATCTCTTCATTTGTCAGCAGGCAACTCAAACTGACTGAATGTCATACAATCAATTTTAGCATGGAATCGGTCTTTAAACAACCTCGTCAATTTTGTGTGTACATTTACAATATTGTTTAGCTGGCTTAGTGTCTTATAAAATCATTAAGAGGTTATAAGAATCTTTCATTCATGTCTGTGTAAGACAGTGTTTTTCGCTACCCGAAGAAAGTGTTTAATTGATAGGGGGATTAATCCATATTGTCCCATGAGTTAGGAAAACAGCTGACATTCAAAGGCAGATGTTTTCGCCCATAATCGCAAGATTTAAGATCATTTTTCTTGCCTCTCACGTTCAAAAAAAAATCATGATGACAAATAGATTTGGGTATTTTCTATTCTAATGTTTATAGTTGTCGCATGACGTCATAATAGTGCTAATTCTATGTGTTGGCTATCCAACGTGATTTAACCTTTATTTCTCCTTCTATCGGTCAAAATGGTGGCTAAATGTCCAGCCGCAGAGTACCTGTGAGGTTTCCCTTGGAAAAGACAGAATTAAAGATCTATCGTTGGTGCGTGTTCGGATAAATGATAGGTAGGCAAGAATAGAAACGTATATATTTGACAAGGCAGACTAAACTATACGACAGCTTGCGATTTGAACATGAAGACACTTGCGAAAATATCCTACGTATTCAAATGAAAAGAAGCTGATAGTAATGGTAGAGGTATAAAATTAAGGTAGGAAACTGTTATATGATTATTATATTTCTCTGCAAATGGTCAACAGCAAGCCGAGCATGCACCAGCAAAAAAAAAAAAAGCATAATCTAACGCTATCGAAACAGCACTACTTTTGTTACTATATATAATAATATACCTATAAAAGGCCACTAAGGACACATTAAGAACCACTATACAGTTTTTTTCGCAGTTGAGAATTCTGAAATACAAATCAACAGTAAATGCTATAGAAACTCTTTTAAACATCATTAAGCAATTAAATAGTCATATATATTTTTCCGTGAAATGAACCACACTAGGGACAATGATTAACCAATCATAATAAGTTGCAGTGATGAGCTGGGGCCTGTTTCACAAAACTTCGCACGAAGTTTTTTTTTTCGTACGAACATCGTACGCATTTCGTACGATGAAAAAGTTGTTTCATAAAAGTTCGCAAATTTGCGAACTTCGTACGTAGTTGTGAATTTAAGAAAATATATGCGAAGTTAAAATTGTTGTCGCACGGAATTCGTATGCGTAGTAAATCATTAATAAAACGCAGAATATGTATTGTTCTAATTTTTTCGTTTTTGAAAAACACTTTAAATTGAAGAATAAAAATGCTCCGTCATATTTATTCGTTATCAGACTATTAGTATTAATTTCCTGGCAATAAATTGTGAATAACCCCGTATGCTCATATCCAATACAGCCATTTCCAAAAGTCAGCTAACTATATATATTGTATATTGGAGTCTCATCCACTTACAAACATCAATATTTTTTTTTTTATAAAAGTTGATAAAACTTCTTCGTTTTAATTTTTGTTAATATAATTAGCTACCGTTTTAATACATATCGAGATGCGGTAGCCTAAGGCCGGGATAGGTTCGAAACTTGGTACAGGAAGGTCGTGTTAATGAAGAGAGATCATTTGGTGAGCAAATGAACGATGAAATCAGAAAAAAAAATGAAATACTGAAGAAATTGTGAAAAAATGTATTCAAAAATAACATTTGTTATAATTCTAATGAAAGCGATTGTACAACGTACTGTTTTCTTTCACATATAAGTAAACATTTGTACACATGACGAATATCCTTCAAATATAACAGTATGTGGATCTGCAAAAGAATTTCTGCTACGTAAGAGCACATTCTAACACCAACAGATTTGATTCCCTATTAAAGAGATAAGACTGAAACTCTGTGTTATCACGGAATACATGCACTGTATTGAATTTCAATTCTAGCATAAAACTGTTGTTATTGAAACTTTTCGGGTGAGTTTTCACAGGAGAATAAACGTGTGTTAACAGTGAGATTCTCGCGCTCACGTGCTGTTAAAACACCTTTTTGTATATGCGCATTCCGTGGCAGAGCGTAAATGTATTACAGTCAAGAAACAGATAACTCAAAAGGAATTGACGTCAACGTAAAAAACAACTCAGACATTCCCGCGCATTTCATGAAAATTTAACGACGCTGAGTGACAATGTATTCATTTATAAGTTTTAGCGTTAGCGTTTTATGCTAGAATAGCGTTAGCTCATCTTCGTTTCGTGTTATAACATCTTCAGAATCCCAACCGTGCTTGGGCACCAACCAATCACTTGGGATTCTGCAGATGTTATAACACGAAAAAAACATGCGTTATCCCTACAAATTATTACGTCATCGCGTCAGACGTCATAGCGGCGCGCTGGAAAAAGAAAAACTCACTGAATGGGCAAATATTTGGAGGTAGATTATAATACTTGATAACGTGTTAGAATCGAAATAATATATATAAAACAGTGGTTTGCTCTTGAATAAAATCATTGTCAATCTTTAGGCTTAGTACTTGAATGTATTGTACATAGTAGTCATCGAATCAATCTACTTTCACTTTCTAACACAAAGGAACCCGATCGTATGATGTGCCCTCTGTCGAACGCTTCTAATATGTATATATCGCCCATTTCATACTTTTTAGCAGGTTTATGAGTGCTTCCATGTCGCGTATGGTGTTACCTGATAATTAAAGTCTGTCTGACCTAAATGAACTTATTTGGGAACTACGCACTATATGGCAACGATGTGATGCAGTTATCAACCACGTATTTTTAACACACTGAGGAAAACATTGCTGCCTGTTAATATCTAGTTGTATATCTAGTAAGTTTTTTTAATTTGTTGTAGTCTTGCCGACTGAATATAAATCTTATCTTTATATCTTGTTGTTGCGCTCGGTATTTCGAGCTGTTTTATTTCCGTTTTTCTTCTTTTAAAATGAGACACCAACTTGTTGAACAGATATTATTTTTATTTAGCTCGTCTGGTTTTGAAAAAAAAATCTACGAGGTACTATCGCCACTTGAGCGCGGGATTCTCTTCTCTTTTTTTGTTTTAAGTTAAACAATACGGAGAATGATTAATTATTTATTCTGAAATAGGAACTTCGATTATATTTATACACATTACTCTAAGAGATAACGATCTTTTAGTTTCTTTCATTTATTTTACATCTGTTGTAAAGTATGACTGTTATTTTATGCTTACTATGGCCTTTATTACATATCTCACCATTACACAAGAAATCATTTTCTACATTGGGAGAAATGGACTTTCGTACGAAATAATATTCGCACTGATTTCGTACGAAAGTTTTGTGAAACAGGCGTACGATCTTCTTAAAACTTTCGTACGTTTTGCGATCGCAAAATCGTACGAACTTCTTACGAAAAAGTTTTGTGAAACAGGCCCCAGTTTGGCAGATTTTTATGTCGTCCTTATAATAAAACTGGTGTAGTAGGAACAGACAAAACAAAAAAAGTGTAATGTAAAAGAACCTAGATTATGGCATAATCGTTCATACTACACTGGGGTGATTCTTTTCCTGTCGACACCAATCTCAAAAGTGGAAACAGTTGATCGGAACAGACGACGAGAGAACCTTGACAAATTCTGTCGATCAAAAATTTCCTGGAACTGAACATAGTGTTTGTAAGAAGCACATTCAGGCAGATATGTCAAGAAATATGACAGAAACAATAATAAACATTTGGTGAGAAACGAAAAAGTTCATATTTTTTTAAGCTAATATGATTGCATTTGTTAATGATAGTGAATGAGAGAAATGTCGAGTTGACCCATTTACATTCAATCTATGAGGACCGCGACTTTGTTTTTTCCCTGTTGGCCTCTAGTCCTTGTTTTATTTTTCGCGTGTGCCGTAAGCCAGTTTTAATTTCACAGTGGTGCTTTGCTACCGATCATTCCAAAGTGTTGTCCCAATGCGCTCCTTTATTTGTTTTATTTAATTGGTATTCTAGTTGTTTTTTCTATGTATTTTGTGTAAATTGTCAGTGACTTACACGTCCATTTACCAACTACTATAGATTTTCTTTTTGTGGAGGCTGCAGTCTTAGAACGCATCTATTTATATTGGATCTCTTGTTTTTAGGGAGGGTACATAACACTTCTACTAATCTACTTTTTAAAACTTTTTTTTTAATTCCATTGGTACGATAGTATTTATATATGTCTAAATCCTGTTCATATTTTGAATGTATATATTTTAAATGTATGTTATGTAATTGTAAAGCTCAATAGAATATCATGCCTTTACCAAGATAGTTGGGTGCAACTTTGGTGAGTATAGATCACTTCTCAGCCAACTTAGGGGTGGGGGTCACTTCTATAAAGAATATATATATATATTCACAAAGTATTCCTAAGATATCACGTTCAGATGTTTACATCATCTCCATTAAATTATATTTTCATCTATTCCAATGAAGAATGTTCTTTCGAATTTTCTTCAATTAAATACTAGTATGCCGTTGTTAAGTAAAACAATCACTACAATCAACATCTCTCCGTATATTGTCTATGAATCATCTTAAAAAAAGAACAACAGTTTTTATCTACAGTGTTTTTATATATTATTTTTTCTCTTCTCCCATTCAGAACAACTCTAAAGAACATTTCCTACCGCAGTCAGTGAAATTGCTGCCATCCACTTTACAGTTACCCCTAGGCTGGTGAAAAAAATGCAGAAATACACTTCGACGTAAGTAAAAACTTTGGCTTTCCACGTTATAGGTAGCACCTAATTTCATTAGCGTACTTTATTCCACGTTAAGTTCGCTACATAATTGTTTTTACCTAGCAAAACATAATAATAACTAAAAAAAATAATAAAATAAAATTTTGGCTCTTTGTGCGTACGTTTTGAGTCGGTTTCAACACTGCATTCTGTCAAAGAAGTATAAAATTTATTTTTATAGCTCTTTGATTCTGCATAAGCAGAGTATGGTATAGACATTTAATAAATGCGACTATGCTCTCTGTAATCAGAATAAATTCTTTTGAAGCAATTAACTTCTTTTTGAAGTGAATAAACAATTTTGAAAGATCTCAATATAATATATAATTTTATGTTATAAATATTTTTTATTTTATTCGCCAATCAGAAGCCGACGTACCCTTCAGTAAACGTCATCTCCGCCATCTTGAAAACAATCTTTGGGAAATTGACGAAAACACCCAGGATATTTTCAAGATTGCTGCCCTTAAAGACATAAATTACTGTTATCATGACAAGCCTTACACAGAGAACAAGTGGAATTATCCAAAGAAGGCGGACAGGAAAAGATGGAGCTGAAGGTAGTTCCAATAACGACCACGACGAAAATGCTCCGCAGGAGGACGTGGACGAAGACGAACACGACTCGAAAGAAACTCGTTTGACGTTGATGGAAGAGATATTATTACTTGGCCTTAAAGACAGAGAGGTTATTCTTACTTTTTGATAAATTAATGATGCCCAAAGTTGTTGCTATGCTCAATACTGAGGGATTTTTGTAGCCTAGTATTTCACAGGTCAACAGTTTTAAAACAAATTATTTATGTGTTAGAGGTAACCATGAATTCTGTCACAAATTTGTTACAGGTCCAGACATATCGGCTTGTCTACTGGTATAGAGTAGAAATTTGCATTGGGCAAGTGGAACATGCGGTAGTATTTTCCTGACGAGTGCGGTTTTTACTGGAAATATAATGAGGCCAAAAAAAAAGGAAGAGGCTATTCTTAAGGTCCCGTAGGAATAGCCTCTCCCATAAGAATAGTGAAAAGCCTGCGGGTGTCTATTCCTACGGCTATCCCATACGAATTATGAAAAGCCCACAGGTAGTTATTCCTATGGCAGTTTTGTGTTACACATCGTACTGAATTCATTTGACTGATATAATTTCAATCACCCAATTTCTTTACTTTTCTGGTAAGGAAATCCAGAGAACACAAAAAAAAGGGAAGTGAATTCCCCTAGTATAACACATTTTTTTACTTCCATTTTCTAGTTTTACATAAACAATTTTAATACAACGAATTTATCGTAATTATAAAATACTTATTTAACTGAAATTTGTCTTATGGGACCGTAAGAATAGCCACTTCCAAAAAAATATATAACCTGACCAACCCTAATTTTTCCTGACTCTAAACATTTTTTTTTCTGATTTTTTGGGTATGAATATTTTTAGTACGAAACATTTATGATACCAAAGTCTTCACTTCGCATCCATTCTCACATACCAGAGGTCTACTATGGTCCCCGGATGAACTCGAGATTTTGACGAATCGCCAATGGATGAGAATGTCCCGCATTTTGATTTGTAAATTTATACAAAGCTGTACTTTCTATGCCCCCCTTCGAAGAAGGAGGGGTATATTGTTTTGCAGATGTCTGTCGGTCGGTCAGTATGTAGACCAATCCGTTTCCGGATGATAAGTCAAGAACGCTTGGGCCTAGAATCATGAAAGTTGATAGGGAGGTTGGTCATCACCAGCAGATGACCCCTATTGATTTTGAGATCTGTATGTCAAAGGTCAGGGTCACAGTGACCCTGATTAGTAAAACCGTTTCCAGATGATAACTCAAGAACACTTGGGCCTAGGAACATGAAAGTTGTAAGGGAGGTTGGTCATCACCAGCAGATGACCCCTATTGATTTTTAGGTCAATATGTCAAAGGTCAAGGTCACAGTGACCCTGAACAGTAAAACGGTTTCCGGATGATAACTCAAGAAGGCTTGGCCCTAGGATCATGATTATTAGTAGGGAGATTGGTCATAACCAGCAGATGACCCCTATTGATTTTGAGGTCAGTATGTTAAAGGTAGAAGTCACAGTGACCAGGAACAGTAAAATGGTTTCCAGGCAATAACTCAAGAACGCTTAGGCCTATTTGAGGTTGGTCATGACCAGTAGATGACCCCAATTGATTTTGAGGTCATTAGGTCAAAGTCAAAGTCACATTTGCCAGGAACAGTACGGTTTCTGATCTTGTCCAAAATCCCAAGGCCTAGGGCTTTGATATTTGGTATGCTGCAAAATCTAGTGGTCCTCTACTAAGATTGTGCAGATTATTTCCCTGGGGTCAAATATGGCCCCACCCCGGGGCTCACAGGGTTTATATAGACTTATATAGGAAAAAAAATTTGAAAAACTACTTGTCCAAAACCACAGGTCCTAGGGCTTTTATATTTTGTATATGACATCATCTAGATGCCCTCTACTAAGATTGTCCAAATTATTCCCCTAGGGTCAAATATGGCCCCGCCCTGGGGGTCTCATGGTTTACATAGACTAATATGGGGAAAAACTTTGAAAATCTTCTTGTCCAAACCACAAAGACTAGGGCTTTGATATTTGTAATGTAGCATCATCTAGTGGTTCTCTACCAAGTTTGTTCAAATTATCCCTCTAGGGTCAAATATGGCCCCACCCCGGGGATCACATGGTTCATATAGACTTATATAGGGAAAAACTTAGAATCTTCATGTTTATAACCTACATCATTCAAATTTGGACCACATGTATTGTTTTAAGTGGGAAGATGAACCTTGACATGAGTTGACCTTGATCTTGACCTAATGACCTACTTTCACATTTCTCAAGCTACAGCCTTCAAATTTGGACCACATGCATAGATTTGTGTACCGAAATGAACTTTGACCTTGTTATAGACCTGGTGACCTACTTTCACATTTTTGAAGGTACAGGCTTCAAATTCGGATCACATACATAGTTTTGTGTTCCGAAATAAAATTTGACCTTGATTTTGACCTGGTGACCTACTTTCACATTTCTCAAGCTACAGCCTTCAAATTCGGATCACATGCGTAGCCTTGTGTACCGAAATGAACTTTGATCTTGAGATTGACCTAGTGACCTACTTTCACATTTCTGAAGCTACAGGCTTCAAATTTGTACTGCATGCATATTTTTGTGTTTTGAATTGAAATTTGACATTGATTTTTACCCAGTATCTACTTTCACATTTCTCAAGCTACAGCCTCCAAATTTGAAGCACATGCATAGTTCTGTCTATGCACTTTGACCTTGAAATTGATCTAGTGACCTACTTCCACATTTCTCTAGCCACAGCTTTCAAATTTGGACCACATGCACGTGTTTTGTACCAAAATGAAATTTGATTTTGATCTTGAGCTAGTCTTGAAATTTGAACATTCAAAAATGACTCAGTGGTCGGTGCTAAGATCACTCAGTGATCTCTTGAGAGTGATCTCTTGTGAGGTTAATAGGTTAAAGGTCAAGGTCAGATTGGACCAGAACAGTAGAACTTTTGTTTACAGTGAGCATATAATTTCTGTTCCTTGTGCAATTACTGAATGCATTAAGGGGGGCATTTTGTGTTTGACGAGCTCTTGTTCTGATGAAAAGTCGCCGCCATCTTGACAATTGAAAATGTACATCGGTATGAAAATATCCGATAACTTAGTGATAAAGTTATAAAAACCTTCTTGATTTCGGACTATTAAAAAGTTACTTTTAAGAGATAGTCAGTTAAAAATACAGATCAGTTAGCCCAAAATTTTCTCTTGCAAAAATTGTATGTTCATGAAACTTCCAACTGGCAATTTTAAATTTCACTTGAACTTTGAACCCTGGATATTCAGATGGAGGTTTTGGGAAAATACAGGTAGTGTACAAAGAAAAAACATGGCCCACATGTAGCAATAGTAAAAGTCCCTTGTACAGGTACTGGTTTTATACTGATTTCTGGAAAAATTATCTAAAGCACTGACTCCAGAGACCACATCTTCTATGTCATTTAATTATTATGTGAAACCTGATCAGAAGTTCTGTCTTTATAAAATCTGTGTTCAGGTATATTGGTCATTTAGGGTAAGACATAGGTATGCTCCTAACAATAACACTAGAGACAGTCGTTGCAAGCAACCTGGTCAGAAGGTTAAACTGGGCCGACTTAAGAGTAAAATTAGGTCTCTTTTTCTCTTTTTCAAATTATAGAACCCCTTCTGCCTGCAACTTGGTGAGAATGTTTTTCTTCATAAAATCTAGGTATTTTTAGAAGCAGATCATGTTGAAGGTTGCCGGGGGGGGGGGGGGGGTCAAAAACAAGGTCACTTGTTAAATTATTGAAAAACCTTTTTATCGCTTTCTACCTGATCTTTATAGAACCTGGGCATAATGTTTATATTTACGAAAAAAGGTGAAGTTTTAAACTGGGTTGTCTAACCCAGATGTGAAAACCAATATCACTTGGTGAGATCATAGAAAAAGCTTGTAAACACAATGAGTGTCTGATCTACATGAAACTAGGTCAGAATGTGTGTCTGAAAACTGGGTTATGTTTAAAACTAGGTCATCTCTGCCTTGGGAGATAAAGTAACCAGACGAAATCATAGAAAAATTTTGATAACAAGAGAGGCTGCGATTTCTGCCTTTCCTACGTTGTACATGAAACCTGGTCAGAATGTTTGTCTTGATGAAATCTTACGTTGGAAACTGGGTCATCTAGGTTTAAGAATTAGTCAACTCAAGGTGACAGGAGTATATGGCCTTCATGGACCTTTTCTTTCTAAGTTTCAGTTGACTGTATCATATTCCTCCTGAATTGCCCTGTAATGGAGAACTGATTGAGGCCTGGTGCACAGTAAAGTGCCCAATTCAGCAAAAAATCATGTACATAGCCCCATCTTTCAAACAATACATGACAGAACTATGAAATAAAGTTTATAAGTAAGGTATGATACAGATGTAGATGTGGAGGTGAACATTTATCATGAAAAATTAGGAATAAAGTAGTGCGACAAGTTTAAGTAGGCAAAAATTAGCCATTTTTGCCTGTAACGGGTTAGCATCTAAAATTTCATCATTTTTGTAAGCTGTCTCACAGAAATTCTGTTCTTTATTACATCTTCACTATTAAATTTTGTGAAAGAAAAATATCTTTGCTTTCATTTGATATATAACATCATGTTCTTCTGTAATTCTTGTTCTGAGAATCATGGTTTGAACCAAAGTTGTATGGATGTAACGCCCTAGAAATCTGTAAATGCTATACTTAAAAAAGTGAAGAAAAAAGTAGTATCTTTTGGTGCTAGAACATGTGGGATGGCCTTGAAAAGTTTGAAAAATATGTAAGTTGAAATAGTCAAAGTATCATTTCTGTACATCAAGTCTATAAATAAATACAGCCGAATATCTCATCAAAAGTTAGTTTGTGACAAAAAATCCGTAATGTCCGTCCCCCTTCCATAAACTTCATTAAGTGTTATAAAACTAGAAATTTGCAGCATATTTTTATTACATATGATGACATGAGTAACATTTCCAAAAACTGTTGAAATTCATCAAGCATTTTTTTAGATATTGACAAAAGTGTAAAAGTTATCTGTAATGTCCGTCCCCGTAATGTCCGTCCCCACTTATCATTGATTTTAAATGTTGTATAATATATTATTATTTTCTATCAAATTCAATTCCTTTTATTTCTGATTTACCAATAAAAACTGAAATTTAAAAACAAATGCATTTAAAATCAGTAAAATACATTATTTTGTGACATTTTATTCTTAAAAACACAGTGTGTGTAAAAAAATGTCAAAATTTGTTGAAATCTTCAGCAAAATGGATCAGTTTCATACATGAATTTTACTTTCATATAAAGAACTCATGAAAAAACATGAAAAAAACCTAATGAGTATATATATAAAGTAAAACTTTGCCAAACATTATCTATAAGCACATTTAAAGTGCTGGGGGACGGACATTACATTTTTGTACTAAAACTACATGTTGAAAAAAGTAAGTAGAGTTTTAGTCTTCTGTCTTCTTGAAATTTACAGTATTATAATTTATAGGTTTTAACATCATATCCAGAATACTATGCCCCCCTTTTTTCCCTTAGTAATTACAAAAACGTTTTGAAATGTTACCATAAACACTTGATCCCCCTCCCCTAGTGCCCTACTGTATATTTCTTATCTTTTATATTTTCTCTTATATTTTCATCAACACCATAAAGGGTCATAATATGCATCATAATCATAAACAACATAATTAATTAGTGACCTATGGAGGTGGCAACAACATGCCATAAAACACAGGTGGCCATAGAAGATCACAAAATCACACTTTCTCAACAGGGTGCCAATATACAAGGGACCATAAAACCCCTAAACTGGATCTTAATTGATCATTATAGAATCTTTACCTAAAACAACACTCTTTGATGTAGGTGTTATAATCCAGTGTATTGTATAAAATTAAAACCCCTACTAAGGATATATTTTGCCTATTTTGCCAAAGACCTCCCATCTTTAAAAAAAAGAGTATATATTAAATTAAACCGTGAAAAATAAAAGACTGGTACAAGTATACAAAAAAAAACAAACAATGTGTTGAAGTGTTATATTTTTTCAGTCATAGACAGAACAATATTATGTTATCATTATTTCTTTTTGTACCATTAACACAAACACTGATAGAAAGCTAAACTGATACAGTAATGTCATCTACATTTAATATGCTTGTATTCTCATGGAAGGTTGTTAGATATGGATTAGTTTTATGGGAATGCGTGTACTGCGTGTATGTTTTTTTCTTTGAAACAGAACAGTACTTGCATATATATGATAATATGAGGTGAAGAATTGATTTTAAAGCTGATTTTGACAAATACTGCTTGTAGAATACTTTTTGAAAATTAGTAAAAATGAAATACTTCTATCTCGCTCGCTTTTTAACTGCTATTTATATATATAAATGAATGTCTGAAATGAAGTTCCTTTATCATTTAGTAAAACCATTTACTATATCTATAGACATATTACCTATTGAAATGACACAAATGTTCCCTTAGTTAAGAAATTTGAATTTCAGAGTAATTTATGTTCCAAAGTAGTTATAAAAGCTGAACCAGTCATTTTATGTAATGTCCGTCCCCCGTTTCGGGCACTATTTATTTATGATATTTTCTGCTTAAATGTAATATAAATAAGAGTATTTATGTTTCTACTTTGTTGTTTGTATTAATTTATTGCTTTAAAGGTGTTTTCCTGCTGTAAATGTTCCATTTTCCAAATTTTGTATTAAACTGAATTTTACGATTAACAGAAAATAATCGTAATTTCAAAGAAATTAGCTATTTTTTTTAAAAAATGGAAAAGCAAAGAGTTAAGGCTTATATTTTCTTAATCTGTGACCTCAAACTATTAGAAAGTACACATAAAAGAACTGGTTTTGTATAAAACATTTGCAGTAGGAATCTAATTTGAATGACAGTGTAATGTCCGTCCCCAACCCGACATGGCAACTTAAATCCACTTTTTTGAAAAAAATTCCCAAAAAGTTATCTATTTGGGTACTGATCCTTGTGCACAACATTTTGAAGTGTAGAAAAAAGGTATTTTTCAAGGCAAAGTAAAAACTTTATTTTTTGACTTAGATGCTAACCCAATTGGGCACTTTACTGTGCACCAGGCCTTGATTCTTTTCCAGGTTTAGTCTGCTACACACTAGCTTTAACATGTCAGTGTCACAATTAATCTTAGTGGTTTTACTTCACTGTAAAAACTGTAGCAACATATCCAGGCGACCAATTCGAAGAACTCTTTTGCTAATATTATAATTTTATGCCAGTATCAATAGCCACATATAATTTTATGCCAGTATTAATAACCACAAAGTACACATCATGTATGTAAAAGTTTTATATTTTCAGGGCTATACATCATTCTGGAATGACTGTATATCTTCAGGCCTGCGTGGCTGTATATTAATAGAACTAGCGCTCAAAGGCCGCGCGGAAGTAGAGAAAGCAGGTATGCGGAGAAGGAGCTTGTTGAATCGTAAGGTGCACTGTAAAAATGCGACACCGTGTGGAGATGTACTGTTAGATGAGGCACTGAAACACATCAAGGAGACAGAACCATTGGAAACTGTTCAGTCATGGATTGAATATCTCAGTGGTAAACAACTTGTGTTTACATAATCTACACTATAACATTTCACCAACACAATGCATGTGATTTTGTTGAAATCTTTCCAGTTGTGTGTAACAGCTTTCTTTTCCAATAACTGAAGAAAATGGAAATTTGTTCACTACATCTGGAAATGCATTGATAAATAATTATTGTTTTGCCAGAAAAACGGCAGTTGGGTCAGTCTGAAATGGTAAAAATCAAAAAGTTTATAGACTTAAAGATATACATGTCCCGCACCAAGTCACATATTTGGTGGTTTAGCACACATAAATATAAAAAAAAATAGAAAAGTAAAACATAGGTTTGATACGAGAATAAACATGCAATGATAAAGAAAAATTTACAAATTACATATCAAAATGTGTTTTTAGCTCGACTATTCGAAGAATAGTCTAGCTATTCTACTCACCCTGGCGTCGGCGTCGGCGTCGGCGTCACACCTTGGTTAAGTTTTTGCATGCAAGTACATACAGCTATCATTTAAAGGCATATAGCTTTGAAACTTATTTATTCTTTTTCTAGGTCAATTACCAACCTCACTGGGTCAAGTTCCATAACTCTAACATGTATTTTGAGCAAATTATGCCCCCTTTTGGACTTAGAAAATTCTGGTTAAAGTTTTACATGCAAGTTACTATCTCCAAAACTAATGCAGATATTGAATTGAAACTTCACATGTGTCTTCGGGGTTATAAAACTAGTTGATAGCACCAAGTCCCATAACTCTGACCTTTATTTTGGCCAAATTATGCCCCCTTTTGGACTTAGAAAATTCTGGTTAAAGTTTTGCGTGCAAGTACATACAGCTATTACTAAAAGGCATATAGATTTAAAACTTATTTTTTCTTTTTCTAAATCAATTACCTACCTCACTGGGTCAAGTCCCATAACTCTGACATGTATTTTGGCCAAATTATGCCCCCTTTTGGACTTAGAAAATTCTGGTTAAAGTTTTACATGCAAGTTACTATCTCCAAAACTAATGCAGATATTGAATTGAAACTTCACATGTGTCTTCGGGGTTATAAAACTAGTTGATAGCACCAAGTTCCATAACTCTGACCTTTATTTTGGGCAAATTATGCCCCTTTTTGACTTAGAAAATTCTGGTTAAAGTTTTGCGTGCAAGTACATACAGCTATTACTAAAAGGCATATAGATTTGAAACTTATTTTTTCTTTTTCTAGATCAATTACCTACCTCCCTGGGTCAAGTCCCATAACTCTGACATGTATTTTGGCCAAATTATGCCCCCATTTGGACTTAGAAAATCCTGGTTAAAGTTTTACATGCAAGTAACTATCTCCAAAACTACTACAGATATTAAATTGAAACTTCACATGTGTCTTCGGGGTTATAAAACTAGTTGATAGCACCAAGTCCTATAACTCTGACATGTATTTTGGGCAAATTATGCCCTTTTTGGACTTAGAAAATCCTGGTTAAAGTTTTGCGTGCAAGTACATACAGCTATTACCAAAAGGCATATAGCTTTGAAACTTATTTATTCTTTTTCTAGGTCAATTACCAACCTCACTGGGTCAAGTTCCATAACTCTTAACATGTATTTTGAGCAAATTATGCCCCCTTTTGGACTTAGAAAATTCTGGTTAAAGTTTTACATGCAAGTTACTATCCCCAAAACTAATGCAGATATTGAATTGAAACTTAATATGTTTCTTTGGGGTTATAAAACTAGTTAATAGCACCAAGTCCCATAACTCTGATATGTATTTTGGTCAAATTATGTCCCCTTTCGAACTTAAAACTCTTTTGATATTTAACATTTTGGGTAATAATTTCCTGCTTCTGTGACAATATTTCGAATAGTCGAGCTTGGCTGTCTTACGGACAGCTCTTGTTTTAATTGTCAAAAGGACATGTAAAGAGTTCTTTGCATATCTGCAGCCTCAGGCTGTTTTTCCCCACTTTTTGTGGATTTTGTCATAATATTTGGAAATCAAATTTAATTGATTTGAAATGGTAAAGACCTGGGGCAAAATGATCTTCAAAATTTTATTTATATGTAACATTACAAATTAACAAACCAATAAAAAACGATATGATAAAGTAAATAAATACATGATGCATGTATAATGCGGTTGAGTTGGATCAATAGTTACCTGATAAGGTAAATGCTGAGGTTAGTGTTGACTCATGCTGTATCCAAATATTGATTGAATGGAAATAAGTTTCCTGAGGATAACGGGAACTTTTAAGAAGCTAGATGGAAGGGTATTACTTTAGGCTACCCTATTTTATGTGCTTTTTTGGCAATTTAGCTTTTCACAGCGTGACAAGTGTAACATAAAGAGTGAATCTTTTTTACCATCACTGCGGTGTTACATAATTAGGAAGAGGGATAACCCATTTTGTGCTCCATTTGTAACCCTAAATTTATACATCTAATACTGTTGGAGGTCTTTATTTAAGGACTATTTACTACACATTGACTCTGATTGAGGGGATTTGACTACCTCTTCATTTTTGCCAAGGATCATGACCCAGTTATATCTGTTGAAGGGATTTTGACCACAGTCAGTTTTTAGCCCACCATCATCAGATGGTGGGCTATTCAAATCACTCTGTGTCCGTGGTCCGTCGTCCTTCCGTCCGTTAACAATTTCTCGTTATCGCATTTCCTCAGAAACTACCAGGGGGATTTTGACCAAACTTTGTCAGAATGATGTATTGGTACCCTAGTTATGTCCCCCTGAAAATCAGACTGGTTCAATAATTTTTTAGTGAGTTATAGCCCTTTGTTTATTTCTATAATTTACATAGATTTATATAGGGAAAAACTTTGAAAATCTTCTTGTCCAAAACCACAGAGCCTAGGGCTTTGATATTTGGTATGAAGCATCATCTAGTGGTTCTCTACCCAAATGATTCAAATTATTTCCCTGGGGTCTAATATGGCCCCGCCCCAGGTGTCACATGGTTTATATAGACTTATATAGGGAAAAGCTTTGAAAAACCTCTTGTTCAAAACCACAGGGCTTTGATATTTTGTATGTGACCTCATCTAGTGGTCTTCTACTAAGATTGTTCAAATTATTCCCCTAGGGTCAAATATGGCCCCGCCCCAGGGATCACATGGTTTACATAGACTTATATAGGGAAAAACTTTGAAAATCTTCTTGTCCAAACCACAAAGCCTAGGGCTTTGGCATTTGTAATGTAGCATCATCTAGTGGTTCTCTACCAAGTTCGTTCAAATTATCCCCCTAGGGTCAAATATGGCCCCGCCCTGGTGGTCACATGGTTAATGTAGACTTATATAGGGAAAAGCTTTTAAAATCTTCTTGTCAATAACCTACAACATTCAAATTTGGACCACATGTATGGTTTTGAGTGGCAAGATGAACCTTGACATGAGTTGACCTTGATTTTGACCTAGTGACCTACTTTCACATTTCTGTAGTTACAGCCTTCAAATTTGGACCACATGCATAGTTTTGTGCAGTGAAAAAAACTTTGACCTTGACATTGACCTAGTGGCATACTTCCACATTTTTGAAGGTACAGGCTTCAAATTTGGACCACATGCATAGTTTCGTGTTCCGAAATGAAATTTGACCTTGATTTTGACCTAGTGACCTACTTTCACATTTCTCAAGCTACAGCCTTCAAATTTGGACCACATGCATAGTTTTGTGTACCGAAACAAACTTTGACCTTAAAATTGACTTAGTGACCTACTTTCACATTTCTCAAGCTACAGGCTTCAAATTTGGACCACATGCATAGGATTGTGTACCGAAACAAACTTTGACATTGACCTAGTGACCTGCTTTCACATTTTTGAAGGTAAAGGCTTTAAATTTGGACCACATGCATAGATTTATGTTCTGAAGTGTAATTTGACCTTGATTTTGACCTAGTGACCTACTTTCACATTGCTCAAGCTACAGCCTTCAAATTTGGACCACTTGAATAGTTTTATGTACCAAAATAAACTTTGACCTTAAGATTGACCTAGTGACCTACTTTCAAATTTTTGAAACTACAGCCTTCAAACTTGATGCACATGCATAGTTTTGTATACAAAGAACTTTGTCCTTGAAATTGATCTAGTGACCTACTTTCACATTTCTCAAGCTGCAGCTTTCGAATTTGGACCACATGCACAGTGTTGTGTACGGAAATGAAATTTGACATTGAGCTAGTCAATAAGTCTTGAAATTTGGAACACTCAAAAATGGCACATTGGTGGGCGCCAAGATCACTCTGTGATCTCTTGTTATTCAAAGATGTTTCAGCAAATGGGATTTTGATACACCCTTGTTAATGTTAGGATTTTTTCACCTTGAAACAGGTGTTAAACCTAATTATATTCCCTATGCTGCTAGTATTCTAGTGAGTGAATGTTGGCGGTGTAGTCTTATTAGGTTGGAAAATTGGATTCTGGTCAAGGCTTGCTATGAGTCTGATACTCCACCTTTGCACCACATTCCTTGCTTCACTGTTTCCATAATTATTGTATATATGATACTTTAAAACATTAATGTTTGAAATACTCAATTTTTTGCAGGTGAAACATGGAACCCATTGAAACTGAAATATCAGCTGAGAAATGTACGAGAACGTCTTGCAAAAAACTTGGTGGAGAAAGGTGTGTGCACAACGGAGAAGCAGAATTTTCTATTGTTTGATATGACGACACATCCTCTCGTAGACTCTGTGATAAAACAAAAACTTATTAAGAAAGTTCAGGATTCCGTTTTAACTCAGTGGACCAATGATCCTCACAGAATGAATAAAAGAATGTTGTCCCTTTTATATCTTGCACACGCCTCTGATGTGCTCGAAAATGCATTTGCACCACTCTCTGATGATGACTATGATTTGGCCATGAAACGTGTCCGAGAGCTGCTTGACTTGGACTTTGATGCGGAATCGATGAAAGACGGGACAAATGAAATGATGTGGGCTGTTATAGCAGCCTTTAGTAAATGAGTTCATACATATACTGTTGTGGGATTCCTTCTGTAAATTATTTGGGTTTGACTTATATTGCAAATATAAAAAGAAGTACATGCAGGCCATGCTTGCAATGTGCCAGGACTTAATGGTCTATTTAGTAAAATCATTACTGTTCAAAATTATTGAATGGATTATAAGAAACTTGATCATGAATCGATCTCTTGACGCTCAGATCTTGTAGAAAAATGTAACAGGCCTCAGACCTAGCTTTCAAAGGATGATACAGCCTGCTCATTGATAGGCCACTCAATATTGTACTTGGTGCAGAGTGCCTGAAAAGTTGCTACTTGAAGTCTGGATTTCTGTTAACAACACGAAGCTGTTTAGGAAAATTTGAAGTTGTTGAAGAAAATCTGAATCCAAGATGTCAATGTTGTTTGGTACCAAAGTCTGAATCTAAGCTCTCAGAGTTGTCAAAGAAAATCTAAGTCCAAGATTTCAAATTCACATCTGAAAGAGCTTTATAACACAAGTCCATACAATCCGAGTGAAATAAGTTTGAACTATTTGTTGTAACTTGATGCAAGCAGATTCTATTTTTTAAAAGAGGTATATTTTGGCATTGATCAGTGTTTTGTTTAACATGCAGAATTTTATCGGTTTATTAACTTTGAAACTTCGTGGAAAGCAAGTTTTGAATACAGGAATTTATACTGATTTCTTTGAAAATACTACCAGGTTTTAATACGGTCTTAAAATCTAGCATTTGCTTAAAATTGGAAGTTTTAAAAAGTTGGGACCAAGACGGTGTTGTCAAGCATTTTAGATGTTTCATCAAGTGAAGGACTTTCATAATTACTCTGGTTTAAGATTTTATTGATATATTATTCTCTAATTTGACTCCTTAATTTAGAAGATGGTGATACCATATATTATAGTTGGTTAAATATTTCTGATAATATGTATTTCAAGTTTGTAAAAAAAATTATGTCAGAATTTTTTTATATTTCTGTTAGATGCGTTTCTTTGTTGTTATAATCAAGTACAGGTGATTCAGAAATTTACGGATTAAAATTTTTTTTACTTTAGAATATTTTTAAAACCTTTTTTTTTTTTTTTTTTTCAAGCAAAGGCTTTTAGCTTGCCTATTCAAAGAATCATGAAAGCTATTCTACTCATCTGTTTGTTGTCCGCAGTGCACACTTTGATTAAAGCTTTGTGTGCAAGACATCTCAAAAGGCTTCCTAGTCATTAAACCAAGTGAAAAAAAAAGATTCTTTGGTGAATTTGACAAAATAATTTTGGCCCTCTTTTTACATAGAAAACTTTGTTAAAGTTCTGTGAGTGTTAGGTTTTGGACTGAAATTTCAGTCATCAAATCTATGAAAATAACTAAGTTAGATAACACATTTTCAACTAAAAAACTGGTTTCAAAGTTTTGAATGCAACTTTCAGGCTGTATTTTAGTAACAACTACATGTATAGGATTAAAACTGCAAACATTGCTTCGTAGTCATCAGGCCTACTTGACCTTTAGTCTGCATGCGGCAAGTGATTCTGCCTTTGCGACCAGTGCAGACCGTCTGCACTGTTCGCTTTTAAGTCAGTAAATTTTCATTGAACACCCCTTTGAATAAAAATGGTATTGCCCAAATTGAATGATGGATCAGTCCATTTTAGAAATTTAGCAGGCTAAAAGTTAAAGTTAAATAACATTTTGTTGGATTAAGTGCAAGTTCTGACATTATTTGAAAGATTTGGTTAAAGTTTTACAAGCAGCTTATGGATTATAACTTAAGACAAAACTTCCTTCTCATGAAACGTAACTAAGAAAGCTCTCGTTTATATTTTATTAAAATTGTGGTCCTTATTTGACTTAGAAAATTTGTTTGATGTTTTGCATGTAAGTTGTAATCGTTGTAGAAATTAGCCGCACCATGAGAAAACCAACATAGTGCATTTGTGACCAGCATGGATCCAGACCAGCCTGCGCATCCACGCAGTCTGGTAAGGATCCATGCTGTTCGCTTTCAAACTCTATTGCAATTAGAGAAACCGTTAGCGAACAGTACGGATCCTGACCAGACTGCGCAGATGCGCAGGCTGGTCTGGATCAATGCTGGTCGCAAATACACTATGTTGGTTTTTAACATGGTGTGGCTCAAAAAAAAATTTTAGTCATAGAATTTTTTAATTGTAATAAGATGTCTGTTATTTAAGTGTTACTAAGTTATGACCCTTGTTTGACTTGAAAGTTATTGAAATAGTTGAGCATTGTTTTATGAACAGCTCTTGTTTTTGTAATAATTTAATATAAAACAAGGTTATGATCTTGATAAAGTGTACATAGAAATGGGAGGTGACACTATATTCTGCATGTATGTGACTGCGTCAGAGAAATGGAAAGTGCATTTATTTTCCATCATCATGTTAATCTAATTTTAAATACATTTGTACCAGGATGTGATATCATTTACCTGCTGGGGTTCAAACAATGCTGTAAAATGTTTATAATCATGCTGTTGTGTCGTATAATTGATTCCTCATGCATCAAAGTTTATTTCCCTATTATGTGCCACCAATGTAATGAAGATAAAAAAAAACTATGCACATAGTTTTTATTGATTGAACTGTTTAGAAACTTCAATAAAGTTAGAGGACTGCGGCACATGTTTTATTGACATTTGTTGTTGTTGTTATATGATGACATATATGTTAGAACTATAGTTACTGGGCATTGGAAGAGAGATACAATAGGCTTGCAAGCTGCAACCTCAATTTTTTCAAATCCGTTACTTGAAATGGAAACATTATGGAAGTTGTTCATTTAGGTAAAGGCTGAAAATGTTTCTCCTTTGAGTGAAATAGTAGTTGAAAATAATTATTGTATGTTTGTGGTAAATTTGGCAATATATATTCCATGTCACACTAAATGTTTTGGAGGAAGTGTTAAATGTTTTGTACCTAACTCTGTTTAGTTTGCTTGGTTGACACAATTTCCGTGATATGGTCTCTAGGTGATTTCCTAGCTTTAAATGGTAGAGGAACAAACCTGTTGCCCATTCAAACATTATTTCAGGCTATGTTAAGGGTAAAACTACTGACTGTCTGCAAGTCATTTGGACAACTTCCTCAAATGAAAGAGTATGCATCTCATGTAGGATTTTTAATCTACACTTTGTGAGTGGCAAAAAATTGTTTTCAGCAACCACAGAGGGGCTCAGAGCGAAACTTGTCTATCTGCTTCTATTTCTATATACACTTAGACTAGTTTCACTCTGAGCATTCGCGAGACACTCTGCCACAGAAGTGAAGTAACTAAATAGTAGTAGTGTCATTCAACAACTGTTTAGACTATTCATGATTTCTATAAAATTTGGACCTCATTGACTTTGTGATTAACCTTTAGCCTGCTGGCAGCAAGGAATTTTGCCTTTGGGACCAGTGCATACCAAGATCAGCTTGCACATCCATGCAGGCTGATCATGGTATGCAGGGCCCACACTGGGCTGAAAAAAGTTGGAGCCACCTTTTTCTCGGGAACGGTAGGGAGGGTGCTGGAGAGGTTTCCCTTCCCACGGTGCGTTGAAAATTTTTGTTACTTCCCATAAGCAAATGGTGATATTCTACCTATATAGGAGGACTTTTGAATGAAAGTGGGTATACCTCTAAAGCAAGTTTTGTATTTTAAAA
This sequence comes from Mercenaria mercenaria, assembly GCF_021730395.1. Lineage (NCBI taxonomy): Eukaryota > Metazoa > Mollusca > Bivalvia > Venerida > Veneridae > Mercenaria > Mercenaria mercenaria. The sequence continues at coordinate 11,754,259 of NC_069368.1, forward strand.
TGTTGTTGGATGTTTGAAGCAACCTGTCTGAAAAATTTTTCCATTACAGCTTCTTTTTGTTGTGGGCCTACTATGTAAATGCATGGCCCGGGGGCTGTGTTTCCGAGAAATGTACCCTTACCTATTACCTTCTGTGTTGGTAACTGATACAGGATTACATTTTAAATCCATTCCTAACTTTTAAAGACATTCAGAAAACATGGCAAACACCTTTACTAATTACTTACTAAGATCACAGACACGGTTCCAGTGTATTTATTTTTTTTTTGTTTAATATAAAAAACAACCTTTTTGCACACAAATATGCTTTCTATATGTTAGTCAAATGAAAAAAAAAATGACAAAAATCCGGTCACAGTGTCGTGTATGATATTGTGACCGGATTTTTTGTCATCATTTTTTTTTCATTTGACTAACATATAAAAAGTATATTTGTGTGAAAAAAAAGAAGGATTTTTATATTAAACAAAAAATACACTGGACCCGTGCCTGTGACTAAGATACTGTCTGACGGTGGCGACAACGTTAAAAAGTTCATCAAACCATTCATTATTTTGCCGATTTATTTATTAATTATTTGATCCGTGGAAATTAAAGGCATCAATCATTTAATCTGCCGTAATGACAACAAAACAAAAAGATTATTTTAACCCGATAATTGGTTGCTAACTGATTGCAAATTGCATCTTCTCGCGTGTCAAGATGTTTATTACACATTGTTATATGTAAAGTGAACGCAGACTGGGTAGTACTATCCCGAAATAAGTTTATTTTATAAGGTAAAATTATCGGAACCAGTCGACTGTTTTTTAACATAATTTCTCGGAGGTTACTATTTAGAACGTCTGAAACAAAATGGCGGTCCAAATTACGAAGATTTTTTTCATTTTCGCCACTCGCGATTTTTCTTCGCCACTTTCATCGCAGATTCGCCAAATGGCTCGAGTGGCGAACGACAGCGTGGGCCCTGGTATGCACTGTTCGCTATTCAGTCAGTAAATTTTCAGTGAACACCCCTTTGAAAATAAGTGGTACTGCCCAAATTGAAAGAAAGACAAGTTCATTATAGAAATTTAGCAGGGTAAAGGTTGATGTTGCTGGCTTTGAATCACTTGCCACTTACCTCTATGGGTTTGAAGTTTTGCTTATAGTGTAGAATTCTTTAGTATGAGAGAGTTAACCAGCAGCTTTTGGAAGAGCAGTTGTTCTACCCTTGTGCCTGCCTATGCTTGAAAAGATACCAGTATTGGCACATTGGGGTCTTCATTAATCATAAAAAGCTTGAAAGTCACCAATTTGACCCAAGAATGTGTTGTCCTGATGTTAATTCCAACAACAGTGCAGAAAATTATCCCCCTTAGTTGCAGTATTTTAAATTGTTATTACATATTTTTTGTGTGTGCTGTAGGTTATTAATGTGAAAAATTGTTGAGACTGTGTTGAAATTCCATCAGCTTCCAGGTTGTTTCTTAACACAAAGTCACCTGTACGTGTAAGCATTCTAACACAGACCTCCCTGTTCGGGTGTCTTGTGTCTGAGCCTGGTTTTAATATGTCACAGCACAAGCGTGTATTAAATTTGTTGAATTCCAGAATTTTGTGCTTCATTTATGTGATATTTGTTAGAATGTGTGTTTTTCTCTGTTGAATTTTATTTTATTACCTGATATAAAAAAGATGTTATTTCTTTGTAGTTCTGTATAATATTTATATGTAAGCCTAGTTCTGGTGTAGATAAATGTATAGATACGTGTGAATTGGATTTGATTTGCACAGCAGATGTTTTATTACATTAGAGATATACTCTCTTTGGGAGTGTGGGGTTACAGTTGAAATCTAATACGGTCTGCTGTATTATTTATATATACAATAATATGATGATATGTTGTATAGTGAAAAATGGACTCAGATGAGCTGGTAATATTTAGAAGTCCTTGAGGTGATGTTTTTATATCAGCTTTTGGTGTATATGGACATATATATATATATACGATAGTTAGAATCTTACATTATTTTGACAGACAGTTCTTTTGGATAGGCTTATTAGAAAAGCAGTGTAGTGCAGTTTTTAAGTTCAGTTATTATTACAATCACTTTAGGAACATTATTGTCACTTAAACATGTACAGTATTTGCAGTTTGATGAACAGTTAGTAATCTTACGGTCTGAAATGGTATTATTTTTCATTATCACCCTTCTATTAAATGTTTGCTATCAAAGACCTGCCCCTCTGCCTGTGCTTGAAAATTAAGATTCTAAGGTCTGGTTGTTATGTGTGATAAAATGTTTAGGTTTTGTAAACAGTTTGCAATCAGTTGACTGCTTCTTTTAAGTTCTTTGCTCATTTAGGGCTTGTGTTCGTACATTATTTTGTTTGAGAATTTTATGTACATGTACTAATGATGTTCAAGTATAGATTTGCACTAACTGTATGAAGTGAATAATAATTGAGCCGCGCCATGAGAAAATCAACATTGTGGGTTTGCGACCAGCATGGATCCAGACCAGCCTGCGCATCCACGCAGTCTGGTCAGGATCCATGCTGTTCGCTTAAGGTTTCTCTAATTGCAGTAAGCTTTAAAAGCGAACTGCATGGATCCTGACCAGACTGCGCGGATGCAAGTGTTCATAAAGAGATATAGATCGTATCTTTTTAAGGTAATACTAGTATGCCTCGATAAATTTTAGCACAATCTTATTTGGTCTCATGGTTTGATTGATACCTTGCCATGTTTTCACACTGCTCTGTATCCGTCAGTTGTATGTAAATACGCAAACTAACTGTTATTTTTAATAAAATACGTGAAAAGGCAAGTCCAGCAAATTGATTAAAGAGCGGGTTTTGCTTCAGACAGACGTAGATTGAATTTTAATTTTTAGACTAAGCAATAACTTAACACTTTTATATTTTTAAATGAAATGATCAATGAAAAGTTGAAAGTATCATGTGGTAGAACCCACATTAGGACCTACAATAAATTAAGACCACCACATTATTAAAACCAGTTCTCTTCAGAACAGAATTGTTTCTTTTACATTCAATTGGTGACAATTTTGAAAAGAACATCACACTATTTGCAAGACCACCTGTTCAGTCCCAAATGACCCCATAAGGCCACTAATAAGAACAGTTTTTGATATTTCAAATTTTTCAAAAGAATTGGCAAGGGTCTACTGCGCAAGTATAAATTGAATTTTTACCAAGAAATATTTTGAGAAAATTTGCCCCATTCCATCTTTAATTAAAATAGTAGAATGTTTTCATCTAATTTCTTAACTTTTGGAATACAGATGTTTTGTGAATTTAAGGAAGAACAGAGAGAGATATCTATGTAGACTACTTTCTTGTAAATATAATTGTCATTTCTAAGTTTCATTGAAAATTGATAGGATTTCTCATTTTCACTAAAGCTCTCCACTTGTGCTCACCGAGCTGCCCAGGATACTAACTCCATTCCTAAAATATTAACAGTATCAGTGTAAGGATAGCATTGATGTTGCTAACATTGCATCATAGTTCTTCATTTCTGAAAAAAAAAACGGTATCTAGGATGTTCCAGTTACAAACCTCCACAATCGGCAACACGATTTGTTTCACTTATATCTCTTGCTGCCATAAAAGTGTATATTTTTGAAAAATTTCTGTTGGTAATGACATTGTAACACAAGTAAATGTGTGTATATATCACTGTATCTATGGTTACAAGGAGTACTGTTTTGCTTTGATATCATCATTAGTGTACATGTAGATTTATTTTTAGTAAAATATAAAAATGAATTTTTAAATGTATGGGAATACTGACAGGAGTCGAATTATGCTCTTTCTCATTTGTTGATACACATGTACCGTCTCTTTCCATTTCATTGCTGTTTTGGGATACTACATGTAATTGGGTGTCAATTTCAATGGATACTGTGAAATAAATTATTATACAACATGTTTTGTTTTGTTGCTTTCTTATGCTAGTTCTCTGGAACTGTTTTAGCAAGATATAATTTTGTTGTACGCCGGAGGGGGCATATTTTGTTATGATGCCAGTGTCCATGCTTTAGGTATTGCGTGTCTGCTCTGTAATTCTTGAACCCCTTGAAGGATTTCGAATAAACTTGACACAAATGTTCACCACATCCAGACGACCTGCAGAGAACGTTTTGAATGGCTTGCTTCAAGGTCAAGGTCACGGGTCAAAGGCCATATGACTTTGTTTTGTGTTTGCTCTGTAACTCTTGAACTGCTTGAAGGATTTAAAAGAAACTTGGCACAAATGTTTACCACATTGAGACGACATGCAGAGCGCATTTTTCGGATGGCTCACTTTAAGGTCACACTTAAGGGTCAAAGGTCATACCTTTGGACTTGTATTGTTCCGTGTTGCAGTGCTCATTTTATACATACAGGAGTAATGTTTACTGCAAGATCAGTGAAACCTCTTTATTTCTGATTTATGAGGTATTTTCAAGGATAAATATAGTCTGATCAGTTGGTGACAAGTTGAGGCAAGAGACAACAAACCAGAGGTCCAAGGTTTAAGACAAATCTTCCTATAACAGGCTGACAAAAACTTATCATTAATAAATAACATTTTTAGGTGGATGGTCTGGCACCCATTGTCAACATTTTTGTGCCCCCCCCCCCCATGAGTGGTGGGGGCATATAGATTTGGTCTTGTCCGTGCGTCCTTCCGAGAATGTTGTGTTGCGCCTAGCTCCAAAAGTATTTGACATAGAGTCACAAAACTTTACAGGACTGTTGGACAGCATGTGTAGTTGTGCACCTGGGGTTTCGCGTCTGGATTCATTCAGTCGTGTAGGAGTTATGGCCCCTGACTTTGTAAAAATTGGTCATTTTAGTGTTGTGTCGCGCCTAGCTCCAAAAGTATTTGACGTAGAGTCACAAAACTTTACAGGAATGTTGGTCAGCATGTGTAGTTGTGCACCTGGGGTTTCGCATCCGGATTCATTCAGTATTGTAGGAGTTATGGCTCCTGACTTTGTAAAAAATTGGTCATTTTAATGTTGTCGCTCCAAAAGTATTTGACCTAGAGTCACCAAAGTTTACAGGAATGTTGGTCAGCATGTGCAGTTGTGCACCTGGGGTTTCGCATCCGGATTCATTCAGTATTGTAGGAGTTATGGCCCCTGACCTAGGAAAAAATTGTCATTTTAAAGGTTTTGTTGCGCATAGCTCCGAAAATATTTTACCTACAGTCATTATTTCACTACACAAGACCAGACTTCCTGTCCAGACTTACTCAAAAAAAAGTTTGTGAAACATGTATGTTAAAATGTACTTGACCTAAAATCATAAAACATTAAGAGGATTGTTTTATAGCCTATGAAGTGTTCTCTTTAGGATTTTACTCAGCTAGGCCAGAGATATGGCCAACTAAGTGAAAAATACAGATAAGCTTCTTAAAAGTTTGTATTGCAAACATCTTAAAAACTGTTTAACCCGAGTCATTAAACTATGTTACAGTGGCAGGAGTGGGGGCACCTGTGTCCTATGGACACACATCAAGTTACTTCAGCTTCTCCCCTGAAACTACTGGTCAGAATTACAAAAAGCTTGTTCTGTAGCATCCTGAAGAGGTCCTCTCAGTTTGTTCAAATGGGAGCACTTTGCTCTTTTTAGGGGCTAAAAATATAAAAAAACGTTAACAACTTCTTCTCATGAACCACTTCATCAAACTTGGTCTTAAGGATCATTAAAACGTCTGTTTCAAATTTGTTTGAATGGGGGCACTTCTGCAAGAGACAAAACTAACAATTCTCATGGATCTTCACCACACTTGATCAGTAGCATAATTACAAGGTACCCTCCCAATGCTGGTAGTGAACCATGGAGGACATGCTCTCTTGTTGGCTAGACATCTTCCCTGACTGGTTTTGTCAGCAGTTGAGACTTTTGTCAGCAGTTGAGAACTTCTTCAGACAACTTGACTGTAATGAATAGGCAAGTTTAGTTTGCATTATGTGCAGTTTGACTTTTACGTGGCTAACTAGTATATTCTATTTTTAGCAATGCTGTGGTACAGGTAGTGATCTATTTTTAGTGGTAACTTTTGCAATGGAGGCCCTTGGTCCCATTCGAGAGGGTATTGGAACTAAAAATAGACAAGCAGCTAACACCTGATGGCGCTTTGGCCGGGTTTTCTGAATTAGGTGATAATGGGTTCTAATAATGACATACAATGAATAACCCCCAAATTAATAAACAATATTGAAGGAAAAAGGAATAAAAAAGAAATGGACAGATAGAAAATGAAATTAAAGAAATAAATTGGTGTCAAAAAAATAAAAGTAAAAAAACAACACATTTTCAGTGTTTATATCCCTGTGACCTGACCTTTGACCCAGAAATCAATGGGGGTCAGATACACATCAAGACAAACATACCTATGATGTTTCAAGGTCCTAGGTGTAATATTTATCCAGATATTGAGCGGAAACCATTTTCAATGTTCAGGCCCCTTGACCTTTGACCCAGTGACCCCAAAATCAATAGGGGTCATGTACACATCAAGACCAGCTTACCTATGAAGTTTCAAGGTCCTAGGTGAAATACTTGTCCAGATATTGAGCGGAAACTATTTTCAATGTTCAGGTCCCTGTGACCTTGACCTTTGACCCAGTGACCTTGAAATTAATAGTGGTCATGTACACATCAAGACCATCATACCTATGAAGTTTCAAGGTCCAAGGTGAAATACTTATACAGATATTGAGTGAACAAAAAGGTTAACATGTTCAGGTCCCTGTGACCTTGACCTTTGACCCAGTGACCCTGAAATTGATAAGTTTCATGTACACATCATGGTCCAGATATTGAATGAACAAAAAGGTTAACATGAGACTCATTATTCCATCCATCCGCCTGGACAGACCATCTACAAACCAGTTTTCTCTCTGAAAACCCGGCCAAAAAAGCTAAACACAACAGGACCTCATGAATCGTGTGATGGATCTTCATCAAACTTTCACTGTAGTATCATTGTACGGTCGTCTCTTATGTTTGTTCAAATGGAATTTAGGGATAGATAGAGCTCTTTAAAGCGCCCCCTCCACCCTCTGGCTCGAGAGTGTGGATCTACTGATTACAAGTTTGATTCTACAGGGAGGCATAATTATGTTCTCTGTGATTATTTAATAAAACACATCGTCTGAAATCATTTGTTTTCTTTCACTGATTCATGAGAAATTGGTAGTTACTTGCAGAGAACAGATAAGTACTGGTTATGAATCCAAGAACACTGGTTAGGTCAACTGCCTATGAACTACTGTTGAAAAAATGGTGCTTAACCCAAAACAAGCAATCAAATAAGAGCTGTTTGTAAAACGTTTCCCCCTACTTAGGACTTGTCCGATTTTTAGTCCCATGATAACTATGACCTTGACCTTTGACCCGCTAACACCCAAAGCAATGGGGGTCATCTCCTTTTTAAGCCCAATCATGCTATAAAGTTTGAAGGTACTGGGTCAAGTGGTTCTCAAGTCATTGTGCACAAATAGTTTTCAATGTTCAGGTTCCTGTCACCTTGACCTTTGACTCCCAAAACAACAGGTGTCATCTACTTCATAAGTACATTCACGCTACCCAGTTCGAATGTTTTGGGTCAAGGTATTCTCAAGTTATCGAGAGCAAACTGTCTTATAGGTTCATGCCCCTTTGACTTACAGATTCCAAAAAGCAATAGGGGTTGTCTACTTCATAAGCCCAATCGTGCTATCAAGCTTGAAGGTTTTGTGTTGTGTTTCTCAAGTTATTGAGCAGAATCCGTTTTCAAGGTGAAAGCCCCTGTGACCTTGACCTTCGACTCCAAAAACACATCCTCATAAGCCCAATCATGCCGTCTAGTTTGAAGGATCTGGATCTTGTGTTTTTCAAGTTATTGAGTGAAAACCATTTTCAAGGTTCAGGCCTTTCGCACATCGATTCGCAAAACAGTAGGGGTCATATACTGCATAAGCCGAACCATGCTAGAATCTACAAAGTTTGAGTGTTCTTGGTCAAGTGGTTCTAAAGTTGAGGGAAACTGTTCACTGTCCCGACAGACTGAAGCTGGGGCAAGGAGGGGGGCAACAGCATGATCATTCTTCATTCAGCTACATGTAATTTACAGAATATTTCGTTCTCTACTCTAAACCAAATTCGTTATTTTCACTTTTTCTTCTTCTATGACTCCTAAGAAACTTTTTACAGATTTTATTCACTGTAATAACAGCAGTTTTTATGTGCTTTGTGGCAGCTGTAAAATATCCCTATATAAGGTTCAGAATAGTTGCATTTTTTCCGTCCTTTTGGATCATGGACATATTCAGTATTGCAGTAGATTTCCTCGGGGTGCAGGGGAGAATGTTGTACATTTTCTTACCTCTCGTGAACATACTTGATCTAACCTGGTCTGCTTTTAACCATTACCCTGCTAAATTTCTATAATGAACTTGTTCATCTTTGAATTTGGACAGTACAATTAACTGTTAAAAAGGGGTACTTACCAAAACGATACCGACTGAATGGCGAACTGTGCAGATTATGATCTACACTGGTCGCAAAAGATCATTCGACACAGCAGGATAAGGGTTAATTTGCATGGTAGTGTTCTTTGCTTCAAAAGGATCTTACAGGTTTTATTTTCTATGCCTGATAGACAGCTGGGTCATTTCTTCACTGTAACAGGTAAAAAGCTGCTAACTGTTGTGTTTGTTGAAGGTGCATAAACATTCACTACCTTGTTTCCCCTTTGACAGCATAATCTATGTGATTTAATATGTATCTTCTCAAAGTTTCAAAAAGGATGTTAACATGATACAGCTGGCAGACTTTATTATCACATCATCTTGGTACACGGAAAATGGATATTAACTTCATGCATGTATTTTCATCCTTTATTATAATATTTTCAACATGAACAATAATAACTCTGAATTACATATTAAATTACAAAACACAAAAAAACTACAATATGTAATACATGTACATAAAACAAGGTAAACAAGCAAATTTCTTGTATATATTACACAAAATGTGCTAACAGTTCAAATTCTTAACAAAATTTACATTTCTGAACAAAATTAAAATTCTGAACATCTTTTAACATATTCTGCATTTGTAATTATTTACAGCATACACTAATTATAATATTCACAAGAAAAATAATATGATTCTGTGACAAACAAAGGTATCATATGAATAAAGTACACAATTCAAACCTATTAATTTTAAACAGATTGTGGACAAGATTCTCAAAGCCTGTATAAACTCCACTAATGACTGCTCCCCTGCTTCCTAGACTTCTAACCAGTGTTTTTTCCTTTTTATCGCAATTGAATTCCACTCTTGTGGATTGTAACTAACCACCACCACATCAGGAGTTTGTTGTTTAAGCAAAACAAGCTAGTTAATGGAGATACGAATTTGTACATTTTAACTTAAGGATAAAATGAATGTGAATTCTATTTCGTTCACTGGAATTTAATTTTGTGGACTGATGCAGCTATGAAATCCCTTATAAACATGAAATATTTGATTGATTTCATGGTAAACCTAGTCAAATTGTGGGTTTTGAAAATATTCTATTCATCTCGGAATAAGTTAAAATTACTTTAAGATTAATTAGTTATGAACTTCAGCATTTAAACAAAACAAGGTCAAATCTTGAATGTCTTTTAGTATTACTGGTAATTTCACTGGAATATGCCATGTGTTCAGACAAGTGATAACTAATACATCTATGAATTTCAAGGATAAACAATGTATTCTGTAATCAAAATAAGTTTATATTAGAATACTTAACTGAATGACAAAAAATGATGAATATCAGTGCTAAAATGTTTAATTTGACTAAAAAATAGCTGTCTTTAGGATTAACAAGAATGCATCTTTTTCTATATATATTAATTTGAAGACGTATATCTCAGTTGAGTTTCAAAAGCACACAATTTCCAAAATAATCTGGAGTAAAGCAAAAATGAACTTTGAAATCTTTCTAAAAACGATTCCATGATACATTTATTCTAGTTAAAGATTATTTGACAAGAACTAATACACAAACATTTTAGTAAGTTAGATATATCTATCTATATTAGTCCATGTTCAACACCAATGTTTCATTATTCAAGGGAAAGTACTCTTACTACCTTAAACAATATGTTAAGTTTAAAATTAAATTCGTCAACAGAATTATTTCCATATACATAAAGTTATCTACTAAATCTCAATAATTACACCAAAAATTCATGTATGTTAGAAACTATTCATTATTATGACGTCTAATTTTCATAACAAGATCTCCACCAGGTAAAAACTTCAGATGACTCCAGGCCTCACTGTGCCTCATGCTGGACAAATCCTCTCCATTTACTGACCAAATCTCGTCCCGAACTTGTAAGACTCCATCAGCTGGTCCACCTTAAACAGAAAATGGCCAAAAGTTAGTCCAAATGACGATTATGTAACTTCCAAACTTTATTTTTTTTTAAATAAAGTACTTTTCACGGAAGCATGCAGTTTATAACTTTAATTTCATTTTGTATGCATAAAATGTGTGTTACATTTACGTATTAATTACTCAATGTCTGCACATAAATTATTTCATCCCACAATCAACTATTTCTATTACCCACACCTTCAACAGGAAATAAAGTACAGTAAAACACCGCTCGCTCGAGGTTGCAAGGGGATGAGCAAAATGCTCGAGTTATCCATAGTTTCGAGCGACCCAAACATTGACCAACATAAGAAGTAAATTTAAGTTTGTTTTGTCAATTGTCATCGGGACCGTTTGCAGAGTAAACGGTGATGCGTAATAATAACATTCTTGTGACATTTTCAATGAAAAACGTATTACAAACGTTATCTATGATAGACGTTTCAATGTGTAATTTGTTAAGTAATCGGTAAATGATCGATATTTGATCAATAAAAGTTCTCTTTAACCTTTTATCAATAATAAATCTCATTATAAGATCAAAAATACAGACAAACAAACATTTTAGATAGTCAGGTAATTGACTACGCAATTCTCACGGTGTGTGAAATTTTTTATTAACCGATACATTCTGATCGCCGAAGGTGTTAAAAATTTGACACTTCTGCTCGAGTTTGCCAGAAGAAACAAAGAATCAAATAATACACAGGGACCAGGTGTCCTGCTCGAGCGATCGAGTTATCGATGCTCGACCCAGCCATGGTAATTTAGCATAGAAAATAGAAGGCAATCAGCCGGGACCACATGTATCGCTCGAGCGAGCCTGGGTGCTCGAGTCATTGATGCTCGAGCGAGCGGTGTTTCACTGTAATGTATATTGTATACATTGAACACTTCTGACAGATTTAAGACAGATTTAAGTGCGTGTTTTCCGGTTTAGCGGACAATTTTCCAGTCATATACAAACGATGACGGTGTCAACTTGTAGTACCACAATACCGCCTCATTGGAATATCATGCCACAGACAGGTGATATGATATCGCTGCCCTCACCTAAACCACTTGGCTACAGAGGGGATTCATTTAAGGGGAGAACTCCTGTACATATTACACTATCTACAACATAGTCTGCTATTCAGTCAGTAAATTTGCAGTGAACACCCCTTTTAATAATGTTTTACTGTCCACATTGAAAGATAGACAAGTCCATTTTAGAAATTTAGCAAAGGTTAAACTACCACTGCATAACAATTATTTTTCATACCTTTGAAGACTCTTTTCACAGTGATTGGCATATCTCCTTTGGGTGTTCCTTTGCCCCCTTGTATAATGAAACCAAGGCCTGTAACTCCTTTGCTGACTGTTAACTCTATTATCTCCCCTTCACCTTCAGGTATAGGTTCGTCACTTGTAGAGAACACTAGAAAATAAGAGTTCAATGTATTACATACCGGCAGTGTTGTTTTGTTTGTGAAAAAACTTGACATCGGCTAGGTCTGAGAGGTAGGTCACAAGACCTTGGGTCAGGTGGTTGGCAATTCAATCGCTTAGGAAAAGAAAGGCCTGTTTGACAATTTACAGAAAACTATGTGTCCCAGATTTATCCTCCATCTCTGATTCATGTGAGGAAGTTGTGAGTTATTTGCAGACATCAATTTGGCACTGGAGTAGAATCCAGTAACACCAGCTAGGTCAACTGCCCCTGTTGTTTGTTTTGGGTTTAACACTGTTTTTCAACTTTAATTCAGTTACGTAATGGTGGGCAGTTAACCTATGAAGTGGTCCTGGATTCTTAAACAGTACTAACCTGTTCTCAGCAAAAAACTGCCAACTTCCCCACACTGATCAGAGGTGCAGGATGAAGTTTTCAGACACAATGTCTTTTATCAGATCGTCAGAGAACATGCACCTTGCCCAGGGATCAAACTCATGACCCGCAATCAGTAGATCTGCACTCTTCCTTTGAAAATGCTATTAAGCTAAGACAAAACAGTTAAAACAAAGTAAATTATTCAGTAAAGTTTGAAAATCCTTTTGTATAAAAGTTATACTTATGTTCCCATCAAATTTACAAAGAAAGGACAACTGACATTTACTCCCATATTCATATAAAATGTGCAATACTGTCATGTAGTTTGCCATGGGTAGAAGACATGACTAGGAGGTTGTAAAAAAGAAGTGCAATTTGTAAATATGCCAACTGTCACTGGCAAAGTAGCCTTACATTAATATGTTGGTCTGAAACAAGATTTTGGCTAAAAATAATTAGTTTGTCTAGGATTACGAAATAGTGTATAGAAGTGAAATGGATACAGTCCCGCTCATTACTGTCTGATCTCAATAGGACAACCTCGACTATTCAGCTGAATAAATAAAACAACAATTCATATCCTTCAGACCATGGGCAAGACTGGCAAGACATTTAAGAAAAAACTACTTACTTCTAATCATTCTGTCAATCTCTGGACTACATTTTCCCCTTCCTATGTCTTCTGTCTCACTCAGTATTCTATCAACTCTGGAAGCGAACTTGCTCTCGGACTTGGGACTCTCCACATCTGACCTCGGGCTCAGTGACTCAAACACTGGGCTAGCAGGTTCTCCTCTATCAGAATCTGTAGGTTTTGTTGTTTCTTCAAAGACCTGATCAGCATGACCATTTACTTTCTGAGTAACTGTCATCAGTGGTTCTTCTTCACACTGAACACTTTCCACCTTATCTACTTTGCTTATAGTTACAGAGTCAATTTCTGGTTTAAAATTATCTGTACTAGTTGATGATGTTGCATCACACTTTTCTTGCTCTTCATCCACTATATTAACTTTATCATCTGCTTTATTTATAATATTATTATTTGTTTCACTTTTGTTCTCAACATCTACAGAGTTTTGTTCATCCACAGATTTTTCAAGGTTTGAATACATGGAAATCACATTGCTTACACTAAGTTCATCATTATCCTCCACATTTACATTAATATCATCAACAAGAACTTCTGTCTGATCACCTTCCTGATCTCTTGAATCGTCTATAACCTGTGACAAAGAAGTATCATTTTGAATATCATTTTGTATGGCGTCTCTAATATTATCATTTACAGTTTTATCACATTCAAAATCATTATCAATATTGTCATTCTTTACTGGTTCTGAGACATATGGTGAAGCTGCATGCAGTGTACTGCCTACTGATATACCTACAACATCTATTACTTCAGTGACTTCTTTATCTCCTTGTTCTGTTTTATTATCTGTTGTTCCTTCACTACTCTGATCTGAATCTGGATACAGTGCTAGATCCACCACAGTAGCTTCTGTTGTACTTGCTGAAGGAGCTTCTGTGTCTGGTAGAGGGGGTGGACCATCTGGCAAAGGTGGGGCTTGTGACTCAGATGCTGGAATATCACCAATTGTAGGTGGGGGTGATGTTGGTATAGGAGGTGCTTCACTTGGGAGTTGGGAAACCGCATCTATATGTTCCTCAGATTGTTCATCTTCGGTGGGTGTAATATCAAAATCTGAACATTTTATTGATGAAATGACATCTGTAACAATGTTTTCAGCTAAAGTTTTCAACTGATCCATATCTAGTCCACTATCTGGAGACTGGACACGGTTGTCAGAATCTTCAATTTTATCTCCTATCTTCAACTTGGAATTGTCTTCATTTTCTCCTTCCTCAAAGTCTGATTCATATTCTTCATCTTTAGCATCTTTGTTTGACTCTAACTTTATATGGAGATCAGTTTCTTCTTCTTCAACAATTTGTTCTGGGATGTTTTCACTGTCGACATCACATTCATTGAAATCTGTGTATGATGATGCATTACTACTGGAACTAAAGGTGCGTGATCGATTACTAAGAAGTGAAACATCTACTTGTGAACTGTCTAAATCTTTTTCAATGTCATTCAACTTTTCAACTGCTTCAGAAACAACATTTGCTTTCTTCATTTCTAAATCATTTTCATTCATGCATTCAGCGGCAATATTTGGTGAGCTAATGTCACTTACGTCATCACTTTTTGGTGCAACTGTGTCATTTACAACATCAGTTTCTTGTGTTTTAGTGCCATCTACAATATCTAAATTACCTTTATTTTCACTCTGTCTTTCTGGATTCTTTAAATCTGAGGACGAAACCACCCCAGCAGTCCATTCAGTTTTATTATCACCTTCAACAACATCATAATTCACAGAGCCTGGTAAAATATTGCTACTTCCCATGCTGGGTGAATTCTTGTTTGTGGCATTAATAGAGACAAACAATTCAGCTTCTATTGGTTTTGTGGGATCATTGATGGGTGGATCTGCTGTTTTGCTTGTAACTTTCTTTGGTTTTGGAGCTACAGGTGGAGGTGCTCTTGGAGACTGTGGCAGACCTTCTTGTTGCCTTGGTGACATAACAGGCGAAGCTGATGATGATGATACTGGAGATGACTTCTGCTGCTGGTAACTAGTAGCCTGACCTCTGTCTTGTCTTGGTGAGGGACCAGGTGACCTTGAAGCTACAACTGGTGACCTTGGAGAAACAACAGGGGAAGATGAAGGCCGACTTGAAGGTTTTGGAGCAACAGGTGGTGCGGACTTCTCAGTTGGCTTCAGAGTTGTCAACAGAACTCCAGCATTTGGATTTGTTGTAATAGTTGGTTGCCTAGGTGATGACAGGGGAGAGGACTGGCGTGGCGATAATTTGGATTTTTCTGATGCTGAAGGTGGAAGTGACTGACGTGTTGCAAGTACAGGTTTCTCAACTTGTGGACCTGTGAAGTGTAAGCAATAATTACAATCATCATGTGAACTGGCATAAATCACATATACAAAATATGTACTTTTGAATTTCAAGCTTATTTTCAAAAGTGTTACAGTTACATAAAATTACATGTATAGGAGCTGGGTATATACATAAGGCAAGTAGGTGAGTGTTGGAAAAGATATGAAAGGCTTGGTTTAGTAAGCCTTCAAATTTTTTCATTACAAGACTACTAATGTAATATTGCCAACTTATGTAATACTGCCAACTAACATTAATCTGATTATTTCATCATGCACTTTGGTTGTTAAATTATGCTATTTTGGCCAATGAAATGAAATTTAAACAAAGTGCAGGAAATTTACATCCTCAAACACAAATGATGTCATGATGTTTCAAATGTGAAAAACAACAAAGTTCTGGTTTCTAAAGTTTAATTATCTGCAACATAACAAGATTGTGTATGTCAAATTACTGCAAAAACTGCATAATAAAAACATTTCTATTTCATTTAAAAGCCAGTCTTTATTTTCTTTATCAGTACTCAACTTTAATCTCTGCAAGCAAATGAACACTACAATATTTCCATTTTGACGGTGTTTGTGTATTCAAATTATGAACACATCCACATAATCAGAGACAAAACTTATAATTAATTTTGAGCTAGTCAAATGGGTATCTTCACTTTGCATTAAAAATACTTTTGAATATTAATTGAAACATTTCATAATTAAAATGAACTGCTATGTTTTACTTGACAACCTTACCTGACTGTTCAGAGTTTTTGTCAGGAATGACAGCAGACGCAACAATCTTGGACAGTCCCCTTGGCAACAGCCTCAGTATCTGCTGCACCTTGCCATCTGTTAGCCCAGTAAGCTGAGTACTGTTGATAGACAGTATATAATCTCCAACCCTGGAAAGGACAAGATTATAAATCAAGTGTTCTCTCATAATATTTAGAGTGTGACTACAAAAAAAGGCTTGGAGCGCCTGTTATAAATTACAGACTCTGGTATATACCGGATTCAAGCGATTTGACTGATAAGTATCTTTAATGTATATATTTTGTAACCATGGTAATCCTAACCCTAACTTTTAGTCAGTATACATATTATACCCTAAATAAGTGTGGATGTGCAATAATTTGCGTATTTTTGCCATGTGCTCCGATTTACTATCACTTCCGAACATGCGCAGAAGACTGCTCCAGGTCTGTAGTGAGCAACATCGCACCATTTAATCATATAAGAAACGTATTTCAAGTTTGCTTGACATTGTGATACTTCAGGTTTAGAGAACAAACCATGGGCGGCAATTTACCGGCAAAGCCTGATTTTGACTTACTTGTCCGTTTTTGCCAAGCTATATTCTACTTGTCTGTATACTGGATATATATAATAAAATAAGATGAAATTCTACTTGTGTCCCTAGTGGCTGTGGGGCAAGCTAGGCAATTAAGATAATTGATTCCCCCACCCCTGCAAAGGTAGAAAACCTTGTCATACCTCAATTATTTACTTTTATATCATTTAAATTCGTAGACACAAAAATTCATGATTTTGGTCAAATCAATAATTTTATGGAGAAAAGAATTTATGGATATTTCATCTTAAAGGAAAAAAAAAACAATGGAAATTTTATTTGCTTTTTATTCATTAAATTTTTTATATGTTTTTTCTATGAAAATGGAAATTTCTTTTAGTAAAACAGAGCTGAATGGCAAAATGTACATCAAGGGTTTCATAAAAGGGCCAAGCAATGGGGATTTTTCCCTGCTAATTTAGTAGCAGGAAGGGTTGCTACTTCTCCTGTAGCAAATAAAGTTCTAAATCGGAGAGTCCACGGACCGTCCTCTACTTTACAGCTAAATGGGAGAGTCCACGGACCGTCCTCTACTTTACAGTTGCAACTTTCTGAGTACATACTGTGAAATCGGTGGACAAATCTCTATAGATGATCTACAAAATTAAATCCCAGTGAACGAAAAAGGTATGTTAAAGTTTTCGCAATATTTGATAAACCTCATCAAGAAGATAAACTTCCATAATTTTCTTTGAATGCGAAAAAGGCAAAGGCAGGGGTGGCAAATTCAATTGTCCATATTGCCCAGGTTGTCCCAAAGCTTGTACGGACAAGTGAAATTTGACCAGAATTTACTATATAACTATCATACGGACAAGTAAAAAATAGCAAATGACAAAAACGGACAAGCAAGTCAAAATCTGATTTCCCCGCCCCTGGCAAAGGTTTGTCATTTGTGAACATTAATTTTGTTGGTTTACAGATTTTATGCAAAACTAGGAAACTTCATGCTAACTAAATAAAATGATTTTACAATATACAGTCTCCAGGTACTGAAAAAATCTTTGTAACATAGCAGTCTGATGTTTTTCTGATTTTAATCTTTCAAGGGACTTATTTCAGTTGATTTTATGATAGCATGAATTCACAAAACAAAATCTAAATGGACATATGAAACCTCTAAAATTGCTGTTTGGCCAAAACCAAAAAATTTTATGACCATGAAACAAGTTCACAGAATTTTGAATTTTTCTTTAAAAAGAAAACACTACATTAACCAAATATACAATGGTTCAAGTAAGTACAAAAAGGTTTAAGCTCTGAAATTCTGGAAACAACTGTCAATGTTTGCTGTGTGGTTACTCCAAACTACTGAAATTACAATATTTACTAAGAATATAGAACTAGAAAAAATAGTTTTTCATAATGACATTTGATTGTGTCAACTTTATCATTCTGATTATCATACCATCATTTATATATCATGGTGCTATAACACAACCAAAAGGTTAACTTTATCATTACTAATACTATTTTCCCATTGTGACAAAAAGGGTACCTAATTTCCAAGTATTAGAAGTTAAACTTGATTAACCCAATTTCAGGAAGGCTTCCAAAATAGAAGGACATTTCAAAACTGAAAGGGCCCAGAGTAAATAGATGACATTGTCATTATAGTATTTCTTAAAAGTATAGTTGAAATAACTGAAATAGATCTATGAAAGTCATACATCAAATGCCTTCAAACTCAGTCTTTCAAATGGTTTAGAACAGATTATAGCATTAAGAGCATCCTAGTTTTATTCAGTGCAACTCTAGGTCAACTACCCCTAAAACCATTAGCAGTTTAAACATGGCAACATCTGAGGTAACTTTAGTTTCATGGCATACAGACACTTAAAAGAAAAATGGCATGAAAAAAATGGTAGTCGCATAATGGCGGATACAAATAGTCCTCAGTTTTTTTGCTCTGTAGAGCTATTTTCCTTATTTTCTTTGCATTTTTTTTGTTAAAATCACATGACAGATCTTTGATTGACATGTAGGTAGCATTTTCATAATGAAATAACAACATTACAAAATTTTTCATGGAAACTTAGATCATACACCACCAGTATAATTTGGGGTCTCATTTTTTAGCTGATTTTGCAGTTTGTGTGTTTGACTGAAATTATTTTTCTTGCATCAAACATGACCCCCACTTTTCTTTTGATTTTTAGTTAGTACTGACAATATTTTTCAAGAAAAAGTAGGTTACAGACATTTAAAATGGGTCCTGATGTGTGCTGCGGTCATTGGAATTAGATCAGTTTTATATAGAATAAAGAACAACTATTTAGTGTGTTATAACCTATGGGGCTGTGTGCCCCTCACATCCCCACTTCCTGACATACCCACAATGCACCAGCAACTAGGAAGACTAGACAGCTTATCACAAACCAATTTTTAACCTTTTTTCAAAGAGAATTTCTCGTATATACCGTACATGCAAGCATTATTCTTGCCTTACATAATCTGTTAACATAAGTGAGTCATTTTTTGCTATGACTTACATATATGTACATGTAGTACCAATTAACTTTAAAATTATGCATACATCATGGCTAATTTTAAAATGCAAATAGGTATATTAGCAGTACATTTCGTACTTTTCAACTTGTACAAAATACATAAATCTCTCATAAATATGTCACACACTTAATTCCTTGAATAAAATGAACTCAAGTATCATACCATATTACCAGTAATCAAATACCTCTTTATAGTAAGGACATCATAAATTACTGTGAAATTATATTTTCGTGTTGGACTGCGATTTTCGTTTGTGGATTGACACAACTAAAAAATTCGAGTTTTATTTCCTTATGAATAAATTAAATCGAAACAAATGAAAATCTTAACGCTTACGTTATCCATTAATTTCTGGCAAACATTACAAATTTTGTGGTCATGAAAATAAACAATTTTGCATTTACATGTATATCTGAAATGTTAACTGGCTATTTTTTTTTATCTGTCACGTTTTTAAACAAATGCACTAAAATTTAATGTTCTTGTAACTTGACTAAAAATTAGGCAAACTCTTAAAATAATGAATGAAAATCTGCAACCTAAGTTTTACTATTTATTCTGGATTTCAATTTAGAAGATAAACTTCGACTTGCACAGACTGAGACTGCAACAATATCTAACCATTAAGTTACTTATCTGAGGAGTACCTCTAACATTTTGACCCTGTCTCTTACCAAGTTTAGTGAACATCCTTTAAGCAGTTCATTAAAATTTCTATATTTTGCTAGGACAGCTCAGATGTTTAACCATTTAAACAAACTTAAGAGATGATCCAGTGGGGTCAAGTTGAACCATTTGAACAAATCTGAGAGCCACGCATGGATGCTACACACAAAGTTGTTTAAAAGTTGTCTATTTTCAACTTTGCTGGCCCCAAAAAGGGCCAAGCTGATTAACTTGAACACATCTGAAAGAGGACCACAGACCAAGTCTGGTCAAGACCCATCAAGAAATTAATGCAAAGCCATTTAAAAGTTTGTACTGTTTATAGCTCTGGCAGTCCCTAAAAGGGGTCATGCAAAACCAACTGCATAAAATTGAGAGAGGTCCATGCCAGAATGCTACTGGTACTGATGATAAACCCGAACAGAAAATGAGGTTTTTTACCTGTAACTTTTTTATTTCTGCAAATTGAAATCAATGGTCGGTATCAAAATAAAGCTTAACCTTTGCTGAAAACGTTATATAATTCAAATCTATATTTAGTAAGCAAACTCACACGAAGTGAGGGCCTGAAAGGGGTATGTAAAAAGGGGACTTTATGAACGTTGACTGATGATAAATTCGAACAATTTGTCATTTACAAAATTTTCTTGGTATTATTATACTGAAACTTTCCCCAAAAAGCTGCAACAGTCATTCCTGATCAAGTAATGAAAAGTTAACAAATGTCAGGCCTTCATGTTTCGACAGTGAGCATGCGCAAAAAAATACCCCCTTCCCCAGTAATTTTGGATAAATATTTTTTATACAAATTTATTTAAGTCATTTATTTATACAGAATATTTATCAATTTTGTTTTTGTTTACACCAGTTGGTGTTATAAGTGGAAACTATTAGATGGTGTGTTCAATTTTATAAATAACCGATTGCAATCGAATATTTCCAAGGTGTTCCACTTTATCATCTGTCCGGGTTTATCATCAGTACCAGTATAGATCTAGTTTGGTGTTAATCTGACCATCAGTTTAAGAGATGTTTCAGTAAAAAGTTTGGTGCAGGATGATGGACCCTGGACAACAGACATCTGAGTATCCATGTATCCCAACAGTTCATCCTGAAAATAGTTCAGATGAGCTAAAAATGTAGAAAGAGGAAACATATTGTGTATGTATTCATAAGTTCTCCAGTGAGCAAATGCAAAGATATCAAATATGAATTCTATTAATCTAAAAAGTTTACATTCACTTTTACATGACAATACTTACTTAATATTTCCTTCCCGTCCAACTGGTCCATTGGGAAGAATTTCTGTGACCTTTACAAAGCCTTCAGGTGTCATCACAGTCTTAATTCCAATGCCAAGTATTCCTTTTAAGATCGAAACTTCAAATGGCAAAGATTCCATTCGTTTAATCGGGTGATCAGCTTTCTGGGAACTTGCTGACGGTTTGGCTAGAGAGGAAAGTCCACCTTTTACTCCAATAGTAGTTTTATATTGCACAGGTCTAGAACTTGTTTGAGACAATGATTTCGGATTGAAGCTTAATGGTTTAATTTGAGACAATGGTTTGATTTGTGGTGTAGGTGCAAGACTTGGTTTTTCTTGCTCTTTTGGTTTGGAAATACTTTTGATTTCAATGGTATCAGAGTTTTTAGCAACAGAAGTCTGACTAACAGGTTCCTCTGTTCCCTTGGTAACAGCTGGTTGTTGTTTAGGTACTCCAATGGTTGTTTTGTAGGTAGATGTTGGAGAAGTTCCACCAGACTTGTCACTTTTTGGTGAAAGTGAATCTGCATTTGCATCAGCAGTAAAATCCAAATTTAATGAAGGGACCACTTTTGGTGATTTTTCTGCAGCATCATTTATATTTTCAACAGCATAAGTTTCTTTATCTTTTTGCTTTTCAACTGTTATACTAGTTTTCATTACCGGCACATCAGTGTCTGATTTCACAGATGGTTTATCATATGTTTTTTCGGGCACTTCAGGTGGCCTTTGTTTTGTTATGATTGGCTTTGTGATCACCTCTTTTGTAATTTCAATAACATCTTGTTTTGGAGGTGATGCCTCCACATGTGGCTTCCTGGAAAATGAAATTTCTTCTCTGGATGTAGATATTTGCTCCTGCTTTGGAGGAGACATTTCTAATACATTATTATCCTTTACATCAACCTTTATCACGGAACTGAACATCGATTTCACTCTGTCTTTAGCATCTGTCTTTTCTATTCTATCCACAACATCAGGGTCTTTGTCCTTAGCACTTGCTTTCAATGCATTGACTACACTAATCACATTTACCAACTGTTTTGTTTTATCCGTTTTTACCTCTTTTGGAGTTATAAGTTCTTCCTTAACTTCTTCTTTCTTTTCGTACTCATCACCTCCACCTACATTAACATGAATGACAGTTTTCTTTGGTTTTGGAGATACAGGTGGAGGTATCTTCTTATTGACTACCGTTTGTAAATGTTTTATATTTTCATCATCATGTCTCGGTGACGGAATTCTGTCTTTGAATGTTGATGGTAGATTAAAATCTCGTTTTGCACTCACTGGTACAATTATGTCATCTTCCTCCTTTTCATCAACTTTCCTAGAAATCTGTATCTCTACCTTTCTTTCAACTTTTACTGGCACAATTATATCGGGCTCACTTTCTTCAACATCATGTCTTTGATTTATGCTTTCTTTGTGTTCATATGAAATTGGAATTTCCACTTTTCTCTGAAAATTGACCGGCTTAATCAGTTCAGTTTCCATCTCAACTCCATTGACAATATTGTTTGATTCTTCAGTATCATTTTCCAAAGGTTTTGTTTTAAAGGTCCAATTACTGTCTGAAATAAGTGGCTTTTCATCTATACAAATTTCATTTCCATTGGCTATAACACTGACAGTTACATCATTTTCCATCTGTTTACCAGGGTTATTTAACATGGGTGGAGGCATATCTGGTAGATCAGGTGCATCTTCTGGCACATCTTGATCTGGGAATTCATCTGGTTCATCGTCTGATTCAAGACGATATCCATAATTTCCTTGCTCATTCTTTACTATTTCCTTAGCAATATTTTCAGCTACAGGATTTTCAGTCATACTATTAGGGTTGTCCAATTCAGCATTTCCATTTTCAATATTTTCCCCTAATTTTAACCTTGCTTCAAATTTAGCAGAATCAGGTAGATTTTCATACTCCATATCAAGAGCATCTTTAAGCATAGCTTCACTATTCTGATCCATTGTGTTATCTGAATGTTCGAAACTAGTCACACAATGAACTGGAAAATCAGTACTTTCTCTTAAATGATCTGGCTCGAATTGTGATATCAATACAGTGCCGTTGTCATAGCTAGTCACTACTTGTAAAATCTCATTATCTTGAGTATCTTCAAAATCCTCAATATTATCATCACCTGATTGAACACAAATTCCTTGTTCTTGCAGAACAATATCAAATGGTGCTGTCAATTCAGAATTAAAAGCTAAATGTGCATCATGCTCACTTTCAAAATCATCAACATTGACACCAGGCAAAAGTTTTTCGAAACTGTTCAATGTTGATTTTGTTCTTTGTGCAAATGTACTACTTGCGTGAACAGGGGAAGTTTCTAATGATTCGCTATTTTCTCCAAGGATATCATCAATGTATGTGACAGGAGTTTCCTCTAAGTTGTTATGACTATCAGAGAACTCAGCCGGAGGAGGAACAGCTATACCTTCAGTATCTGAATATTCACTAACTACATCTACTTCAGTTTGTTCAAGAGTTCTGTTTGAATTATCACTAATTTCGTCTAAATTTGATGAAGGAATAACATCATTTGATCCTAATCTGGGTGAGTTTATGTACACATCCTGGGATTCTGAATCGGTGAATTCGCTCAAATTGCTATCTTCGTAAAGTGGGTTGTATCTAGTCTCTTCTGTGTCACTGACTGGAATGTTTTGCCGAACACTGTCTGATGGATAAGTATATGGCAAATTTAAATGCGAAATTTCACTGTCACTAGGGATTTGCTGTCTTTTTGTATATGATGATGATGATACAGTTATATTGTCTATTTCAGTACTTGGGATTGATGACCTTGGACTAATTTGATCAAGGTCAGATCTAAGACTGTGCTGACTTTTGGTATATGAGGATGATGTTAAACTAACATTGTCAATATCAGTATTTGGAATAGGTGACCTTGGACTAATTTGATCAAGGTCAGACCTTTGAACTGGTGACCTCGGACTAAGTCTGTTGACTTCACTAACTTGTGCTTCTGAACTAACACCTGAATCAATAGAAATTTTATGATCTTTATCAAACTTTGGCACAATTTTGTAATGTGTTAAATCTATTGTTTTCTTTGTTTCTTGCTTCTTTGCAATATGATATGGCGAGGTATCAGACTTATTAAGATCAACTATTTCAACATTTTCCGTCTCAACTATCTCCTGATTTCCTTTTGAAATTTCGGTTTCAGTTTCTGTTGATTCTTCCTCTAAAGTGTTCAATGGAGCTTGATATGCAAGTCTGACACTATTGCTGGCAAACACTTCATTTGCTTCAAGCTCAGGAATATCTGCTAACCTACCACTTCTTGAATATTCGTCTTCACTTACAGTTAAATAATCTTCACTTTCACTTGTAACAACAATGTCTACGTTACGATCGTAACTTTGTGACTTTAAACTATATTGCGATGCATCGAATGAAGGTAATTTTGAACTGTTATTCAGTGTAACAGATATTTCCATAGACGATCCAGTATAAACTGGACGGATCACTTCAAAGTTAAGATTTCCACAGCTGCTCGCTGACTTTATGATATTAAGACAATGGTTCTGTTTCAGTGCTCGTAGACTGGTTCCGTTGCAGGTAATAAGTCTGTCACCAACTTGTAGATTCCCTGAACGAGCTGCAGCGCCACTAGGAAGTATTCTTTTAATCTGAAAATAGAAAAAAATGTGATCCTGAATAATCAAAATAAATAGTTCTGTACAAAATGTCACATTTATGTAGAGTATACAATGTATCTTTAATATACTTTTCATTTAAATTGTATGATCAAGTGAATATCTCACATTAAATTTTGCACAAACTATCAGTTTCATTTACTTAAGATACAGCATTAACATAATATTGAAGCATGTGCAAGATCTGAATAATAATAATGCAGTATTGTTTCATTTTAACATTTCATGAAAATTGAACCAACTGTGTGCAGATCTTTCCATCTCTCAAACAATATAATATTGTTTAAATTTTCATTTTTTTCCACAGAAACAAGTCTCATCTATTGTAGTTTTTTTTCCTTTGAGATTCAGCTTCATCATGACTCTACTTAAAATAAAAAAGAAATATTTTGTGTTAAAAGCTTTTGCAAAAAAAGCTTCATCAAAAAAAAAAAATAAAAAACAAGAAAAAAGCAAGGAGGAAGTACTCGAAATTTTGCCAGTTTACAGGTTCCAATACATATTTTGAGACAAGTGAACTTGTCAAATTCTAGATAAGAAAATTAAACTAGAAAATGCTTTTGTAAAAAAGCGCATGTCTCCCCCAATGCAAAGTCCTATAGGCAAGAAGTCAATAGGGGTCAGGAGCGAAAGTCAAAGAGACACTGATGGTTGGCTGCAATAGGGATCATCTACTTGGCATGTTCAGTCATCCCGCTAAATTTCAACACTCTTGGCCTAGTGGTTCCCAAGTCACTGTTCAGGCTCCTGTGACCTTGACCTTTGATCAAGTGACCTAAAAATAAATAGGGGTCATCTACTCTGCATGTCCAATCATCCTATTAAGTTTCAACATTGTAGGTCAAGTGGTTCTCAAGTTATTTCCAAAAAATGAGTTTACATGAACAGGCCACTGTGACCTTGACCTTTAATAGACCTACCCCAAAATCAATAGGGGTCATCTACTCTGCATGTTCAATCATCCTATGAAGTTTCAACATTCTGGGTCAAGTGGTTCTCAAGTTATTGATCGGAACTCGTTATCAATGTTAAGGCCCCTGTGACCTTGACCTTTAACAGAGTGACCCCCAAAACAATAGGGGTCATTTACTCTGCATGAACAATCATTCTATGAAGTTTCAACATTCTGGGTCGAGAGGTTCTCAAGTTATAGATTGGAAATGGTTTTCCATGTTCAGGCACCTGTGGCCTTGACCTATAACAGAGTGACCCTAAAATCGTTAGGGGTCATCTACTCTGCATGACCAATCATCCTATGAAGTTTCATCATTCTGGGTCAAGTGGTTCTCAAGTTACTGACCGGAAATGGTTTTCAATGTTCAGGCCCCTGTGACCTTGACCTTTCACACAGTGACCCCAAAATCGTTAGGGGTCATCTACTCTGCATGACCAATCATCCTATTAAGTTTTAACATTCTGGGTCAAGTGGTTCTCAAGTTACTGACCGGAAATGGTTTTCAATGTTCAGGCCCCTGTGACCTTGACCTTTAATGGAGTGACCCCAAAATCAATAGGGGTCATCTACTTTGCATGTACAATCATCCTATGAAGTTTCAACATTCTGGGTCACGTGGTTCTCTAGTTATTGATCGGAAATGGTTTTCAATGTTCAGGCCCCTGTGACCTTGACCTTTGACGGAGTGACCCAAAAATCAATAGGGGTCATTTACTTTTCATGATCAATCATCCTATGAAGTTTCAACATTCCGGGTCAAGTGGTTCTCTAGTTATTGATCGGAAATGGTTTTCAATGTTCAGGCCCCTGTGACCTTGACCTTTGACAAAGTGACCCCAAAATCAATAAGGGTCATCTACTCTTCATGACCAATCATCCTATGAAGTTTCAACATTCTGGGTCAAGTGGTTCTCTAGTTATTGATCGGAAATGTTTTTCAATGTTCAGGCCCCTGTGACCTTGACCTTTGACGGAGTGACCCCAAAATCAATAGGGGTCATTTACTCTTCATGATCAATCATCCTATGAAGTTTCAACATTCCGGGTCAAGTGGTTCTCTAGTTATTGATCTGAAATGGTTTTCAATGTTCAGGCCCCTGTGACCTTGACCTTTGACAGAGTGACCCCAAAATCAATAGGGGTCATCTATTCTTCATGACCAATCATCCTATGAAGTTTCAACATTCTGGGTCAAGTGGTTCTCAAGTTACTGACCGGAAATGGTTTTCAATGTTCAGGCTTCTGTGACCTTGACCTTTAATGGAGTGACCCCAAAATCGATAGGGGTCATCTACTTTGCATGTACAATCATCCTATGAAGTTTCAACATTCTGGGTCAAGTGGTTCTCTAGTTATTGATCGAAAATGGTTTTCCATCTTCAGGCTCCTGTGACCTTGACCTTTGACAGAGTGACCCCAAAATCAATAGGGGTCATCTACTCTTCATGACCAATCATCCTATGAAGTTTCAACATTCTGGGTCAAGTGGTTCTCAAGTTATTGACCGGAAATGGTTTTCAATGTTCGGGCCCCTGTGACCTTGACCTTTAATGGAGTGATCCCAAAATCGATAGGGGTCATCTACTTTGCATGTACAATCTGTTTTCAATGTTCGGGCCCCTGTGACCTTGACCTTTGACGGAGTGACCCCAAAAACAATAGGGGTCGTCTACTCCAGCAGCCCTACAACCCTATGAAGTTTGAAGGTTCTAGGTCAAATGGTTCTTCAGTTATTGCTTGGAAATGAAGTGTGACGTACGGACGGACGGACAGACAGGGCAAAAACAATATGTCTCCTGGGGGAGACATAATAACATTGAATTTAAACCCCTTGAAAGCAGCTCAACTAAATCATATTTGTATGAATTTAAATAATCTCTTCACAAAGGAAGTAGGGAAAACTTAATCAAGACAGGCTGTAATACTGGCGCCTAAATGATATAACAATTACTGAATAGGACCTGCCTTTTTCCTATATCTGTTTCTCACGAAAGTATGAATATTCAAGCAGTTCTCTTGAAGAGATTTACAACTTCCCCACATCAACCAGGGATAAATGAGCCGTGCCATGAAAAAACCAACATAGTCGGTTTGTGACCAGCATGGATCCAGACCAGACTGCACGGATGCGCAGGCTGGTCTGGATCCATGCTAGTCGCAAAGCCACTATGTTAGATTTCTCATGGCGTGGCTCAATACATCTACAACATTGATCAAAACTGAAACACCTGAGCTTACATGTCCCATTAGTAATTGAAAATTAATGTGACAAGAGAGCATGTTTTTGAACTATTAGCGAATGATACACAGAAATAACATTTAAACAAACATATCTATGTCAAGAGATTGAGAAATCACATGTCACTTTATGATAAATGGAATGAAACTACTCTTTGAATATACATTGCATCAATACCTGATTGATGACATTTAATTAATGTAAAATGATAACTGTGTGTCATGACGACATTCAAGGTTTCACAAATCTTTACCTGTATATGTTTCATAAATACAAATTTTCAGCAGGCTTACACTGTCACAGAAGGCTTATTAATACAGTGCAGAATTCAAAGGGTCCATCTTGTTAACTTCATACAGAGAGAGTGACCTATCAAAGTCATGCTCCGCGTGGGCAACTCATTTGGGAGGTAACAGGATTACAAATCAATGAACCATTCAGATTTCATAGTCATGGCCCTTTTAGTTACAACAGGATTACCAATCAATGCACAATGTCTGTCTGGTTAACTCAGTAGGGAGACAAAAAGTATTACATTGAGCTTTCATAGTCCTGGTTTATGTCTGGTTAACTCTGTGTGGAGATAACAAGATTACCAATCACTGGATCACTGAGTTCTCAAAGTAATGGTTTATGTCTGGTAAACTCTGGATGAAGACATCAGGATTACCAATCACTGAGTTTTCATAGTCATGGTTTAATTATGTCTGGTTAACTCTGGATGAAGACATCAGGATTACCAATCACTGAGCTTTCATAGTCAAGGTTTTAATTATGTCTGGTTAACCTCGGATCGAAGACATCAGGATTAAAACAATCACTGAATTTATCATCATGGTTTATTATGTCTGGTTAACTTGGATAAAGACAATCAGGATTACCAATCACTGAGTCTTCATAGTCTGGGTTATTATGTTGTTAACTCTGGATGAATATACTTAGAGTACCAATTCATGTTTTCATAGTCATTGGTTCTCTGGTTAACACTTCGATGGAGATCAAACAGAATACACTCAATGGCCTGAAGTTTCAATGTCATGTTCTGTTTGACAGTTAGATGATATGTAATTATTGTGACAAGATACCAAATGAAGGTAACCGAGTATCACAGCAATTAAATAAGGATATAACATTATTAATAAATTAACTTACTTGAACTTCCATATCCGGTCCACTGGTTAACTTAGATAAACTAGATAACAGATTACATCAGGAGTCTTCAGTTTTTAAGTCTTGGTCATCTGGAAAATTCAGTACTAGAGGAAACAGGATAACAAAAGAAGGGCGATAGAGTTTTTACAGTCCATGTCCATCTGGATAAATTCAATATATGGACAAAACAGAACAACCAACAAAGGGCCACTGAATGAGTTTTTACAGTCATGGTCCATCTAGGAAACTCAGTATAGAGGAAACTGGACAATCAATCAAAGGGCCATTAACCTTTTACAGTCATGGTCCATTATGTATAATGTATGGAGTAAACAGGATAACCATTCAAAGGGCCATGAAATGGTTTATGTCATGGGGTACCTTTATCCATTTCTCGCTATACCAAGAGGTCTACGTGGTCCCTGGATAACCTTCAGGCACATTTTCGCCGATATTTATCGTTTGGTAACATTACAGGTAAAGTTTCAGTAAATCAGCGTCGTTTCGGACAAATCGTAGCGAACCAATCAAATCGTCGTAAAAGCGTGACCGCTCCTTCCATATCATTCGAGGGAATAACGATGTCCTTTACGAATATTATTATTTCTTGATGTAAATCTCTTAACTACGAATTACAGGAATAAAATCTTTAATTATCGCAATCATGGATAACAGCCATTATCATCGAAGCAAGTATCTGTTTACATATTTTTGAAGTTTCAATTCGGAGTTCAAATAATGGCGATACATTGATTGCTGAAACCACTCCCGATAGTTATTACGAGAGGCATGCCACCAATAAACGATGAAATAAACAGAGGTTCGTCACTGGGTTTGACGAACTCTGATGATGAGAATGGGTCCATCTTGATAAATTCAATATTTGGACAAATAAGATAACCAATCCTTTTACAACCATGGTGCATCTAAGTAATTCAGTATGGAAGATAACAAGGAATATGAAGTAAATCAGTTGGACCCAACAGGTCCCTGATACACTGTTTAAAATGGTGTTAAAACTAAACGGATAAAAGCAACTAGAAATAAAGTTCTATCATGCTTGAAATATCTCTTCACACCAATCTTTCAATTAATCCTCTCAAAACCATTACTTAATATATTAGATAATTCCTTTTATCATTTATTAGTGCAATAATGGCACAAAAACAACTTGAAAGGGAAATTGTTGTCAAATTGTTGGTGTGATACACAAAAGTTGACACTTGTTTGTAGCAGAACACATTATTTGCCATTTGTTATCTGTTGGAAACATGTTTTCTTAAATATCATAATTTTGTTTTAGGCCAAACTTAAAGAAAGGATAGTCCAGTATTAATACCATATTTCCTTTAATAAAATGCATCAGAATGATATTGGTAACAACACATTTTTATGATTTTAGAATTTTTTGTTTTACACGAGTCATTTTTGGTTAATATAATGACCTTTCGAAGATCTGAACATATGTCTGTAATACCTTTGCCTGGATTTTAAATTCCCGTGAACCAACGGTGAAGCACAATACTGACATCACTAAGAACATTCATGGTAGTATGGAAGTACCCTGCTCTGTTTATTTCTAAAGAACAGTCACTGATGCCTTTTTACTTGTGTGTGATATCCAAAATAGGGTGTTTTATGTAGTCTTGTTATTTAACACTTGCAAAGTACTAGGTTTGATTTGTATCTGGCAACTGCACCTTTTGTAGATTCTTTGGACATTTTCAAATAAACTAATTACAATGTAATTACCATTAAATCAAAATTAAGCACAAAAAAGTTGTAATGGCCCTTGGCAATTTTCGCATAATGATGACACGTACTTAAGACCTCCAAGGCTAAACCTAGTACCAGTAAGACTATTTTTTCTCTTAATTGTAATTTAATGTTTTTGAAAGGAATAGATATATCATCTGCAATTCATGAAAGAAAATAACTAGACATATTTTGCAAAAGAAAACAGTCGATAGTAAACTCAAGGATTTTTCCTTTCAAAACAAACTGTCCATAACATAAATTGCTCTATTTCCAAAATGTGGTTAAATGTATTAACACACATTCTAAATCATGCACTGATTTTTTTTGATTTTTTAAAAACAACCTGTGGCTTTTTTGTAGAGGAAAATATAGCATTAAAATAAACACCAAAAAAGATGAAACACAGACTTTCAGATACAAATATCAATATGCATAGAGTAACCAGACATGAACCATGACAACAGAACAGTTTCTTTAAAATCTAAGGGGAAAGTATGACCT
This sequence comes from Mercenaria mercenaria, assembly GCF_021730395.1. Taxonomy (NCBI): domain Eukaryota; kingdom Metazoa; phylum Mollusca; class Bivalvia; order Venerida; family Veneridae; genus Mercenaria; species Mercenaria mercenaria. The sequence goes on from NC_069368.1 coordinate 11,785,552, forward strand.
TCTTCAGGGGAAAAATATAAAAAATTTAGGGAAAAATATAGCTGTTTTTGGTTAGGGGAAACAGCTGTAAAAATAGCAAAAAGAAACACGCTATTGTAGTTAACCCTTATCATTGCTGGGCACGACTGAGTCTGCCTTTGCGACCAGTGTAGATCATGATCAGCCTGCACATCCATGCAGTGTGATCATGATCCGCACTGTTTGCCATTCAGTCAGTATCTTTCTGGTAAGCACCCCTTTTGACAGTTAATAGTACTGTCCAAACTGAAAGATGGACAATTTGATTATAGAAATTCAGCAGAGTTAGGGTTAATATCAACTACCTACAGTTGCATCCTATGCTGACTATGTCATTAAATTCATTAATTTTTTAAACAAGAAAAAAAAAAAGAAAAGAAAAAACTTACTTCTTTTTTGCATTTTAAAACTTTCCATTTTTATAAAATTCCATTGAAAGTGATAGATAATGACTGAATACCATCTAACACAAAATAAGTGATTTGCTTCACCAGATATACAGGTATTTCACTTAATTGGTGTAGCTCCGGTCACATCCTGCACATTTTTGTGTGTCTGGGATATCAAATATGAAAATATGTGGACTACCGACTCATATCTAAGAATTATGTAAAACTCCACACATCTATGTAACTAATCAAAGATTACAATTTTGATGAATACCGGACATCTGCCCTTTGGCAGGTGAATGACTGTTGTTTATATCTTAAAAGATTTTTTCACCTTATTATAAAATGAAAAACATGTCATTTACATGATGTGATATAAAAATAAGACATTTATCACCTTTACAAAAACTTGATTTAATTTAAAAATGCCTTTTTTCCAGCAATCAAAATGCTTCATTGGTGTTTTGCCATATGCAAAAATAAAACACATACATAAAGGAGGCCTTTTACCTGCTTTTTACTCCTTTTTTTTCTTAACAATATATCAGCCACCCATTTAAATAATATATTTTTAGGTAATTTTTTTTTATGATAATAAAAATATCCAGCATTTTTCCTACATCTTAAACTGGTGTAAAAAAAGTAAATTTGCAGAGTCGCATTTCTACCAAACGTCTTGTTGAAATCCTACAAACCATGACCATAGATACTACCTCAGGACGGACATAAAATTTAACAAGAGCGCCGCCAAGCAGGGCAATATATGCCCGAAGGGTTACATCAGAGGATGGGAACAAAATTTAAAGAACTTGACTGTTGAAGCCCAAAGGACAGGAACAACAAAAAGAAGAAATTCCAAAAAAAAATTCTAAGTCAACAAAAAAATTCTTACCAGGTAAAGTTATGTCAAAATACATCTAAAAATTGGATATACCATCCATGTTGTACCACAGAAAAGTGGTCTCGGTTTTTCCCTATGGCCAATAATACAAAAGTTTCATAATAAGCTATTTATAGTAACAAAAAAGGGAAGTAATTCAAAAAAAATATTGTAAGAGAACAAAAAAGGGATCTGCCAAATAAAAACGAGAGCGCTGCAATGAAGAGCAATATACACAAAGCAGTCATATATGACCTTTGACCCCTAAGTGTGACCTTGACCTTGAAGCAAGTCATCCAAAACATGTGCTCTGCATATCGCCTCAGTGTGGTGAAAATTTGTGCCAAGTTTCTTTGAAATCCTTCAAGCAGTTTAAGAGTTACAGAGAGGACACAGCAAAGTCATATATGACCTTTCACTGCTAAGTGTGACCTTGACCTTGAAGCTAGTCATCTGAAACAAGCGCTCTGCATGTCGTCTCAGTGTGGTGAACATTTGTGCCAAGTTTCTTTGAAATCCTTCAAGCAGTTCAAGAGTTACAGAACGGACACGAAACACACTCATATGACCTTTGACCCCTAAGTGTTACCTTGACCTTGAAGCGAGACATCCTAAACAAGCGCTCTGTATGTCGTCTCTGTGTGGTGAACATTTGTGTATAGTTTCTTTGAAAACCTTCAAGGGGTTCAAGAGAACTTACAGAGCGAACACGAAATTGCTACAGATGGACTCCAGGGGTATAACATAATACGTCCTTCGGGCGTATAATAAAAACACTACATATACATAAAAAGGTTCACAGACAGACAGACAATGCTTAAACTATATCCCACCGCCATTTATTTGGGAATGGCGGGTGGAGGGGAATGCTATTACCAACAATTTATGGCAAATTATCGCATATCTACCTTTAAATTTATGACACAATGAAGTTTCAGTTTCAATGAGGCTTATTGTGCACAGGGAAATTTGAATTTCTATGAAATCTTTAAATCATTCAAGTAGCTACTTATCCAAAACTACTGAATACATTTACTTTATATGATATCTGTTTATCAAAATGTACAAACCAATGTAAATTCTAGAAATGTTAAAATGTATTAAGGCCATTATGAATTAGTTGTTAGATTATTGTCTAAATTTTCCTTAAAATGGGGGAAATGAAAGGGGTCAGGAGATGGTGGATCTTATTTTCTATTTCTGATAATTAAAATAACTCTGTATGAAAATAAGAAATTGCGGCTGAAATTAAAAGGAACAAAATATACTTCAAGTGGAATTATGTGCATTTTTCAAGCAAAAATCCGGCTGAAATAGTGCAGGAAATTATAGCTTTTAACACAATATACCAAACTCTTCCTGGTACCAGTAAGAAATAATAAGTTTCCAAATATGACTTTTCTTATTTTGACTGGGACAGTCTTTTTAAGAAAAGTAAAACTGCATGCAAGAGTTGCTTCCCTTCAACTTCAGAAATCCCTACTTACAGTAAGGGAGATCACTGTGCAGAAGACTGAAGAAAAGATCTATTATTTTATTAGGTCTGATTTCTGTATATCTAAAGCATCAACCTCAAATACAAATGCCACCCGAAAATTGCTTTTATAAAACATTCAACAAAAACACACTGTGTGCAATAAGAGGCTCATAATGCTACTTTTAACCTGCATTATTGTAATGCAGGTACTATTTGTGATGGGTTTTACGGTTGCTAATACTGGTTCAGAGAGCATCACAAAAATTCGAAACACTCCTGAAAACACAGAATTATTATCTTTAAACTTAAGTAAGGGGAGAAGCCCAATCTGACTAAAGTACATCTCCTATTACGCTTACGCATAGGATCTGAGAACGACCTATTCATAGCCTCCTTCTGACACCCCTTTCGCTAGCCAATCAGAGCTTAACTTACAACATTTTGCAAATCTACCTGTAGCCTTGACTTTTGATATTTATAATTCTTATGTCTTAATGTGTCAGATAGCCGGTTAGCTCAGTCGGTAAGCCACTTGCTTTGTAAGCGAGGGATCCCGGGTTCGAGCCCTGGAATGACTGCACATTTTTCTTACTCTTTGACATTCGAACAAGTCGTCTGATTGATTAAAATAAAAATAGCAATACTGGAAATCCAAAATATACAGAAGACGTATGTGAATGGGTCGTTCTCAGATCTTCGTTTAGAAGATCAAGTACTTAAGTCAGATTGGGGAGAAGCCTTAAAGCCCTGCTCCCGTCCTACCTTTTAACCTTGAATTGTCACTGAAAAAGCATAAAAATCCTGACTATGAACAGTGACGCCTGTCATAATAGAGTCTATTTTATATAAAAGTCTATATGAAATTACTGCGGTTTGCATGCTTAAGTGTGGCACGTGGCCGTTAACTGTTACCTATTGTAATCATGGGTTGCATACACACAAAAGAATTTGTATAGCAGCGGAGCAGGGCTTTAACAACACAAATAATGTCTGTTGTCAACCAAAACAAAAGTAAAAGTCACATAAAAAGTTACCATAGCTACAGCATATTACAACATCACCCTTTGACATCTATTGTGGTTGTCTATAGTGTGAACAACAGCAGACAGCCTTTAATTCCTGTTTTCACACTATTCTTCAACAGTATTTTCATGTGTAAAAAGAAACCGAAGAATCCACACCTGTCGCACAAAGACACAAGCTTATTTCATATTTGATCTAGCTTGGAATAATGATCTTTGGTCCTGAGATACAAGTACAACAAACAGCTGGAAACAGTACAAGACTGAGCAGCTAGGTACACATACAAAAAACTTGCTAGAAAAATAAGGAAAAAAAAAAATTGGTCCCAGTGGGGCTTGAACCTAGGCCCCCCTGAGAATTGCAGTTTATGGTAGGAATTGAATACTCTTCAAAAAGGAGGTACTCTATTATGGGCCTAATACCTTAAGAACTTCACTACAATGACAGTCAGAGTCTGAGTCATTATTTGGATGAATTCTTAAAAGATACTTATACACTAGCACATGAACATGGAAAATATGTTGATAAGGAACCTATATATATATCTGGAAGCTATTCCTTATTGTTGCATATTTCTTTCTACTCTATCAGTCACTTTTTTTCTTATAGCTTTTCTTTTTTTCTTGCCACTAGGCAAAACATAATGATCACTTCATACTAAGTAGATGTACTAGCATTCAGTTCAAGTAAATGTTTCTGGACTCTTCACAAGACTAAACTTCCTTACATACATTAAAGGTGGATGACAAATTATTCAAGAAATACTGTCTTCTTTCAAACCATCATAGAGACCATTCATCTCACCCAGGGATAAAACTCCCAACCTCAAAATTAGCAGTCTTGCTTATGATTTGACATTAGTAATATCAAGAAATTGGAAGTAAATCAATTGATAATAGCTTGGAATAATTCTGGGAAGAATTCCACAAATCTGCTTACTGAAAGCTTCTTACAAAAATACTTGGAATGCCTTCACGAATATTCTGATTACAATGGTCTAAGACCTAAAGTAATGGCCTAAAGACACGGCTATATATAAATTAAACTTCCTGTTTGGACATGTATCATGCCATTTAGTGTGTCCTGTTACTCATGTATCATGCCATTTAGTGTGTCCTGTTACTCATGTATCATGCCATTCAGTGTGTCCTGTTACTTATGTATCATGCCATTTAGTGCGTCCTGTTACTCATGTATCATGCCATTTAGTGTGTCCCGTTACTTATGTATCATGCCATTTAGTGTGTCCTGTTACTTATGTGAGAGTACAAACACCAGCCCTGGGCTGACACATGGCCAAGACTTGTAGCAATGTATTTCAAATGGCATGTATTGTATTGTCTGTCTGCACACTCAGTGATTCACATTATAATTTCAACATTGAAATAAAGTATTCAAATATTCAAAATTTACAATATTGCTTAATAACATCAAATCAAATACCTTATCAAATCTACTTTTGTTATTACATATTCTAACACGACCAGCAAATAACCTACATACATGTAGAGCAAAATCTATCTCGTGTTATTCTGCAATAAACCACTCGCGTGCAATGACGTCATCCGATCCAGGCGCGTAGCATGGTCGTAAAAAGTAGTTACCATTTTTTCTAACACTTTTGATACTAGTTTGTCGTGTTAGAATCGAAATAATAAGTTCCCAAGTGTGATTTATTGTAGAATAACCCAAGTTTTTCGTTCTTACGCGAAACAATATACCACTCAGGCCTATGGCCTTCGTGATATATTCTTACGCATAAGAACGAAAACTCGGGTTATTCTACGATAAACCACATTTGGGAACTTAATATTTCTTAAATAACAGTAAAATCATAGTATTTAGTTATAACATACCAATAAATCGACAACCCCCACTGCTTTTACAAATTAGTTTAATTACATGTATATCTCATAATGTCCAGACAATGTTTGACAGCCACTATCCCTACAGCAATATCACTTCATAATGTACTGCATAAATATTCAACAGCCAAAAATTGAAATATCTCGCCAAAAATAGGCCAAATGAAATATTTTTTTCTGTGACACAAAAATTGCACTACTTCCTTCTCAATATTGTTTTCATCCATTCAAAGTTCAGTATTTTGGTGCCAACTTAAAAATGAAAATGAGAGAAATATTTAGACCTCAAGAAAGTGTTGTTCAACCCGTCTGCCTGAATTAACAATAGCACATCCGAGTGCAAATATGTTAAATTTACCATAAAAGCAAAACTGTTCAGGTTTCAACTCTGTATTAAGGCTATCGAGTGTGTGGAATATTTCAAATAATGTAAAATTCTTACCTTTAAACAATAACCATAGAAATACAAAATTAATTAACACAGTAAATAGGTGTATCTGTCAGATAAAGATCCTTTTTAAAAAGTTTGCTGTTTCACAAAAAAGGACTTAAATACTGACTTTCCCACTGAATAGGAAATCTTTTTTTATAAAGAAGACTTGAAATAAAGTGACAGGAAGTACTTTAGTACACTTATATATAATCAGCGACAACAGCTATGTCTAAAGCAATCAAATGTTTCCTGTTAATAAAGTCAATATCTGTAAAGGCATTACATTTAATCCTTTGTTAAACTAATTCTTCTTTTAATCTGGAAAAGCTCTTGTAAGTCCCTTGATCTGTAAATATTTTGTCTGGTGTTCTACATGGAGGGACATGTTTTACATACTATAACATAATGTACAAGGCTATATCCTTAATATTTCTTAACATACAAAAGGGCAGTTAATCTCATTAAAGCGATTTTTTTTTATTATTTTCATAGTTATATTTTGATTGAAAATAATTTAAAGAATAAAAAGGTCAAATTAAAAAGGTCAATTAAGCAGAGCTTGATTTCTATTAGAAATATATACTTTATTCTCTTATATTGGTTTTGTAATTACCTCCCTTTAAGATGAAGTCGTTCAGTATGTTTTCAAGGATATTAGAACAATCTGAACCAAACTACAAGGTCACTTTAGAATCTCTCTTGGTTGTGCAACCAAAAACAGTACTCAAAAGGGTCAGGTGGGGATGAAGGTAATAATATTTTTACAAATTCTGCATTTCTGTTGAATTTCCGAGGAACAACTGTAAATGTAAATCCCGTAAGTCAGAAAAGTATGTTTATCAAATTTATAAGTATGCTGAAAGGAAAAATCCAACTTATAAAAAATACCTCGAATGATAATCTTATGTATCAAGTGTTCAGTGGATATGAATAAATGTAAATGACCCGTCTTACAAGCTATAGCATGTCAAATTTATTTCAAACAGGACCAAGATCAGATTAACCATCTTCAAAGGCTTGAACAACTTATGATATCTCCAAATTTCTGTAACCAGTGTCCCTGAAACATTTGATACCAACTACCTGCAACTAAATGTCAACATGAATAAGGGGTGGATGATGAACCACCTAAGATACACTGTGTTAAGATTCAAATGCACAATCTCCCGACTAACAGTCTTGTGCTCTGAGCTTACTTGTAAACAGTTATTTAAAGATTCTGTTTCAGTCAGGACTAATGTATCACATTATCTTTTTATTAATACTCTTCCACAATAAACCCCTCCACCACCAAAATCATTCATGCTTTCCTAAATGACGGCATACTCCTACAATAACATTATTTGATTCTTTCCCCCTTGTGTATGATAAAATTATGGTTATACATTAATACTTTACATATTTTCTAAGCAAACAAGGTTCAACACTATACAAAATTTGAGTCAAAATCAGCTGGTTTTACTTTTGGAAAGGTATAATAATAGTCTCATTCTACATTATAGTGATAACAGAAATTCAAAAATACATAAGAATAATGAACAAAGCAGAACTGCATTGTAATTCTCAATATTTAATTTTCAATTATATTCAAATAAACTATTTAATTTTTAACCAACCTGTGTGGTCAGAGGTTATGTCCAACAATTTTATTCCAAATTCCTTCTTTTCATCTTGTTTAAGTATTGAAAATCCTTTATCTACAAAAACTGATCTACCGATTGATAAACTCTAATACCTTTTGGCTGTTTTAAATCTTTTACCTTTCACCTTATCGGGAAAAACATTTAAATATTTATATGTGAAACACAATTAGGTCAATTTGCGAAAATTGCGCAAAAGCGTAATTCAATTTCAAAAAAGTATTTTGATTACACTGTATAAAGAGGATCCAATACTTGTCATACACTGTCATGTTTAATAACAAAGTGTGTAATCTAGCATTAAAATCTGTCGAGGATCAAAAAGTCTCGAAACGCCCTCAGGTTAAAGGTGCTTGTAAGCAAACTTACTGTCTAATAACGGAGTATCGAAATGACATTAACACCTTGTCAGGACACATACTAACAACTTCACACCGCTTTACATGTAAATATATGACCATTGGTCCAAAAGATGCAACAATTTTTCTTTTTTTACCTATTTGCATTAATGATTACATGCAAAAAAAGGCTCAATAAAAATGACGGTTAGTTTCTCAGAACCTTTGGCCTTGTAAAATATTTAAATTATTTTTGAAGACTGTGACTGCAATACATCTCTCAGCTCATATCTCCGCAAGCCTTTGTAAAAGGCTTAAAATACAAGGAATTTGCTCATGCGCTCATTTATCCAAAATTAAAGAGTTTTGGAGTATACAATAAGCAGTAAAGTGGAGAAAATTTATCAAGGTGTTTCCATTTTTTTTGGTGAATCAGGTAAAAAAACCCAAAATTATAGGTATTTCATTTGAACACTAGCATGATGACAGTTCAAATCAGGATTAATGGGTAGACTGCAGAATCAAATTCTCCACACAAGTCTCCATAACATGTGGAGATTTTCTTAAAATTATCTGCATTTTCTCTGACAGTTTTCTGCACTTATTTTATGAGTTCTTGCCATTTTCTCCGACAATGTTTTTAAAAAAAGGTGTTCATATATGTTCAAACACTCCTAACAAGATCTGCATCAGCATTCTGCAGACTTCTGTCCATTTTTTTTCTAACTTCTTATAACTCTTACTCTTTGTGCCTAAATGCTCAGTATTTTCTCCAACTTACTTAAGTGAATAACACTTTTTTGTAGCAATTTGAAATAATGGACATTCAATGCACACGGAAACAGTGGTATTAAAGGTATACCGAGCAAGAGGGAAATAAAACATTTGCAAAAAAATAAGGGCAAAACTGCTGAATTCCCCTTTTCTCATAATTATAAACAACACAGAAAACAATAGCACAAAAGATACACTCAAAGGAATTTTATCAAAGTAAAGAAATGTCTGCAGTTTTTGTTTTAGTATGTTTTTGTACAAATTCAGATGAGTACTTGTACTGTTAAAAGAACATTTTTTTAATTTTACAGTTAAGTGCACTGGATCCTGAGAAATTATAGAAACTGAAAAGGACAAAAAAAGAAGAAAAAAAATCAAACGAAAATTAGAATAATCTAGCACCTGCAGACTTTATATATCATAACTCACTATCTTATCTGAAATTGTATATGATATACAATTCAACTTGACTTGTCTTTATTGAAATATTTCAAATAGTTGAAATAAGATAACAGCAGTAAAGATGCACTTCATGTCAGGGTGGACTCCTGCATTCTGACACATTGTGAGAAAGTTTTGCAGCTTATTATCATTGAAATAGGCAAAGAAAAATTAATATTAAACTTCATTTTTGCTCTTTATACCAATTGCTATACTGTACAGGTGGATGTATTCTCGGGTCAAATTTCCATTTCCAGACATTTCACGAACGGAAATATTCGTGTATTGCCAAAATAATGACGTGTCTTGGTGAACATGGAAATTCACGCGAATTTCTTGCATTTGCAAAATTCACTAACATTTTCTCTTTGCAAACTTTTCCACTCTTTTGAATCTGTTAATGCTGGACTTAACACCATCCTTCTGACAACATCACTAGTGGGATAACCTATCTGGTGTTCTTGGGTAATTAATATTATATTGTTCTCAATCAGATGAATGACCAGTCTTAGATATTCCATCTTCTGTCACATCATCTGGGGATCTGAATTAAGAGTTTTGCCAGTAAAAGGGGCTTAACTCAATCAAATATTATAATCAGAGTTATGGGGATTGTTTCTTCTGGTGTAGCCTTTGATTTTAAGTTTCAAGTCTATAGCATTGAAAGTAACAGAGATATTGGACGTTATATAAAACTTTAACCAAAAAATTCTAAATTAAAAAGGGGCATAACTCTGTCAAAATTCAAATCAAGAGTTATGGGGATTGTTTCTTCTGGTGTAGACTGATAGTAAATAACTATTTCAAGTTTCAAGTCAATAGCTTTGATAGTAACAGAGATATTTGACTTTATCAAAAAAGATTTAAGTTAAAAGGGGGCATAACTCTGTCAAAATTCAATCAGAGTTATGGAAATTGTTTCTCCTGGTGTAGGCTTTGATAGTAAATTATTATTTAAAGTTTCAAGTCAAAAGCTTTGATAGTTACAGTCATATTTGACTTTATCAAAAACTTTAACCAACAGGGACACCGGGGCAAGTGCAATAGCTCTACTTTTTCTTCGAAAAGTTGAGCACTACAAAACTTAAAAAACAAATAAAAAATCAGTTCAGCCTGAAAGATCCTCCATCTCAATCATCTATGTTTAATGATTGATCAGAGAACAGAAAACATTTTCAATTTACATACTTTACATTTAGTCATGTGAGGAAAGCTTTCAAGTATAAAAAGATTGATACATGCTTGTTTACTTATTTACACCCTGTTTTCATTTTATATGCAAAACTGGTTTTGGTTTTCGAGATAAGAGTTTGCAGTTTCTAATTAGCAATGGGACGAAAAGTCAACGAGCCACCGATAAAAAAATATTTGTTTACTGTTACAACTTGGACGTTTCTGAGTTCTGGCCTTGTGTTTTATGTGTCAGATAGCTTCTGATGCAATTAAAGTTTTATATGATTATGTCCCTTTCATTCTTACTACAGATAATCGGAGCCAAGATGGTATGTAAAATAGTAAATCAAAACAGAAGAAATAGAAATTAAGTAATTATTTTTTTTTCTAAAAAAAGAATATATATGCATCAGTGGCAAGCCTAATCTTGAGTCCTTTAATGCACAAACTGCAGCAAGAGGTAACATAAGGAGCCAGCAGTATTGAAACAATGTATGTCACTTTTTTGTAGTGGCCTCATCTTGTACTTTCACTTTTTATGTAAATGAATATACTTAGTTGACAAGAAAGCATTGTTATTTTCTATTATTCTGGTGTGCTTATTTGAGAAAATATTTCAAACTTCTAAGCTATAATGTTTCCTCTAACAATATTTTAATCATAATTTGAACCATCAAGTTTCAATATTGACTGAACTTATTGATTCCTGAATTACTTTGGTATGTGAAAATATTTTGTAAACACTAGAAACAGCTTTAAATACTATTTCAAAATATTTAAAATGGATTGAAACTAGTAACTGTCAAATATATGTTTAAGAATACTTTATACATAAATTTAGGAATTTCAAATTTTTTTTCCAGTAAAGATTTTTTTTTCATTCAAGAATCATATATTCAAATTTTTCCATATCTAAATTTATCTCTTCTAATATTTTTTTTTCTTATTTGCTATTTTGTTTTTTAGAGGTTTAATGCCTTTTTTCAACAGCATTTCAGTCATGTAAGGGTGGGCAGTTAAAGGTGGGCAGTTAACCTAATCAGACTGTTCCTGGATTCTGTACCCCAGAATAAACCTGTTCTCCGAAAGTAACTGCCAACTTCCCAACAATAATCAGAGGTGGAGAATGAATGACTTTCGACACAATGCCTTTTACCAAATTGTCACGGAGAACACGTGCCTCACCCTGGAATCGAACTCATGACCCCGCAATCCATAGATATGTGCTCTTCCTATAGAGCTTAGCGGGCGAACTGTCTTGAGAATTATAGTTATATATATCATCAAGACTTTGTTTGCTATTGCCCTTCCTTGCTAAAATTATTTACTTAAATATGTACACAATCCCTTCTTGTTTAATTTAGATAAAAAAAGGTTTTTCCCACCTATGGAGATAAAACGTTACTATTTTGTACACTCAGACTAGTTGTTATCACTATGCCATTATCTTTCACATGCCATTTATAGGATTACTTGGTAGGCAAGAAAACACTAAATTTGAACTGCTAGCATTGTCCATTTGCATTAATAAGAAACAATACAGTACTACCAGTTTTTAACTGACATTTCTAAAAAAACTTCTGTTAGAAAAATATGTGTCCCCATTGAGTTTTAAGTCACACTGATACAGTTCATGTCTTTAATGTAGAACCAGCAAGCAAGCTGGATAACTTACCCACATGTTGACCTGAATATGGGGCGAAGGTATGAGAATTTTTTTTACAAGTCATATGGTATTATATTTAACTACAAAAGTCATGTATAATACATAAACTTCTGCTTACTATGACAATCTTTGAGATATCGCATTTGCAACTAATTAAAATTGCAAAACGAGGTAATCTAAAATGATATTATATTCTAATATAACATATTATATGTCTCATGGTAACTAGGTAGGTAAGTATCACGACACCTGACGGGCTCGACAGAAAATAATTGTTCTACGTACTGAAGGCAGGGACTTCCGTTGCCTACCCATGCTAAACAAGAGGCCTTTGCCTTTACGGACATATTTTCGCAATTCCCCTGGTGTTGGTTCATTCCGAAATGATGGCAAAAAGGCGTGGTATAACCCATATTTTCTAATCTACTGATTTTTCATCACCTCAGCACAAAAATCTGGATAACTACAGTGACACAAAAGAGAATCATTTTTGTACATCTGACGCTAAGATGGTGACACTATATCCATCTTAATATAGTATTCATTGAAGTTATCCCCTCCCATCCCAGTTGGCAGATAACTCAGTAGGTTCTGGAAAAAGATTAAATGAATCCAGAAGTAGTGAGTTAGATCCCAAGCCCATGCAAATTACTTCTGTTACAATTTTATGGATGACGATATAACATTTTTCATTCTCCGCCCGCAATCCATGTGGAGAAGCTGACAATTACTTGAGTAGAACAGTCAGTACTGACATAAAACAAAGAAACAGAGCTGAAAAAAATTACTTTCAAACAAAATCAAACAAACAAACATACAGAAGGTGTATGATATTACAATCTAATTTCATGTTTTTTAAATAATCCAGATACACAGCAAACATATTGTTATGACAGAAAACCATTAAATCACCTCTCTTTGTCAATTTATCCCATCTTTAACAGAACTATTTCTTTTCATCAAAATAAAACTCTTACCAATAATTTATCCAAAACTGTTTACATTCAAACACTTTCATAAAATAGCACTTAAACTAATACTTCATTTGATAGGGCAGAAACCCTGTAGTTTTTCGTTGTTATCCTAAGTATTTCCAGTGTCGGTCGACACACCGGTTCCCAGTGATAAATCCTAAACCCAACAATGTCGAATGATGAAAATTGCTATAACTTCATGCGTATCCGCCCATTCATTAAAAGCCCTGATCTGACTGTATATAGATTTATATAACAATGGTCAAGAAGAAAATTTTACCTCTACGCCTCAAATAACCCATTTTAATATTCTATAATCCATTGAGAAACTATATTTGAATAAATTTCTCGATATTAAACAGTGTAGTTATAAGCTTTGAGTACCTTATACATACAATAAAAGCACCTACTCCTATCTCACGGTAAATCGCTCATTAAAATGGTGAAACCTGTATTCCAACACACTGTCAATCCGAACACTGTCAAATTGATCAGAAAATTATACCCAGATAAAAATGTTGATATGGGGAGATAGCTTTACAACTATATATGGTATGCATTCTACTTCAAAATATTGAATTTAAGTTAAGTTTAAACATATCTTGCATCATTTTTTACATGAATATTAATGAAACATGATTTACAACTTTTGTCAAGCTTGAAGTTGTTAAAGGAGACATTATTTATAGCCCGGTATTTTCAAATACAGCTTTCAAAAACATTATAATGTGTAAAAAAAGCAATGTTTAGCTTTACTATTTGAAATTTTTCAAATTTTCAAATAGTAGAGCTACTGTTGGCTTTGGTGTCTGCGTCACACACGAAAAAAATTGCCTGTAAGTAGGTTTCTCTAAAACTACTAGATCTGATGCTTTCAAACTTCTGTGATGTATTTGTCACCATAAGATGACCTCACATGACAAGTAACACAACTCTAGCCTTTATTTTGTCAAATTTTTAACTTAGAATTTTAGGTTAAAGTTTTGCATTTAGGAGGCTACCAGGCCAACAGTTACTGCTTTCAAATTGGTATCATAAGACCACCTCATTGGGCAAATTAACTAACAGCTATACTGTAGCATTGTACAGTAGCATTATTTTTCTTAAAATTATTCCCCTTTTTAACACTGGTTTGCATGTAAGCAGAATTACTTGAGCAACTGTTTTCCGATTCTCCACAAGTCCTTCGCATCATGGGACGAACTGACAAAGCAAGTTAACTCCAGCTTATATTTAAGCAAAATTATGCCCCTTTTTCAAGGGTAAAGCTTTTGTATGCAAGTTAGTAAAAGGTGGAAGGACTTAAAGCAGGTGAGTTTGCAATCATTAGACAGCTAGCTCTTGTTGTAGTAACAAATGTTTGAGATGAACAAATACTACTCGCGCACGGTATTTGTAACGATAACATGTTTATGTTATTATTGAGAAAAGGGGAATCGGGTGGTGAGACCATTGTCCGTGACAAAACAGTTCCTGACAGCCAACTAACTGATGACCTCATAACAGTAGTCATTCCTAATTGTGACAGCGCACTGACTGATGACCCCATAACAGTACACATTTTCAATCATGACAGCCCGCTGATTGATGACCTCACAACAGTGCTCATTCTAAAATGTCATAATTATGGTACTGACTGATGACCTCATAACAGTATACTCATTCTCAATCGCGATAGCCCACAGATTGATGACCTCATAACAGTGCTCATTCTAAATTGTCATACTGCACACTGAAATCATTCTCAATTGTGATAACCCACTGATGACCTCGTAACAGAACTCTTACTTAATTGTGATAGCCCACTGATTACCTTGTAACAGAACTCAATCTAATGATGACCTCATAACAGAACTCATTTTAAATTGTGATAGCCCACTAATGACCTTGTAACAGAACTCATTCTCAATCGTGATAGCCCACTGATGACCTCGTAACAGAACTCATTCCCAATCGTGATAGCCCACTGATGACTTCGTAACAGAACTCATTCTCAATCGTAATAGCCCACTGATTACTTCGTGATAGCCCACCTCATAACAGAACAAATTCTAATGATGACCTCGTAACAGAACTCATTCTAAATCGTGACAGCCCACTGATGACCTTGTAACAGAACTCATTTAAATCATGATAGCCTACTGATGACCTCGTAACAGAACTCATTCTCAATCGCGATAGCCCACTGGTGACCTCGTAACAGAACTCATTCTAAATTGCAGGGTCCACGCTTTTAGGCAATGTGAGCGAAGTGGTCACTTTTTTTTATGACTTTGCTCTGTTTGTATAGAAAAGCGTAAACAAGTCACCCTGAAATATGGCGCCAGAGGCTGTCATCATACATGTGTATATCGCATCTATCTGCTTGTAAACATTTATTACATAATCAATTAGCGTAAACTTATCCTGTTATGGGTTGTGAACTTCACCTGTCAACAAAGTATGCTCCACCCATCACTGAATGTCATTACGATGAATTTTATTGGTTGAAAACTTTGTAAACACCAATCAAAGGCGGCAAAACAAAATTGCCTTTAATTGATTTTGTGCATCACTGATAAAAATTGTGTGCATCACATGTGAAAAAAAACTGAAAGCTGTCAAAAGTTAGGTCGAAAAACAATAACAAAAGTAAGTTGGCGCAATGGACAGTTTTTGTTTGATGTGGCTCTGAATAATTATAGTTCTAAAATCAGTGTTGTTACTGCATATCATTTGATTACATGCTCTGTGTGTGTGTGTGTGTGTGTGTGTGTATTTGATGCTTGGCATTTTGTAATGTGTTGTTTTGAAATGTTATTCCTTTGTATTTTACCATCAAAACAGTAATATACAGTGTAGTTAATGACTGTTTTGACCCACAGCCTAACTTCTTCCTGTTCTGAGAGAAAACTTCTCCCTATTTTCACTGGAGGGAGCAGTCACTTCTCCCAATTTTTCTGGGCTAGCTTGAAACCTGAATAATTATTTGATAGCCCACTGATGACCTCGTAACAGAACTCATTTTAAATCGTGATAGCCCAATGATGACCTCGTAACAGAACTAATTCTAAATCGTGATTGCCCACTGATGACCTTGTAACAGAACTCATTCTAAATCATGATAGCCCACTGATGACCTCGTAACAGAACTCATACTAAATCGTGATTGATCACTGATGACCTCATTTATAACAGAACTCATTTTAAATTGTGATAGCCCACTGATGACCTCGTAACAGAACTCATTCTAAATCGTGATTGCCCACTGATGACCTCATAACAGAACTCATTCTAATGATAACCTCTTAACAGAACTCATTCCCAATCGTGATAGCCCACTGGTGACCTCATAACAGAACTCATTTTAAATTGTGATGGCCCGGTGACAGATGACCTCATAACAGTACTCATTCTGAATCGTTATAGCCCACTAACTGATGAAGTATCAATTTTCAAGTGTGAACTTCATACATTATTTTCTTTTGCATAATTTTAAAATGTGTTTCATTAACTTGTGTGCTTTTGAGTGAAATATTTAACACTTACAACAGAAGGAAAAGAAACACATAACACAACATATTCTTTTGTGTATGATAAAAATCAAGAAGACTCTTCTTTATCTGCTACCACTTTCAAATCAACTTAGTTCTGGTGTTACTTTCCACAACAAACATGATGTTGCTGTATACACCACTAAAGGATGATCAGCAAATGAGCAGCAAGACAAAAGGAGTCAGAGCTGGGTAAGTAAAAAATAAAACAAGAGGACCAAATGGTCCAAGGTCGTTCACCTGAGAACAGATTAATCAAATAATGAATATCCTGCTTAAAATGCGACCCCTTTTGCATAGGCAAGGTATTTCTTTGATTTGATCAGGTGACCTAGTTTTTGACCCCAGATGAACTCTATTTGAACTCGTCCTAGACTTCATCAAAACAAACATTCTGATCAAATTTCATGAAGATCCAGTGAAAAATGCAGCCCCTAAAATGTTGTCCCAATTGCATTCACAAAGGTTTTCTTTGATTTTAATAGGTGACCTAGTTCTTGACCCAGATGAACTCTATTTGAACTCATCCTAGACTTCATCAAAACAAACATTCTGATCAAATTTCATGAAGATCCAGTGAAAAATGCAGCCCCTATTGCATACACAAGGTTATTCTTTGATTTGACCAGGTGACCTAGTTTTTGACCCAACATGACCCATATTTGAACTTGACCTAGATTTCATCAAAGCAAAAATTTTGATCAAATTTTATGAACATCCTGCCTAAAATGCAGCCCCTATTGCATTCACACAGTTTTTCTTTGATTTTCCTGGATGACCTACTTCTTTACCCCAGACGACCCCTATTTGTACTCAGCGGCAGCCTAGATTTCATCAAGAGAAACATTCTGATCAAATTGCATGAATATCCAGTGTAAAATACAGCTACTATTGCATACACAAGATTTTTCTTTGATTTGACAGGGTGACCTACTTTTTGACCCCAGATGACCCATATTC
Organism: Mercenaria mercenaria; assembly: GCF_021730395.1. Taxonomy (NCBI): domain Eukaryota; kingdom Metazoa; phylum Mollusca; class Bivalvia; order Venerida; family Veneridae; genus Mercenaria; species Mercenaria mercenaria. The sequence goes on from NC_069368.1 coordinate 11,803,136, forward strand.
GAACTTGACCTAGATTTCATCCAGACAAAGTTTAACATTCTGATCAAATTTCATGAAGATCCAGTGTAAAATGTAGTCCCTATTGCATACCCAAGAATTTTCTTTGATTTGACCTAGCGACCTAGTTTTTAACCCTAGATTACCCATATTTGAATTTGACCTAGATTTCATCAAGACAAACATTCTGACTAAATTTTATGATTATCCAGTGTAAAATGCAGCCCCTATTGCATACACAAGGTTTTTCTTTGATTTGACCTAGTTTTTGTTCCAAAATGACCCATATTTGAACTTGACCTAGATTTCACCCTGACAAACATTCTGATCAAATTTCATGAAGATCTGGTGTAAAATGCAGTCCCTATTGCATACACAAGGTTTTTCTTTGATCTGACCTGGTGACCTATTTTTTGATCCCAGATGACCCAATTTCAAACTTGACCTAGATTTCATCAAGGCAATCATTCTCACCAAATTTCATGAAGATCAATTGAAAAATACAGCCTCTATCGCATGCACAAGTTAAATGTTGACAGACGACAGACAGACAGACGCCAAACATAGAGTGATCTCAATAACTCAGCTAACAATTCTTCGTGCCCACATCATTACTTATATGGAATTAAACTAAAATCTGCTGCCACAGAGCAGGCAAACAGGAGTGACTTATAAAAAGGGATACAACTCCAAAATACTATTACACCAATACCTTTATTTCAGTCCCTTAATTTTGCATGTAAAAATGTCAGTGTGCAAGATTTTCACTAAGCATTAAAGGTAAACAATTTTGACAATAAATTTACCTCTTTATCCAGTGAAAAAGAAAAGAGTTGCTGCAGGTAATTTGTACCCTAAAAATCTTGCCGCCTAAACAACATGACAATTCTCACAAATGTCATATATTTTGAGTATCCTGGTTATATATGCAAGTCATTTCAGTTTAGTCTGCATATGTCCAGTAATTGTGGGCACCTTATTTGCATATATTCACATACACAAAATACATTCAAAGTTGTGCTGGTATCGTAATGTTTGACTGCACTTGGTATTTAATTACCATAAAATAAGAGAGCTATGCATAAAATTATGATCCTTAGAGATATACAAGGAAGTGAAATAATAATGCCTGATTCAGCATTTTATCTGACAATTATTTAAAGTAAATTTTAAGTGAAAATATCCCGAACATTCTAAAATTTATGTAATCTTAAATATTTAAAATGCTATGAGCACATGACAGTGGTACTATTTCAAGTTTACAGTAGATCTCTACTGGTTTCCCAGTAGTTTCTGGACCAAAGTACTCTTCCGAACCTTTTAAATTTTACATTACGCCTTATAAAGCATCTGGGTAAAAATATCAAATCATCTAGATGTTTGTTGTCTTTACATAGCAGCGATAACTGGCATTACAGAGTCTCTAGGTTATTTGAATATCCCGGTTGTTTATTACTTTGTTGTTATTGTTTACACAAGAGATTGTCAACAGCTGGGGAAATCCAGTTACAGTGCGCATGCGCAGAAATTGAGGCCCCTTGAAGATAAATATCAGTCAAATGATGCTCCCATTTGCAATGATATAGTAAAAATATCCTCATAGTAATAAAACAAGAGGACCATGATGGTCCTGAATCGCTCATCTCTTCCCACATGACCCAGTTTTGAGTATGACGTCGTTTTTTCTATTATTTGACATAGTGACCTAGTTTTTGAGCTCATGTGACCCAGTTTTGAACTTGACCTAGATATTATCAAAATAAAAATTCTGACCAATTCTCATGAAGATCCATTGAAAAATATGGTCTCTAGAGAGGTCACAAGGTTTTTCTATTATTTGACCTATTGACCTAGTTTTCGAAGGTACGTGACCCTGTTTTGAATTTTACCTAGATATTATCAAGGTGAACAGTCTCACTAATTTTCATGAAGATCTCATGAAAAATATGGCCTCTAGAGAGGTCACAAGGTTTTTCTATTTTTATACCTACTGGCCTAGTTTTTGAACGCACGTGACCCAGTTTCGAAACTGACCTAGATATCATCAAGGTGAACATTCAGATCAATTTTCATCAAGATCCATTGAAAAATATGGCCTCTAGAAAGGTCAAAAGATTTTAATAATTTTAGACCTACTGGCCTAGTTTTTGACCGCAGTTGACCCAGTTTCAAACTTGACCTAAATATCAAGATGAACATTCAGACCAACTTTCATACAGATCCCATGAAAAGTATGGCCTCTAGAGAGGTCACAAGGTTTTTTTATTATTTGACCTACTGACCTAGTTTTTTATGGCACGTGACCCAGTTTGGAACTTGACCTAGATATCATCAAGGTGAACATTCTGACCAATTTTTATGGAGATCCATTCACAAGTATGGCCTCTAGAGAGGTCACAAGGTTTTTCTATTTTTAGATCTACTGACCTAGTTTTTGACCGCACATGACCCTGTTTCGAACTTGACCTAGATATCATCAAGATGAACATTCAGACCAATTTTCATACAGATCCCATGAAAAATATGGCCTTTAGACAGGTTACAAGGTTTTTCTATTATTTGACCTACTGACCTAGTTTTTAAAGGCATGTGACCCACTTTCCAACTTGACCTAGATATCATCAAGACGAACATCCAGACCAACTTTCATACAGATCCCATGAAAAATATGGCCTCTAGAGAGGTCACAAGGTTTTTCTATTATTTGACCTACTAACCTAGTTTTTGAAGGTACGTGACCCAGTTTCGAACTTGACCTAGATATCATCAAGGTGAACATTCTGACCAATTTTCATGAAGATCTCATGAAATATATGGCCTCTAGAGAGGTCATAAGGTTTTTCTATTTTTAGACCTATTGACCTAGTTTTTGACCACACTAACCCAGTTTCGAACTTGACCTAGATATCATCAAGATGAACATTCAGACCAACTGTCATACAGATCCCAGGAAAAATATGGCCTTTAGAGAGGTCACAAGGTTTTTTTTATTATTTGACCTACTGACCTAGTTTTTGACGGCATGTGACCCAGTTTCAAACTTGACCTAGATATCATCAAGGTGAACATTCTCACTAATTTTCATGAAGATCTCATGAAAAATATGGCCTCTAGAGAGGTCACAAGGTTTTTCTATTTTTATACCTACTGGCCTAGTTTTTGAACGCACGTGACCCAGTTTCGAAACTGACCTAGATATCATCAAGGTGAACATTCAGATCAATATTCATCAAGATCCATTGAAAAATATGGCCTCTAGAAAGGTCAAAAGATTTTAATAATTTTAGACCTACTGACCTAGTTTTTGATCGCAGTTGACCCATGGTTCATACAGACCTTCCCAAAAAAAAATTCAAGTAGTTTTCAAGGAGTTTTCAAGTAGTTTTCCTCCATTTTCAAGGACTAAAATGGGCGCAATGTCACTGTTGCTGAGACATGAAATAACCAATTTAAATCCAATTTAGGACAAAATTAAACAATATAACACAAGATTTACCTTTAACGCATCGCGGATAAATTACAGTGTGAAAATTGCTTGAAAGAGCATAAAACCCGTAAAGTACAGTACCGTACCGTACTATCGCCGACTCCGTGGCAGGCCCTAATGGCGGTAACAGTTGTTTTTTTCTCGTCGTTTTTAGTTTATTTTGGTCCGTTTATAATGTTTGTCCGTTTTCACTTTGCACCCAACGAATTTAAGGACTATTTGCCATCTTTTGTACATTTTTTTCTAAATTCAAGTAGTTTTCAAGTAGTTTCTGACTGTTACAAAATTCAAGTAGTTTTCAAGGAGTAGGCATCAAATTCAAGGACTTTTCATGGCCTGTGCGAACCATGTGACCCACTTTCAAACTTGACCTAGATATCATCAAGATAAACATTCAGACCAACTTTCATACAGATCCCATGAAAAGTATGGCCTCTAGAGAGGTCACAAGGTTTTTTTATTATTTGACCTACTGACCTAGTTTTTTAAGGCACGTGACCCAGTCTTGAACTTGACCTAGATATCATCAAGGTGAACATTCTGACCAATTTTTATGGAGATCCATTCACAAGTATGGCCTCTAGAGAGGTCACAAGGTTTTTCTATTTTTAGACCTACTGACCTAGTTTTTGACCGCACATGACCCTGTTTCGAACTTGACCTAGATATCATCAAGATGAACATTCAGACCAATTTTCATACAGATCCCATGAAAAATATGGCCTTTAGAGAGGTCACAAGGTTTTTCCATTATTTGACCTACTGACCTAGTTTTTGACCACATGTGACTCACTTTCGAACTTGACCTAGATATCATCAAGACGAACATTCAGACCAACTTTCATACAGATCCCATGAAAAATATGGCCTCTAGAGAGGTCACAAGGTTTTTCTATTTTTAGACCTACTGACCTAGTTTTTGACCGCACATGACCTAGTTTCGAACTTGACCTAGATATCATCAAGATGAACATTCAGACCAACTTTCATACAGATCCCATGAAAAATATGGCCTTTAGAGAGGTCACAAGGTTTTTCTATTATTTGACCTACTGACCTAGTTTTTGACGGCATGTGACCCAGTTTCAAACTTGACCTAGATATCATCAAAGTGAACGTTCTGACCAATTTTCATTAAGATCTTGTGAAATATATGGCCTCTAGAGAGGTCACAAGGTTTTTCTATTTTTAGACCTACTGATCTGGTTTTTGACGGCATGTGACCCAGTTTCGAACTTGGCCTAGATATCATCAAGGTGAACATTCTGACCAATTTTCATGAAGATCTTGTGAAATATATGGCCTCTAGAGAGGTCACAAGGTTTTTCTATTTTTAGACCTACTGACCTAGTTTTTGATGGCACGTGACCCAGTTTCGAGCTTGACCTAGATATCATCAAGATGAACATTCTGACCAACTTTCATAAAGATCCCATGAAAAATGTGACCTCTAGAGTGGTCACAAGCAAAAGTTTACGGATGCACGCACGCACGGACGACGGACACCGCGCGATCACAAAAGCTCACCTTGTCACTTTGTGTCAGGTGAGCTAATAAAACAGTGAAAGTAGGGGAAAAAATTGACCTATTCAATAGTACGGCCTTAAATTATCAGTTAACTAGACACAAGGTGTGCCCCCACTGGTACATCTGTCACAAATTAGGGGCAATAATTCAAATGTTTGCAGTCTTAAGGGGGTATAGCCTCAACAAACATTTTATGAAAAAGATTCATTATTCTAGGCCATATATTTTTTGAGCTATGAGCATCACAAACAAAAAATCCACTATTTTCGCTATTTCAAGGGCCATAACTCTGTAACAAGCACTAAGATTCCCAAGAAGAATGCCAAGTGTGCAAGATCACATCATGATAAAGACTCAAACAAGGTTTCATGAATTTACATCAAATACTTTTTTAGCTAGGCACATTATTAGGTGAAGATGTGCATTTTTGACTATTTCAGGGGCCTCAACTTTGAAAACAGGGGGTGGAGCCAGCCAAGAAAAATAAGTAGTGCGCAAGTTTATATCATGATATTAAAAGACTCATGCAAGTTTTCATCCATTTATATCATACACTTTTTGAGTTAGGTGCGTCACAAGGTGAAAATGTGCATTTTTGACTATTTCAGGGGCAATAACTCTGGAAATGGAGGCAGCGGAGGCACTCAAAAAATAGGAGGTGCGCAAGTAATGTCCATGGCCGACTGGTTAAGGCATTGGACTACCAACCTTGTGGTCCGGGTTCATTTCTTTTTTTTCGTTTTGAAAGTTGTTATTTATATCTTTAGCGTGATATGATGCAAACGTCATTCTTGAAAACGTAACTTGACGTAACTGTATAATATTAACAAGCGTTTTATAAATCTAGTATTTGATAAATTCTTGAAAAATACTTTTCAAAACAATTATCACCCTTTAGAATTATGTTTTAATTGTGAATATATGTATAGCAAAATCATAAATAGAAAGGTTACAACAGTTACTGTTAAAATGAAAGGTCTGAAAAACTACTTGGACTAACTGAGATATTAACTAGAGATGCTTTTGAGAAAAGCGCATGTCTCCCACAGCTGCCCCAATGAAAAATGTCTAGTTTCTCTAGATGGTTTATACGAATGGACCCAATTAGATGGCTTAGATGAGCGGACACAATCAGTAATTCAAGGGCCATAATTCAAAAGTGCCTAGGCGGATTTGGCTAGTTATCGAACCTGGCCGAGGTCTTATGGTCAAACACATTTTGTTCAAGTTTGGTGAAGATCGGATGAGAAATGTTTGACTCGAGTGCGGACAAGCTTTGTGAGACACACACACAGACTGGAGTAAATCAATATGTCTCCCACACCACTGTGTGGTGGGAGACATAATTACGGAATTATTTGCCCCTGTTGAGGCCTCATCTACTTTCATGTTATGAGCACAGGCGTAATATGAAGACTGTTGTATGGTGTAAATGAAGAACCTAGCTTTCTTCTGTGAAAAATTCATGTTGTCTACACTGTTTTGTTTGAATATTATTGGCAAAAAAATCCGTAAACTATGTGGAAACAACTCCAAGAATGGTAAGACTGCCAAGAATTTTTATCCAGATCTACAAGCTAAAGCTTAGCACCTATTTTGAACAGTTCTGTTCCAATGATTTTCTTTTAGTTTAAGTAAAATTCAGTTATGTCTGATCAATCAAAAGCATCTGTACAAAGATTCTAACACTGTCATGGACCAGTCAGATTTTTAAACTTCAACTTCAAGACTTGAATTTTTCCTAAAATGCTATGCATGAATCCATGACTTGCTGCAGGTAGCAACTAAGTCAATGTGTATGAATCAGTAATGAACACACATTACTTAAGAAGATTCTGTTTAAATCTGCAAAGTGTAAAAGTTATACACACTCCTGCATTTTCTTCATCTTTTGGAGCTCCAAAACTTTTCTTTTTATCATGGAGCAGTGTCAAGGTCATAAAGGGATTGAACTCTTAGAGAGAGTCAAATTTGTGTTGCATAAAGTTACCTCCCCTTAATTGAGGTTTTATTTGAGATGTTTTCTATGGACTGATTTTTTTTAATTTACAGATATCTTCTTTAGTATAAAATTACTCCATCAATATCAGCAATCATTCAGGTGTGTCAATATGCATGCTCCATCATGGCCTGCTCCATCATATCATGACCAGTGAAATTATTGAGAACCAAGAATAGTCTACTGAAGCAAGCTAAGAATTAAAATTCATGACAAAATGATTTAATTTTCTTAGACTTTCATTTTAGGCACATTAATGATACAAACAATACAATTAAAAAGATCACACGAAATTTAAAAGAAGTTTTTTTTTCTGAGAAAATTTCGTGGATACACCAAAAATGTTACAAAAACTGCACATTTTTTTATCATTTTTTTCCAATGGGCATTTTTTTTTTCTTTTTCAATGTATAAGTAGATTATAAAATATACATTAGAAAGAAACCATAATAATCATGAGTGTCCATTTCTCTCAGATATTTAGATAGTTCATTGTTGACAGGGGCCCTAACTCTAATATGCATGAACTGTTTAATCCTTGGGTGTTTGGAAAAATCATCATAAACACACATTGCTAATGGAATGCTTGCTTAAGTATGCGTAAGAATTTATCTGTAATTGTATTCATCTGTAGCTATACAGCCTATACTACACAAAACTGCATCATCCTACTTGTTAACAATCACTTCTTTTTTATCTTAAGACAAGAGGGCCATGATGGCCCTATATCACTCACCTGTTATCATTGCACTTGAGGACAAGAAGGTCCTCAGAAAAAATATCTGAGTCCAAAGGACAGGAACAACAAAGGAAAGAAATTTAACCAAAAAGAAAAAAAAATTCTTACAAGGTACAGATATGTCAAAATACACCTAAAAATTGGAGGTATCATCCATGTTGTACCACAGAAAAGTGGTCTCGGTTTTTCACTACGGCCAATAATAAAAAAGTTACTAAAAATAAGCTATTTATAGTAACGTAAAAGGGAAGTAATTAAAAAGAAAATGTACAAAAGAAGGATCTGCCAAATAAATCTGTTGACATAAATGAAATTTCAGATCAGTATCTTCATTAGTTACGGAGATATACCCATTTTAATTTGAAATAAAGGGAGGTAATTTGACATAAAATCATTCCATAGTTATCTACCCTGATTGGCTCAGTCCAACTAATGACAATAATGAAATTTCAAACAAGTCCTATAAGTACTTACTGATATAAATCCATTTTGACTACAATCAGGGGAGGTAATTAGATATAAAATAACTCTGGAACCTACAGTTGGATCTGATTTGTCATGGATTCCAAGATTTATTGTTGTTCAAGATATTTTGGAAGTTTGTATCAAATAAAACCATAAATGAAGTCTCTATATGGCTGCAAAAGCCAAAATAGCCAATTTTGGACCTTTAAGGGGCCATAACTCTGGAACCCATGATGGAATCTGGCCAGTTCAAGAAAGGAACCAAGATCTTGTGGTGATACAAGTTGTGTGCAAGTTTGGTTAAAATAAAATCATAAATGAAGTTGCTACTGTGCAGACAAGGTCAAAATAGCTAATTCTGGCCCTTTCAGGGGCCATAACTCTGGAACCCATTATGGGATCTGGCCAGTTCAACAAAGGAACTGAGATCTTATGGCAACACAAGTTTTGTGCAAGTCTGATTAAATTCAAATCATAAATGAAGCTGCTATTGTGCAGACAAGGTCAAAATAGCTAATTCTGGCCCTTTCAGGGGCCATAACTCTGGAACCTATAATGGAATCTAGCCAGTTCAAGAAAGGAACAAGGTCTTATAGAGATACAAGTTGTGTGCAAGTTTTATTAAAATAAAATCATAAATGAAGCTGCTATTGTGCAGACAAGGTCAAAATAGCTAATTCTGGCCCTTTCAGGGGCCATAACTCTGGAACCCATAAAGGAATTTGGCCAGTTCAAGAAAGGAACCAAGATCTTATGGTGATACAAATTGTGTGCCAGTTTGGTAAAAATCAAATCATAAATAAAGCTGCTATTGTGCAGACAAGGTCAAAATAGCTGATTTTGGCCCTTTCAGGGGCCATAACTCTGGAACCCATAATGGGATCTGGCCAGTTCAAGAAAGGAACCGAGATCTTATGGTGATACAAGTTGTGTGCAAGTTTGGTTAAAATAAAATCATGAATGAAACCACTATCGTGCAGACAAGGACAGACGACGGACGAAGGGTGATCACAAAACCTCACCTTGTCACTATGTGACAGGTGAGCTAATAAAAAACAAACCAGTTCGCTTTTTACCCAATAAAACATGTTCAAAACTAGTTTGTTGTGATAAACACAAACCAGTTTTGTCTGATAATAATTTAACTATCTATTAAACACAAATGAGCATCTGCACATATGTCGGACCTGTCACTGCGTAAACAGGTTACACATTAACAACTGTAGGAAATACTTTTTACAAATAAAGTGACATAATAATGTCAAGTATTTAACATAAAGTAAATGAAGAACTAGAAAATGCTTTTGTAAAAAAGCGCATGTCTCCCCCAATGCAAAGTCCTATAGGCAAGAAGTCAATAGGGGTCAGGAGCGAAAGTCAAAGAGACACTGATGGTTGGCTGCAATAGGGATCATCTACTTGGCATGTCCAGTCATCCCCCTAAATTTCAACACTCGTGGCCTAGTGGTTCTCAAGTCACTGTTCAGGCTCCTGTGACCTTGACCTTTGATCAAGTGACCTCAAAATAAATAGGGGTCATCTACTCTGCATGTCCAATCATCCTATTAAGTTTCAACATTGTAGGTCAAGTGGTTCTCAAGTTATTTCCATAAAATGATTTTACATGAACAGGCCACTGTGACCTTGACCTTTAATAAACTGACCCCAAAATCAATACGGGTCATCCACTCTGCATGTTCAATCATCCTATGAAGTTTCAACATTCTGGGTCAAGTGGTTCTCAAGTTATTGATTGGAACTGGTTATCAATGTTCTGGCCCCTGTGACCTTGACCTTTAACGGAGTGACCCCAAAAACACTAAGGGTCATTTACTCTGCATGAACAATCATCCTATGAAGTCTCAACATTCTGGGTCAAGTGGTTCTCAAGTTATTGATCGGAACTGGTTATCAATGTTCTGGCCCCTGTGGCCTTGACCTTTAACGGAGTGACCCCAAAAACAATAAGGGTCATTTACTCTGCATGAACAATCATCCTAAGAAGTTTCAACATTCTGGGTCGAGAGGTTCTCAAGTTATTGATTGGAAATGGTTTTCCATGTTCAGGCCCCTGTGGCCTTGACCTTTAACAGAGTGACCCTAAAATCGTTAGGGTTCATCTACTCTGCATGAACAATCATCCTACGAAGTTTCATCATTCTGGGTCAAGTGGTTCTCAAGTTACTGACCGGAAATGGTTTTCAATGTCCGGGCCCCTGTGACCTTGACCTTTCACAAAGTGACCCCAAAATCGTTAGGGGTCATCTTCTCTTTATGGCCAATCATCCTATTAAGTTTCAACATTCTGGGTCAAGTGGTTCTCAAGTTACTGACCGGAAATGGTTTTCAATGTTCAGGCCCCTGTGACCTTGACCTTTCATAAAGTGACCCTAAAATCGTTAGGGTTCATCTACTCTGCATATACAATCATCTTACGAAGTTTCATCATTCTGGGTCAAGTGGTTCTCAAGTTACTGACCGGAAATGGTTTTCAATGTCCGGGCCCCTGTGACCTTGACCTTTCACAAAGTGACCCCAAAATCGTTAGGGGTCATCTTCTCTTTATGACCAATCATCCTATTAAGTTTCAACATTCTGGTTCAAGTGGTTCTTAAGTTACTGACCGGAAATGGTTTTCAATGTTCAGGCCCCTGTGACCTTGACCTTTAATGGAGTGACCCCAAAATCGATAGGGGTCATCTACTCTTCATGACCAATCATCCTATGAAGTTTCAACATTCTGGGTCAAGTGGTTCTCTAGTTATTGATCGGAAACGGTTTTCAATGTTCAGGCCCCTGTGACCTTGACCTTTGACGGAGTGACCCAAAAAACAATAGGGGTCGTCTACTCCAGCAGCCCTACAACCCTATGAAGTTTAAAGGTTCTAGGTAAAATGGTTCTCCAGTTATTGCTCGGAAATGAAGTGTGACGTACGAACGGACGGACGGAAGGATGGACGGACAGACAGGGCAAAAACAATATGTCTCCTGGGGGAGACATAATTACTACACTGAAATCATAAGACTGTTGTATTTTCAAAAAATTGGAAAAAAATTCACCCAGCGTAGAACTGGAACCCACAACCCGCTCCTTGCAAGTCAGATGCTTTATTAACAGAGCTTTAAAGGCTCCTGGTTCCACAGAAGCCATGAATCACAGGGGTTTCATTAATTATTGGAGTAGGAGGTGGAAGCAGAGTGGGGTAGGCTGGTAGATTTTATTTGCTATAGTAAAAATTAGCTAGGGCTTCAGACCACTATAGCAGGGGGGAATCCACCGATAACACTGACCTGATAAGATGCAAGAGCTGTTTTGTAAAAAACAAAATTCAACATGCAATTTGCTTTGATCATGAGGTATGAAGTACTGAACTCAAAAAACATATTCTGATTGAGTTTAACACCTATAGGCTAAAGCATTCTCCAGTTGTAACTTATTGTGACCTTTGACCCAATGGTCCCCAAAATTATAGGGGTCATCTATTAACTACATAATAATCATCCTATTAAGTTTGAGGGCTGTAGACCAAAGTGCTCTTCAGTTATTCAGCAACCCTTTTAAGACCTTAGGTTAAAATGGCCATGACCTTTGAACTACTGACCCTCAAAGCATAGGGAGTCACCTAATGACCAGTGGCAATCACCCTATGAAGTCCAACAACTGCAGTTCATACTGTTCTCCTGTTAATGATTGGCATCAAATTATCAAAATATTATACTTTCTTTCCTCCAATTCACAAAATAATGTTCAAGGGAAACTGATGGCCAAATCAATTCCTAATATGGATGTCAACATACTGCCGGTGCACTGGTGAGCATCTCACAAAATATCACCACTGTTACACAATATAGTCTGTTTCCCTCAGTACAACAGAAACTATTTTTTTTTAGAAATTTGCCCTTACCTGATAGTATTCCCTTGTTGAGCCATAGCTTGGTACAATACTAATGCCCAGGTTTTCATCTGGATCTTTATCAATCATCACATTATACATTGCAAAGCCGCCAAAACCATCATCTTCACTGTCTGATCCATCGCGTCTGCGTGTAACTTGAACAGGAACTTCAGACTTTGAGTTTGAACTTTTTCCCAATTTCTGACTTTTCTCATTTTTGTTCTGAATAGGAAGTGGCGAGACTGAAAAAGGAGGTAGATCTTTTTGTCCACGTTTGATACCCAGTGAAACACGAAGTGGCATATCTTTGAACACTTGAATACATTCATCATGAGAAAGGGTCTGCAAATCTAATCCATTTACCATCACAATGTCGTCTCCAACACAAATCCCCTTACTACTTCCTGTTGCTCTGTACGCAGCGCCACCTAGTGTGACACTTTTAACAGCAACAGACGTAACTGTTCCAACACCATCCTTCCCACCTTCAATACCTAGAATCATACCGAGATTTTCACCAGGAAGTCTGTGTAGCATTAAATTATCAACCCCATCTTCTGTTTCCATAACATTTTCATCTTTTGCATCACCTTGACTGGGTAATTTCTGGTACCTCCCATACACAGGGTAACCAGTATGAACTGGGGAACCAGAATCCGAAATTGTTCCATCAGAATTTTCATCATTTCCAGAGCTATCAGTTGTTGTTAAACCAGTTTCATGTATAGGATAAAGCGTCGACGATCCACTGTAACCACTGTCCGCAGCAGACATATTCATCTGGTTCAGAATTTTACGCATCTGAAGATTCGTTTGTCTGTCTGACATCTGGTTCCCAGTAAACCTCTGACTTGATTCCTGGTTCCCACCAATTGATGTATCATACATATGTTCATCACCGTAATAAATGCCATAATCGTCCGAGTCCTCGCTGTATTCGGAAGTTAAAGCAGCATTAGCAAGATCCCACTCCGACGTATCTGATTCTGTACCAGTAGTGTTATCGCTTTCCATTGTGGCCCGGCGTCGGTCACTGCTGATTAGGTATTTTCCAAAATCTAACCCGAGGAAACCAGTTCTTCCTCTTGGGGACAAAGACTTTTCCTGAAAATTGAACAATTCTGTTGAATAAAAGAGAACTTATCAAGCCTTAAATACTGGTAAATTCTAGTTCTGTTACTTTTGCCTTTTCCAATTCTAGTTCTGTAACTTTTGCCTTTTCAACACGAAATTTCAAAATTAGCAACCAATAGGTATGTAGCAGTTATAAATTGTTTACATGATGAGAATGTTTTCATTATAGGGAAGTTTAAGCTTGACTTAAATGCATGACTGAAAACTAAGTAAACGTATTTTCCATTGATTTTGTCATCTTTTCAAATAACATAATTTTATTTGAAGCAGTTGGGAATATGCATTAATATTATCTCAATACAAAATTTTACTTTGTCCTAAACAGTTAAAACTTAATTCATAATTCAATGTCATAATATATGACAGGGCAGATCCATAAAACTAAATTTGGATGTCTTGTCTAGACTTTATAAAATCTAGCAATTAATTTTACATGGCCTAAGTCATAAAGCCCACGTCCATAATATAATGCAATAAAGACTGAAACTGCAACACAGACCAAAAAATTTACATATTCTTATTTGCCTGATTTACATATTCATGAAGAAATCAACTTAATATATCTTTCATTGGTTTCAACTCCAGTAACCCCATTATAAAGTGAACTTAACTAAGGACACATCTGAATTAATTCATTCTTCTCCAGTGGAAGTGTGTGTGGAAGTTGTCAGGTTTTTGTAGAAAACATGACCTGAACTCATTAGAAATTCAGAAATCTTTTAGAGTGCCTATTATCTTTTCTGGCATCTACAGTGCAACCTCTGTAGAGCAACACCCTTTGGGAGATACAAATATTGACTGTTAAGTAGAGGTTGTTGTTCTGGACCCTTACAGAAGAAAAAGGCCTGCTGCGTACTCTTGCTGTGTACATACAGCGTATATGATGCGTACATGATGTGTACTGAAATCAAGGGCTTTAAATAGTACGCAGGATATACACCGCACATACACCGATAGTACGTTTGTAGTACACTTTTGACATGCAAATGAGCTCTGCCGCGTACTACTTGCTGCGTACATGCTGTGGACTACATAGTACACAGGATGTACGCTGGAGGAATTTAGTATGCGGGAAATAGTACACAGCATGTACGCGGCACATACACTTTTCACATGCAAATGAGCCTGCGGTGTACTACCCCTGCGGCGTACATGCTGTGTACTCTTGCGGCGTACATGCTGTGTACTCCTGCGGCGTACATGTGGTGTACTCCTGGCCCGAGTCCTGCGGCGTACATGCTGTGTACTCCTGCTGCATACATGCTGTGTACTCTTGTGGCGAAACTGTGATAATGTAAATTCCTTACCCCACCAACTTTCGTATGCAAATGCTGATCATTTGGACAGAAAAAAACAGAAAAAAGATAAGTGACATGCATCAATAAGTATTTACCCTTACCAAAATAATGTAGATTGATGTTATCAAATAAATTAGTATGCTTTTCTTCATCTACTTTTCAATGAAATAAATCAAGTTTTGTAGCATGAAATTTGGTAAACATTTGAAGAAAATGGCGTAACTGCATCAAGGGGAAACAACTTTAATGCAACTAAATATAAGTGTTATGATTTATTATAGACGATGTGTGCGTAGTATGTATTTATTTTGATTAAAATCCATCTGAGAACAATCTAGGACTGGAATTATATAAGCATTTATACACTTTTACATCCGTAAAAAGTAGCGCACCAAAAAAATTTGGATTGATTTTTTCCAATGGGGTGAGCGCAATTAGCCAAAAACGTTCTGAAAATATACGAGCGGCAAATCCGATGAACAACTTTTTAATTTGGTGAGGCCTTAATGAGTTAACATAATGAGCATTAAAGCCTTTATAAAACATGATAGAATGGTGTTTTGCTTAAGAGTATTCAAATAACAGTGAGAGCTATTAATTCTTCTCATTCGGACGCTGTTGAGGCATTATCTTGGTAATTATTTCATGTATTACAAAATGTAATGCAACGAAGTTCAAATAAGGCTTTTCAATTATCCAAGTTAGAAAGCTCCAGGATTAATTCAAAATGAAAAAGAAAATATATTTTTACACTGCATGCAAGGTGCAGCTCAGAAATCACCAAGATGTAAGCTTCACAAATGAACATTGCAAATAGTTTGGCAAATTTTCATTGTTCAGAATACCAGTAATCTGAACTATTCTATGCTATTAAGATAAAAGTTACTCGGAAATCAAGTTCTTGCTTCCAAAAAAAAAAAAAAATGTACAAGTCCTTCCTGCATGAAGTGTACTTCAGACTTTTACCTAAAAAAATTCAAAGTATAAACACCAAAAGAAAATTAACAAGTCCCTCCCGCGTATATGAAGTTTACTTCAGACTTTAACTTATAAAAAAAACTAAGTATAAATGCCAAAAGAAATTGTACAAGTCTTTCACGCGTATATGAAGTGTACTGCACAAATTTCAAAGTATCTGCGGTGTACATGCAGTGTACTATTTTCTTATACAAGTCCCTCCTGCGTACATGCAGTGTACTCCTTAAATTTTCAGAGTCTTTGCTGCGTACTTGAAGTGTACTAGTGACCTCCTGCGTACATGCTGTGTACTCGTCGAAATAGTACGCGGCATGTACGCGGCATGCGGTGTATGTAAAATGTACTCCTCTAGCGTACTACTGTGTTCGCGGCATATACACAGCAAATACGCAGCATGTACGCCACAGAGGCTTGCTTCTGTAAGGGGAGAGGTAGATTTGATAGTATATTTCAGCTTGGGGATATTTTGATGATGTTGTTATAGAGAGGTTTTTGCTTAAGAGAAGTCAACTCTGAAGAGGTTGTACTGTATTTCACATTTGAAAATTTATTCAAAGACAAGAGGGCCATAATGGCCCTATATCGCTCACCTGTTATCATTGCACTTAAGGACAAGAAGGTCAAAAAATCACAATCAAGATCAATCAAAAGAATCATGAGAAAATATAATTGTAATTTTCTTAAAGGTACAGATATGTAAAAAAACACCTAAAAATTGGAAGTATCATCCATGTTGTACCACAAAAAAGTGGTCTCGGTTTTTCTCTTCGGCCAATAATGAGAAATTTACTAAATAAGCTATTTACAGTAACATAAAAGGGAAGTAATTTAAAAAAATTATTGTAAGTGAACAAAAGAAGGATCTGCCAAATAAAAGCAAAGTCATATGACCTTTGACCCCTAAGCATGATCTTGACCTTAAAGTGAGCCATCCGAAACATGCACTCTGCACATCATTTCAATGAGGTGAACATTTGTGTCAGGTTTCTTTGAAATCCTTCAAGGGGTTCAAGAGTTACAGAGCGGAAGAGGAATTGCTAACCAACAGACAGACAGACGGACAGACACCCAGGCGATAACATAATACGTCCCTTAGGGCATATAAAAAGGAATCGAGATCTTATGGTGATACAAGTTGTGTGCAAGTTTGGTTAAAATCAAATCATAAATGAAGCTGTTATTGTGCAGACAAGGTCAAAATAGCTGATTCTGGCCCTATCAGGGACCATAACTCTGGAACCTATAATGGGAACTGGCTGGTTCAAGAAAGGAACCAAGATCTTATGGTGACACAAGTTTTATGCAAGTTTGATTAAATTCAAATCATAAATGAAGCTGCTATTGTGCAGACAAGGTCAAAATAGCTAATTCTGGCCCTATCAGGGGCCATAACTCTGGAACCCATAAAGGAATCTGGCCAGTTCAAGAAAGGAACCAAGATCTTATGGTGATACAAGTTGTGTGCAAGTTTGGTAAAATCGATCATAAATAAAGCTGCTATTGTGCAGACAAAGTCAGAATAGCTAATTTTTGCCCTTTCAGGGGCCATAACTCTGGAACCCATAATTGGATCTGGCCAGTTCAAGAAAGGAACCAAGACCTTATGGTGATACAAGTTGTGTGCAAGTTTGGTAAAAATCAAATCATAAATAAAGCTGCTATTGTGCAGACAATGTCAAAATAGCTAATTTTTAGCCCTTTCAGGGGCCATAACTCTGGAACCCATCATGAAATCTGGCCAGTTCAAGAAAGGAACCAAGATCTTATGGTGATACAAGTTGTATGCAAGTTTGGTAAAAACCAAATCATAAATAAAGCTGCTTTTGTGCAGACAAGGTCAAAATAGCTAATTTTGGCCCTTTCAGGGGCCATAACTCTTGAACCCATAAAGGAATCTGGCCAGTTCAAGAAAGGAACCAAGATCTTATGCTGATACAAGTTGTGTGCAAGTTTGGTACAAATCAAATCATAAATAAAGCTGCTATTGTGCAGAGAAGATCAAAATAGCTAATTTTGGCCCTTTCAGGGGCCATAACTCTGGAACCCATAATGGGATCTGGCCAGTTCAAGAAACGAACCGAGATCTTATGGTGATACAAGTTGTGTGCAAGTTTGGTTAAAATAAAATCATAAATGAAACCACTATCGTGCAGACAAGAAACTGTGGACGAATGAAGGGCGATCAGAAAAGCTCACCCTGTCACTATGTGACAGGTGAGCTAAAAACAAATTTATCTGTATAAATGTAATCAAAATTTTAATCAAGAGAACATATCTTACAACAGTCACATACATCAAATATATTTTTCAAATTTTCTGTTTTGAAAATGCTTCTGTTAGCATTGTAAATGAAAATGAACAAAATACACTGTTGGATTCTATAATACTAGCAGAAACAGCATAACCATGGCACAAAATTAACACGAATTTGATAATATTAATGATGATGAAGATGGTGGTGGTGATGGTGATGGTAGTGATAATGGTAATTATGATAATTTTGACAGTAATGTTGATGATATTGGCAATGATGATGATTGTGATGATGGCAGAGGTGATGAAAATGTTGATTATGATGACAGTAATGTCGTTGATAATGGTGATGACTATGATGGCAACAATCATAATAAAGGTGATGATGGTGATAATGATGATGATTATAATGGTAGAATAGTTAACTTACAACTTAAACTACTTAAAAATTAATCCATTTTTGAATTTGCATTGATTTATCTTAATTCTCTGATGATAAATACATCCATCATTTCATTACAAATCAATGACTATAGAAGATTTTCAACAAACCTTACACCACATGTTTTGACTATACACCGAGTTACTTACAATAATCTTTTATCAAACACTACACAAATGACTTTGTATACTCCTTGAAAAGTCCAAAAGAAATTGTTTGTGTTTTATTTAGATTCCACTACTTTGCAATTCATACTAAACCTACTGTACATCCCAAGTTTGTCGACAAACTTCACAAAAAAGACCACATCAATTATATATTTCTTTTTTCTTAAGAAAGAGACATCAATGGCTGATATTTGAGAACCTTTGCCTCGACATATTGCGAAAAAGAAAAAGATTACCTGCACAAATACATAAATAATTCAAGACAAGATATTGAAGTCAATCTCAACCAGTAGCTGCAAATCGGCTCTGTCAGGTAAGATGATATTGGACCAAAACAATCTGCCTCAAACTGGGTAACGATAATTGAATTTTCAATCAATAATATCATCCCATTGTTAGCTAAAGTAATGAAACAAACAGATACCGCTCGGGTAAATATTGAACAGTGATTTAATTGAACTATTGTCGGAACATATGTTACTTTAGTATTGTATCATTTCATTAGTGACAGTTTGTTATCAAATTATCAGTATCATGGTGTATGTATTATTTATAGTAATTTGATTTCAAAATTGCATTATCAACTTTATCAGCTTTGGAATTCGGGAAAGATGCTTAAAGCAAAGTACTAGGAAATCATTTATTTTCGCGGGCACAAAATTTTGCAGTTTGGGGAAAAACTGACTCTTTCATTGGAATATGAATATGTAGATTTCAAATTTTGAAAATCAAATGAATGGAACTTTTATTTGTTTGTTTAGGTGAAATTTTGCAGATCTGAGAAACCAAGAAATCGACAACATTTAGTCTCCCAAGAAACTAAATGCTTTCACAATATTCTTTTTGTTGTTCTGTTACACAGTTCAGACATTACCAGAATAATTAATTTGGGTTTACATTTAAACTATGATTTTTCTCTCTCACTTTTTGCAGTTTTTTAACCCCTACTCTGCTAAATTTCTATAATGTCATGATTGTTCAATTTGGGCAATACAATTTATTATTCGAGGAGTGTTTACTGAAAACTTATGACTAAATAGTGAACAGTGAAGACCATGATCAGAATTGCTTATAAAATCATCATTAAAATAAAAAAATATTACATACTTAATCATAAAACAGCAAATTGTATTTAAACATAATTATGTATGTTTATTTTCTACCAAATTAATGTAAATTAACAGAAATTATGTTAAAAAAAAGAAATCAAATATGTTTTCAAAGTAATACTCTACTGGCCTGGGAATCAAACTTATGAAAAAAGTAAGTCAAGTCCGAAATCCTGTGCGCAACTGCTTGGCCACCCTGGAATTACTGTCTGTATCGAAAATGTTATATATGGATTTTATTTTATGTAATTCTTTTTTCTTTTGTTTGTTTACATTTTGAAACATCTTAATGTTGTGCTATTCTGATTTCTGACTGTTTATCAGTCTTCTATCCAGATATATGTATATATAGTATAACTCTGAAATTACCCTGAATGAATACCAATTACCCTGCATAAATTGAATGTGATTAAATTATCAAATGGCAGTTTGTATGAGGATCTAATGTTATCAAATTTAAAGGAAAACATAACATAAATGGATCAAAATTCCATTAAATATTTTCAAATAATACAAACATTTCTCCTATTCATTGTTACATCAAGATTTCTATAAACCTTTCTCAATAATCTTTTAATAATCAACAGATTGAGTTTTAACTATAACTATTAAAATGCAATTTAAAAAAATATATTTAGGGCCAAAAATCACTTGTTTTCTAATGCCTTTTCTTATCAATGGGATAGCACATTACAATGTAAAAAGTATTGATGACAGAATAAATCTCAATGAACTTTCACTCGTCTCAATTTTAACTGTATTCAAAAATAAACAAGAGATCCGCCAAGTAGGGCAATATACACCTGAAGGATTATATCAGAGGAGGACGGAAGCAAAATTTAAGAAAAAGCAAAATTTTAGAAAAAAATTTCTGTGGGAAATGTGTGTGTGCGGGCGGCGGTAGTGACAGAATATTTAAGGGTAAAATGAAAAAAAAAAGTTTTTTTGCAGCGGGGTTGATGGGGGGATAGTAATGCAGATTGTTGCAGTCTGCACATCGTCTCATCGCCACCTGCCTTTATTCCAAGTTTCAAGTCAATACCTCTAATATTTTTTAAGTTATGCTCTGGACCTGAAATATCATGGGCAAATTTGACCTTGCAGTGACCTTGACCTTTGACCTACCACCATGGTTCATGCACTCTACACATCCAAAGTTTGAAGTCAATACCTTGAATGGTTAATAAATTATACACTGGACATAAAATATGACAGACAGATTTGACCTTTGAGCTAAATTTGTGACCTTGACCTTTGACCTACAGACCCTGTTCACAAGCTCTGCACATTGTCTTATCGCCAGCTCCCTAAAAGCCAAGTTTAAAGTCAATACCTTGCATGGTGTTTTAGTTATGCTCCGGATACAAAATATGGTAGACGGTTTTGACATTTTATCTCAATTTGTGACCTTGACTTTTGACCTATAAAGTCGGTTCGAACACAGTGCACATCATCTTTTCGTAATCTACCTATATGCCAAGTTTAAAGTATATACCTTTAATGGTTATAAAGTTATGCTCCGGAAACAAATTATGATGGACGGACAGACGTATGCACGTGTCATCACATAATACGTCCATTTTTTTCCAAAACGGGCGTATAATAAAAAGAATATATAACAAAACAAATAAACCATTATATTTTCAGAGGTCACATACATAACTGTAGGTTACAAATCTACAGTCTGCATTTTACAGTCTTTAATAAAGAAAATAAGAAAATTGTTATAAAAACAGTCCAGATACTTTTTTTTTTATCAAATCAATGTCCCTCGACTATTTTTGATCTGGCGAAGGACTTTTAATGATTTTTATGAAGCCAGACAGTGGACAAGGAACCAAAAACAAGAGCAACGCTCGACTATTCAACAGCCTTGTCAATTGAATGAAGGCAAAAGTCGAAAAAGGGGCATAATCTTGTAAAAATGCAATAACAGGGTTATGGAACCTGCACTGTGCATATAAGCTTATTACAGTGGACAAGTGTGTGAAGTTTCAATCCATTACCATTAGTGAGAACTGAGATACCAGCTTACATACAAAACCTTAAACAAAAATTTCTAAGTCGAAAAAGGGGTATAATTTTGTAAAAATGCAAAGTAGAGTTATGGGACCTGTGCACTACATGTCAGATCATGACAGTGAACAAGTATGTGAAGTTTCAATCCATTCCCATTAGTGGATACTGAGATACCAGCTTACATACAAAAACTTAACCAAAAAAAGCTAAGTGGAAAAAGGGGCATAATTTTGAAGGAAAAAAAACCCTGCTTAGTGCATGTCAGATCATGACAGTGAACAAGTGTGTGAAGTTTCAATCCATTCCCATCAGTGAGTACTGAGATTACCAGCTTACATACAAAACTTTAACCAAAAATTTCTAAGTTGAAAAAGGGGCATAATTTTGTAAAAAAGCAAAATAGAGTTATGGAACCTGTGCAATGTAAGTCAGTTTATCACAGTGAATAAGTGTGTGAAGTTTCAATCCATTCCCACAAGTGGTTACTGAGATACCAGCTTACATATAAAAACTTAACCAAATTGGGACGCCGATGCGGACGCAGACGCCGACGCACAGGCGAGTCCAATAGCTCTACTATTCTTCGAATAGTCGAGCTAAAAATGAAAAAAATATCAAAATGAATATATCTTAGTTTGCCAAATAAGCCTTGTTACAGCCTAAACAGTAACCCTAGCTCTGGGTATTCCCATCTGCATCTAAAACCGGTGGAAGATTCTTACGGTGTTTAACCGGAACATTTCAAAATTAAACATAGTTTTCAAAAATACCTGTAAAATCTGTCACAGAGAGTCTGTGTCACCACACACTGCAGAAAGCACATGTTCAACCCTGCAACAAGACAACAAACCACATTGTGCAACCATCACCCAGCAACATAACACATACATATACAGAGCTATCAAAGCAACTGGGGGACATTCATAACATGTATTGTTCCCATATGAGTATCTTAACTAATTTTGGAGCAATTATTGGTCTGAGCCAAACAATATACCCACTTTTCTTTAAATAGGCCAAGTAGTTAAGGTCGCCGACTTCGAATCACTTGCCCCTCACCACTACGGATTTAAACCTCACTTGGGGACACTGAATTCTTCAAGTGAGGAAGACATCCTGCTGGCTTAACAAAGGTTGTGGTTCTACCCAGGTGACCGCCCATGATGAAATAATGCACGGAGAGGCACCTGGGGTCTTCCTCTGCCATAACAGTTGGAAAGTCGCCATAAAGACTATAAATGTGTCGGTGTGCCAACGAAACAAAACAAAAATATTAAATCTTCCTTATTAAATATGGGCAAAATGAACACTTCCCCCAAATTAACTAAAAATGTTCTAGGGAGCTTCTGCTTGGGGGTAAATTGTATATGATTTTTTTGTTTTGTTCAAAATTTAAAATATTTATATCTTTAAAATAAATAAATCATTAAATCCATGAAATATTTTACAAATTTGACCATATGACCTATTTCAGCAACCTAAATGACTTGTAACAGATATTAAGCTAGCTTATAAAAGTTCTCACAATGATCATGTAAATAAATGTGTTATTATGCATAAGTATTTACCTGGCACTAATTAATCTTTGCCAATGATTTGGGTGTTTTCATAATTTCAGCAAGTATTTTATCAGAAAAATTGTAGTACGAGGACAACTGATGACACAATGGCACAGTCGTAAGATCTCAGATCCCTAGGCAAGTGGCCATAAGTTCAAATTCAGTTTTGTACTTTATTTTTGGTCACAATGTTTTATACACAAAATGTAGTTAATTATTCATGGATATGCTGACAATAAAAACTATTTCTTGATCAAAGTTATATAAAAGATTTCTTGGTGGATATTTTTTTTAAATTGATTAACATAATATTACTGAATAGCATATTTTTTTCAATAACTGGTCCTTTTAGAAATCGTGATTAACATGGCAACCTGACTTGTTAGTAAGTTATGCAGATAAATTATCTAAAACTATTCAAAATAAAATGATACTGCCACATGTAAGACTCAAACTCACAACCCACCAAGATTAGCAGCTAAAAGCTT
This sequence comes from Mercenaria mercenaria, assembly GCF_021730395.1. Lineage (NCBI taxonomy): Eukaryota > Metazoa > Mollusca > Bivalvia > Venerida > Veneridae > Mercenaria > Mercenaria mercenaria. The sequence goes on from NC_069368.1 coordinate 11,826,693, forward strand.
TATCCTCCAAGCTATATGTCACACATTCTGTATTGGTTTAAATATAATAGTTATGTTGCTATTTATGTCTGGACAACGCAAAATTACATGTAATTTAAAACAATTTATGGATATAAATTATAAGGAACATTCACAAATGCCAGGTAAATACTTATAATAATTATACAAGAACATAAAACTTTTTGAAGAAATAAATGTTGATTCAACAATGGTTTATATTTTTGGAAGAGCATAATGTTGACATGCAATTATTTGATGGTGTATACTTTTCAAACACTGCAGACAAAAAAATCTTTTCTGGAAACAAGAAACATTTCAAATGTAAAATCTTACAGAAATGTTGTCCATCTTGACAGAATACTTGGATCAGTGCTCTCGATTTGTGTTAGCCTGAAATATAAAAGAAATAAATGAAAATATTTTTATGAGAATACTTTTTTTTTTGAAAGTTTTGACTATGTGTTCAATATAGCTCTAGGAAAGACCAACCATTTTTATAAGGCATAATGTAAGCATTAACAATACAGTCATATAACAGAAAATATAACATCTTTACAAACATGGTAATTTTTTTTTTCAATTTTTTTCTATCTACTGGAAACATCTTACCTATCAATGAGCAAAGTACAAGCGTTTTTATCTTCTAAATAAACAAGATAATCCTTCTATTGTCATGAATATTAGCAAATATAATGATAAATTACACAATTAACCATCCCTATAACAAGTATGATCTAAATCCATTTTAAAGTTTGTGTTACCGATAACAATAGGACGATTTCAATCGGGTATCCGAAAGCAAACATTGTGGCTACCCTTACTATCGCAAAGAGGAATGTCCGTGTGTAAACAGGGCAATATTTGATAGAGAGGTCAGCGAAGTCTATAACTTTGATAGACATACCTGGCTACTGCGAAAATGTTAAGTATATCAAAATCCTAACTTAATAATATTTAATTCTACAGATTTATTATTCTCAAGTGTTACGACCAGTCTAAGTGTATAAAAAGTTCTTTTTCAAATAAAACTTTTATCAAAGTAACACAGTATGCAGGCACATAATATGATAAAATCAAGACAAAATTCAGCAAGCCCAACTACTAGAACCCTTTGACCGCTAATACTGGGGGCACAGGGTCCATGATTTATCATTTAACCCACCACCAGGGTTCTGGAGTCATTAAAGGAAATGCATTACTGCCATAACATTGCCTATGCTGTTCGGATTCAGGGAAAATAAATCATGGTATGTTATGGTTTAGCAGGATATCAGAAAATAACAGAAATTTTTAGTATAAAACGAACAGCATCTTGACAAACAACTTATCTGTCCAATACATGTTTTAATGTTCTGTCCCATAGAGTTGGATACTTAAAATATTTTAAAAGAGTTGCCCCCCTTTAAAAAAGAATGTCATTTGTAAAGAAATAAATGTAAACAATTGTCAAAAACGATGTTTTACCTGGTTATGTTAAGTTTAAATACTGGTATGTTGTAAATGCATCAAAACGAAGACATATAACTTCTTTTTAAAAATGGTGAGTTTTTAAAGGTGCTGAACTGTCCAGAAGTGCCCTTACAGAAGAAAAAGGCCTGCTGCGTACTCTTGCTGTGTACATACAGCGTATATGATGCGTACATGATGTGTACTGAAATCAAGGGCTTTAAATAGTACGCAGGATATACACCGCACATACACCGATAGTACGTTTGTAGTACACTTTTGACATGCAAATGAGCTCTGCCGCGTACTACTTGCTGCGTACATGCTGTGGACTACATAGTACACAGGATGTACGCTGGAGGAATTTAGTATGCGGGAAATAGTACACAGCATGTACGCGGCACATACACTTTTCACATGCAAATGAGCCTGCGGTGTACTACCCCTGCGGCGTACATGCTGTGTACTCTTGCGGCGTACATGCTGTGTACTCCTGCGGCGTACATGTGGTGTACTCCTGGCCCGAGTCCTGCGGCGTACATGCTGTGTACTCCTGCTGCATACATGCTGTGTACTCTTGTGGCGAAACTGTGATAATGTAAATTCCTTACCCCACCAACTTTCGTATGCAAATGCTGATCATTTGGACAGAAAAAAACAGAAAAAAGAATAAGTGACATGCATCAATAAGTATTTACCCTTACCAAAATAATGTAGATTGATGTTATCAAATAAATTAGTATGCTTTTCTTCATCTACTTTTCAATGAAATAAATCAAGTTTTGTAGCATGAAATTTGGTAAACATTTGAAGAAAATGGCGTAACTGCATCAAGGGGAAACAACTTTAATGCAACTAAATATAAGTGTTATGATTTATTATAGACGATGTGTGCGTAGTATGTATTTATTTGATTAAAATCCATCTGAGAACAATCTAGGACTGGAATTATATAAGCATTTATACACTTTTACATCCGTAAAAAGTAGCGCACCAAAAAAATTTGGATTGATTTTTTCCAATGGGGTGAGCGCAATTAGCCAAAAACGTTCTGAAAATATACGAGCGGCAAATCCGATGAACAACTTTTTAATTTGGTGAGGCCTTAATGAGTTAACATAATGAGCATTAAAGCCTTTATAAAACATGATAGAATGGTGTTTTGCTTAAGAGTATTCAAATAACAGTGAGAGCTATTAATTCTTCTCATTCGGACGCTGTTGAGGCATTATCTTGGTAATTATTTCATGTATTACAAAATGTAATGCAACGAAGTTCAAATAAGGCTTTTCAATTATCCAAGTTAGAAAGCTCCAGGATTAATTCAAAATGAAAAAGAAAATATATTTTTACACTGCATGCAAGGTGCAGCTCAGAAATCACCAAGATGTAAGCTTCACAAATGAACATTGCAAATAGTTTGGCAAATTTTCATTGTTCAGAATACCAGTAATCTGAACTATTCTATGCTATTAAGATAAAAGTTACTCGGAAATCAAGTTCTTGCTTCCAAAAAAAAAAAAAATGTACAAGTCCTTCCTGCATGAAGTGTACTTCAGACTTTTACCTAAAAAAATTCAAAGTATAGACACCAAAAGAAAATTAACAAGTCCCTCCCGCGTATATGAAGTTTACTTCAGACTTTAACTTATAAAAAAAACTAAGTATAAATGCCAAAAGAAATTGTACAAGTCTTTCACGCGTATATGAAGTGTACTGCACAAATTTCAAAGTATCTGCGGTGTACATGCAGTGTACTATTTTCTTATACAAGTCCCTCCTGCGTACATGCAGTGTACTCCTTAAATTTTCAGAGTCTTTGCTGCGTACTTGAAGTGTACTAGTGACCTCCTGCGTACATGCTGTGTACTCGTCGAAATAGTACGCGGCATGTACGCGGCATGCGGTGTATGTAAAATGTACTCCTCTAGCGTACTACTGTGTTCGCGGCATATACACAGCAAATACGCAGCATGTACGCCACAGAGGCTTGCTTCTGTAAGGGTGTGGCCCCTTCATGCAGTCCCTTTCCAGAATTCAATACATATATGAGTAAATTGACAATGGTTTTGTAGAATAATATAAATGTTTTAGATGCTGTTAAATTTTCATGTAAAACATTATGCTTTTTTTCTATGATTTGATGATGTTTGCTCTTTTTTCTCCGAAACATGGACCTAACTCTTAAAACTAACTTATCACTTCCCTTAAGGTTTAGCAGTATATCACAAAACCACAGAAATTTTTAGAAAACGAACATCTTTAAAAACAACCTATCTGTCCAATACATGTTTACCATTCTGTCCCTTAAAATTGGATACTTAAAATATTCTAAGAGTTGCCCTCCTTTAAAAAAGAATGCCATTTGTACAGAAATAAAAGTAAACAATTGTCAAAAACAGTGTTTAACCTACTTATGTAAAGTTTAAGCGCTGGAACATTGTTGCAAATGCATCAAAATGAAGACATGTAACAGCTTTTTAAAAATGGTGAGTTTTTAAAGGCGTTGAACTGTCCAGAAGTATGGCCCCTTCATGCAGTCCCTTACCAGAATTCTATGCAAATATTAGTAAATTGACAATGGTTTTGTAGAATTATATAAATGCTTTATATGCTATATAATTTTCATGTAAAACAATTCTTTCTTTCTATGATTTGGCGATGTTCGAACTTTTTTCTCCGAAACATGGACCTAACTCTTAATATATTTTGTTTGTTGATATTTCACACTGGGTTTCACCTTTCAAATTAAGTTTTTCAGGTCACCAGTGAGCAAATATACCAAATCAGTTGTGAATATTTACTTTGGCAAGAGAACACATTAATTGCAATAAAATGAACATTAAATTGACTTCAATGGTTGAAATTTATCTCAATTTCTGTCAGTTTTCTTGATATCTTTATCTACTGTAACTTATAATTGAATTTTTCCCCAGACCTTATATGAGAAGACTGTACATAACTGAGTTAAGGTTGTGGACCTGTACATAACCGAGTTAAGGTTGTGGACCTGTAGGCAAATTACATATTCTCTGGAAGTGATTTCGACATTTGCCCTTTTTTTACGGAAAGCTTTGTGCGCATTCAGCTACACCAAAGAAGTATAAAATACACAGAATGGCAACTGGCTGTAAACTCGCGTGATCTCGTGTCAGAGCGTGAATCGGCGTTTTTTTTAGTAAAAACAGTCTTAAGTACAAAGACAAAGTACACGTTTCTTGCCATCAAAAGAAGCGTGGTCATACGGTGATAATTAATTTACACTTTTGCATACAAAATGGCGCGTGGAGAAAGCGTCACTTCCGGTAAATGAGATCTCATTCAGTTATCACGGGATGTTGGCGAGATTTGTTTTGTATGCCTTTCAAGTTGCCGATCTATTTATTTTTATAGCTCTTTGGCTACACTGACTTCTGAAGAATGCCTCATTGCAGAACACCATAGCTGTCAAGGCTCTACAAAGGCCATGAGTGTGATCGAGGTTCGAAGGGAAGGTTGTCCCTCGTAGGGTCCGGAGGGCAACGATCCCTAAAAGCCGGAGACGCTCTCATATGGAAAAAAATACTTTTTGAACACATAAAATTGACCTGCTTTTGAACAGTCTCCCTCCATATTTACTTTTTGTGCCGTTTATGTATGCGGTAAAAATGACACGTTGCACCGGTGAATGTAAAAGCTGTATTATGCGGTATGAAAACACTGTGTAAACGCTGTCTCGCATGTTCGATTCAACAATTTTCTATGGAAAACAACTGACTGCTCTATTTTGTTTTAAAATGCGTGTGACTTGGAATAGTAGGCGTGTGAACGTGATCTAGGGCCGAAATGCGTGTGACACATGCGCGTGTCTTGACAGGTATGGAACACTAGCACGAAGTCATACGGAGAGTCATTATGAGTCCACTACCTTATGTTTGCAAGCATGTGATCGGGTTGAACGTCTTTTTCAACAATTTTTCAGTCATATAAATGATGGTGTCTACTTGTAGCAGTGTGCACAATGCCCAACTTTAAAGTGCTGCTTCACTTGAATATCATGCCGTAGACACGTAACATCATACTCAATCCAGTCACATAATACTGACATTGGGCTGACCAGTTCTTAATGCTGAGTGCCAAGTGAGGAAGCTACTAGTACCATTTTTTACGTCTTTGGTATGACGCAATCAGGGATCGAACCCACGACCTCCCGCACTCGAAGCGGATGCTCTACCACTAGGCTACCAAGGCGGTCTGCTTATATAAATTAATCTATGCATTGGTAAAATACCCAGGACTGGTAAGCTTGATCCTGCTCTAACTGAAATCAGAATTAGGTTTTTGGATAAATCCAAATCCTGTCCTGGTCCAAGAACACATACAAGAATATTATCATAATTACCTCCCTTTACATATCCCTTTTCACATGTTTACAACAAATACCAGACTTCAACACATGACCTCAAAATAGTAAATCACATTTTAATGAAAACTGAAAAGCTCATTTCTTTTTGAAATAAAAATTAGTGACTCATCACAGGAAAATGAAATCACATGCATACTTTAATGATCAAAGAATATACCTCATAATATTCATTGTATGACTGAATACCTATATTCATTATGCTCCATTATCAACTTGTTACAGTTGAAATCCTCTTCTTTTGTAGTAAATAAATTTCAAACCTAGTAAATAAATTTTACACCTATTTAACAAAATTCAAGGACAACAAGATTTAATCAATTAAACTGTATTTACTTACAAGTTCCCTAGTTCTATTGCAAACCGGGCGTACAGGGAAGAGTTTGTAAATTTAGGGACTGTAACTGGGGATCAAACTAAAACCCCTAGATATGTAGTCTGGACCAAAAGATTCTGTGTACAAGGGTATGGGCAAAAAAGTTCACCAACGGTACAAGTCATATCATTTCTTCTTTAAACATGTTCTTTGAGTAGTTACTGTAGACAGGGGGAAATTTCACATTACTTTAATTTTGTTCATCATCAGGACAGAAACTTCATTGTTTCTTGAAGAAAATCACTAATGAAAGTTAAACTTGAATTGCTTATTTCATTTTGAGTAATACTTGTTAGCCTTTAATTTTCAGAGAGATAAATGTCAATAAATTGATGACTATTGAAATCTATGTCCAGCATATGAATCTCATTTGGTATATGTTGGGGGTGAAGCATGTACTGTAAATTTTTTTCAGTATATGGATGTCACATGCAAGATGTGAGCTATGTCCAATAATATATATGTACGTTGTATGTCATGTGTAAGTGATGAGGTGTGCATTGTAATCCATGTCCAGTATATGGATGTTAGTAAGTGATGAGGTGTGTATTGTAATCTATGTCAAGTATATGGATGTTAGTAAGTGATGAGGTGTGCATTGTAATCTATGTCAAGTATATGGATGTTAGTAAGTGATGAGGTGTGCATTGTAATCTATGTCCAGTATATGGATGTTAGTAAGTGATGAGGTGTGCATTGTAATCGATGTCCAGTATATGGATGTTAGTAAGTGATGAGGTGTGCATTGTAATCTATGTCCAGTATATGGATGCTAGTAAGTGATGAGTTGTGCATTGTAATCTATGTCCAGTATATGGATGCTAGTAAGTGATGAGTTGTGCATTGTAATCTATGTCCAGTATATGGATGCTAGTAAGTGATGGGGTGTGCATTGTAATCTATGTCCAGTATATGGATGCTAGTAAGTGATGGGGTGTGCATTGTAATCTATGTGCAGTATATGGATGCTAGTAAGTGATGAGGTGTGCATTGTAATCTATGTCCAGTATATGGATGTTAGTGATGAGGTGTGTATTGTAATCTATGTAAAGTATATGGATGTTAGTAAGTGATGAGGTGTGCATTGTAATCCATGTCCAGTATATGGATGTTAGTAATGAGGTGTGTATTGTAATCTATGTCAAGTACATGTATATGGATGTTAGTAAGTAATGAGGTGTGTATTGTAATCTCTTTCTTGTATATGGACATTATATGTCATGTGTAAGTGATGAGGTGTGCATTGTAAGCCATGTCAAGTATATGGATGTCATATAGCATGTGTTAGTGATAAGGTGTGCATCACCACATCAAAAAATTTTGAATAGAATTTTCATTCAGGAATTTTGATGTCCTAACTAAACTATTGCCTCCAAACCAAGTCAATTCAAGTAAAACTATTAATTTGCATGTAAAATGCTTTCAGCTTAAACGTTATTTTTTGATGCCATTTGCGTAAAAAATGTGCAATCCACCTTTTTGATGATTGTAAATCTGGTGAAGATCAGCATTTGCAGAATTGTGAAAACTGGCAACTGCTGTGCATTGCATTCAAAACTACAAAAACTCTAGGAATTATGTTGCTGCTCAAAATCAAAAAGTTTAGCTTTAACATTTTATTTTTGTCATACCTATTACATCATTCTGATTTCTGTAATGATTTCCCTTGGAAAATTTGGCAGATTGGCAACACTAATATGTTTTTAAAAGCAGACTGGTTTTTTAGATTTGGAAGGTAAAATTTAATGCTCTTTGCAAGCTACCTGGCTCTCGAAAATTAGCAAAAATAAAACCAATGAAAAATATTCACAATTTACAGTGATCTGCATGATAAATCTATTACCAGTCTTTTAAAAGCAAGATCAAATGTGATAAGATATAAAATGAAGTACAAAATTTATTTACCATGAAAATTTCAAACATTCATCCGAAAAAACAGGTTGCCATACCTTAAGTCATAAAATTAACAAATTACAAGTTTCACAAAATGTCAACAAATGACAAACTGCATAATGTTTATTACCATAAAAATGCGTGTAAGAAAATGCATTCCATCTACAAAGCACACCTAGCCCAAATGTCGACGACACTGTTACGTAACAAAAAACCCATACACTTTAAACCACATCATCTAATACTTTAAGCTTATTTTGCACATCACTGAATCTTATTAATACAATTTTATGCATAGTTTAATAATTATATATTTCAGTCTACCATACTTTATAAACATGGGGAAACTAATACAATAATAATAGTGTTTCCAAAACATAAAACAACTTTTAGAAAGCCTCTATTACTTCTACGCTTTCTAGAAAAAAATCCTTTAAAAAAAAAAGACAAACCTTTTAATTGCAAAATTGCCACTAGATCTGTCAGGAACATCAGTTATTCCCATGTAAATTTCACTATTCCATGTTGCATGTCAAACGAACGTGTGTTTTACACTTGGTCCCGTCATGTTAGCGACCGACGAGGCTTTTGTCTTCAGCTTTCAACTGAAAAAGCACCAGAAACACAAAACATTCTCATGTTTTACGAGGTTGTAAAGCCATTCATCAACAAAACATTGATTATGATCGCACAATCTAGGACGTTTTTGTGTACATATAGATATATCTAGTCCATCAAAAATTTAAACACGTAAAAATCAGAAGATATAGTTCACAACAGTTTTGTATTGTACGTTTGGTCCATAGTACTAAATACGTAAAATAACAATTCTATGACGTTTTTATTTTGTATTTCAATGCCAAATCGTTAGAGCATAAATTTGTTTAAGTGTTGATTACATTCTACCTATATTAAATGTTTAATGTTATAAATAAGTTAGGCGAATAAATAAATAGGTGGTAGCATTTCTGTGACAAGTGTATTATTCCTAGGTTATATAAGTTATTTACGACAATTAAATTAAATGGTGATAATTTTTGCAAGGAAAACACAAGTAATGTGATGAAATGTTGTAGTGCATTATTGTATTTATGTCTAGGCAGAAAATAAAAACTTCATTCAAATATCCTTTACTTTATAACCTTACTGTAAATAACATTTAGTTAGAATATCAGTCATTGGCTTTTAGATTGATAAATATCTACACAATTTAAAAAATCTGAAATATCTTGTCATTTAAAACACCCTAATATCTTTGAGTGGATTTAGTTTAACTTATCTCTCACATAGTGCCAATTAGTGCAACAATTTAATCCATACGGTAGAGCTAATTAAGGCAACTGGGTAGAGCCAATTAAAGCATCCATTAATCCTTAGCCTGCTGCAGCAGATGATTCTGCCTTTGCGACCAGTGTAGACCAAGATCAGCCTGCACGTCCGTGCAGTCTGATCATGGTCTGCACTGTTCGCTATTCAGTCAGTAAATTTTCAGTGAAAACCCCTTTGAATAATAAGTGGTACTGTCCAAATTGAAAGATGGACCCGTCCATTATAGAAATATAGCAGGGTAAGGGTTAATCATTTTAAAATATTCTCAAAGGTAATTCATAACATTATAACATTTTTCAGCAGCTCAGGGGTCAATGAGACCCATTGCCAAGTGTCACCACTAATCCCTTTATTCTACAGTATTACAATATAAATGAAAGGTGATTACTTAAGTAATACAAATGCAAAAATTGTTTACAAGATGTCCATCTGGTTCAATTTCATCATTTAACCACACTCATATCAATAAAATCTTTAAAAAGATTCCTTTTTGGAAGCATAGAATGCATCCAAGCAAAATAATAGCAGACACTGTTTAAAGCAACACTTCTGTAATCATCATTTAAGTAAATTTATAATAAAGAAGCAATTCATTGTATACTGTGAAATCATTAATATTCGTGGGGGACTAATTTTTGTGGATTTCGTGGTTGAGTCAATCCACGAAATTTAATCCCAACGAAAAAGTAAAATTTCCATTCATTTCATATTCACGAATTCATATCCCCATGAAATTGCCGTTTTGACCAAAACCACGAAATTTGATGCCAACGAAATTAAATGATTTTACAGTATGATACAAGTACTTACTGGAAATATGTTGAAACATCTGATTTTATTTAAAAGTTTAAATATTGACTAAACTGAGACAGCATCTGCATGCTATTTTTCGAACATTAAAAATAAACTAGAGTTATACGTCTAATTAGTGAAACCCAGGTTGTTTTTTTCAGTTATTTCCCAATTAATTGACCAATTTCCTCAAAATGTAATTTTTACTGCAGTAGATACAGATCTGAAAAAAAAAGTTTATAATTTCATTTTGTTTAAGTTGCATTTTTGTGTTGTAGTTGAGAGTGAATGAAAAATTGAACCTAATTTGCATATGAACCATACGTTCAACTAGTGATATTCAGGTTTTTTCTTTTATTTTGCAATTAACTGAATGATTTCACCAAAATTTAGAAGTTAATGCAGACGGTAATATAGAACTTGACTAGTTGATAGTATTTCATATTTTTACATACAAAAATCAGTGCAACTATGAAGTACCACTTCAATGCAAGTTTTATGTATAATCTCCAGTTAAAAAGAGCTGGAGCGGATATGACAGACGGACATGCATGACTCCACTATAACCCATATACTTTGTATCGGGGGGAAACAAGATGGCCATGTTGGCCAAAATTTCTCATTTGAGAAAGGTTCATCGGATGAAGATTCTGCACAAATTTGATAAACCTCTATAGAGCATTTAATGACTGAAGCTTTAACTGAACTCAATACATAGAAACACTAGATAGGTTCCATGATCCTAAAACAACAGAAAAAAAAGAGGGTCATGATGATCCTGAATCGCTCACCTGAGTAATATGAGCCACATGTTTAAAATGGCATACTGATGCTAAAATATTAGAAAGTAGGTCAGTAGGTCACATTCATGGTCACTGAAAGTCAGTTTTAAGATCGGTGTGCAACACTGGACATGTCACCCAAATTTCAAGGCTGTATCATAAAAAACAAAAAAGTAGGTCAGTAGGTCAAGGTCACAGTCAAGTGACCCCTAATCGCTTGGGGTCATCAGGTAATTATAATGAAACAGTCTAGGAAATATGATCTGATAATTTTTGAAATATATATTCCTATATATCTCATATAACAAGTGACCCCCCCAGGGCGGGGCCTCTTTTCATCCCAGGGGCATAATTTGAACAATCCTGTTAGAGGTTCACTAGGCAATGCTACATACCAAATATCAAAGGCCTTGAACTTTCAGACAAGAAGATTTTTTTTCCATATATGTCTATGTTATATTTGGGATCCCAAGGGCATAATTTGAACAATTTGGTAGAGGATGCAACATACCAAATATCAAAAGCCTAGGCCTTGCAGTTTCAGGCAAGAAGATTTTTAAAGTTTTTTCCTATATAAGTCTATGTAAAACTTGAGACCTCGCGAGAGAGGGCCTCTTTTCAACCCAGGGTTATAATTTGAACAATTTTGGTAGAGGACCACAAGGCAATGCTACATTCCAAATATCAAAGGTCTAGGTCTTGTGGTTTTAGACAAGAAGATTTCTAAAGTTTTTTCCTATTATAAGTCTATGTAAAACTTGTGACCCCCGGGGCGGGGCCTCTTTTCACCCAGGGGCACAATTTGAACAATCTTCATAGAGGACCATTAGATGATGTTACATGCCAAATATCAAGGCTCTATGCCTTGTGGTTTTGGACAAGATTTTTAAAAAAATTTCCTTTTGGTTACCATGGCAACCACAGTTCTGCATGGAATTCAATTCTTTGAACAAATTTGAAAGGGGGGCACCCAAGGATCATTTGTGTGAAGTTCGGTGTAATTCTGCCCAGTGGTTTTCAAGAAGTATTTTTTAGAAATTGTCGACGGACGCATGACCCAAGACTGACGAGGGACATTGAGCGGTCACAAAAGCTCACCATTAGCCTTTGGATCAGGTGAGCTCCCTGAGCTTAAAAGAGCTCGTAGAACAGGAAATGTCCCCCTTAATGCATTCAGTAACTGAACAAGGAACAGAAATTATTTGGTCACCGTCAACCTTCACCTCTGACCTACTTTTCTCAAAATCAATAGGTCATGACCAACTTCCTATGATCCTAGGCTCAACCGTTATGTTTTCATCCAAAAACCGAGTGGTCTATGGACCAACCAACCGACAGACCAACATCAGCAAACAATATACACCCTTCATCAACCTCCCTATTAACTTTTGTGATCCTAGGCCCAAGTGTTCTCAATTTATCGTCCAGAAAACTGTTTACTGTAAAATCATTTAATTTCGAGGGCATGAAATTTCGTTGTTTTGGTCAAAACGGCAATTTCGTGGGGATATGAATTCGTGGATTTCAACTTTTGATCATAAATTGAGTGGGAATTTTGCATGTTCGTTGGGATTAAATTTCGTGGATTGACTCAACAACGAAATCCACGAAAATTAGTCCCCCACGAATATTCATGATTTCACAGTAACTGTTCTCTGTCACTGTGACCTTGACCTTTAACCTACCGATCTCAAAATCAATAGGGGTCCTCTGCTGGTCATGATCAACCTCCCTATTAAGTTTCGTGATCCTAGACCCAAGCGTTCTAAAGTTATTGTCCGGAAACCATTTAACTGTTCCGGGTCACTGTGACCTTGACCTTTGACCTACTGACCTCAAATAGTGGTCATCTGCTAGTCATGACCAACCTCCCTATTTACTTTCATGACATAGGCCAAAGCGTTCTAGAGTTATCATATGGAAACCGATTGGTCTACGGACCTACCGACAGACATCAGCAAAACAATATACCCCTGGGGCATAATTATAACAACACTGAGTCCAAACATTTGTAACTTTTTACTTAGTACTTAAGGACTAGTCTTATGACATTTAAAACAGGTTTTTTTTACTGTGATTTAACCTAGTGACCTAGTTTTAGTAAAAACAAACACTCTCACCACGTTTTATATATTAAAATCAGGTGGGCAGTTTGGCTTCTACAGTGTTTATAAGTCTATTCTATAACCTGACCTAGTTCTTTTTACCCCAGATGACCTAGCATACAACTTGTCCAAGAAAAATCTATTGTTCATACTGGATGCAGTACGACAGACAATGAGCAAATACAATAGCACTTACTGTCCATGTGAGCTAATAATACATAATACAAGAGGGCCATGATGGCCCTATATCGCTCATCTGTTATCATTGCACTTGAGGACAAGAAGGTCCTCAGAAAAAATATCTAAGTCCAAAGGACAGGAACAACAAAGGAAAGAAATTTAACCAAAAAGAAAAAAAAATTCTTACAAGGTACAGATATGTCAAAATACACCTAAAAATTGGAGGTACCATCCATGTTGTACCACAGAAAAGTGGTCTCGGTTTTTCCCTACGGCCAATAATAAAAAAGTTACTAACAATAAGCTATTTATATTAACGTAAAAGGGAAGTAATTAAAAAGAAAATTATTGTAAGTGAACAAAAGAAGGATCTGCCAAATAAATCTGTTGACATAAATGAAATTTCGGATCAGTATCTTCATTAGTTACGGAGATATACCCATTTTAATTTGAAACAAGAGCCATGTTAGACATGGCCAATCCCCCCGCCGAGCATATAATAATTGAAGGCTAAAGTTCCTGGTAAGTTAGTGTCTGAAAGTATTTTTTTTTTGGGAGAAGCTTTGAAAAACCGTTTAGTTGTGGTCCACATCACGGGTTTTAAAGATGTGGAGGAAAGAATTATTCAGTGGTGAAGTGGTTTACTGCTAAATTTTATTAATTTTCATGAACAGTATAGCTGTATGATGTTTTTCTATATGGCTACTGTAAAAAGAAGGAATGGAAAGCTAACAGGGAAAAAGGTGCCAGAATGTCACAATATATGCCCGTCACATCAAATTTCTTTACTCTAGCAGCTGTATTTGCAAATGGAATTTTAATTTTGTGGCTGTTTAGTAATCATTGTAAGTCTTTTGTTTTTCTAAGTCCACAAAAAAAACTCCTTACCAGGTAGAGATGTCTTAAAGTACACCTAAAATTGGAAAGTAACATCCAGGTTGTACCACAGAAAAGTGGTCTTGTTTTTTCCCTGTGGTCAATTATAAAAATGTTACAAGGTAAGTTATTTATAGTAACAACTAATGGAAGTTAATCTTAAAAAAAAAAAAAAAGAAAAAAAAAAAATTGTAAATCCACACAAAAATCTTTACTAGGTAGAAATTGGTCAAAATACACCTCAAAATTGGATGTAGCATGCATGTTGTACTACTGAAAAGTGGTCTCGATTTTTCCCTACGATTAGTAATGAAAAAGTTACAATAAAAGCTATTTAAAGTAACAACAAAGGGAAGTAATTCTAAAGAAGGGAACTGGGCATGACACTTCGTCTCATGAACGTGTATAATTGTGCCAAGTTACATCAAAATCCCTCCATGCATGAAGAAGAAATGCTTCGGACAAAGTCATTCTTGTATCTGACCTTTGGCCTCTAAGTGTGACCTTGACCTTAGACCTAGGGACCTGGATCTTGCGCATGACACTCTGTCTTGCGGTGGTGAACATTTGTGCCAAGTTAAATCAAAATCCCTCTATGCATGAAGAAGAAGTGCTCCGGACAAGGTTTTCATTTTTGTATCATTTGACCTCTAAGTGTGACCTTGACCTTAGAACTAAGGACCTGGTTCTTGCGCACGTCACTCCATTTCGTGGTGGTGAACATTTGTGCCAAGATATATCAAAATCCCTCCATGCATGAAAAAGATATGCTGCAGACAATTTTTTTTTAAGAAAATATGATAAAGCAGAATAACTCAAAAAGTAGGCAAGGTAGAGTTATTGTTCTTGCACACTGCACTTCCTCCTAATGTGTTCTATCAGTGTATGAAGTTTGAAGAAAATCCCTCCAGTACTTTTGGAGTTATGCTCTGGACAAAATTTTTAAAGAAAATATGATAAAGGGGAATAACTCAAAAAATAGGCAGGGTAGAGTTATTGTTCTTGCACACTGCACTTCCTCCCAATGTGTTCTATCAGTGTATGAAGTTTGAAGAAAATCCCTCCAGTACTTTTGGAGTTATGCTCCGGACTAATTTTCTAAAGAAAATATGATAAAGGGGAATAACTCAAAAAATAGGCAAGGTAGAATTATTGTTCTTGCACACTGCACTTCCTCCCAATGTGTTCTATCAGTGTATGAAGTCTGAAGAAAATCCCTCCAGTACTTTTGGAGTTATACTCCGGACAATTTTTTTTAAGAAAATATGATAAAGGGGAATAACTCAAAAAATAGGCAAGGTAGAGTTATTGTTCTTGCACACTGCACTTCCTCCCAATGTGTTCTATCAGTGTATGAAGTTTGAAGAAAATCCCTCCAGTACTTTTGGAGTTATGCTCCGGACAAAGATCGTTGCGAACGCACGGTCAGACGGAGAGCATTTTTAATATCCCCTTCGCCTTTGGCGGGGGGATAATAAAGGGAGATAATTTGACATAAAATCAGTCCATAGTTATCTACCCTGATTGACTCAGTCCAACTAATGATAATAATGAAATTTCAAATATTCAAATAAGTCCTATAAGTACTTACTGATATAAATCCATTTTGACTACAATCAGGGGAGGTAATCAGATATAAAATAATTCTGGAACCTACGGTTGGATCTGATTTGTCATGGAATCCAAGATTTATTGTTGTTGAAGGTATTTTGGAAGTTTGTATCAAATACAACCATAAATGAAGTCTCTATATGGCTGCAAAAGCCCATGATGGAATCTGGCCAGTTCAAGAAAGGAACCAAGATCTTGTGGTGATACAAGTTGTGTGCAAGTTTGGTTAAAATCAAATCATAAATGAAGTTGCTATTGTGCAGACAAGGTCAAAATAGCTGATTTTGGCCCTTTCAGGGGCCATAGCTCTGGAACCCATTAAGGAATCTGGCCGGTTCAACAAAGGAACCCAGATCTTATGGCAACACAAGTTTTGTGCAAGTTTGATTAAATTCAAATCATAAATGAAGCTGCTATTGTGCAGACAAAGTCAAAATAGCTAATTCTGACCCTTTCAGGGGCCATAACTCTGGAACCCATAATTGGATCTGGCCAGTTCAAGAAAAGAACCAAGATCTTATGGTGATACAAGTTGTGTGCCAGTTTGGTAAAAATCAAATCATAAAAATTAATAAAGCTGCTATTGTGCAGACAAGGTCAAAATAGCTGATTTTGGCCCTTTCAGGGGCCATAACTCTGGAACCCATCATGGGATCTGGCCAGTTCAAGAAAGGAACCGAGATCTTATGGTGATACAAGTTGTGTGCAAGCTTGGTTTAAATAAAATCATAAACGAAACCACTATCGTGCAGACACGAAATTGTTGACGCACGGACGCACGACGGACAAAGGGTGATCACAAAAACTCACCTTGTCACTATGTGACAGGTGAGCTAAAAAGGGTCATGATAACCCTGGATCGCTCACTTGAGTAATATGAGCTCCATGTTTTAAATATCAAACTGATGCTTAAATATTAAGGTCAGTAGGTCACATTCATGGTCAATGAAATTCAGTTTTACAATCTGTGTGCAAAACTGTGTATGTCATCCAAATTTAAAGGCTGTATCTTAAAAAACAAGTAGGTCAGCAAGTCAAGTGACATCATATTACTTAGGGTCATCAGGTAATTATTATTAAACAGTCTTGGAAAGAGGATCAGATAATTTTTTAAGTACTTTTCCTATATAACTCATATAACTAAATGACCCCGGGGCAGGGCCTCTTTTTACCCCAGGGGCATAATTTGAACAATTTTGGTAGAGGACTACTAGGCAATGCATCATACCAAATATCAAAAGCTTAGGTCGTGTGGTTTTAGACAAGAAGATTTTTAAAGTTTTTTTTTTCCTATACAAGTCTATATAATACTTAGGACCCCCTGGGCAGGGCCTCTTTTCACCCCTGGGGTAATCTTGAACAATTTTCGTTGAGAACCGTAAGACAATGCTACAAACCAAGTATCAAAGGCTTAAATCTTGTGGTTTCAGACAAGAAGATTTTTAACTTTTTTCAATATAAATCTATGTAAAACTTGGGACCCCCGGGGCTGGGCCATATTTGACCCTAGGGGGATAATTTGAACAATCTTGATAGACAACCACTAGATGATGCTACATACCAAATACCAAAGCCCTAGGCTTTGTGGTTTTGTTAAAAAAGATTTTCAATGTTTTCCCTGTATAAGTCTTTAGAAGCCATGTGACCCCCGGGGCAGGGCCATATATGACCCTGGGGGTATAACTTGAACAATCTTGGTAAGTGACCACTAGATGATGCTACACACCAGATATCAAAGCCCTAGGTCCTGTGGTTTTGGACAAGAAGATTTTTAATTTTTTCCTTGTGGTTGCCATGGCAGCCAGAGTTCTGCATGGAATTCAATTCTTTAAACAATTTTGAAAGGGAGCCACCCAAGGATCATTCCTGTGAAGTTCGGTGTCTTCTTCTTGTCGTTCGCAACATAGCGATATTGCATAGTGCTGTGGTTTGTTAAGAGAGTGCCAATGGCCCAGCTCAAGTTTGGTGTAATTCTGCCCAGTGGTTTTCAAGAAGATTTTTTTAGAAAATGTTGACGGACACACGACGGATGACACGCGACGGACATTGGCGGTCACAAAAGCTCACCTTTTGCGTTGGCTCATTCGAGCTAAATATCAAAAACACAGGTATTTTTCAACATTTTTTAACATTTTATTCAACACAGCTTATGCAAATATAGACATAAATTTAAGGATTTACTGTAATGTATATAATATAATATAATATTAAACAACATGTGGGCATGTCTCTATACCATTTGGTAATGTGTACAACTAATGGTAGAATTATGACTTGATATAATATGTAAAAGTAGGAAATGAGTAATTATGACAGTATAATTTCATACAATGGTAAAATGCTTAAATGAGTAAGGTACATGTTGTATTTATAGGTTAGTAGCTTCGTACCGTGAAATATGCGCAAGTTCTGCCAAGTTCTGCCGGGTAAATATTACAGGACATCAGCAGCGCAGTATGCCACGAAAAAACGAGTCCATATTTCCCAGTGCAAATCTAATAATCTTTTTATTACATACACATCTACACTAACAATTATTATATAAATGATATAAATTGTTCTTTAACACAAGAAAAAGTTAAAATATTGTTGTGAAAGACATTCTAAATGCGATGACACAAGAAAATGATGTCACAAATGGCAGAACGCACCTGATATAAAACTTGAACGTCAATATGGAAAAATACTAATGTTTCAGGTTCCATTATAACTTTAATAACAAAGTTAATTATTGAGAATGTAATAAAAATGGAACAAGATATAAAGCATACTCAAAGCAATTTTCTGACACTTGGTAACCCTGTTTATTTATTTATTTATTTGGGTTTTACGGCATACCAACACAGTATAGGTTATATGGCGCCAAACAAGACTACAAATTTTGGTTTCACATCTCATTTACATCGAAATAAAAACATCTGCTGGAATCACAGAGTTACAGCAAAACCAAGTGTTAAGACCCTATTAGTCGCCTCTTACGATCATGCAAGGGTAAGGCAGTGGTTCTAGATCGTCCCAGAACCACATGGGGCTGGTCACCCTGTAACTGGTAAAGTTAAGTTCACCAACTTTCTAAATGACAATTAACATGTTTCTTAAGGACAAGAGGACCATGATGGTCCTGAATCGCTCACCTATCCCCACATGACCCAGTGTTGAACAGAGTACGACGTCGTTATTTCTATTATTTGACATAGTGACCTAGTTTTGAGCACATGTGACCTAGATATCATCAAGATAAAAAATTCTGACCAATTTTCATGAAGATCCATTGAAAAATATGACCTCTAGAGAGGTCACAAGGTTTTACTATTATTTGACCTAATGACCTAGTTTTTGAAGGCACGTGACCCACTTCTGAATCTGACCTAGATATCATCAAGGTGAACATTCTCACCAATTTTCATGAAGATCTCATGAAAAATATGGCCTCTAGAGAGGTCACAAGGTTTTTCTATTTTTCGACCTACTGACCTAGTTTTTGACCGCATGTGACCCAGTTTCGACCTTGGCCTAGATATCATCAAGAGAAACATTCTGATCAATTTTCATGAAGATCCATTGAGAAACATGGCCTCTAGAGACGTCACAAGGTTTTTCTATTTTTCGACCTACTGACCTAGTTTTTGACTGCACGTAACCCAGTTTCAAACCTGACCTAGATATCATCAAGGTGAACATTCTCACCAATTTTCATGAAGATCCATTGAGAAATATGGCCTCTAGAGAGGTCACAAGGTTTTTCTATTTTTAGACCTACTGACCTAGTTTTTGACCGCACGTGACCCAGTTTCGAACTTGACCTAGATATCATCAAGGTGAACATTCTGACCAATTTTCATGAAGATCCATTGAGAAATATGGCCTCTAAAGAGATCACAAGGTTTTTCTATTTTTAGACCTACTGACCTAGTTTTTGACCCCACATGACCCAATTTCGACCTTGACCTAGATGTCATCAAGGTGAACATTCTGACTAATTTTCATGAATATCCATTGAGAAATATGGCCTCTAGAGACGTCACAAGGTTTTTCTATTTTTAGACCTTCTGACCTAGTTTTTGATGGCATGTGACCCAGTTTCAAACTTGACCTAGATATTATCATGGTGAACATTCTGACTAATTTTCATGAAGATCCATTGAGAAATATGGCCTCTAGAGAGGTCACAAGGTTTTTCTATTTTTAGACCTACTGACCTAGTTTTTGACGGCACGTGACCCAGTTTCGAACTTGACCTAGATATCATCAAGGTGAACATTCTGACCAATTTTCATGAAGATCTCATGAAAAATATGGCCTCTAGAGAGGTCACAAGGTTTTTCTATTTTTAGACCTACTGACCTAGTTTTTGATGGCACGTGACCCAGTTTCGAACTTGACCTAGATATCATCAAGATGAACATTCCGACCAACTTTCATAAAGATCCCATGAAAAATGTGACCTCTAGAGTGGTCACAAGCAAAAGTTTACACATGAACGCACGCAAGCACGGACGGACGGACGGACGACGGACGCCACGCGATCACAAAAAGCTCACCTTGTCACTTTGTGACAGGTGAGCTAAAAATGGAAGAAAACAAATAAATCATTCTATATCTCCAATTATATTGTCATCTCATTTGGAGACTACTTAAATTGACACCAAACAAACAAACAATGAAACTCTCATGAGCTGGGAGTCTGATCAAAGTATTATGTGTGTTCATGTACCTACTATAAATATATGTATATTAGGTTTAACAAAATAAGCAAAGCAACGTACTAAAAAACACTATACAGTTGAAACTTGATTTCTCAAACTTGTTTATCTCAAATTTTGGCTATCTCAAAGATAACTTCTAGTCCCGTCCTCAAATTTTGGTTATCTCAAAGATAACTGCTAGTCCCGTCCTTAAATCTCAGTTATCTCAAAGACAACTGCTAGTCCCGTCCTCAAATTTCGGTTATCTCAAAGACAACTGCTTGTCCCGTCCTCAAATTTCAGTTATCTCAAAGATAACTGCTAGTCCCGTCCTCAAATCTCGGTTATCTCAAAGATAACTGCTTGTCCCGTCCTTAAATCTCAGTTATCTCAAAGACAACTGCTAGTCCCGTCTTCGGTTATCTCAAAGATAACTGCTTGTCCCGTCCTCAAATTTCGGTTATCTCAAAGATAACTGCTAGTCCCGTCCTCAAATCTCGGTTATCTCAAAGATAACTGCTAGTCCCGTCCTCAAATGTCGGTTATCTCAAAGACAACTGCTTGTCCCATCCTCAAATTTCGGTTATCTCAAAGACAACTGCTAGTCCCGTCCTCAAATCTCGGTTATCTCAAAGACAACTGCTAGTCCCGTCCTCAAATTTCGGTTATCTCAAAGACAACTGCTTGTCCCGTCCTCAAATTTCGGTTATCTCAAAGATAACTGCTAGTCCCGTCCTCAAATCTCGGTTATCTCAAAGACAACTGCTAGTCCCGTCCTCAAATTTTGGTTATCTCAAAGATAACTGCTTGTCCCGTCCTCAAATTTCGGTTATCTTGAAGTAAAACGCTTGATTCCTTGGAATTGGAGATAGCAATTTTCAACTGTATATAACACTTAACTGTGAAGACCTGAATTCACAAACTCTATGGTGATTGCCATTTTCAATAGATTAACAACATGTGGCTATAACAAGTATAACATAAGTAACATAACAATCAGAATTCAGAACCGTACAAAAATTTACTGACTACAGTGTCTGAAATAGCCTCCTTAACTTATAAAAATATGCAAACGGTTTTGATTATGATTTTTTTTTGCAGAAGGCATGCAGTAAAACAATACATAGTGAAAAAATAGTATACACCTATTATGTAGGAGGAAGTACATGTTTAACAGCATGTGTCTTTTTCTCTTCTTATAATGATACTGTGGCAGTTGACATGTTATGCCTAAATATAACAATATCATAAAATATGACCATGGTTATGTCTTTCCAACACTGGAAAAAGTTATATAAACAGTCATGACTTTTCACTGTACTTATCCCATTTTTTAACACTTACAATTCCTACATACAATGTAAAAACTTAGCATCTTAACCTTTAGCCTGCAGGCGGCAAGTGATTATGCCTTTGCGACCAGTGCAGATCATGATCAGCCTGCACAGACATGGTCTGCACTGTTTGCTATTCAGTCAGTAAATTTTCAGCAAACCCCTTTGAATAAGAAGCAGTGCTGCCCAAATTGAATGATTTGTTTGTTTGGGTTTAACGCCGTTTTTCAACAGTATTTCAGTCACGTAACGGCGGGCAGTTAACCTAACCTGTGTTCCTGGATTCTGTACCAGTACAAACCTGTTCTCTGCAAGTAACTGCCAACTTCCCTACATGAATCAGAGGTGGAGGACTAATGATTTCAGACACAATGTCGTTTATCAGATAGTCACAGAGAACATACTCCCCGCCCGAAGATCGAACTCGCGATCCGTAGACTGACGCTCTACCTACTGAGCTAAGCAGGCGGGCTCAAACTGAATGATGGATTAGTTTATTTTAGAAATTAAGCAGGGTAATTTATTTATTCATTTATTTATTTGGGTTTTACGGCGCACCAACACAGTATAGGTTATATGGCGCCAAACAGGACTACAAATTTTGGTTCCACATCTCATTTACATCGAAATAAAAACATGAGGTATGCATGGAATCAAAATTTGCATACCTGCTGGAATCACAGGGTTACTGCAAAACCAAGTGTTAAGACCCTATTAGTCGCCTCTTATGACCATGCATGGGTAAGGCAGTTGTTCCAATTCTTTTCATACACAGATCGTCCCAGAACCACATGGGGCTTAATTAGCAGGGTAAAGGTTAAAACTTCTTTATATGGACAACTGACTGAAACACTGCATTTTTCTGTGTAAATTTATGGTCAACATTGTAAGAAACTTAATTGGATTTCTAGCTCCACCTAGGAGAGATTTATGGATTTCAAGCACACTGTGTACAAGGCTATATGTTATTTATAAATACAACAAATTCACTTGTAACAGCCCTCACATATTTCACTAAACTGTATACTTGTATATCATAAATAATGTAAAACAGACAATGTGGGTGCACTCAAACCACAAAACTGCTGAAATTTCACAGATTTTTTACACTGCATGGTAAACAAATACTGCAAAAACCATGCTATACATCACAAAGCGACAGGTAATGCAACTTTCACTTATTTAATATGATGTGAAATATTACACCCATGCATGTATCTTAGGCCAAGAATAATATTTTATTCGTCCCGCAGTGTTTTTTTTTTTTTTATATCATATTTCAGCAAGGAAAATACATACTAGTACTAACTTGTTCTACACACGTGACTTACAACTTCCTCACATACATCAGGTGGAGGATCATGATGTGGTTTGCTGTTTAGTGTTGGCTAACTTAACAACATATATTTGAGCCGTGCCATGAGAAAACCAACATAGTGGGTTTGCGACCAGCATGGATCCAGACCAGCCTGCGCATCTGCGCAGTCTGGTCAGGATCCATGCTGTTCGCTAACAGTTTCTCCAAATTCCAATAGGCTTTAAAAGCGAACAGCATGGATTCTGACCAGACTGCGTGGATGCGCAGGCTGGTCTGGATCCATGCTGGTCGCAAACCCACTATGTTGGTTTTCCCATGGCACGGCTCATTTAAATTGTAAGGCAAACAAAACTATATGCTAACCTTGCTTCTTGTTAAAATACTTTTTGTGTTACGTATCTTAATAAATTTTTCTGTATATGAACAATGAACTCAATCCTTACAAGCCGTAAAAGCTGATCAATTAACAATTTTCCAAGATTTCAGGACCTTTTTGTTGATCATCAGATCTTGAATGAAGTTGACACTAAATCTTGAACTACTGAGGAAGTTTCTTCAGAAACAGTTGACAGTCTTTTTCTCAATGGCTCCTTCAATGTAAAATCCTTGTCGTCTGCTTGCAGACTGGTCACATGATCTCTCCCTTCCCATGTGCCTCCAGGTGAACAAGGGACATCACTCTCATCACTTTCATCAGACAAAGAGGAACTACTCTGCTTATCTTCTGCCCAATCAAACTGTATCATCTGTAATACATAACATGAAGATATTATCAAAATTAATGAATGGGTAAAATCATTGCCTACAGACCAAATACCACAAACATTTATTCCTCTTTGTGCATAGTATTTATGTTGTCTTTATTAGAAGTTGGTATCTAAACAGTCACAAATATCTACCTAAATATGTACCCTATTGTATAACTGAATTAAACTTATGATAAAGCTGCAGTTACTGTTACAACAGTCGTAGTATATACCAATTAGTACTTTTAGTCTTTCACTCACATAAACTTCATCGTGGAAATAATTTCTACATGCAGCACTACAACATCAACACCTGTAGAGTAATTCACTTAAATGCTTAGTTCAGTGCTCACAAGAGCTGTCTTTAAAACACATATGCTGCTCAATGATGGCCAGTCGGACGTCATTCATTTTGTATAATGTGACCTCTGACCGAATGACCTCAAATATAAGTGGGATCATCTACTGACTTAACAGTCACCATCCTATGAAGACCGAGCTCCAAAGTGTTCTTAGATTACTGAACTGAAACCATTTTAAGTCTAGGTCACTGTGACTCGACCTTTGATTACTAATCCCCAAAACAATAAATCAAACAAAGCTAGGAGTCATCTACTGACCACAGGCATTCATCCTATGAAGTTTGATGGCAATAGACTTAAACCTTCCTTAGATATTGAGCTGAAACCATTTTCAGTCTCAAGGTCACTGGGCTTTTGACCTATGACCCCCAAAACAACAGGGATCATCTACGGACCACCAGTAAAGCTGCGAGACCAAGCATTTTCTAGTTACTAATAAAAGACCAAATGGCTTACAGACAGACCATGAGCAAAATATCATACTCTGGTCTTCCTCCAAGCAGGTAATAATAACATTTACCATAATTATGATGTTCTACTGTTTTGTCCCATGTAAAGCTTTATTCAGGAAGATAGAGGATCTGTAATGACATTAGGCATTTTAAGTATTTCTCCTTAAGTGTTTTTGGCATTCTTTAGGTTTTACAGAAGGTCTAGAGTGCACAGAGATTTATCATATGCAGAAGAAAGCCCGAGTCTACTGACACACAGAAATTAGCAAGTACCATTAGGAAACCTAAGGATTTTGACGCCTAACAAAGATTATCATTCAACTGCACCCAGTTTGTGCTAGAAAACCTGAAGCATCTGGTTGACAATGGTTATGGTTCCATTGTGTACAACTGGGACTTTGAGTCTTTTGCCTGACTGGCAAAATGAGAACTTCATACTTACTGACAAACTAACCTTTATTATGCTGGACATGACTGATTTTGCCATTGTGACCAGTGCAGTCTGATCATGATCTGCACTGTTCGTCATCGGTCAGTATCTTTTTGGTATGCACCCCTTTTAACAGTTAATGGTACTGTCCAAATTGAAAGATGGACAAATTCATTACAGAAATTTAGCAGGGTAAGGGTTCACAACAAAAGACTATGCATGACATCCTCAAATGAATGAATCATTATAGCATGCAGATAAAAAGTAAGATATTATATAAATCTGCTAAAATAAGTATAAAATATTTTTTATTAACAAATAAAATTCAGAATTTTGTAACCATCTACACTACATGCACTGCAAACAAAAACCTTGAAAAGGCTACCTTTATTGTACAGTCAAACTAGTTCACTCAAACTTGGATAATTCAAAGCCACGTTCTCTCGACTCATTGTCAGCTCCAATCAAGTTCGAGCGAACCAAGTTCCACTGTATTTTGCAAGATGTCCAGACAAAACACATGTTTAACATAAGAAAAAAATTCTGACAACATCAAAACAAACACAGCACATCAAAACCAACACTTGTAATTTTTTAGGTTTCTTAAGATCTACATAAAAAAGATGAAAGTAAAGGAGGGAATCTGGTTCATGATTCATGTAATACATAACATTTAAATTTTGTTACAGGCTGAAAAATCTAACAACTGTGAAACCATTTTTACTCTTTGACTCATTGCACTGGTTTACACTGGTAGTTATATTCTTTTTTTTTTTTCCAAATAAAATACCTTCCATTTCACAAGTCAGGGCAATTTTCCATTCATCTTAGATTAAAATTTAAAATCACTGAATCCATATCTATGTAAAATCAGTTTTGGACTGACCTTGAAATTATATGTCAATGCAGTTAAATGATTTCACAGTATAAGTTAAAACTAAAGTCTAAGTTTTTCTGAAAAAGCAAACATTGAAACAAAATATATTATGTCCATTCTGGAATTCACACTTCATTTATGCTACTTTATTTTTTTCTGATTATAATTTTTTAAATTCCAAATGTGCTGAAATGATAAGCTGATGTTCATTTACCAAACTGACATTTGCTTCTTCAGTTCAATACTATATACATTTTTTGTACAAACAAACAAAAACACGTACCTGAACCCAATAATGAAGAATCCACCTCCTATAAAAAGTTAGGGAAAAAATCTTCATTCCAAATAAAACAAACAAACCAAAAACCTTCACCAAATCGTATTCAAGGACCATATAAACTGCTAGATTTCTGTGTTTGACAGACTGTGGGATGGATCTTGCAATTTGCAGAATCAGGAAAGATAGACAGCTATGTGACTACAAACAGTATGTTCCTAAAGCATAAAGATAACTCTACCTTTCTTTATTTCACTGCAGTAAAGGATTACCTCCCACGTTCTTTGTTCTTTTACACGGATTTTTGTTGCTATTCATTATTCAATATCTACCATACCTAATTTTATTCGTAAGAAAAGATACAACTTTCAATTACTGGTAGGCATGCAAGTGTAAGGCAAATATTGTGCAGATCACCAAAAAAAAAAGGACTTGCTTTTTAGAAGTCATGTGTATCACTAAATGAACCGTGCCATGCAAAACCAACATAGTGGTTTGCGACAGCATGGATCAAGACCACCCTGCGCATCGCATTGGTCAGGCTCAATGTGTTCGTTAAGCCTATGAATTGGAGAAAAACTTGTTAGCGACAGCATGGATCCTGACCAGACTGCGCGATGCGCAGGCTGGTCGGATCCATGCTGGTCGCAAACCACATGTTGGTTTTCCCATGGCATTGCTCAAAAGTAATCAATGGACTATAGAGGCAGCTGAAGTCATATGCTAGGTCAAAATTTGTAATAAAAAATAAAAATCTTTAAAACTGTCACCTGTATACTATTATTTTAGAAGAAGTGAATGTCCCTGGACTGAATCTCTCCGCTTGATGACAATATCCACTGTACCAGGCTGGAGGTTCCTGAATAACTGATAGGCATCTAACAACGTCATGTTGGTCATAGCACGTCCATTTACCTCCATGATCAAATCCCCTTTCCTGTAAAAAATAATAACTTTGAATTGTTTTGTTGGGTACAACACAAACTCTCAACAGTATTTCTGTTATTTGTGGTGTCAATTAACCGAGTCAATATTCCTGGACATTTTTTATCAGCATTTACACATTCTCCACAAACGTGAAACTGACCCACTTGAATCAAAGATGGAAAAAATGACCTTGAGAATTATTTTCGTCAGTCAACAGAGACTATTACCGGTATGTCTTGCTCAGGATACCAACCTCTAACTTAAAATATTTTGCTCTAGCCAAAAGCAGACATGAATTAACCTTTATTATGCTGGGCATGACTGATTTTGCCTTTGCAACCAATGTAGATCAAGATCAGCCTGCACATCCATGCAGTCTGATCATGATCTGCACTGTTTGCCATTCAGTCAGTATCTTTTGGTAAGCACCCCTTTTTACAGCTAATGGTACTATACAAACTGAAAGATGGACAAGTTCATTATAGAAATTTAGCTGGAAAAGGCTTAAAGAATTATTATTTTCACAAAAGTATGGATGTTCAATATAATTTTATTCTGAAATATACGTATTTTCTAACTTTTGACTGGGTATGGACATTTGACCGAGTGATTGAACTGTATAGCACGGAGCATGACAGAACTGATATGCAGAAATAGTTACGATGCAGTTTTTGAATGTTTGCACTTTCAAAAAATTACTATTAAACTATGTCATTCTGCCTATTAAGGACTGTTTAACTTTTTTAAACTTCCGTGTCTTTATTTACCAGCTATCTAAAAGAAGATTTCTATTTTCATCAAATTCCATTGAAATAAAACTGATGGTCCTTTAGAACACAATGATGGTCCTTTAGAACACAATGTATCGAGATTCAACTGTATATACATAAAACTGTAACAGTTGGTCCTTTGGAACAGAATATATTGAGATCCAACTGTATAAACAAACAGGAAAATAAGAAATGAAATGGCAAAATGTGTTAAAATACTGGCAAAAAGGTCTAAATGTTATGGATGCCACAAGGACAAAAATTCTCCATATTAATGGACAGAATAATTTCTGTTATCCCCTGACAAATCTCTAGGTGATCTTTCTTCTGATTATCAATACCCATTTCCTAACTTCTAAACTAGACAATCCCCCCACAAACACCATTTGTCTCTATCAAATATTCACACTAATGGAGGATATAACCTTTTGATAAATGCAGTTTTCTTGCATCGAATTAGATACTAAATGTCAGAAACAGTTACAAGAAATTAGCTTTTCACTGATCAACCTATAATGTTAAGACGCATGTCACCTTTTTTTCTGTACTTCAAGAAACCATTTGTGATCACAGTTACAAGAAATTAATTTCCACTGCTCAGCCTTGGCACTTTTTTCTGTACTTCAACCTTTAGCCTGCTATATTTCTACAATGGACTTGTCCATCATGAAATGTGGGCAATACCATTTATTATTTGAAGGGGTGTCCACTGAAAATTTACTGACTGAATAGCGAACAGTGCAGACCATGGTCAGCCTGCACTGGTCGCAAAGGCAAAATAACTTGCCGGCAGGAAGCTAAATATACATAAAATCAATTAAGGTTAAAGGTTAGAGAACCATCCACGATCATTTCTGCATATGGAAAATTGTTAATACTGTCTTTCTTTTTATTTGTACACTCTCTGACACATTTCACATGTCTCCCTCTCCATTAATCCCACCCCTAGTTACAAGTATACAAGTACATGGAAATTTTCACTTTAACAGTAAATGTGCAGATTTACTCATTAGACATTATAAGTCTTAGGTATGAAAATAAATTCTTTCTACATCTTTAAATTCTGCTAAATTGGGGGAAAGAGCATTCTGTAACAATACAATTGTGTCATTTAATGACAGATTTTAGAACATTTCTGGCCAGCTTTCAAACACTAAATTCTAATTAGCCAAAATTGCATAGAGGTCCTGGATTTGGCACCCATGAAAGACTTCATGTTACTCGATATGTTATCATCTAATTACAAATCAAAAATCCAACCAACTTTCATCACTCTTAACCCTTATCTTGCTGGACATGATTGATTTTGCCTTTGCAATCAGTGCAGATCATGATCAATCTGCACATCTGTGCAGTCTGATCAAGATCTGCACTGTTCACTATTCCGTCAGTATCTTTTTAGTAAGCACCCTTTTTAACAGTTAAAGGTACTGTCTGAATTGAAAGATGGACAAGTTCATTATCGAAATTTAGCTAGGTATAGGTTAATTATCCGACCAAAAACCTGGTTCCCTAGTATTACCTCAATCTGCCATCTCTGTGAGCTGGTGAACCATGAGCTACATCTTGAACAAGAATTTCACTGTCACCATTGTAAGTTTTCCTGATAACCGATATCCCAAGTCCAACACCACAATCTGAAAACAAGGGAAATCACTCTTGAAATTCGTGTTTCAATTCTTTACCTGAGAATGTAAATGTCCCAAAATTTCTAAGATGTGCCCATGAACAACAGGGACATGTAGGCTCTGTATCCATTACCTGACTTAGTTTTTACCCCAGATGACCTATCTGAACAAAATTCCTTTGAAACAAACATTCTGGGCATTATTTCATGTAAATCCAAGAGACTGTGTTCACCAAATATTCTATAATTTGACCTAGTGACCTATTTTTTGACCACAGATGACAAACATTCTGACAAGATTCATGAAGATCGTGTATGTATACAAAGTGGCGTCTGGCATGTAAATAAGGTGTTTCCAGGATCTGACCAAATTTTTGACCTCAGTTAATCCACCTTTGTACATTACCTAGGTTTTATAGAAACAAATCTAGCGACAAAGTTTCATGGAAATCAGGTTGAAAAGTTGGCGTTCTCGATTGTCTATGATTTAATGGGTCTACTTTTTGACCTCAGATAATCTAGCTTCAACTTTGGCACAGCTTTCACAGAGAAAGAAGTTTTGACAACGTTTTATAAAGATAAAAAAAAAATGTAGCTTAAAGCTTATTTTTATTACTAGACATAGTGACCTTGTTTTTGACTTCAAATGACCCAGTTTTGAAAACTGATTTGTATTCAGAACTATGTTCTAAATTTTATAAAGATAAGGTAGAAAATGTGACCTCACAAGTGTGAACAAGGTTTTGTTATGATTTGACCTAGTGATATAATTTTGACCTTAAACAATCTATACAGACAAATGTATTCTGACAATTTACGAAAATCAGATAGAAAATGTGAAAAGTATACAGAGGATATTTTTGACAGAAAATTTGAATATTTATGCTAAATTTTTTTTAGTGAAATACTGAAATATTCTCGGTGAAATATTAAAGTGAAACATATCTAGTACCAGTAATTTCTAAGATAAAAATATCAAGCATGTGCTTAATTGGTCTGGAACAATAAATAATATGTAAAACTACTGAAAAGACATGAAATAAAAAGAAAACAGTTTGCTTTACATATAAGATTACCTTTCACTCAAATTTTGTTTCAACTTTCACTTATGCAAAAATATTATATCTGGTGCACACTTAGGAATTTGCACTGGAACAAATATTCTTTATATATCTTTTAACGGATTTTATTATTATATATTGAACTAACCCTTAAGTAGTTGAATCTCATGTTGAACGGTAGGTTTACTGTCTGGACTGAGTCGCTCCACAAGCGATGTATTTCCAGCAGATGACACTTTGTTCCGTGGTATGTTAACTGGCACAGAGAATGTTGGTCTGTGTTCTCCATTGTGAAGATCTTGCTGGTGTTCTGTTGCCATGGAGATAGCTTCGAGTTCATGGAGATCAGACATACTATTGTGTGGTGAGTGGCCAGGAGTGGACACCGGGCTCCCGTCACATGACGTAGATGTCGTGAGGTAGGATGCTCTGCCTGGGCTGCCAAAACAGAACAAAAGATTTCCTCTTCAATAAACAGTATGCAAGTAACTTGCTTTACTTGCTTGAAACAATAAAATATTTGTGTCATGTTGTTACTTAGCCGATGAAGACACAATCTAGGTAGAACTACCAACCAATTATGCTATTAACAAGCTGGCCAGGCATCGAATGCAGTTAGCAGAAGTGGACAAAAGAAAACTCTGTATGGGGGATCGATATGTAATGGAAAAATAACCTGCAGTCTACATACAGAAACAAGGGAAAGCACTTGTATTTGCTATGGCATATAATTGTAATATTTTATCTTATATAAAATATACATAGATATCATTTCATGATAATAATAGCTTTTACTTATCCTCAATTAATGAACGTTTGCAGGAATTTCTGACTAAATTTTTTCAGACGTACAATATGTCAGTCATAATATTCAACAATAGAAAACTGGCAATAGAAGATTTTGATAAATGGAATTGAAATGGAAAGTTTTCCATCCACAGTAATAACTAGCTCACACATGTGACCACTTAAAAAGTGCTTAAAAGAAAGTAGCATCTTAATTTCTTCTAGCACTTGTAGTGTGTGCAAGAAAAATAAATCATTACTGGTTGCAACCAAATTACCCCAGTAACATTTACTTGCAAGCTAGATATTCCAATATGCACCAAAAACTATTTCCCCTTAGCCTGCTGGCAGAAAGTGATTCTGCCTTTGCAACCAGTGCAGACCAAGATCAGCCTGCACATCTGTGCAGGCTGATCATAGTCTGCACTGTTCGCTATTCAGTCAGTAAATTTTCAGTGAAAACCCTTTCAAATAATAAATGGTACTGCCCAAATTGAATGAAAGACCAGTCCATTTTAAAAATTTAGCAGGGTAAGGGTTAAAAGATTCTTATATTACAAAATAAGCACCATACCTGCAGTGAGGTGATCTCAGCCTTTTACGGAATGTGATTTTCACTGGTCCCTTCTTCAGCTGACGGAACTTACAAATCACTTCTTTATGTGTTAGGTTTGCAAGAACTTCATTGTTTAATTCAACAATTTCATCTCCTGAAAATATAAAGTGCATACTTATAAAACAATGTAAAATATTGTTCAGAGCAGTTAGAAATTTAAACCTAAATAGAAACAATTCAGTCTGTCTGATTAGACAAGTATTTTAATTAAGTAACCTGGTACAAAAATCTAGAAATGTGTCTACTTGATATGCATTGGGTATTATGGCAAAGTAACAGCTTAAAGCTTGCCCATAAATTTACTGTTAGAACATCATTTAAACAGAGGATTTGCATAATAATGCCTTGAGCAAACAGCAATATCTTGGGAAAATATCAATATATAACAATAACTTCCTTTATGTATTCTTTATGTATAATAGGGTTATTATAATAGTAGTTTAATCTGGGATGCTGTATTTGGCTCAAGTGGATTTTGCCAGGTTAGATCACACTCGGCACCGTAAACGCCTCGTATGATCCGTCGTGGCAAAATCCCCAAGAGCTGAATACAAAATCCCAGATCTAGCTACTGTTATAATGACTCTTTTATTATGAACTTCCACCTTTTTATTTGTTATTTTGTTATTGAACGAAATCTTCAATGTTTATCGTAAAATAGAACTGAATGTAGTTTTTTGTGTGTGCTATTTATAGAACTGTGTCAGGTCACACATATCAAATGAAAGGAGTCCGGCAACATTATGAACGTACAATACAAAAGGTACAATATGAAATTTTTTCTGCCTGTTCATATTTACTTGTGAAATACAAGCCATATTTTTTACCTAAATCAAACCTATATATCAGAGGTGGTCTTCTGTTAAAAGTTTGAATCAATTCTACATACAGTAACAATGAATATTGTGTAAAACACACAAGTCTTTCAGGATGTAAGAAAGAACTGTGATCAATCTTTATCAATTAAAAAATATCATTTAAAAACACATTTTGATTTTTTTCTATATTAAATGTTTGTATCACAAATGTTACCAGGCCCTGTATATTTATAAATGTTTTATGTCTGCACTTAAAAAACCATGTCTGAAAATGCTGACAGATACTATCAAACTTTGTAGCCAGTTTGTAATGCTGGTAATGGACTTGTTTTTTTTTCTCCTTTTATCTTTAGAAATTCTGGATCAACAGGGGTCTTTCCTGGATAAATGGAATTTCTGTATTAATGAACCAAACAAGTAAAAACAACATTGTAAAAAGACCAAAACTCCACATGCTAAAAGCATCCTTTTACATTTATTTGGAGACAGAAGCATACCTAAATCATCAGGGTTTTTTACAAGTATTATATTAACCTTTACCCTGATAAATTTCAAAAATGGACTGTTCTATCATTCAATTTGGGCAATGCCTTTAACTATTCGAAGGGGTGTTCACCAAAAAATTACAGATTGAATAGCGAACAGTGCAGACCATGATCAGCCTGCACGGATGTGCAGGCTGATCTTGGTCTACACTGGTCGCAAAGGCAGAATCACTTGCCGGCAGCAGGCTTAAGGTTAAGATCTTCAAGTAGAGAAAATTTTTGTGTTTTCTAACATTTATTTATTTATTTTAAAACGCCAGAATTTGTTTAAAGTTCAGAAGTTAATACAAACCTGTCCTTCATAATCATCATTATGGCCATTAAATGGTTTAAATCCACACTTGAAAAAGGTATTGATATAGCTTACCTTCTTTAATTCTGCCATCCTCTGCTATAAGTCCAGATGGAAATATTCGTCTTACAATGATACCAAGATGCCCAATAGCGGTGTCACAGCCACCAACTATGGTAAAACCGAGGCCTTTACCGTGCAGCCCCTTGTGTACTGTGATGGTTACAGGAAGTGTCTGTGAGGGTGAGGGGCTGCGGTTGGTCCTCTTTCTGTACTTGTTACCTGGAGAAGGAGCAATAGGAGGCTTGTCTTCTGATGCTGTTCTACTGAACTTCTGTAAAAAGAAAAATTTCTAATCTTTAGCAGATTCAATAACAAGTTCATCTTTGTAAGAGAAGCCCTTAAACAAATTGTTGTTAGCTCGGCTATTCAAAGAATATGTAGAGCTATTGGTCTTACCCATGCGTCGGCGTCCGCATCAGTGTCCCGATTTGGTTAAGTTTTTGTACGTAAGCTGGTATCTCAGTAACCACTTGTGGGAATGGATTGAAACTTCACATGCTTTAATATTCACTGTGATAAACTGACTTACAATGCACAGGTTCCATAACTCTACTTTGCTTTTTTACAAAATTATGCCAATTTTTCGACTTTTTTGGTTAAAGTTTTATATGTAAGCTGGTGTCTCAGTACCCACTAATGGAAATGGATAGAAACTTCACACACTTGTTCACTGTCATGATCTAACATGCAGTGCACAGGTTCCATAACTCTACTTTGCATTTTTACAAAATTATGCCCCATTTTCGACTTAGCTGTTTTTGGTTAAGTTTTTGTATGTAAGCTGATATCTCAGTACCCACTAATGGGAATGGATATTGAAACTTCACACACTTGTTCACCGTCATGATCTGACAAGCAGTGCACAGGTTCCATAACTCTACATTGCATTTTTACAAAATTATGCCCCATTTTTGACTTAAATATTCATTCAATTGACAAGACTGTTGAATAGTCGAGCGTTGCTGTCCTCCAACAGCTCTTGTTCTTTTAGCTGTATATCAACTCTAGAATGAGGCACTCATGCTATTTCACATTCATTTACATAATTGGACAATATTGCTTTGACATTTTCATGACATCAAATATTGTGGACTTTTTTTTCTCATATCATGTAATTGTATATAAAATGAGACCATCAAATTGTTATATTATAGTGACTGTTTGATGAAAAAAACCGCTTCTACCTTTAAAAAGCACTTGCCTCCAGATCATATGACTACAAAAAAGGAGAAAATCTAAGGTATCTATAATTCTTAAAAAGCTTTAAAACTTAATCACTGACAGACTATATGTTATGAACACACATGAGAATTAGTTGTTTTTTACTAATTTTTACACTGAAAATTGAAAAGTATTGGTAATGCTTTACTCAAGATAAACTACCTTAATTATAAATATCTATATTTAACAAATGTGAAGTACATATTTCTCTTTGGCAGTATTGGTAAATTGGTTTATTGCCATGGTAGTCTGGGTGTGATTCCCAATGCAGGCAACTTTTTTTTTTCTTGATTTGGCATTTTAAGATAGTTTTGAAACTTTTTGAAACAAAAACTCATATTCTAATGTTAATAATATGACTTCACTTCATTTTTAAAGAAAGATCATTTTTACTCAAAATCTGGAGGTCAGTGCCTTTAAGATACACACATATAAGTGATATTAGGAATTGATTAAGTGCCAAAATAAATATTATTTTCGGGGATCCCAATGGAAATAAGGTATACGTGATCACTACTTTATCTTTGTAAAGACTTTTGTGCAATTAACAGACTATCAAAATTGTCTTGCTGGTAAGAACATTTAAATTTTTATGTAACTTCTATGTTTTAGTCCTTTTTTTATGTAATTTGTATTACTGATCATATACCTAAATAAAACAGAACTGAATTGAATAAGATGAATTAACCCTTATCATGCTAAACAGGATTGATTCTGCATTTGCGTCCAGTGTAGATCATGATCAGCTTACACATCCATGCAGTCTGATCATGATCTGCACTGTTCGCCATCCAGTCAGTATTTTTTTTTGTAAGCACCCCCTT
This sequence comes from Mercenaria mercenaria, assembly GCF_021730395.1. Lineage (NCBI taxonomy): Eukaryota > Metazoa > Mollusca > Bivalvia > Venerida > Veneridae > Mercenaria > Mercenaria mercenaria. The sequence goes on from NC_069368.1 coordinate 11,862,516, forward strand.
TTAACAGTTAATAGTACTATCCAAACTGAAAGATGGACCAGTCCATTTTAGAAATTTAGCATGGTATGGGTTAAGTCACTGTAGGGACTATATGGGAACTGAGGAAGTTGAGTTCTCCTTATTGAATAAGTCAGCTATTTATGCATTTCTATGTTTAGGAAACAGCTAAAAGTAATTATCCTGGATTTGTAGATATATTCCTAGATTTCTGAAAATCATATCTTTTTCTTGGTATTTAAGAATCTTTCACTGTTTGTATAACAAGATTATAATACTGTGAAATCATCAATATTCGTGGGTGACTAATTTTCGTTGATTTCGTGGTTGAGTCAATCCACGAAATTTAATCCTAACGAACAAGTAAAATTCCCATTCATTTTATGTTCAAAAGTTGAAATCCACGAATTCATATCCCCACGAAATTGCCGTTTTGACCAAAACCAAGAAATTTCATGTCCATGAAATTAAATGATTCTACAGTAATCTGTCATTAGTTGTAGATGCAAATGGGAGTATCCCATCGGAGGGTCATTGTTCTGAAGGTAAGATACTTTACAAGTTTCTACGGTACTTTATTTTAGTATAAGCAGGAGCCTGACTTTGTTGTTAAGTCTCAAAGGAAGGATTTGTTTATTTAACATAAACACCTCTGCAAATGTTGGCAAAATGCATTCCTTCTTAGTGAAGATATGACAAAACTTGAAAATTAATGCTATGTTTATGTTTTCTGACAGACCTGTTGATGAATATGTTTCCAGGAACCCCAGACAACCATCAGTATTGGAAACTAATGATCAATTCCTGTAAAAAGAATTCATCCATCAACATTTTCTTAAAAAGAAAAAACACCCTAAGACATCTGCAAGTCATTCAATCACACCTGTAATTTGTTTTGCAGACCTCGTTTGATGAATGGCCGTCTGCTTGCTCCAAATTACTTAGATAGATTCAAAGCCACACAAATTCATCTTGAAAAACCTAAATTTAAAATCTTGAAAATTGAAGTATCACTCGTCAACTTGAAAGAAAGTTTTTGCTAATAAGAATTTTGGAGTCTACAGATTAACCAGACAGAAGCCTTTCTCTGTTTTTCTCAAGTGAAAGTCGGCTATAATACTTGCTTACAAGTGAACAAAACTGACATAGAAAATGATAACCTTGTTTTCTGCAATGATAACCCAGGTAATATATTTAACACAATATGCATACTATTCAATATGCAAGGAACATTATTTTATGTCGGGTACAATAGCTATTTTCTGTGAAATTTATTTTGTCCTCCACCGACTCTATACCTACATTACATCATTCAATACCCGGTAGGTTATCCCCTTTTCACCTGCAAACGTACTGAAGTCTTTTCTGATCTGCTTTCCTTAGCTGACTGACCAATCAGCCCCGTGGCACAAGACATCTATTTATAGAATAGGAATATGATCCCTAAAAGTAAGGCAAACCTTCTCATTTTTTGTTTTGTTTTGACTGGGTTTAACGCTGTTTTCCAATGTTGGTATTTCAGTTACGCAAAGGCGGGCAGTTAACCTAACCAGTGTTCCTGGGTTCTGTACTTTTTCAAGAACAAACCTGTCCTCCACAAGTAATTGCCAACTCCCCCACATGAATCAGAGGTGGAGGACAAATGATTTTAGACACAATGTCTTGTCTCAAATCCTCACGGAGAACATACACCTCACCAGGAGTTCGAACTCACAAACCCGCAATCCATAGATCCATGCTCTCCTGATTGAGCTAAGTAGGGGGGGCATTCAAATTTATTAATGTAATTTTTTCCCCTTGATAAAACTGGACAGAACCTCCATTGTATATAACTGGTGTATAAACACAGTTTGATCTTTTAATGAACTGTATTTAAATCTCTAACCCGATATGGTTTTCATGTGTATAACAGTTGACTTTTAATGTAGAGAAAACACATGGTTTTGCAGTAATCAGATGATCTTAAGTAGAAAATTGCGTAAATGAACTTAATAAATTGGTTGACTAACAGCACAGAATGCACCGAGACTATGAAGAGTTCAGATATAATTCTTTCAATATAGTCATCATAATTCACTGTAACTGAGCATAATGCTTGTCTGAATACAAAATGAACCCACAATTCAAAACTTCCCCTTAGTGTTATACGCAAGCACTTACATCAAATAACTCCTCCCAGTTAACGACGGTTCCCTGTGGAGTCTGAGCCATAACTTCTGGTATGGCCTGAGTACCAAGCGTATCTGGTGTGGAAGAGGAGATCATGGATGTAGAAAAGTTGGAAGCTGTTGACGCCAGAGATGAAGACTTGCGAACCTGAAAGAACATGCCCTAACTGTTATCAACTAAATTATGACAGAATAAGGAATCTGTTCTGGATGTTACTGGCTTGCTCATAAATAAACCACTTGTATTTGTATCAAAATAACTAAGGGAACATAACTCTTGCAAAATATATAATGACTGCTTTTATGACAAAACATGCTAGCTGTAAGTCCTGCATCTATTACACTTACTAATTGTAAGTTCAGCATTTGCACATTTACCAGCTGTTAAGTCCTGCATCTATTACACTTACTAGCTGTAAGTCCTGCATCTGATACACTTACTAGCTGTAAGTCCAGCATTTGCACACTAACTAGCTGTAAGTCCAGCATTTGCACATTTATCACCTGCAAGTCTTGCATTTGCACATTTACCAGCTGTAAGCCCAGCATCTGATACACTTACTAGCTGTAAGTCCTGCATCTATTACACTTACTAGCTGTAAGTCCAGCATTTGCACACTAACTAGCTGTAAGTCCAGCATTTGCACATTTACCAGCTGTAAGTCCTGCATCTGATACACTTACTAGCTGTATTACAGTCCAGAATCTGCCACACTTACAAGCTGTAACTGAAACACTTACTAGCTGTATTACAGTCCAGCATCTGCCACACTTACAAGCTGTAACTGAAACACTTACTAGCTGTATTACAGTCCAGCATCTGCCACACTAACAAGCTGTAAGTCCTGCATTTGCACTCTTACTTGATACAAGTCCTGCATTTGCTATACTTACTGAAACAATTTTCCATGTTATGGTTCTTGTGACCTTGACCTTTGATTGAATGACCCCAAAATCCATAGGGGTCATCTAATCTGCATGTCCATTCACCCTATGAAGTTTCAACATTCTGGGTCAAGTATTTCTCTAGTTATTGATCAGAAAATTGTTTCCCATGTTCAGGCCTTTGTGACCTTGACTTTTATTGGAGTAACCCAAAAATCAATAGGGGTCATCTGCTCTGCATGTCCAATCATCCTATTAAGTTTCAACATTCTGGATCCAGTGGTTCTCAAGTTATTTTCAGAAACAGTTTTCCATGTTCAGGGCCTAGTCACCTTGACCTTTGATGGAATGACCCCATAAAATAAGGGTTATCTACTCTGCATGTCCAATCATCCTTTGAAGTTTCTACATTCTGGGTCAAGTCCTACCTTTGCTGCTATGACATACCTAGGTCCTTTCTTTACTGCTGTAACAAACTAAGTCCTACCTTTGCTGCTATGACAAACATAATGTCCCATCTTTACTGCTGTAACAAACTAAGTCCTACCTTTGCTGCTATGACAAACATAATGTCCCATCTTTGCTGCTATAACAAACTAAGTCCTACCTTTGCTGCTATGACAAACATAATGTCCCATCTTTGCTGCTATAACAAACTAAGTCCTACCTTTGCTGCTATGACTATGTACAAGTTTGAGATTCCACATTGTCCATGCTCTTGATAGAAATCTATCAAACTTCTGCTGATCATCAACATAATGTCCCATCTTTGCTGCTATAACAAACTAAGTCCTACCTTTGCTGCTATGACAAACATAATGTCCCATCTTTGCTGCTATAACAAACTAAGTCCTACCTTTGCTGCTATGACAAACATAATGTCCCATCTTTGCTGCTATAACAAACTAAATCCTACCTTTGCTGCTATGACAAACATAATGTCCCATCTTTGCTGCTATAACAAACTAAGTCCTACCTTTGCTGCTATGACAAACATAATGTCCCATCTTTGCTGCTATAACAAACTAAGTCCTACCTTTGCTGCTATGACTAGTTGTACAAGTTTTGGAGCATTTCGCAGCATGTCCACTGCTTCTTGATGAGATAATCCTATCAAACTTCTGCCATTGATCATCAACAGCTCATCCCCTCTCTTTAATCTACCATCCCTATCAAAACAAAACAAATAATTGTGCACAAGAAGAATCAGATTATATAATAAAATTTTGTGATCTATCTCCTATTACATAATCTCTCTTCTCTAGGTAAACCCTGTACATAGGTGTCATACAAGAAAAACATAAGTTAAAAGAAGACGCAGTTAAAAGCAGTGTCATAAAATATGTCAAAAAGCTTAGAACACTAGGCTTTCTAGAGAATTTTCTGGATGTTTGTGAGAACATTTCAGAGGAGCCAGCTTACTGAAGCCTGACAGTTACTGATTGGTTACCCGACTGAAGCCATTAAACTGTTCAAAGCTTCCTGTCTGTGACTGAATAGCTTCAATATCTAAGATACAACTTCAAGTTACAAAAAAAGGGAAAAAGTTCTGTTTCTTCTTCTTCTTCTTCTTCCATATCAGGACAGGAATCTAATAAAGGAATGTATCATTAGACACAACAGTTAATAAATCATTAACAAGTCTTTCTTTAGCATGATAGTATAAAAGTGTTTTTTTTTTAAATTGATTTCTTTAAAAGTGATTTTCCCTGCAGATACGAAAATCAAAAACCTATCAGTATTACTAAATTTGACATTTGAGCCGCACCATGAGAAAACCAACATAGTGGCTTTGCGGCCAGCATGGATCCAGACCAGCCTGCGCATTTGCGCAGTCTGGTCAGGATCCATGCTGTTTGCTAACCCTTTCTCTAATTGCAATAGACTTTGAAAGCGAACAGCATGGATCCTGACCAGACTGCGTGGATGCGCAGGCTGGTCTGTATCCATGCTGGTCACAAATACACTATGTTGGTTTTCTCATGGTGCGGCTCATTTATTAAAGACAAGAAAGGTCATGTATTGTTCATAGCCAGTTAATCACCTTGTATCATGGAACATGTGTTTAATATTAGAAACAAAAAATCCATGAAAAACATGCTTTTTTCCAAGCTTTTTTATTTTTAGCAACAATTATCTTGACAAGTGTAAATGATCAGATGTCAATGTTTCAAACAAATCTGTTACTTGACTAAATCCTAATTAACCATATGGCAAAAGGTGTTCTTTAACCTTTAGCCTGCACATCCAATCATGGTCTGCACTGTTTCCTATTCAGTCAGTAAATTTTCATTGAACATCCCTTTAAATCATAAGTGGTAGTGCCCAAACTGTATGACAGACCAGTCCATTTCAGAAATTTAACAGGGTAAAGGTTAATATGATTACCCTATACAGATTATTATGAACAATCAACTTTTGCAAAGAAAATTGTCATGCATTTGGACTGTGTAAACCTGATTTCCAGGGATTTATCTATGTTTTCAAACTGGATCACAGCTGTTGCATAAATGATTCATACAAAGTTTGATCAATATTTCATTACTAATTGTATCTTAACACCTGTACAATAAGATACCAACACTGTTCAGATTTCATAAGCTTCAACCTAAAATGTCTCTGTTGAGTTTCTTCATCTATTCATTGTATGAAAAGAAACCATTCATTGTGAATTGAAATTAATGACTGTCCTATCTGTATGTTTGTAGCATTTTGTGATGGTCAGTATATAAATTATATACCATACTTTTGTATACTTAAAAGTTCCATTAGGCTTTAAATTTAATGTTTAAAACAGATGAAACAACTGTCTAAAAGATGTTATGTATATTTTCATGATTAGAAAAATGCTACTTTTAATACTGCACATGAACTTATACAGTTAGAGCCATAAAGGGATGGAATAAAAAAAAACAATAGATTCAATTAAACTTTCTACTATGTTCATCAATATTCAAACTTTTGACAAATATCAGAGGAAACAACTATTGGAAATTGGATTTTAAAAAAAACTGATGTATTTTATGTTCATAATAATTTTTAAGCAAAGGCATTTTATGAGACTTTAAACTTGTGTAATATTCATCAACCATTCTGAAAGGTGAAAAAAAATCGAACATACGGTATCAAAATTAGATCAGATGTTATACTGCTGATGAATATTAGACATGTCAAAATAAATTTACTACACATTTTCTTTCTGTAAATTAGTCCAAAACTGGACAATTTAAACATGGTCAGCCAAATCATCAGTGTTCCAGAATTTCTTTCCAAATAACATTTTCCCTCACTTGAACACCAGATTTGCATTACCCTAGGATCAAACTTACCATGACTTCCAGATACTTGAACAAACACCATAATCTTACCTATAAGCTGGACCATTTTCTGAAATTCCTGCCACAAAAATTCCGATATCTCCCCGCTTAGAGCCCTTCCCACCAGCAATATGGAGTCCAAGACTGTTGTGTTCCTTCAGCAAGTGCAGTTTTGTAATCATTCGTTTCTGAAAGATACAAAATACAAATTTTTGATGATCCTACAGCAATAAGTGAAATGATATACAATGAAAATGTAACAATTGACGTTCTGCAGTCCAGTTTCTTCACCCTATGATCAATTCATCATTTTGTGATTACATCCTTTAATATTTTGCAAATCTCTTCTTCACTTCATTTTCTGACCTAGAACTTAACATTTGTTTTGGGTTTAACGTCGTTTTTCAACAGTATTTCAGTCATGTAACGGCGGGCAGTTAACCTAACCAGTGTTCCTGGATTCTGTACCAGTACAAACCTGTTCTCCGCAAGTAACTGCCAACTTCCCCACATGAATTATCAGAGGTGGAGGACTAATGATTTCAAACACAATGTCGTTTATCAAATAGTCATGGAGAACATATGCCCCACCCGAGGATCGAACTCGCAACCCCGCGGTCCGTAAACCAACGCTCTTACCTACTGAGCTAAGCGGGCAGGCGAGAACTTAACATGCTATGTACTAACTTTGGATACTGGAGAACAATCATCTAAGAAACAAAAATATGCAATAAAGTCATAGGTCACTGGTATTGAAAAAGAGTTATCTGCCCTTGAAAACAGCATTTCATATACAGGAATAATCTAGCATATGCCTTTAAGTATCTAAATAAACTTCAAAGACATAAATCATAAACTGGATACTGCAATTTTGTAATTTCCTCTAGAATTTATACTAATGTAAAACAATGAGGAAAATGTTGCAGAAAAAATGCAAAAACCCAAAAATCATGGTTTTCAAATTACGAACTGCAGGAATTCTCCTTAACTTTCAAAGGCGGAAACATAAAGAAATATTGTGGAAATCCGACAGGGTTTTGCAATTAACGTTATTTCTGGAAGTGCCTTAATTTACTCTTTTGAAGTTTTATTGATATTCTTAATTAAAAGATAAACTAATAATTATTTTATATAAATAATATGAATATCTTCTTTAATGCTTCTGTGAAAGTAAGGATATGTGGGTTTTTTTTAGATCTCTTTTTCTAAATTTTATTAACTTATCAAATCAAATTCTGTTTGATAACTGAACTAAACCTAGAAATCCTAAAAACAGAACAGGTGGCAAATGTTTCTTAACATGACGAGAAGATTTCCGGCCTTGAACTGTTTATTTTTACAGAGATCATGGGAGAATAGAACCTGACAGAACATAATATTTACATTTTGGTATTTTTTTCATCCACTTTTCCCACGTTTTTCATAATGTTTTTTTTTTTCTGTTTCTGATTTTCTAAATTTTGGACAGCTCTGATAAATATAAATATTTTGCTAGGAACTTCATGACTGGGAAAAACCACAATAAAGTTTGACCTTAAATAGTTTGCCTACACTTAATAGTGTCAAATATAGACAAAATATAGTTAAAGATAGTTAAAATTCATTTGTCAATATTTACATTAGCCTTATTCTTTTCCATTGAAAATGATGACGTTCATTTTGTATAAACAGCAAAAGGAAAGGCATCAAAGTTACGACAACACTGTTTAGTGATAACGGACCGCTGTTTTGACGACGTCCGCTTATAGTCAGGGAAAACGTTCCCTAGATGACGTCGCAGTTGTTCCATCTGACGGGAGGCTGATTTTAATGTTAAATTCAAAAAAATATATGCAATTTAAAATATAACCTTATTTACAGATGGAAAGGAAATATATTGTTAATATAAGAAATGAATTAATTTTTTTTTGGTGTTCATACCAAATGAACGACATAATAGGATCAGCAAATTATACATGGATTTGCCGATCCTATTCTGTCGTTCGTTTCGCATGAACACCGAAAAAAAAAAAAAAAACCTGTAAAAGTAGCTGAAAAAAACTATTTTTTCATCACACATGCTTTCAACATTTCTAAATAAAATACCAATGAATAATTCATTAAAAATAAATGCATTTTTTACAGAAAAAACTAATAAATAGTTCAGGCTTCAATTTGTATGCTATGAAACTGTCAACTTAAAGCTACCATTTTTTTCATAAAAAACTCTTTTATCTAAAGTTACTATTTGATTGATTCTACAGGTGCATCAAATTTAAACTACCAGACTAAGGGGTATCTTTACATCTACTGTACAACCAAAGACCTATAATTACTGAAAATCTGGTATTCATCAAAGAAAATACTGGAAAATTTCAACCCTTCCCAAATAAATTAGATCTTCTTGTTACTTGCAATTTATAGCCTGTTTTACATTAAAACATACATTAAAGTTTAAAAACAAAACTTTTGTAATTCAATTTATTTCTGTATCTTTTAAGCTCAAGCAGTTTTCAGTCTGAAGGTCACACTGTGACCTTGACCTTTCATTTTCTGACCCCTGAACTGAACACATCCTAAGATAGATCAAAAGTCTTCCAGGTAAATCTGAAACTATTTCCATTTCTCAGGGAATCATTCTATGATTTTTTGACTGTCCCTTGACCTTAGAAAACTCCAGAAACTATTTTCAGTCTGGAGTATGTTGTGACTTTGACTTTTTACAAAACGATTCCAACACCTACAGTACAGTTAACAGTCTACTTATTTTGCAATGAGGCAACCAGTCTCCATTTTTGTTGCCTTCATACTCCTCCATTTTGTTCTATTACCATTTACCCTGATGATGGCTCTGTAAAAGCCAAAACGTTGGTCTAATAATAAAATTGTTTAACTTAACCTGCTTTGATTGTGTGGTTACATTACACTTCGGTGTCTTATTATATTATCATTTTTGTACAGTCATTTGCTATTCTAACAATCTAAAGTTGGCCTCTCACAGGATAAGTTTCACTTTATTTCCAAACTTTTGAATTTAATTTACACCATTCTAGGTGATCATCTTGGATAACTCCCATTATTTTGGCCCTAACTGCTAGCCTTTACCCTGCAGGCTGCAAGTGACAGTGCCTTTGTGACCAGTGCAGACCAAGATCAGTCTGCACATCTCTGCAGGTTCATCTTGGTCTGCCTTGTTCACTATTTCATTGAACACCCCTTTGAATAATAAATGGTACTGCCAAAATTGAATGACAGACCATTTTAGAAATTTAGCAAGCTAAAGGTTAGACTTTTTATGAAAATATTGTCCTTTATTTCCCTTTCCAATAAATCATTGTGTCTGGTCCATCCTGGAGTCAACTAGAAATTCACTTTTTTTTGACAGGTCTCTTTCTCCAGTTTCTCTAGTGTCTAATAACTTCACATGTCTGCAGTATTACTATTGATTCAAAACTCGAGAACTTCATTTCTGTATATTTTTTCCATTTGAGATTCAAGTTACTGATGTTTTAGATGTTATTTGTAGGAATATTAATGGTGATTCTAATGATACTTTAGTTGTACCTTGTGATGCCAGAACGCCACAGTTTTACATCTTGCCCAAAATTCATAAAGATATTAACTCAGAACTACCACTTGGTTACCCGGGACGGCCAATTGTATCTGGGTATAACTCTGTTACTGAAGGCATATCTGAATACATTGATAATATCTTGAAGCCACACATGGAAGCCCTGCCCTCATATGTTAAAGACTCTACTGACTTCATTAAAAAGCTAGGGTCTATGCCTAATATCTCCCCTAATGCATTTTTGGTTACTATGGATGTTTCATCCTTATACACTAATATTCCGCATGATGACGGGATGGAGGCTTGCCGTGAATATTTGGACAAAGCTCATTCATACTTGTCACATCAGTCAGTCAATGATATTTGCCAGCTTATTGAACTAGTCTTGACCAAAAACCATTTTCAGTTCAATAATGAAAATTATGTTCAAATTTTAGGTACTGCTATGGGTACACGTATGGCTCCTACTTATGCTTCACTTTTTATGGGTAAACTGGAAAGCGATTTCCTAGCTAATACTACTGTTAAGCCATCGCTTTGGTTACGTTTCCTCGATGACATTTTTTTTATATGGGAACATAGCGAAGCAGACCTACTTAAATTTATTGACAGTTTAAACAATGTCCATCCCAATATAAAATTCATCCACAGTTATTCAAGAGATACAGCTACATTTCTTGATGTTAATATTGGTAGAACAGGAGATGGTAATTTTGATTTTTCTGTTCATGAAAAAGCAACCAATACACATCAATACATTGAATTTTCATCCTGTCACCCTCTTTCATGCAAGAAAGGGATCCCGTATAGCCAAGCTAAGCGATACAGGCGTCTCACTTCTAATGATGATTTGTTCACAAATGAATTGGAGAAATTGCGAACGTATTTCCAAAATTGTAATTATCCAAGTCATATCCTTGATGATGCTTTAGCTAAAGCATCAGCATTGTCAACCGAAGAAGCCATGACCAATCACAGGCAGAACACAGATGATATTATCCCCTTTGTTTGCGTATACAACCCATCCCTACCAAACATTGGTCAGATCCTTAATAAATATTGGGGGCTTTTTGAACTATCTGAGAAAAGCAGTGTACGCAACCTGGTTAAATGCAAACCAATTATTGTTTACAAGCGACCTACAAATCTTAGTGATATCTTGGTTCACAGTAGCCTGATGTCTTCGGATGTAAATGGTGGTGTTCTTAAATGTAATAGAACACGGTGTTCTCATTGCGCTAATATCACTGAATCTGTACAGTTTACAAGCTCTCAAACTTTAAAAACTTACGATGTTAAACAAAATCTTAACTGCATGTCTGAAAATGTTATCTATTTAATCACATGCAAAAAGTGTAAGTTACCGGTACAATATGTGGGACAAACACATCAGAAATGTTCTCAAAGAATGAACAGCCATAAATTTGATATCAGACATTTTCCTGATACTCCTACAAATGTATCTGAACATTTCAATTCTGAAAATCACTCTGTTAGTGATTTTTCTTTCATGCCAATCGACTTGGTAAAAAATGACTGGTTTAGGCTCTTGAAAGAGACTCGTTGGATTCATACATTGAATACAGCCTGGCCTCATGGCATGAATGCTAAAATATTATTTTAGTCTTTCATTTTTTCACACAGATTCTTCCTAATGTATTTTTGCATATAAGTTAGTTTTCCTTGCCTGTATTAATATTATTTTTGCTTTGCAATTTTTGCAGGGAATAAGTATCTATTTTTGATCCTATACTATATGTGAATATTACGCCAAAATGGGTAACGTCTTTTGACGTCGTACTTTCCTGTGACGTCATACTATTTTGTTATTACACTCTGATGAAGTCCAATGGACGAAACATGTTAGTTTTGAAGTAAAAAGTATATTTCTGGAGTTAGTTCTTCGCTTTATCTATTTCTAGATTCAAGTTAAGTAATTCTTGATTCCATGCTGTTCTGCTTTGTTTCAATGCCATCTTAAAATTTCAAACAACTCAATATTTTTACCTACACTGTATCAGTTCTGACATTCACTACTTCAGTAGATATTATATATCTGATCATTTCTGTTCAGAGGCAATCATCCTATTTAGTCCCACCACTGCAGGCCCGAAGCCTTCTCTACTGATTAACTGTAAACCAGTCTACCGACCAAAAGACCAACTTACCGACAAACATGAGCAAACAATATACCCCTCTAGCTTCCACCAGGGGTAACATGTAACATAACAAGAGCTGTTCATAAGACAGCACACTCGACTTTTCTCAGTGCTTGTCTCTGAATAAGAGCTTTGCCAAGGGGCTTAACTCAATCAAATATATAATCAGAGTTCTGGGGATTGTTTTAACTGTTTTAAGTTTCAAGTAAAAAGCTTTGATAGTAACAGAGATGACTTTATAAAAAACTGTTACCAAAAAATTCTAAGTTAAAAGGGGCATAACCCTATCAAAATTCAAATCAGAGTTCTGGGGGATTGTTTCTCCTGGTGTAGACTTTGATAGTAATATTTTTAAGTTTCAAGTCAATAGCTCTGATAGTAACAGAGATATAAGACTTTATCAAATACTTAAACCAAAGGCGATGCCGACACCAGGGCAAGTGCAATAACTCTACTTTTTCTTCGAAAAGTCGAGCTAAAAATGATGTTCAGCACCAATGACTCTATACACCTATTAAGAAAATTATTTATATTTGTATTATTTGAGTTATCTTAAAAGTCTTGGTCCTTATAGATCGAAACCAAATTTACTATGTGACAAATTTAAATTGATGGAAATTGAAAGCATACTTCAAAGAGATGCTGGAGCTGTTTCAGTTAGTTAGTGAGATTTTGATCTCAAAAGGTTTAATGAATAAGTACCAAGAACAGTTCTATTACCTTGCCAATGCCTGGAGATGGTTCACAGCCATAGTCAAATTCTGACCCGTCACAACTCCACAAACTTGTTGGTGTCGCATTGTTAGCTTGCCGAAACAATTCAGAGTTCTTTGATGCCTTACGTTGACGATAAATACGTTCACACATCTGCACCTCTGTATCAGACTGATACTGACTTAGTTCAGCCTCGGAACTATCTGTGTATACGCTTGAAGGGGGTACACCATAGTTACACTGTTTCGCTAATTCTACTGTATTTACATAATCTAATCCAGATTTATTCGGCTGTTGCCGACTGAAATCCTCAACTGCTGATGCACTTTTAGTTCGATGTTTTTCCGCCACATATACTCCTAATGCATTCTGGTCTTGTAATACTCTTTTCCTACCATAAGGCGACTGTTCACGTTTATGATGTCCATTTAAATGGCTGCCATATTTTGGATAATAATTTGAACACTCAGAGGTGGAATCTGTGAACACATCGTCATTAGAAACTGTTAAACTATTTTCGGAATTATTTAAAGAATTCAACGTCAATGAATTACCATAACTATTGCAATAATCCGATTCTAAACAAGATGCTGATTTTGTAAATGGAGTCTGTCTTGATAAAACTTGGCCATTTGATAAAATGTCTTTTTCTACTAAGTTTGAGCTAGAGGTGGATGAATACTGCGTATGTAAATTGTTTGAAGCAGGAGGGGTTGGCGCATGACGTTTTCTTTTTCTACGAACTTTGATGGAAACATGACCAGACCTTACAGCCTCCTCTAGCAGATGTCTGAAATAGAAATAGTAATTTTTATGTAATAGCAGATGTCTGAAATAGAAATAGTAATTTTTATGTAATTACATGAACAGTATCATGTTGCGATAGGTTCTGCCATCTTATGGCATCATGTTGTTACAGATTGGAACCAATACATGGTGGATCTGCCTAAAATTATTGGCTTGGGATTTTCTTTCTTAACGTAAGTAATTTCTTACCAGTTAGCCACACATTTTAAACACCAAATCATAGAAAGAAAGGGTTGATTCAGATGAAAATTGAACAGCATATAAAACATATACATTACTCTACAAAATTTAATTTACTGATATATACTGTAACATTGAATTCCGGAAAAGGACTACTTATAGGGGACACAGTTTTGGACAGTTCAACGCCTTTAAAAACTCACCACTTTCGAAGAACTGATACATATCTTCGTTTGATGCATTTGCAAAAATGTTCCAGTGCTGAAGTTTCACATAACTAGATAGAACATAGTTTTCAGCAATGGTTTATTTTCATATCTTTACAAATGGCATTCATTTTTAAAGGGGGACAACTTTTTGAGAATATTTTCTGTATCCAGTCGTATGAGACAGTATGGCAGAACATGTAATGGACACGTAGATTTGTTGTTTATCAAATATTTCTGTGTTTTGATGATATATCCTAAATCTTATTTAAAATAAAGAAACAGAAAACATGAAAATTACTCTGCCATGAATACAGTAACTTCATCATAACCTGAATTTTTATCCGAAGCATGATACAGTTGAAGCACAGCATCTAGTGGTACCTACAGTTCAGTGTATATGTGAAAGAAATTTTACCTTTGAAACATTCAACTATAAAATTTCTGAAAAATATTCAGACAGGCTATAAAGCTGTTTAACTCAAGTTAAGATGTGTAGTTAAAACTGCCAATAAAACTGAGATATTTCATTGCAATAACTGAGCTGCACCAGGAGAAAACCAAATCATAGTGCGTTTGCGATCAGCATGGATCCAGACCAGCCTGCGCATCCGCGCAGTCTGGACAGGATCCATGCTGTTTGCTTTCAAAGCCTATTGCAGTTAGAGAAACTGTCAGCGAACAGCATGGATCCTGACCATGCAGGCACAGGCTGGTCTGGATCCATGCTGGTCGCAAATGCACTATGTTGGTTTTCTCATGGTGCAGCTCAATTTTTAATCCTCTTTAATTTAAATACAAACTGAAAGCAAACTGCAATGAAATTAAACTTTAAATATAACACAAGTGTCAAATTATTTTTAGCACATTATATCGAAGACTCCAGGAACCAGACAGTTACTTAACTGGCACTAAAACCATTATTTTTGTATCATAAAACAGCATGAACCTAGTTATTATTCATAAACCTTGAGACTTGCAGTTCCACATTCAGCTGAATCCAAATGTGCATTATTTTCTGTGGTATACGTGCAGAGGAGAAGTATAAAATTCTAACCTCTGTCATTACCTCTGCGAAATGAAACATTACTGTTCAAGAACAGTTCATGAACAGTGCATGAATAGTTCATGAATGGAGTTCATGAACACGTCATGAATTGTTTGTGAAGATAAAATGGCACAAATTCTTGAAACATTCTTAAATAACCTGTTCATGAACAGTGCATGAAAAGTGAAAGATGACTTAAAAAACTAATGTACATGAATAGTTCATGAACTATTCACTTCATGAATAGCTCTTGATATTTTGTTGAACATGAATAGTTCATGAACTTCTTGCTATGTGTTTTTATTGTGCCATTTTATCTTCACGATCTAGCAGTGAACCATTCATGAACATGATTCTTCATTAGTTCATGAACTACCTGTCATGAGTAGTGCATGAAAGATTCAAGAAAATAACATCATGATTGTTCCTTTAACGTTTTATCATGGACAATTCAAGAACTCTGTGTGATTCTTTAGTAGTATATGAACTGTTCATGAACACTTTTGAAGGACAGTTCATGTCCAAAAATTTATGAACACAAATCAAGAACTGTTGAAGGTTAGCTCATGAACAGTTCTCTAGTGGTTTGAAGTGTTCATGATTTCAAGAACTGCATTTCGCAGGGGTAGACACAAAAAATGACCCTTAAATCTTAAAAGATTTCTCTCAAAGGAGTTATGAGTGTTGAATGTCTGTATTTGCAGTGCCCATGTTTTAACTGGCACCATTTTGTGTGCATGGTTTTCACAGAACTTTGCAAGAATGACATTTACTAAGTGTCTATATTACTAATTCAAGCGTAAAATTTGACATCTGAACAGAATTATAGGGTATTGGTGTAAGCAAGTATACTATACCCACACTCCCACCACCCCATTTTCAAGCAGATTTTTTTTTACCAAGAGAGGAAGGGGCCCAGGCCAGTGATTTGGGGAAAAAATAGCTCGGTATTTGGGCAAAGGGGAATAAAAAACCTGAGGTAAAGTCAATATTTGGGGAAAACTGCATGATTTAAAAGGAATTTTCTGAGGGGAAGGGGCCTATTAACGGCCCATATTAAAGAAGGGGAAAAAAACCCTGTTAAGTTTGAAATTACAAATGTTCTCATATATCTATCAAACCAACACAAAACCACCTTAGATAATCATCATGAAATACCTGGGCTGGCCTGGGATTTGAACCCATGACCTTGTCTTCTACTTGACCACCCAGAGTAAACTGGGTGTGCTTACAGGCAATTTCTCAATAAAAAAAAGAACAAAAAAATAAAAACCTGGACTTGAAACATATAAGTTACATTTCCCTAGCCTAATCCAGCTGGCAGTAGTAACAAATTACCTGCTATGACCACCAGCCATGATTCTAATTATCATTAATATTTCCCCCAAGACTTCCTTCTTATCCATATGCCAATCATTATAATACCTTCTATCTTCCCTTTCATCTTTCCAATTTGGCATGACCTCAACACCTTTTCTTTCCTGCAAAATTTAACCTTAACTTTGTTTTCTCCTACAACATTAGCCTGTTATTTTAGTTCCAATTTAAACAATCTAATGCCAGTAATGGTGTACTGATTGCTTCGTGAATCTGTAATATTATTCAAAGAAAAACACTTGGAGTAGACAATCAAGATGGTCCCCCTCCCCTTCAGAATCCATAATCTCTGCAAGTGGATAAAAATATAATTTAAGATTCAACCTTCCTCAATCAAAATGTCAACATGAAACTAGATATTAAACAAGAGCTCAGTCAGAGCTGTTTGTAAAACATATATGCTCACCCCATGATGGCCTTAGGAAGTAACCAAGTGTGTGATTATCAGTTTCAAATATGCTATAATGACTTCATCTTTGACCTTATAACAACCTTCATCTTTGACCTTATAACAATGAGGATCAGAAGGTAAATCTGCCCTTGACCTCTGACTTCCTGATTCATAAACCAAAAATTAAGGTTATCTACCAAACAAAACAATAATCCTATCAAGTTTGACTGCTGTAAGTCAATGCATGTCTCCAGTTATTGTTTGGAAACCAAGTGCCAAGCAAGGGTGGCATAACTTTAAGATTGCTTTTGAAGAAGCTGTCTACCCCCAAAATATGAGTAAACTGATACATAATATCTGGCCATAGTGCAAAGTGAAGTGTTGGAAGATAGGCAAATTAAAATTTCACTGGGTAAATGATATAGAGCAGACCCTTAATAATCCCTCCTTGACTGTTGTCTTCACCATGTTACCTTAACCAACAAGCCAAAAGCTGAATTCTACACATAATTGACCTTACGCCAGTGTTGATTGACAGGTTCCAACTGACCAATCAGATAACAGAACTGATACGCCTTGTTGTTAGCCGCCATTTTGTCCGTCAAACTTAGTGCCGGACTCGCCAGTCAAAGAATATAAATACCACCGAAAAATCGTCCAAAATGGTAAAAAGGTGACGTTACGACACCTTTACATCAGACACGGGGAAGAGAGTGTAATACTAGAGCGCTTCCCTTTTCCAAATCCACTCCCAGACCTCGAATATTGTCAACGATGTATCAGGCTCTGTGGACGTCCTCAAGAATAGTTGATCTTAAAAATCTTATAAGAGTGTTTAAAAGCAAAGCAATTCGACTTAGCACTCATTGTGTTATAACGTTTTAATTATTTCATTTAAATCAGTGTAAAATTTTATGAACATTAACTTTCTTATTTAACAAAAGTGCCTAGTATTCTTTATTCAATAGTAAAAATATTCCATCAGTTACCAGAGTAACTGGTATGTACTGATAAGACACAAGTATTTGATGTTCTATATTATTTGAATGGTAACGTGTAAATATTATGCCTTAATGTACCGGAAACATGATTTATGCATTTTTTAAGGTTTACATCAATCTCCCACTGGTGTATGTTAAGTCATACCTGGGTGATAATACAACAAATAATAAACATGATAAAAAACTATGATTAATATAAGATTATTTTTAATGAGTCTAATCAACAATTTTCCAGGCGCTCAATGTTTTGACTTAGCACTCGGTGTGTGCTTTCGTTCTAAATTTCATTTTAATAGACAGCGTAAACTTCGTCTAAAATTCCAGAAAAAAATAGCATATTTCGTATAAAGAAGATATGTTCTTAAACAAAAAATTATACATTCATTCTGTATACTTTTTAAAGAAATTTAGTAGGCTCAAACATTGTTTTAAGCTGCGATGCGCCGGTATATGTCTTGAAATATGAGTATGGACTATATCATCGCCTTGGTCTATATCTTATTTATTTATCATTTACACGTTTTAATTCTAATAAGAGAACTTTCTTTACTTGTACTTAAAACACATCATGTCTAAGTATTAGGCATTAAATGCTATGTATCTGAATAATGTTGAACAATGATATGAGCATCTTAAATGAGTTCCGGTATTTCGAAATCCGACGTTTCTTAAATGACACAAGTGACAATTTTTACATGTAAATTACCTTATTTAATTGATCTAATTATTTTGAAATAGGATTCAGAATCCACAGTCTGATTTCAACCTTAATTAATAAAAATCAATGTTCTAGTCTGCTTAATATAGTCATACCCTACATGATTTCCGGGAGATCGAAATTTGACGTTTCTATAATGAAAAAGAAACGGACAATTAAAAAAAACCCCACAAAATCAGCTATAATGGTTTCAGAGATTTCCGTCCTTTTTACGTGTTTTCTGCTCGGCCCCCTGCCTTGTTTAGTTTTCCTCATACTCGGGTGCAGTTCCCGGCTTTTAACAACAACGTATCGTTGTTTTTTGTAGAATTTATGTTTCGCTACAGAACATCCACTTATTAACGTGTTTTGTGTTTTGTCTTTTCACTTAAGAAATACGTGTGAATTGAGGTAGCGTACGCCGAAATCAACTAGAATGTCCGGCAAAATATTTCTGCCGTCACCATTTGATTCCTTTGTTTGTCGGGCCTAGCATGAATTGTTCCCCCTGATAACTGGTAGGCGTGGCTACAGGCTATCTGGCGTAAGGTCAATTCCATTATTGTTAACACCTGTGGTAAACAAGAGGGCCAAAGTGGCCATATATCGCTCACCTGTTACCATTACACTTAAGGACAAGAAGATCAAAGAATCATAATCCAGATCAATCAAAAGAATAGACCATTTCACGGCAAGCGTCTAAGCATTGGAAAAGTCATTATCGGTAGACGCATTCTAAGCGAGAATTCTCGAGACGCAACGAGATTTGAAAAACTGGGGGCTCTTCAGTTATTTACCGATTTTTGCAACAAAGTTTTCTGATGCATAAATCGGTGAAAAAGGGTTTTCACTTCACAAAAAAAACCCAATTGGGTCAGGCTACAAGTTATTTCAAATGATCGGTATTTAAGTCCTTCCCACAATATTTAACATTCATCTTTTTAAATGAACATTTTAAACCATTGTTAACAAATACGTGCAATTCAGATTTTAAAATAATTCCAGTTTTGAAACTTCAAATACAAATGACTTTTAAAAACAGTCTTTGTCTCATTCATCCAGTCAAAAATTACCCCCGCCCGGAATGAATAACACACTGGTTGGATCGTTCGCCCGTCAGTCGAGCGATCACATGTTTGGTGTCTGGTACGGCCATTCTATCCGTAAGTATTATTTATCAATGGGACAAGTTTAAGTTACTGTGGAAATAGTTTAGTGCTTGCAAAAAAAAATAAAAAAAATAAATAACATGTTGAAGAAAACGGGTGTATAACCCTAAACAAACAATAATTATTCCCTTATAAGTTGGTCGAAATATGCACAATCAAAACGACAAGAAGTTAATGTCAGACGTAAAAATTTGCGGACATGAAATAAATAGATTATTGTACTTATCCATTTGATGTCCATTATTTGTGTTGGGTTTACGCCGTTTCTCAACAACCTTGTCACGGCGGTTTGCTTACACAACTACTCTCCGTAAGAATTTACATCTTTCCCACTTCATGCAGTGCTGTAGGAAGTCGGCTCCGAACTAACATCTCCAGATTCCGGAGAAAACTGCATTTAGTTATTTATGAAACAGCTGAAATGGGCTTAAACTTAATACGAAAAAATAAAAACAACAAAAAAAAACACTATCTAATAACGCTACAAGCCGTAATATAAAGGCTGCAAATAAATTAATAAATTCCACAAACAGACAATATGAACTTGGTTGGAAAATGCGGGAAAAAGACATGTTTAATGTTCCTTTAACTTCCTAATTTTCTTAGCACTGTAGCGTGAAAATGAACCTGGTAGTCAAGGAGTTTTGTTATCTTATTCTATTCAAAAACATCTCGGGGATCTTTTTCAGAAAATTTATAAAAATCTATGGAGGAGAGAACGAGCAGTAAAATGTTTAATAAAAAGTATCATTTTTTCATTACGCTTTTTTGGTGTGTGTAACATGCATTCAGGCATACAAGTGTGACAATAAAAATCGGAAAGAAATCGGAGAATTGCTAACAAAATTGAAGTACGCTTAAAATGAAATTTTTGTTGTTGTTTGTATTTTTCCCTAAATCTCGCGTAAAAAGGATGGTAGGGGAAAATTGAAGACAATACAGCGAAAACAAAGTCGGAGAACCCGCATTTTATCTCTCATTTTTCAGGAAAATAAATTTGTATGAGTTTAGTTTTTTTTCTTTTTTTAATTCTATGGAATGGTTTTTACACATTACTTAGTCATTCCGTTCAAAAATAATAATTTCGTAGAAAGATTTTGGCATGGTCTTTGCATGAAGTAAGAATTCCTTCGGCGAATAGTCGGAGTACATATTTGAAACTTACATTACCGTATAGGTTTCAACGGTCCTGTTATAATAAATGAAATATATTTCTTTTTGATTGAAATGGGCGCCCGAAACTAAATTAATCGCTGTAAAAACAGCAACGTCAAAACTATTTAGGCTAAAACGTGATTTTTTTTCGACGCCATTTGCGTAAAAAGTGTGCATTTGACCTTTTCAATAATTGTACATCGGGTGAAGATCAGCTTTTGCTATTAATTAAACAAGTTATTAAGGACGCAACTTTTGTTTGGAATTCCCGCTCATTACACCTGTCAATAATTTACAGACGCAGCGGTTGGTCAGCTATCGTCAGACATTTAAGTAAAGCGTTCAGCTATACAGACTATTTGGTTGTTTATAGTCTCAACGTAGTTCGATCCAAAAATGAAGAAAACTGTCTCAAACTTAACACGCTGTACATAACCTATCTATCTATCTCTTAGCCCCCAGTTTTTGTCTTATCGTTTAATCACGTTAATTCACGGATTACAACGGTAATCAGTTTGCGCATGCGCATATACTGCGTGAAATGGTCTATTATGAGAAAATATAGTTAAAATTTTCTTAAAGTTACTTCAAATAAAATTATTTTCAAATCAGGCCAGTAGTTTTATGCCCAAAGGATTACATCGAGCAAAATTTTGGCTGATGAAGCCCAAAGGACAGGAACAACAAAGCTGCTATTAAGCCGAAAAGGTCAAAATAGCTAATTTTGGCCCTTTCAGGGGCCGTAACTCTGGAACCCATTAGGGGATCTGGCCGATTCAAGAAAGGAACCAAGACCTTATGATGACACAAGTTCTGTACAAGTTTGATTAAATTCAAATCAAAAATGAAGCTGCTATTGTGCAGACAAGGTCAAAATAGCTTATTCTGGCCTTATCTGGGGCCATAACTCCGGAACCCATAAAGGAATCTAACCATTTCAAGAAAGGAACCAACATCTTGGTTCGATACAAGTTGTGTGCAAGTTTGGTTAAAATAAAATCATAAACGAAGCTGCTATTGTGCAGACAAGGTCAAAAAAGCTAATTTCAGCCCTTTCAGGGGCCATAACTCTATAACCTGTTGCGGGATCTGGTCAGTTCCAGAAAGGAACCAAGATCTTATGGTGACACAAGTTTTGTGCAAGTTTGATTAAAATCAAATCATAAATGAAGCTGCTATGGTGCAGACAAGGTCAAAAAAGCTAATTCTGGCCCTTTTATAGGCCATAACTCTGGAACACATAATGGGATCTGGTTGATTCAAGAAAGGAACTGAGATCTTATGATGACACAAGTTTTCTGCAAGTTTAATTAAATTGAAATTATAAATGACGCTGCTATTGTGCAGACAAGGTCAAAATAGCTAATTTTGGCCATTTCAGGGGCCATAACTCTGGAACACATTACGGAATCTGGCCAGTTTAAGAAAGGAACCAAGATCTCACGGTGACACAAGTGGTGTGCAAGTTTGGTAAAATCAAATCATAAATGAAGCTGCTATTGTGCAGACAAGGTCAAAATAGCTAATTTTGGCCCTTCAGGGGCCATAACTCTGGAACCCATAATGGGAGCTGGCCTGTTGAAGAAAGGAACCAAGATCTTATGGTGATACAAGTTGTGTGCAAGTTTGGTTAAAATGAAATCATAAATGAAACCACTATCGTGCAGACAAGAAATTGTTGACGCACAAAAATAGCAAATTCTGGCCCTTTAAGGGGCAATAACTCTAGAACCCATGATGGGTTTTGGCCAGTTTTTGAAAGTTTTGTACAAGTTTGATCAAAATTGCTTGCAAAATGTTGTCTCTATCTTGTTCACAAGAAATTGTGGACAGACGACGGACGACGGACAAAGGGCGATCACAAAAGCTCACCCTGTCACTATGTGACAGGTGAGCTAAAAAGAGGTAGAAAAGACAATGCATACAAATCTTTCCTTTGTGACCTAAATCGATCTCACAATTTATTATTATGCATCCTTGACCCTGAATCTGGAACGTGAAGCAAGTTATCTGAAAAGAGGGTAAAGATTCAGAGCAGACATAAAATAATCTGGAATCCAACTGTTATCTTGACCAAACATGACTGAAAATTGCATTCTGCACTTAAGTTTTATTTCGGTCATTTAAGTAAGTAATTTGAAAATCCTTCCAGTGGGTATAAAAAGATGCAGAACTGACATCAAATAATCCCTACTTGACCTTTGATTTTTATATCACTGTGCGACCTTGACCATGAACCAACATGACTCAAAGTTGTGTTCTTCACATAGTCTTATTATGATCATTGTGGCAAGTGACTTGAAAATTCTTCCAGGGGTTTATTAAAAACAGAGCTCCACAAAATAATCCCTATTTGACCTTTGATTTCTCTGTGTGACCTTGACCTTGAACCAACATGACCTAAAATTGCATTCTGCACACTGTCTCTTGTGACAAGTTATTTGGAAATCCTTGAATGAAGTAAAAAAGATGCAGTGTGGACATCATTTTTGTGATGGACAGACAGTTAACTGGACAAAAAACAACACGGTCTTTCCTCAAATTTTAATGAAGAAATGATTTTAACTTAAATTCTAGTGTTATTTACAAAGTATCATGTAAAAGTCATATTGTAACTACCAGCAGAAACAACCAGTACCACCGTCTAATTAAAATACAGTATCCATTATTGGTGTTATTCGGTCAACAACAAATTAAAAGACTGTTAATCATGGGAAATGTTGAATAAACAACAGATCAATATTCAGGGCTTATCCAGTAAGTATGATATATGTGCAACAGCAGTTTCTGATGTATTTTATTTGCTAAATAACATTATATAGGATTCAGTATGCTGAAAGATACAAGATTCAGTATGTTAAACCTTTAGCCTGCTGGCGGCAAGTGATTCTGCCTTTGCGACCAGTGCAGACCAAGATCAGCCTGCACCTCTGTGCAGGCTGATCATGGTCTGCACTGTTCGCTATTCAGTCAGTAAACTTTCAGTGACCTCTCCTTCATATAGTAAATGGTATTGCTCAAATTGAATGATGGAGCAGTTCATTTTAGAAATTTAGCAGGGTACAGGTTAAAGGTATAAGAAATAGACATCTGAGGCCTAAAAAAGAGATTGTTTGTTTCTGGTAACATGCTAAAAGAATTAGGGTAGGTAGGTCTGTAATTATTTTTTTGAATCTTATTTTATTAAGTTAGACTTTTCGTTAATTATTTTTTTGTGTAAAAAAAATGAAAACAAATAAGGGGGTTATGCCTACAGAGCATCAGTAAGTTGATTTCTAACATCACTGACCATGTTTAAAGCAAAACAAGTGCAGTTTTGCAACTTTTTGTTACAAGGCCAAAAATTTAGGAAGGTCGGGATACCAAAAACAAATAATTTTTAGGCCTTAGTTAAAGTTGGTTAATCAAACTTTGGGCAAGTAATGGATTTGTTTTAAAACTTTAACACTTACTAGTGTTTACTGACTGCTTTATAGACTATACTAGTATTTTTAAATTCTTGGTAATTATTTTAAGTATAGGTATAAATTTGATAAACATACTTTGCCCAAGGAATAAAATATACATAAGATCAATTGCATTATATTTGTTAAAGATTTGCATTAAATACTATAATTATACTTTGCTGAAATTTATTATGAATAAAAATTTGAAAAAAAAAATCATTATTACCTCCTCTTTGCCTTATTGTGTTTGCAAAATTTACCTCCTCTTTGCCCTATTGTGGTTGTGAAATCAAGGCAGTTAAATGAATTCAGAAACCTATCAAGGTTATAACCCTTGATAACCTGTAAGAATATCTCAAATAGTGATTTGCTTTTGAATAAAATCATTGTAGTTCAGATGCTACTATTATATCACTCTGCCTCCCTCAGCAGCATCTGAACAATGATTTTATTCAACAAATCACTATTAACCTTTAGCATGCTAGATAAATTGTCGTCTGCTGGAAATGTCGTCTGCTAAAATTGTAAAGTTCATTCAATTTGCTCCAAAATTGGAAGAAATATTGTCAGAGTAGCAAACAGCTTGGAACCTGATCAGACGCCGATTTAATCGGCGTCTGATCTGGTTCCAAGCTGTTTGCAAAGGCTGTTAAATTCGCCTGCAGCAGGCTAAGGGTTAAATGAGATAGATGTATAATTTCATAATTGATACACCCTTCTTTAACAAGAGAAGAAAGATCTTAATCTGAAGTCAGATCTACAACAGGTTGTTTATTTTATATCTATCTCCAGGAGGAGCCACAAAAACAAACCTCTTCTCATTAAGTGCAGAAAAGTGTGAAATAGCTCACATGTTATCTTATAATGCAAAAAACAAACCTATTTCTTATAATAATGGAACCTATCACTTGGGAAATTAAAACTGGAAAATGATCATTTGCCTCAGAATTGATGTGATAGATAATTTCTGAGATAGGTGCATACAGCTACTGTGGCTGATAACAAAGCTGATAAGCAGTTGGCTTTGAAGCCATATTTTTTGGGTCAGAAGTTACAATCTTCATTATCTCCACTGAGACCCTATCACAGCAGGACTCATTCATACAGTGGTTGTTTTCTTATTTCTTCCATTACTTGGCAACCAACCAAAATACAAAAAAAAACACAAACCATTTTGTTACATTTTTGTGAAGTATTTTGAGAGAGGAAAAAATACAGCCTGCCTCTGTTTTGTTTTATGTGAATGAAGTAAAAACCCTGCTCAGTTTCACTTGCTGATTATCACTTAAAAAAAAAAACAGCAAAGATGCTCTTTTCTTGTGGGGGAAGTAAATATATTTAGCAATAAAAACCCTGACTTCAAAGACCTGATAAACAATTTATAAAACATTAGGCTGTCAGGTAAAAAAAGAATAGGGTTTAAAATTGACAATGAAATTGGGTGTTTTTGTTTTATTTCTCTTTTGATGGAAGATCACTAGTGGCAGTTAAATTTCCATTTTATTGGAGGAATATCACTTAACTGCCATTTAATGCCAAAATAGTAAATATTGAACTGATGACTCAAATGTACAGACTGTACATATATATGGCATAAAGTGTTGTAAAAAATTGCAAACTTGCATTAAGAGACCACCTACACAAAGGACAATTTTTTTTAAAAGAACTATAGTCTCCTAATACAACATAATTTTGTTTACTGACAAAACAAAAAAGGAAATGAACTGGAGAAGAAGATCATACAAGTTATCTCTTAATAGCCATGTTGTTTCGAACAAATTTAAATGCATAATACTACCAACAGTTACAAAACAAGAGGACCATGATGGTCCTGAATCGCTCACCTGTCCCCACATGACCCAGTTTTGAACTGAGTATGATGTCGTTTTTTTCTATTATTTGACATAGTGACCTAGTTTTTGAGCTCATGTGACCCGGTTTTGAACTTGACCTAGATATCATCAAGATAAAAATTCAGACCAATTTTCATGATGATCCATTGAAAAATATGGCCTCTTGAGAGGTCACAAGGTTTTTCTATTATTTGACCTAATGACCTAGTTTTTGAAGGCACGTGATGAAGATCTCATGAAAAGTATGGCCTCTAGAGAGGTCACAAGGTTTTTCTATTTTTAGAACTACTGACCTAGTCTTTAATCGCACGTGACCCAGTTTTGAACCTGACCTAGATATCATCAAGATGAACATTCAGACCAACTTTCATACTGATCCCATGAAAAATATGGCCTCTTAGAGAGGTCACAAGGTTTCTCTATTTTTAGACCTACTGACCTAGTTTTTAACCGCATGTGACCCAGTTTCAAACTTGACCTAGATATCATCAAGATGAACATTCAGACCAACTTTCATACTGATCCCATGAAAAATATTGGCCTCTAGAGAGGTCACAAGGTTTCTCTATTTTTAGACCTACTGACCCAGTTTCGAATTTTACCTAGATATCATCAAGATGAACATTCTGACCAATTTTCATGAAGGTCCATTGAAAAATATGGCCTCTAGGGAGGTCACAAGGTTTTTTCTATTTTTAAACCTACCGACCTAGTTTTTGACCGCACATAACCCAGTTTCGTACTTGACCTAGATATCATCAAGATGGAACATTCTGACATATTTTCATGAAGATCTCATGAAAATTATGGCCTGTAAAGAGGTCACAAAGTTTTTCTATTTTTAGACCTACTGACCTAGTTTTTGACCGGACGTTACCCAGTTTCGAACTTGACCTAGATATCATCAAAATGAACATTCTGACCAACTTTCATACAGTCCCATGAAAAATATGGCTTTTAGAGAGGTCACAAGGATTTTCTATTTTTAGACCTACTGACCTAGTTTTTGACCGCATGTGACCCAGTTTTGAACTTTACCTAGATATCATCAAGATGAACATTCTGACCAACTTTCATAAAGATCCCATGAAAAATGTGACCTCTAGAGTGGTCACATGCAAAAGTTTACGAACGCACGGATGGACGTTCCTACATATGGATACTTATGTGGCTACTCTTTTGTTCTCTCTATTGTTCTTTTAGCCAGGTAAGAGAAAAATAGCCACATAAAAGCCTTACGGAATGAATGACATCAAAGGAATAGTACAGTTACCTATTGTTCCTAAAGCCACCTAAGTATGCAAATGTGAGCTCGGACGGACTGACGGACGGACGACGGACGCTGCGCGATCACAAAAGCTCAGCTTGTCACTTTGTGACTGGTGAGCTAAAATGTCTTTGTTATGTTACATTTTGTTTATTAGCAACAACAGTTTTAAATATTTCAAATATCTAACACTTACCTTATTAAAAATAAGGGTGATGTCTACAGCAATTGCTACTTTATTGTTTGTTTTGGGTTTAACGCCGTTTTTCAACAGTATTTCAGTCATGTAACGGCAGGCAGTTAACTTATTAACCAGTGTTCCTGGATTCTGTACCAGTACACACCTTTCCTTCGCAAGTAACTGCCAAGTTCCCCACATATTATCAGAGGTGGAGGACTTTAAGATTACTAAAAAAATATCAAAAATAACAGAAAAGTCACGATCAGACATAATTATCTTCTAATTCCCCAAATGTGTCTTAGACCTCTGAGATCTTGGGTCTCAGAAGCAACACATTATATAAAAATTCAGAGCTTAATTTACAAGACTGTAGCAAACAGGACACGCAAATTTTGCACACATATTTCTACATAATTCAACTGGCATATGATTTTGTGGCTTTGGTCATTCCATCAGAAAATGGACTGATATTGTTAAAAGTAGATAAATGCAACAGCCAAATTCACGAAAATTAGTCACCCACAAATAATAATGACATTCACCCCAAGCAATAAATTATAATAAATTTATGCAATTATATGTGAATGTATGGAATGTTAATATGAAAAATCTAGATCAGTAATATGTGAGTCAAATTAAGTGCAGGGTGTATTACAGCTCATTAATATGTTCCTTTGATCGCTAAATAATAGCTGCAATAAATAATAGCTGCGGAAACAATTCCATGATCTCATTATGATTTTTCATATACTGAGAATAATACCTACCTCAACCACTGATATAAAATTCTGTAAAGCTGTGTGCTCAGAAATACTTTTATCTGAGCTTTGGCTTTCACGAAGTCATTCAGATGTAATTCAGGGATTTTATCATTAATTTTATTATATTTTTTTCTTGGGTTTAATGTCACAACTGCACAATTATATAGGTAACATGGTGACTTTCCAACTTTTCAAGGTGAAGGAAGACCACAGGTGCCCCTCCAAGCATTACTTCAAGCTTCGACAGACACCTCCAAGCATTATTTCAAGCTGCGACAGACACCTCCAAGCATTATTTCAAGCTTCGACAGACACCTCCAAGCATTATTTCAAGCTTCGACAGACACCTCCAAGCATTATTTCAAGCCGCGACTGACACCTTCAAGCTGCGACTGACACCTGCAAGCATTATTTCAAGCTGCGATGGACACCTCCAAGCATTATTTCAAGCCGCGACAAGACACCTCCAAGCATTATTTCAAGCCTTGACAGACACCTCCAAGCATTATTTCAAGCTTCGACAGACACCTCCAAGCATTATTTGAAGCCTTGACAGACACCTCCATGCATTATTTCAAGCTTCAACAGACACCTCCAAGCATTATTTCAAGCCTTGACAGACACTTCCATGCATTATTTCAAGCTGCGACAGACACCTCCAAGCATTATTTCAAGCTGCGACAGACACCTCCAAGCATTATTTCAAGCTTCGACAGACACCTCCAAGCATTATTTGAAGCCTTGACAGACACCTCCATGCATTATTTCAAGCTTCAACAGACACCTCCAAGCATTATTTCAAGCCTTGACAGACACCTCCATGCATTATTTCAAGCTTCGACAGACACCTCCAAGCATTATTTCAAGCTTCAACAGACACCTCCAAGCATTATTTCAAGCTTCGACAGACACCTCCAAGCATTATTTCAAGCCTTGACAGACACCTCCATGCATTATTTCAAGCTTCGACAGACACCTCCAAGCATTATTTCAAGCCTTGACAGACACCTCCATGCATTATTTCAAGCTTCGACAGACACCTGAGTAGAATCAACAACCTTCTATAAACCACAGTTGGATAGCTTTTTCACACAAGGAAAAATCCTACACCCCTGGAAATAAACCCACAGCCGTGAGGGGCAAGTGATAAAAAGCCAGCAAATTTAACCATACGGCCACAGAGGCCCCAGGCTTTTATAAAACCTAGAGGGATATCATGACACTATTTCACTTGTATGGGTAACACTGCACTTCATGACAAGCTGAAGGTCACTAACACCAAACTTAAGTTCATTGTAAAAATTAAATTCGTATCACTATGTCTTTTTATTTTCAAAATCCAAAATGTATTAGATCTATTAATAATCTGAAAACAGAAAACTAGTTATTGATGATCTACCAATATACATATAGACCAACCTACAGCAAAATAATTATACACAGGTTGCAAAAATTAAAGCATATTGAAAATCTAGGTCTCAAGACTCTAAATTTCACATTAAAAATTTAATGTTGATAAAAACTCAGCCCCAATCTTTCTTTTTTCCAATGAAAAACTTAAAAAAGATCTAAAAATATCCTTTTAATCAATTCCTAGTCATTAAAATTCTTTAAAATGAAATAAAAATGTTACTTTGATAATAGACACCCATTTGTCAGCCCTTAGATAATAATTAATATAAAATTGACTCTAAAGTTTATCAGAGTGAGATAAACCCCAACAGTAACTGCCAATTTATCAAGCCATCTGCAAGGCAAGATAAATAGCTTTATATTTGTACCTGAATCACAGGTAAAAAAAAAGATGTAAAATCTTCAAAAGATGGAAATCAGGACTTCTTTTACTGCATTTGAAACAGTCTGTAATAGTAACTGACAATGGAACACCAAGGGCAACAACTCTTCAAAACTAGACTTGATCTTCAAGTTAAAAGGAAGTTCCAGCTGTGTATAATCAGCTTTTGAAATTTAGATCCCCAAGTTACATAAGCAACAAAAATGCCTAAATGTCTGTAAAGGTATTAATAAATCCCTTGTCTGGTTCAATGATGTACTGACTTGTGTTTTTTGGGTTTTTTTTTAGTAGAACTGAGTCTGGTTTGGAAGCAATTTAAGACTAGTATTTGTCCATCCGAAAAGTGTCACAGAGTTAAAAGTTCAAACCCTACAAGGGGATTTACTACCTCTTCACACAAAATACTCTTTACAAATTTTACCAGGAGGTGCTTCATTTTTCCTAGACACATAGCAAGAACATCTATAAAATGTATTTAGTGAAGGACAAAAAATATTCATCTGACATAGCAAACAGGCAAAATTTTATGAACTTCCATAAGTGCATGCTTTAATTGCTGCTATCAACTTTTGGGGAATATCAGAAATAGTAAAAAAATTGTTTCTACCAAACTGAAATAAGGGTTAAAATAAAGTTTCATGATCATTACAGTAAGTGTACCAGATTAAAATTGAGAAAGTTTTTATTCAAGTCTTGTGAATACTGCCAAGATTTTGTAACAAATAACCATTAATAATGAAAAATGTATAAAATATAATTATATTCAGATACAGGTAGACTAAACATATAAATATTTACGTCAAAATTGACGAAACCGAGTATACAGTAAAATATAAACAGTTTCTTAGCACCCTAATAATGAAATGTTGAAATATTCCTGGCAAATTCGTGCTTGCAATAAAAACATTTATCTTCTTCATGCCAATACAATTTTCGTATGTACTTTTTGTTAAGAAAAAAGAATACTTATTTCTTGTTAAATCCTTTTTTCAATAACTTTTCTCTTGTGTATACAGTGTTTTTTTTTCAGGTCAATTTGGGGCCGAAATTGGGTCCTAATCCCAATGGCAACTAGTATCTTTTTTTCCAAATTTCAAAGTTGAAATTCCCAAAGTTAAAAAGAAAACTTTTTTTTTACTTTTTCAGCCAAGAGTACCTATGAAACCATAAACATTTGTCAAACACAAGACAGTATACTAACTTAATGCATTTATGGCCATTTTTCCTTAAAATGTAATATTTTAATAAAAAAAAATGACTTTTAATAATATGTAATAGTTATAGTATGTATAATGATAAATATCGAATCTTCGAAATATTCTAGTTTATTTATTCTTTTACTTTATAGATGCAGGTATTTGTGATCACTCTATCTCCGTGAACAATAAATTTGAAATAAAATCATGTTTTCATTGGCATGAAAAAATAATACTCCCTCCATAGGACCTTGCCATTGTAAGAAAAAAAGTGTTGCGATAAATATATTCTTTCTCTTTGAACTGTAAATTGGAGCTAAAATCATCTTTTCTTTGAAAGGAAAAAATTATACTCCCTTGATAGGACCTCAATAGAGAAAAAGTGTTCCGATATATATCAGAACAGTTTTACTGTGCTGATATATATCGGAACAGTTTTTTTCTTATGAAACTCATAGAGAAAAAGTGTTCCGATATATATCGGAACAGTTTTGTAAGATATCAGCACAGTTTTGTAGTAATAATGTGTGTTACTATGTATAACATGCTGCAAAGATCAAAGGAAAATTGCCGCACTATGCGATAATCCCTATTTAGATGTTTTACGATGCATTAAGGCCTGGCCTCATTCCCAAATCTGTGGGAAAAAACACTGGTATAATACATGTTAAAGGACAAGGAAAGCCTGACAAAAAGTTAATTTCATATGAAAGCCATCCTCAAGCATTTCATAACGCTGAAAGTATTTTTAAAATCGTACCACTATTGAATTTGAAATTTAAGAAAATTGCTGATCATGGAAGCAGCCATTTAGTGTATTTATGATGTCATTTACACAGCGCTGAATTCTTTATTTAGCAAATAACTTTTTAAATAGATTAATTTTATGTTTCTTGAGAGTAGGATGTAAAACAAGGTAATTTCTTTCATAGCTGGAAAAAATAGAGAAATTATTTTACAACAAGGCAGTCTGAAAGACAGCAAAATCCCCCCACCACTGCTATGGATAGTGAAAGGGTAAACCTTTGATTTTAGCTGTGACCTTGACCTTGAACTGACAAGGCTGACTCATGAATTCTGCACAACGTCTTGATGAGGTGATCATTTGACCCAAGTTTCATGAAAATCCTTCAAGGGGTTTAGGAGATACAGAGCTGAAACCTTTGACCTTCAGTTGTGACCTTGACCTTGAGTTGACATGGCTGACTCATGAGTTCTTGATGAGGTGATCATTTGACCCAAGTTTGATGAAAATCCTTGAAGGGGTTTAGGAGATACAGAGTGGACACAAAATGGAAGGCTCAAACCTTCGACCCTTAGTTGTGACCTTGACCTTGAGCTGGCATGGTTGACTCATAATATCTGCACATCGTTTCGATGAGGTAATCATTTTACCCAAGTTTTATAAAATTCCTTCAAGGGGTTTAGGAGATATAGAGCAGACACGAAATGGAAGGCTCAAACCTTTGACCTTCAGTTGTGACCTTGACCTTGAGCTGACATGGCTGACTCATAAGTTCTGCACATTGCCTTGATGAGGTGATCGTTTGACCCAAGTTTGATGAAAATCCTTCAAGGAGTTTAGGAGATATAGAGCGGACACGAAATGGAAGGCTCAAACCTTTGACCTTCAGCTGTGACCTTGACCTTGAGCCGGCATGACTGACTCATGGGTTCTGCACATCGTCTTGATAAGGTGATCATTTGACCCAAGTTTGATAAAATTCCTTCAAGGGGTTTAGGAGATATAGAGCGGACACAAAATGGAAGGCTCAAACCTTTGACCTTGAGTTGTGACCTTGAACTTGAGCCGACAAGGCTGACCCATGGGTTCTGCACATTGTCTTGATGAGGTGATCACTTAACCCAAGTTTCATGAAAATCCTTCAAGGAGTTTAGAAGATATAGAGCGGACACAAAATGGAAGGCTCAAAACCTTTGACCCTAAGTTGTGACCTTGACCTTGAACCGACAAGGCTGACTCATGGGTTCTGCACATCATCTTGAAGAGGTGATCATTTGACCCAAGTTTCATGAAAATCCTTCAAGGGGTTTAGGAGATACATGTATGGACCGGACACGATTTTGTTACGGACAGAAGGACGGACGTTCCTACATATGGATACTTATTAGGGGTGACTATTGAGGCCAATTTTGACTATTGCAATACTATTGATATTGCTTAAAAACTATTGCGATACTATTCTATTGCAGGTTACTATTGCGATACTATTGCAATAGTTATCGGCCATCATATTTTATACAGTAAAGCTACCAACTGGCATTTTACACAGTGTAAGAGACGGCACTGTTTATAATTGCTGTTAACACACATTTAGATGTTTGTATAAATGAAATGGACAGAAATAATTCTAACATTAAATGTTTCTTGCCTTCCTTGGCTTTGGAACAATAAGTAAAACAATAAACCTATGCAAGGTATACTACGAATCGGCCATTTTGTTGCGAATGTCAACATGTTAATAACCCAAAGCATCGAAAAAGACGAAAATTAACGGATCGGATTAAGGTGTACCAGCACTAAATGAAGGGCCCTACCGAACAGGTTGCTGTATAATACAAGTAGCCTTCTTTCTCCATGTCCACAGTACATTTTCTCATCTAAGATTAACAGGTTATTTAAATATATTTAATCAAAGTTTCTACGAAACTAAATTTATTAATTATCTCCCAGACTTCTCAGTCCTTTATGGTAGTTAAATTCCGTGAGGGTAATTATTGTAATGGAGACGTAAAAATTTTTCGAGGCGCAAATGAAAGCTGGCTCTGTTTCTTGGTTTATAAATTATAAATTATTTCTGTACAAAATGTATTTACTAAAATTTCAAAACTATCGAAACTATCGATTGTTGAAGGAACTATCGGCGATTGTTATTGGATCGTGACTTTTCTATCGATGCATGCTATCGGGACACTTAGTATCGCAATGCATCGATAGTTCGATGTATCGTTACACCCCTAATACTTATGTGGCTACTCTTCTGTTCTCTCTATTGTTCTTTGTGCCACGGCGGGGGATTAAAAATAAGCAAATACAATTCAAATATGTGTCTAGAAATTTAATAAATCTGCCATTTTGTTTTTTGTTGCCATGGGAACAAATTGGTCACCATTTTGATCAAATATTCAAATGCTCATAACTTTCTCATTTTTAAGTCGATTCTGAAAATTCTTTCACTTTTTTAAAATGTGATTAAAGAAATCCCAGCAGATGGAATTAAAGGCGTACGCTAGAATTCCTTGTATATGAGATGGGCGAAAATTTTCCCAATAACAGAATTTCTTTAAACTTTCGATATTGAAGGACAATCATCTAAGAAACAAAAAAATGCAATAAAAATCATAGGTCACCGGATTCGAAAAAGAGTTATCTGCCCTTGAAAACGTCATTTTTGGGGGAAATGCCATTTTCAAGGGCAGATAACTCTTTTTCGATACCGGTGACCTATGATTTTTATTGCATTCTTTTGTTTCTTAGATGATTGTCCTTCAATATCCAAAGTTTGAAGAAATTCTGTTATTGGGAAAATTTTCGCACCAAATTCTAGCATACGTCCTTAACATCAAACAGCATTGCCTTTTCCCTTTAAATATTTGAAAATTAATTGACATAGTAGAAAATATTATTGAATCCATTGTTTATGATTACCTCCCTTTATGGCTCAACAGTTCATGTGCAATATTGGAAACAGTCCTGTTCCAACAATGTAATTCAATAAAAAAAAAAACAGCCAAATGGACAGCTGCTTTATCTTTGTTTTAATTTTCAAAGGAGGGTATAATGTTATAAGGAAGAAAATGACTACAATTACAAATTAAAGTTGCTGTTGTGCCCTATCAAAAATGAACATTTAAATTTTTTTTTTGTGTGTCTGATATTGAAATTGAAACACTTCCTTGTGAAAAATCAAAATCTACACCTCTGTATTCTATTTTTAGACTTTTTGAAAATGGGGGTGTGGAAGTAAAATGAATTAAATGATATCTTTCTGTAATTTGATATATTTTTAATTTTGATATGTTGTTAATAATAATCTCAATGTAATTGGCAAAATAGCAAATGGCAGGTTGGATGTTTTGTTATAATAAGTGTTTGCACAGCAGACTCTTAGTCAAATGGTTCACATGATGATGATGGCACTTTGAGTATAATGTTACTCAATCTTGAAACACTATAGGTTAACATGTAATTCCAGTACTTTAAACTGAAGTAGACCAAACATCTGCCATTTCATTCTAAACTATTTCATAATATACCGGAAACGAATTGGCACCATGATATGTGCATGCGTTTGTTTGCTCTCCTTGAAATATTAAATTTTTTAACCCTTATCATGCTGAACATGACCGATTCTGTCTCATCCGTGCAGTCTGATCAAGATCTGCCCAGTTCGCTATTCAGTCAGTATTTTTTTGGCAAGCACCCCTATTAACAGTTAATGGTACTGTCCAAATTGAAAGATGGACAAGTTCATTATAGAAATTTAGCAGAGTTAAGTGTTCAGCTTATAACCTGATCAATGAAATTTTGTTTTTATACCAAGAAAATTTACCATTGAAAAAATCTAAAGTAAGATAGTTTTCAAACAACAAAGACACAACATCAATCATTTCATGGTATATATTATAACTGACACATTTTCCTCAGCATCTTTTTTTTTTGCTATGAAAAGTTCAAAAGGAAGTACCTTGTAGTGTTTTAAATGTTTCCACATGTGGGCTTCTATCAAGTTTTTTTCTCAGAGATCTTTAGATATACTGGTAGCAATCATATTCCTCCACTTAACAGATAAATCTTGATAAGCCAAATACATTAGATTCAGCCTGACCTGGCTTCTTTGAAGAAAAAAATAAATGCCAGCATTTTGTATCAACTTTAGCATCAAGTTACTTGACAAGCAAGCTCTTAGGGTTGTGCAGTCAGTGTTAGTATTCACTTGTCAAGTGAAATATACATGTAGAGTATAACATGGTACTATAGTATTGTTTTGCCACACTGTTGAACTTTTTTGAAAAGGCATTTCTTAATGATACGTACATGATATATTATCACATCAAAAATTAAGGAGAATGTTAGGCGAAACATTTAAAAAATCTATCATTTAATGCATGATATATTATCACATCAAAAATTAAGGAGAATGTTAGGCGAAACATTTAAAAAATTTATCATTTAATGAAAAGGATTGGAAGCAGAACGCGACCAAGTGAAATAATAGCAAACTGAGCATGTTTTTTTATCTCTTATATTAATGTTGTATCTATATATTCATATCATGCTTAATCATACTTCCAAGTTACAGATGATTATTTTCTGTACTATTATCTTCTGAGACACACTAATGGGCAGTCAGACAGGCAGGCAGAGATGTAACAACAGTGATATTTGCATAACAAACAGAAGCCGACTCCACTAAATTATTCTGGTATTTGTCTGTTAGATTGTGATGGGTCTTATATAATTAAAGTTATAATTTGTTTTGTGGTTTTTCTGAATACATTCTGAGCATGTCACTGAACTCCATGTTAAACTGAAGGATGATTGACCTCAGACACGCTGCCTCTGGCCAAATCATCATTGACATTTAGTATAAAACTAGAAGTGTGTCCACAGGACACTGGTGCCCCCACTCCCTGTCACTGTATGCATATTTTTTACTAAATCAAGGGCTGTAACTCTGGTCTGGCTGTGTTAAATCCCAATTAAAACACATGTGGGGTCTGATGACTCTAGCTATAAGTGAAATACTTTTTGAGATGTGCATGACAAAAATTCGGACGGATCGACAGTCAGGCGTACAAACGAGGGCAAATCTAAGTGCCACCTGCAACCCCCCAAAAAAACTTTGGGGGACACAAAAACAGTCAGTTTGTATAAATGGCAGTGTAGTAAAATACAGTATGTTCTGCCCTTCTTTTGCTTTCCTACTTTTACCAGTTTATTCTAAATATTTTCTCTGAGGAATGGTGATAAGGTTGCATCCACTTTTACTATCTAAGCCATCACTGGCTCTGATTATCTATATTTGATGAAGCAAAAAGAATGTTAAAATAGCCCAAGGATTGGGTTTAAATTAATGTAGTGTAGGTAGACTATGATATATTGGGCATGAGATACAAACTGAACTCCATAAAATACCTCTTACAAGGTGGCTTAATGATTCACTACTACCCAGTAAAGTTATTCAATGAATTTCACTATTAAGCAAACCTTTTGAGGTCTCAGAAACATACATTTTCTTCTTTATTTAAATTTAATTTACTTTTTCTAAATATTATTTAATAATATATAAAATTTATTCTGTTAAAATAAATGTATTATTCGAAATTAACAACTTAAACAAGAAATTTAAACATATAAATTTATTTTAAAAAAATGAAATTTTCTTTCAACATTACAAACAAAAACAGAAGACCTGGTCCAACACTTAGGTGTATTTTAAAAGAGGTATTTAACAAGTATACAAAATACATGTATTACCTTGCACTCGTTATAGATTCCCCTTGGACAGCTTGGCCATTGATGTCAATAATTTCATCATAAAGTTGAATGCCACCATCTGCTTGTACAATGCTGCCTTCAGCGATGTTAACTACCTTAATTGGTGATATTGTATTATAGGCCATTTCATCTACAGGGTCATGTAAATTGTTATCTGTTTTAAGTCGATCTATTGCACTATCTGTCGGACAGATGTTTCTTGCTGTATTGCCTAGTTCTAGACCAAAATTGTCACCATCCACAATTAAAAAATCCAGTGTAAAAATATCTTTACGAGGAGGTTTGGCAGGTGGGGATTTTGCTGACTCCCTCATAGGATCTCGTGCAAGGAGGGTCCCAGTTTTTGACACTGCAGCTAAATTTTCTTTACCTTCAAACATATCCACACCACTTGGCGATTCGTAACCAGCATCATTCTGTGATTTACTACGGCTGTATTTTCCTTTCCCATTTTTACCACAACCTCCTTTTCGATTAAAACGCCAGGATTTCTGCCCTTGTCCTGGCAGAATTTTCATTTTAGTAAAGTAAGATTTAAGTGCATCCATTTTTATGTTTCTTTTAAATGCCTTGTCAGGCTCTATTTACTTTTTCATTAATTATTTCCATTTCATTCATTTTTTACCTTTTATTATCCAGTAAACTTTACAAAAAAAAAAAGAAAAACGAAAAAAAGTTTCTCGTTTTTGTTTGCATTTACATGTATTTAATTAACGTACATGTTTGTCAAAATACACATCTTAAAAGGTAAATATGTCACAAAATTAACACTGCTGTCAAACTAACAATACCCGCTGGCGACTACATTCACTTTACTTAGCGAATTATTGGAGTTACTTCCCTAAATTATTAATCCTTCCTTTACATCTTTTCTCCCTATGAATGAATGATAACCTCCTGTAGACTTCGTCCAGATTATTGAATTTATCGAGCATTTCTTCTTTTTTTCTCACGCATGTACGCATGAATTGTAAACATGCGCGAAAATGTGAAATAATGTTTGGATGCTGACAGCAACATGTGGCGTGTGACTTTTCCGCGGGAAATCGTCGCACTCAACTGTCAATCAATATGAACTGAAACTCGAGAAATATACGAAAAGTGCCTATAAAAGACAAATAGGTATTTTGTGCTTTTATTGAAAAGTTAATGGACATGTAGCAGGTCACAATGCAGACTCATTTATCTGTTAAGTTCTCGGTTAGTTTTGCCAGTACACTGCAGAACATTAGCATAGTAGATCTAGTATTAATTAGAAAAGACTAACCTTAATGCGTATTTTATTGCTCTTTATAAATAATGTTTTTTAGTTTTTTTTTTTTTTGTTGTTTTTTTTTTGGTTCTTTTTTTTCAAACCCGGCGGTAGGTGTATCTTAAATAATCTTAAATACTTAATCATTGAATACGAAATACAAAAATATTTTCATGGTATTTGTCTAAATTTACATTCATAATTGCAACAAGTTTACCTCCTTTTGATGGCCTTAGTCGAGTTTGTATGTTGTGACTTTGACCTTTAATTAAATAACTTAAAAACAACATAGGCCATCTGTTTTACTCTATGCATCCTATGGAGATTGACAATCAAAGTGTTCTTTATTTTTTAGCCAAAACCAAATACAGTCCGAGTTACTGTAGCCTTGACCTTTGATCTACTGACTCCCAACCAACAAGGTCATCCACTGACCAAGTGTAATCATCCAATTAAGTTTGACAGCTACAGAGCAAATTGTTCAGAAACCGATTTCAGTTTCTAGATCAGTATGACCTTGACCTTTGGCATACTGATTCCCAAAACAATAGAGGCCACTCTATGAAGTATGAAGACTGTGGCTAACGTGCTTTTTAGTTATTGGCCAGAATCTGTGTTCAGTGTAGAGGTCAATGTGACCTTGACCTTTGACAATCATCCTATAAAGTTTGACTATTGTGATACCAGGCATTCTGTAGTTATTCATTGGAAACTAAATGGACTAGCAACTGACTGACCAACACACAGTTAGCAAAACTGTTATAACACCTCTTCTTTAAAAGGGGTCATATTCAATTATAAACAAGAGCTGTCAGAGGACAGCAATGCTCAACTATTCGACAGCCTTGTCAATTGAATGAATACAGAAGTCAAAAAAGTGGCATAATCTTGTAAAAATGCAAAACAGTGTTATGGAACCTGCACAGTGCTTATCAGCTCATGACAGTAGACAAGTGTGTGAAGTTTCAATCCATTCCCATTAGTGGGTACTGAGATACCATCTTACATATAAGAATTTAACCAAAAACTGCTAAGTTGAAAAAGGGGCATAATTTTGTAAAAATGCAAAGTAGAGTTATTGAACCTTTGCACTGCATGTCATATCATGACAGTGAACAAGTGTTTGAAGTTTCAATCCATTCCCATTAGTGGATACTGAGATACCAGTTTAAATACAAAACCTTAACCAAAAATTTCTAAGTCGAAAAAGGGGCATAATTTTGTAAAAAAGCAAAATAGAGTTATGGAACCTGTGCAATGTAAGTCATTTTATCACAGTGAATAAGTGTGTGAAGTTTCAATCCATTCCCACAAGTGGTTACTGAGATACCAGCTTACATACAAAAACGTAACCAAATCAGGATGCGGACGTGGGTGCGGACGCGGACACTGACGCACAGGCGAGTCCAATAGCTCTACTATTCTATGAATAGTCGAGCTAAAAAAGTGAAAATTTAAATGAAAAGACACTAAAGTGCTATAGACCATGTTTATGCAGGT
The DNA here is from genome assembly GCF_021730395.1 of Mercenaria mercenaria. Lineage (NCBI taxonomy): Eukaryota > Metazoa > Mollusca > Bivalvia > Venerida > Veneridae > Mercenaria > Mercenaria mercenaria. The sequence continues at coordinate 11,903,111 of NC_069368.1, forward strand.
AATGTCAATTAAATTTATGTAATCTTGTCAAGGTCTTTAACTCTTACATGTAAATTTCCTTTACATTTATGAAAAAATACTTCAGACAGTACGTGAACCTGTCTGATTTTCTTTTACAGTTTGGCTCAAGTCATGACTCCTTGCATTCTGGTCTAAATAGTTTCATCAAGAGATCTACAGAATAAACAAAACTTTGTTCATAATTTCTTCGACTTTTGTAAATTTTGTCTGTTTTTTTTATTTCCTTGACCTAGTTGCCTAGCTTTGGTCTGTCGTGCTATATAAATAGTTTTCAAAGACAATTTTCATTGAAAGTCTGACGTTTTTAGAAAACAACAAATATCTAAAATAACAGAACTGAGGCAGTATTGTATTTTTATCAATGTTTAAGTCTGAAGTTGTTTCAAGTTTTTTAAGTGTATTAAAACTGACTAAAACTGAAATCAAATCAATTTATAACAGTATCTACACTCAAAAAAATAAAAAACGTAAAACATCCAATGGCAAATATTTTTGAAACTTGTATGCAAACCTTTAGCTCAGATATCTCCAGACCTTTGTAAAATGCAGAAAATCTGTGAAAAAATGGTGATATGCAGATAATGCTCATGTTCTGGATGTATAAAAACTGAGAAAAGGAGTGAAAATACAGAAAGTTCACACTTAGATGAAATTTTGGTGTTGATATATGGACATTGTTTTTTCCTCTCATTTTTTTTACTGACTTAACCTTAATCAAATAAAAAAGGTTAAAATTGCATACTTGAGAAGTTTGATTATATTACTTTAACAGTATTTCAGTTATGTAATGGAGGGAAGTTAACTTTAACAGTGTTCAAGAATTCTGTACAAGTACTAACTTTAAAGTAACTGCCAACTTCTCCATATAAATCAGCGATGATGGATGTCTTTTAACAAACTATCATGGTGAGCATGTTCTGCCTAGGGAATGTACTCATGACCCCTAGAATCTGATCTTTCCCTATTGAGCTAAGTCAGTGGGCCAACTTCTAACAAGAGCTGTCACAGGAGAAAGCGCGCTCGACTATTTTGATGCTGGATAGTGAAACTGGGTACATCTGAAGAAGCTGGAGCTGTCACTGGAGTGTTTAATGACTCAAATGTGGATGAAGATATTGGACAATAGCTTAAGTCTCAAAAAATTAATCAGTATAAAAGGAACATAATTCATGTAAAACTTCTGCAAAAGTAATGCACCATGTGTCATATCATGCAGCTAATAATTCAGAACATTTTAAGTTTTAATCAAATCTATGTAGTAATACTGGAGATACAGCAAAAGTGCATCGCAACTTGAACTGGAAATTCTATTAGTAAAGAGGGCATAACTTAGAATGTACTGGTGCCGGCATTATCAAACTTGTGTTGTATGATGTGAGTGATGATGTGGAACAACCATTTTAAGTTTGATTAAATCCATTTAGTGACAGCAGAGATATAAAAAGCATCAAAATTAAACTAATTCTAAGTAAAAAGGTGATATAACTCATAAAACATTTGTGCCAGAGTGACTGACCTTGTGCCATACGATGAGGATGAGGATCTGGAAAAACTAATTTAAGTTTTAATTAAATTCATTAAGTAATGACAAAGATATAGTGAAAGTGCACCACAATTAACATGAAATTCTAAGTAAAAAGGGGGCATAATTCATAAAATATTGGAGGAAGAGTTATGGCCCTTGTATCATATGATGTGGATGATGATGTAGTACAACTATTCTAAGTCTGAATCAAATCCATTTGGTAATAACAGAGATAAAGTGAAAGTGCATCAAAATTTTAACCTTAAATTTTAAGTACAAAAGGGGGATAACTCATAAAATACAGGTGTCACAGTTATGGCCCTTGTGTCAAATGATGTAGGTGGTGATTATGAACAATTATTTTAAGTTCAAATCAAATCCCTTGTGAAATAACAGAGATATAGTGAAAATGCATCAAAATTAACATAAAATTCTAAGTAAATAGGGGACATAATTCATGAAAAACTGGTGCCAGAGTTATAAACTTTGTGTCATATGATGTGGGTGATGATGTGGAAAATCTATTTTAAATCTGAACCAAATTCATTTAGTAATAACTGACAAGGTGAAAGTGCACCAAAACTTTAACCTGAAATTCTAAGTAAAAAGGGGGGATAATTCATAAAATATTAGTGTGAGAGTTATGACCCTTGTGCCATATGATGTGGATGATGATGAGGAGCAACTACTGTGAAATCATTAATATTCATTGGGGACTAATTTTTGTGGATTTCGTGGTTGAGTCGATCCACGAAATTGAATCCAAATGAAGAAGTAAAATTCCCATTCATTTTATGTTCAAAAGTTGAAATCCACGAATTCATATCCCCACAAAATTGCCATTTTGACCAAAACCATGAAATTTCATGCCCAAGAAATTAAGTGATTTTACATTATTTTATGTTAGAAGCAAATCCATCAAGTTATAACAAAAATAAAGAGAAAGTGCATCAAAACTATAACCAAAGTGCGGACGTGGAAGGATGCCGACGCCTATGCCGGGTCAAGTAGGATTGCTCTATATACTTCGTATAGTCGAGCTAAAAATGTATGTGGACTGACAAGATACTTACAAAGCTGAAAATTTGACAGAATCAACTAAGCAACAACCTGTAGGAACACTTTCTGACTTCCCATGTTTATGAACAAATGAAATTTCTGTATAAATTTCAAAACAATGGTAACAATCTGGAAGCATCACCTTTTTATTACTCCAGAAAGTTTTCACTTATTTACAAAACCATTCATGTCTGCTTAATTCCAAGGAAACAGCATTAGTGCAATAGACATGACCATATATCTCAAGCCTGATTCCAAGCAGGTGTAAAACCTTGTCCACTACGAATTCCCTGCTTTACCTTTTTGTGCATTCTTCCATACCGGACAGGCCTACCTGGTTCCCTAGTTAGTCTCGGGATTTTGACGAACCTCTGATGGATGAGAATGCTTTATGTGTTGTTTTATTTGTTTCTCTAATGGAAGCCAAACTTTCTACAACTTGCATGTAACTATATCTTTGAAAATTACACCTGATTTGAAAGTTTTTAATCATGTGTGCCGTGAAAAATAACTAAAACAAAATTTGTCCGAGGACAAAATTCCCCATTTTCTTTTTCCAAACAGTTTTAATTTTCAAATTATTCTATTGATCAGGGATAATAATCATCTAAAGGTCTTACTTTTCAGTTTATGTCAAGATTGTTTTTCATTTAAGAAAGGGTGATATTTTGTCTGCCTGCCCTAGTCAAATTGAGAGGATTTTGTTTCGAGGAGATATTAAGTTAAATTGAGAGGCTTTTGTTTTGAGCAGATATTTTGTCTGCCTGCCTTAGTCAGATTGAGAGGATTTTGTTTTACCTCAGTGAAATTGAGCAAATATAATTATTGTCCGCCACCATTAATAACAAGAGGGTCATTAACCCTAAAGCGTTCACCTGTGTACAAGGCTTCAAGTGTGTCTGTAAAAGTACAGAGTTAGGTTTCTTCTATGTTAGCCTGTATTATATACATGTCACACACATTTTTGAACCTAGGGCAATAATTTGAATAATTACGACAGAAATTACAAATCTGATATCACGCACAAAATATCAAGGCTCTAGCTATTGTTGATTCAGAGAAGATTTTCAATGTTTCTTATATAAAAGCCTATAGTAAGTACATGTCAATTACTGAGGCATGGCCATTTTTTTTACCTTAGAGTAATAATTCGGACAAGTATAGTAGAGAGTCAAATCCTTACATCACATGCCAAATATCAAAGCTCTAGAGAAAAAGATTTTTAAAATCTGATTGCTAAAAACCTATTTTTTACCAAAAAGACCCTTATGTTCAATGAACCGGAAACATTTGAACAATTTTGAAAGAGGGCTATCCAGAGATCACTTGTGTAAAATTCATCAAAATCCATTCAGTGATTTTGGAGGAGATACTGTTTAAAAAATTGTTGATGAAAAGTAATTATTTTAAAATTGGACTAGCAGTTCCACACAAGATTTTTAAAGTTTCCACTATATACATATAGGGAAAAGTGACCACGCCCTCTGGCAGCCATGTTTTTTGACAAATCGGTATAATTTGAACAACCTTGGTAGAGGGTCACACAAGGACCATTTGTTTGAAATTATTTTAAGATCGGGCCAGCAGTTTCACACAAGAAGATTTTTAAAGTTTCCACTATATACATACAGGGAAAAGTGACCACGCCCTCTGGCAGCCATGTTTTTTAACGAATCAATATAATTTGAACAATCTTGGTAAAGGGTCACACAAGGACCATTTGTGTAAAATTATTTTAAAATCAGGCCAGCAGTTTCACACAAGAAGATTTTAAAGTTTCCAATATACACATATAGGGAAAAGTGACCACACCCTCTGGCGGCCATGTTTTTGACAAATCAGTATAATCTGAACAATCTTGGTAGAGGGTCACACAAGGACCATTTGTTTGAAATTATTTTAAGATCGGGCCAGCAGTTTCACACAAGAAGATTTTTAAAGTTTCCACTATATACATACAGGGAAAAGTGACCACGCCCTCTGGCAGCCATGTTTTTTAACGAATCGATATAATTTGAACAATCTTGGTAAAGGGTCACACAAGGACCATTTGTGTAAAATTATTCTAAAATCAGGCCAGCAGTTTCACACAAGAAGATTTTAAAGTTTCCAATATACACATATAGGGAAAAGTGACCACACCCTCTGGCGGCCATGTTTTTGACAAATCAGTATAATCTGAACAATCTTGGTAGAGGGTCACACAAGGACCATTTGTGAAAAATTATTTTAAAATCGGCCCAGCAGTTTCACACAAGAAGATTTTTAAAGTTTCCACTATATACATATAGGGAAAAGTGACCACACCCTCTGGCGGCCATGTTTTTGACAAATCAGTATAATCTGAACAATCTTGGTAGAGGGTCACACAAGGACCATTTGTGAAAAATTATTTTAAAATCGGCCCAGCAGTTTCACACAAGAAGATTTTTAAAGTTTCCAATATACACATATAGGGAAAAGTGACCACACCCTCTGGCGGCCATGTTTTTGACAAATCAGTATAATCTGAACAATCTTGGTAGAGGGTCACACAAGGACCATTTGTGAAAAATTATTCTAAAATTGGGCCAGCAGTTTCACACAAGAAGATTTTTAAAGTTTCCACTATATACATATAGGGAAAAGTGACCATGCCCCCTGGCAGCCACGTTTTTTGACAAAAATCAGTATCATTAGAACAATCTTGGTAGAGGGTGACAAAAGGACCATTTGTGTGAAATTATTTCAAAATCAGACCTTTGGTTTAGGAGATGTCGTTTGAAGAGTTTTCTATTTTTAGCTCTGGCAGCCCCTATAAGCAACCAAGCGGAACTGTTTGAACAACTTTGGTAGAGGACCACCCAAGCAACATCCAGGCCAAGTTTCATCAAAATCCATTTAGTGGTTTTGGAGGAGATGTTGTTTAAACATAATTGTTGACGACGGACGACTTGATGCACGGACGACGGACACAGCGTGATCACAATATCTCACCTTGAGCACTTTGTGCTCAGGTGAGCTAAAAACTGAGCTTTTGTTTTATCTGGACAAACTGAGCAAACATTTTGTCTACATGCCTTAGTCAAACTGAGAAAATTTTGTTTTACCATAGTCAATTTCACCAGAAGGGATCTTGTCCACCTTAGTTAAAATGAATATAGGGATGTTGTCCTAATATGATAACCACCTTCATTAACTAAATTTTTTCATTACTATACTTATCTAATGTTCACACAGGCACTGATTGGATTCATTCTTCAGATGCATTTCCGAAATGGATTACATTTCAATTCCTCTTGAAATACATTAGTGAGGAAGATGCTTATTTACATTCTGTGATATGTCATTATGAGATACATGCATTATACCATTATATAACATTCAGAACTTCATAGGTATGTTGATTTTGTCATTTTTGAGATTCATAAAGTTACAAAACTTTTAAACACTTCTTTGAAGTTGGGCATAAATAGCTCTGCATATCAGCCAAGATTGTACAGTTTTTTTTTTCTCAAAAGTTCTTTGTATTTAATTAATTTTATATAAAAGTTCCCTAAATGCATTTTCTGATCAAAGAATTCTCTTACACAAGCCTGGAAAAGTTGCTTCCCTTTGTAAGTACTCGCTATGCTCTCTCTGTAACCAGCTCTTCTGGATTCTGTACCAGTATTAACTTAACATATTCTCTATAAATAATTGTCAACTTCCTTGTACGGTAAGTACATTTAGGACTTCATACTTGTATGGGAAGTACATTTAGGACTTCATACTTGTATGGGAAGTATATTTAGGACTTCATAATTGTATGGGAAGTACATTTAGGACTTCATACTTGTATGGGAAGTACATTTAGGACTTCATAATTGTATGGGAAGTACATTTAGGACTTCATACGTGTATGGGAAGTACATTTAGGACTTCATACTTGTATGGAAGTACATTTAGGACTTCATACTTTTATGAGAAGTACATTTAGGACTTCATACTTTTATGAGAAGTACATTTAGGACTTCATACTTTTATGGGAAGTACATTTAGACTTCATACTTGTATGAAAACCATAAAAATATATTTGTATATGAACCAGTCATTCATTATTTCAATCAGAATCTATTATAAAAATTTAACAGAGCAATTCTACAATTTTAACACAATTTATTCATAAACATTGAAAATATATTTGTAAAACTTCATCTATAATTTAAAATATGAAATGTACATATATTAAGCTGAACTTTTTTGATTTTGAAAAGATGCTTAATACTATGTAAAGTTTGTTTTTCCGACAAGTAAGAACACACACACAAATCAGGAACACTCTTGTGAATATTTCAGCAAGATCTTGTGACAATGAAGCAAATGGAACCAGCAACAAGCCTTACTCTGACGGCCACACAGAATTCATAAGTAATTATAACAAAAGACCATTGCATGGTAAACAACAACATCCAGAGAAACAATGATCTACTCTATGTAACTGTTCATTAAAATACTTTATAACTCACAATATTTGATAAAATAAAGTGGCATAGTATAAAGTATTACAGATCAAGTTGCTAAAAACATATATGTGAATATTACATTACACACAAGATTAACAAAGTACAGACATCAAACATATTCTCAATATACATAAGCTACAATTTTAATACTAAAAGAAAATGTGCCCACAGATCACAAATGGCCTTCTCATGTGATGTTAGGACAAAGTCTCCACTATATGATGTTATGTCACAGAAAAGTGAGTCACGAATGTTCCCTCTATGTGATATTAGGACAGAGTTAAAGGTGTCACAAGTTATGTGGTGTTAAGGCACAGAAAAGTGTGCCACAAAAGTCCTTGATTAGTAATAGATAAGAAAAGTGTGGCTAATAATTACAAACATTTGAGACTGAACCCTAATTAAGACACTGACCTGTGACACTTCCAAGAGTCATGTTGCCTTGTTATAGTTAGTAAGGATTGGATGATAAATATAATGGTTATGGCGAATGTAAGTAAGGAGTTATTTGAAGATCTATTCATGTATACAACATACAAGTTATAGACCAGACAAGAAATATGAAGTAAAATCTCTATCTTCGAGAGTGACCTTGAAGTAAGAACTAGGGGTCTTCGTCTTGGATGTGACACACTGTGTAGTTAAGCTGAATATTTGTATTAAACCATTTGAATATCCTATGCATATAAAAGTTAAATACAGGACACGAAAAATGACTTAAAATCTGTGACCTCGAGTCCAAAGTCCAGGTGAACATTTGTGTTATTTGACATCAATCCAAGTAAATTTGTATACAAAAGCTATATTCTAAACAAGCAAATTCGATGAATTGGTATCCCCCGCCGAAAGGGTTTGTGGTGAGGAATGGCAAAAATATATATCCGGCAAAAAGTGAAAGGATGTTAATAAGAAGCAAATAATTTCATTAGTCAAAATCAATTTAACAGAAAACAAATGTTTAATTAAAGAGTATATAATAAATGTATGATACTTTGATCCTGACTAAAGAATTTATTTTGAATGGGATATGCTTACTGTAATAATAGGCTTAGCTTTTAAAATTAAATGCAGTTAATTGAAATATGAGCTTGAAGTTTAACTGGAACGAAATATTAGAGAGTTTGAGATTTCAACCTTCGCCTTCCCCTTCAACGTCTCTTGCGAAGTTAACGTATGAAGTTGAAGTTCAATTAAAATTCCTTGAGATTTCAAACTTTACAATGAACCTTACTTCATTTAATCCCCCCTTTCAATTTATCCGTAATTATGATCGTTTTTTTCGTGCATTTTAACATCAACGGTATTGTAATGCTTGAATATTTTGACCTTAAAATAATCACTTCGTAAATTTAGCAAACTTTATAACTTTATATGAAATATGGAAAAATTCATTGAATATTCCGCAGATATTGACGACGATCTGTTATTGCTATTGCATTGTGAAAAAACAAGTAAAGGATTATTTTCAAAGGACTTCAATTTAGATACATTTGGACAAGATGAGTGTTCTAGTTTATTTCGATTTGCCAAGGACGATTTACACCATTTGAGTTCTGAATTACACATTCCTGAAAAATTTGTTGCCTCCAATGGGACGGCAGTGAGTGGGATAGAAGCTCTCTGCGTAATGTTAAAGCGATTGTCGTACCCAAATAGACTACAGGAACTGAGTGATTTTTTCCAAAGGCCAGTATCTGAGATAAGCTATATTTCTAATTCATTGACTGACTTCCTATATGACAATTATGGTCATCTTCTCTCTGAATTAGACAGAAGCTGGTTGTCTGAAGACAACCTCCATGAATTTGCAAATGCCATTTTCAACGCAGGTTCACCATTAACTGTTGGGGATTCATTGATGGAACTGTAAGACCAATATGTAGGCCCTTCGTGAATCAAAGGGAAGTATTCAATGGACATAAACGTGTGCATAGTCTTAAGTTCCAATCCATAGTTACACCAAATGGCTTAATTGCTAATATGTTTGGTCCAGTTGAAGGGAGGCGGCACGATGCCGGTATGCTGAGGGAAAGTGGACTTTTAGATACATTGCGTCAGAAGATGACAATGGCTGACGGTACTATATACTCATTATATGGTGACCCAGCCTACCCTATCCACCCTCATTTGATTGGACCATTCAGAGGACACCGTCTCTTAAACGAAGAACAGGTATTCAACACGAAGATGTCGTCTGTGAGAGTTTCTGTTGAACTTCTCTTTAACAAGATTGTTAGAAACTTCGCATTTGTTGATTTTTGCAAGAATCAAAAGTTGTGTTTACAGCCAGTTGGCAAATATTATGTTGTTGCAGCCATGCTATCTAGCTGCCACACTTGTTTGTATGGTAATCAAGTTTCCGAAATGTTCGAACTTCAACCGCCAAATCTTCGGGAGTACCTTCATGGATGAATTTTTGAAAGAAAAACATAGAACTATGGAGCTTTAATAAACTTTACTGTTGACATGTACACTTGCGTAAAACATGAAAAGAAAATCTAGAATTGTTTAATATATTGAAATAAGAAAGTTGGAAAAGGACTACAGTAATGTATGATTAAAAATAAAGTTCATTAAAACTAAAATATATTGTTAACTGTATTACCACTGGTATTCCATAACTAAATTGAGTTTTATGTTCTTATGAAAATGTTTAAAAGTAAAATGGACATTACATACAATTGTGGCATCAGAGGTGGTATAATACAGACAGACACAGACAGACAGACGGACGGACATACGGACGGACGTACAGATGGACAGAGTAACGGACGGACATGTGTGCGTCCAGACGGATGGCAACACAGACAGATGGATAGAAGAGCAGACATACAGAGGGACGGAAGGACAGAGGAACGGATGGACATAATGGGGACGTACGGACAAATCATGATGAAAGTTACAAACACAAATAAAACAAGAGCTCGAACACGAAATGCCCCCCTTGATGCATTCAGTAATTGCACAAGGAACAGAAATTATATACTCACTATAAAGAAAAGTTCTACCGTTTTAGGTAAAATCTGGCCTTGACCTTTAACCTATTAACCTAACAAGAGATCACAGAGTGATCTTGGCGCCCACCACTGAGCCATTTTTTAATGTTCCAAATTTCAAGACTACCTATAATTTTATAACTACTGATGGTATCTGCGAACTTTTGACCCAAACGGTGTGTGTGTGTTCGGGTTTAACATCTTTTTCAACATTTTTTCAGTCATATAAACGACGGTGTCTACTTGCAGCAGTGAGCACAATGCCCAACTTTATAGTTATGCCTCACTGGAATATCATGCCGTAGACACGTGGCATGATACCCCACCCAGTCACATTATACTGACACCGGGCTGACCAGTCCTAGCACTATCCCCTTAATGCTGAGCGCCAAGCGAGGAAGCTGCTAGTACCATTTTTTACGGCTTTGGTATGACGCGGCCGGGGATCGAACCCACGACTTCCCGCACTCGAAGCGGACGCTCTACCACTAGGCTACTGAGGCGGTTGACCCAAACGGTACGCCATACTTAGCCAAGTCACCATTTGTCTAGCGAAACAATCAAGAAATGTTAGGATAAGACGGAAATTGTTGCACTAAATAACATGGTGGGCATATACATGTATTTGTTTGAATATACCATCTTATAAGTAAAGCATGTGCAGATCCGTGAATTTCGGTTATGGGGGACACCAACTTTAAAGAGGGGTCACCCACTTCGGGGGGTAGGGGGGTGGGGATCATTGCGAGTTTCAAGATCGATTTTCTTTGCAAAATGTAAGAATCAAAGGGGAGATTGACAAAAAAATGCCCCTCTGTCAGGCTCTGGGTCCGTGCATGTTAAGAATGTGGTTATCCCAAACGGCTAACAGGAAACCTCACGCATCATGATATCATAGATTTGAAATTTTCTGATACTTCAGAATTATTTTCCGTCTTACTAGTACCAATCCATGTCTATAGTTAAAACGCATCCAGTACCATCTGTCGTATAAAGTGTCAGACAGAAACGGATTGTTTTATCTTGAAGTGAAAATAAAATGTTCCACCAAATGATAATCGCGCGTAATTAATTATTTTTCAAGTAAAATGACTGTCCTGCCCACAGGCACGGGTCCAGTGTATATTTTTTTGTTTGATATAAAAAATCCCTTTTTTTCACACAATTAACCTTTTATATGTTAGTCAAATGAATAAAAAAGATCGATGACAAAACAAGAGGGCCATGATGGCCCTATATCGCTCACCTGTTATCATTGCACTTGAGGACAAGAAGGTCCTCTGAAAAAATATCTAAGTCCAAAGGACAGGAACAACAAAGTAAGAAATTTAACCAAACAGAAAAACAAAATTCTTACAAGATACAGATATGTCAAAATACACCTAAAAATTGAAGGTACCATCCATGTTGTACCACAGAAAAGTGGTCTCGGGATTTCCCTACGGCCAATAATACAAGAGGACCATGATGGTCCTGAATCGCTCACCTATCCCCACATGACCCAGTGTTGAACTGAGTATGACGTCATTATTTCTATTATTTGACATAGTGACCTAGTTTTTGAGCAAATGTGACCTAGATATCATCAAGATAAAAAATTCTGACCAATTTTCATGAAGATCCATTGAAAAATATGGCCTCTAGAGAGGTCACAAGGTTTTTCTATTATTTGACCTAATGGCCTAGTTTTTGAAGGCACGTGACCCACTTTTAAACTTGACCTAGATATCATCAAGGTGAACATTCTCACCAATTTTCATGAAGATCTCGTGAAAAATATGGCCTCTAGAGAGGTCACAAGGTTTTTCTATTTTTCGACCTACTGACCTAGTTTTTGACCGCACATGACCCAGTTACAAACCTGATCTAGATATCATCAAGCTGAACATTCTCACCAATTTTCATGAAGATCCGTTGAGAAATATGGCCTCTAGAGAGGTCACAAAGTTTTTTCTATTTTTAGACCTACTGACCTAGTTTTAACCCCACATGACCCAGTTTCACATTTGACTTAGATATCATCAAGGTGAACATTCTGACCAATAATCATGAAGATCTCATGAAAAATATGGCCTCTAGAGAGGTCACAAGGTTTTTCTATTTTTAGATCTACTGACCTAGTTTTTAACCCCACGTGACCCAGTTTCGAACTTGACCTAGATATCTTCAAGGTAAACACTCTGACCAATTTTCATGAAGATCCATTGAAAAATATCGCCTCTAGAGAGGTCACAAGGTTTTCCTATTTTTAGACCTACTGACCTAGTTTTTGACCGCACGTGACCCAGTTTCCAACTTGATCTAGATATCATCAAGGTGAACATTCTGACCAATTTTCATGAAGATCCATTGAGAAATATGGCCTCTAGAGAGGTCACAAGGTTTTTCTATTTTTAGATCTACTGACCTAGTTTTTGACCCCACATGAACCAGTTTCGAACTTGACCTAGATATCATCAAGTTGAACATTCTGACCAATATTCATGACGATCTCATGAAAAATATGGCCTCTAGAGAGGTCACAAGGTTTTTCTATTTTTAGATCTACTGACCTAGTTTTTAACCCCACGTGATCCAGTTTCGAACTTGACCTTGATATCATCAAGGTGAACATTCTGACCAATTTTCATGAAGATCCATTGAGAAAAGTGGCCTCTAGAGAGGTCACAAGGTTTTTCTATTTTTAGACCTAATGACCTAGTTTTTGACCCTACGTGACCCAGTTTCAAACTTGACCTAGATATCATCAAGGTAAACATTCTGACCAATATTCATAAAGATATCATGAAAAATATGGCCTCTAGAGAGGTCACAAGGTTTTTCTATTTTTAGACCTACTGACCTAGTTTTTATACCAACGTGACCCAGTTTCGAACTTGACCTAGATATCATCAAGGTGAACATTCTGACCAATTTTCATGAAGATCTTATGAAATATATGGCCTCTAGAGAGGTCACAAGGTTTTTCTATTTTTAAACCTACTGACCTAGTTTCTGATGGCACGTGACCCAGTTTCGAACTTGACCTAGATATCATCAAGATGAACATTCTGACCAACTTTCATAAAGATCCCATGAAAAATGTGACCTCTAGAGTGGTCACAAGCAAAAGTTTACGGACGCACGGATGCACTGACGCACGGACGGACGACGGACGACGGACACCGCGCGATCACAAAAGCTCACCTTGTCACTTTGTGACAGGTGAGCTAAAAAAAGTTACTAAAAATAAGCTATTTATAGTAACGTAAAAGGGAAGTAATCAAAAAGAAAATTATTGTAAGTGAACAAAAGAAGGATCTGCCAAATAAATCTGTTGACCTAAATGAAAATTTCAGATCAGTATCTTCATTAGTTACGGAGATATACCCATTTTAATTTGAAATAAAGGGAGGTAATTTGACATAAACTCAATCCATAGTTATCTACCCTGATTGGCTCAGTCCAACTAATGACAATAATGAAATTTCAAATAAGTCCTATAAGTACTTACTGATATAAATCCATTTTCACTACAATCAGGGGAGGTAATCAGATATAAAATAAATCTGGAAACTACAACTGGATCTGATTTGTCATGGAATCCAAGCTTTATTGTTGTTGAAGATATTTTGGAAGTTTGTATCAAATACAACCATAAATGAAGTATCTATATGGCTGCAAAAGCCAAAATAGCCAATTTTTGACCTTTAAGGGGCCATAACTCTGGAACCCATGAAGGAATCTGGCCAGTTTAATAAAGGAACCAAGATCCTGTGGTGATACAAGTTGTGTGCAAGATTGGTTAAAATCAAATCATAAATGAAGTTTCTATTGTGCAGGCAAGGTCAAAATAGCTAATTTTGGTTCTTTCAGGGGCCACAACTCTGGAAACCATTAGGGGATCTGGCCGGTTCAACAAAGGAACTGAGATCTTATGGCAACACAAGTTTTGTGCAAGTTTGATTAAATTTAAATCATAAATGAAGCTGCTATTGTGCAGAAAAGGTCAAAATAGCTAATTCTGGCGCTTTCAGGGGCCATAACTGTGGAACCCATAATTGAATCTGGCCAGTTGAAGATAGGAACCAAGATCTTATGGTGATACAAATTATGTGCCAGTTTGGTAAAATTCAAATCATAAATCAAGCTGCTATTGTGCAGACAAGGTCAAAATAGCTGATTTTGGCCCTTTCAGGGGCCTTAACTCTGGGACCCATAATGGGATCTGGCCAGTTCAAGAAAGGAACCGAGATCTTATGGTGATACAAGTTGTGTGCAAGTTTGGTTAAAATAAAATTATAAATGAAACCACTATCGTGCAGACAAGAAATTGTTGACGGACGGACGGACGCACGGACGGACGCACGCACAGACTGACGACGGACGAAGGGTGATCACAAAAGCTAACCTTGTCACTATGTGACAGGTGAGCTAAAAATCCGGTCACAGTATCATATATATGATACTGTGACCGGATGTTTTGTCATCGATTTTTTTTCATTTTACTAACATATATAAAGTATATTTGTGTGAAAAAAACAACAGATTTTTTTATATTAAACCAAAAAATATACACTGGGCCCGTGCCTGTGGTCCTGCCATGTGTCTCCACCAAGATTTCAGTCTTTGATGCCAAGTATGTGGTCAGAGTAGATGTAAAAAGACTGAAGTTTTGACTTTCTTCATATCACATCTTCTGACGTTCAAAACTTCACTTCGTACGAGAAAAAGGCTCATCTTGTATAATCGATACCGCCTATGGGCACAGTTACGCCGTAGAAGTTAAAGTTTGGACAAAATCTCAATGCTTCTCAAAATCAGTTGATAACTTCATACTTTTAGGTTCAATTCAATGTATTTAGTTAAAATTGTTAGCCCTACAAAACTTCATTATTCTAATACTTAATGTTAGTGTTTCGCATCAAATTTAGTCTAATTATACGTATGGATAATCGAATAATTTAATAAGCAGAAATCCCGAAACAAAGCTTTTTATTTCACATAGTAATATAGAGAAGTATTAGGTTTACTTGATATTACATGGAAAACTTTAGTAGCAACGTCCGATATAAAAAAATACACGCATATCCGTGACGTTTTACCCAAAATATATATGAGAGACGTTGAAGGGGAAGGCGAAGTTTGAAATCTCAAACTCTCTATTGTCTTCGAGTGGTTTGGCACCAGGTTTTGCTGTTTAACATGTACAGTTGTCCTTAGGAGAACACAGGTAAGATATCTTGAACATGGCTGAGGGCAAGGTTTGTGCAGTCACAACTTAACATGCTGAAGGTTTGAACATTTAAAAAAAAAAAAAAAAAGGAATGGAAATATATATATGTATATATACATATATGTATATATTTATTTTTTTTAGGGGGTGGGGGTGCAGGGGAACGGGAGAGGAAACAAAATTTCACATGTTGATTATAAATATTGACTGAAAATTAAACATGAAAAAAAAAGGATAAAAGGGTGAAGTTGGTGGGGGGGGGGGGAGAGGATGCATGGTCAGTGGTGGGCATGACTGGGTGGAGAAGTGAGGTGGGGGAATGGTACAACTTGGAAGGTTTGAAAAAAATCTAAAATAAGAAATGAAAAAAAAAAAATTTTTTTTTGGGGGGGGGGGGGGGGGGGGGGGGGGGGGGGGGGGGGGGGGGGGGGGGGTGTGACCAAGGCAAGTGGGTGACCAGGTGTGGGTGCGCAACTTCACATGTTTATAATAAATGTTCATATAAAAGAATGAAAGAAATTTAATGAAATTCTGCCAAATGGTAAGTTTGTTATGTACAAATAAATGATGTGGATTTTTAGACAATTAAAGGGCAATAACTCTGAAGTTACAAAAGAAATCCATACAAAACTGTCTGTGCACAACCACATTATAGTGCTCTAAATTCTGTTAAAGTTTCATAGTTCTAGGTCAAATATATCAAAAGTTACGATGCAGAAATTGCCATATCTATAGATTTATAGTACCCTATATAGTTAACACTAGAAATTTTTAAGGGCCATAACTCTGGTGTTACTTGGGCAATCTGTCTTAAACTTGATGGGCCCCATAACCTCATAGTGGTGAACATGTATATGAAGTTTGTTTGAAAAAAATCTAAAATAAGGAATTTTTTTTTTTTTTTTTGGGGGGGGGGGGGGTGTCGGGGGGGGGTGTGTGATCAAGGTAAGGGGGTGACCAGGTGTGGGTACACAACTTCACATGTTTACAATAAATGTTCATGGAAAAGAATGAAAGAAATTTAATGAAATTCTACCAAATGGTAAGTTTGTTATGTACAAATATGTGTATTTTTATACAATTAAAGGGCAATAACTCTTAATTTACAAAATAAATCTGAATGAAATTGTGTGTACACAACCACATTATGGTGATCTAAATTCTGTTTAAGTTTCATAGTTCTAAGTCAAATATATCAAAAGTTATGATGCAGAAATTGCCATATTTATAGTACCCTATATAGTTAATACTAAAAACTTCTAAGGGCCATAACTCTGGTGTTACTTGGGCAATCTGACTGAAACTTGACGGGCCGCAAGAACTCATAGTGGTGAACAGGTATATGAAGTTTTAAATAAATATTCCCAACCATTTCCTAGATATGGCTCCGGACGGATGGACGGACGACGGACAGACGGAAAGATGGAAGGACGGACGGACGGACAACGCCAAAACTATATCCCTCCGACTTTCGTCGGGGGATAACAAGAAAAATTAAATGAAACCTTTGACCTTACCATACAGTCAGGGGTCTAGGTCTTGCATATGATATACATCATCTAGCTTCTGTGGTTGTACATGTTAACTATCTGGATATTCCATCTATAAAAGTTATGGAATTTGCACAATAAATGACTTAAATGTGTGACCTTGACCTTTGGATGTAAGGGTCTATGTCTTCTAGAAGACACATCTTTTTGTTATGGCAGACACATATGACAAGATATTTTGAAAACCAACAATACAAAACAAAGTGCATGAAATAATTTTCGGAACACATACAAACACATAAACATACAATGTACTCAATAATGCGCACATGCAGGAGTAACTCTGTATGCCCCCATTTAAATGATAAAACACATAAAATATCTTGACTAATACTAGTAATATGTAAAATCTGCTGTTATGTTGTGGGAGTGGTCAGTGAGATTGTGCTAAAATAAATTAAAATACAATAAATAGACAAAATTACATATCTTATCACTCTGCAAACAAGAATGATGTTTACATTGTATGACACACGCCCCTAAAATCCGGGATAAAATAAAAAAAATAATGTTCACAACAAGATCATGTAATCATGATAATCAAATAATTTTAATATCCATATCTGTCAAATTTTAGATGAAGAAATGGATTTAGAACTTTGGTTCAAAAAATACTTTTATATCAATTACTACTATATTTTGACAGAAGCTTCAAAAACTTATCATGTACTATGTTTTAAGGTAAATTCTGACACACTGATTGCTCGATTGTCATGGGATGGGCTGTATGCTGATGTTGAAATAACTCATAGCCCGACCATTGTTTTTTATGTGTTAAAAAATGTATGTACTATTGTGTGTATCTTTGGAATAGAGAGCAATAAAATATGGTTAAACTAAACTAAGCTTGATTGTCAGACACCGACTATTTCCTTGTTCTTTCAACAGTACTAAACACACGGCTTATCTGTTTGTTTATGTGTGTATGTAAGCTTATTTATAGTCTCTACACTTACCCGGGTGATTCCACCATGGTAACTGGAATGAACATTAAAATGGAACCTTTCCTACTACAGCCAGAAGCAAAGAATGAGATGCAGTTGCTACAGTCATGCAAGTTTTGCACATAGCCATGTACCAGTATAAAATGTATAAGTTTAATAGACATTCTTTTTTCATCTTACAGCAGAGGCTTTAGTACTTCTTGTCTCTAACAGCTGATTGTGAAAGGGGTTATAACAAACAGAATCTGATTAAAATTTCTCTAAAACTGTTTGTCTTGAAGCATTGAAAGGGGTTGGTATATTGTGAAATCATCAATATTCGTGGGGGACTAATTTTCATGGATTTCGTGGTCGAGCCAATCCATGAATTTTAATCCCAACAAACGAGTAAAATTCCCATTCATTTTATGTTCAAAAGTTGAAATCCACGAATTTATATCCCCACAAAATTGTCGTTTTGACCAAAACCACGAAATTTCATGCCCACAAAATTAAATGATTTTACAGTATTCATGTAAGGTCTACAGACTGTTAAAGTAAGTCAAATCAAAAACAGAATGTGCAGTACAATGTAGAATTTATTTCTATATCCAATAGCTCTGATGTGTAAACAAAATGTCAATTTCTGCTATCGTAGAAAAATTGTCAAATTACAACATTTATGATGAAAAATACTCTAAAATCAACATACTAATACATTTAGCTAAATAAATATGATATATATTGCATTTTAAAAACTGTAACAACATTTACATTCACAAGAAGGATATGGCCTCTTGGACATAGCCAAAATGGACTTTGATTTCTTTTTGTTAGGTTTAAGGTCAAATTGACACAAACACAGGTCATATGGTGCCAGCCTTTGATGGTGGTGGATCAAAGGTACCCATCCAGGCATTATTTTAGATGCAGATGTGGACCTGGGTAGAAACATCAACATTCCGTAAGCCAGCTGGATGGCTTCCTCACATGAAAGAATTCTACCACTCAAAGCAAGGTTCAAACCCACAGCTGTGAGGATTTATTTATTTGGGTTTAACGGCGCACCAACACAGTATAGGTTATATGGCGCCAAACAGGACTTCAAATTTTGGTTCCACATCTCATTTACATCGAAATAAAAACATGAGGTATGGAATCAAAATTTGCATACCTGCTGGAATCACAGAGTTACTTCAAAACCAAGTGTTAAGACCCTATTAGTTGCCTCTTACGGTCATGCAAGGGTAAGGCAGTGGTTCCAATTCTTTTCATACATAGATCGTCCCAGAACCACATGGGGCATAGCTGTGAGGAGCAAGTGATTCAAAGTCAGTGTCATTAACCACTTCACCACAGTGGTCCCTACTTCACTTTGATGAAGCACAAACAATGCTTTTAAAAAAATTAATATAACTTAACTTTACAGTTGATAGTTCTATAAATCTTAAAGGTATATTAGATTCAATTTTCATAGCAATAACTTCATATAGTTTATGTAAACATAAAGTTAAAAAAGTTTATTTGGTTTAACAGTAATACGTGTGAAGCATAAAATAGTACATACTGTATACATAAACACAATAACAAGAGCTGTCCGTAAGACAGCGCGCTCCACTATTCATTGATTTGACAGTAAAATGAATATATGTCTCAATAAGAGACCTCTACTTTAAAAGGAAGATACACCAAGGGGCATAATTCTGTCAAGAACACAAACTAGAGTTATTGGGATTGTTGACACACATGCAGATGATGATGGTAAAAAATATAATTTGAGTATCAAGTCATTATCTTATGTAGTATCAAAGTTATGTCCAGAAAAACGAAGTTTGTCAAAATATTTAAGTATGAAAGGGGCATAATTTGGTCAAAAATACAAATCAGAGTTATGGGGATTGTTACCACACATGCAGATGATGATAAAGATACATTTTAAGTTTCAAGTCTTTATCTTATATTGTACTAAAGTTACATCCAGAAAGCGAAAATTGCCAAAAACCTTTAAGTACGAAAGGGGCATAATTCTGTCAAAAATACAATTAGAGTTATGGGGATTATATAATGATTATAAAGAAATGTTTTTAATTTCAAGTCATTATCTTTTAAAGAACCAAAGATATGCCTATAAACGAAGCTTTCGAAAGAAAAAATTAACATGAAAATAATTCCAAGTATAACACCTTGGTGAACTTGACCTTGGGTATAATGGGCCCAGCCCCTCTAAATACTTTGTTTGTACGCTGGACAATGTTTATGTTAAGTTATAGTAAGATATACGCAAAAGTAACAAAGATATGACAGAAAAACAAAGGTTGCCCAAAAACTTTAACCTTAAAAATAACCTAAGTATAACATCTTGGTGACCTTGACCGTGGGTATAATGGGCCCAGCCCCTGCACATACTTTGTTTGTATGCTGGACAATGTTTATGTGAAGTTACAATAAGATACAAGCAATAGTAACAAAGATATGACAGAAAAACAAAGGTTGCCGAAAAACTTTTAACCTTAAAAATAACCTAAGTATAACACCTTGGTGACCTTGACCTTGGGTATAATGGGCCCAGCCCCTGAATATACTTTGTTTGTATGCTGTACAATGTTAATGTAAAGTTATAGTAAGATATAAGCAATAGTAACAAAGATATGACAGAAAAACAAAGGTTGCCAAAAAACTTTAACCAAGAAAAGTCACTTCGATGCAGACGCCGGGGCGAGTAGAATAGCCCCCCTATTTTCCGATTAGTGGAGCTGTAAATGTGTTCCACAACTAAAAGAACTGGCTATTTTTTAACCCTCAACTGTTACAACATGCTATTATGAATGTAGCTTTGTATACAAACTTAATTTATATATTTAGTAAAATCAAATACATCTGATGAAGATTTTATACATCTGAAGTGAATATGTAAAGATAAAATATTTTAGTGAAAG
Organism: Mercenaria mercenaria; assembly: GCF_021730395.1. NCBI lineage: Eukaryota > Metazoa > Mollusca > Bivalvia > Venerida > Veneridae > Mercenaria > Mercenaria mercenaria. Next base: position 11,923,820 of record NC_069368.1, read on the forward strand.
ATGGTCATTGGATATCTTTAAATACTGCCCTTACCCTGCTATATTTCTATAATGGACTGGTCCATCTTTCAATTTGGACAGTACCACTTATTACTCAAAGGGGTTTTCACTGAAAATTTACTGACTGAATAGCGAACAGTGCAGACCATGATCAGACTGCACGGATGTGCAGGCTGATCTTGGTCTGCACTGGTCGCAAAGGCAGAATCATCTGCCACCAGCAGGCTAAGGGTTAAATACTGCTCACAACAAAACAAAATGTAACAAATTACATAATACCATGTACACACAAATACTCATGTAAAAGCAAAACAGATAATACAAATTTAAAACTATCATTTAGAGTCCCATGGACTTTACAAGTAGCTACTGTTTGATCCAACAAATTCATAACAATGTTCATAAATTACAGATTTTATTCCCTAGATAAAACATGTATCATTCTAAATATCTACAGGGGTGCTAATAGGATATTTTGAATTTTTCAGGTAACTTTTATTGGCTAAAAATGAAAATTTTACTATGTAAAATCTGGCCCATTAATTAGTTTGAAAAGTTTATTTATTATTTTACACTCAAATGTTGCTTAGAGCTAACAGAAGGTTTATAACAATCCATCTGCTAATTTTCAAAATTCGAAATTTAACATCTTTTTGCTGTCCAAAAAAGGCTGTTTACTATGGAAAATACCCTTTCAAAATTGTTTACCATCAATTCAGTTATGAAAATTTAAAACATCCCCATTACCTCCTTCGGATTTCTTTAGAATAATGTATGAAATGATTGATATTGCCATATATTTACAGAGAAATCAAGATCAAACACTGTTTTGCAAGAAGTGGATAAAAGCACTAATTTCTAAAACCTATTCAAACCTTTTATCTTTTTTTTTTCTATATTCTACACCTAGTTCCTAGTAACATATCACAGGATATAATATGTTTGGATTTCATTTTAAAGCTTACATTTAACACAGTACTGTGGGCACTCCATGAGAATTTCACTTCTTTGAATTTTTTTTACAATTAACATCTCCTTGTCCTTTATTCTAATTGACTAAAAATACTTTTACTAAAGTGATGTTCCTTCCCCTGTGAGATCATCTTAAGGTGTCAAAGATGAGAGAAATTTGAAAGCATTTGGCCTTGTAAGTTTCGAGAAAGTCACTTACATGCAAAACCCTAACCAAGATTTCTATTATATAAGTCAAAACACAATTTTTTCAAAACAAAAGCTAGTTACATTAGCTGTTCTGTGAAGTGAACTCCTGATGCTAAATACATTGTGTTTAGTTTAAAGCATTTGGCTTAGTAGTTTCAGGAAACTTGTTTACATGCAGAACTTCCTTCAACAGGGATGCTAACAGAAAGGTGACCAGAAAAGCTCTAATATTTGAACAAATTTCAGATAATTGAGATAGAAATCCAATCTAAATTAAATAGCTTGCCTTTCATACCTTATCAACCAAATTTACTAACATTCTTTCTGATACGAGACCAGATTTGTGGTGCTATACACATAGCAAATGGAAGAACTAGGAAAGTTTCTGAAACTGGGAAATTTTCCTTGTCTTAAACTTTCCACCGTAGCCCAAAACTACTAAACTCTGGGACTGGAAATGCAATATAAGTAAGCAGTGGCAACTTTAAGTAACTGAGATACCCGCCTCACTGACCAGTCATTGCCATTTAACTTAACCCTTAGCCTGCTGGCAGCAAGTGATTCTGCCTTTGTGACCAGTGCAGACCAAGATCAGCCTGCACATCCGTTCCCGTGATCATGGTCTGCACGCTATTAAGTCAGTAAATTTTCAGTGAACACCCCTTCGAATAATAAAGGTATTGACCAAATTGAATGATGGACCAGAAAATTAGCAGGCTAAGGGTTAATGAATGAATAGAGTAATACTGAGCTGTTCACTTGTTTATAAACATTTAACTTCTATCACTAACTGCTTGAAAATAATTGCATACATGCCATATTTTCAGACGGTCAATAAGGGAGTTTTGCCTCAGCAGGGCTTTTTTTAAGGGAGATTTGGGTAAAAATAAGGGAGACTTCTATTCGCTCACTTTGTACGCGCTAAATAGCCGTTTTCATGAAAAAATCATAAAGTTTTTTTTACATTGAATTGACGAGTGGAGCCAACAGTTGTGTACAAAATGCATGATTATTACTTATAGCACTTAACTTAATCCAAGGAAATTCAGAATTCCATGAAAGATTGAACCAGGAACTTTGTTTTTGCTTTATGTGTTGATGCTTCTGCATCTGGGGAGAGTGATCTTTTTGACATGTTTAAGCATACAATACTCAAAAGATTGCGGAGATATCATGTCAACAGTCTTTCAAGGGCAGTCATTTCTTTACATGTATTTAACCTGGGAATTGTTCTCCTGTTAATTATTGCAACATGACAATATCACAAAGGAATAGCAGTCAATTATTCGGGCAATATGAATTGCAATTTATTTCATAAAATTCATTTATCCGAATTCATGTTTGTCCGAAATTCTGTGTAGTGTGACATTAACTCGCCAATTTTGTTAAGTTGCTGTCGATTTTTTGCATGTTGTGCAAGTATTTAAATTGAGAAACATAAACTCGGTGTTGGCACTAACCAGTCTCATTCTCTGATGGCTCGATAAATACGGGAAAAGAGCGTTTCCCGATAAATATTAAGGTCAGCGAAAACGAAAGTACACTTTGGCAGGTGGCGGTAAAATGACGTAATTTTAAGACTGGTTTATATCTTGATTGGAAAAATTACGGATCAGTGGCTTTGATTTTATTGAATCAGTCTAAAATCTCGCATCTTTACAATTGCCTACGGGTAAGATTAAATGGTTAATTGTTTGCAGATGGTGACAGTAGGTGGTAAGATAATTAATGCCTCAGGCGTGTATCTCTCGATAAACAAGCTAGGGATTATAGACAACTATGAAAATTATGTTTGAAGTGTATTTCCGGGATACTCGATATTGAATTTCAAGTATTTTCTAAAGGTCTACATTGGGTCCGAGATACGATTTTTCGACAGAGGACTATTTTTCTGAATTTATTTTTTTACGGGAGGTTTTCATGTCCCGGCGGGAGACCGGGAGATATACTGAAAATACGGGAGAAAAAGCCTCCCGGCGGGAGATATGGCATGTATGCAATTCAAACTGACCGTTTTTCATGGCATAACAATAGGTTTTACTTGAATAAAATGACTCTCATAATATAACTATTTTGTACAAAATACATGTACATGAACAAGTCAGTATGATACTCTATAAACACATTCCTGATTAACATCAATATATGTTTTGTAAAAAAATCATTAGTTACAACAGCTTTTTTTTCCTTCATAATAGGCCCCTTCTCCTCAAAAAATTTCTTTTAAATCATGCAGTTTTCCTCAAAAATTGACCTTACATCCGATTTATATTCCCCCTTGCCTAAATACTGAGCTATTTCTCCCCCCCCCCCCCCCAATCACAGGCCTGGGCCCCTTCCCTCCTGGTAAAAAAACAACAAAACCTGTTAGTATTACTTCTATGTAAAGTGCCTTTGAACGTGTTTATCATGAAAAGGGTACTATATAAATCTGAAATAATATAATTGTTCCAATATATCAATGATGATACAAATATATTGCTGTTATCACTAGAATTGCCGCTATGATGAAGAACACATTGATAACTGTCTCGAACACAAACACAGACAACATGGTCGAGGTGAGCATGCCGCCTGATATGATAAACAGTCTCGTTAAGTTGCTGCCGTGCTTCATCACCACTGACATAATTAACCCATTGGAAGCCTGTGAAAAAAAAAACAATTTGAAACATTATTATGAAAACTAACCAAACTAATAGTAAAAAGCTATAGTAATTTCCATTTTTTGATAGCACTTATACTATAGTTACTTTCCTTGCTAATTAGTAACTTACATAAGCCTATAACAATTTGCCAAAAGTTCCACAATTTATAAATGACAAAACTGAATTACATTATCATTTCCAGAATTTTTTTTGTTGAGGGTGGTTGATAAAGGTGCGTTGAACCTGCAGATACATATCTATATCTCTAATATCCAGTCATACATCACACTTCAACAAAAAGTAAAACATGTGTTCTATATACTTATCATTTTATATGCCTGTCTGTAATTTCATACTTTTCCCTGCACTGCTATAGCGGAAAAGCTGTGAAAATACTTACTGCATACAAAGATGTAATCAAAGGAGCCGACATACTCTGGTATTAGTAGCAAACAACTAGAAAGGTGAAGAAAAGTGATACAAAATAGGGAGACAATATTTCACCTGTGTGATGACTATAAGCCATGTATATACAGTGAAACCTTGGAAGAAACCCTGGTCTTCCCCTGTGTATGTGCTCGTCTGCCATAACACTGTAATAGCATTTAGGAAGGTTCCATATGCATACAGTAATATATTCTGTAGAGGTAGGGAGGTCTGTAAAAAAAAACACATTCATAATACCATACTTGACAACCATTTTCATTACATTTTACCACATTATATATCAGTTCTATACAGCAGTCTGTTCATGTAGCCAGTGTTTCTGAATTGTGAACCTGTGCCCTTAGCAAGAAACTGACAGCAGAGGACATGGATGAATGAAATAAGACAAACTGCCTTCAGTCATATATCATAGACAGTTTCTATATTGCCTTGAAGTATAAACCTGTGGTTTTCTTGAATTACTTATTCAATATTACCACTATTTCGTATTTTGAACAGTTTTAAAAATATACTATGTCATGCCTTTTTATGATTTCTAATACTATTTTTTTTTCTTATAAACATACTGCCAGTGCCTTCAGATGCTAAAATGTTTTAGCTGAGCTTTTACATTTTAACCTTTACCCTGCTAAATTTCTATAATAAACTTGTCCATGTTTCAATTTGGACAGAACCATTAACTGTTAAAAGGGGTGTTCACTGAAAATTTACTGACTGAATAGTGAACAGTGCAGAACATGATCAGCCTGCACGGGTTTACACCAGTCGCAATGGCAGAATCACTTGCCAACAGCAGACTGAAGGTTAAACCAGAACTATCAGTGAAATAACATCATCTTTTCATTTTATTGACTTATGCATAAACAATATCAATTCTGTATTTTTTTTTAAATGATTTATCAAATTTTTATTTCCTTTTTTAATATATCAGAACATGTTGCTGCAAAATCATACTATCTACAATAACGACAAATATAAACGGAAGTAAAGAATTCAATTTAGTAACCCTGAAACGCTCACCTGACATCCATAGAAATTGCTATTTATAGATTTTTAATAACTGATTCTGGCTATATCTAAAACTCCATCATGTTATTCTGGCAAAGAAGCCAGTTAAAGGAAATGACTATTACAAATTTAGCAGCAAGGCCCCAAATCATTAAAACAGTCTACGCTATCACATAACTTTGAATTCCTAACAACACCTTAGGGGCCCCGCTAGTCTGTGTTCAGACCCTATGTTTTGTTCAAAGGAGATAACTCCTGAGGCTATTCAAATTTTGTATAATTATGTCCCTTTTCTTCTCAAAACATACGTAGGTAATCAGAGCCAAGACTGATGAAGTCAGAATATATAACAGAATTATTTTTTCCCTAAAAAAAAAAGATTATCTAGTCAGTAGCCAGACTAGGGCCCCGCTTGTGAATTTGGGAACTCTAACCAAAGGTAAAATAATATAAAGTAGCTCAAGAGAATAAGAAATTTGAAGAAAATTTTTTCTCAAATCTTAAAAGGTCTCAATCATGATGCCCCTAAGTCATTATCTGTAAAATTTTGACTGGATGCTTCCAGTCAGACTGGGTTGAATTCCATGATGTAGATCTTCTGAAGTTGCTATTTACACCTATTTTTCAATCTGGACATACTCAACACTAATGGATTTGCTTAATGATATGCAGATTGCCTCATAATTTCAAAATCTTAATTAAATTTTATATCAATATTTCTTATAAAATACTTACAGATTTCCGTTTTTTAAGCAAATATTCTGTATACACAGCAGCAAATCCAGACACAGAACAATATATAAACATCATCAGTAAGCCTGTAACAGTGATAAATATTCGGAAGGAATGGTGGTCAAGTTTCTGATCTACAAATCCACCGTAACTGAAAGTAACAAATCTACCACAATAAAAACTGCCACAACAAAATACATACATTCACAACAAATAACTATAAATACTGTAAAATCATTTAATTTTGTCGGCATGAAATTTCGTGGTTTTGGTCAAAACGGCAATTTCATAGGGATATGGATTTGTGGATTTCAACTTTTGAACATCCAAATTATTGGGAATTTTACTTCTTCTTTGGGATTAAACTTCGTGGATTGACTCAACCATGAAATCCACAAAAATTTGTCCTCCATGAAAATAAAAGATTTCACAATAAGATATTAATCTAAAAGAATTATAACTATCAGTTAAGATCATTAATAACCCCGATGCCACCTTCCTACAAGGAAGGTAAAATATTGTAACAAATTCTGACCTTTGACCTTCAAGTATGACCCTGACCTTGCACCTAGTGACAAGAACTGTGAATTCCTCACATCATCTTCATCAGGTTAACATTTAATGTTAATTCTATGAAAATTAATGACAGAATATGAAATATAGCTATTTGACCTTTGACCTGTGTGACCTTTACCTTAGACCTAATGACACAGATTATGTGTGACCCTTGTTGTAGTATCATGGTATAGCAATCTGACCTCTGACTTCCAAGAGTATCCCCAGTTGTGTGCTCTATGTTATTTTGATGAGGGAAAAAGTTTTATAGTAGTTTTATGAAAATCTTTCAAGCCATTTAGATAATATTAAATGAGCAGACACAAAGTTATGCTCTAACTTCCAAGTGTGACCATGACTTTGGATTAGTGACCTTGGTCAAACAATATTCTTACTGTATTATGATGATGAACATTAATCTACAGTTAATTAAAAATCAAATGGCTCTGAAGAATGCATCTCGAAAGCAATTATAGATTGATGGATGGACACACATGATCCCAATAAAGTGCCAAATTACTTTGTAACTGAGGATATCACAGCATTATATTTTATGGTTAAGAGACATTTCACAATAAGAATATACAGGACCACCACCTGTGGGTGCAAATGCTTATCTGCTTGACATAAGGCAATATGCAACAAGAGCTCGTCGAACACAAAATGCCCCCCTTGATGCATTCAGTAATTGCAAAAGGAACAGAAACTAGAAAATGCTTTTGTAAAAAAGCGCATGTCCCCCCAATGTAAAAGTTCTATAGGCAAGAAGTCAATAGGGGTCAGGAGCGAAAGTCAAAGAGACACTGATGGTTGGCTGCAATAGGGATCATCTACTTGGCATGTCCAGTCATCCCGCTAAATTTCAACACTCTTGGCCTAGTGGTTCTCAAGTCACTGTTCAGGCTCCTGTGACCTTGACCTTTAATCAAGTGACCTCAAAATAAATAGGGGTCATCTACTCTGCATGTCCAATCATCCTATTAAGTTTCAACGTTGTAGGTCAAGTGGTTCTCAAGTTATTTCCAAAAAATGATATTACATGAACAGGCCACTGTGACCTTGACCTTTAATAGACTGACCCCAAAATCAATAGGGATCATCTACTCTGCATGTTCAATCATCCTATGAAGTTTCAACATTCTGGGTCAAGTGGTTCTCAAGTTATTGATCGGAACTGGTTATCAATGTTCAGGCCTCTGTGACCTTGACCTTTAACGGAGTGACCCCAAAAACAATAGGGGTCATTTACTCTGCATGAACAATCATCCTATGAAGTTTCAACATTCTGGGTCGAGATTCTCAAGTTACTGATTGGAAATGGTTTTCCATGTTCAGGCCCCTGTGGCCTTGACCTTTAACAGAGTGACCCTAAAATCGTTAGGGTCATCTACTCTGCATGACCAATCATCCTATGAAGTTTCATCATTCTGGGTCAAGTGGTTCTCAAGTTACTGACCGGAAATGGTTTTCCATGTTCAGGCCCCTGTGACCTTGACCTTTCACAGAGTGACCCCAAAATCGTTAGGGGTCATCTACTCTGCATGACCAATCATCCTATTAAGTTTCAACATTCTGGGTCAAGTGGTTCTCAAGTTACTGACCGGAAATGGTTTTCAATGTTCAGGCCCCTGTGACCTTGACCTTTAACGGAGTGACCCCAAAATCGATAGGGGTCATCTACTTTGCATGTACAATCATCCTATGAAGTTTCAACATTCTGGGTCAAGTGGTTCTCTAGTTATTGATAGGAAATGGCTTTCCATGTTCAGGCCCCTGTGACCTTGACCTTTGATGGAGTGACCCCAAAATCAATAGGGGTCATCTACTCTTCATGACCAATCATCCTATGAAGTTTCAACATTCTGGGTCAAGTGGTTCTCTAGTTATTGATCGGAAATGGTTTTCAATGTTCATGCCCCTGTGACCTTGACCTTTGACGGAGTGACCCCAAAATCAATAGGGGTCATCTACTCTTCATGGCCAATCATCCTATGAAGTTTCAACAGTCTGGGTCAAGTGGTTCTCTAGTTATTGATCGGAAATGGTTTTCAATGTTCAGGCCCCTGTGACCTTGACCTTTGACGGAGTGATCCCAAAAACAATAGGGGTCGTCTACTCCAGCAGCCCTACAACCCTATGAAGTTTGAAGGTTCTAGGTCAAATGGTTCTACAGTTATTGCTCGGAAATGAAGTGTGACGTACGGACGGACGGACTGACGGACGGACGGACAGGGCAAAAACAATATGTCTCCTGGGGGAGACATAATTATATGCTCACTGTAAACAAAAGTTCTACTGTTCTGGTCCAATCTGACCTTGACCTTGAACCTATTAACCTAACAAGAGATTACAGAGTGATCTTGGCACCATCCACTGAGCCATTTTTGAATGTTCCAAATTTCAAGACTAGCTCAAGGTCAATTTTCATTTCAGTACAAAACAATGTGTATGTGGTCCAAATTTGAAAGCTGTGGCTTGAGAAATGTGAAAGTAGGTCACTAGATCAATTTCAAGGTCAAAGTTCATTTCGGTAGACAGAACTATGCATGTGCTTCAAATTTGGAGGCTGTAGCTTGAGAAATGTGAAAGTAGGTAATTGGTAAAAATCAATTCAGAACACAAAAATATGCATGCGGTCCAAATTTGAAGCCTGTAGCTTCAGAAATGTGAAAGTAGGTCACTAGGTCAATCTCAAGATCAAAGTTCATTTCAGTACACAACACTATGCTTGTGGTTCAAATTTGAAGGCTGTAGCTTGAGAAATGTGAAAGTAGGTCACTAGGTCAAAATCAAGGTCAAATTTTATTTTGGAACAAAAAACTATGCATGTGGTCCAAATTTGACGCCTCCACCTTCAAAAATGTGAAAGTAGGTCACTAGGTCAATAACAAGGTCAAAGTTTTTTTCAGTACACAAACCTATGCATGTGGTTCAAATTTGAAAGCTGAAGCTACAGAAATGTGAAAGTAGGTCACTAGGTCAAGATCAAGGTCAACTCATGTCAAGGTTCATCTTGCCACTCAAAACTACACATGTGGTCCAAATTTGAATGATGTTAGTTATGGAAATGAAGTTTTTCCCTATATAAGTTTATACCATGTGACCCCTAGGGTGGGGCCATATTTGACCGTAGAGGGATAATTTGAACAAACTTGGTAGAGAACCACTAGATGATGCTACATTACAAAATATCAAAGCCATAGTCTTTGTGGTTTGGACAAGAAGATTTTCAAAGTTTTTCCCTATATAAGTCTATGTAAACCATGTGACCCCCAGGGCGGAGCCATATTTGACCCTAGGGGAATACTTTGAATAATCTTAGTAGAGGACCACTAGATAATGTCATATACAAAATATCAAAGCCCTAGGCCCTGTGGTTTTGGACAAGAGGTTTTTCAAATTTTTTTCCTATATAAGTCTATATAAACCATGTGACCCCCGCGGTGGGGCCATAATTGACCCCAGGGATATAATCTAAATAATCTTTGTAGAGGACCACTAGATTTTGCTACATCAGGGCTCCAGATAATTTTTTTGGGCAATGAGTATTTACTCAACATATTTTTTGTGAATGAGTAAAATGGTAAAATCTGAAATTGACTAGAAGTATTTTTACTCCTGAAAATCTATAAATGTGAAAAAACCAGAAATCAGTTTTATAACATATTTATTGGGTGTAACACCCATGCATTTGTTTGCAGTTTAGTTTCAATTCATCATTTATGTTTTTGCTTCTTTTTTTCCCTTGGCTTGCTTTGGCTTCACACTCGCTACCGAATAAAATAGAATATTCAATATACCTTTAGCTATGTTTTGGGGATCAGTTTTGTTGGTTTAAAGAATGCGTAGAGTGTTTGTTCACTTATACATTCTTAGAAAGAGACATTTTTGTTTATTCCGCACCGGAAGTTGATATTTTAAATCGACACAGCTTTAAAATACACTACTGTACCATCAATATTAATTCCCAACTACGCAGACATTGAGTGTAAAAAATAGTTTAACCTAGGTCTATAGAGTACCATTCAATGCGTGTGTACGTTCAATGTGGGAGAATTAATGCCAACTGCTCTGTTACATAAAGCATCCGGATGATTCAGATTTTGTTTACACCAGTAAAAAGTCATTGCGTGCGTTTCTGTTATTTCATACACGTTTTTATACGCTTAAAAACTATCAGATATGCGTATATGCATTACTTCAAAGCGTAATTTATGCTAATACGCATCTTATCTGGAGCCCTGTACATACCAAATATCAAAGCCCTAGGCCCTATGGTTTTGGACAAGAAGATCAGAAACCGTTTAACTGTTCCCGGCCAATGTGACCTTGACCTTTGATCTAATGACCTCAAACTCAATAGGGGTCATCTGCTGGTCATGGCCAAACTAACTATCAATTTTCCTGATAATAGGCCCAAGCGTTCTTGAGTTATTGCCCGAAAACCATTTTACTGTTCCTGGTCACTGTGACCTTGACCTTTGACATACTGACCTCAAAATCAATAGGGGTCATCTGCTGTTCATGGCCAACCTCCCTATAAACTTTCGTGACCCTAGGCCTAAGTGATCTTGAGATATCATCCGGAAACCGTTCAACTGTCCAGGGTCACAGTGACCTTGACCTTTAACATACTGACCTCAAAATCACTAGGGGTCATCTGCTGGTCATGACCAACCTCCAAATCAACTTTCATGATCCTAGGCCCAAGTGTTCTTGAGTTATCATCCAGAAACCGTTTTACTATTCAGGGTCACTGTGACCTTGACCGTTGACATACAGACCTCAAAATCAATAAGGGTCATCTGCTGGTGATGACCAACCTCCCTATCAACTTTCATGATCCCAGGCCCAAGCGTTCTTTAGTTATCATCCGGAAACGGATTGGTCTACATTCCGACCAACCGACCGACAGACATCTTCGAAGGGGGGCATAAAAAAGTGTTAGTGTCCATGGCCTTTTTTTTAATGACCTATCGATGATGAAAAACATTTTTAAAGTTTCAAAGCTATAGTATTCAAGAAAGGTGGATTTAAACAAAATAATAAACAACAAAATACCAATTTTCTCAATGGAAAAGGGTTGTAATTCTAACAAAATGCGAAAGAGAAAGTTATGGTTTTTGATTTACTTACCAATGTAATGATGATAAACGAGTGTACTAAGTTTAAAAGCTATGTAAGGAGCCATAATTCTGACAAAATGCAAGTCAAGAGTTGTGATTCTTGGCATATCCTACAGACTTGCCTAATGATGATAAACAGTTGTGCAGAGTGTCAAAGCTGCAAGTCTTATAGTATTCAAATATAAAAGGACCTGAACAAAAATTTCAGCCAAAAAGTTTGAAGTTTCTAAGTACAAAAAGGGCCATATTTATGTTAATATAAAATGTAAGCAAAAGTTATGGTTCTTGGCCATTGTACTTAATCTAATGATGATAAACAAGTATGAAAGTTTCAAAAGCTATAGCTCTTACAGTTTTGGAGAAAAAAGGACCTAAATAAAAAATCTTAACCAACAACAATTCCAACACCAATGCCAAGATAGATATAAATGATCAAATGAGCCACATCATGAGAAAACCAAAAAGAAAAAAATCTGGATTCATGCTGTTCACTAACGGTTTATCTGATTGCAATAGGGTTTGAAAGCAAACAGTATGGATCCTGACCAGGCTGCGCAGGCTGGTCTGGATCCATGCTGGTCACAAATGCATTATGTTGGTTTTCTCATGGTGTGGCTCAAATGACAATACCTCATAGATATTTTATGAAAATCAGACCAGCTATAAAATCATAGGATAGAAATTTTTAACAGCACTCTTTAAAGATACCCATCTAAATCTAAAATATTATCTATTTACATGTACGATCATTCTGTAGACTTTTATTTAAAGTTGTATAATTTGTAATTCTACATTAAACTGCTTTAAAAATGCATCACTTATGTAGGACTAATTAACTCCTATGCATAAGTTTTGAGTTAAATATTTTTGAAATTGCTGCATTTTATGCCACTCTTACTTGACAAAGAAATGTCTATTTGCATAACTGCGTTGGGTGTGAGTATTAACTGAATCGGGTCATTAATGTAGGCTGTAGGCATTCGGGTTCATACAGACAGACAGACAAACAGACATTGCAATCACTATATAGCCAGGGGCATAAAAACTACTCAACAGCTAACATTTACATTCCTTTGAAATAAATGGAAATAAAACACCAAATTACCAGCCAAATATAGTTTCATGCAAGACTTACTGACAAATGACATTTGAGAATAAGTTCAGTATGGACAGCAGCAATACTTGAGAACACATTGGACAGGAGCACCATTATAAGACCATGTGTTGTAATAAACACTTGTTGCATGCCTGTCACTGTGGTCTCCTTGTATCCTCCATAGCTGGTTGCAGTGAAAAATGTTACAAAAGTATTTATAATTACATTTCTTACTGAAGTTAAAATTGTTTAACAGTTTACTGAACTGAAATTGCTAACTGAAACTATAACTGGTTACTTGACTTATAATTGCTTTATTCAGTTTAAAGTTCTTATTGAATTTATAACTGTTTACAGGCCTGGGATTCAGTCAGAAATCAAAAACCTGAAAATCTACATTCTCAAGCCTGAAATCCCCATTTTCAATAGAGTTATATAAGGAAATTCTGGCAACCAAAAGCCTGAAATCAGGACCAGTCCTGAAAAATCCCAGGCCTGTGTTTACTGTAAATATAATTGCTTACTGTACCTTGCCACCTGAGAAAGTCAGTCTACTAATCACAGATACCAGTGAAGGTGAGAGGGAAATGAGACTGTTATCCTACCTATCACAGATACCCGCAAAGGGAAGAAGGACCAAAGAATGTGAACCTACCTATCACAGATGCCTGCAAAGGGAAGAAGGACCAAAAAATGTGAACCTACCTATCACAGATACCTGCAAAGGAAAGAAGGACCAAAGAATGTGAACCTCCCTATCACAGACACCTGCAAAGGGAAGAAGGACAAAAGAATGTGAACCTACCTATCACAGATACCCGCAAAGGGAAGGACAAAAGAATGTGAACCTACCCATCACAGATACCTGCAAAGGGAAGAAGGACCAAAGAATGTAAACCTACCTATCACAGATACCTGCAAAGGGAAGAAGGACAAAAGAATGTGAACCTACCTATCACAGATATCTGCAAAGGGAAGAAGGACCAAAAAATGTGAACCTACCTAACACAGATACCTGCAAAGGAAAGAAGGACAAAAGAATGTGAACCTACCTATCACAGATACCTGCAAAGGGAAGGACAAAAGAATGTGAACCTACCTATCACAGATGCCTGCAAAGGGAAGGACAAAAGAATGTGAACCTTCCTATCACAGATACCTTCAAAGAGAAGAAGAACCAAAGAATGTGAACCTCCCTATCACAGACACCTGCAAAGGGAAGAAGGACAAAAGAATGTGAACCTACATATCACAGATACCTGCAAAGGGAAGGACAAAAGAATGTGAACCTACCCATCACAGATACCTGCAAAGGGAAGAAGGACCAAAGAATGTAAACCTACCTATCACAGATACCTGCAAAGGGAAGGACAAAAGAATGTGAACCTACCTATCACAGATATATTTGCAAAGGGAAGAAGGACCAAAAAATGTGAACCTACCTATCACAGATACCTGCAAAGGAAAGAAGGACCAAAGAATGTGAACCTACCTATCACAGACACCTGCAAAGGGAAGAAAGACAAAAGAATGTGAACCTACCTATCACAGATACCTGCAAAGGGAAGGAGGACAAAAGAATGTGAACCTACCTATCACAGATGCCTGCAAAGGGAAGGACAAAAGAATGTGACCCTACCTATCACAGATACCTTCAAAGAGAAGAAGAACCAAAGAATGTGAACCTACCTACCACAGATATCTGCAAAGGGAAGGACAAAAGAATGTGAACCTACCTATCACAGATACCTGCAAAGAGAAGAAGTACCAAAGAATGTGAACCTACCTATCACAGATACCTGCAAAGGGAAGAAGGACCAAAGAATGTGAACCTACCTATCATAGATACCTTCAAAGAGAAGAAGAACCAAAGAATGTGAACCTACCTATCACAGATACCTGCAAAGGGAAGGACAAAAGAATGTGAACCTACCTATCACAGATACCTGCTAAGGGAAGGACAAAAGAATGTGAACCTACTAGGGATGGGAACGAATACTGAAATCAATATTCGAATATTCGGTTTGCCATATTCGAATATATTCGAATATTCGGTTTGTTTTAATGGAAGCTTTAAATTCTTATTAAGTGATTGGCATATACACAACGTATTCATTTGTTTAAAGCGTGGATCATCGTAAGTAATAAGGCCAAAAAATATTTGTTTCGGGTAACCCGATCCTACCTAGCTAAACCCGCCGATCCTAGCGTTTTATTTCACGATTCTGTCAGTATAACCATGAATATATTTAACTAATTCAGTGTTTTAGCTTCAAAATGATACAAAAAATCAAAACGATTATAATTTAGACCGTCGCAATTTTATCTAAAAATAGCAGGTCGTCCCATTTAAACACGTGACGCGCTGTTGTATTACCGCCGCCATTTTGAAAATTTTCAATCGGCGTGTAAAAAGCAAGTAAGGCAGACATAAACCTCCTTCAGCATGAACGTATGCATCAATCATATGTTATTTCTTGATCTTCTTATAAAGTACTTCAAAATTTAATTCGAATACGGTCGATTGCGAATGAAAACCGATTCTGCGGATGGTTTGAAACGTCGTACAAAATATTGTGAAAAGATCGGCAATATCTACAAGTTTGGTATTGTTTTCGAAAAAAAATTCTACAATTACATAAAACAGGCGCCAATAAAAATGAACAAAAGATAAAAAGATATCGCATTTACACCTAATACAAACTGTTAATCCTTAGCGATGACCCCAGGTAATTATGCATTGCAGTTTTCTTGTTAATTGGACATCTTTTGACATTCATCTGACACATTGACGCCTGTTGCAAACTGTTAATCCGTAACGATTGCCCCTGCCAATTATGCATTGCTATTTTCTTGTTAATTGGACACCTTTTGATACTCGATAAACAAACATGACATGGTTTTATTCTGTAGAATTAGCATGCTCATATTGCCCAAAATCAATGATACTTATTTTGAAAAAAAAATACAAAAATTTACGAATATTCGAATTTGATTTTCATATTCGAATATTCGACCGATTTCCGAATATTCGAATATTCGAATATTCGTTCCCATCCCTAGAACCTACCTATCACAGATACCTGCAAAGGGAAGGACAAAAGAATGTGAACCTACCTATCACAGATACCTGCAAAGAGAAGAGGGACCAAAGAATGTGAACCTACCTGTCACAGATACCTTCAAAGAGAAAAAGAACCAAAGAATGTGAACCTACCTATCACAGATACCTGGAAAGAGAAGAAGGACAAAAGAATGTGAACCTACCTATCACAGATATCTGCAAAGGGAAGAAGGACCAAAGAATGTGAACCTACCTGTCACAGATACCTTCAAAGAGGAGAAGAACCAAAGAATGTGAACCTACCTATCACAGATACCTGCAAAGAGAAGAAGTACCAAAGAATGTGAACCTACTTATCACAGATACCTGCAAAGGGAAGAAGGGCCAAAGAATGTGAACCTACCTGTCACAGATACCTGCAAAGGGAAGGAGGACCAAAGAATGTGAACCTACCTGTCACAGATACCTGCAAAGGGCAAAGGGAAGGAGGACCAAAGAATGTGAACCTACCTATCACAGACACCTGCAAAGAGAAGAAGGACCAAAGAATGTGAACCTACCTATCACAGACACCTGCAAAGAGAAGAAGGACCAAAGAATGTGAACCTACCTATCACAGATACCTGCAAAGGGAAGGAGGACCAAAGAATGTGAACCTACCTGTCACAGATACCTGCAAAGCTGAGATGGACTTAAGAATGTGAATCTAACTATCACAGATACCTGTAAAGGTAAGGACCTGAGAATGTTTACTTACCTGTCACAGAAACCCGTAAAGAGAAGAAGGACCTGAGGACATGAACCTGCCTATCACAGATACCTGCAAAGCTGAGAAGGACCTGAGAATATGAACCTAACTATCAAAGATACCTGTAAAGGTAAGGATCTGAGAGTGTTGACCTACCTATCACAGATACCCCCAAAGGGAAGAAGTAACAAAGTAGGTGAACGTACCTATCACAGGTACCTACAAAGGTGAGAAAAACCTAAGAATATCAACCTACCTACCACAGACTACAAAGGTGAGAAGGACATGAGAATGTCAACCTACCTATCACAGATACCTACTAACATGACTAAGGTCAGAAGGACCAGAATATGAACTTACCTATCATAGATACCCGCTAAGGACCTGAAAAAGTGACGGTACCTGTCACAAATAGCCGCTAAGAGGGAAAAGGCTGGAGAATGAGATATCTATCACAGATACTTGTGACGATGAGAAAGACTTGAGAATGTGAACCTGCCTATTAGTAATAGGCTATTACAAATACTTGCAAAAGTGAGGACCTGAGAATGTGAACTTACCTATCACAGATACCCGCAAAGGTGAGGAGGATAAGAGCTATCCACTGTAGTCTTGTTATTTCTCTGTAAATAAACAAAACCAATAATACTTTCTAACCAATCAGAACAATCTGAACAATGCTAGCAGACTGTCAAACAAGGAACATTTCACTGAAATTATTTCAAATTATTTTATCTTAACAAGTAAGCAGTTTATAATTATAACAAGATTCTCAAAGTCATATCATGTCAGGAGAACCTACCCAGACTCATAGCAGCCATGATTTATGACAAAGCCAAATCACCTAAAGGAATCTGGTTACCCAAAGAACATCTGTGTGAAATCATGTTTTTTTACATTTGTAAATTCATATAGCCAAAACCCTTGTGGCCATGTTTTTTAAATTCTTTTTTACAGTAATTGATGGAATATGGTACAGAGTCACCAACAGGATATTTGTGCAAAATTGTTTTATAATCTGGCCAGCAGGTTTCAGAGCAAAACTATTTTTAAATTACCCATATAGCTATATAGAGATAAAGAGCTCCATCCCCCAGCAGCGTTGTTTTTAGACAAATCATAATAACTCGGAGGAATTTGGTAGCAGGTCACCCATGGGATATTTGTATGAAGTTATTTTGAAAACAGATTACTGGCTTTTGGAGAATATTTTCAGTTTTCCATATACATGTAATTACACAGAGAAAACTTGCCCCCTTTACTTAAGAAAATTATTCTAGACAAATCAGAATGTGGTAGACGGTCATCCAAGAAACATATTGCTGTGTAATGAAATTGTTCTGATATTGGGCCAGCAGTTTCTGAGGTTTTCAAAGGTTTCGATATAACCATATAGGGAGAATATGGCTCAAATAAAACAAAAGGATCTGAAGGAACTTCTTATATAAAGAAAACTGCTGTAAAATTATTTCTTAAGCAGCCATCCGTTTCTGAGAGTTTTCCATACAGCCATACACAGTAAATGGGCAACACTCCCTGGCGGCTAATTTATTGAATGAAACAGAACGATTTGAAGGAATATGGTAGGGGGTAATCTAAGGAAGGGAACATTGCTGAGGTTATTTAAAAATTGGCCTGCATTTTCGGAGCTGAAGTTTTTCCAGTGGGTTGCAATCAGATGTCTGCACGGATGATCTAGATTAAGAGGACCACCGAAAGAACATTCCTTTGAAGTTTGGTTGAAACTGGCTGACATCCAATGACCTTAAAAGCTCAGTTTAAAGCTCAGGTGAGCTACCAAGGAGCTAAGTTTTACAGACTGGTATATGAAAACCAACAATTCCCTGAATGCAAAGTTTGATGCCAAAACTGTTCTCCTCATTTCTACAATGTCACCAGGAATAAAAATACTTCACTAAATTACAGATATTCACAGTTAACATTATTCCCCTTTCAACTTTATATCTCCAGGTCTCAATTTGTGTTGTTTAAATTGTTGAGCATTGTAATATTTTTACACAAATCACATCTATTTTAAATGTACCTTTTGATTACAAGCTTGTAAAGCAGAGCTGTTGTAGCAATTTTCAGATTGTTCAGGACCTGAAAAAATAAAGTACAAACACTGTATTTTCAACATATAGCACAGATTGGTATACTGACTTTCTAACAAGTGGAAGTAACTTATGTGTGTAAGAATGAGCTAAGCTCTCTGCTTTTGCTCAGAGCTGCTGCCTTTTGCCAGTTTAATATATTCCTGGAACTATCAAAATGTTTAACAAGCAGTATCATACCTTAGGGCAATTTTCAGATGAAGTAAGCTTGATTTCACTAATTACGAAAGTCTAATTGTTTGATGGTTATCTACCTACCTAAAATGCTTTTTGTTTTCGTTGGGTTTAACGTCACACCATCACAATTATAGGTCATACGGCGACTTTCCAGCTCTGATGGTGGAGGAAGACCCCAGGTGCCCCTCTGTGCATTATTTCATCATGGGCGGGCACCTGGGTAGAACCACTGACCTTTCCGTAAGCCAGCTTGATGGCTTCATCACATGAAAATTTCAACGCCCCAAGTGAGGCTCAAACCCACATCTGTGAGGGGCAAGTGATTTGAAGTCAGTGACATGACTCACTCGGACATGGAGGCCCCTACCTAAAATGTGGAAAGATCAATCTGCAGTTGCATACAGTATGCATGTTTTTGTTCTTAATCATTACAGAATATAGGGGTGTCTGCTAAACTACCTACCTGAAATGTGGTAAGATCCATCTGAAGCTGCAAAGATCACAAGGTGTAGTTAATATTTTCAAAATATAGGGGTGCCAATGTTTGACCACCTACCTGAAATGTGGTAGGGTCCATCTGAAGCTGCATGTAGAGTGCTATGTTGTTGTTGAACATATACAATGCTGCCGGAATAGAAAATGAGATCAGAGACTTCCATGGAACTTTCGGCAATTTGCACCTGCCCTTTGCAAACTCTGGGATATACATCACACATGATGTCATCAACTGAAAATATAACAGATATGTACTGCTGAAAACTAACATTTATAAGGGAGAACTAAAACAGGCAATATATAGAGAAATTTTTTATATACGTGAGCTAAAAGCTGGAATTCTTCATCCAGAAGGTCTCTTTTTAGTATTGTTTATAACCAGACATTTTTGCAGGCCAAAAACACAATTCAAATTTCTCAATCTATAAAACTCTGTCAGTGTCAGTATCATAGATTTATTTCTCAATCTGTAAAACTCTGTCGATATTAGTTTCTCTATCTACAAAACTCTGTCAAGATTAGTTTTTCAATCTACTTGAAAGTTTTCTACCAGAAAAAATACTTCTAACTGCTCCCATGTAGTACTACACAGCTGTGCATTTTTCTTCATAGTTTATATTCAAAAGCAAGAAAAAGGCCCATCATCAATGAAGTGGTACTGTGTGTGTACCTTAGTAAATTCAATGAGAAGAACCACTGAACCAGATTTGAATGGCAGTTTACCATTCTCCTTTCCAAGATTCACCAAAATTGAGTACGATCCATAAATTATTGTCCTGAAAATATAACAAAATAGGAAAATGTATTATCATTGTTTAAGAGTAAACAGAATCATTTGGCATGAACAGTAATTTGTGAAAATCGACTACTTCATCAATGTCAAATTAAGATAGTAATACTAAGGTAAAATGTGTAAGCATTCTCATGTTTAAAACGCGTATTTGTGGGCTGCATTTCGAAACATGGCCTCAACAGTTTAGATATGCAGGTTTATTAGTTCATATTTCAGAATGACATTCAACAGTCTGATTTTGTTGGAGTATCATAAGTTCTATCATTTCCCAAACTTTACACGATTCCTGGACAAACAAAGCCAATCAAGACTATTTAATGCAAAACTTAAGTTACAGTAACCGTATAAATACCATATTAAACATTAGTTTGTATAGGCAATAAGTCCGAGCAATCAAAGCGAAAGTGGTCTATGTGCACATAGATAAAGAATTCCCTCCATATGGAGCTTTGGTGAATGTGACCATGCTCTGCAGAGTCCAATATGAAGGTGACCTTAAAATCTGTATGAAACATTTTTGAAAAAGCTTTTACCACAAAATGTTAAAACAAGTTTTACCAGTATTCTTGTGTAAGAAACTCTTAAACCAATAATTCAAGCAATCAGAAAATATTTTTTATACATGTATTACACATGAAGAGATTGTTTGCTTTACTGGGTTTAACATAGCACAAACGCAATTAAAGGTCATATGGCGACTTTCAAGCCTTGATGGTGGAGGAAGACCCCCAGGTGCCCCTCCATGCATTATTTCATCAAACGTGGCACTTGGGTAGAACTACTGACAATCTGTGCGCCAGCTGGGTGGCTTCCTCACATGAAGAATTCAATGCTCCGAGTAAGGCTTGAACCCACATCGACGTGGGGCAAAAGATTCAATGTCAGCAACCTTAACCATTCGGCCATGGAGGCCGAAACCCTCTTACAGGCAAAATCACATGCATGTTTGAACATGGGTATTTCTTGCATATTTAGACTCCATATAATAATTTCAGATGCAGTGTTTCATTTTCTAAAAAACAAGAGCTGTCTCCATAGGATGACACATGCCCCCGATGGCACTTTGAATGAATAGTTATGGCCGATGTTAGAGTTTAGGACCTTTGACCTACGGAGCTGGGTCTTGCGCGCGACACGTCGTCTTACTGTGTCACACATTCATGCGTAGTTATTTTAAAATCCATGCATGAATGACAAAGATATGGACCGGCCACGCCCATCAAATGCACTATCATGAAAAATGACCTTTAACGTCTAAGTGTGACCTTGACCTTTGAGCTACGGACCTGGGTCTTGCGCATGACACGTCGTCTTACTGTGGTACACATTCATGCCAAGTTATTTGAAAATCCATCCATGGATGACAAAGATATGGACCGGACACGCCCATCAATGCACTATCCTTTAACGTCTAAGTGTGACCTTGACCTTTGAGCTACGGACCTGGGTCTTGCGCGCGACACGTCGTCTTACTGTGGTACACATTCATGCCAAGTTATTTGAAAATCCATCCATGGATGACAAAGATATGGACCGGACACGCCCATCAATGCACTATCCTTTAAAGTCTAAGTGTGACCTTAACCTTTAAGCTACGGACCTGGGTCTTGCGCGCGACACGTCGTCTTACTGTGGTACACATTCATGCCAAGTTATTTGAAAATCCATCCATCGATGACAAAGATATGGACCGGACACGCCCATCAATGCACTATCCTTTAATGTCTAAGTGTGACCTTGACCTTTGAGCTACGGACCTGGGTCTTGCGCGCGACACATTGTCTTACTGTGGTACACATTCATGCCAAGTTATTTGAAAATCCATCCATCGATGACAAAGATATGGACCGGACACGAAAATTGCGGACAGACTGACAGACTGACAGACCGACGGACCGACAGACGGACAGACGGTTCAAAAACTATATGCCTCCCTTCGGGGGCATAAAAAAAACCCCCTCAAAATCACATGAAATTGGTCATATTTAGGCTGGTAGTTTGTATAGTGCTATTGCATTTGATTTCTTTAAATAGTTCATGCCTAATCCATTTCATGTCTCCATTGTTAATACATTATACAGAGATCAGCAGATCATCTTCCACTTCCTGTTCATCCATACCTGATAATGCAATGTCAGGATTTATTTGCATCCATCTGGCACACCTATGGCAGCTCTTCCAGTCTGCTCCACCAGTTTTAGGAAAGATTTGTGGTCGATTATAAAACTTTTATAACATAAATTACTGTACAGTTCCATGCCGCCCAGGACAGACCTTAAACTATTTTGCAAAGTCTTCAGCAAACACATGGGTCAGATACACAAAGTACTGACTGCACTGCAGGATGATTATCAACAACGCCCTAAATATTGTCACAGTATAGTCTGTTGCTGTTTTCAGAATGGAACTAAATATCAAGCACACATAGAAATTGTAATAACATGCAAGTTTCTTACTCAATGACCAGCATGAAGGTCCACAAACAATTCTGTTTGGTGACCTTGTACTTGAACACCTTGCCATCATTCCAATGGTGTGGTAACAAAGCATCTTTCCCTCGGTGCATGCCAACATTCTACAAAATGTAATGACAAAATCAAACTAAACTTTATGACTTACATAGGTAACACTTATCATATCAAATAGACTAGCCACCAGACTGATAATAAAGAATTTGTCATAAAATTGCAGATTTTTTTATATTTTTCATTAAAGTAACCGATAGTTTTTCATTTTTTGTGCAATTAGGAAAAGTTAAATTCCAAATAAAACCCCAGGGGACAACTTTACATGTTGGTTTTGTTGTTGTTGTTTTTTTGTGCAGGAGGGGAGTGGGTGCAAGGAGCTGTTAAATATCAAATAAAACCCTAGATGCACAACTTTGCACGCTGAACAACATTGCTATAAAGTTTTAAGACTCCAGGTCAAATACTTTTTAGAACATGTTCACAAACATTCAGGCCCTTAATGCATTTTTTTACAAAGTCATGGGCAATAATTGTGGTCAAGCTGAGTAAAATCCAAAACAAAAATTTTAGGTACACAAATTCACATGCTGAATAATATTCCGATATGGTTTTATGACTCTAGGTCAAATACCTTTTGAGATACATGTGACATAGACTTTTAAGCATATTTTTGTAGTCAAGGGCTACAACTCTTGAATGGCTGTGTGAACCCCCACTCCTCCCCTCGGGTGCACACCTGCACATTTTGATTAGCAATCCTATGAGGTCTGATGACTCTAGGTCAATACCTTTCGAGATATGCACAACACAATTCAGATGGATGGACATCTGGATGGACAGATAAATGGAAAAAGGTAAATCAAAGAGTCCCCAACTCTCTTAAAAATTTTGAGGTTGAGGTAGGGGGACACAAAAAGTCTGAGTAGGTTAAATGGCATGTTTGAGCCTTGTCTGAACCACCATTGTCTAAAGTTTGTAAAGCGCATGTAAATTTGAACTTACCGTACAAAAACCAGTGAACCGAAAGCTGATGTGCTTGGTTTAAATCAGTCTTCATCCCATTATTTCCACATCTGCAACTAACAATGAATTCCTGGAAATAAATTTTATTCCATCTTAGAAAAATATTCACAACTACAAAGTTGAAAAAATTACAAATCATTTATGAAAAAATGACAGCTGAACAAATATGGTAAATATAAACACATTTATTATTTATAGTTGATATGGATGAGCACATCAGTCAGTTCTTTTAATGATGTGTCAGTAAACAGAACACTACTGGTTCACTAATATTGAATAATAAATGTGTTTATATTTATCTACTCAACTGCCAGGCTTTCCTAAACATCCAACAATTTTCATTTCAAACCATTAACAAAAGCAGTCACTCTGAACAGGGATAATGTCTCACTTAACTTTTTGTCAATATCTTACTTACAACAGGTGTAAACCAAGTAATTTATTTCCTGCTTTACCTGCTTAAACATATTGAGGGAAGATAGAAAAGAGAGGCAGAGGCTAAGAACTGGGGGGAGGGGAGTTTTGATATGTTTGAGAAATGTTAAGCCTGAGTAAAAAGGGGGTTGGGAGCGGGGTGTTTGGAGGCTGCAGCAGGTGTATAAAGGAAGAAATACAAGATATAAATTATTGTGAGGAGTGCAAAAATATTTCTTTGGTCGGGGCCACGGTGGAGAGGGTATGAGGGATATCATATAACAAGTGAGTGTAAAACAATATTATGAGGGGGATTGGTGTGCAGGAGGAGTGGGGATGGATAGTGTGGGTAGGGGTAGGAAGTTGAATGAGAGATTCACGCACTATGTAATATTATTAGATATAAGTGACACAAAACATTAAACAACACTATTCATAAATCTGTCCCCAATGACTCTGACCTATGAGGTGCCTGATCCTTTAACCAAAATGTTCTGCTCATTACTAAAATCAGTCCTTAAGGGAGGTTTGATGATAATCATCAAACCTCCCATAAGTACTGATAACAGGGGCAGTAATTATGAAGTGAAATCAAGAAGCTGGTCTCTATATGTAATATTATTAGATATAAGTGACACAAAACATTAAACAACACTATTCATAAATCTGTCCCCAATGACTGACCTATGAGGTGCCTGATCCTTTAACCAAAATGTTCTGCTCATTACTAAAATCAGTCCTTAAGGGAGGTTTGATGATAATCATCAAACCTCCCATAAGTACTGATAACAGGGGCAGTAATTATGAAGTGAAATCAAGAAGCTGGTCTCAAAACCATAACCTGAATGCAATGGAAATGTTGAAGCCAGGACAAGTACAATAGCCCTTCATATTAGTTGAGTAGCCAAGCTAAAGATGTAACTGTACTAGTAGTAAAATGGAGAACTCAAAATAAGAGGGTCATAATGACTCTATACTGCTCACCTATTAAACCTGGCCTTGGAATCATCAAGATAAACATTCTAACCAAGTTTCATGAAGACAGGGTCAGAAATATGGCCTCTAGAGTGTTAACAAGCTTTTCCTTTGAACTGACCAGGTGACCTAGGTTTTGACCCCACATGACCCAGATTCGATCTTGACCTAGTGGTCATCAAGACAAACATTCTGACAAATTATCATGAGTTTCAAACTTAAACTGTGGACTCTAGAGGTCCGGTAATCAATATGAATACTGAGAATGGTATTTACAAAGAGCTAGGAGACTATATTTTATTCTACGGGAGATGATTTAAAAAAATTTGTTGTCATATTTTTCTTGTTGTTTCAAATACATGGTAGGTCACAGAAATCAGAGGTATTTATAATTCTTTAATCCCTGGAAAAACACGATCGCAAATCCGACAAATAATTAACAGCAATTTGTATGCTGTAATCGAAAGCTTTTATTATTTTTCTTGTTTTTCTCGGGACTGATGAAATAAAATAATAAACATACTTTTTCTGTAGTATTTAAGACATAGGTTGTGCTCATAAATTGTTGACTTCCTTTTACTGTTTGAGTAAATAGACAAAGGTAAGACCTGGAGTCTATCAATACGCATGTACTATTATGAACTGTAATACCAGTATATAAGGTAATTGCTGGTAAAAGTTATGATAAGTTGTCATAAAGTTGCCTTTATTATGTTTATTTTTGTAAACATTTTATGCATAATTAGTTCTCACTCGGGTTCAATGCATATTGAATATGAAATTTTAACAGCCATTCATGTACTCAAGCAGTAACACAAATTCAACAAGTCATGAGCAAAATCCATGCCTTAGATACTAAGTTTATTATTTTTATTCATCAGTCCCAAGAACATGCATGTGATACGTCCCAGATTGTCCCGGAAATGCCATGCTAGTCCTGGTGTCCCGGACAGTGTTGAAATGTCCCAGAAAATGAAAATACAGATAACAAATAAAAATAACGCCCCAAAAAACTAGTTTTTTGATCTATAAATATTTAAATTTTACGCTAATAAAACACAATAAACAGTCCCCCTGTGTCACATTGTTTATTCCTAATTATCCAATATCAGTTTCATGCCCTCGAGCGGGACACGTGTGGAATAAGCCATTGATCTCTCTCCCACTTTGCAAAACTTAGATTGTAAATGTGAACGGTTAATTGATTAATGACTGTTAAAGATACCATCATTACATATGTGTGAAAGCACATGCATGGTGACGATCTAATTGATTATTCGAGTGTATAAAAATCTACTTTAAATCAAAGATTTTTTATAGCTCTTTGTTTAAATGAATACTTTATGTGGATTTTCATTATGTAGATCTAGCTGAAGAACTGTATTAGTTTGTTCCTTCTTTTCTTTTTTTTTATAAATGGAAATGAAAGACTTAAAGTCATTTATAACAGAGACACCTAGCTAGATTCTAAATCACGATGACCTGGCTAATTCTTTGTATATAGTAAGTCTCTTAATTCTGTTCACCTTGCGAACGCAATCAATTCACGTGCCAAACTATAGATGTGTATTATCCGTATTTACCTCCCTCAGAATTTAAGAAAGCTAGATGACATTTGTAGCAAATTTGTTATAAGCATTAAGCTAGTGAACAATGTTTATCTCAGGAAACCACATGTAATTTTATGTTATTTATGCATCTATTTGTAGTAATAGTAGGTTTATAGACTACTTCCAACAGCCATGCTGTTAGGTTAACCCTTTAGCGACATGGTTAGTGTCCACCTGCGGATCACGAGGTCCGGGGTTCGAGCCCCAGTAGGGACCTTGGTATTTTCTCTCCCACGGTTTACTTTAATGGTGTCAGAAGTGTTTGACAGACTCATGCGGCGGGCATCGAGTGTCATTCTGGAGAGCTGGTAAAATCTGAAAAGTAAAGGGGGAGAAGTGTAGTGATAGTAGGTTTATAGGCCACTTCCAACAGCCTTGCTGTTGGGTTAACCCTTTAGAGACGTGGTTAGAGTGTCCGCCTACGGATCACGAGGTCCGGGGTTCGAGCCCCAATAGGAACCTTGGTATTTTCTCTCACAGGGTTTACTTTATATTTATGAAAAAGATGAATACCAATGTCACGGTGTATGTCCCGGACAAAGGATAAAAATCCCAGAAATTATAACTCAGAATCCCGGAAATGTCCTGAAAAATTATGGCATGTATGCAAGAATAACAATAAAAGCGTACTAATTACTATCAATTATCTGTCAAATATGGGATCGTACTTTTCCCGGGATTAAAGAATTATAAATACTTCCGTTTCCTGCGACTAAACCGGCCCAATTAAACCATGTAAAACAGGCTGGTAACATTGCCCGATCGGGCTTTCAACATAAAAACTAATATTTCTTGAAAAATAATGAAGATATTTCTTTCGAACTTGGTCCATTTATTAACCATTACATATGATACAAATTAAAATAAAAATAACTTGGTTGCCTTTAGTGTTACCAGCCTGTAAAACCAGGGTTCTTGCCAGGCTATTATCGTCTGTCGCATGCGACATGCCTTCAGACTTTGAGTTGTATATTCGACATCCCTTATTTCCCCCGTCATCCCTTAATTGCCGAAGCGACATGTCATAAAATCCAATAAACACCCCGATTAATCCGTTAGTGTATTCGAAAAGCTTCCACGTGCTTACCCGATAGTTTAGGTAAAGCGATGCCATTTAAGATAACCGATAAACCAATGACAGCTTCCTATGTGGAACATGTGACGTAAATTTCATCGTAGCTCCGCCTTTAAATCCTTTGACAGGCGGTATCTTGAGATGTGTACATGAAAGTGACTGTTTTCGCAAGTTTTAAGATTATACATGTCATTAGATATAATGACAGATGATTCAACAATTATCGTCCGAATATTTTTCGCAATCAAGGAAAGACAATGTAAGGAATTAAGTCAAAAATTGTGCAACACGGTAAAATGCTTTGAACAATTATGGCCGTAATATTAATGTTTTTCACATGTATGAAATGTGTTTTCTCGCGTGGAATATCGAAAAGACAATGCAAGAATTAATGTTTTCTGTCGTCACTTTCAAAATAGAACTTTTAGAGAAAAGTTTGAAATACCCTCCGTGCATTATTTCATCACGAACGGACACTTTGGTAGAACCACCGACCTTCCGTAAGCCCTCACATGAAGAATTCAACACCCTGAGTGAGGCTCGAACCCACATTGATGAGGGGCAAGTGATTTGAAGTCAGCGACCTTAACCACTCGGCCACGATCACAATTTCAGAATCCCTCCCAGCCAAGCCGAATGGCCAAAGGAAATCTAGCATTGATCCAAAATGGAAACCAGCGTTTCCATGGATGACAGGATCAGATTGTGTTGTTTTACATGTATGTACAACAAACAGTGGACATTTTCAAAAACTTAAAATGGATAAGTTTTCAGCAAATAAACTCCACAGGAATAGAAGACATAAACTTTAAACAAATAGATCTGTGTGCAGTGCTAAAATTGTGTTGTTTTATTTACAATAAATAGTAAATGAACATTTTTAGCAACTTAAAATTGATAAACTTTTAATTGTCATTCAGCAAATAAACTCCATAGGATCTTTTATGACCCAATATCTTTATCTGTTCTTGTGGTGCATGTAAATGATGCTTATTAATCACTGAAAATACCACTATGTTTTTCACTCTGAAATGCACCAGAATGCACCAAAATGAGTTGTAGTAACACAAAATTTTCTGGGGTAACCCCCATGCGGGAGGGGACACCCCTCCTGCACCCACCCCTTTGTTCAACAAAAAATATCCTTCTGCAACATGACTTCAAAAAATCCTGGCTAGAACCCTGAAAACATTGAGAAAAATAAGAGAACAAACTTCTGAAATCATCTCCCATTTTTATAGATAAAATATCTCTGCTCTTTGTAATTTACAAAAAAAAAATCTCAGTATTCATATTGATAACCGGACCTCTAGCCTGCCCTTTACTGGTTGTCTAGAGGTCCGGTCCGGTTACCGGACCACTACTAGTGGCACTAGCCACTGCCTTACCTGATCACCATCGCGAAAACATATGACATTGACTTATGTGCGTTAAATAAAAAATCAAACAAACCTGTAGTCTTCTGCATATGTAAAGTGTTATTTAAATGATATGTATTATGCAAACCTTTTTTTACTGTAGTTTCAATTTACGTTTGCATTTTTATAATTTCAATGATTTATGAGCTCTTCTATCTAATGCAACAAAAAGAGTAGCTTCAAGCGCAAAGAGGTAAATTTAGCAAAAAGAATGCAAGCTGCAGGCTTCGATTTCAAAATTTCTATAAAACTTTAAAGTTTTCAAAATATGTTCAGCCTTTACTCTTCGTCAGAAATCGTGTCATACATAATTGGGTGAAGCATGATTATTCCTCTCTTTCAGGGGTGCCAATTTCTAACGATTTAAACAGGACTCATTTCTATGGATTTAAACTGGACCCATGCACATAAACAACATCATAGCAAAAGCAAACAGTTCACTCAGATTTATCAAAAGAAACATCAAAACATCAAACAGAAAGGTCAAAGAAGCTGCTTTCACTAAATACACTGCGGCCAGGTATGTTTGTAATAATTATTATTTCGCCAGCAGTTTATAACAAATGATAAACAACCTCCACTGGAAAATCGAAGGGTCAATAACTCTCACATGTTCCTTTATAAAATTGAACACCAGCTTGTTTATGTTGACCAAGATCACCTCATACCTGCTAGAAATTGGAACTGCCTCATACCTCAGTCTCGAACTCAGTACCACCTGTACTCCTTCTTTCCTAGAGTTATACGTTACTGGAACAGTCTTCCTGGTCATATTCAGTCTAGCCCCAGCCTCAACATCTGCTGGTGACGGTCATTCCTTTGCTCATAACTTACTGTTTTTATTTTTTAACCTTTGCACTCAATCTTTTATCTTGTTTATAAAAAAGATTCTAACTATAACTTTAGGTATTCAAATATTCTTCAGGTATCACAAGTCAAAACTTCAAATTTTGGTAAGAACTCCTTCAGGTAGGCTGCACCTGTTCTGTGAAATTCCCTTCCTGAAAGCTACAGAAATGCTGTAAATTTCAGTCAGTTTAAAAATCAGATCTCTTTTTGGAATGGAAATGATTGTAAATGTTCTTTGTGCAAAACTTGAAGCTCTCTAATACATTCTTTGGAGCCAGCATCCTAGCAACACCACAAGCAGTTAATTAAATCTAACTTTTATCTTTTATCTTCACCAATCAATTTATATAGCTGTTTTATAGTTATTTTATTCATACATCTCTTCGTCAAGCTAATGTTGTATGTTTTGAAATATCTGACATTTAATGCTTTTTCGTGTATCTTTTAGATCTATAGAAGTTTTAACTTGACATTTTTGTACATGTATAATATTTATGGACTTAAGGTTAAGCAGTATATCACAAAACAACAGAAATTATTGGTAATCGAACAACATCTTGACAAACAACTTATCTGTCCGATACATGTTTTACTGTTCTGTCCCATAGAATTGGATACTTGAAATATTTTAAAGACCGACTATAAGCAGAAAACTGCTATTATAATTATTGTCGTTTTCAAGGAGTGTTTTTAATAGGAGCGTAAAGTTGTGTCAACAAGGAGATAGCTTGCACTAAACAAATCCATTCATTCCTAATGGCGAAACATAAAGTTATAAATAGTGCTTTATCTAAACAAAGCAAAATGCCTATCAACATAATATTCATTTAATTTAGCCTTTTACACGTTTTATGCTAGAATACCGTAAACACATGTCTCTAAATTGTATTTTTGTACTTGTCACATGAATAAATGTTGAGTTCTGCTCAACCCGGGGCTAGAGGACATAGACGGTTGCTTGCATGTCCACTACCGTCCATGAACAGACTCAATCAAACCGAGCCTGCCACATTTTCACCTATGTCTTAAGAGTAAGAGTGAGGTTAGGTGCACCATAAACCGGTTTAAGCTACCAAGCGGTGGTTTTGTCACTGACCGTTCCAAGGCGGTGCCCCACTGTGTTCCTTTATTTGTTTGTTTTGTCCGTGTGTGTTTGCTTTGCTTTGTGTGTGTGTGTGTGTGTGTGTGTGTGTGTGTGTGTGTGTGATGTGCGTGTGTTGATCGTGTACGCGTTTGGGGAGGCTGCGTTGTTAGAACGTGGCCTTTTCTGTTGGATATTCTTCCTTGTTTTTTTTGCTGGATGACCTTAGGAGTTTCCACTTTTTTTGTATTTTATTTCCTGCCAATATCTGTGAAATTCTTACGGATAAATAAGTAAACAGTATTCGTAGGAGGAATCAACTCCCAGTCCAGCTAGTCACAGCTAAGACCTTGGAAGACTCCAAAGTGCGTGATTGTAGCTGGTCTTGACACATACAATATGTTTTATCTGCACATGTCTCGCACCTCACTCTAGCTTGTACATACACTATTGTACTATCAAATGCAAATGTTCTGTACATGTGTGTTTAGTGTTTTTCAGTAGCTTTTGTGTACTCTGTAGTTTGTTTCATCAGTGTTTCTTTCAGTTATTTTTTTTTTTTTTTGGTTTTCTTTGCATACTCTTATTTCCTTGAAAGATTTTGATAGTTATGCAATTTTTATCATTTTAATATTTACTATGTGCATATGTTTGCATCAGAATAGCTGCTGCTGATGCAAACATATATCCCTTACTTTTAGTTACTGTAAATATAATAGGGTTATTTGTTACAAATCGGTTACACCTTTATATCTCTATTAAATAGCATTCACTTGTGTCTTTTGTTAGCTTCATAATTACTTTAGTTTGTGTTTTTTAACTATTGATCGTTATTAGTACTGCGATCTGGTATTATTTCTCATTTATTAGCTTGTATTGTAGATTTGCATCAGCTTTTATCATCTGCTTTGGTATTCAGTAGTTTGAAGCTTTGGAAGTTTTGCACTTTGCTATTTTTTTTATTTATTTTTACTGAATCACTCTCTTATGGGCTTTAGTGCTAACAATTTATGATTAATTTTATGCATCTTAGCTTTTAATTGTGTGTTTTCTTATCCATTATATTTGTTAATTTGTTTGAATTGTTAATGGGATAATTATGTTTGTCGGAAAATAGCTTGTATTAGCTTATGTTTACATTGTTTGTTAAAACCGACGGTAATTAAAGATTATCTTATGACAATGTCCCAGAATGGACTTCAGTACAAAACTGAAGATTATGCAGAAAAAAGACATGTATAAACTTTTTTTTATAATTTATTTCCATTTCCACATCCAAAGTATCATACATTCATCACAAACATTGATTTTATGTACCAAAAAAGATATTTACATAGAATATCAAACGTAGCTGGAAAAATAATTCTACCTACATAAACAAGATTTTTTGAAAGTGTACATGTCTATTCAAAAAAGAAGTAAATTTACCTATATAAACCAGTATTGTTTGAAAGTGTAGAAGTGTACATGTCTAAGCAAATAAACATTGTTCATTATCTTCAAGTAATATCATCTTGTATTCATATGGAAACCATTCTAAAAAGATAAACTAGTAATATATTAACAGTGAAAAGCCCGTACACATGATCAGATAGTTTTTCAAATGCTGTTTGAGTAACTTATCAGTAAATAAACTTAACTTGCAATGTTTGAGTCTACATTAATATCGTTAATAATTGTATTATAATTTGTTATCCTTGCTCGAAAGAAAAAGAAATGAGTACGAAAATAACAAGGACAAATTGACAAGTAGGTTCCAGAAATCCAATTACACACAATAAATTAGCGGCTTAATAAGCATACATAGTTACCTTGCTTAGCTTAACTGCAAGGTTTTTTATCATTAACATGATATTGATCTAGGAGAGAAAACTCTAACAGATACTTTTCGTTGGAGATTGCAGAGTTGCATATCTTCTCTAAAATAACTTATTCAACAAGTAATATGTGAAAAAAAAGGAGAAAAAATGTAGTTTAAAAAGTACAAGGTCAGAATGGAAAAGAGTCAGTAATAATATCCATTAATGAAAAGCTAAAATGTTTCATAGATAGCATGTAATTCAGACCTAAGTTATTTTTTTACTGAGAAATAAAAACAGAACAAAGAAAAAGAAAAAAAAAGACAACAGGCGCAGTCACTATGAAGCCCCATACCCACGTGTTACACTTCACCATCTACAAATAGAGTCCTAAAACTTTTCCATTTTCTATCAAAGCTGTTCATGTTTTGGTTTTTTTTAGCAACATACTTCTCAGTTTTCAAATGTATTCTTAAACTATTAATAAACATCTGTAAGGTAGGAACCGCCTCCTTAAATTTACTTTGATAAATAGTGTATTTTCCAAGCAGCATTAATAATAGAGTAGCTGCACTGAAATTTGAGTTACCTAATAAAATATCTGATATTGACCAGTCAATATCTGCATTAGGACATTTTCTTTTTATCCATCTTTTGACTTCTTCCCAAAATGTTAGTGAAATTTGACAGTCTACAAATAGATGCTCTATAGTTTCTGAGTGATTGTGACATAGAGTACAGAGATTATCATTTCTTTTTCTCATTTTTCCTAATAAATAGTTTGTGCCAATAATTCTGTGATTTATTTTGAACTGAAACCACTGAAGTTTTGGGTCCTTTGTTACTGCAAATGGAGATTTATATATAAACTTCCAATTGAAATCAGCATTTAAATTTAATTTGTCTCTCCATTTTCTACTTGAATCTGGTAACTTATGAAAGTTTAACAAAAAGTCATAAATACACCTACAACCTTTTTTTGCACTCTGAATGATTTTTATTGGTAATGGTTGCAGAGGATTTTGCTCTCTGACGGCATAATGAGGAAATCTTAATTTATCTAAAAATTCCCTAATAGATTCAACTATACTTTGGTACTGAAGAAAGTTAGTTTGAATATTATATAAATTTATAAAACTGTTAAATGATAACAGACTTTCATTTCTATCCAGGAAGTCATTCACCCATTTTACTCCCTTTTTAAAGAATCTCGAAAAATAGTAACTTACTCCTCCTATTTTAAACATACTATTATGCCAAACTGGTAAAACACAGAAATCTTTCCATGATTTTAGAAGACATGTATAAACTGATACATTTAACACATTAAAGCTTTAGTTCTTTAAGCAATATTATAAAAAGTTTAACTGTCTTAACAATGCACCCTAGGAGATCCATTTCTACTTTTAAACACTAGACTTGTGTCTCCATTTTAAAATCAGTGAGTTGTATGTGTATGTGTGGCTGGTAAGTATATAATAAATGAGAATTTTCAGACAAAACAAGTTTTATTTGAAGCTTGGTTTTAAGGTACTTTGTTCCAGATATATAAATAAGTGTAAGTAATTTTGCTTAAGTCTGATTTAACCGTTTATTATTTTATTTTATTTTATTATTTTATGTTTTTCACTTTTTGCAACTTTATTTTACTTTGCCATACAAATGTACTTTCCGCGTTATTTGTAACCCCTGGATCCAGTGTAAACAACATGGCGTCTAATTGACAGAAGACAGGTGCCCTTGCACGATGTAATTATTTTTTTGTTTTGTATTGGCATATGCATCGGGTTGTAGAATATTCTTGAGTTCTGGGTAGCTCTCACTACAAACACTTCAATCATGTTTATGTCATATATAAAGATACTAAAAAATTATTTGTTTTGTAAGGCAGTGGCTACGATTACGGTACCGTAATCCTAGCCTCTGGTTCTAGGATTACGGAAGTTCCGTATTCCTAGACAACCCTATGAGGATAGGCTAGGATTACGGAAGTATTTAAGGGGAATCAAATATATGTTAGGACATGCATAAATGAT
Source organism: Mercenaria mercenaria (assembly GCF_021730395.1). Lineage (NCBI taxonomy): Eukaryota > Metazoa > Mollusca > Bivalvia > Venerida > Veneridae > Mercenaria > Mercenaria mercenaria. The sequence continues at coordinate 11,958,732 of NC_069368.1, forward strand.
GTTGTAAAATTACTTATTTCACTATTATTTCGTGCTATCGATCCGCTGTTTTGGGTTAGTATTATCTTAATGGTGGCACACGGAAATATTATAGAATCATCTATGTTTCATATATACCTGCAATTTTTGTCATCAGATCAACACAAATGGTCTTTAATAACATACAATATGGTTATAAATAAAAAAAAATCAAAGTATAGAATATTTTTTTAAACCTAACTTTTACCCTCATATTTTTATAATATTTCCGCGGGCCGCCATTAATATACAGTAGCGTTTAGGATTATACTAACCCAAAATGGCGGATAGATAACACGGAATAATAAGGCAGGCATCAAAAATCGCTATTTTAATAAAGTGAAATAAGAGGTTTACAACATCATTTATGCATGTCCTAACATATTTTTGATGTCTCTTAAATACTTCCGTAATCCTAGCCTATCCTCATAGGGTTGTCTAGGAATACGGAACTTCCGTAATCCTAGAACCGGAGGCTAGGATTACGGTACCGTAATCGTAGCCACTGCCTTGTAAAAAATGAGGTGAATTAAAAAAACATCCTTGTTTTCTCATAGGCCTATGTGTGTGTTTTAGTCCCAATAACAGAGTATCCAATTCATAAACAGTATTTGGGTGTAATCTTGTAGAAAATTTACTTGTATAAAATTTTAGATATAGCCATGGTATGTTAAAGAAATTATCCCGTTTATAATTGTTTTGATAGAGTATTTGATACCTGGTGCAGCTCCAACCTTGGAAATGGACTAAGTGTATAGTCCAATAATAGAACTTTTCAGGAAAGCATGATAACTTTTGACTGTTGCTGCCCAGTCACATGCAAACTTATTCTGCATATTTCTGTTAGCAGGGTTTTCATTGTTATTTGTATCAAGAGATAATTTCTGATAAATAAGCGATCACAGACTGGTCCTGATGTGAACAGATAGTAATTAAAATAGTATTTTTGAAACTCCTGTAAAAACAACCCATTCACAGCCAATTCTAACCGATGGATTCAGTCAGCAATCGGTTAATAATGAAAACCCTAGCTGTGTTAGGAAACCCCGCGTGAATGAAATATGCTGGGAACGTTTTCTGGTACATGTACAATGTGTTTGTAATATATACATCTATGAAAATGCATTTATGTTGCCATTAAGGATAACATGGTGTAATAGCCATATTTCATATCTTGTAACTGGATGGTAATATTTAAATGAAATTTGGTCACTTTAAAGACATTCAAAATTAAAAACGTTTCACCGAGAGATTTTTCGAATTTTATCATATTTTGGGGAGATAATCGATATTGAAGTTAACATTGATACCTATGGGAAATATATAATTTCTTTGATTATAAGAATCTGAACTTGAGTTTTGAGAAAATTTTGCGGTAGAAAGCTGCATTATATGATTCTGATACAAATATCAAAAAGAAAGCTGAAATTGCCCGTAGGGAAAAGAAGAAAACTAATTTTTTCCAGTTTTCAGGGGAGATAACTCATGATAAATCAAAATTATCAGGGGAGGTAATCTAAAGGAAATTTTCGAGAACTTCTGTCACTATATAACTTGTCAATATGCACCTTATTTCTATCGTTTGACTAATTCAAAGCTTACATTATCAAGTTGTATGTATGCTTTTGGTGAAATTGAGGCCTATTACGGGTAGTCATCCTTAAAATGTCAGCGAGGTCATTTTATTTTATTTATTTATTTATTTGGTTTATACTGTGTTGGTGTGCCGTAAAACCAAAATAAATAAATAAATAAAATATAAAATGATCTTGCTGACATTTTATGAATTTTATATGTTTTGTGTTTTTTTTTCTGCAATTTAGTCTCATTGGCAGTATGTGAATATGCAATTTGCTGTGTATTGAAACTGGTGTCGGGAATGATATCTTCTGGCACTTGTTCATGGCTGTGCCATTAATTAGCATTTCTATTTTTGGCATATGGCTGGCAGTTAACACAATTTTGTAACTGTAACTACATGTAATTGTACACTGTGGATCAAAGGTTGGCATGCTACACAATATTTTTGTTTAGTCATATGGATAACAGTAGAAATTCGCATGACATTCCAAGCACGATCGTTGTGCGAATAATGAAAAAATCGGCTCGACATTCATGCGGATAAAGAAAATTATCTACATGTGCAACCGTTATGCCATACATGTCAAGTTCTGTGGACAATTTTCCAGGAGATTTCAGTTGAAAATCCATTGAAAATCCAGGAGATTTTACCGACCAGCATTTTTTGGAAATTTTTGGACGAATATAAAACTGTAAAACAGATTAGATCTAAATCATTTTCCTTTCTGACTTGATTAACTGATTTGGGCAATGTTTTCAGGGGCTTTTTAAGTTGCATTTTAAAACATTTTAACCCGTATCATGCTGGACAATATTGATTCTGCCTTTGCAACAAGTGTAGATCATCCATGCAATCTGATCATGATCTGCACTGTTCGCCATTCAGTCAGTATCTTTTTGGTATGCACCCCATTTAACAGTTAATGGTACTGTCCAAATGAAAGATGGACAAGTTCATTATAGAAATTCAGCAACAAAAAGTATTGATTTAAATTTTATGCCCCTACTTTTGGAGGGGGCGGGGGGGGGCATATAGATTTGCCCTTGTCCGTCCTTCCGTCTTCCGTCCGTCCTTCCGAGAATGTTTTGTCGCACATAACTCCGAAAGTATTTGACGTAGAGTCACAAAACTTTACAGGAATGTTGGTCAGCATGTGTAGTTGTGCACCTGGGGTTTCGCGTCTGGATTCATTCAGTCATGTAGGAGTTATGGCCCCTGACTTTGTAAAAATTGGTCATTTTAATGTTGTGTCGCGCCTAGCTCCAAAAGTATTTGACCTACAGACACAAAACTTTACTGGAATGTTGGTCAGCATGTGTAGTTGTGCACCTGGGGTTTTGCGTCCGGATTCATTCAGTTGTGTAGTAGTTATGTCTCCTGACTTAGTAAAAAATTGGTCATTTTAATGTTGTGTCGCACGTAGCTCTAAAAGTATTTGACCTAGAGTCATGAAGTTTACAGGAATGTTGGTCAGCATGTGCAGTTGTGCACCTGGGGTTTTGCGTACGGATTCACTCAGTTGTGTAAGAGTATGGCTCCTTACTTAGTTAAAAATTGATCATTTAAATGTTGTGTCACGCATAGCTCCAAAAGTATTTGACCTAGAGTCACCAAAGTTTACAGGAATGTTGGTTAGCATGTGCAGTTGTGCACCTGGGGTTTCGCGTCCGGATTCATTCAGCCAAGTAGGAATTATGGCCCCTGACTTTGTAAAAATTGGTTATTTTAATGTTGTGTCGCGCCTAGCTCCAAAAGTATTTGACGTAGAGTCACAAAACTTTACAGGAATGTTGGTCAGCATGTGTAGTTGTGCACCTGGGGTTTTGCGTCCGGATTCATTCAGTTGTGTAGTAGTTATGTCTGCTGACTTAGTAAAAAATTGGTCATTTTAATGTTGTGTCGCACGTAGCTCCAAAAGTATTTGACCTAGAGTCATTAAGTTTACAGGAATGTTGGTCAGCATGTGCAGTTGTGCACCTGGGGTTTTGCGTACGGATTCACTCAGTTGTGTAAGAGTTTTGGCCCCTTACTTAGTTAAAAATTGATCATTTTAATGTTGTGTCGCGCATAGCTGCAAAAGTATTTGACCTAGAGTCACAAAACTTTACAGGAATATTGGTTAGCATGTGCAGTTGTGCACCTGGGGTTTCGCGTCCGGATTCATTCAGCCAAGTAGGAGTTATGGCCCCTGACTTAATTAAAAATTGGTCATTTTAATGTTGTGTCGCGCATAGCTGCAAAAGTATTTGACCTAGAGTCACAAAACTTTACAGGAATGTTGGTCAGCATGTGTAGTTGTGCACCTGGGGTTTTGTGTCCGGATTCATTCAGTTGTGTAGTAGTTATGTCTCCTGACCTAGGAAAAAATTTGTGTCCTTTGTCTTGTAGTGGGGGCATCTGTGTCCCATGGACAAATTTCTAGTTTCAATTATTATCACTTGATTGTCATTTAATTAATAAGTAGAGGAGTTGGATGAAATTTACTGGCAAGTCTCTTTTATGTGAATAATCTGCAGGTCTTTTTAACATTCCTAGATTTATAGCACATGAGCAGTAGCTAACATAGATTGGAAATAAAGCTATTTCACCATTTTAAATTTATATTGAAAAGTGCTTTTTACTCATAAAAAAAATACAAAATAATAGCAGTTAAAAAATGTTTAAACCTGTCTCTAGTTAATTCTTCAATCAGTGGGCGCATTCGGCATACATACTCGAGCTAACCCGAGTCACCCTGGGTATTACTCGTGTATAACTCGTGTAACCCTGGCGACATTAGTTGTGTCACCCGAATTCTACCCACCTCCTGAAGCTGGGAAAGGCGGGTGATCGTATCCGAATGCATTAACACTTTAAACATGGTGTCATTGGTAGACTTGTAAACTTTTGAGTGCAATAATTATTACTATCAAGGCTTTATCTCAATAACCACAGATGATATTGAATTTGAAACTTCAAACAACTTTTTCCACTCATCAGACCTATCAAAATAATCAAATTAGATAACTCTTGATCGAATCTAATGTAAATTATGGGTCTCATTTATAGACATATTGCTTTGAAACCTATTTTTACTTTTTAAGGTCATTAACTAACCACAGATTATCAAGTCCCATTACTTTTATATGTATTTTGACAAAATTATGCCTGACCCTTTTGGACTTAAAAAAAAATGCAGCTTTAAGTTTTACATGCAAGTTAGTATATCCAAACTAATGCAGATGTTTGGTTAAAACTTCACACATTTCTACGGGTCTGTAGAATAAGGTTATATCAACACATCACAAGCCTCATAACTCTTACTTGAGTCAGACCCCTTTTTGGGGTTAAAGTTTTGCATGCAAGTTATTTTTTAAACTAATGCAGATACTTGGTTGAAACTTCACACATGTCTTCCATGTTGTAAAGGACATGGCATCAACTTCCATAACTCTTACTTTGGCCAAGTTATGCCCCACTGTTTGAACTTAGAAAAAGCTGGTTAAAGCTTTGCATGCAAATTACTATCTCGGAAACTAATGCAGATATTGGATTGAATCTTCCATACATGTCTCTAGTGATGTAAAGAAAGGTCAAAGCATCAATTCCCATAACCTTAATTTTGGACAAGTTATCCCCCCTTTCTTGTGCATAGATATAATTGTGTTTGCATGCAAGTTACTATCTCCAAAATAATGGGGACATTGGGTTAACATTTCTCACATGTCTTCAGGGTTGTAAAGCAATGTAAAAGCACCAAGTTCCATAACACTTACTTTAATTTTGGCAAAGTTATGTCCCATTTTTTTGTAGTAAGAAAATGACAGTTAAAATTTTACCATTAAGATGCTCTTGTCAAAACTAAGGGCGTTACTGGGTTGAAAACTTCTTATATCTATTCAGGGTTTTAAAGCGAGATCATTATTAAGATTCAAGTCAAATAATCCTTGAATCATTATTCCAGTCCTAGAACCGAAAGTCATTCATATTGACAATTGCCTTCGAATAGTGGAGCGTGCTGTCATTGTTATTTTAAAACCTTTTACTTTCTTCTAAATGCAGAGTAACTTTGAAATGCTCTTTTGGCATTCATGCCCCCATCTGTAATACTGCTGAATAGGACAGAGGTTTAGAAATCTGCTTCTTACAGCAACATCCATGTCAAGCATATTTCGAGGGTTCTCGATCTGATTCTTAAAGCTTTTAAGTTTTCATTCTAGGTTCACAAGGGACAACTTTGAGAAAAACATGTAGGCTTAAGAACACATAATTAGTGATAAGGACAAATAATCCACAAAATAAGCCACACATTGATGTTGAAGTTATTAGTAAAAAATTCAACCTCCCTACTTGCCGACAAACCTTCTTTCATACTCATATGGTACTGTTCTCTAGTTAGCTCAGTAGTTGATGCACTGTACTGCCAGTCCAAATGTCATAGGTTTGATCCGGTTAGCAAAGAATTTCCTTCCATGGCCATTTGCAATCTGCCTCAGTTCATACGAATGTATAGTTGTCAGTTCCTTTTGAAAGTGCACTGGTAAGCCACTTAGGTTGCTAAGCTTGCCAGGGAGAGTGAACATTTGATACCATTAGTGACTGTCAGTCATATATGGCAATATGATTGTTGGAAATGGTGATGAACCCAATTGAACAACATCAAGAACTAGTACTTGTCCTTTTAAAAGTCAAACTAGCATTTAGCACATTTCATGGCTGTACTACCTACAAAGTTTGAAAAAGCATACTGTTTGTTATGTGCTATTTGTGAGCATGGTGAATTAGGGATTGAAACCATTAGCTTGGAATTTTGGATTTCCGGGAGATTTTTATGCACCAACTTGGAGGGGGAGGGTGGGGTGCATATAGATTTGCCCTTGTCCGTCCGTCCGTCTGTCCTTCCTTCTTTCCGAGAATGTTGTGTCGCGCCTAGCTCCAAAAGTATTTGACGTAGAGTCACAAAACTTTACAGGAATGTTAGTCAGCATGTGTAGTTGTGCACCTGGGGTTTCGCGTCCGGATTCATTCAGTCGTGTAGGAGTTATGGCCCCTGACTTAGTAAAAAATTGGTAATTTTAATGTTGTGTCGCGAGTAGTTCCAAAAGTATTTGACCTAGTGTCACCAAAGTTTACAGGAATGTTGGTCAGCATGTGCAGTTGTGCACCTGGGGTTTCGCATCTGGATTCATTCAGTCGTGTAGGAGTTATGGCCCCTGACTTAGTAAAAAATTGGTCATTAGCTCGACTATTCGAAGAATAGTCTAGCTATTCTACTCACCCTGGCGTCGGCGTCACACCTTGGTTAAGTTTTTGCATGCAAGTACATACAGCCATCAATTAAAAGCATATAGCTTTGAAACTTATTTTTTCTTTTTCTAGGTCAATTACCAACCTCTCTGGGTCAAGTCCCATAACTCTGACATGTATTTTGAGCAAATTATGTCCCCATTTGGACTTAGAAAATTTTGGTTAAAGTTTTATATGCAAGTTACTATCTCCAAAACTAATGCAGATATTGATTTGAAACTTCACATGTGTTTTGGGGTTATAAAACTAGTTGATAGCAGCAAGTCCCATAACTCTGACTTTCATTTTGGCCAAATTATGCCCCCTTTTGGACTTAGAAAATTCTGGTTAAAGTTTTGCGTGCAAGTACATACAGCTATTTCTAAAAGACATATAGATTTGAAACTTATTCTTTCTTTTTCTAGATCAATTACCAACCTCACTGGGTTAAGACCCATAACTCTGACATGTATTTTGAGCAAATTATGTCCCCTTTTAGACTTAGAAAATTTTGGTTAAAGTTTTACATGCAAGTTACTATCTCCAAAACTAATGCAGATATTGATTTGAAACTTCACATGTGTCTTCGGGGTTATAAAACTAGTTGATAGCAGCAAGTCCCATAACTCTGACTTTCATTTTGGCCAAATTATGCCCCCTTTTGGACTTAGAAAATTCTGGTTAAAGTTTGGCGTTCAAGTACATACAGCTATTTCTAAAAGGCATATAGATTTGAAACTTATTTTTTCTTTTTCTAGATCAATTACCAACCTAACTGGGTCAAGTCCCTTAACTCTGACATGCTTTTTGAGCAAATTATGCCCCCTTTTAGACTCTGAAAATTTTGGTTAAAGTTTTACATGCAAGTTATTATCTCCAAAACTAATGCAGATATTGATTCGAAACTTCACATGTGTCTTCGGGGTTATAAAACTAGTTGATAGCAGCAAGTCCCATAACTCTGACCTTCATTTTGGCCAAATTATGCCCCCTTTTGGACTTAGCAAATTCTGGTTAAAGTTTTGCGTGCAAGTACATACAGCTATTACTAAAAGGCATATAGATTTGAAACTTATTTTTTCTTTTTCTAGATCAATTACTAACCTCACTGGATCAAGTCCCATAACTCTGGCATGTATTTTGGGCAAATTATGCCCCCTTTTGGACTTTGAAAATTCTGGTTAAAATTTTACATGCAAGTTTCTATCTCCAAAACTAATAGAGATATTGAATTGAAACTTCACATGTGCCTTCGGGGTTATAAAACTAGTTGATAGCAGCAAGTCCCATAACTGATATTCATTTTGGTCAAATTATTCTCCCTTTTGAACTTAAAACTCTTTTGATATTTAACCTTTTTAGGTAATATTTTCCTGCTTCTGGGACAATATTTCGAATAGTCGAGCTTGGCTGTCTTACGGACAGCTCTTGTTTTAATGTTGTGTCGCATGTAGCTCCAAAAGTATTTGACCTAGAGTCACCAAAGTTTACAAGAATGTTGGTCAGCATGTGCAGTTGTGCACCTGGGGTTTCGCGTCCGGATTCATTCAGTCGTGTAGGAGTTATGGCCCCTGACCTAGGAAAAATTGTCATTTTAATGTATGCGGTGATGGATTGAAACCATTAGCTTGGTGATCCCCTCCTGTGATCCCCTCCTGCAGGTGGGGGGACAGTTTTTGAAAATTGACTTCATTTTGTGCAGTCTGGCTGCTTTTTAGGGTAGTACTTTGACATAAAAATTTTATGCACATGTGTATTGTGCGTAATGGTAGTATATGGCCTCATGTGCTACTTAGCTTGAGTAAGTTAAGTAGGTAAATCATACAGTGACAAAAATTAGGGTCACCTCATGTACCTGTACTCTATGGATATGTAGGCCTACCTAGTTCCTTAACCTGATGCAAGTCCCAGTAAAAGTGCTGGCTTAACTTTCAAAATTTTCAACAGAATGTTTCTCTTAATGGTCTAGCTATTTACCACAGCTGACACGTGCACAATTTATATAATTTCTTGTTACAGTGAAATCATGAAGATGGAGCAAGAACAGGTTCAACTGAGGCTTTTTGAAATAGGTCAACTTTCAGGTAACGGCTCAAAATATCACCAAGGTGACGACCTTCAAAAAGCTGTTGAATGCTATGATAAAGCTTACAAATTGGCAAGGGAGGTGAATGATGATAAAACTGAGAGAACATGTGCTTTTAATCTTGGTGCTGCATATATTGCAATCGGAAATCCCAAGGAGGGATTAGAGTATTTACATAAAGCACACCCTCCAACTGGTCAGAAAGATGAAAGTTCAAATGGTGATTTATATTTTAATATGGGACTTGGCCATGAGAAGATGAATGAAGAGGAAAAAGTTGACAACAATTCTAAAAATGAGAAGATAAAACATGATGAAGAAGCTCTTAAATATTTTAGAAAGGCACATGAACAATACATGAAATTTGAAAGAGACAAAACAGACCTGCAGATTCAATGTTTGGAAAAATGTTTTCAAATATATCACAATTGGAAAGATAATTTACACAAGGCAGAGATGTGCCAGATAATGGCAGAAGTTTATATTGGCACAGATCAGTTAAGTCAAGCAGAAAAGCTTTGTGAATGCGCCACACATTTACGAATTGCAGGTGAAAAAGAGAAGGCTGCTGCTCAAGCTATGAAGTGTAAAGAAGTGATAGAAGATTGCAAAGCACAAGGTCAAGATTGTATTGTAGCAGGTAGGTTTGTAGTTAGAAATCCATTAATTTAACATTTTTAGTAAAGGGCAATTATCATACGTTCAGTGTAAAAGAAGAAAGGTCTGTAAAAGTTTGTGTTCATTTTAGATATATAGTGTTCACTGTAGGAAGACTCAAATGATAATTTTGACCTTCTTGTCTGTTTAATGGTATGTAGTGGAAACTGAGTTCATATCATTTCTTTTTTATGCTGTCAGAAAATGTTGCTGCTCTATCTGTCATTGTGTATGTTCATACATCTGTACATCCTAGCATTCTTGTCTGGGATATTTCTCAGAAACCATTGGCATTGGCATTTCGTTTTACACAGTTGGCATTACACAGTTTTTCCCCCAGTGAGTTTCTTCCACTATCAGAAAAACTAATTCCAACAAAAAAAACTGACTAGTGGGAAGAAACTGACTAGTAAGTTTTTTCCTCAGGGAAAAGAATTGACTAGTCAGTTTTTTCCCCAGGGGGGGAAAAACTTGGCTGTTACACTGGTCAGATTTTGTAATATAGAATTATGGACCTTTAATGACAATTTTTGAATAAAATTTGTTCAGATTTCTTCCCTTCTACTATTGGTGGGATTTTAATGAAACTCCACTACAGGTTTTATGGTGGAATGCCTTTTAGCTGGACAAGAGGCTATTATACTCACCCTGGTGTCAGTGTTGCTTTCAGGTTGAAGTTTTATGGCAGACTTCTCAATTTCACTATTTCTTCTTAACTAATGCTCCTATCAGACCTCATGTAAGGAATGATCTCAGCAAGGGGCAGATATCTTTCAGTTAAGGGTCAGGCACCCCAAAGTTCAAGGTCACTGGGGTCAGATATATAACATTGGTTAAAGTTTTATGACAAACTTCTCACTTTCTCTATTTCTTCTTCACTAATTTCCATATAATCATCAAACCTCAGATAAGAACTGGTTTTAATAAGATGTAGACATCATTTTAGTTCTGGGTTGGGTTGGGTACTCCAAAGGTCAAAGTCATTGTGATCACATTTTGTGAAAGTGTTGGATAAAGTTTATTGCACAATAAACCCTCCCCATTCCCACTTTCATTTTATTCCATATCGATTTTAGTATCCTCCATAAACACTCCTTGTTTTCTCCATCCCCTGATATGCTCCCATCTCTTGCCTCTGCAGTTAATTAAAAACAATTGTACTTTCTTTTCATGTTTCTTTCTTTTTCAGTTGCTTGTGTTTCTCCATATTGTTTCTTTGTACACTTCCAATCCAACATTACACCCCGTCACAGTCACACCAACACAAGATAATTTTTTTGAAAATTGTGTAATTTCTCTTCTGCTTTCACTGTTTTCTGTCATTTTCTCTTTCCTTGTTGATGAATGTTATCTGAACAACCAGGTTATCAAATTTGCTCTCCTTCTGACGTTCTTATTTTCTGGGTTATGGCCCTTTGATTTTTAGACGTTCAGTCTACATAGAGTCTGTTCCAGCATTCCTGTCCAGTCTGTTTCTCAGAAACTATTTACTGGAATTCAAAGAAATTTCACAGAAAGCTTCACTTCCAAGAAGAGATGTGCATATCATTGCCAATCAGATATTTTTATTAAAGAATTACATCCCTTAAATGGTAATTTTCAAACAAAGTTACCCGCCCGCTTAGCTCAGTAGGTAGAGCGTCGGTCTACTGATCGAAGTTTGATCCTCGGGCTGGGCGTATGTTCTCTGTGACTATTTGATAAACAACATTGTGTCTGAAATCATTAGTCCTCCACCTCTGATTCATGTGGGGAAGTTGGCAGTTACTTGCGGAGAACAGGTCTGTACTGGTACAGAATCCAGGAACACTGGTTAGGTTAACTGCCCGCCGTTACATGACTGAAATACTGTTGAAAAACGGCGTTAAACCCAAAACAAACAAAACAAACAAATCAAACAAAGTTTGTCAGGACTACTTATCCATCGCTCAAGATCTTTTTTTGAAAGCAAATCTTCTTGCAGGACGAGTAGCCTAGAATTTTCGCTTGTCCAACCCACAATATTTACTTGCCCTGCAATTCACTTGAAGAAAACCGTTTTTTTACAGACAGTATTTGTTTTGAAGTCTGTTGAATATGATACATACCAGAATCTTGTTCTTTTGAGCATCTAGCTGGTGATCATAATGTGAACAGGACTGATTTTAGAGTTGTGAACAAGTCAACTTCCATTTAAGGTCTTTTAGCTACCCTGCTTGTGCAAGGCTCCATTTTAGTTGGATTAGTAGTATTCACTTTTTGGTCAAAACTTACATTTGTTGTCCTACAGGATTAGTACTTCTTTAAATGCATGGCAACAATTATGTTACCTGTGTAGTGGCTATTTTTCTGGATTTTCTAGATGAATTACGTTACACTGTCACTTCCTGGTTAAGCAAACATGCAGACCTACCTTAATTTCAGAATAGTCCTTAATACTGGAATAAATTTGCACCTGTCAATTCATATGGCTGTTGCACTAAGTAATTTTTTATTTTCTGGATTTTATATGCCTGTTTTTCAGCACTTACTTTGTATGTTATTTGAAGTGTTTGCAACAGACAATATTTCTAATTTATAATTCAGTCAGAAAGAACAGCTGAATGTTTTTTTCTTTTCAGGGAAGATTTGGAATGACCTTGGACTTGTGTTCACACAGTTACAGGAATACTACAAGGCAACTTCCTGTTTTGAGAAAGCTGTTGAGCAGGTGCAGAGCAGTCATGGAAGTAACCCACAGCTTGAGGCTGTTGTCTTACAAAATCTTGGTGCTGCCTATAATTTTCAAGGAGACTACCAGAGGGCCATCAAATTTCACGAAGATGCTGCTGCTAAATATGGTAAGTTTAACATTTACACTGCTAAATTTCTAAAATGGACAGGCCTATCATTCAGTTTGGGCAGTACCATTTATTATTCGAAGGGGTGTTTACTGAAATTTAGTGACTGAATGGCAAACACTGCAGACCATTATCAGCCGGCACGGATGTGCAGGCTGATCTTGGTCTGCACTGGTCGCAAAGGCAGAATCACATGCCGCCAGCAGGCTAAAGGTTAAGCATTCTTGAGCATTACCTGCTACAGAGCAGGATAACAGATAAACTTGTCAGTTTACTTTTTTAATCAACCAATGGATGTTTATACAGGTAAGTTAATCTAATTGAAGAAAATTAGAGCCTATAGGTTTTTGCTTGATGTTTTTTTTACAGTCATGGACAGAACTTATCTATTACAAATATTGTCATCATCTGGCATAAATGGTATTTATTAATGCAAGATTAGATTGAATGATAACAAAAACGAGAGGGCCAAAGTGGCCCGAGGTTACTCACCTGACCTTGTCTGTTTGACCTTGAATATATGACACAATGAATCATGAATGGTAATAATTGTGTTAAGTATACAAAAAGATAAAACAGATCAAGTGCCACCATTTGAAAACATTTGATTCAGATGAGCTGAAAACTGAAATATTTTCAGTATTAATGCTGTTCAATTAATGTTTATTTTCAGCATCAATTAACTACAGAAATGGACAAGGTCAATGTTTTACTAATCTTGCCTTTGCGCTGAGTCAGCTTGGGGATCGAGAAATGAAACAGGCAGAAATAGCATTCCATCATGCTTTGCAAGCATCAATAGACACAGGTAAGGAAATGACATTCCAGTATGTCTTGCAAGCATCAATAGACACAGGTAAGGAAATTACATTCCAGTATGTCTTGCAGGCATCAATAGACACAGGTAAGGAAATGACATTCCAGTATGTCTTGCAAGCATCAATAGACACAGGTAAGGAAATGACATTCCAGTATGTCTTGCAAGCATCAATAGACACAGGTAAGGAAATTACATTCCAGTATGTCTTGCAGGCATCAATAGACACAGGTAAGGACTTGGCATTCCAGTATGCCTTGCAAGCATCAGTAGACACAGGTAAGGAAATGACATTCTGGTCTTGCAAGCATCAATAGACACAGGTAAGGAAATGACATTCCAGTATGTCTTGCAAGCATCAATAGACATGGGTAAGGAAATGACATTCCAATCTTGCAAGCATCAATAGACACAGGTAAGGAAATGACATTCTGGTCTTGCAAGCATCAATAGACACAGGTAAGGAAATGACATTCCAGTATGTCTTGCAACATCAATAGACACAGGTAAGGAAATGACATTCCAGTATGTCTTGCAACATCAGTAGAGACAGGTAAGGAAATGACATTCCAGTCTCGCAAGCATCAACAGATGCATGTATGGACTGACCAGATATTGTGTTATTAGATGTAGATGAAACTGTAATTTTCTACTTACAATACAGAAAGTATGCAAAAAAACTTTCCATATGTTTCATCAACAGTTCATAAATTTTTTAGCTTGACTATATGAAGTATGGAGAGCTGTCCTACTCGACCCGGTGTCAGCATCGGCGTCCTTTCGCGTCCACACTTTGGTTAAAGTTTTGATGCACTTTCTCTTTATCTCTGTAATTACTTGATGGATTTGTTTCAAACTTAAAATAGTTATTCCTCATGACCACCCTCATCATATGACACAAGGGCCATAATTCTCACACCAATATTTCATGAATTATCCCCATATTTTACTTAGAATTTCAGGTTAAAGTTTTGATGCTCTTTCAGTCTATCTCAGTTATTACTAAATGGATTTGATTCAAACTGAAAGTAGTTGTTCCACATCATCTCCCACATCATATGACACAAGGTCCTTAACTCTGGTACAAATATTTAATGAATTATCCCCCCTTTTTACTTAGAATTTCAGGTTAAAATTTTGATGCACTTTCAGTCTATCTCAGTTATTACTAAATGGATTTGATTCAAAATTTAAATAGTTGTTTCACCTTATCACTCACATCATATGACACAATGTGCATAACTCTTGCACCAATTTTTCATGAATTATGCCCCTTTTACTTAGAATTTAAGGTTAATTTTGATGCATTTTCACTATATCTCACTTAGTACTAAATGGATTTGATTCATACTTGAAGTAGTTGTTCCACATCATCACCCACATCATATGACACAAGGTGCATAACTCTTGCACCAATATTTCATGAATTATCCCCTGTTTTACTTAGAATTTCAGGTTAAAGTTTTGATGCACTTTCATTCTATCTCAGTAATTACAAAATGGATTTGTTTCAGACTTAAAATAGTTGTTCTACCTTATCATCCACATCATATGACACAAGTTGCATAACTCACCTTATCATCCACATCATATGACACAAGGTGCATAGCTCTGGCACCAATTTTTCATGAATTATGCCCCTTTTACATCATATGACACAAGTTGCATAACTCACCTTATCATCCACATCATATGACACAAGGTGCATAGCTCTGGCACCAATTTTTCATGAATTATGCCCCTTTTACGTAGAATTCAAGGTTAATTTTGATGCATTTTCACTATATCTCAGTTATTACTAAATGGATTTGATTCAAACTTGAAGTACTTGTTCCACATCGTCACCCACATCATATGACACTTCCACATCGTCACCCACATCATATGACACAAGGTGCATAACTCTTGCACCAATATTTTATGAATTATGCCCCCTTTTTGCTTAGAATTATATTTTATTTTTTTAGTGTTTTGATACACTTTATCTTTATCTCTCTTATTACTTAATACTTTTGATACAGACTCAAGCTATTGTCCAATATCTTCATCCACCATTGGAGTCATTCCAGTGACAGCTCCAGCTTCCTCAGATGTGCCCAGTTTCACTATCCAGCATCGAAATAGTCGAGTGCGCTGTCTCCTGTGACAGCTCTTGTTAAATATTCTTTTCTCAAAACTGTCAATACTGAGCCCCCACTGTCATTCTGTTGGATGGATCTAAATTAGATACAGTTATTTACCTTTCATGCATGTTTCTTACATGTATCAATATGTAAGCAATTACTCTGAATGGCACTCTGACAATACAAAAATCAATATTCTATAGATCTGAAATATTTTACGTCAATCCAGGAAGCTGCTCTCATGAATAGTTAATGCAGATTTGATGATATGTCTCAGTCTATTAAAATTTGTCATAATTTACAGAGAATAATGTATGTCATTATTTCAGGCGAATGGTACATTAAAACTTTAAAGCTACCTGCCCACAGATAAGGTTTTTAGACATGTTCATTTCCATTAAGTTAATAAAATCTGGAAAGTAGATCCCTCAGAAGGAACGAGAACAAGGCAAACAATGAAAATTGCAGACTCGGTTTGATTGAGTCTGTTCATGAGCAGTAATGGAAAATGCAACACTGCCAAGGCCCCCTAGCACCGGCTTAAGCAGTATTCAATTTTCAAATCTAAATGAGTTGAAATCAATGATCCCGAAGAACCAGAAAATATAACAACACTGAGATGAAGTCAGAGCGACATAAGCATAGGATGTATGTATGTCATTAAAAATGGTAAAGTGAATTAAAATAAGTGTTAGATGTTTGTAAGAAAGCAAGAAGAATGTTGATTTTCTTCATTATTTTAAACACTTTATAACAGTTTACTCTCTTCTTCTGTCCTGGGGTTGAAGTCTTGGGTGGCATATAGTGTTTGAACTGTCTGTCCATCTGTCATTCCATCCACTTTCTTGTGTACTCATCTCCTCCTACAGTTTTCATCCAATTCAAATGAAACTTGTTATAAAGCATTAGCAAGAAGTGGACATGCACATATTGTGTGGACTTCCTCGACCAGTCATTATTTTTTGAGTTATATCCCTTGTTTTATTCAACCATATTACAACTACTGATACACCTGTACATTGTATATTCAGCTCCTATTACAGTTTCCATCCAGTTCAAATGAAACTTATTATACATAGTAATATGAGTGGGTGGGGTATCATTTCACATGTCTAGGGCATGATATTCCAGTGAGGCATCACCATAACTTTGGACATTGTGCCGACTGCTACAAGTAGACACGGTAGTTTATATGGCTGAATAATTGTTGAAAAATGCTAAACCCGAAAACACACACATGCACGCATTCATGTATGCACACATGCACATGCACCAACAAACAAAGAAATACATCAAACAACGACATATGTACCATGTCTACTCTATTCCTACAGTTTCCACTTAGTCCAAATGGAACTTTGGCATCATTGACAGGAAGCGGACTTACACAGTCATATTATTGGGAATTAAACGTCAAATTATTTTTAGTCCACCCATGATTTGACTTTATATTTTTTTCTATGAAGCCCTTTCAGGGGGCATGTGTCCTACAATCTTGACATCATTCTTGATGGTAACTAATTAGGATATCTTGCATGTCTTCCTATTATTTTGCTTGAGTGAACTCCTATGTTCTTAAAGCAGTATTCTTGTATATTCAATAAATATATCTAAAACATTATATTTAAGACTGAACTGAAATTGAATTATTTCTCCTTCTAAGTGTGTATTAAACATACTTTAGTTTGAATATAAACGCTATATCCGTACACATATTTTTCATCAGTTTTAGAGTTTTAATAAAGTTTTAACTGGTTCTTACTGCCACAGGTGGGCTTTAGCACAGGTTCACATACAGTCAAACCTGTGTTAAAGACCACCTCTAAACAGAGACCACCTGGCTCTAAAGATCACATGTTTTGTTTCCCTTTTTAACATTTACAGTGTATTTTAACCTGTGAATAAAGACTACCTCCCAATAAAGACCACATTTTGGCTCACCCAAGGGTGGTCTTTATAGACAGGTTTGACTGTATATGTATTCAGTACATATATATGTAAGCTTTCAGCCTTCTACTTTCATTGAATAGGAAAATAACTGTTTTACAGACTTGGCATCTTTCTTTTGTTTCCAGATGACCAGCACATGAAATGGCAGGCACTAGAAGGTCTGGGGGCTGTTAACTACAACCAGGATAATGTCAAGGAAGCTGTTGACTTTTTCATAAGGGCTTTGCAGTGTGTCGGCGATAGTTACAAGGCAGCCAGTGAAAGGATTAAGAACAAAATGCTGCTTGCTTTGAAAAGGACCGATTTAACAGAGGCCCCTTATAGGGGTCAAGCTCAAATGATGTATACGGGGACTCCTATGTCAAACAGAATGGAGAGGAGAGTATTGATGTCAACACATGGTCCAGTTGAAGAGCACAATAAGCTTAGCACTACACCAGTATGTTTATAGATTCTTTATTAAAACAGTAAATGTTCATTTGAATGTATTTTTTAAATGTTTCACACATTTTATCACAAGCACCACAAAGAACAAGGATTAGAAACATTAGGATTACCTGTAATAAGCCCTGAAGTACAAATTCCTCTGGACAATGTTTAACCAATGTATTTGTTTTAGACAAAATAACCTTCATCTTGTCAGACCAAGGATAATTGTAATCAGCTGTAATTAATTACATTTGTTCAGGTAATCACATGTAATTGACACATTTTTGATTACATGTATTTCAACTGTAATGAATTACATTAAAAAATCATGGTCCGCTCTGGCTGAGTGATTAAGGTCGCTAACTTCAGATCACTTGCCCTCCACTAATGTGGGTTTGAGCCTGACTTGAGGCATTAAATTCTTCATGTGAGAAAGCTGTCCAGCTTATAGGAGGTTGACAGTCCTACCCAGACGCCCCTTTGATGAAATAATGCTGGGGGGTGTTGGGGGTGCACCTGGGATCTTCCTTCACCATGAAGAGCTGAAACGGTGCCATATGACTATGACCAAAACAAAAACAAAACAAAAAACATACATAAGAAAATCATATGTTATTATAACTACCTCATAACAAAGTTTAGGTTACTTTAATGCTTCCTAACATGTTGAAAACTTTCACAAGTTGTTATGATCAGCCTTGCACATTATAAAATTTGTTAAATATTTTCCTTTTTAGCTTGACCTTTCGAAGAAAAAGTAGATCTGTTGCACTCACCGTGGCGTCACTGTTGTTTAAAGTTTTTGATGAAGTCAGATATCTCTGTTACTATCAAAGCTTTTGACTGGAAACTTAAAATAGTTATTTACTATCAAAGTCTACATCAGGAGAAAAAATCCCCATAACTCAGGTTTGAATTTTGACAGAGTTATGCCCCTTTTAAACTTAGATTTTTTTTGTTAAAAATTTATAAAGGTTTTACTGGCAAAGCTCTAATTCAGAGTCAAGCACTGAGAAAAGTCAAGCATGCTGTCTTACGGACAGCTCGTGTTGACCGAGGAGGTAGAATAGCAAGGAGTCAATAATCCTTCCATTGGCAGATAAATATAATTCCCCAGTGTGAACAACTATTTTAGATCAATAACATAGTGACAGTTGCAACAATTAAAACTTGTTTACATTAGTATGGTGTTACGGAGAAAGGTTTTAATTGTATTGATTTGCACTTACACCACAAAATGATTTAGAAACATTCCCATCAATAGTAAACATAAAGCATTAAATTCCAAACATTGAAAAATATTACAGTTCGAAAGGAAAACTAGTTTGAGCTTAGAAAACTGTAGCATAGCAAGGTTTTGAGATAATTAACCCTTAGCGTAATGGTGGAAAGTGATTCTATCTTTGTGACAAGTGCAGGCTGATCATGGTCTGCACTGTTTGCCTTTCAGTCTGTATCTTTTTGGTAAGCACCCGTTTTAACAGTTAATGGTACTCTCCAAATTGAAAGATGGAGAAGTTCATTATAGAAATCTAGCAGGGTAAGGGTTAAGGTTAATGTGTTTCTAGATTGAAACTGAGAACTTCCCACCATGATTATTCTCATAAAGGTTGAAGTGTGAAACC
Source organism: Mercenaria mercenaria (assembly GCF_021730395.1). Taxonomy (NCBI): domain Eukaryota; kingdom Metazoa; phylum Mollusca; class Bivalvia; order Venerida; family Veneridae; genus Mercenaria; species Mercenaria mercenaria. Next base: position 11,978,103 of record NC_069368.1, read on the forward strand.
TGGCAAAGCCTGTTTACTGCAGTTGGAGACCAGTCTCGAAATGCAACTTTGTGATTGGTCAGTTTCAAAAGTGTGCTTAGAAACAGCCAATCAGATAAATGATTTTTTAGACTGGTCTCTTTAAATTAGTTTATAACTTTGACCTCTGGTCTTCAGTATTTGAATTTTGTATTACAGAGGTCACAGCTGGTAGAATCACCCATTGTGGCAGAACGGTTTGTACCTGCTGCGGGAGAACGGCCTGCTATGGCTACTGTCCAAGACATTGCTCCTCCAAGGTGAGTTTTGCCTGTAGTTACAGTGTCTGTGATCTCCTAAAAGCCTTAACTGGAATTAGTTTGATTAAGGATAAGTTTGAACAAGTTAAATATATATATATATTTATACACTTGTTGTTTTTAGCTCACCTGAGCAATGCTCATTGTGAGCTGTTGTGATCACACTGTGTCTGTCGTGTGTGCATCCGTCCATCCGTCGTGTGTGCGTCCGTCATCAACAATTGTGTTTAAAAGACATCTCCTCCAAAACCACTGAATGGATTTAGATGAAACTTGGCATGGATGTTCCTTGGATGGTCCTCTACCAAAACTATTCAAACAGTTCCGCTTGGTTGCACATTGGAGCTGCTAAAAATAGAAAAATCTTCAAACGACATCTCCTAAACCAATGGTCCAGTTTTGAAATTATTTCACACAAATGGTCCTTATGTCACCCACTACCAAGATATTTCAAATTATACCGATTTGACAAAAAACATGGCCACCAGTGGGGGGGCGTAGTCACTTTTCCCTATATGTATATAGTGGAAATTTAAAAAATCTTCTTGTTTGAAACTGCTGGCCCGATTTTAAAATAATTTTACACAAATGGATCTTGTGTGACCTTCTTTACCAAGATTGTTCAAATTTTTTTGATTTGTCAAAAAACATGGCCACCAGAGGGTAAGGTCACTTTTCCCTATATGTATATAGTGGAAACTTTAAAAATTTTCTTGTGTAAAACTGCTGGCCTGATTTTAGAATAGTTTACACAAATAGTCCTTGTGTGACCTTCTACCAAGATTGTTCAAATTATTTTGATTTGTCAAAAAACATGGCCACCAGAGGGTAAGGTCACTTTTCCCTATATGTATATAGTGGAAACTTTAAAAATCTTCTTGTGTGAAACTGCTAGCCCGATTTTAAAATAATTTTACACAAATGGTACTTGTGTGACCCTCTATTAAGATTGTTCAAATTATTCTGGTTCGTCAAAAAACATGACTGCCAGGGGGCATGGTCACTTTTCCCTTTATGTATACTGGTTGGGAACCATTTTCCGGACACATTTTCATATTTTGGCTCCATTATTCCCTAAAAAAATATTTGACATAAATGAAGCCCACACTGCACAAACTTCAGCTCCTTCCGCATCCGATGTTATCAGCATCGCGTTGTGACGTAAAATATGGGTTCCATGGGGCCTCAAATGGGGTCACTAAAATAAGTTATTTTTCCTGTCAGGTAAACCAGTGTCCGGACAAATATTTTGACGGGGTTTTGTTGTTAATTTAATATCAAAATAAGTAATTAAACTATTTCTACACGTTTCTTTATCATTCATCTCTTCAAAATTGCACATGAAACATAACCCGACGTTCAATAGCAGCTACGAAAGCAAACCAAGGTTGACTATAAAAACTCAAATTTCATCTTATACAAATTCTTGATAATTCCAATAGATATAGAATAAAATTAGTGCAAAAATCGACAGCCCTGCATCTTACGTAACTTTTAGCGTGAAATTAAATGTAGAACATGTTATCAGCAGACAATCATTATGTGGTTTGATTATTTCTTCCCCACTTGATACCTCGGCATGTGTGAGCTACTGTACATGCGCAATGCTATCTTCATGCCCCGTTAGGACAGAAAGCTGTTTTGTAAACGCAGGTGAGTTATCATCAAAAATCCAAAAATTATATAGCCTTATAAAATAGTGGTTTCTTGTAGACATGAAGAACAAACATCTAAATGATCTAGATGAAACAATTACATGAATAACAAAGAAATAAAGCGGATATTACATGTGTCCGGAAACTGGTCCTGTCCAGAAAATGGTTCCCAACCAGTATAGTAGAAACTTAGGAATCTTCTTGTATAAATCTGTTAGCCCGATTTTAAAATAATTTCACACAAATTATCCTTGTGTGACCTTCTACAAATAATGTTCAAATTTTTCTGATTAGTCAAAAAACATGGCCGCCAGAGAGATGGTCACTTTTCATCAACAATTTCTTTAAATAACAGCTCCTTTAAAACCACTGAATGGATTTTGATGAAACTTTACACAAATGATCTCTGGGTAGTCCTCTTTGAAAGTTGTTCAAATGGTTCCAGTTCATTGAACATACAGGTATTTTGGTTAAAAATAGGTTTTCAGCTATCAGACTTAAAGAATCCTTTTCTCTAGAGCTTTGATATTTGGCATGTGATATAAGGGTTTGACTCTCTACCATACTTGTCCAAATTATTGCCCTAAGGTAAAGGAAATGGCCATGCCCCAGTGTCTGACATGTACTTACTATAGGCTTATATATAAGAAACTTTGAAAATCTTCTTCTCTGAATCAATAATAGTTAGAGCCTTGATATTTGGCGGGTGATATCAGATTTGTAATGTCTACTGTAATTTTTCAAATTATTGCCCTAGGTTCAAAAATGTGTGTGACATGTATATAATATAGGCTAACATAGAAGAAACCTAACTCTGTACTTATACAAACACACTTGAAGCCTTGTACACAGGTAAGCGCTTTAGGGTCAGTGACCCTCTTATTTTGTTGTAATGTTCAGAATTCATAGGTCTTAAATTAACAGCTTAAAAGACATTTTAAAATACTATTTTCATTGATTGAACAGGCGTATTGTCCAAATGAGGAAGAAGGATTCCATTGGTCCACACCATCCAAAAGTTGCTCTTGGTTTAGGTTCATATGACAGCCCAAGGTTTCAGCAAGAGAGACGAAGCACAGTGATACAGGAAGATACATCGGAGGATGAGACCAGCAGCAGTGATTCTGACTCAAGTAGTGAAACAGATTCAGGGGAAGATCAGGCAGACCAAGCAAATAATCAGTAAGTTATTACCTCCCTTTTCAACAATATTCTGTTTATAGAAATTTTGGATTTCATGGCATTGGGCTGTCATTGGGCAGTAGTGATTTTGACTCGAGTAGTGAAACAGAGTCAGGGGAAGATCAGGCAGACCAAGCAAATAATCAGTAAGTTATTACCTCCCTTTTCAGCAATATTCTATTTATAGAAATTTTGGATTTCATGGCATTGGGGTTGTCATTGGGCAGTAGTGATTCTGACTTGAGTAGTGAAACAGAGTCAGGGGAAGATCAGGCAGACCAAGCAAATAATCAGTAAGTTATTAGCTCCGTTTTCAACAATATCTTATTTATAGAAATTTTGGATTTCATGGCATTGGGCTGTCATTGGGCAGTAGTGATTCTGACTCGAGTAGTGAAACAGAGTCAGGGGAAGATCAGGCAGATCAAGCAAATAATCAGTAAGTTATTACCGCCATTTCAACAATATTCTATTTATAGAAATTCTGGATATTCATGGCATTGCGCTGTCAGTTTGTCAAATATATACCAACAGGAATGACTGAAATTTCATATTTTAATGGATAATATCAACACGGGAGGATTAAAATCAACTATATTTTAGACCAAACCAATTTGATTACCTTATCTATATATTTAATATTTTTTGGCAATAAAACAACACACAAAACTTTACAAATTACGTTATGGCTCATTTGTGCACATGCTGGGATGACACAATGAAACATGCTACAAAAACTGTGTGAACACCAGCGCGACATAACCAAATATCTTAAATCAGCCACCACATATTTTCATAGCCTTTGCTTGGAAATTCCTAGAATTCTTGCTTGATAAAACAAAATATAAACAGACATGCATGCTTTTGTAAAACAGGACTGGTGTTTCCAAATTCTCCAAACAGTGTGGGGAAAAAACAACTCACTAATGCTCTGTTTCCCTCTCCACACTGTCCCACAGGTTGGGAAAACCCTGTCTTACATGGGAAGATATGTGAGCTCCTTACACTGTCACATGTATCAAGTGTTCTTTGTTTCAGACTTCATCAGATATCAATGGAGAAGATGGATAAAATATTTGAAAGACCAAAGACAGCTGAGTAAGTTTTTGTCTTCTACTGTTTACAAATCATTAAACTTCGTGGGCATGAAATTACGTGGTTTTGGTCAAAACAGCAATTTCAAGGGGATATGAATTCGTGGATTTCAACCTTCTAACATAAAATGAATGGGAATTTTATTTGTTCGTTGGGATTTAATTTTGTGGATTGACTTGACCATGAAATCCACGAAAATTAGTCCCCCACGAATATTAATGATTTCACAGTATCACGTAAAGCAGTATGTCATTTTCCACACTTTCTTTGAGGGAACAAATAATGGTTCTGTTTATCTTACCAGGTATTAAAATTTCAAGTTTAGTTACTGGACTATTGGAAAGGTATCTACTGTTTCATCTACAATATCCTATATCATAGTCTCATAATTTTAACATCATTCCTCTTAGAAAATTTCTAGAATAGAATGACTTTTGACTCCACAAAGTTGAATTAAACAGAAAGGAAAACATGTAGAAATATCTTTATTATCAGTCTAGTGGCTATTCTAAAGTATATTAAACAGTTGTATACACCCAATAAAATTTATTTGCCATTGCTTGGAATTTCATTGTTCTGCATTCGATAGGGAACAATTTCTGCAAAAGTCAGTCTTGCCCAGGACTTCATAATAATGATGGTATAAGTATTAAAAGTAATCATAACTACAAAAACTTTTTCAAACAAGTCACTTTATTTTTACCAATGTTTCGGCTACATTAGCCTTCTTCAGGGTTCAAAATAAATAATGATGATAAAAGTTCTTTTTTTTATTTACAGATACATGTTAGCACATTAAAATAATATCATACAACAGCATCAAACACTAATTTTATTTTCACCAGTTTTATCAAGTTTTTTTTTTTATATCAACGACAACTGTATAAAATTTTAACAGAATTAACAAATAGAGATTTAAATGAAACACCAACAACATTAAGCAAGGAAATGCATTTAGTGTCAGTTTACTGCTAAATTACATATTGATTTGAATTTGTACCTATCTAATAAAAAATATACAAATATATACTTTTTACATTTAAGTGCTCAGTATAGAACCAATCAAATTTCATTAAATTATGCTGGAACCAAAGAATACAACTTTAAACAGCAGTAGCTTCATGTGTCCTTGATAGCACATGTTAAAGTGATATGTTTATAACAGAAAGAACAAACCCACTTTACAATAAAATAAGGTCTAAAAAAAATTACCAAGGGCAACAAGTGTGTGAAATTTAAAATGTAGTGAGTACCTATGATGTGTTTTTAATTGCATAATTTGTTTAATGCAAAATAGTTGTTTGCTTTGTTATCAATAATTGCCTGTCACTTAACCAACATTAAATATATATAAACAATTTGTGACATGCTTTTACATTTTCTTACATAACTTAATTCACTGAAAGTACAAAGTTTTCATTTCCTGTCATGAAGTCTTTTCATGTGAGCTCTGACATGATGTGGTAGTCGAAATTTCATTCCACATATTTCACATTGCTCCTGTTTTTCCATGTGAGTTTTCATATGCGTCTGTAAATTTGGGTAGAATGGAAATTCCTTTCCACACTTGTGACATTTGAAGCTCCGGTATGCTTTGTGCTTGTGCATATGCTGATCTAAACCAAATTTGGTTGCAAACTTTGTACCACAAATTTCACATATACAGTCAGAAGATTTTTTTGTCTGCAGTATGTTGAAATGTTTTCTCCTGATATGCTCTGCTACTGATGAATTTTTATTTGACAGAACAAACGTACATAGGGGACAATGAATAATGCTCTGTCCAAGTATACGTTCCTTACTTTTTTTCATGTGTTTTAAGACCATTAACGGCTCCATAAAATGTTCCTTCCGCAAGTGAAGCTGGGCATCCATTGCAAACATGAAGTTGCTGTTGCAATACACACATGAGAATTTGGTGCTATCTCTTTCTTCTGCCTCAGTAATTGTCATTTTAGCATGTCTTTCAATAATATGTTCACACATATCTTCGTCAGATTTCAGTTGTATTTTGCAAACCGTACATTTGCCACCTTTTTCATTGAGTGTATGTTCATCTCTTTTATGTTTTTGTTTTTCATGGTCTGATAAATCCGAAAATGATGTAAAAACTAAGGTACAATATTTACAATTTATCTTTCTAGGTCCATTTTCATTTGTGTCTTTTTCTTCCTTGAGTGTTTTCCTTGTATTATTTCCAACAGGCATTTCATACATGTCAAATGTATTTTGGTGAAACTGGTTGCACATCATGCATTCTTTTACTTCAAATAAGAAAGCCCCTCTTTTGCAGATTTTCTTCTTGTTAAGCATTGGATTTTCAGATTTTTCTGGCATGTCTTTAGTTGAGTTTTCTGTTTCCAATTCATCATCAGTGATAGCTTTTTGGTGTTGTCTGAGACTTGATGCACTGGGAAAGTAACGGCTGCACTCCACACATTTTCTTGTAGCATACTCACCACAGTGTGTTATTAACTCATGGTTTTGATAGCATTGTGTTGTTTTAAATGTTTTCTTACATGTATCACATCTTTTCCGTGGAGTTACTCTGTTGGTCTTGGATGTCTCTGATGCAACAACATGCATGTGGTCACAGCACACACACTTCCTGAACCCAGATGAATTTGTCACATATGTGTCAAAGTATTTACCATCTTTTGACTGATCCTGTCTATTTTCCTGCGAGACTTCTTCATTTCTGTGATTTTTTTCCTCTGAATCAGTGTACTTAGGACTGTCATTAGAATGATTATTAGACAAATGCTTTTGGAGATGAGTTTTAGACACACATTCTTTCCCACATGGACATTTAAACATATTAGTCTTTGATACAAGTGCAATGTTGTCTGGGAAATGCTGGACGTAGAAGTGATTTCTGCTACATTCAATGCTAGAAAACCCTGAAATACATTCCAAACAATTTTCCTTTATATTGCTGTCTTCTTCTGCTCCGTGTGGTCTGTAACAGTGTCTGCACACCTGTTTGCTCAATTTGTTAATTGAACTTTTACGTCCGTTACACCTTTTGGAGTGGTGCTTCAGAGCAGAAGCATCTTCAAAGCCAAGGAAACAGTTTTTGCAGTATATTTGCTCTAAATGGTGGGCTGATTTTAAATGTTTGTCAATCTTTGTTTTGAAATGAAAGTCTTGGTCACATACAGGGCATTTCAGGTCACCTCTTCTCTTATGTTCAAACAACACATGTACTGAACAGCAATTTGCAGTCTTGAAGGTTTTATCACAGATAAGACAAAGAAAGTTTTTTCCATCAAAAACCACATCATCATGCTTGTTTGTTGTCTCCTTTGCATCACTGACATTTGAACTCTCTGCCTGCACATTGCCACCATTTTTATCAAGATGACATTGACTTTTATGAATGTGAGAGTTGTTTTCCTTTTCTAGATAGTCTTTGAGCCTTTGACTCTCACCTGTATTATATAAACAGCTGTGGATAAGTCTGCAATGCCTGCATGATAGTTTCTTATGATAAATGGCCTCAATTTTCTTTCTTTTACAAAGCTTGAGATGATAGTTGTAATCTTGACGAAAGTTAAAATTCGACCTGCATTGTAAGCAGCTGTATTTATACAATGCATGGTATTGCATTAGATGTCTATCCAGAAAGTAAAGGTTTTGGAAAAAAGTCTTACAAATAGGACAGCCATACACTTCAGATCCCCCAGGATATGTGAAAAGCAAATGATGTTCTGTCAGAATATGGTCTTTGCAACAGATGTATTCTTGAAATTCTGCATCACATATACGACATCTGAATTTGCCGTTAACAAATTTCATCCTTTCTTTCATATCCTCTTCAATGTCGACCCTAGATCTTGCACATTCTACCTTGCCTGATTGTTTTCTTCCAAATGCATAATTAAATTGTTTTTCCCTACCATAGTCGATAGCCAAGAGATCTTGTACTTCTGCTACTATGGACATATCAATGAACTTTGAGCCCTCCTTCCCAGTTTGTTCCAATTCAGTGTTTTGTGGTATAGTTACAGGACCTGCTGTTACCATTTCTGCATACTCCATTGCTAGTTTTGACTGTTCATGGTTTGCTTGTAGTTCTGATGACATTTTCAATTCAGCTGGTAGCTCTTTGTCAATATCCAAATAGTTACTTAACCAGTGTGGATTATTTATAGCCCACATGTGGTCTATTTTACACTTGGAACATCTGACACATGCATTCTTGAAGAATCTTGTCTTGGCATACAATGTCATACTGTCATCCATATGATGTAGTAATATGTGATTGACACAGCATCCATATTGCCTGAAATCCATGCCACAGGCTGTGCAGTGGCGTAATTTCTTCTCATTAATTACCTCCACTGTACACATGCTTTTCATAACACTGTGTATTTTATGCAGCACTTCATTTTCAGCTTCAGTTGGAGGAATTGCTAGTAAGTCATTTTCAGGTTGATTGTAAATTCCTTTCTTTAGAATAATTTGTAACTGTTCATTGAAGTTGCAGGCATATTTATGCGTTCCACAGGCATCGCATGAATTGCTGTGTTTTCTGCTTAAAAACCTGAACATTTTTTCAGTCCTTGTATTTATTCCACCAAGATGTTCTTCTGCTACATGATTTATACAGCATTTCCACAGATGGAATCCTTTGTCGCATTTCTTACATTTAAACTTTGGAATACACGATTGTTGTACCCTGTTTGTCTGTACTTGTTTTGCTTTTTCTCTTACTTCAATCACTCTTTCTTCTGTAGGTAATTCTTGTTCAACCTCTTTTAGAATTTCATCTATTTCGTCTGTTTCAACAATAACATGCATCATTTTACAAAGTTTACATTGTAAGTGGCTGTCCCGCTTCTTAGCAAAGTCCTTATCACAGAATTTTATGTGATTTTCTAACTCCTGATAGCACTCAAATTTGGTCCTGCATCGGAAACAGTTCATGTCTTGGAAATTATGACTGTTTGTTAAATGTTGTTTTAAACTTCCATTGTAGTAAGAATCATGTGATTTATTCCATGCAGAACATCCGCATTTAAAAAGATTTTTCCATTTGTATGTAGGATGGTGATACATTATCAGATGATTGGTATAGCAGGTTTTACTGATAAATGTAACATTACACTTTTTACATTTTATTTCATCAGTACGGGTTTGATCTGTTTGTTCAGTGAAAGTTTGTTCCTTATCCTTTTGAAGTTGTTCTGACAAATTTTCACTAGCATTTTCAAATTTAATGTTTTCATTCAAACTTTTTTCACTTTGTACAGTTCTGTCAGTAGTCTCAGTTGTCAAAATTTCTTGTTCCGATACAGATGTATCAATAGAATGATTTACATTTTCATTTGGATTCAGTTCATCATTTGATGGAGTACTTGTGTTAACTTTATCTATATGATCAGCTGATTCATCTGTATTTTCAAGGAAATGGTACAGAGTACTCGTCTCTAATTTAACACTTTTGTATGATTTGAAAAGGTTCTTCGAGTCAGTATTTTCTATGCTATTATCACTGATAGAAGTTAGAACATTATGATTCTTTGCTGTTTCCACTGCTTGTACAAGCATTTCATTATTTCTGATTTCATTTGTTGGTGCTTCGGTATAAACATACAAGTTTGACTGTCTCTTTTTGAGGCGGTTCATTTGGTGACCCTTAATATTCACTGTATAATCCAGCTTTTTGCATAGTTTTCTTCCAGGGTTTTGCTCTGAGGTCTGCAGATGGTCATTACAAATGTCTGCAGAGTAGGAGGTGATTGTAGATTTAATAGGCGTTGATGTTTTATCAGTAGTATTGTCCAATGTTTCATTCATGTCAAAGGTATCAGTAAGAAAACACCTAGCCTTATTTGCCCCTGTGTTATTATCTTGTTTGATGTTTGCTGCATTACTTGTCAGATCTGAATCATTACTAATTAAATTCTGTGCATTCTTGTTCAGCTTCTCTGTCGAGTTTATCTTATTCTCACCAAAGTTTGTGAGATCTGTGCTGCTATGTGTCTGTACAGTGTCATCTTCATTCTTCATACCCTTTATACTGTTTGTTACACTTTTTTCAGTTTTCTGTAGAAAGAAATCTGAATTGTCCAAAGAACTTAGGCCACTGTCATCTGTTGATACGTCCCCGTATTGATCTGAATTATCAAGTATGTTTAAATCTGAGCAATCAAGAATTCTGATATAGTCTGAATTATTCCAGTCTGTATAGTTGAAGCAGTTGCCAGTGGTAGTGTTATTTACTTTTTTGTCTGAAACTTGCATATTGTCATTTCTCACTGTACAGTCAGATGCCACTGTAACAGTTCTAGTTTGATCTTTGATATCTTTCATACTGATATTTGCAGTTTGAAACACATTGTTAGATGTAGTTTGAAAAACATTGCCACTTTCAGTTTGAGGAACATTGCCACAGGCAGTTTCATGCATATCTTTATTTGCAGTGCAAAGCACCTTTTCATTACCACTTTCATTCAGGTTGTTACAGGTAAGATCATTTACATTTTTAATTGTTGTATCAAGTGCATTGTTGAATGAAGAATCAAGCACTTTTTCATCGGCCACAGCAGGCTTATTGTCATTGCCAGTATCATGCATGTTGTTATTAGCAACTTTGATCATATTTTCTTTTGCGTCATCAAGCATGTTGTCTTTGACATTTTCAGGCATATCATTCCCAGTTTGAAGCTCACTTTCTTTTGCTGTATGAAGACAATTAATATGTTCATTGTCAGGCACATTGTCATGGTCAGATTCATGCATATTTTCATTGTCAGATTTAATCACATTGTAATTTTCAGTATCAAGCGTACTAACAGTTTCAAGAACAGCATCATTTACAGTATCTTGGACATTGCCACTAACAGTTTCACCTGCAGCATCATTTATAGTTTCAAGCACATTTCCACCAAATGTTTTGTGCAAAGCATCATTTACAGTATCAAGTACATTGCCACTTACAGTTTCACTTACAGCATCATTGTTAGTATCAAGCACATTGCCACAAAAAGTTTCCAGCACAGCGTTATTTGTAGTTTCAGGTATATTGCTATAGGCAGTGTTAAGCACATGGTTAATAACTGTACAATGTTCATTGCCACTGACAATATTTGGCATTTTGTCATTGACATTTTCAGTCACATTTTCACCTGTTGAATCAAGCTCATTGGTATTTCTGCAATAATGCATCGTGTTATCATTACTTGGTGCACCATACACATTGTCTCTTCTGTTTGTTAGGGTTTCATTATCCTTGTTGCTTGGCTTTTTACATGGCATTTCCTTGATTTTTAGTTTTAGAAGTTTAGCTCCAGATATTTTAGCACACATGTTGAAATGTTTATTCATTGCATTTACAGACACAAATTTTCCATTGCATTCTCCACATATGAACTTACTAATCTCATCGCACACACTTTCTTGCGTGTCAGAGGATGTTTTCAAAATTTCTTGTTCTGTAACAGGTGTTTCTTGTTTTTGTTCCAACTCTGTGGTTATAGGACACATCTTTGGAGACTTGTTTTTAGTTTCCTTGAAGTCTGATATAGACATGCACCTTACTTCCTTGTGTTCATTTTGTTGTTCTCTGTTGTTGTCATGGTGATCATGTTTGATTCTATAGTGGTTACTTTCTTTTTTAACGCTTTCAAATACTAGAACCAATGGAGACACAACTTTACTTTGTGATTTGGTGTATTTTGGTCTTTTTCTTGTAGGTTCATCATTGGTTGTACCAGTTATCTTTGTTGCTGAATTGGTAGGTGTATTCTCTGTGACATCGTTTGAAGTAGTTGAGTCACTTTCCAGTGGTTGTGTAGATTTTTGGTGCTTTCTCTTCTTTCCAGTGTTTAAGAGGTAGCTGTTTGCAAGAACGTCTGGCTTGGTCTTATCTGGAATAAAGAAATGAAAGTTTACAACACCGAATTCATCATTTTTTGTAAAATTGGTTTGGCCTTACTCCTGTAAGGAATGTGGTTGGCCATTTCATATATTTTTCTGTAACTGGAGAGTTTGCATATTTTGCTGAGGATCTTCTGTCAGTCCAATCGGCACAGTTAATAAACATACGTCAGTTTCTTACCAAAATAAATAGATGTATCTTCATAAAAAGTGACACTGAAAGCAACATTTGACAATTATAACAGTTTATTTGAGTAGCATAGACAATATGTTCATATCTGAATCAACTTTAAGCTTCTAATTTGTTCTTAGAAGTAAAATTATCGTATCATTCCAAAGTGTGATACATTTGGTTTGGTTTTATTGCTGAGTGTATTTAGAACAGAGCATTGTGTATTTCTGTGTTCATAATTGCTCAACAGCTTTTATCTTGAGAGCTTTGTAATTCGGACCTTATAGGACCTAGTTATTTTTCCAAATAGATTTCTCAAATATTAAAATAAAAGCTGTCACAGGTATGGTGGCATAGTTCTGCCACGAGATAGCTAAGTAGCTATCGCAATAATTAAAAGAATTATTGTGATAAAGCGAAGTTTTCTGAAAAGGTTATCTCAATATTCAAAAGTTTCCAGCAAATATTATTGCAATAATTTACATTATTGTCTCGATACTTTTTGCGCAAGTGCCCACAACTGCCAATTATAGGCTAGAAAAAGAAATCTTGATATTTCGAACTTTTCTGAAGTTTCCTGGAAATATTTTTGACCATATTATCTTTTTGCATTTAGTGCCCATAGCTGCCATTTTGATACCGGTATCTATAAATAGCACCTGGAACACTGTTGATCCCCTGTTATTTAACACTCATGCCGAAGATACTGTAGTCTGGTGCCAATAACTGATTGATATCATCATGTTCTATTTATATAGCAGATGTGACTTTTCAGGCACGGAATTTTGCGCTTAAAAGTTTTCAGAAAACAATAAAAATATCTTGGAAAAATGAATTATTGTGATAATATTTTCAGAAAATTGCACAACCTTTCTGGAAAGTTTAGAATATTATTGTGATAGCTACAAAGCATCTCTTGGCAGTTTCAAGCATTAACACGAAATTTGCGCAAAAATATTTCCACAAAATATTATTTATTGTGGAACTTTTTTCAGAAACCCACACATTTCCTAGAAAGTTTACATTATTACCTCAATAGCTACCTAGCTATCTTGTGGCGAAAATATGTCACCATCTGTTTACTAACAGAGATAGAGTGAGTGTGCCATACCATTTAGTAATAACCTAGATAGAGTGAAAGCGCAAAATATTTACCTGTAATTCAATTTTAAGTTTAAATCAAATCCATTTAGTAGTAAAAAAAGGAAGATGGAAAGTGCATTACAACTTTCACCTGAAATACCATGTAAAAAGGGGACATAATTCATTAAATAATGAAGCCAAAGTGATGAACCTTTGGTCAAATGATGTTTGTGATGATGAGGAATAACTATTTTAAATTTGAATCAAATCCATTGAGTGATTAAAGTGCAAAATTAACCTGAAATTTTGTATAAAATAGGAGAATAATTCATAAAATATATCAGGGTTGTGACTATATACAAAATATTGTAACATTTGGCAAAAAATAAACTCCAGCCAAGAAAACCAGTTAATATTTATGTCCAAACAGTAATGTTGGACGAAATATGACACAATGAGGTATGAATTACTGAAACTGCAATAAAATAAGGTTGAAATTGATTTTATCAAGCACAAACAGTATTTTTTCATGCATTTAGGTTACTGGTACAATTTGAATGAAATTGAAATTCAGGAGCTTTAAGGCCCCAAATGTCTTGTTTGAAATTGTGCTGCATATGAGCTGATGTCCAAAATTGTATCCGGCATATTTTCTGTGTTTGATAGTATTTTGCTAATAATTTTGAATTGAACATATTTAACCAGAAGATGGAAAAAAAATGATATTGAGTGTAAGTGTTTTTTTTTTCCATTTAACTTTTCTTTTTACACTAATATTTATGAATTAGAGTAAAAATGTTAGGAAATCCTTTTGAGACACCAATTAAAGAAAACCTTTATTTACTGATAATTAAGTTAATATATAAATACTGTGGGGCTTAAAGTTAAGTAAACTCCTGTTATTTTCTTTTTGAAGAAAAGAGAGAAAAGTGTCTATTAATCCCATTGCAACGGAAAGGAAGAGGTAAAATACTATGAGTTTTGAGGTCTAAGAATGCTTTTTTGTTTACTATTTTCTTTATTTACAGGTGTTTGGCAGTTAACTTCATGGTTGTGTTTGATTGTGTTTTTGCTTTTTTTTTTTTACAGAACAATATATTAACCCTTATCCTGCTAAATTTCTATAATGAACTTGTCCATCTTTCAATTTGGACAGTACCATTAACTGTTAAAAGGGGTGCTTTCAAAACAGATACTGACTGAATGGCGAACAGTGTAGGCTGATCAAGATCTACACTGGCCGCAAAGGCAGAACCAATCATATCCGGCATGATAAAGGTTAATTGTGGAAGTCATGCATATGCTAGCTATTTATTTTTATTTTTATTTAGTTTATTTTTTAGTTGAACATAAGATTTTAACTAATGTGTCTCTTGAATGGTTTGACAGGATAATACTGTATAAGTGGATATTTCTGCGGGTTGAAAAGTTCGGAATTCCAGACATTTGTCGTGCGGAAATGTTAGCGAATTCACAGTTTCCAACTTGCGTAAAAATAGCACTTCATAAGAATTACTAATGTGTCTGACATGATAATTGCATTTTTGCTGCATGACAGCATTATTATCCTTATATGGAGCTAGTGAGGGAAAATCATCCAGTTGAAAAATTCGGTCATTTATCATTTTTAGCTCGACTCTGCGGGGAATAAGTAGAGCTGTCCTACTCACCACAGCGTCAGCGTCGGTGTCACAACTTGGGCAAGTTATTGAGGGAAAATCATCCAGTTGAAAGATTCGGTCATTTATCTTTTTTAGCTTGACTATTCGAAGAATAAGTAGAGCTGTCCTACTCACCACGGCGTCAGCGTCGGTGTCACACCTTGGTTAAGTTTTTCGTACCAGTCCACATTTTGACAAAGTCTTTTGAGATAACACTTGTTAACCATCACCATGACCAGTTATATACAAGAGCACATAACTCTATCAAGGATTTTGATTGAATTATGGCCCCTTTCGACTTAGAAATCATGGTTAAGTTTTTTGTACCAGTTCATGCTTTGACAAAGGCTTTTGAGATAAAGCTTTGAAACTTTCATCACTTGTTAAACATCACCATGTCCAGTTATAGGCAAGAGTACATAACTCCATCAAGTATTTTGGCTGAATTATGGCCCCTTTTGACTTAGAAATCTGGGTTAAGTTTTTCGTACCAATTAATATTTTGTGTAAAGTGTTTGACATATGGCTTTGAAACTTTAATCACTTGTTCAGTATAATAGTCTGTAGGAAAGAGTACATAACTCTGTCATCTATTTTGGCTGAATTATGGCCCTTTTAGGACATGGAAATTTATTATGTTTTCATACAAGTCCACGTTTTGTCAAAACTATTTGACTTATTGCTTTTAAACTTTGAACACTTGTTTATCATCATGATTTCAATCTGTAGGCAAAAGTACATTACTCTGACAACTATTTTGACTGAATTATGGCCCTTTTTGGACTTTGAAATTGGTTCACACATTGCCATTTAGTGCAAGACTTATCGAAATCCACAAATACAGGAACATTGTTTGTCTAATCTTTTTTTCTCTTGTCTGAATATCTGTGGTAATATTTTGACCCCATTCTTCAATCATTTCTTCCAATAGTCGAGCGCGCTGTCATCCGACAGCTCTTGTTTTTGAAAATCATAAAATAATTATCTCAATATTCATATACGTTCAAAAAATATAAGTAAATATAAAATATCTTAAGGTATGGATATTACATATGATTGTATACTGAACAGCAAAAGAAACTATCCAGTTTTATAACTGCGGTATTTTTTAACACTTAATTCATAAATCAGTTGTGTTTTTCATATCACATTACACTTGAAAAACCTCACATGTTTTACCACAATAGCTGTTTCGCACAAAATTCAAGTGCACCTGTAATTAACAATTTTGTTTGTGAAATTTTATTGTCATTGGAAAGATTGATAATTGATTAACTCGAAAAACAGCATAAAGTTTAAAAAATATTGTTGGTTGCACCGCAAGCGCCCAATTGGGATGTTATAATGCAACTGACGCGCAGAAGATACAGACTTTCAAACGGCAATTGTGGGACTACTGACTTCACGGTTGATTTTTAAAAATTTATCACGTGAAGATCTTCAACTTCAAGTGTAATTTTGGTATGAAGCAACAATTCAGATTTGAAAAATTATTTATTTTTTTATTTCAAAATATATCAATTATACATCTGGATAGTTTCTTTTGCTGCATGTTCAGTATAGTTATTTGCGAATGTTCATATATAAAACAACATGCCGCACATTACTTAAATAGTTGTTTGTCTTTTCTTTATAAAAAATAATTACTTGAAAACGTACTAGAATTTATTAAGGTTTAGGAGTATATCACCAAAACACAGAAATTTTTGAAAAACGAACAACATGGTTACCAATATTTAACCTGACCATTACATGTTCTGCCGTACTGTCCCGTACTTAAAATATTCTGAAAAAGTTGTCCCCCTTTGAAAATGAATGCCATTTGTAAAGAAATAAAAATAAACAATTGCTGAAAACTGTGCTCCACTTAGTTACGGTATGTGAAGTTTCAACACTCGCACGCTATTGCAAATGCATCAAAACAAACATGTGTAACAGTTCTTTGAAAATGGTGAGATTTTTAAAGGCGTTTGACTGTCCGTAAGTGGGGCCCCGATAGGCAGTCCTTTTCCGGAATTCAATGTTATTTCAGTATACTGACACTTGTTTTTTAGTTTTTGTAATGATAGCGTGTATATTACTCTACAAAAAGTGTCAGTATACTGAAATAGTCGTTTTAATGTCATGTAGTGGGGGCAGGGGACACATGGACACATTTCTAGTTTAAATTCCTTTGTGTGTACTTTCTGGTTATACTGGTATATTGGCAAAATAATTATTATTGGAGTGAGCTTGTTCGTTTGTCTGTCGATGGGTCTGTTGGTTTTCATGGTTTTATAGAATCACATAGGAATCAGAGGTTTTTATACAATTTTTTGCATCCAAAATTGAAAAGCATTTATAACAGGGTGCGTGAGGTAAACTGCCTGTAAATTATAAAACTTGTGAATTGTATGTTGGAAGTACTTATGTTAAAAAGTTTTAAATTCAGTTTTTGCAAATTTTTGTTATTCAAGGGTCACTATTCCAGAGCCGCTGTGACAGTACACATGGTTGTCTAACATACTATAATAATATTAATTATGCTTTAAACATTGTGATCCAGTTTGGTGGACATGATACAAAAATATTCATGTTAGAAAGTGGACATTGTCAGTTTTCACAGTTTTATTTGATTAAGGGGCTGTAACTCTTAAGATAATTGGAGGATCAAGCTGGTTATCAAACTTGGAAGATATGTTATGCACTTAAAGATTGTAACCAAGTTTGGTGAACATTACAACCATGTGAACTGCTCAAACAGAGGAAAATGCAAATTTTTAGCAGATTTTTGCTCTAAGAGAGGAAAATGCAAATTTTTAGCAGATTTTAGCAATTCAGTGCCATATTTTGAACAATTTAACTGATTTGAATAAATATTGTATAAGAATTTAACAAATACATTTTAAATAAAGAATATGAAATAAGTTCTTAATGATTAAATACATATACCAGTAAATATGTAAAAGTATACTTACATGTGTTTGTCTTTACAGGTATTCCTAGAAAACTAGAATAGTCCATTGCACTACTCAGATTTTGTATACATTCAACATAAACAAACTATGTGAAACATATATATTTAACATGTCATTATATATCTTAACTTAAGCACATCTCAAAAATGTCTTCTTCAAATGAAATCAACTCAAATTGATTCTAATTGGCATCCTTTAAGTGTCAATGTATACACTCAATGAAAGTTTTAGCAAGTCGCAGGTCAGTGAGATGACCAGAAAGCTGTCAGATTCCTTAATGGCTTGCAAACTGTAAATTTCTGTACAAACAGATGAAAATAACATCTTTTAGTCAAATACCTACATAGCCTTCTTGGCTTCATATTATAGAAGATTAGTTTAATCCATCAAACAATATCAATGGAGCAGATTGTAACAGCTTGGTTTGTGTTTACATACAGCATTTTGAATGGGACAATATTAATTACCATTGAAGATTTAGTCCCAGCTTAAAGTTAACACCTTTTTATTGCTTTAACACTTTTGTGTACAATGTTTTTGTTTGATTTGATTGAAAATGATATATTTTAAACAGGTATTTTTTATGCTTAATGCAAAAAACAAAAATTTAATATTTGCAAAATAATATTTATTAAATAGTTACAACTATATAGGTTAGTAACAATTTTGAGTTAAAGGCCCCATGCAAGTTTATTTATACAGTACAAGTTTAGAGGTTGCCTAAAGGGTTATCACATTTTTGTGGACAACTTTATATAGCAATCAGATGTTTAACTTGATACATGCAATATAAACATCCTTCAGGGCTTCTATATCTCTGATATCCATATTTCATGTTAGATTTATTACTGATAATGAATAAAACCTGTAAAGTATTAACTGAAAGTAATTAATCATTGCCAATATTTTTGGGCATTTTCATTAGTTTACATAATATTTGATTTCTAAAAATATCTATATTACTACAATAACCTATATAATTAACCAATGACATGGTGGCATAGTGTGGTAAGGTCTCTGACTTCCACGCATGTTACCATGGGTTCAAATTCACTTCAGACTAGTTTTTAAAATTCAATATGATTTAATCAATATTGTTGTTTATTCTTGTCTTATTTCATGTATCATATTTCAAGTGTTTTAATTGTTTTGTCTTGTAGTATTCATTTATGATTTATTTATTTCTTCCACTGATACTCAAAGATGTAGGACACAAACCAACAAACCAGTGATTGGCAGCTAATCATTTTGTCTGCTCAGCCAGTTGCACATGTGATGTGATGTCAGCTGAGAATTTATAGTTATATTGCAGTTTAAGTCTGAACACCAAAAATTGATTTGAGCCGTGCCATGAGAAAACCAACATAGTGGCTTTGCGACCAGCATGGATCCAGACCAGCCTGTGCATCCACGCAGTTTGGTCAGGATCCATGCTGTTCGCTTTCAAAGCCTATTGAAATCAGAGATACTGTTAGCGAACAGCATGGATCCTGACCAGACTGCGCGTATGCGCAGACTGGTCTGGATCCATGCTGGTCGCAAAGCCACTATGTTGGTTTTCTCATGACGCGGCTCATTTAGTAATTTACATAAATGGAATATGAATATGCTTGGTCAATACTTAGGACAGTACAAGCTATCATCTACTGTAAATAAAGAAAATTTTAATAATGTATAGAAAAGCTGTGTTTTAACGTTATTAAGACACAAAAGCGGTTATATGTCTGCTGAATAATTTCACGAGGCCATAGCCCAAGTGAATTTTTCTGCTAACGTATAACCAATTTTAAGAGTACATTGTATTAATTTAAATAAAACATGGTTTTTCTATACATTATTTCGATTCTGATATGCCCTTTATCTAAAACAGTTGTAAATATTTAGTAGATTAAAATGAGAAAATAAAAAGGATTTAAGCAGCATTCTGATACGCTTGTCTCTGTTTAAACACACTTACGCTAGAATGACGTCACATTAACGTGCGGTGACGTTTTTGTTGTGACTGAGAAAAAGCGCTACTGTATTTTATCTACTGTTTTATAGATTAAAGGCATATTAGAATTGAAATAATTTATAGCAAAACCATGTTTTAACACAATTTATACACTCGGGCGGTAATAGGTCGTACAAATAATAAATTATAATGCCAGACATAGAACCGCCCATCGTTCATAAATGGTGTTAAAACACTCTTTTGCTATAAATTATTTTATAACTTTATTTATTATTTTATAACTTTATTTATAACTTAAAGGTTTTAAATACTTGTTAGTAAAAGATAAAAAATTAGACATGTTATTTCAGACTGAGTCCTGGTGGGCCAGATGAAGAGAGACAATTATCTTTGTATGAGAAACATATCAGAGAAAAGGAAGAAAATGAAGATAACGAAGGTACTGTGAAATCATTAAAAGACCAAGTACAAAATGTAATAATAATAATAGCAATAATAATGATGATGATGATTATAATGAAAGTCATTGTAATAATAATAATAATAATAATAATAATATCCCAGTTGTTTTGTAAAGACAATGCATATAATTGTAAGAGAGAAAATAAATGTCCAGAGAATCAAGTAGCAGACTCAGGCAAAACATCCTTGCAGTCAAAACAGTTGCCTAGAAAATGAAATAATGCATACTTCTGAACTTGTCAAATGTAATACATGCTGAAAATGTCCTTTGAATTTAAAAATTAAAAATTAAAAATCTCCCAATGATTTTAGGGATCTTGGGGCATTTTGCCCACCTGCAAAAAGTCCTTCATTTCCATATGTAAGGCTTTATTCTCTGTTATCTGGATATAAGGCCAGAGTTTTTTTATTTTTCGTTTTACGGGAGCGCCGGTCCTAAATATTGCAAAAATGGAATAAAATTAAAATTCATTTTCCCGAGTTTTATTTTATTTTTTCCGCCGGTCGGTTGTTTACAGCCCCAAAGAAAATAAAATTAGTGTATTTTCACCTGGACGTAATTTCACAGGAAGGGAGTTTAACGCGTGCAAAATATCGTGTTTTGCCGTACATTTATTGGCATTAACAGGGTGTAAAATTCCACTCACCTGCTGGCATTGGCGAGTTAAGTCTGAGTAGGACGAGTGGACCTCGCTGTGTACTCGACCGATCGGGCGAGTGGTTTTTTTACGTCCTTACTTTACCAAAATTCAGAAATTACATCTACAAAACGTCAACAAACTTTGAGATGGTTCAGTCGCTACCTGGATTGACTGGAATTTACCCGCGAATCGTAAAGATATCAAAACGTCATGCCAGTAATTTTCCATTCCACAAGCGCGTGTGACCTATCGTCACATCTAATTTACATCGACACGTACACAAAAACCGTGCGTAGTGCATTCATTTTTTAATATTTTCGCTTCAAGTTTTCAACACCCCTTGAGAAATAATACTTTTTGAATTCTATAATGATTTTAATAAGATATCGACAGAAATGTAGGCAAAATTCTATAAAAACGGTCGAATTTTCATATAATCATTTGTAAAAATTCAAACAGCGCGATCTTAGTTACTTATTTCTTTCTAAAAGTAAATAAATGATGAATACTATGGGCTAAAAATTCAGACTTTTTACCAGATAGTACAAAAAACAGAATAAAAAAATCTTAAATAATGAAAAAGCGGCAGCGATTACAATACATGGAGTAAGACGATTTTTGGCAAACAGATTTCTGTTAGTGCGGCAGAATAGGTTACGTGACCTTGTGAACGTAAGTAGAAATGCGATTTTAAAATAAAGCAATGTGATGTCACTGCGGTTTTTAATAAGTTTTAAATGAATCTTTGTACATGTATTTTTTGACCAACAATTTAAAAGTTTTTCTTGTCAAACAATAATGTAAATTCCTTGAGGGCAAATAGGTCACACAGGTAGGATATCCACTATAGTAACTATTGTTTGAGACATTTACCTTTTATACGGGATATAGCTCATTCGCTTTTGATAACAAATTAAAGAAGAAATTTTTTATTGATTTCTATTTCTCAGCAATTTTAAGAACCGATGTGGTACGATCAGACAGTGATGTGTCACATGGCGCGAAAACATGACGTAATGCCATGACAATCTCGAGGAAAAATACCGCTTTGATCTCCGCTTCAGATGTCAAGATACTGACACACTTCTTTTAGCTCTTAGAGGGGGCGTAAATTGATCATGAAAACAAGGTCAACATTACTCAGTTTATCACTGAATAATTACCGATAATCTTTGATGTTTTTTCTCTCTCTCTTTCTACACGGGTGGATGGACGATGATTGTGTCCAATTTTATTTAGACACTTTTCAAAATATATATTTTTCGGGAAATAATACTATTGTACATAATACTCCTTTCATAAAAGTGACAGTATTAAAAGTATTAAATTGTCTAAAGATTGTCTTACTCGCATTTTGTTTTCAATAGATTCAATTGACAAGTTTGCCATAGAAAGGCAATACAATATCAAAGGTGCTTTGACATTAAATTTTATTCAAAACATTAATTGTTTGCAGAACAAATAAATGTTTGTAACAGCAGATTTGTTTTACATTTTTATTTCAATGGTGACCCCTCACACTTTACACAGGCTTGGGACTGTCTGGCATAAAGCAGCTGGTAGTGTTGGCAAAATCTCAGACAGATGGTCCATTTCTTTTGTAACTTCAATAGAATTCATAAGTGTATAAAGAATAATAAAGAATACTTTTTATTGGAGACAATATTTTGACAAAAAGTGATGCAACTTCAGTACTTGAACTAAGTGTAGTATAAAAAGGTGCAAATTACAGAAGCAACTTCAGTACTTGAACTAAGTGTATTATAAAAAGGTGCAAATTACAGAGTTAAATATACTCTCTTTATTTCAGTCTCATCAGTGTACAACATATATTACATAATATACATAATAGAATATCAATAAAATGCACACTGCCACTCTATAAAAGAGTTATAAGAGACTTATAGCTAAAACATATCAGTATTACTTTGACTATTAAAACACCATGTTAAAAGAAAGATGTAGCTGCTAATAAGCTCAAATAAAATGTTGAGGCATGCCCATAAAACCATATATAAGAAAGCAGCCAAATTAAAATTTAGCAGTACTGAAAAAAAGTAAAATGATTTTATCTCATCAAATTGTTGATGAGCTAATTAGCACCCACTTCTTATCAAAAATTATACATGAAAATAAAACAATCATTCAAATATCAAGAGCTGTCTACAAGACAACTTGCTCCACTATTCAGCAATTTGAAGGTAAAATAAATTTATTTCACAATAAAGACCTCTACTTACATACTAACACTATGTCTATAAAGGAAGCATCCGGGAACATGACCTTGACCTTAGGTATAGTGTGCCTAGTCCCCTCATATACCCCGTTTGCATGCCGGACAGTATTTATGTCAATTTATCAATAGCATACAAGCAATAGTAACAAATATATATATAAAAAAAAAAAAAAAAAAAAAAAAAAAAATCCTTGAAAATAATCTAAGTATAACACCTTGGTGACCTTGACCTTAAGTATCGGCCCAGCCCCTGCATATTTAATTTGCATGCGGAGCAATGTTAACATGAAGTTACATTAAGCTTTAAGCACAAAGAACAAAGAAAAGCAAAGGTTGCTGAAAAAAAACTTAGCCAAAAAGAAAAGGCACACGCCGACAACAGGGCACTAGGAGAGTAGCACCCATTTCCTTCGAACAGTGGAGCTAAACATTTTTTTTTTTTTTTTTTTTTTTTTTTACAGAGGTAAAAAAATTGTAAAAGTGTACCTTAGCATTATTTACAAAGATAAAATTGTCTTCTACTTAAAATATCACTACAGGTTTTGGCACATCTTCTGACTAATGATGGATATGTGAACAACACAATAAACTGTTCAGTTTCTGATAAAGCAAGGAAATTAGGTTCGGCATTCAATGCATGGTGGAATAAAGTCTCCCTCAAATCATCATACAAGCTACAACTAAGAATTACATGTTTTTCTGTTTCTACAACATCACAAAATGGACATTTTCTATCTTCCAGACTTAAATTTTCGTACCGGCCTGTTTCCAACCTTATAGGTGCAACACCACAGCGAAATTTACAAAATGCTGACCTATGTTGCAATGGCATTATCATTTTACAATAACTTTCTACACAAAAACCGGATTTCAAAATACAGTAAGTTCTAAGTTTGTTCCGTCCTCTACCAGACGTGCTGTCAATTCTGTTAATAGAGTATGCCCAATTGTGTACAAATTTTTCCATTGATATCTTCACAACATTTTCTACGACAACTCGTTTAGACACATGGTTATTTATGCCACAGTAGTTGTTTAAATTACATTCAGTTAGTATATTTCTAACATAGAAAAACCAATTCTTACATGACACACGTGATTTAGAAATAGCCCATTGTGCAATTCGCTTGTTAATTCTATCCGCAGATGTATTACAAAGACGCACCCAAAAATTTGAAACAGTTTTATATTGACGTACTATAGGGGGCTGCCAAGCCATCTCTCCAGCAAGTGCTGCACTAGGTGTATATTTACCAACACATAAGAAAAAACGCATGGCTCGATTATGCACTGCATTAATACAAGAGTATGACCGATAACCCCATATAGCTGCCCCATAGTTGATTACCGGCCAAACAAGTGTATCATACAGTTTAGAGTAGATATCATAAGGCACCCCTCCAATGGCTTTACATTTAGCAATAACTAGTCCAAGCGCACGACTTGCACTTTGAGCTACCGCTTTTGCAGTTACATTATAGTCAAGAAATTAAATGAGGTAAATTTTCACTTTTTGCTAGATTATCTTTCGTTTTTCATCACTGAAAAAGGAATCTTGCCCTCTGCACTATGACTGTTATTCAAAGTTATTAAATACTTTATTTTGCTGATAAAATCCAGTATATTATGAGCTGGCATAAACTGTAAAGTTAGCTCGTTAAAGATGATATTGGTGAAAGATACAATAAGTAAATATTATGTATAAAAAGCAGAGGTTACACAGCAGAAGATGCAAGCAAACCAAACCAACAAAACTACTACACTACTAAGCCTCTTTATACCAGACGTGTTTAGTCTCTACTTGCTGTCACTGAAATTTACTGTGGCTGTTGTAACAGATAAAATAATTTTTGTCTTCCACTTAAATTAAGTAAAACAAGCTTTCTGAATTTTAAAGACTTGCCAGTGTGAGTCACAGTGCCTGAAGCAGTTTATTCACAAGCTACATGAAAATTTTATTCAATGTTCATCCTGTATAAATGGCTTTTATAGTCTTAAAACATAACAATACATCACAATATTAAATACTGGACACAAACACAAGTAAACAAAACTTGAAACGAAAGTTCATCAAAATAAAAAAAATCTTAAAAAATTCTATTTTATTTTTATTTTTTTCCGAGATGCTCATTTTCAAGCTTTTTATTTTTATTTTTATTCCCTCCTCCCCCTGCTCATTTTTCAAAAATCTCCCGTAAAACGAAAGATAAAAAAACTCTGGCCTAAATGACTTCAGGTTTATCAAATATGCAGAACTACCTTTAACAGGTCTGAGATTATTACTTGGTATTATTTGATGTTATTATGTCTCCCCCAGGAGACATATTGTTTTTGCCCTGTCCGTCCGTCCGTCCTTCCATCCGTCCGTCCGTCCGTCCGTCCGTCCGTACGTACGTCACACTTCATTTCCGAGCAATAACTGGAGAACCATTTGACCTAGAACCTTCAAACTTCATAGGGTTGTAGGGCTGCTGGAGTAGACGACCCCTATTGTTTTTGGGGTCACTCCGTCAAAGGTCAAGGTCACAGGGGCCTGAACATTGAAAACCATTTCCGATCAATAACTAGAGCACCACTTGACCCAGAATGTTGAAACTTCATAGGATGATTGGTCATGAAGAGTAGATGATCCGTATCGATTTTGGGGTCACTCCGTCAAAGGTCAAGGTCACAGGGGCCTGAACATTGAAAACCATTTCCGATCAATAACTAGAGAACCACTTGACCCAGAATGTTGAAACTTCATAGGATGATTGGCCATGAAGAGTAGATGACCCCTATTGATTTTGGGGTCACTCTGTTAAAGGTCAAGGCCACAGGGGCCTGAACATGGAAAACCATTTCCAATCAATAACTTGAGAACCTCTCGACCCAGAATGTTGAAACTTCATAGGATGATTGTTCATGCAGAGTAAATGACCCCTATTGTTTTTGGGGTCACTCCGTTAAAGGTCAAGGTCACAGAGGCCTGAACATTGATAACCAGTTCCGATCAATAACTTGAGAACCACTTGACCCAGAATGTTGAAACTTCATAGGATGATTGGTCATGCAGAGTAGATGACCCCTAACGATTTTAGGGTCACTCTGTTAAAGGTCAAGGTCACAGGGGCCTGAACATGGAAAACCATTTCCAATCAATAACTTGAGAACCTCTCGACCCAGAATGTTGAAACTTCATAGGATGATTGTTCATGCAGAGTAAATGACCCCTATTGTTTTTGGGGTCACTCCGTTAAAGGTCAAGGTCACAGAGGCCTGAACATTGATAACCAGTTCCGATCAATAACTTGAGAACCACTTGACCCAGAATGTTGAAACTTCATAGGATGATTGAACATGCAGAGTAGATGACCCTTATTGATTTTGGGGTCAGTCTATTAAAGGTCAAGGTCACAGTGGCCTGTCCATGTAAAATCATTTTTTGGAAATAACTTGAGAACCACTTGACCTACAATGTTGAAACTTAATAGGATGATTGGACATGCAGAGTAGATGACCCCTATTTATTTTGAGGTCACTTGATCAAAGGTCAAGGTCACAGGAGCCTGAACAGTGACTTGAGAACCACTAGGCCAAGAGTTGAAATTTAGCGGGATGACTGGACATGCCAAGTAGATGAGCCCTATTGCAGCCAACCATCAGTGTCTCTTTGACTTTCGCTCCTGACCCCTATTGACTTCTTGCCTATAGGACTTTGCATTGGGGGAGACATGCGCTTTTTTACAAAAGCATTTTCTAGTTTTGTTTTTCTTTCAGAATCAGAGGAGGAAGATAGTTCAGATGTAAGTCTATACCAATCTAAAATTTCTATTAATGGATTTAATATTGAATAGATATATAACTAGGCAATCTGATGTGTAACAGTGTCACACATTTGTTTCATTACTTGACGACTGGTGCCTTTGGCTATTTTGTTCCTACATCCATCAGTAGTCATCTACATCGGATTATTGTGATTGCATCTGTGTGTTATCGGTTGAGTGCAAAGTCAATCCTTATCATGCTAGACAGGATTGATTCTACCTTTGCAACCAGTACAGCTCATGATCAGCCTGCACATCCGTGCAGTCTCCATAATATGGTCTCTTGAACAGGTTTGACTGTAATGGATGTCTTGAAATAACAATATATATTCTTATATAACAATTCTACTAATGCTTTGAGAACAATAGGTGACTTCTGATTAATCTTGTCACTTCCATAATCTGCCTGACCAAGCATGAATTTATGAATCAGCTTTAATGGGCAAGACCACTCGGTTTCCAGATGATAACTCAAGAACGCTTGGGCCTAGGATGAAAGTGGATAGGGAGGTTGGTCCAGCAGATGACCCCTATTGATTTTGAGATTAGTAGGTCAAAGGTCAAGGTCACAGTGACCCGGAACAGTGAAACGGTTTCCGGATGATAACCCGAGAACGCTTGGGCCTAGGATCACGAAACTTAATAAGAAAGTTGATCATGACCAGCAGATGACCCCTAAAGATTTTTGAGGTCAGTAGATAAAAGGTCAAGGTCACAGTGACCCAGAACAGTTCAACCGTTTCCAGATGATAACTTGAGAACGCTTGGGCCTAGGATCATGAAACTTAATCTAGGGAAGTTAATCATGACCAGCATATGACTCCTAATGATTTTGAGTTTAGAAGGTCAAAGGTCAAGGTCACAGTGACCTGGAACAGTTAAATGGTTTCCAGACAATATCTTGAGAACGCTTGGGCCTAGGATCAAGAAACCTTATAGGGAGGTTGATCATGACCAGCAGATGACCCCTATTGATTTTGAGGTCAAAGGTTAAGGTCAGTAGAACTTTTTTTGCCAAATAACTAGAGAATGCTTTAGTTTAAGATCACATATGATACGGAGGTCACTTATAACCGGTAAATGACCCAAAATTATTTATTTGAGGTCAATAGGTCAAACATCCAGTGCACAGTGACCAAATCATTTCTGTTTCTTGTGCAATTAATGAATGCTTCAAGGGGGGCATTTCGTGTTCTATAAGCTCTTGTTATTATTTTCAATAAGAGTTTGCTTGAAATTTTAGGAATCTTCCTCATCTGATGATAGTACAGATATAGAATCAGGGCAGGAGGACCAGACAGATGTCAAACAGTAAGTTTTATCTTTAGGGATAACGCATTAAAGGGCTCTGGCACGGGATTCTGCAGATGTTACAACACGAAAAGAACATAGGCCAACGCTGTTCTAGCAGAAAATGCATAAAAACTAATAAATAAACATATTGTCCATCATCCAACATCATTAAATTTCCATGAAATGCACGGGAATGTCATCATTGTTTTATGATGTAGTTGTCATTTCTTTTGAGTTATCCCTTTTGGGGCCTTTATATGTTTACGTTTTGCCGCAGAACACGCATATGTATTAAAAGGTGTTTTTACAGCATGTGAGTGTGAAAATCTCTCTTTGAACCCAAGTTTATACAAAAACAGCAGTTTTATGCTGGAATAAAGGTTAATATACATGCTGTGAAATGCTGTTATTTTGTTTGCATAAAGATATAGTTATAGCTAGTCCTGCCATGGACAGTTGTTATGATCAGTTTTACACTGTAAAGGACACTGCAGTTTTTGTCACATAGCAAGACTAGGCTTTAGCTAAAATGGTTGTTTCATTTCAGATATTATAGATAGTACATCGTGCTCAGAGTGAGCTATTGTGATCTCTCATGATCCGGCCTTTGTCCGTTCATCATCCATTTGTCCACACTTGTCTTCAAACAACATCTCCTCTGAAACTGCTTGATGGAAGTTGATGAAACTGGGCCTGATTGTTCGTTTTGGTAGTCTTTTCAAAAATTGTTCAGACTGTCCACATATGAGCTGCCGGAGCTAAAAAATAGAAAAATTTTCTAACTACATCTCCTCCTAAACTACTAGTCTGATTTTGAAATAATTTCACACAAATGGTTCTTATGTAACCATTTAATAACATTGTCCAAATTACTGTATAGGGGCTTTTATTTGTGGAGTTTTTATTTTTGCTGTGTTTGCAGAGTTTGAATATCAGCAAATTCAAAAACCGCGATTTTGAATTGGACATATTCAGTATGTTTTACATGTTTATTGTCATTCATAACAAGGGAGGTTACTCTAACTTAATTTATGACAACTCTGTTCACTATATAAATTTATTCTGACAGTCTTTGAAAAATTGTATCAAATCATAATTTCAACTTTTAATAATTTATTTAAACTACATGTAAATAAACATAATATATAAAGTCTATATTATTTGATCGTCTGCATTTACTCTAAATGCTTGATAATTGCTTTTATTGATACACACAAGAGCTGCCTGTCCGAGCAAAAGCGCTCACACGCTATCAGCTTTTGTCGGGTGTGATTAAACCTGTTGATAGAAAAGATCTTTTTAGTAGCTCTGTTTTTTGTGACAGTTTATTGAAAGAGCTTGTCATCCATTGTGCATGGCGATCTTTGATGTTTGACATTTTTAGATCAATATATAAATTTCAGTTGATAAAATAACTAACAATATTGCTAAAAGTGTTTTCAATGAATTGTGAGCAAATCAAATTATTTATGATTATCTTATTTATACCCAATTATGGTGGTGCAATTTGCAAAACATGTGCTAAAAAGCTGACAATCAGAAATGCAAATCAAGTATATTCTATAGAAAAAAACACTTCTGCGAAAATATCATTTCACGTTTGATAAAAACATGTGAATTAAAAAAAAAGTGAACCTACCCATTTTGGGAGAAAGGCAAAAATAAGGGAACTAATTCAAAGCCCTATACAATTATTCTAATTCGTCAAAAAACATAGCCACAGGCGAAAGCGGTCACTTTTTCCTCTATGTATATAGTGGAAACTTAAAAAAAAATTCTTGTATGGAACTGCTGGCCCGATTTGAAAATAATATCAGTTAAATTATTCTTGTGTGACCCTCTACCAAGATTGTTCAAATTATTTTGATTTGACAAAAATCATTGCAACAAGGGGGCATGGTCATTTTTCTCTATCATATGTGTATATTGGAAACTTCTTGTCAGAAACAGCAAGCCCAGTTGTTATATAATTTTACACAAATGTTCCTTCGGATGACCCTTTATGAAGATTGTACAAATTATTCTTTTTTTGTTATACAACATGGCTGCCAGGGGATGTTGTTACTTTTTCCTAAAGTGGAAACTGTTTTCACATTTCCAGCCAGTATTTATTTAGTGGAAACTTATAAAATATTCTTGTTGTAAAACACAACTTTTTCAAAATAATTTCACAGACATTTTCCTGATATAACCATGCAGGTACGAAACCTGTTCAAGCAAGCAGCATAACTCAGATGAGCACTCTAGGGTCACCATCTCCCTATGTTTTTGTATTACAACATCTGCAAAATCCAGGCTTAGTTGGTGCCCAAGCATGGTGGGTCAAGGGAACCAACATATCTCGAGGGGTTCTGCAGATGTTATAACACAAACTTAATACTGTTTTAGCATAGGTAAGGGTAAAAATTTACTCCTGTCTGTGTGTGTGTCCGTCTGTCTGTGTGTCTGTCACAAATCTTGTCCGCGTTCTAAGTCGAACATTTCTCATCTGATCTTCACCAAACTTTAACAAAATGTGTTTGACGATAAGTCTTCGGCCAGGTTTGATAACTAGCCAAATCGGCCCAGGCACTTTGGAATTATGGCCCTTGAATCACCAAAATCGGCTTTTTTACTCTTGTCTGTGCTCTAAGTCAAACAGTTTTCATCTGATCTTTACCAAACTTGAACCAAATGTTTTTGACCATAACTCCTTGGTTAAGTTTGTTAACTAGCCAAATCGCCCCAGGCACTTTGGAATTATGGCCCTCGAATTACCCAAAATCAGCCTTTTTACTCTTCAAAGATATATTTGTAGTGAGTAAACAGTATATAAAGACTGACTTACTATTTAGGTGATTAGGTAGTTGTGGGAGATATGCACCTTTCTCAAAAGCAGCTCTAGTTTGATCATGTCTTTCTTCTGTATTATTCTGTATAGGGCTGTAATATGCTAACATTTAGCCATGGAACATTCATTTGTAAAAACGTGTGTTAAGGTAGTTCTGCATGTTTGATAAACTGGAAGGAATGGCGTAATGTCATTTATCCAGATAATGTAGAATAAAGCCTGGACACAAAATACGGAAATGAAATTCGTTTTATGAATAAATGGTAACTGGTGAGTAAATTTATAAAAACGGCAATTTTACCATCTTTCTGAAGATAAGATATGATATTAAAACATTTGACAGGTTAAATAATTTGAAATAGTGTGATAAAAAAAGCGTGTAATATGCAGATCTCTTTAATCATGTGTAAATATCTCAGAAACAAGCACACGGAGATAAAGATTTTATTCTACCATATTATAGACCAGATGCTTACTTCTGATTATGGGAAGGTTCATCAAAATCTACATTGTTGGAAAATTTCTATCCACAAAAATGTTATCAAATTTATGATTTTCCCAAAGACACCCATTACAAAAATTTGTGTGAGGTTCAAATTTTTCAAATAAATCTAACAAAAAATCAAGCACAAGACCCAGTCATTTTTATTTACCAGATTTTCTAGGTGTATTCTGAAGTTTTGAAAAATCAAGAGTTTTATCAAATTCTACATTGTAGAAAAAAATTTGATCCAAATGTGCAGAACTACCTTAACAGCACATTAAACCTTCCTTTTGAAAATGATGAGAATGATCGTAAAAGTACATTGTGTAAAAAATAAGTAATGAAATTCATTTTTGCACAAACATGATTTCTAAATAAGTCAAGTGCAGTAATACTGTTTTTTGCAGACCTTATGCACCTCCACCTGTCCCAACACAATCACCGCCAAACACGACTCTAGTAAGCATGAAGCACCTTGGCACATATCTTACACCTGAACCACACACTGTTCATACTGTAGCAGACGTACATCAACAATCTGATTCTTCACACAGGGTCGCTAGGCAACCACCACAAAAAACTGCTGAGTCACCTCGTGAAAAGTCATCAAGTGCTGAGGATACTGATAGTGATGATGATGATGATAAAAATGATGAAAAAGATCCATATGCGACAATAGACACTGCCACAAAACTACGACAACCAGTCAGCGGACAAGGTAATGACATTCCTGCTGAGACTGGTTTTAAACGACAAAGGTCAGGTGAAGGTCGTAGAAGTGAAAATTTCTTTGACAGTGACCATTCTTCCTTAGATCATAATGAAAAGAAAAACGAAGAATACTCAGCAGGGGCAGGTAACTCTAATGTAAAGGTTGTGTCAGATGTTCTCACTTTGGTAGTCTAGATTTTCTGTCTTTGGGAGAGGGAGAAAAAGGGATACCTTTGGAAAACAAATGCGTCTGTTTTCTGTAGAATCAGAAATTTTCTTGACGGATGAATTTTTGTTAAATATTAGTCATTTCAAAAAAATCGAAATCTTGTGTAAACCTGCATTTATGTTGATCTGTATGGCATTTCATCTTAAGTATATAGAAATGACATTAATTAGATACAGACAAAAGGACTATCAGAAAGACGTCAAATGTTAACACAAGGACATCTTCTTGGTTTGATTAGTAGTTAAAGAATATGCCACACTTGTTGAAGAGAATTTTTTATGTCGTGTTTATTTGGTAGTAAAACTCAAAGTAGAAATTGTTAAAATTGGCCAAAGGAGTATGTTCGATTCTGCAGTAATTTGAAGAAAGTTTCCATGCAGAAATCATGATTACATCAGTCATATTTTGAGCCTTTTTCTCCCTTTAATGTAATGTTTAATCAGATCACTTGGTATATTGCTTTCGCAAGAGTGTTTCATGATTGATGCAGAAATTGTACTATATATAAACTCTAACATAGGCTGCATTTTTTAAACTTTTTTATGCTTACAGATGCTGCATTTTCTAACAGTATGACCGTTTGTCTGTTCCAAACTTTTTGTCCAGATAACTCCTACAGTTTTCAAGAGAATTGACCAAATCATACAGGAATGCTTTACCAAAGTGAACTTTACATATTGTCATGACATTAATATACCCAAAGTTATGGCTCCTTTGAAATTCTACAGAACACTGTATATTGAAAATACTAATATAAGATATGTGCAGATAACTCTTACAGTTTTCAAGGGATCAGGCCCAAAGTTACAAAAATGTATTCTTATGAAATGAACATGCACCTGTCATATGGACATGAATGTACCCTGTCAGGTTTAAGAGTTGTGGCCCTTTGAAATTGAATGCTGTTTATTACCCAATACAGAATAAGCCTTATGCCAGAGTAATTCTTCATATAGTTTGGGAAAAATCTGACCCAAACCTTACAGTTCTGTCATTTTAATTCATAGTTAGATGCATGTTACTCTGTTTTAAATGTTTTATAAGCCTCCTTCTAGCAAATGATACCACAATCCCTGTATTTACAATGTATTCAGATGGCATGCATCATTTTACTGATAGCTCTTGTTTGCTGTGTAGCTGTATATTAACCTGTAGCCACTGTCTCAACTTAAACGGGTAGTTACATGTAGATATTTTTGATAGTAGATATGCTGAGAGGCAAGGGTTTTCCAGTTAATGGCATAATAGTCCAATTAATTAATTACTTAGTTTTATTCCTAAGACTACCTTTACGTTCTGAGAAATAGGGAAGTATGAAGCAGATGTAATTACTGGTACCGGCTAAGACCTTTTTGGCCTCATTGTTATGTGAACATGTTTGACTCTTACACAGTACATTCCTTGTAAAGCCATAATTCAGGGAAAACTGAAATTTGTAGCAAAACCTCACCAGCAAGGTGTGTAACACTTACTGGGGTGGGAGGGGACCAGTGAGGGTGTTTTTGGACCTGGAACAATAGTTTTGACTGTTGACCTGCAAGTCATATAGTAAATGTATGATATTATAATATTGTTTGCATAGACTTCCCTAAGGTTTGCTTGGTATGGGGAATATCAAGCTTCTAGTTCTTGCCTACGATGAGGAATTTGCTCTTTGTATTAGCTTGGCTATAGGTATGCTATAGGAATGCAAAAGGTATTTTATCCAAATCTGTTTTTCTGTCCTGTTGAGAATACACAGAATCAGATAACAAATTTGCACAGGTTACGGTGTAGATTCAGTTAAATTAAATTGGTATGACTGAAAGTGTATTATGGTTTTGGCAGATTTTATATGAAAAGCAATTTCTGGTTTATTTATCTTTTTAAGATATAGATAAACTTTATTACAGTTTTTAAAAAGAAAAGTAGGCAATTGTGAATAATTTTGAAAAAAAGTTCTATATATAAAGCTGTATGTACATGACTTGTAAGACTTTAATCCTACACGAATGATTAGTGGGTAGCTATGACAGAATTTGTGATTGTTGTGCTGTTCAGTTGCAATGAAAAACAAAAGAATCAAATGGCTTATTTTTCTTTCTTTGGTATAAATGTGAAAAAGTTTTAAAAATGTAGTCAAAAGTTTTATGATGTAAAGTACTTAATTAGTAGAACAAAGGGAAGTAAATCATGATTGGCAAAGTGAGGTAAGTGACAATTAGTAATGGTGTACTCAGTTTCAGCGTATTTTATTTAATTTCTTTATTTCTGCCTGTTATTTACATAATTATCACTTTTACAAATTCCCAACTTGGAACCAACAATCTTCTTTAATCCTATAATTCTCCATATTTGGATTCTATGTACTATATCCTCTATTGTCCTCTAGTCATTTAAATCAAAATTCAGCCAACTTTAAACAAAAAAAAATGAACAATTATCATCAGCTGAGGTTAACTGCATTGACTCAGAGAATAGGTTAACCACTGTGCTGAGGTAATGATATGACTCTAATGTTTTCAGTTCATCAGCCTGTAGGTTAGAACCATTTTAAGGTCTGGACCAGCTCCTGACATGTAAGGTACTGGAGATGAGTTTTCTCTAAAAATGAACTAAAAAGAATGCAATAAACCAGTATGAAGTTGAATTTCTTTTGTAGAAACTAATGTTAAAAAAAAACAACAGTTGATACAAACTAAATTTCTCTCTTTATGCTGCATTAATTTTACACTTAGCCACGATGTGCACGATATACATGATTTAAAAAAAGCGTGGAGCTCCACGATTTACTGCATGAATTTTGTATTACTACGCTTTCCTAAGCTTTCATATGCTCTCAGTATGTTTTGTTACTACTTGTAGCGTTTTCTTATGAAACCAACACGATTCTGGTAAAGGTTTGCCATGATTTTCATCACGTTCTCTCAAGTTCTCTCAAGTTCTCTTATGATTACCACAAATGATACCATGTTTTGTCACGTTCTGTTTAGATCCCTCACGTTATCAAGTTCTGTTAAGCTCTCCTACGATTTATGGCCACGATTTGATCAAGATTGTCACGTTTTGAGCATGATTGGAGTATAAATAGGAGGCATGGGTTATCCTCTCATTCTCTCTAGAGATTCCAAAGAGGAATGAGCTATGCATCCAACAGATGTAGAAGATGCTGAATTGGCAATTTTCATGTATGCCTATATAGTTCCAACCACAAGGGACGGAACAGGGCAGGATAGAGAGAGAGGAAGGAGAAGAAGAAGGCCTAGGACCTGCTGGGTAAGACCACAGTTAAGTGTAAACCAAAGGCACCAACTGGGACAATACTCTCAACTTCTCAACAGAGAACTGAGGCATGAAGATGTTGGCTTCTATGTCACCTATGTAAGGATGCCTCCAGTTCTATTTGATGAGATCCTGGAAAGAATAGCACCAAGCATAGAGAGGCAAAGTACCAGACGAGAACCCCTATCACCTGGAATGAAGTTGGTCCTTACCAAGTTAATCAAGATCCCCTACGTTGGAGCATCAAGGTCTGATGCGCTACATTTAGGTCCGTTAAGCTGTACTACGCTCTATTACGATTTCCATGTTCTATCACGCTCTCTCAAGATTTGACGATAAATCGGGATAATCGTGGAAAAATTTTTGACTGTCAAACATTTTGTCACGATTCCACCAAGTTCCCTCAAGATCACCACGATTCAATCCCATGACCCCTCAAGCTCACCACGCTTCTCTCAAATCGTGGACATCATGGACATCCTGGCTAAGTGTAAACGCAGCATTAGCAACTGATTGGTTTTAAATTATGCAAGATTGATAATTGAAAAATCTGTCAGTGCTTTAACATCAATGTAATTGAATATGTCAAAAATTGTTGGTTTTATATTCATCTGTTTCTTTCTA
Source organism: Mercenaria mercenaria (assembly GCF_021730395.1). Taxonomy (NCBI): domain Eukaryota; kingdom Metazoa; phylum Mollusca; class Bivalvia; order Venerida; family Veneridae; genus Mercenaria; species Mercenaria mercenaria. The sequence goes on from NC_069368.1 coordinate 12,014,601, forward strand.
TGACCTATTAGATTTTTAGACTTATTTCATGGTAGTCTTCAAAAAATTTGATATGAAAATAAAACATTGAAAAATTGCAAGGATTGCTTTTCTTTATGTTGTGAGTTTTTTTTTTAAACTTCATTTACTGTGAACAGAAATTTTATACAGTATCTTTAAAACATTCTATTCTATAGCAATCCATGATATTTTTATTTAATGGTATTGTGTGTTAAAAAGTAAAAGAGACAAGTACATTTTATATAGTTTAGATAAATTTAGGCGAATTTAACCTTAAAAGTATTATTAAGAAGTGATTGTTCTTTTAAATATTGTTTATGTGTAAGGCCTAAAAAAGAATTGTTTGTTTCCAGTATCCTGACCTACCCTAAATTTTTGGCCCGACCATAAATATTTTTATGGCCTTGAAGAATTTTTTCTCTCAACTTTTTAACAGAAAGTTGCAGAACTGCACTTTTTATGCTTTAAACATGGTCAGTGATATTAGAAATCAACTTACTGATGCTCAAAAGGCATAACCCGTTTATTTGTATTCATCTTTTGATACAAAAATAATTTCCAAAATCTCACTTCATAAATCAAAAATCAAAAAAAAATTTTTTACCAACCTACCTACCCTAGGGTTATGTTACCGGAAGCAAACAATCTTTTTTTTCAGGCCTAAGTATGTAAAGCACCTTATCATGGTAAGGGTGCTATATAAATTTTGTATAATACAATATTGATGTGATATAATATATTGTAGATACAGAAGAACCTTATCACTCACTTAAGTATGAACGTGATGGCCAAACTGGTGAGGAGGGAGAAAGTAGTGCAATGAAATTCGAACAATTACCTAGAGCTCAAAAGTAAGTTTTTAAAAAAAAAAAGTTTAATTGCATTTTTCATGAAATTTATCAGTGTTGAATTTTTTCTTATTTAAAATACCAAATGCTTAGCACGAGAAATGAGAAGTGGCATCATTTTAACATTCATAATGGTGCAGTTGGACTTCATTTGGCTTGAGCCGGGATCATTCGAACACCACCTTTTTCTCATCATAGATCCTGGCAAAATCTATATTTCTCAATGGCTCAAACTGCCAATAACTCGAAAAAAAATTCCAGCCCTGTTTAGTTTCAGTGAATTAAGTTCGACTGTATTTATACCCTGTTATTCTGACAAAGACTTTTTACAGCCATGATTGCAGTATCTGAAAACCTGTATTTTTTTTAAACACCCTAAGTCATGTATATATGTCTAAAAGCAATTTAGTTTTCTCTTAAATACTTAAGAATACTCAGACTTTGGATCCTTTAAGTTGATGCACATGTAGCAAAGTCAAGTTTCCCTTGTTTATTTAAATTGATGAAATAATTCACTCATTATATATATATAAATTGTAAGGTGTCCAAAGGTACTAGGATTTCCAAACTATCACTACTACATACAAATTGCTCATGGGCAGTGGATGACCCCTTTCTGTTTTGAGATTAATTGGTGAAAGGTCAAGGGCAGAGTGACTGTTAAGAGTATCTTGCATATCCCATTGACTTTTCTCAAACTTGTCATGTACATTACCCATGAGCATTGCATTAGGTCTATTAATTTTAATGTTAGTGTGTCAAAGGTCAAATGTCTGTTAGTATGAAAGTATTTTCAATTCAATGTCTGGAATATCCCTTGGCCTTTGATCCAATTCTTGTTCATGTCAGTCACATAGTTCATGGGCAGTGGATGACCCATATTGTTTTTGAGGTCAGTGAGTCAAAGGTCAAGATCAAAGTAATTGTTAGTACAAAAACCATTTCAGCTCAGTATCTTAAAAAACGCTTGACCTGTGATCCTTTTACTTTGCAGACACATTGCCAGGGGGCACTCAGATATTGAGGTCAGTTGATCAAAGGTCAAGGTTACAATGACTGTAAATATAACAGAATTTCCACTCAATATTTTGTGGATGACAACCTATGGCCCTTAAATTTGGAAGGCACATTTCTTATGGGCAGTGATAGACCTGTAATCATTTTGAGGTCAGAAGGTCAAAGGTTAAGATCACAGTTACTGGTGCTATAACAAGAACATTTACTATAGGCCTGCAAACTATATTTCCTTGACAGTCCATTTTCACTTACACTTACAAACAGTCACATACAGTCAAACTTTGTTTGCTTGAACTCAAAGGGACTGACAAAATTTGTTTGTGTTATCAGTTGTTCAAGCCATTGAACAATATATATTTTACATTATAAATACATTTTATTTTATGCTCTTCAGTGAAATACTGACATTTATCAGTGAAATAAAATTGATATCTTCACTGTTTCAAATGGTGAAAATATCATTTTTATTTTTCGCTGGTACGGAACAACACTTGAATGCGAAAGAATATGAATTATGAATAATAGAAAATTCCCCGCAAAATGTACTTTAGTAAAGATATAGATGTATAGATGTATAGAAATACTAACAGGTTCATAAATATATACATTCTATATTAATAAAATGTAAAAGAAATCAGGAAACATAATAGAACTATTTACAGTTTTTCAACAAAGATATTATGACGCCACGACATTATGGCATCATAGTGTGATGCACATGACATTGCACAGACAAACTTGATATAATTTTGTTAAAACCATTTAAAATACATAAAATATATAGAAAATTTGTTTCAGTGTAAGATCCAAATCTATTTTACTCATGAACACCATAATTTTCATTTTCACTCGTGGCTGTGCCACTCGTGAAAATATTACATTATAGTGTTCACTTGGTGAAATATATTTCGATCTTACACTGAAAGAAACCAAATATTCTCTATATACAGGGATTTTACCTGGACCTGATGATGAGTTTGAATGAAGCACTGCATTTAAATTATATGAATTTAAGCGAACAAAGTTTGACTGTAGCTAAATATTCTTGGAATGTTCCATATACCAAACATTCACTATATTTATCTTATTTGCAGGGAGGTGATAATGGCTCAGTACCATCATGAACACCAAGGTCAGAATCAGGACCCTCCAGACCTACCACCCCGCTCAGACGAAAAAACATCAAAATCTTGTGTTATAATGTAACAGTATGCCTGTATGGATAACAGAATAATTAAGACTTGTCAGCTTGTTGTTTGACAGGACTTTTTGTAGGAAAAGCTTATACTAATCTTAAGGACACTACTTTTTAAATTTTGTCACCTTTAACAGAGGAACATTTGTCATTACTAGAAGCATGCAAAATGAAAATCCTAGAAGTCACTGGACCTGATCAAAGTCATAGTGAAAGATTGTCTTATGAAGTAAAGGATACATGGAGACATTTTAAGGAAAAGTCATTGGAAATTAAAGTCATTATGATGCAAGACAGCTGAAGGCTACAGGCTATAATTGCCACACAAAGAATTTTAGATAGGTCAACTTTTTTAAGAAGAACCATTTTGTGTCTAATAAGAACAACAAGGTCGAAGGGTCATACGAATTTTTGCTATAATACACCAAAGGAGCAGCTTCAATTCATAAAATGTCATATATGATGTCAAATTCTACTGAAAACTCATTTTTAAAGATGTGTGAGTCGTAAGTTATTTTAGACCAGATTAAATCGAGACTTGCTGACGACCTTGTCTAATAAGAAAAAATTAAGAATTTTTCAACTGAGACAGAGAATTCCCCTTAAAACCAGACCAATGCTCATCTCTTTATTGCTTTATTTTAGGTATTTAGCATACTAAAGATCATTACTTCTTTGATACATAGCTTCAACTAATTTTCCATCGTTTATATGACTGAAAAATTGTTGAAAAGACGTTAAACCCGAACACACACACTCAACTAATTTTGGTTTTATGAAAATTTAACCATTCATTTTGTGTAACACTTCATGCTGTCATAATTATATGACTGATACAGTCTGCTATTTTGTTGACAGTAATGGGTTTTGAGTTAAATAGAATTGTTGGAACTGTGAGAAAATAAAGCTGCCATACCAACTGAGTTGTCAAAATAAGAAAATTCCATGTTTGGTTAAGAATATATAAACATCTTGTTAGAACCTTGTTTTGGACAAGGTATAAACCTTGGGATTATGTAATCCTTGACTTGGTAGGGTGTAATAGATTCAGTTAGTTCTATACAAAATGTTGTAATTGTATTTTTCTAGTAGTAGTGACTTAGCCTAGCATTCAATGTACTATTGTTATATTTCAAATTTCAGCACATTTTTTTTCTCACACATGCAAAGCCTTATTTATTACGAGAGTTTAATATTATTTTCAATGTGAAATTGTGGTTTATGTTTAGCAAAAATGATACATGTATATTTGTTCTTTTATATAGTTATTAGGTCGATTGGTAGTGTAACTAAGGACACTGAAAATATGCACACAGACCTGTGACAAATACAGAATCTCAAAATTTTTGTAATATAGTACAGAATCGACTGCCACAAAAAAAATTAAAAGTGCATTCTAATGCATTTTTGAAGAGTTCATTCCTTTTAAAATTGCACTAGTAAATTCTTTTAAAGTCTTACACACACTAAATAATTTGATATTGGATTTGACTTGAGGTATATGAGGCACTTTTTGTGCAACTGTCTTGCATAACAAATCAAGCATTTTAATTACTTACTGCAAAATCATTTAGGCTCGTGGGCACAAAATTTTATGTTTTTTGTCAAAAGGGCTATTTTGGGGGGATATGAATTTGTGCATTTTAACTTATGAACATAAAATGAATAGAAGTTTTTTATTGGGATTCCATTTAATGGACTGATTTGACCACAAAATCCAGAAAACTTAGTCACCTGTGAATATTAATGAATTTGCAGTAGATTACCAGTGATATTTGACATATTTTGATTCAAACTGCTTTTCTTGTCAAACAAGATTCAGCCAAATGTGTGACATTTCCTTTAAGTTATTGAACTACATCGTATGTTGAGAAATTGTAAATTAACATTTGTAAAGTCCTTTAACTTTTACCTGAAAATGTCTGTTTCTTTGTTATTTGATGAATGTGTAGATCTTCATTGTGAGGCTTTGTAAATCATTGGACAGAATGCATGAACGAAAGTGTAAAATTTCTGCCAAAATGTTTGTTCACTAGAAAATGATAATACTTGTAAAACCATGTAAAATTCAGTTTTTTCTCAGTGTTGACCAAATGTATTTCATATATACAAAGGGGTTAATAAATGACTGCAGTATGCATTCTGGCCATATTGGCACAGTTAGTGAACTGCATTAATGGCCTTGGGCCTTTGTGAAACTAGATGTTCCTTTATTGCCCAGATAACACACTGTAGCCATTTATTGACCTTTCAACTATATCCTTGGCTATATGATGTTGGCGTCAGAACACGCAGATTTTCTGCCAGGAACTGAAAATACCCCAAAAACATGTTACTTTGTGCAGTGTGCAAACATCTTTGAGCAAGTCTTTCTAGAATTTGTGTTAATTTGGTGAAAAATGTGTTTTTATTTACAGTTATGGTATAAATTTATAATAATGCAATAATAAAATAATCTAGGAATTGCTAACAAAACTGTCATTCCTGATTGTATAGTGGGAACACGTTTATTGTAGGACATTAAGTCATTTTGATAGAAGGCACTTTATGCATTTACTAGTTTGTTTCAACATGCTATTATTTTGTTTTATTGAAATTGATTTTGTGTTACAAGAACAAATATTTCTGATGTTTAAGAAATAATGTATAGTAAAACCGTGTTTTAACGTTACTAATACACGGAAGGAGGTTATACGTCCTTGGAATAATTTCATTTTTATTAAGCTTTTTAATTAGTTAATCTACATGTAAACAAAGCTTGGGAATCCATCATGCATGAACAAAAATGTTGTTGTGACGTTCCCAAAGTCTATTAAATGAAATTGTTGTAATTTTTGATATCAACCATAATGTTAGTAGTTGTTTATTTTTTGTAAAATACTTCTAAGTATACTGAGGGATGTAATGGAAGGATCATTACATCAGTAGATTGATCTGGAGTGTTGTATTTGGCTTTCATATGTTTTACCATACAGGATCACACTTGGCGCTTGTGTGCTTCCTGATCCAGGTCTGGCAAAATTGACTCATGTCATACAATCTCCAAGGTCAAGCTACCATTGTAATAATCCTATTTATTTTTTAAATGAATTTCTGTCTACAAAGGCAGTTTTATTAACATTGTAATATGAAATATAAATTTCTACGACAATTTTGACTTTCTTCAAGTTACTAATCCTTTAGATCATAGTAGAAAAGGCAAGTTTAAAACTCGATTGGATATAGTGGAAAAGTGTTTTGGTGTTTGTTAGAAGTGAGTCATGAAGAAATCTACTGATTAAACACTTAAAACTTGCAGTAATCAGTTTAAATAACAAGTGTCATCTACTGTAAAACATCATATTAATTCAAAAGCCGATGGAAACTCATGTAACATTACATTACATGTAGCATAACATTAACTGTAACATAACATCACATGATACTGTTGTTGTTCTACGCCCATATGATAATTTAATCTTTTTGATGGCAAGAAATTGCTGATATATCTGCATTGTTATCTTAACTTCAAACTTTGTTTGAATGTTTCAAACACTATAAATGTTATTAAGATCATTGTGGTGAATCATTGTTGTGAAAGTCTGTAGACTTTGTGATATTGTTAGACCTTTTTATAGTTTTTTTCTGTGATATGAAATAGACATTTTCTATATATACTGTTTATATTGTGATATATATTTTCAAATTAGTATAGAATCTACATTCAATTGTTGCCATCTTTTTTTTTATTTTATAATAGCCATGTCATGTCTTTGTAATGGCATATTTAAAATTCACGTATTATCAACAAATATAGAATTCAGTGTTAAATACAATCATTGGAAGAATGAAAACTGAGTGAAATAATGATATGCTTCAGAATGACAAGCATAATTTATTCTGTGGAAGTTCCATGGACAATTACTGTTTGGGATATTATAATAGTTTAGTTCCAATCTTTATTATATAGAAAAAAAAATGCCTGTTCTGTTTCATTATCATGGTTTGCAGGTATAGCATTGATTTACTATGACATCAGACATTGATTTTATGGCAAAATAATATTAAACTTTTATTTTAACCTTCTTAAATGAGTAGGGAAAATATAGGTTGTGTTAGAATTTATTTTGGTGTAAATTTGTGCAAGACTGCTTTTATATGGATATGATGCAAAATTTATGATTGAATAGAACATTAAATATGAACACTCTAAAAGGTAAGAAATGGAAATGGCAGACTTCTGATTTGCTGTAGGTTTTTAACAATACAATATATATACATAAAAATGCTGAAAGTTTGTAAGGGATATATATTAGCATTTCTTAAGGAAGAGGACTTTTAATGATACTTAGAAATTTCCATGTGATTATGTATTACTTGGCAATTTCCATGTGGTTATATATTACTTGGCAATTTCCATGTGATTATATATTACTTGGCAATTTCCATGTGATAATGTATTACTTGGCAATTTCTATGTCATAATGTATTACTTGGCAATTTCCGTGTGATAAGGTATTACCTGGCAATTTCCATGTGATAATGTATTACTTGGCAATTTCCATGTGACAATGTATTACTCAAGGTAATTTCCATGTGATTATGTATTACTTGGCAATTTCCATGTGATAATGTATTACTTGTATTGCTCAAGGTAATTTCCATGTTATAATGAATTACTCAAGGTAATTTCCATGTGATAATGTATTACTTGGCAATTTCCATGTGATAATGTATTACTTGGCAATTTCCATGTGATAATGTATTACTTGGCAATTTCCATGCAATAATATATTACTTGGCAATTTCCATGTGATAATGTATTACTTGGCAATTTCCATGTGATAATGTATTCTCATTGGGCAGTTTGGCATTTTCTGGAAGTAAATGTAGCTGAACACCTTCATGGTTTTTGGTACAACATGGTCAATGCCAAAATCATATAAGAGAAAATGTAACTTGCCATTTGTCATGCAGGTCCGCTACCCTGATTAAGTTACAATGATGGAGAATGTTGGTCATTTTCTTTTATATCACTTATATTAAACATCTGTAGGTAAGAATACTTAATCTGTGTTTTATAGTGAAAACAAAAATTTTGAACATTGTAATCTTTTGAAAGAATGTGGAAGAAATTGAGTACTCTGAGTAAAATTTATAAGTAGAGAATTAGGGCTTTCTGTATTTGAAAGTAAACTAATAAATATTAACGCTTTGATAATTTTCACTACATTTTAAATACCTTACTTTTTTTTCTATTATATCAAATAAACTGTAATCCTGAAGGTTTTATCTTTTCTTTAACATTTTTGTTTACATTCAGAAAAAAGATATTTAAATATGAAAACTGTGTATTTTAAATGTTTAAAACTGCAGGTAGCTTGTTAGAAATTTTGTTGAGTAAAATTTCAACTTTCCTGCTGTTTCAGATTAGAACATATTGCTTTTTGAAATATTTAAATATTCTAAATGCACTGAGTTTGAAAACCTTTATGTTTTTGTTCAAAAGGCTCAATGGCTATTTACTGGAAATAAACTGTAGAAAGAAATGATGTTTTGTTGCTTAGTTATCCTTTGCAAATGCCTGTATGTTAATTTAAAAAATTGTCGGCTGCCATTTCTGAATGGAATTATTTAATTTCCATTTTGAGGTCTTTAATTTGATTTAGGGGTAATAAGAATAACTACAACACAAATTTTCTTAGATAGCAAATTGTTTAGAAGCATCAATTGAGTGAGAAAAAATTTCCATGAAAAACTCTTTTTGACCCAAATATAAGATTTCAGTGTGTCCATGGCAGTCGTTTATTTTCAATGATGTAAACCATATATAGTGAAACTGCTCACTCAATCATCGATGATTCATGTACCCAGACTCACTAAAACAATTCACGTGGTTCTCGGCCATATTTCTATTTTCTTGGTCCCAATCAATGACTAGTTATCTCCCCCGACGGTCCAATGAGAGTGATAATCACGTCACTAGTTGGACTAATACTTTCTATGGTGGAATCGCGCAAGACTGCACGAGCATTTTGTCATCCTGTTGTGACTTTAAGGGATCTGTGTTTTACTAGAGATGATGGTAAACTAACAAATACTGATGAAACATTTATTTAGACTGTTCAAAAACGAGAAACGTTTATTTTAAAATGACATGTTCTAAGTTTTAAAAAAATATTCTGGCCGGAAATCAAATGCTCCAAACGCAGAATTTCGAAGAAGTAACACACTTTTGTAACAGACAGTCTGAAACAAAAACACCGCTTGTGGGGCTAACGGCCGTCTGTGTTTGACATCAGACAGTATGCAAGTAAATAACTACATTCTGTATATTTCCTTGCCATCTTGCCTTTCTACTGATGGTAATTCAAAGTTATAAGTCGTATATTATTCAAGGAAAATGAACATAAACCGACAATGTATTTAGCCAAGAAATACAAATGAAATGGATTCCTCACTGAACTATGCGATAATGAGAAATGCCACAGTCACGAGAATAATTTCAAAGAAGGTAACTGACTAACGAAGATGTACATTCCTACTAATTACGACAAATTGAAACCTCTCTTGTGGCAGATTTCTTTGAATCATGTGACATGTCATCTTAATTGATATCAATACCCTTAACTATATGAATACAATTCATGTTGCATGCTTTTCTACTGCTGTCTTTTAAACATGCTTCCTTGTGTCTCTGTGTACGTAACGACGCAGATCAATTCAATTCAATTCAATTCAAATTTATTCAGGCATAAGTTCATAAAACATTATATATCACTTAAAAGTAAAAATACATGTATATAATAATCAATATATTTAGAATGCTTTGATTAGAATTTTATAAAAATTTTGATTAATACATGAAATATTAAGTTAAGTATATTTTATAATAATCATGACATAGAAAAAAGATATGATCTTAACACCTGGGATGACCCATTAAAGTAAAACTAATCACTTATTTCCAATGGGGTCCGGGTTCTTGGTGAAAACCTTGGAGGAGAAATCACAGCTCGCCCAAGGATCACCGTGCTGTGACGTTCAATGCACGGTAAGTTCAATGCTCAGGTTGTTCCGTTCATGTGTTGTTACATTGTTTTCTTCTTGAATACATCCACACAGTGCGGACAGATGCGGCCACAGAAGTCGCTTGAAATCTGAAATGAAAATATTTAATATCATATTAAGCCAAATATTTAAATTTTGTTTTACAGTATGGGAGGACATAGAAGTCCTGATTCTCCTTGGTCATGATAACACTCACCTGTAAATTCTGGACATTTTTTTTATTAAAGTGGCTGAATAAAATGACATCATTGTATTGAAAATTCAATATATTACTTACGACCTATTGTTCTAAACGTGTTAGAAATTTCATATTTATCTATGTTCTATTTGTACTGTTCGTTTTCGCAAACATTAAAGATTGCGGTTTGTCACCTTAACTCGGGGTTCCATATTTTTGTGTGTCTTGTATAAGAAAAACATGATCTTAAGCTAAAACAAAAAAATAATCAAAATGTAGAAAGGTCGTTTTGTAAGTACAGAAATTTTGGTTTGAAAACCTGTAAACACGTATGACTTACTAATCGAACTGTAACACGAAACATTATTGCCAAAATATCGAGGGGACATTTAAAGTTGCGTTAGTTTTTAATGTATTGAAACCATTCGTAACACGTGTTTCAATTTTGGTAAGTGCCGTGATTATATATGAAATGACATGAAGGAAACATTAAACTTTTACATTTAATTACATTAACAATATATTTAATTAACTATTTAAATCGCTCTAATAAAAACGAACTTATCAAAATATATTTTAATTCAACAGATTTTGATTTATGCGTAGGTTCACAGCGTGTTTTTCTATCATATATAAAATAGTCCACTAGTATCTCTTATAAGGTCATAAAACAAAGCATTCCCTAGAAAATTGCTCTGGTACCTTTAATAATTGTCTTCAAGCATGCATATTTCCCATTGATAAATAAGACAAGATCGTTAGAAGATTATGTTTGTTTTATTTCCCAATTATGTCACGATGCGTCTCAATCCCTTGACGTTAACTCCTGTTTATTACAAAATTAAATTCCGAGAGTCCAATTTAAGCTCTGTTATGTTATTGATATATGTATGAATACAGTATTCTGTCATATCTTTGGAGGTGATCGCTTGATTTTTTCATTTTTGTATCTTTGTGTACACTTGTTGAACATGCTTGATGGTCAATAGTCAAAACTATTGCACCATGTCCGAGGGCCAATAGTTTTGACAACTGACAACCAAGGCGTCCAATACGTGTTTTATTACATGACATCAGCAATATTTTCTTATATTTTTGTTTCAAAAATTAAAAGTTATGGGTTGAGATTCTTCAAAGAGCACAGCAAACACAATAGCAGCTACATATCGCAAGAAAGCCCCTCATAAGTAGAATCTGTAGCACGTTTCAAAAACCCTCACACACTCGGCGAGAGAGAAAGTTAGTACGCAGAATTTTGTGTATCGATACCGGCGACTCATATAAGGAGTCCTTTTTTTCTTAAAATGTATGCAGCATACAAAGTATTTAAAAGAGACAAAAAAAAAAAAAAAAACAAAAAACTGTCAATATAAGACTGAATGGTCGCCTGAGTAATATACACTCGGGCATAAATTACACTGTTATATTTCAAAGTACGCACAGTTTTATAACCAAATGGCAACTACTAGTCCGCGATTCAATAGCAAACAAATACTGGAACATTCTGTGACAACTTGATATTCATATGGCTTACCACCCATGTTTTAGACATTTATTCCTTTAGAATGTCTTTAGAATGTATGCTTTAATTGTTATGTGGATGTACGGTCCATCTTTGACTAAAATTGCAAGTCCATCGCGTAACTAGTATTTAAAGTTATGAAAACATAAAGAATAACAATAAAACATATATGTTTCACCGGTATTTCGCATTTTCTTTTGTATTCATAAGAGATATAACAAAAAATGTAATCTATAAATTCCTTTAATAACATGGAAAATACAATAGCATTGTCGTGAATATCACGATTAGTGAAATTTATGATTCTTTGCTTTTCTCCTTTTGTGTTTATTCTATGTATTGCTCCAAATAATTGTTATGTAAGCTGTTTACTGTGACTTACCCTATTTTGTCTTTTGGCGGGAATTTATACACTTGGCGAGAAAATTTTTTCTTTAGTATTACTCCAAATTTCGTGATATTTACTTTTCATGCTTTTTATGTTTTGGCGGGAAATTACAGTATAAAAATGTTCTGTGTAACATGCTTTTGTTTAGTTTTAAAAAATTGTGGTTTTTGGATGTAAAATTGTCAGAAAAGGCTATAGAAAATTGGATTTAAAATAGTAAAAAGTAAAAGTTGGAATTCAAAATTGTGTTTATTTTCCTTCGATTCCGATGTGGCAAAAATAAAAGGTTTTAAGGAAAAGCTGCCACCAGCATAGATATTTTATGGAACGTGCTTCTATAAGAAACTGCTTGTATAAAGGACATCAACTTTACAATGGCATGTCATAAACCAAGCTTTCTCGTTAAAAAAGTAAATCCTTTTGTTTAGCTTTCCTATTTATTAACAAAGAATTGCAATACAAATAAATTACAAGGATGGATAACAAAGCAAAAACTTCTTTATAAAAGTCTCTAAATCACTTAACTCTGGACAGTTGCTTTGAAGGCAGATAATTGGCACATACATACATAACTTTGATGTGCCTATTTGATTTGGCAAGACAATAATATCAAGTTAACAGCGATTGGTATGACACCTCAAAGCAGCGTATATCTTATGGTTATGTAACCGGTCTGTAATATTGCATCGTTTTATGGCTTTGGTTTTTGTATTAACAATGTTTATCAAAAAAAAGTTCTTTAATGCAAATTTTAATGAAACTTCTCATAGTTGTAAGCCAACATATTGATTTTCTTTTGGGTAAATAGAAGGTATAGGTCTGTAAGCCTGTGTTTTAGATATTTTCAAATTATTAAAGAGACTCGCTTATGACCTGGTTTGTAGCTTTCTTATGTGTCATAAGGTTTGGTCATAATGTTAATCTTAAGACAATAGAAGTGTTGCCGGTTTTGTCAATTAATACAAATATTACCATTTTGTCATGGTTTGATTTACGTTTCTGTATGTCAGATAAAGGATATAACGCTGTCACTTCCGTGTTTCAAACGTGCAGAATTACATGAAGTTTGATTCATTTATCATGTGACTTGTTCAAGATTTTCTGTGAATGTCTTTGTTTTAATTTTACTTTTCTGCCAGGAAAACATCAGATAATATTCAAGCCCGATTTTAATTTTCGTCCGGTCCATTCGCTGAAAACACAAAATGTTCACATAACAACACATTGAGAACATTGATACAACGTATATGTTCATTTCGCCTTCAAATATTATAGATGAGTTTTTAAAATCTGGTTTACGTAATTTTTATATGATATGATAGTATTCCACATTTAATTATTTATCAATTATTTTTAATATACCATTCAGTACAGTTCTCAACACTATCATGGAATTTATTATCTCCTGAACAGAAACGCAGCTCTGTTTACTATAATAAGTAAGGAAAAAAAGTCTTGATAGTTAATGTGTAGTGAAAAATAAATCTATGTCGTGAAGCATATCCAATGCGAAAGCACGTATAACAGTTAACGTAATGTGTTAGACACAATGATCGAAGTGTTTACCGTTAGTCCATATTTTAGGAATTTTGACAATAAAATCACTGGTCTGCATCTCCCAAAGAAGTGAAATATATTGGAAACTTCAACTTTCGACAGCGTGGAGTTTCTCAGGCATAGAAACTAATGCCATTCCGAGAAATCAGTATATTTTGTTTGAGCAAAGCAGCAAGAAATTTTGAGTTTTATTGCGTTTTTGGTTGCGCAAGTTTGGTCTTGGCGTCACTGTAGTTATGTTATGACACTCCTGTTAATACGTGAAATTGCTTTTGGAGCCTGTCTAAGCAAATGTAACGGAATATTTTAACGATCACCAGACTTTTCTTGTAACCTCATTTACAGTATGATGTTTTTGTAATAAAACAAATTACAACATTTATCTTGTGGTAGAAATGTAATTTTCTTTAGAAACACATTCTTGCTGGAAAAAACTTGAAATGTAAAAACCTGAAAATGATTGTATAACCCTCTTTGAATGAAAGAGCATGCTAAAGTTTTATTATAACAGAGCGATTTTTACTCCCGAACTATTGCTATGGAACTAGTTGTCACATGCCCATATTAGAACAGCAAATACAAATATTTCAAAATAATTTCACTAATTGTGCATAACGTAAAAGTTTATTTATAGGTGTTTCCCAAACGTATACTTGAGAAAATAAACAATTACTATACAGCATCTTTGAACACACGAAATAAATATATTTGTATGTATAAATTGGTTGTAACAGGATACACACTAAAATGTACATCTGCTAAAATATAATGGCAGTAATTTAAACAATGACTGCTATCACATGACATTTAATGGTGAATGCAACCCTGTGTGTACAGGGATATTTTATATTATTCTAATCCTTTTAGATTATTGGGTCAAAATTCAACCATTATGTATAGTAGACACTGCTATGGAGCGTGAATGGTGTTATTACTTTTCATGAAACCGAGTTTGCTACAAATTTTACAATGAAGATACATTCCATATGATATAGGGCAATATGAACGTGACGACGATATGTGCACAAGGGGTGGGGGAGACTAAGAAAATGACCTTACTTTAAAATATTTAGCTCCTTGAAAATAGTAACACAGGCATTTTTCTTCATTATTATTTTACATTTTACAGTGTACTTACTTAGGAAACACGTTTAAGTCGTGAGAAGCGTTTTCCAAAATTAAAACTCAGTGTTAAGTAAGTCAACCACAAAAACCTTTTAATATTTGCAGCTTATCTTAAGTGTCATCCAAATCTCCACAAAAAAGTATAGAAGAAGAAATCTGGACAAAAGAGGCCGAGCCTCAAGAATTAATAGTCTGAGTACAATATGCCAACGATTTGCGAAAACTGCATTTCCTACTGATTATTGATGTAAAGTTGGCTTCAAATACGGCCAGTGGTTGAAGAGCAGATGCCAGAACACTGTTTTGTGATTATCCTTTTTAATTAATGTTTATTCTCGAACGTCTCTGTAATTGACGACGCAGATCCGTTTTCCTTATGAAAACCTTTAAGCAGAGATTACATGTCTCCCCAGGATCACGGTGCCGTGACCTTCTATACACGGTAAGGTCAACGTTCAGGTTTTTGTCGTTCGTATTTTGTTACATTACGTTTTATTCTTGAATACATCCATACAGTGTGGACAGGTACGACCCACGGAAGGATTAGTATATCGCTTGAAATCTGAAATAAAAATATTTAATATCATATTAAGCTTAATATTTAAATTTGTTTCGACGATATGGGAGAGAAAGAATGAGCGCCGTGAGAATATATGAAATGGCATCAAGGAGACATGAAACATTTACTTACATCAACACCATGTTGAATTTACCATTTAAATTGCTCTGATCCAAAGGAACTTCTTTGATTTTTTATTCTAAAATATTTCTTATCAACATACACAAGTATCTTTTAATTCAACACATTTGTGCGTAGGTTCACAGCGTATTATTCTAGCACAATGAATACTAGAATCTTTATCAAGGTAATAAAACAAAGCATTTCCTAGAAAATCACTATGGTACCTTTAGTAATTGTCTTCAAGCACGCATTACCACTGATAAATGAAACAAGATCGAAAGAAAATTATGACGATTTTATGTCTTAATTATGTCATGATTTGTCTCAATCCCTTGACGTTAACTTCGTTTTATTACCAAATATATACCGTTTTCTGTCATTTCTTAGGAGTTGCTTGCTGGTCAATAGTCGAAACTATTGCCCAAGGTGCGAGGGCCAATAGTTTTGACAACTGACAGACAACGTATTCAATATATGTTTTATTTACATGAAATCAGAAACAATTTTTCATATTTTTTCTTCAAAAATTAAAATCCTTCATAAAGCACAACAATCACAGCAACAGCCACTTACCAAAAAAAGAGGGGCCTCCGTTCCCAAGTGGTTTAGGTCGCTGACTTCAGATCACTTGCCCTTCACCGATGTGGGTTCCAGCTTCACTCGGGGTGTTGAATTCTTCATGTGCGGAAACCATACAGCTGGCTTACGGAAGGTCGTGGATTCTATCCAGGTGCCCGCATGTGATGAAATAATGCACGGAGGGCCTCCTGGGGTCTTTTTCTCCACCATCAAAGCTTAAAAGTCGCCATGTGACATTGTATTAGAATAAAGTTTCATTTTGGTCAGTGCCCTTTAGGAGTGCGTAATATTTTAGAGAAAATAGATTGAAATACATTTCTTTTGATGAAACTCTACTCGACTAAAACTGGATTCATATTACCATAAAATCTGCCGACCCAAAGTCGGAGCATTCAAGATGTGAACCAGATTGTCGACAACGTGTGTACATGTCACGTCATCTGTTTTTACTGCGGAAACCGTGCGTACAAGAACATCAACATCACAAAGGCTTGTCATGAACCAAGTTTTCTCTTTATTTTTTAGCTTTCCTATATATAAACACAGAATTACAATACAAATAAATTACAAAAAAGATGGAGTACAAAGCATTAAGCTTGTTAAAAAAGTCCCTAAGATCTGTTAGCTTGGCACTTAAGTCTGAACAGTTGCGCTGAAGTCAGATTATTGGCACAAGCATCAATAACCTTGAAGTATTTATTTGTTTGGGCAAGACAATAATTTCCAGTTAACACCGATTGGTATGACAACTCAAAGCACCGTATATTTTATGGTTATGTAACAAGTCTGTAATATTATACCGTTTTATGGCTTTGACTGAATTAACAACGTTTCTCCAAAGTAGATTTTAACGAAACCTCTCATAGTTGTAAGCCAACATATTGTTTTTCTTTTTGGTAAATAAAAGGTATAGATTTGTATGCCTGTTTTGAGATATTTTCACATTATTAAAGAGACCCGCTAACTTCAAGCTGATTCTATGACCTGGTTTGTAGTTTTCTCATGTGTTATAACTTTTGGTCATAATGTTAATCTGAAGAAAATAGAAGTGTTGCCGATTTTGTCAATTAATACAAATATTGCCATTTTCTCATGGTTTGATTTACGTTTCCGTATGTCAGATAAAGGATATAACGCTGTCACTTCCGTGTTTCAAACCTGCAGAACTATGAAGTTTGATTCATTTATTCTGTGACACGTTCAAGATTCTCTGTGAATGTCTTTATTTTTAACTTTTAGTTTTCTGCCAGCAAAACTTCAGATAATATTCAAGCCCGATTTTAATTTTCGTCCGGTCCATTTGCTGAAAACTCAAAATGTTCACATAACAACGCATTAAGAACATTTGTACAACGTATATTTTCATTTTGCGTTTGCAAATATAAATGATGAGTTTTTAAAATCTAGGTAACGGAATTTTTACATGATATAATAATATTCCACATAAAGTGCGTTGAAATAGTTTTTTAAGGAAATAAGTTTATGGAGAAGAAAAGGTGATTTTTTTTTACAAAAAGAAGAAAATGATAAAATAGTATATTTTGTCTGAAATCTGAAAAAACTGAACATTTTGTTGTTAGCGATGTCCACTGTGTTGTGTAAATTACGATTTCCTCAGATAGACTTGCCAGTGTTAGGTGATTGTCAGTTGTAGATGTAATGTTGAATTGTTTGTTTCATTGTAATGCCGAAAGGTGTCCAAAATAAGCCAAACAGCAGATGTAACTAATTTCGTTTTAATAAATATCTTAAGTTTACTTGGTACATATTTTTTAACTGGCACTTAATATCATTAATATTAACTCAGACATGTTTGTTCGCTTAACTTATTGAAAACTTATCTTATTTTGCATAGGAGACGATATTCTAAACCAAGCACATCCACTAGCAATATAAAATCTATATAACCGGAGACAATGATTTTCGTGATGTCAATAGTTTAACAAATACTTCTGTGTCAGTTAATAATATTTTACCAAAGAGATATAGCACTGAATTAGTGTGAAAATCTCTTATACTGCGTCTCAATACTAGGAGATTTTATAGAATCTGATTGATTGATTGACAAATAAATAAATTCTAAAGATATTAAAAGTTATATTACTTGAGAGCACGAATATGTTACAAGATATCTAGGAATGTAAATGACACTAGAATACACATTGTGTGGAGAAGTATTTCCTAGAGATGGTGACACATGACAATGCAAAGTGACATCGTGACAATGCGAGATGACAATGTGACACTTCAATACGACACACGGCAATACGATATCACAACGCGACAGTACGTTCGGCAATGTCATTAAATGAACAACTTCACCTAATCACGAAACAGCATACTATCTATAGTGACTGTTAGTTGTTACAACAGGAAAAGTGTATGTGAAGTGTGTTTTCGTTGATTATCTGTGCTACGAATCCTCACTCTATAACTGAAAGTTTGGAAAGTTGTACAAGCAAAGCGTATCTTTGAATTGTTTTTAATCAAATTGTGTTGTAAATAGCAAAAATAAACATGTCTACTAAGATTTCTTCATGTTAATATATTTATATACGAAAATATTTACCATGATGTTTTAACGCTATTGTAACTATTTGTTTCAGTTCGATGAATGGTTGGTTATTATTGCGACACGCATGTATGTCATGTCTTCCTAAAGACAAAATTGACTTTCTGAAACGTTATCACTGGATTCTATAACATATAAATGTTGTTTTAAAACCAATTTAAGGTTTGTAGGACAGGAATTGAAATGGATTTATCGTCATTTTACAGACATTCAAATAATAAATCACAGGTTTTGTTGCGAAGATTAAATCACTGTTCATTTACTTGAGGCGAAAATCGTTCTTTATGTCTTTTTAATGTTGAATTTCTGTACAATGAAAGAGTTTTGACGCAGACATAAAAGCTAATGCAAGTCATCTAAATTAAATGGGATTCTACTTTGATCACATAAAACAAGATTGGAATGTTAATGTACAGCTGTAGAAAATGAAATGTTTGTGTATATAGGCTGTGGGGAAGACATTTATGGCTTTGTTCCTGGTCATTTCTTAAAAAAAAACTTTTTCATATTCTATAGACTTTATTTATTTCTGTAATGATTTTGATTCTTGAAATTTAGAAACAAGTTTCTTTCAAGCAAAGTAAGTCCATTTGTTTTATTGTAAACAGCAGTTGCTGGCGTCGAACCGCTTGTCAGTCTAAATATGACTGATTAATACCCAAAATCACAAATTTGCTGACAATCATATTTTCTCAAAAAGACTGGGATGTTTATACTGTTTATATATATTCTTTTTTGTTGGATTTAACGTCACACCGACACAATTATAGGTCATATGACGACTTTCCAGCTTTGATGGTGGAGGAAGACCCCAGGTGCCCCTCCTTGCATTATTTCATCACGGGCGGGCACCTTGGTAGAAACATCGACTTTCCGTAAGTCAGCTGGATGGAATTTAATTGCCAGGCAATCGATAATATATATTGAAACACCGAAGACTTCAGGTTGTTCAACCGACTATAAAGAACTGAAATTGGAACAGTTTCTATATGTTTGTCAACGAACTAATTAAATGTTCTCATCAACATTTTGGCATTTTTTGAATTTGGACACATTTCAGTTATTTTCTATATTTATGTGACTTAAGTATTTTAAACTTAGATAAAGAAATGAAAGGCATATGGAATAAGGGAAATAAAGCACTAAGATCAATCCTCATTTGCGTATCATTAAAGCTTTTTCACTGCATTATACCACCATTAAATATTGCTTACAAAAATCCTCATCTTGGCTTAAGGTATATACTTACAGTGTATGTAGTGCTTCAAATACATATTACTGCATTTAATCATTGATCAATTATTTTTAACATACCATTCAGTACAGTTTAAACACTATCTTGGAATTCATTATCTACTCAACAAAAACGCAGCTCTGTTCACTGTAATAAATACGTAAAAATGTTTGGATAGTTAATGGGTCGTGAAGCATAACAAATGCGAAAGTACGTATTACAGTAAACGTAATGACATGTTAGACACAATTATTGAATTATTTACCGTTAGTCAATATTTTAGAAGTTTCGATTGAGATCACTGATCTGCATCCCCCAAAGAAGTAAAATATATTGGAAACTTCAACTACCGACAGCCTGGTGTTTCTCTGGCATACAAGTTAATGCCGATCCGACACATTGGTGTATTTTGATTAAGCAAAGCAGCAAGAAATATTGAGTTTTATTGCGTTTTTGGTTACGCAACGTTGGTCTTGGTGTCACTGTAGATATGTTATGACACTCTTCTGGTAATATATGAAATTGCTTTTGGAGCCTGTCTAAGCAAATGTAACGTAATATTTAAACGATCACGGGACTTTTCTTGTAACCTCATTTACTTTAAGATGTTTTTGTAAAAAAACAAATTACATCATTTATTTTGTGATAGATTTGTAATTTTCTATAGAAGCACATTCTTGCTGAAAAAAAAAAACTTGAAATGTAAAATCCTGGAAAGGAATGTAACCCACTTGGAATGAAAGAGCATGCTAAAGTTTTATTATAACACAGAGATTTTTACTCCCAAATTATTGCTATGGAACTTTCACATGCCTATATTAGAACAGCAAATACAAATACTTAAATTAATTGTACTAATTGTGCTTAACGTAAAAGTTTATTTATAGGTGTTTCCCAAATGTATACTTGAAGAAATGAACAATTACTATACAGTATCTTTGAACATACGAAATAAACATGTTTGTCTGTATAGACTGGTTGTTACAGGATACACTCTGGAATTTTCATATTTTTCTTCAAAAATTAAAATCCTTCATAAAGCACAACAATCACAGCAACAGCCACTTACAAAAAAAAAGAGGGGCCTCCGTTCCCAAGTGGTTTAGGTCGCTGACTTCAAGTCACTTGCCCCTCACCGATGTGGGTTGCAGTTTCACTCGGGGCGTTAAATCTCCATGTGCGGAAACCATACAGCTGGCTTACGGAAGGTCGTGGATTCTACCCAGGTGCCCGCATGTGATGAAATAATGCACGGAGGGCCTCCTGGGGTCTTCCCCCACCATCAAAGCTTGAAAGTCGCCATATGACATTGTATGTGAGTCGTTTCATTTTGATCAGTGATTAGAGAAAATAGATTGAAATGGATTTCCTTGGATAAAACTCTACTCGACTAAGACTGGATTCATATTTACATAAAATCTGTTGATCCAAAGGCGGAGCATTCAAGACCTGAACCAATTTGTCGACAACGCGTGTACATGTCACGTCGTACTTTTATACTGCGGAAACGGTGCGTACAAGAACATCAACATCACAAAGGCATGTCACGAACCAAGTTTTCTCTTTATTTTATGGCTTTCCTATCTTTAAACTCAGAATTACAATACAAATAAATTAAAAAAAACAAACAAAAAAAAAAACAAAAAAAAAAAAAAAAACACAAAAAAAAAAACGATGGAGTACAAAGCATTAAGCTTGTTAAAAAAGTCTCTACGACCTGTCAGCTTGGCACTAAAGTCTGAACTGAACAGTTGCGCTGAAATCAGATTATTGGCACAAGCATCAATAACCTTAAGGTATTTATTTGTTTTGGCAAGACAATAATTTCCAGTTAACACCGATTTGTATGACAACTCAAAGCACCGTATATTTTATGGTTATGTAACAAGTCTGTAATATTACACCGTTTTTCGGCTTTGACTGAATTAACAACGTTTCTCCAAAGTAGATTTTAACGAAACCTCTCATAGTTGTAAGCCAACATATTGTTTTTCATTTTGGTAAATAAAAGGTATAGATCTGTATGCCTGTTTTGAGATATTTTCACATTATTAAGGAGACCCACTAACTTCAAACTGATTCTGTGACCCGGTTTTTAGTTTTCGCATGTATAATAAGTTTTGGTCATAATGTTATTCTTAAGAAAATAGAAGTGTTGCCGATTTTGTCAATTAATACAAATATTGCCATTTTCTCATGGTTTGATTTACGTTTCCGTATGTCAGATAAAGGATATAACGCTGTCACTTCCGTGTTTCAAACGTGCAGAATTACATGAAGTTTGATTCATTTATCATGTGACTTGTTCAAGATTTTCTGTGAATGCCTTTTCTTAAGTTTTACTTTTCTGCCAGCAAAAACATCAGATAATATTCAAGCCCGATTTTAATTCTCGCCCGTATCACAGGACGAAAACTCAAAATGTTACATAACAACGCATTGAGAATATCGGCACAACGTATATTTTCATTTTGCGTTTGCAAATATTATAGATGAGTTTTTAAAGTCTTGGTTACGGAATTTCATATGATATAATAATATTCCACATAAAGAGTGTTGAAATAGTTTTTTAAGGAAATAAGGTGGATGGAGAAGAAAAGGTGATTTTTTTACAAAAAGAAGAAAATGATAAAATAGTATATTTTGTCTGAAATCTGAAAAAAATGAACATTTTGTTGTTAGCGATGTCCGCTGTGATGTGTAAATTACGATTTCGCCAGATAGACTTGCCAGTGTTAGGTGATCGAAAATTGTAGATGTAATGTTGATTTGTTTGTTTCATTGTAATGCCGAAAGGTGTCCAAAATAAGCAAAAAGGCAGAAGTAACTAATTTCGTTTTTATAAATATCTTAAGTTTACTTGGTACATATTTTGTAACTGGCAGTAAATGCCATTAATATTAACTCAGACATGTCCGTTTGTTTAAATTTTAGCCTATTTTGCATAAGAGACGATATTCTAAACCAAAGCACATCCATTAGCAATATAAAATCTGAATAACTGGAGACAATGATTTCCGTGATGCCAACAATTTAACAATTACTTTTTAGTCAGTCAATGATATTTTAGCAAAGAGATATAACCCTGAATTAGCGTGAAATTCTCTTAAACTGCGTCTCAGTACTGGGAGATGTTGCAAAATCTGATTGCTTGATTGATAAATAAATAAATAATGCAGATATTAAAATTTATATAATGTGAGAGCACGACTATGTTACAAGGTATCTAGGAATGTAAATGATACTAGAATTCACCCCGTGAGGAGAAGTATTTCCTAGAGAGGGTGACACTTGACAATGCAAAGTGACATCGCGACAATGCGAGATGACAGTGTGACACTTCGATACGGCACACGACAATACGATATGGCAGCGCGACTGTACGATACGTCACACGAAACTGCGAAACGACGCCCGACAATGCCATTCAACGGTCAACTTCACTTAGTCACGAAACGACATACTAACTACAGTGACTGTTAGTTGTTACAATAGGAATAGTGCATGTCCAATGTATTTTCGTTGATTGTCAGTGCTACGAATACTCACTATATAACTGAAATTTTAGGAAGTTGTGTTGTAAGTAGCAAAATAAACGTGTCTAGGCCTACTAAGATTTCTTCATGTTAATATGTTTACATGCATGTATGACATAATGTTTTCGTGAGTTTAACCATTGTGAAAATATTTACCGATTAATTTCCTCAGATGGTCTTTTAACGCCATTGTAACTATTTGTTTTAGTTCGATGAACTTTTATTAATGGGACATGCATGTATGTCATGCCTTCCGAAAGACAAATTGATTTTCTAAAACGTTATAACTGGATTCTATAACATATAAATGTCGTTTTAATGCAATTTAAGGTTTGTAGGACAGGAATTGAAATGGATTTATCGTCATTTTACAGACATTCAAATAATAAATCACAGGTTTTGTTTCGAAGATTAAATCACTGTTCACTTGATGCAAAAATCGTTCTTTATGTCTTTTTAATGTTGAATTTCTGTACAATGAAAGAGTTTTGACGCAGACATAAAAGCTAATGCAAGTCATCTAAACTAAATGGGATTCTTCTTTGATCACATAAAACAAGATTGGAATTTTAATGTACAACTATAGAAAATGGAATGTTTCCGTATATAGGCTGTGGGGGAAGACATTTATAGCTTTGTTCCTGGTCATTTCTAAAAAAAATCTCTTTCATATTTTATTGACTTTATTTATTTCTGTTATGATTTTGATTCTTGAAATTTAGAAACACGTTTCTTTCAAGCAAAGTAAGTCCATTTCTTTTAATTGTAAACAGCAGTTGCTGACGTCGAACCGCTCGTCAGTTTAAATATGACTGTTTAATACCCAAAATCACAAATTTGCTGACAATCGTAATATTCTAAAAAGACTGGAATGTTTAAACTGTTTATATATATTCTTTTTGTTGGGTTTAACGTCACACCGACACAAATATAGGTCATATGACGACTTTCAAGCTTTGATTGTGGAGGAAGACCCCCAGGTGCCCCTCCTTCCATTATTTCATCACGGGCGGGCACCTGGGTAGAAACATCGACCTTCCGTAAGTCAGCTGGATGGAATTAAATTGCCAGGCAATCGATAATGTATATTGTTAGACGGAAGACTTCAATTTGTTAAACCACTATAAAGAACTGAAATTTGAACAGTTTCTAAATGTTTGTCAACGAAATAATTAAATATTCTCATCAACATTTTGGCATATTTCAGTTATTTTCTATATTTATGTGACTTAAGTATTTTAAACTTAGATAAAGAAATGAAAGGCATATGGAATAAATACATATTATTGCATTTAATTATTTATCAATTATTTTACCATTCAGTACAGTTTAAATGCTATCTTGGAATCTATTATCTCCTGAACAGAAACGCAGCTCTGTTCACTATAATAAATACGAAAAAAATGTCTGGATAGACAATGCGTAGTGAACAATAAATATATGTCGTGAAGCATAACAAATGCCAACACATATTACAGAAAACGTAATGACACGTTAGACACAATGATTGAAGTATTTACCGTTAGTCAATATTTTAGAAGTTTCGATAAAAAATCACTGATCTGCATCCCCCAAAGAAGTAAAATATATTGGAAACTTCAAGTTTCGACAGCGTAGTGTTTCTCACGCATACCAGCTAATGCCGATCCGACACTTTGATGTATTTTGATTGAGCAAAGCGGCAAGAAATTTTGAGTTTTACTGCGTTTTTGGTTGCGCAACGTTGGTCTTGGCGTCACTGTAGATATGTTATGGCACTCTTCTGTTGATATATGAAATTGCTTCTGGAGCCTGTCTAAGCAAATGTAACGGAATATTTTAACGATCACGGGACTTTTCTTGTAACCTCATTTACAGTATGATGTTTTTGTAATAAAACAAATTACATCATTTATTTTGTGGTAGATTTGTAATTTTCTTTAGAAACACATTCTTGCAGGAAAAAAACAAACTTGAAATGTAAAAAACCTGAAAAGGAATGTAACCCTATTTGAATGAAAGAGCATGCTAAAGTTTTATTATAACACAGAGATTTTTACTCCCAAACTATTGCTATGGAACTTTCACATGCCTATATTAGAACAGCAAATACAGATATTTCAAAATAATTTCACTAATTTAGCATAACGTGAAAGTTCATTTATAGGCGTTTCCCAAATGTATACTTGAGAAAATGAACAATTACTACACAGCATCTTTAAAGGGACTGGCCTCCAGATCGTTCGACAACCAAAAAAATTTTTTTTTTTTCAGATATCTTGAAATAAATGCTATATTTCTTAAGAAGGCTTTAAAACTTAATTACTGACACATTATATGTTACGGAAACACATGAGAATTTGCTGTTTTTACTACTTTTTACGATGAAAATCGAAAAGGTAAACTGTTTTTCGATTATAAATATCTATATTTTGAAGTCGACGGGAAAATGTCTTTATTGCCGCGGCGGTCCGGGGCTCGATTCCTTACGCGGTCGTTTTTTTTCTTGATTTGGAATTTTTAAAATATTTTAGAAACAAAAACTCATATTCTAATGTTCATAATATGACCAAACTTCAATTTGAAAGAAAGATTATTTTTTATCCAAATCTGGAGGTCAGTGCCTTTAACAAATAAAATAAAAATGTTTGTATGTATAGATTTGTTTAACAGGATACAAACTGAAATGTACTTCCGCTAGAATATAATGGTTGTAATTTTAACAATGACTGCTACCACATGAAATTTAATGTTGAATTTAGCCCTTTGTGTACAGTGGTATTTTATATAATTCCGATCGTTTTAGATTATGGGGTAAAAATTCAATCATTATGTGTATAAGACAAGTTGCTGGGGAACATGAATGGTGTTGCACGTGTTATTACTTCTCATAAAATTGAGTTTGCTACTATTTCGCTTGGTTGCAAAGATATACTTATAGAGTCTACTGATAATTTTCACTCTCCCCAAAACAATAGCATAGGAGAAGTTGTTCGGACATAATTTACCATGAAGATACCTTCCAACGTGACGACAATATGTGCACAGGAGTGTATGTGTGATAGGCTAAGAAAATGACATAACTTTAAAGTATTTAGCTCCTTGAACACAAACATTTTTCTTCGTTTTTTGTTTACATTTTACAGTCTAATTACTTATGAAATGACGTTTATGTTGTGAGAAGCGCTTTCCCAAATTAAAACTCAAAGTAAAGTAAGTGAACCGTTTAACCCATTTAATATTTGCAGCTAATCTTGGTAAGTTTTATTCCAATCCCTACAATTACTGATTATTGATGTAAAGTTGGCTTCAAATACGGCCAGTGGTTTAAAAGTAGATGCCAAAACAATATTTCGTGAATATCCTGAACGGACTACCGGTCGGACAGACGTACACAAGAAAACAATTTATCTGCCCTATTTAGGAGCGTCATAATTCTTTCGTTCAGTGATGTTTGAACAACTCGTGGCTTAACCCCACGTGTAAACGTTACGGTAATTGCTTTATGTCTTGATGTAACATTAACAATAAAAGACTGTTACTGTACAGACATAAATCTTCTTGCTATGGGACTTATTGAAAACATAAATTGGAACAAATTGCAGGCTCGTTATAGTGTTTATGAAAAATAAAAATAATATTTCTATATCAATTTATAAAAATGATGTTTTATGGCTAAAAATCTAGTAATGTGTCCAATATAACAATATTATGTGTGTACATTTTGCGTGATGCGAGATAATAAACGGTGTCAGTCCGTAGCACAATTTACCGTGCAAAGTACCTCGAAGTAGACACCGAAGCCTCGCAATAAAAAATAAGGGATTTTTAAAAGAAAAGAAAAAAACAACAGAAACAACAACACAGACACTGTAAGTAAATATCTGTTGTTGTTTCACAATCAATGCTTGGGATTGTTGCTTCACGGAAATTGCTAGATATGACTACATGTCCATAAACGAAACTTTAACCAGTAAGTTGTAATATTTCCACATTCTGTCTGTATGAGTTACGTTTACATCAAGGGCATTGATGCCAGCATCGTCTTCCTGGTATATATACTAAACTTGTAATACATGTGATTAGTGCAGTCATTTGAACAGCTACAGTAAGACGCAATTTGAATTCAAACTATTGCACCGGAACATTGTAAGCATGCTCTTGATACAACATGTATTTCTTAGTTTTTTTCTTAGCTTGCGTACATAGCACTAAGACTATATTCATATTGTGAATTGTCTATTTTTCCGTTTTACGTTTCTTTGGATTGTGCAACCATGGATGAAAACTGTTCCCGAACCAGATATTTTGTAAGTTAGAAAATCTAGAGAATAGTAAGACATAATTCTCTGCATATAAAAGCATTTAAAGTAATACTTCATGTGTTTATTACGTAGTAGCTATTTCTATCAAAATTGTTTCAGGAATGCACATGTAAACACTTGCTATTACAACGTATCACGCTTCAAGTCGATTTATAATATCAAACAGCGAACTTTCAATGTCAGTGAAAAAGTTTTGGCCTGATTCAATACATCATGCGTCATAGATTATCAACATTGCCTTAAGTCAGGCCTGTATCTCTGGATTTCTCTCTGTCTGTTCTTGGGGCTTCATCTCACTCTGTCCCTCTGGTCAAATCGCTCTGTGTCTGTACTAACAGAGGATGAATTTCGGATTATTCATTTTTCAGATACTACTGCACTCACGTATAGTCCTTGCAGTAAAAAAAATGATATAACAGCCAAGATTTCAGTTTAATTTCACTGATATATTCCAGTATATCACCAAAAAGAATGAAATAAAACACAACGCGGCTATGGTGCGATTGTTTTGTCCAAGAGGAAGTAAACTTTCGGTCGTAGTGATATCCTTCAAGAACTGTGTATGAGGAATCGAGGGGGTGTTGCTTTCAATTAGTTGAAATAAGGGTTGTAAACCCTCTTTACAGGTCTAATAAAACGTCACGAATTAGTTTTTCACTGGAGTCAGATATGTACTTCTTCCTGACACAGTACTCCATAAGACTCTGTCAGGATACGAGTTATATGACCCAGGAAAGTGCCTACGCCTTTAGTATCTTGAACAATGAAATGGGTCCAATCGCTATGGTGACTATGTCTTAGACTAGCTGCTAAACGCTGAAGAATGTCCTTTGATAAAATGTACAGCTTGTGAGACAAATATCTCGTATATAAAATTTTCCTCTGGCTACCTTACCTAAATGATTCGTGTACCAACGATTCGTAAATGATTTCAATTATGAGCTAGATAATTTCAGGGATCAGGCAAAACATTCAATGTTTCAACTATCAACCTTCAACTCAAAATCAGCAGCTTAAACTCCTATAGGCTGGAGATACTATACTTGACTGGTTTTTGTGTCGAAGTTCCCTTCAGACAATGTCTTTGAACAACAACGTACGAGTCCTATCGCATAGATGCTCAGCCTATGTTCTCTTAATTAAAGCTGCAACTCATTAATATTGCCCTGACTCCCGGATGCTCATCGCCTATATGCTATCACTTATAGCATACAACTACCGTATAACCGTGATGCCTTGATTGTACTTCGCCAATAACGCTGAACCTCGTCTATAAGCTGGAACTCTCCTACTTTCTCAGTAGATCACCAAAACATATGTCTCTGCCTCAGCTTTCCGATGCTGCAACTCTTCTTTAGTCTATGAAATTCAAACGTCTCCTTTTTAATAATTTATCCGCCCTGACAGTGTAGTTGCAATATCTTCCTCATCAAGGTACTGGGATGAATTATTAGTTGAATCCTCGATGTCTCTTCTTCCATCGCTGGATACCGAATGATCTCTCCCTCATCCATCTACCTATTTATACCTTAGCAGACGTGAGCTTTGATTGGTGCTATTTATAGAATTTGTTTCTAATTGGTCCAACTCTGTACATAGCGTTTTACAACGGGGACTTGCTCTAACAAATATCTGGTTCCCTTTAACTATTGTATGTGACATAATGTGTGATGCTGGGATCCAGCTATCAACATAACGAACCCAAATCAGCCACAAATGACTCAAATCCTATTATTAACAGCAATTCAACAATCATTATAGCAATTATAGCATGAAATGGAGACAAGCATTATCTGTGCTTATGTGTAACGTTATCAATATATCAAACATACAAATTATTCTGACAGACTCCAACCTTACAAGTTCGTAACGGTTCCAAACCTTGAAAGTAAATTATTACAGCATTCTAGCTGGATTCAATAAGATTGTTTAAACCGCCAGTTTCACTATTTTAAACTCAATGCTGTCATTGCAAGCGAGGTGATTGTACCCCTCGGGCTTTACCAAACTTGTTTTCATCAATTTCAACCGTCTTCCACCCTTTCCAACTATCTTTCCATTATCTTACTCTATGACCTCTAAACATACGTCTCTACAAAAAGTTTTAGTCAGCTAATGCATG
The DNA here is from genome assembly GCF_021730395.1 of Mercenaria mercenaria. Lineage (NCBI taxonomy): Eukaryota > Metazoa > Mollusca > Bivalvia > Venerida > Veneridae > Mercenaria > Mercenaria mercenaria. The sequence goes on from NC_069368.1 coordinate 12,044,510, forward strand.
GTCACCCCCAATTAAAAAATAACTATCTGGTTATATAGTTATTCAGGACATTTTACAACCTGTTAAGTAGTGAATGTGTACCTAGAAAGCAATTTTTGTTTCATATTTCAAATTTCTTCTCGTTGCACTTTCTACTTGAGCATCGCCCTACCAGCTGATCTTTGGCATTGCGGAAATCTTGCCAAAGATACGCCGTGAATTTCGGTGATTATCTTTTATACAGCCTACCAACACGGAAAGACATTGTTGGATCGGATTGCTCAATAGATGATTCCTATGAATATGAAACGTTATTATACCACACGAAAGGTTTGCATATTATCTAAAATATCAATACAATGCTCTAGATTTTATTATGGAATACGTTCCCCTATTATTGTTATAGGCAAATGTCGGTAAAGAACTGAAAAACTACTTATATGTCTGACACAAAAATTGCGACAAGAATAATGACATTATCGTGAATTTACTAGTCTGGTCACGTCGCTTACAAATGCATTGCAACTGACAATAGTGTAGTTAACAGATACTAAAATCTGTGAAAACTTTACGAACAAACAGACTGCTTGTTTTTCTTAAGATTCATTATAAGTAAGTATACCAGTCAAATGTTACAAAATTGTCAGATTCAAAACGTCACAAGAAATCCATCTTTTCGTGCTTTGAACAAAAGTCTGTGGCTGGACGTTGATAATGACACTAGTGAACGATTCGTAGCAAAACAATCGCGACTTTAAAGATATCCAATGGTTATATTTCATTACAATAGTTTATATATAGGTATTTACTTCAAATTGAGAAAAAAAAACATCAAATATATTTAACTTTAACTTTACTTAACATATAAACAAATTGTGTATGTAAAGCTGCATTCATAGTTAAATGTAGCAGTAACAGTTGATTGTTTAAAAAACTTCCAGTTTTATAGTGTTAGTACACATTTTTCTTGTTCATTCATACATGTATATAGCGTGTACTGTTTTATCAGGCATAGTACTGTTAGTACGCATAAACCTGGTAATTTTATGTTTACATAAAGTATATGTATTTTGTTAATGTTTTCAAATATGAATGTTTGGTCTAGTATATCTTAAAATACTGAAAAAAGATTCAAAAGAAATATGCTTTTAGTTTATATCTTGAAGCACTTTTTGGTAAGTAATGTCAAATATAACATAAATCGTGTCGATGAATTACTCTACAAAAAAAACTGCTGAAATCAAAGTATAGTTGCGGATACATTACGAAGAAAAACATATTATTTATTAAAGGCTATTCATTTTCGTTCTAATATAAAAAAAACTTATGCCGTTTATATTCGAAGCTGTGACTTTAAAACAGCAGTTGCCTCCATCGTACGATTACAATTTTGAACGTCAAAACATAGTTGAAGATATTTCATCCGCACCTTCCTGTAGACGTCTGGAATATGGTATATCTATTCTTGTTGTTTTATGTATTATCAAAAACGTCAAACACAGGAAATTTCCAGATCAACCTTGTTTATAAAAAATCATCCTGTGGAACTTTCCGTCTAACACATCGTCACACATACTCAGTTTTAATGTTTTGCTATTTATAGGAGAGGATGCCACTCATTATTTATATTTATTGAAGTTACCAATCTCCTTTCTGCATTTAAAAGAATACATCTCTTCATCAAATGGAATAAAACGTTTTGTGTGAAAATCCTCTTATAGCAAATCACAGATATCAACGTTATAAAGACCTTTCACTTAATGTATCTTGCACTCTATAAAATGTTCTGTAGCTAGTATAATTACTTTTAGAACATCCCTTGTATTGAGGTCGTCTCGGTAGAGTATGAAAAATATTAAATAATTAATTCATGAACATTTTAAATTACGTTTTAGAAGTAGGCGTACTTTAAGTTATTGCGACAATAGATACCTTTTAAATGGTGACTGAAAATGGTTTATCGTCCTTTTGCAGACATTCCAATAATAAGACTTAGATTATGTTGCCCAGTCATAGTTATTTTACATTGTACCATCAATAATGCCACTCAAATTCTCCTAAATGTCTTTTTAATACAGAATTCCATTTAGAAATGAAGAGTTTTGTCACAGAAATAAAAGCTATTGCAAGTAACCCTTGTCTAAATTAATTGGAATAATTTTTTGATGTAAAAGGTCGGCATTGCATTTTAATGTGACAAAGAGTTCGTTAAACAATGTGATGGAAATAACATGTAAAACGCACGATCGAAGCTGCCGATATGCAGGTTTTGTAACTTTATTAAATAAAAAACTCTCCAAACAATAAGCAAAAATCTAAACAAATCAAGCTCAACATAACATGGTGTTAACTTGTGACTAAGTAATCAGAAAAAATTGTTTATTATTGAAAACCAACGTTCTGGCTTTGCGACCAGCAAGGCACATCCGTACTATCCGTTTATCCCCACATCCATACTATTCGCTTATCCCCACATCCGTACTATCCGTTAATCCCTATATCCATACTGCTGGTTTATCCCCATATCCATACAATTCGCTTATCCCCACATCCATACTGTTCGTTTATTAATGCAATGATAGTTAAACTGTATGGATCAAATAAGACTGAATGGATGTGCACCCTAACTTTGGTTTTAGCATAGCGGCGTACAAATATTGAAGTTTATTTTGCATAAACAGAAAACTAGCAACATTGATTGATTTGTCTTTCGAGGTTACGTTTTATTATTAACTTTAAATCATAATCTGGACTCAATAAATTGCTAGGATAGAAAGTTAATCAGTTCACATGATCTCTTTTATCAATAGTTTATATGCTATATGCACGATTGCACATAAAGTAAGAGTTCTGACTATTTCTTAATTGTACTCTGAAGCGTTCATGTTTCACAAGACAAATGTGACAGCCGAACTGTTATATAGACGTCTTAAATAAATACTGATTATATCGGCAAAAACAAAATGTAGCAATTTTGTTTTTTGGTTTTACAAACATGACAAATCTAGGAAGTACCTTCACATAACGATAAACATTCAAATACACATCAGTTAAAGCGGAAAAGCGGATGACCGAAACGAACATAGGCTCCGACACGAAGTTTCCGCAAGACATTTTGCTATCTGACACCGAGGATTTTATGTGAAGCTACCCGGAGGAAGTCCTGTATTGATTTCTTTGGTTCAAAGGCGCTTTATAGAATTTCTTCGAGTAACTCCGAGACGAATGTATACACCCTCTAGGCTCTTTGGTCAGATTAGATTTTAATCACTTGTTTAGAACTCTGTCTATTTCAGCCGTGATCCACTTAAAAAACACCAAAAGAGATTTTTTTTACATTTATCAAATTATAAATCTTCCAGTAGCACATTATTTTACTTAAATTAGATACTTATCGTAAATAATAAATATTATATTAATCAAATTTTAAAATACATAGGCAAAATAAAACATATAGACAACGTGGACGAAAGGAACGCATACCTACTAAATATCTGTTATAGGTCTTAGATTTAAGATTACCGCGTTCGTTATTATCATTACTTATGTCCAGTGTGAGGGGATCACTAAAGCTGAAAATATCTGAAAGCTGGATCAATAAACGAAATAGTGTAAACATATTGTATTATTCAGTATAATGCATTGGGACGAATGACTGTGTACATGGAAATATGCTTTTCTACAGTTCTTACTGTTTTTTATTTCCTCTCTGGCTTTCCGGCAAGACTACTTTACAGGAACATCATTCCTTGAAAAAAGGAAACATTATTTGAGCCGTGCCATGAGAAAACCAACATAGTGGCTTTGCGACCAGCATGGATCCAGACCAGCCTGCGCATCCGCGCAGTCTGGTCAGGATCCATGCTGTTCGCTTTCAAAGCCTATTGGTATTAGAGATACTGTTAGCGAACAGCATGGATCCTGACCAGTCTGCGCGGATGCGCAGGCTGGTCAGGATCCATGCTGGTCGCAAAGCCATTATGTTGGTTTTCTCATGGCGCGGCTCATTTGTAAACATTGTAAGTCTAGTTTATTCTAGCATGAGTATAAACAAATGCGAAAGGAAAATGGTTGTACTACTCAGAATGCCTGCTGAAGCCAAAACACAAGAGTATTGAATAAAGATATGTATTTTATGTTAATCATTCAGATTGAAGTTAATAATTTTCTTATAAAAATAGAATACCAGAAGACAGCTAAACATGTGAAGAGTGTATGTTCATTTGAATTGCATGCTAACAATCAAACGTTACCACAATACTTAATTTAGTTCGATTTTGTCCAATTACCTCGAAAAACTAAAAGAGTAGGCAATAATCCTACCATTTTTACTATTGTAGGTCCTTGCATTGTGCATGTAATAATCGGAAATGAGGTCACTTTGACCTTTAAGTAATGACTCTCAAAAATAGTGATAAGGAAACAGCCTCAATGCCATATCAAATTTCTCGTAGCCTTACCCATGTGTAAATGTTACGGTAATTAGTATTTATACCTTGTTGTCAACATTTGCAATAAAATATAGTTACAGTATTGTGGGTTGTAACATTATCAGTGTATAATATCTTATGTCTTTGATATCATTTTAAAATTAAATTCATATTATTATAACTGTGTGTCTGTATTTGCAATTACAAAATTTGGAATAAATTGTAGGCTAGTTATAGAGTGTATGAAAAACACAAAAAGTTATTTCTATATAAATTTATTAAAAAAGAAACGTGGTGTATAACAAAAAAAAAATAGCTTAAATGTTTCAAAATATCTCTCAATATTTATAACACTAGCGGGGAATAATGTGTACAGTTCATGTGATGCGAGATAATATACTATTGTAAGTCCTGGCATAGTCCTTAAAGGTCGTTTTGACCTTTAAATAATGACTTTTAATACAACAGATAAAGATTATAAATATAGTATCAATGCCATATCAAAGTTCAATATGATAAAGTGTTTTGGTCATTTTGCATCATCTAATTTATATTCCGTGGCTCGTGGTGTTACGCCATGGAATGCGATTCTTTTCCAGATATTGTTCTTTTAAGATTTAATTTCATATTATTATAAAAACTGTGTGCGTCTGTAAACTGATTACAAGGAAAGTTATCGCCAGCAAAATAATGTTGTTAATTGTTAATTGTTAATATAATACAGTACTAGATATTGAACCGTTTTTCAATTTTTTTTTCAACTGCACAACTAATGTTCTCCTATATAGAATCCAACGATTTTAAGATTTGGACATAATTCAGTTTTTCTATACTTCTGTGACTTTAGTAACTTACACTTTTAATCCCAATGAAAGGCATAGAACACATGTAATAAATCACAATCAATATATGAGTTGCATCCATCAGCCCGGGAGATCGTGGGTTCGAGCCCCACTGCCCGACATCGCCTTCCCATATGACACCAGTACTGAATTTTTTTTCAAGAAAGTGGACTGGAGAGTGATTCAAATAAGCTTGAAACTTTCATTACAATCCATCATGCATTTACCGGTTAAAACTTGGTGATAAGTCATTTCATTGTAATGTCAATTTTCATAGTAAATACTAAAGAGCTTTTTCTTGTTTTTATGTATGATGTGTGATATGGTACAAATATCATTATATCTAAATTTCAGCTTAAGTAGTGGATCTGAATTTATTTGATTAGACTTTAAACATTTTCTGACGTCACATAAAAATCGTGTATTTGACAACTTTTCTGCATTCAGGTAAGTAGGACATTGATAGGTAGGACTATCTGCAAGGGCAGCTACATGGAAATTAATTAAGAAGTTTAAAAAAATCTTAAATATATGCTTCAAAATCATCAAATCAGGACTTAAGTATAACATTCAGTCTTAAATGTTACATAACAGCAACCAGCATCATTTAAAACAAATGTTTTTCATAATCTAAACTTTTAGGCACTATCTCTACATGATGTTTATACAGGGCCGGATCAAGGGACAGGCCGAGGGGTCCCGTGCCCCCCCCCTCCCAGTTGGCTGAGAAGTGAGGTAGTTTAAAAGGAATGAAGTCAGCATCACGGATTCAGTGTTGTTATTTTTTTCTGGTCCTTAGGGACCGTGAGGTCATTTAATATCTGTGTAACAGAATTTCGCCAGTCTGCGAGAGGTGTTGCACTATTCATTACCTTAACATGCACATATTCTGTCAAAACGATCTGCTATTATTTTGGTTGGTTACAATGTATGCTTTCGGTGGATTTTCTTATAGATTTTATTTGCTACTGAGGAGGCAAGTCTCTAGAAGTACATGTAACACGACTCAACAGTGTCATTCGTTGAAATATTACAGATGTATAAAAAGTGCTTATGTGTGAAGCATTGCTGTTAATGAATACTCGAGTAATTGATGATGAAAGAAATCACTGGCTTGCTTTTTCTAAAGAGAAAAGAATAAATTGGATTCGGTGTCGAGGGCATAAAACTTTGTGACACTGCTGAGATGGTTATGTAAATACCAACCCAAGACATCAGTTTATCTTAACTAAAATGATAAGATATTTTAAGTTTTGTCGCGCTTTTCTTGCGCAACGTTGATCTTGGCGTCGCTGTTAATTTGTAAAGACACCTTTCTGCCAGTATATGAAATTGCTTTTGGAGGTTTCCATGTCTGAGCAAATATAACAAAATATTTTAACGATTTTGGGATGGTTTGTGTTATTTCACTGGGACTTTGTTATCATACAGATTTGAACTTTTATTGAAATATCTAGTTTTAGTGATGAAAAAATCTTTAAGTGTGTCTCAAAGATATTTTCCTTTTTCCCCTAAAAACTCAAGCAACTAACTTAAAACAACAAAGAACAAGACAGTTCTGTAAACTTTAAAAAAAAAAATCAAAACAACAACACCCCATCAAAAAAAAAAAAAAAAAAAAAAAAAAAAAAAAAAAAAAAAAAAAAAAAGCAACACCAGGGTACATTGTGCTTACATTTTGTTATATACACCTACTTTAGACCGCCTCGGTAGCCTAGTGGTAGAGCGTCCGCTTCGAGTGCGGGAGGTCGTGGGTTCGATCCCCGGCCGCGTCATATCAAAGACGTAAAAAATGGTACTAGCAACTTCTTCGCTTGGCGCTCAGCATTAAGGGGATAGTGCTAGGACTGGTCAGCCCGGTGTCAGTATAATGTGACTGGGTGGGGTATCATGCCACGTGTCTACGCGATATTCCAGTGAGAGCAAGCACTATATAAGTTGGGCATTTTGCTCACTGCTACAAGTAAGACACCGTCGTTTATTATAAACAAAATATTATGGAAAAGACGATAAACACCCGAACACACACATACCTACTTTAGTGGTCTGAGATTAAACCACCTTTGTTACTAACTTTACACATAACGTTATCAAAGTAACAAATATATTTCATTCATGTACATAAACATCAACTGCGTAAATGTATATGGCACAATATAACAAAAATCAATTCATACCAGCATTTATTTAGCTAACATATTAAGGTAGTTCTGCACGTTCGGATTGAAATTTTTTCTACAATGTAGAATCTGATTAAACCCCGCAGCATTTTTTCACAATGGGAGTCTATGGGAAAATCACACATTTTCTACAATGTAGATTTTAATGAAGCTTCTCACAGTCGTAAACAAATTCTACAAAATAGAATCACAAATTGTCTATAATATGGTGAAATAAAATGTATAGGTCCCTGTACTTATTTTTGACATACTTGATCTTTATAAAAGTGAATCGCACATTTCAAGCTAATTTTAAGACATTACTTTGAATTATTTTACGTGTCAGATGTTTTAATATCATATTTTAACTTAAGAAAGATATTAACATTTCCATTTCACGGGTTGCCATTAATTCATAAAATGATTTTTATTTCCGTACGCCGAATCCAGGCTTTATTCTACGTTTTCCGGATAAATGACGTTACGCTATCACTTCCGGTTTATCAAACGTGCAGAACTACATTAACGGGCATAATCACACTAAATAACTTTTATTTTTTATTCCATATAAAACCGACACGCTCCAACAGGCTGCATTATTTCAAATGTACGTAATTTATATATTCCTGCAGAAATTTGTCAGTTTCGAGTAAAAATGAAAAGAAAAGTTGGGTAACATTTGATGTAAGAAAATAGTCTTCATAATGAAAATGCTACCAAATTGCAAAATGTGATTTCAGCAAAACGTGGCATTTATTTTAAGAGAAAATACTCTCCAAAGCAAAAGCTAGTAGAAATATGAATCAATTATCTGAAGACGGTAAGGTTTCAATTATTTCGTAAATTCTTACTTTTTGTAAAGAGAATTCATGTATTATTCATAACGTTAACGAGATCCTGACTATCATTGTATGATGTTCTCCCAGTTTGGTGAAAGATTTATTAGCTACGCTTGATTGTCTGTATAGCATTGGAGCATTATTTAGTTTTCATGGCAATCAGATAAAGAACTAAGAGGGATGTTCAAAAATATCCATAGAAATGCTCATGTATCTTCATTTCTACTTCGAGGAAATTTGAAAACAATATGAATTCGAATTATTAAATAAAGAATTTTAGAACAAGAACATTCTTTATCTATTTTTTTTCTAAAGCAATGCCACTGCCGCTTAAGCGGTCCAACATTGACGCTGTCACTTTTGGTACTCAAACTGAACCACCATTATTGTTATAACCTAATGACAAAAATGCAGGACGCAAAAGTGTTGTAAAGAAAAGTAAAATTCACTTTTTAAATCAAAATATGTTATCCTGAAGAACTATTCTAGATGAGACAGAGGGCTAAAATCAAATACAATAAAACGAATGTTTAAAAATTGAAATTCCTCTTAAATACGTATTGTATTGTTTCTCTTATGCCTTAAATCGGATCCAACTGACATTCTATACAAATTAGAACATAATCCCATATCACAGGTACTTTATAATTAATAGAAACTTGAAAGAAAAATTAATCATTAAATAGTTTTTCGGTTTTCTAGTAACACATATATACAACATTTAAATACATTTATGCTTGCACTTTGTGTATTTGCTTCTCACAACTTCTTGACACTTACATAAAACATTTAATGACATCTGTCTTATTGAGAAAGGTAGATGATTTTTTTCCGATTAGTTATAAATATTTCAATATTGAAGTCTGACACGGTTTGTTTTGAATTTCTTAATTATGACTTAATGTTCATATGACTTAAACACGTGTTTTGATTAAATGAATTATATTTTCAATTGCTATACATATCATAAAATGCATTACTGCCGGAGGATATGCGCTTGCATTTTAATAACTAAGAAGAAAACTATGTAAGTCTTTTTTAAAAAGTTAGTACAAATGCATAGGAATGTGTTAAGCAATAAAATCATTTCGACAGACCATGAGTGTCGGGTTCATGTCATTTATTATTTCAAAATATCGAGATACATGAACTATAAAGCCGTTATTTCAAGCTACATACACGAAATGTTACATCAATAACTACCATAGTATATATACATGTAGATGCACAGGTATAGGTCAAGTTAAGGTAGCTAATGGGGTCCTTGGCTAGCGCAAGAGTGTCAGCGTTCGTTCGTAAAACTGTCGCATTTTTAACCATGTTCAAGTCTTAAAACTATTGTATTTTAAACCATGTTTAAGTCTTAAAACGATCGCATTTTTAACTATGTTGAAGTAGAATTCGATTCTGTTTGAGCCCATAGGGCAAGGAAATAAAGACATATTCGCGAGTAAGTGTAGTTATGAGTCCGACCAAAATAGGATACGTGGATTCAAGCCCCTACAACCACAACATGCTCACATGCAACCATAGGTATATATCCTAAATACAGGTTCAAATCTGGAGTAGCTCTAGAGACTATGGTTGGTCATACATTAATATCCCTACATGCTGGGCACAATGTATGGACGTGAAGATAGTTAAATCCCAAAGGCAGTTTCACTTTCTAAGAGTTAATAAAAATAGCCCATTATCATAGCCTTTGACAGACGGACAACTTTGCCGGTAAAAGGGAAAATAGTATCTCGAAAATTCGGTCACGTAACTTAAAATTTCGTATTTTCTGGTCTATTATGTCTATTCAATATAAAATAATATCATATGAAAAAGAAAATCACGTAAGCGGATGCTAGTGGGCCTGAGAGGTAATGTGTATTTCATTCCCTCTCATAAACATGCTAAATCAAAACGAGGCTGCTGTCAATAGTTTTCCTGGATGCATTCTGTGCTTCCAGAGATCTTACATATTTCATTTCTAAAAATGACAACTCCAGCACAGAGTTCGAGGCAAGCGATTTGAAACCACATACAATAACTCGGACAAAGAGACACATGACGCTTTTAATCTTCAATCATCATAATTTTTTTTCCTCAATATTTACGGGTTTTTATGTTGGTTGAAATTAAACTAAGTAAAGGTTAGAACCGACAAGCAAAATATTTGCCAAAATTCAATTCGTTTATGAACGCTCGTTTAATATTTATTTGCTACGGATTGATAATAGAGATACTGTTGATGTCAGTTCTATAACAAAGTAAACAGAAATATTACGACAGTAATTTGAAAAACTGGTGTGTTCTAACGCTGCTTGATTTCAAAGATGTAATTAAACTGACATAAAGATATTCCTAGATGGAAAAGTTCATATCTAAACCAGTAGAGATGTTATCATTTGACTGAACAAATTTCCATGATGTTATTAAATTGACATAAAATAATTCCTGGAAGCAAAATTTTAGAAATGGATGTAAAAAAACTAAATGATTCAGTTTCATCTCTTTTACGAGTAGTGATGCTTTCACTCGACTGAACGGATAATTTTGAACGCACATATTTTGTGAAATGCTTTGGTTGCAGGTATCAAAATAGAAAAAGTCGAACCTCCACAGGTCGCTCAACATGACAAAAATGAAAATGTTGCAGGCTCGGTTTGATTGAGCCTGTTCATCAAATCACATCCGAAGTAAATACAAAGTAAATGACACTAACGTTATGATACATTTCATTTCACAAATTTGCTTCAGTTTCGTTTGATTACGAACTGTTGGAAATAGCTGAGAGAATTACCATACCTATTACATTGAATGTTGCAATTAATAATATTACAGTTCTTTTACGCTATTTGAACACTGTCTTGAAAAAAAGATTTACAAAATGAAAAGATGTATTATATATTTGTGCCGTGCCATGGGAAAACCAACATAGTGGGTATGCGACCAGCTTGGATCCAGACCAGCCTGCGCATCCGCGCAGTCTGGTCAGGATCCATGCTGTTCGCTAACATTTTCTCCAATTCCAATAGGCTTTAAAAGCGAACAGCATAGAGGCTGACCAGACTGCGCGGATGCGCAGGCTGGTCTGGATCCATGCTGGTCGCATACCCACTGTGTTGGTTTTCTCATGGCACGGCTCATTTCTTAGAGCGAGCTCAGATATTATGTCATTAATCGGCCAAGCGCGTTTCCAAGCCGTGCTATTGCAAATGGCTTGATTATTAAAGGTATACTATGCCTAAATTTCACATTTGAAATATTACTGAGGGTTAAAGATTTATTTTTGAGAAAATTCAATTTTGTGCTTTGGCAGCAGGAAAGAAAAGAATTGTCCATATAGTGATGTTGAAACTTAAACGTTAACCTTAATATATCATGACTAGAACAAGGGTGCAGAATGTCACAATATACGCCCGTCACAGCAAATTTGTTTACACTAGCACCTGTATTTGCAAATGGAATTTTAATTTCTAGTTGTTTACAATGTTGTTTTTTTTAGAAATTATTGTAATCTCTTTATTTTTCTAAGTCCACAAAAAAAATCTTACCAGGCAGAGATAACTTAAATACACCCAAAATTTGAAAGTAACATCAATGTTGTACCACAGAAAAGTGTCTTGGTTTTTCCCTACGGTCAATTATAAAAAAGTTACAATGTAAGTTAATTTATAGTAACATCTAAGGAAGTTAATCTTTAAAGAGAAAAAAAAAAAAAAAAATCGAAAAAAAAAAAATTACAAGTCCACACAAAAATCCTTACCAGGAGAGATAGCTCAAAATACACCTCAGAATTGGATGTAACATGCTGTTGTACTACAGAAAAGTGGTCTCGAATTTTCCTACGACTTGTAATGAAAAAGTTACAATATAAGCTATTTATAGTAACAGCAAAGGGAAGTAATTCAAAAGAAGGGACCGTGCATGACACTCTCGTCTCATGATGGTGTACATTGTGCCAAGTTACATCAAATCCCTCCATGCATGAAGAAGAAATGCCCCGACAAAGTCATTCTTGTATCTGACCTTTGACCTTTAAGTGTGACCTTGAACTTAGACCGAAGGGACCTGGTTCTTGCGCATGACACTCCGTCTCATGCTTGTAAACAATTTGTGCCAGTTGTATCAAAATCCCTCAATGCATGAAAAGAAATGCTCCGGACAAAGTTTTCATTCTTGTATCCTTTGACCTTAAGTGTGACTTGACCTTACCCTAGGGACCTGGTTTTGCGCATGACACTCCGTCTCATGATGGTGAACAATTTTGCCAAGCTACTCAAGTCCTTTCATGCATGAAGAAGATATGCTCCGGACAAAGTTTTCATTCTTGTATCCTTTGACCTCTAAGTGTGACCTTGACCTTAGACTGGGAACCTGTTCTTGCGCATGACACTCCCTCTCATTATGGTGAACAACTGTGGCAAGCTACATCAAAATCATTCCATGCATGAAGAAGATATGCTCCGGACAAAGTCATTCTTGATTTTTCATTCTTGTATCCTTTGACCTCTAAGTGTGACCTTGACCTTAGACCTAGGGACCTGGTTTTTGCGCATGACACTCCGTCTCATGATGATGAACAATTGTGCCAACTTTCATCAAAATCCCTCCATACATGAAGAAGATATGCTCCGGACAAAGTCATTCTTGAATTTGACCTTTGACCTCTAAGTGTGACCTTGACCTTAGACCTAGGGACCTGGTTCTTGCGCATGACACTCCGTCTCATGATGGTGAACAACTGTGCCAAGTTTCATCAAAATCCCTCCATGCATGTAGAAGATATGCTCCGGACAAGGTCTTTGGACGCCGCCCGCCCGCCCAACCGCCCATCCGCCCGCCAGGGGCGTTCCCATAATACGTCCCGTTTTTCAAACGGGCGTATAAAAAAGAGAATTACACTAAACATTCCAAGAAATGCACTTGACTGTGAAAGGATGATATGCGCTGATTCTGTTCGACAAATATAGAAGCTTAAAACATATACACTTAAAAGAGAAACGTGCAGATGGTTATTTTCCACTGTTTTAAAATTTTCTTTTTTGCTTTATTTGTCGACAAATTGTATAATACGTTCAATATGTTTTAATTTGCACAGACATATTTCCAAGTAACAAAAAGTTGGAATATGGACAAAAAGAATTTCACATTTTTATAAAGCTAGTGAAAATACATTTTAGCTAAAACACGCTAATATTTAAAGATTTTATGGCACTTTCATTAATCAAAATTGCGAAAATATGCGGTGTCTGCTCAATAACTTGAACAGTTCTTAACCACTATACATTATGATCCCTGCATTATTAAAAAGTTGAAAATTAACTTTGTCTGTTCAGTGATGTAAGTTAAATGATTAAACCTTATGTTCGCCAAATTTGGTCAGAATGTTTATGAGTATACCATCTTGGTACAGTGTATCAACAAGCTAGATAGTCCAAGTCGCTCTTGAGTTATGGCTCTTGCATTAGTAAAATTCTGAAACAAAACCAGTGTTCTTTCAATTATAGGGGTATTGTTTCTTTGATATCTACTACGCTTGTACAGAATGTGTATCTCAAAAAGTTTGGATAAGTATTTTTAGAGTTATGGTCATTGAATAACTTAAAGTCAAGTTGATAATTGCCCGCCGAATAACAAGAGTATTTTTTAAGCAAAAGATTATTCTATGACTTGCGTAGAATATTGTGACACATTGGCACTCTTGTTCAACAGTGCGTTTATGGGAAAATTTCTGACATTCCCAATAAAAACTGTATCAATATATTCATTTAAAACGGAATATGGTCAGTGATCTCATCGTCATCGCATCTTTAATACTTTCTAAATAGACGTGAAAGATTTCCCTCCTATTTAGGAATCTGCAGAACTTTGCAAAGGCATTAGTGTGATAATTACAACAAGTCAACAAAGCGTGTGAAACATTCAAATCTAATTAGTGATTTTTACGCAAGTTTTCTGTTGTCTGAAAAATACCTCGTGAACCTGTTTTATGACACAAAAACGAGTGAGAATTATTTTCGTTTTAATTCCATGCAAAAGCACTTACTGATCTAAATTAATGAACAATTTCTTGAACGTAAAAATAGTTTCCACTGAAGCAGATACAGTTATCAAAATTCTGCTGAATGTATCTGTGCATGCAAGAGTTTCCTTCTTGTGGAGAACTTACATGATATAACAGAAACACAGATACATTGCCGACAATTAATCATATGCATTAAACTTGTAATCTGTATTATTAAAACTTAATCAGGTTAACGTTTTGCCCTACATTTACATTGCGCTTTTCTTTTTACATCTACAAGATAGAGCTTATTTCGAAATATTATAAAAGCATATAAATAATGATAACGGATTTGCAATCCTTTATTACAACAAGAAGCCATAGATATATAATTTATTTGAATATTCTGAACAAAATAATAAAGAACGAGTTGCATAGTTAAATGAAAAATAACATTTATGTTATATAATAGAGTTATTATAACAGTAGCACGATCTGAGATGCTGTATTCGGCTGAGTGGATTTTTGCCAGCATGGATCTCACGAGGCGCGCAAGCGCCGAGTGTGATCCGACCTTGCAAAATCCACTCGAGCCGAATACAAAACCCCAGATCTAGCTACCGTTATTATTACCCTTTTATTACATACCTCTACCTTTTTATAAATGTTGTTTTGTTATTGAACGAAATCTTCAATGTTCATCGATATTAAAATGAAACTCAGTGAAGTTTTTATGTGCGCTTTTTATAGAACTGTGTCAGGTCATGCACATTAATGAAAGTAGTCCGGCAGCATGCAATACAAAAGGTACAATACGGAATTTAAAAGGTAAAATATGGATTTTTTGCTGCCTGTTCATATTTAATTGTGAAATACAAGCCGATTTGTTTTACAGAATTTATATAGGTATATGATAAATGCAATTATATGCACATTAACCAATTCGGCTAGTGCTCTGTTGACACAAATTTTTACTGAGATCTTACAAAGATGCTGTCAAAGTATCATTTATAACATATTATGGATTTCCTTTCACACCTGTATTCAGCAAATCTGTAAATGGTAAAAGGAGTCATATGACACTAAAAAACATAATATTTTTATGATTAACAGTGACTGTCAAACAAGATTTACAGTCAAATTAATTAAACATGGATTTTTTCGTTATACTTGCTCATTTCTTGATAATCCCAATAAAGGTAATAAATTGAGTAAATACTGAAATCATTTCAGACGAAACTCTCTATTATAGAAGGATTGTTGCAGAAATGAAATTGATAGCCTTTGATGTACCGGATTGAGCTGTGTTACAATGAATAGGGGTACATATTTATTACTGGCAATGTGTCATGCAATATGCAATTAAATGCAATGAAACAATGACATACATTTTCGACGTAATTCTTCATTCAAAAATCACCAAATAAAAAAAAAGAGTAAAATCATGCAGACAAGCAAATCATTATTTGAATTTATCACGTATTTCGGAGGAAATGTTTAACTCCCAAGTAATCATATAATGTAGTATATATTATGTTCAAATCCACTTAAACGTTCAACTTGTTGTAGTTCATTCCTATTCACTTCCTCTGTGACCGTTGTGTGGTGTACCAGGGTCTAAGGTTCACGCTACTAAACTACAGCAACAGCAACAGTAACAGCTGTTCTCTATAATAACTACTATTTAATATTTTCTATTTTCTACAACATCAATGTTCATCTTGAAAATTCATTAATATAATCTCTAACATAAACTCTGTTATTTCAAATAATCTCTAAATTTTAACATTAATACTTCATCATTAATTGCCTCGGTCCTAATCTAACTTATTTCGTATGGAGTATCAGCATACGTAACTACAACCGGACAATGCAAAATTGATACTGAAGTTCTGTCTCAGAATTAGAGGTATTTAAGGAAATCTGCTCACCAGAATGACTAAATTATTTTTCCCGAAGAAAGGCACGCAGAATGTCCATTAGTAAATAAACATGTCATGATTCCTATTTAGTCAGCTTGTCAAAGCAATTAATAACTAGACAAAACAGCAACCATTACGTGGCCAGAGGGTAGCTAACCTGGGCGAGATATTATAATCTGTCAGTTTTTCATACGAGTACAATCTAAAGCTATTTGAAAAGGGCATTGCGAAATTCTTTTATGTATGACTTGTCACTGACCGAAAAACTGGATGAATAATGCTTAACTATTTTGTATAATGAATTTTTAAAGTCATTACTAGTATACCACAATTGAAAAAACATGAAAACATGTTCAATCTCTACTTTATGTCAAATTATCTGCTTCTTGAACATGAAACAGAACACTTAACTGTTAAGCAGTGAATGCTGGAGGAGCTCAGGATATTTTAAATGATTATTAATGTTTTAAAATTTGTAACAAGAATATGACGAATGGGCCTGCGCAAACAACTGATAAAACGTTCGGAAAATCAAAACAACCCGAAAATAAACATTCATTTGAAACGATCCTTCATTATTTTATATGACGGTGCTTTCAATCTTTTCAGTTTCGAAAGTGGTTGTCAGATATCATTATCATTCTGAGTACTAAACAGTAAATAAAAACTGTTTTAGACAGCAACGTAATATATATTAAGCCTGATCTAAACGCTACACGCAAGTCTCACATAACTCGTAAATTATCTTCTTTGGGATCATGTACATTGATTCGTACTGTAATAGAATTCCGCTTAAGCGAGTGCTAGGGGGCGGGAGGGATGTTGCACATCTCATAACCTGTCATGAACAGACCCAAACAAACCGGGTCTACTATTATCCATGCTTCCAAAGGATCTTGTCAGATTTTATTTGCTGATATGAATCTTTCTTATTTGAAACCCGTTATTTACCAGTCTTTGTAGTTTATAGTAAATATGCGAGTCATATTATTTTTTCCACGTATTACTAGGCTGTAAAGATTTGCAAGTTACTTCTGCAATATTATAAAGAAGATATTTAATTAGAGTTCGAATATTCCTGTGCAATTTTAAATTAATACTACATTTCTGACACTTTTCGGTAGATATATCAGCAAATGGACGGCATTTTGTGATTCAAAGTCATATCAAACACGTGCATTAGTCACTATTAGTTTAATCCAGACGTGGAAATCAATCCGCAAGTACATTACATAGTTTACGAAGACAGCCGAGCTCACCTCAACCATCATTTACAGTTATAAGATTCGTGTACTAAAAAACAATCATTATTCAGGTAAAACTCAAATATTACGTGTACAAATACCTCCTGTTTACAGTAACTTTTTGTTCTTCTCCGATAAACGTCATTAGAGACAGTATCTACTGTATTTATGTAATACTCTGTTGAAATGTAAGGAAACGTTTTGTGAAAATTCAGCCAATTAAAGTATGAATGTGTTCATTTCTGACCAGTCCCGCTGCTTTTATTGGTTGAAGAATTAAAAATTTACAACTTTTTTGGAGTCTCTTATATCTACAGCATCATTTTATCGTTTTCTAAACAAAGATTCTGTTACGTATAACACTAAAGAGTCAATCGGCATGAATTTGTAAAAGCGGTGTGAAGAAAGTTATTTGTTTAAATTATAAATTTTATGCATTCCCATATGTTGGCATTCAAAAAGGTTTTAATGCCTTGTTGATTATTTTCATTATTTGTATGGTATCTTTGGTAATAACATTGAAACGTTTTCCCCTTAATTCAAGTATTTTCTCATTAAAACTGGATTCGGAGCTTCATATAAATGTATTATCTATAATATTGATCATCAGGTGCAACTTGACTTTTACAAAATAAAGAATTCGAATTTTAAAGGAAAACGCTTCATTTTATTATTTCCAGATTGACTTTTACACTCGCCACATCGTTAATGTAAAACTTTTACCTTAATTTCTTATAAATGCAAGTTTGAAGAATTATTATTATCTCCCTTTTCTGTCTTGGTTGATTGTAATCAAATGAATAAGTTAAAACTGGTGTTTTTGTTAAGATTAGTGAAATGTCCCTATATCTATCAAATTCAAATATAAAACTAAAAATTATTTTGAAATAATAATAAATACCTTGCTTCTTACATTAAAGTTCATATTAAAAAACATGTATTTTATAGGTACCTATAGCTCTATGTTATTGATCTGTTATTCCTAAAATAACTTTCCAACAGAATATACAAAAAAGAGGAAATGAACATGGAACTTAAAAGGTAGCTCTAATTATATAAACTTAATGTTCATCTATTGTTATTAATCCTTACATTATCCGAAACTGATCATACATATGAACTATTTAAGACGCATGTCCCTATTTTAAAATCAGTCTATTCATTGCTAGTATTTTGTATAAACAATATTTGTTCTGACATGCTATATTTAGATTGCAACACACCCATGAATTAATAACAAGTGAACAGTTTTGTTATTTCCGCATTCTAAACAATGTAGCTATGCTCTAACTCAATGAAACATTTGTGTGCAAGACCTCCCAACGCAAAGCGCACATCGATCGCAAATATTGGCGGTGTTACAAAGTCATAAACTGAGGAATTGCTTTACTAAATCAAAGCCTTGAGACGTCTGATGGGGGCGTGTTCTGGAAGATTTATTTTCTGTTTTATGGCAACTATTGTGTACGTCAATGCCATTCTTTAACAGCTGGGATAAAGCAGAGAATACTCGAATTAACACTTTGTCTATCAAAAATATCATGACACTCTAATTGTAACAAAGCAAATGCCAAACTATTAATATACATGTTTGAGAAACAAATAGAAATGTGCCTAAAATCTAAGATAAACCCTACGGGACATAAACTGAAGCAATCAAAATGGTAAATTTGAATGCAGTGGTGGATAACCTTATTACTGATAGATCATATATAATCTGAATGGTCAGTACGAATGGAGACAGGTTAAGTTAGGACTGCTTGATCATTGATAATTCATCCGCGATGTTCACGAATGGGGTTATTTTGTGAAGCGCATGAACATCCTTTGATGTGATTAGGAATTAAATAAAGATTCTATGATTTTCAGAAGTACACTTTCAACTTTGGTAGCGGGCGGGTATAATAAATATGACTGTCTTACTGGATAGAATAAATGTACAATTACTGTTTTTCAATGACATTATAAGTGTGTGAGTTCACATCTTTGTAGATAAACGCATATTGTAAGACAAACATCATTTCACGGATTTCTATCTGAAAAGCAATACAAAAAAAAACAACAACTCAATTGCTTGTTTGCCATTTTAACGCTATCCCTTTGACCATTAATTGTTGTCGTAAAAGTGTACCACAAAAAGCGTCTACTTTCCCTGTAACAACCTACTTGCAAAAGTAATTGATAGGCTTCAAACAAGTTTTTTACGAAAGGCACAACCAGTCTTTTGTCCATCGTTCTTGTGTCGCTTCAGCAAAAGTAATTGATAGGTTTCAAGCAAGTATTTTATGAAACGTACAACCAGTCTATTGTCCTTCGATATTGTGTCGCTTCTGATCATGATGCGCTGCTTGGAACTTCCTGATTGGTAATTAAGGTTGGTAACAATATCTTTTTAAGAAATGCATGTATATCATTTTCTATGAAAAACAAATCCTTTTCCGAAAGCAATCCTGAAAAGTGGTTTATCATTTCGACATTATCTATCATTATAGACTGTAAACAAAACTGTGCCACAAATTGTGTCTATATCACCCGGTTATGTCACATCTAACTAGCTAAAGTGATTGATGGGTTTGCAAGAGAGAAATCAAGTTGTATGAGTAATATTTTGTAATATTCTATTGTTAGAATAAATTCAATCGGAAGATCTCTGATAAGTATAGAACACAACTAAGAAAAACAATAGCAGGCCATATTTGATTGAGTCTGGTCATGAGAGGTTACGTAACGTGCAACACCCATCACGCTTCTATTACAAGTTAAACACTTATCGTGGCCATTTTATCGAAAGTAAAATTGAATGGACCCAATGTCACCAAAAGATTTGAAAATTTAACAACACTGAGTTCAATAGGGGTCATGGGACTACTACTTTTAAGGTGCCTCATACATATTAAAAAGATGCGCACAAAGCTACACACCATTTTCCTACGAAAATGTAAAACAAATCAAGCAATGTTTTTAAAACCAGTAGCGTAACAAATCGTCCTTATGTACAACAAACTGAAATCACGTTATTTTCATTATTTATTACCCCTGTTTACCAGTCAAACGGAACAATTTGGTATTGTTTAGTTACTTATAAGGTGACCCGTCCCGCGTTTTAGCGATATATCGAAACTCCGTTTTTCATTGAAAGAACGGCGCACACAACTATGCCTGTGACAGTTAATGCACATATTAAGAATTAAATTCAAAGGGATTATTTGATTCTGTTACGGGCAAACATTACAGACATTCCAACAATAAATAGTAGATTGTCCTTTGAATCAATATTAATTTACTTGATACCAACAGTAGTGTCAACAATTAATCCTTAATTCCTTTTTAATAGGGAAATCCCTGTAGAAATGACGAGGTTTTATCACAGAAATGGAAAGTTTTGCAAGTAATCCTTACCCAGATTATATGGAATGATTCTTTGATCTTTTATAACAGGATCTTATTTTCTAAATATACAGCGTAAGAAAATGGAATAGCTGTGTATATTGATTATGATAACAATATAAGGTGAAAACATGATGCACCTGTCGACTATATTTTTATAATATAGGAATACAACACACTAAATAGCTGTTCTTCTTTATTCTATATAACATTTTCATATTTCCTATGGTGAGCTACCAGCTAGTTAAATAATGACAATGAATAATTGGGTTTGTTCATAAAAATTAGTAATATTGACAATATCTGTTGAATTTCCTTGTTGCTGTGCTTTCTGCTTTGTCATATAGTAGATGCGTATCAGGTTCATTCTTTTTCACATTTCTGTATTCCAGGTTTTATATGGGGAAATGATAAGAAGTCATAATGTATAATGTTCTAAACATATATATGTTCTTAATTTCTCTGACTCTATATTGACATGATCAATTCTTTACCTGATGAGCGTTCTTGAAAGTCACTGCAGTTACATGGAAAATTGGTAACGAAAATTTTCCATAAAAATAAAATGACGCGAGGAAATGATATAAATCTGCATTTTATGAACACTGCTAAAAGGTCATACATTATGTGTTCCAGATTTTAACAAAATAGATATATAAATTGTAGCATCAAGGTTTTAATGTCATCTTTCTAGTAAACATTTGAGGGAGTTCTGAATACAAATGGTCACATATCATGTTTATAATGACTATTTTATTGCATTAATCTTACTGTTCAAAGATATATATTTATATATGAATATAAGTTGAACTAATGTTTCTCCCTATCTTAAAGTAAATGAAATATAAGATATCTATGTTCAAATTTAGTTGAAACAATAAGCTTACTGTTGGACTGTTCCATTTATGAAGAATGTTTATTGCCTGACCAGCTACCGGCAACACTTGTTGCAGGAAGTAGGAAATATAATTTGGAGACGATAGAAAAAAACAACCTTAGCGTTGTATAAATACAGGCAAATAATAGGTTATACTACTGACAATGTCTGCTGACGCCAAAGCAAGAGCTTTATATTCAACGACAGTCTGTGTTTCTTCAAAACTATATTCTGAACATATTACTTTCTACAAACTTTAAATAAAGGAAATGAATAAAAAAGAACGGAAGCAGGTTCCAAGAGAATGTTAATGGATATGGTTACTGTTTGCAAAAAGATTATTTTAGACGGTATGACGTCCCAGTAATGATGTTCACAGACAAGTGGAAAAACTTCAGCTAAAAGTGCATGCTGAACATTAGATAGCATAGAAAGACCAAAATTAGTTGAATCGCGGAATACGTAAAATTCTTTTCTAACCATGTGCCATTTTGACAAATCGCGAAGTATAGAGTTATCATTATCTTTTTATCACTATCAAGTTTGTATTTATATGATGGCTCTCTGAGAGATTATAAAACAATACAATAATAATTTATGTCAGATATCAGTTATCGTTTTAAGAATATAAAGTGTATGTATAACAGATCCGGTTCCAGAAATATTTCACTGGGTTGCGGTGAGCGGCGACAGTTAAAGAATGAAGGCGGCATCGGCGAGCCGAGTGGGGTTAGGTACGGAAGGGGGTAACCCCTCATGTTAGGTAGGTCAGGGCGTGTCCGCCTGGAAATGTTTGAAATATATGAATAAAATGGTGGCCCCTGCTGCATTTTTTCTGAGTTCAAAGTTTGAGGTACGGGGGTAAGCCCCCTCCTGACAATGGAATCACAGGGTCTCTCCATTGTCATGTTTGAAATATAGGTATGAAATGGTGGTCACTGCTGCATTTTTGTCTAAAATTTGAGGTACGTAAGGGGGTCATGCCCTCCTATTTAAGGAGACAGATGGTATTTCCACGGACATTTTTGAAATATAGGAATGCAATGGTGGCCTCTTGTGCATTTTTGGGTCTAAATTGTGAGAAAATATTATTTTGATATTCGACCTTCGTCTTTTGATATCTTTTTATGAAACAAAATGGTATTCGGTCGAAATATACGTGGAACATAAGTCAATTTTTATTCTTAAACTTATATTTTCTAGCATGCAGTCATGTTGTGTTCAGTTCAGTAATTGTCTAACGAAAGATGCCAATGCGAAAACACGAAAACTCGACAAATAATGTATTTGTCGTGTTTTCGTGTCGGCGAGGCGAGAACACAAAAACTCGACAAATAAGGTATTTGTCGTGTTTTCGTGTTGGCGGGGCGAAAATACGAAAACACGAAAACTCGACAAATACTTAATTTGTCGAGTTTTCGTGTTTTCGTGCTGGCGGAGCGAAAACACGACAGCACGACAAATAAAGGGCGCCAAAACGACATATTCATACCCGCCAACACGAAAACTCGACAAATAAATGTGTCGTGTCGGCGCCCTCTAAACGTCGTGTTTTCGTGCAAAATTTGTCTTGTTTTCGTGTTGTCGTGTTATCGCCCCGCCATTACGAAACACGTAATGGCAGAAATCAGCGAACATATATATCATTTATGTTTTTACATTTCTAGAAATAAGCATAGGAACAATAAATATCAACACTCCATAAAATATTACAAACATGTTAATAAGAGTTTCCGCATGCAAGGTCCTTCCGTCAGTATATTAATGCAAAAAGAAATCAATGTTTGGCTGACCCAAGAAAGTAAAATGAATTTAAAGCATTAAGTGTGGACAGCACGGAACACTGTGGTATTTCTAAAATATGTAAGCTAATGCAAGCCCAACAAATTTGTTTATTTTCAATTGAACAAAAACGCGAAATTTTGTCGCGCTTTTGATGCGCAAAGTTGATCTTGGCGTCACTTTAAATTTGTAAACATGGCAATCTTCTTAAATATATGATTGCTTCGGGACCTTTTTCATGCACAATATTAGCAACGACCTGGGGATTGTTCTTGCAATTTAATGCCACAGTGGACATTTTGTCACATTCATGTGAGGAAGCCATCCAGCTGGCGCACGGAAAGTCGGTGGTTCTACCCAGGTTCCCACTCGTGACGAAATAATGCACGGAGGGGCACCTGGGGTCTTCCTCCACCATTAAAGCTGGAAAGTCTCCATATGACCAATAATTGTGTCGGTGCGACGTTAAACCCAACAAAATAAAAATAAGATAAATAGATACCAGTATTCAGATATCAATAGTATAATAGATTTATGGTAGAAACAGAGATTTTGGGGTGTGAACGTTTACGTGAAAACATCTTAAGGTACATTTATATACTGCAATTATGCACAAGAATATGTTCCACAAATGGTAACTTATAAATAGTTTACATATTTATTATTCTGACACAACCAGATTGTGTACCCTATTACACTTTGCAGACTAAAAGTATGACGTTAATAGCCACTGTTTGTACGTCACAGTTATTACGTCCCGGTGTAATGAAGTATTTCGACCCCCATAGAATAATTACCCCCGGTCATTATTCTATAGAAAAAGTGACCCCCAGTCATAGTATTATGATCTAAGGCCTAATTGCTGCATTTTATGCCCCCACTCGGGGGAGGGGGGCATATAGATTTGCCCTTGTCCGTCCGTCCGTCCTTCCGTTTGACCATTAGCCCCAGATACCATCACTTGACACAGAAATCAGAGCATTCCGCAACGGGAAAAGGGATTCTATTTCTAGACGCTGTATCTTGGTGTATACATTTTTTCAGGAAAATACCAATTCACAATACGTTCACAAAAAAACCAGTGTGAATAATCCCTGCAAACTTCGGTATGAAGTAATTCTTCAGAAGAAAACTGCACAAGAAACTGCTAGCATAGAACTTAGTATTAATAGAAGTTGCAATACTTAGCAGTGGCAGTAAAGTACGGTAGCGGCAACAATAGAAAGTAGTAGTAGTATTAGTAGTAGTATTAGTAGTAGTAGTAGTAGCAGTGGCAGTTGCAGTAGCAGCAGCAGCAGCAGCAGCAGCAGAGGAATAAGTGATAGCAACAACAGCAGCAGGAGAAGAAGAGGGAGATGTACAAGACGTATTGTTGGAAGCAGGTATAGTAGTATCAGTAGTAGCAGTTGTAGTAGAAGTAGTAGTAGAAGAAGAAGAAGAAGAAGTACATGGAGTAATAGCAATAGAAGTAGCGGCACCAGTAGTAGTAGTACAATCAAAATGTTAACTATTGGCAATGGAGGGTATTAGAGTTGTAGATCTAGTAAAATTGTCCGTTAGGTTTGGTGGGGATCACTTTTTAATAGATATTATCGTCGAAAGTCATTTTAGGAGCCGGTGTTTTACACGGAAAGAGTAACATTTTTAAATAGAATAATGTCCGGGAATCGATATTGTATGAGAGTTCGAATGTAGTAATATCGGCAGTGAGTATTTTACATGGAAGGAGTCACTTTTTCTATAGAATAATAACCGGGGTCGTTATTCTATGAGATTCGAGGGGAGTCATCTTTAGGGAGTCAGTATTTTACTTGGAGGGGTCAGTTTTTCTATAGAATAATGAGCGGGGTGTGGGGGGTCGTTATTCTATAGAGTTTTCAAAGGGAGTCAGTTTTTTATAAGGGGAGTCAATATTTTACAGGAAAGGAGTCACATTTTCTATAGAATAATGACCGGGGGCTCGTTATTCTATGGGGGTCGAAATATTTCATTACACCGGCATCA
Organism: Mercenaria mercenaria; assembly: GCF_021730395.1. Lineage (NCBI taxonomy): Eukaryota > Metazoa > Mollusca > Bivalvia > Venerida > Veneridae > Mercenaria > Mercenaria mercenaria. The sequence continues at coordinate 12,069,970 of NC_069368.1, forward strand.
AACGTCGTGTAGTGGCACGCTGGAAATGAAAACCACACAAAACGGTCAAAGTTTTTATGGATGTCGCGAACGCTGTAAATAACCTTGTTGTCGTCTGGTCATTTAAGACCGTGGAGTACATTAAACTTTACTATAATAGAATTCCCCTCAAGCCGGCGCTAGGGCAGCGTATATCAAAACCTGTCATGAAAGATTGGGTCAAACTGATTGCTATCATTTTGCTTAGCTGCATTCTAGGTTTCCAAAGAATTTTCTAATAGACTACAATATTCTAAAAGTTGGCTATATGGGTACATGTATAAGCAGTCTGGGCCCAAGTACTATATTTCTTACAAATGTACTTCTTTTCCGATAGCAGTCAAATGAAAAATGTCTTGGAAATGTAAAATTCTAATCTAAATTGCAAAAGCAAGACAATATTTTCTGGATGATTGTTCCTTTTTCTTGCTATGGGTTGTAACTTTATCCATGACAAACAACCATTTATACTTGCTTTGAAATTATCTTGTCAGCGAAACATTTATCACCGAAGCATTTGTTGATTTATATATTGTATGTCTAGGAAGGCCTGGTATTTGAATAAATTTGAAATTATAGATAATTCGATGATAAATTTCCTTCAATTTGCAGCATGACATTAATGTACCACATTGCATATATCACTGCTGTTGTATGTAAAAAACCGAAAAAAACTAACGAATTAATAAGAAAAGCAACAGTCGTCACTAATGTAGCGAGATCTCAGCGATTTCTGCCAAGTCTGGCGAGCAGAAGAATGGCGGTACATTTTGAAAAGCCAGACTTTTTTCGTAATCGATTGTTCAGTATCTATTTTAAACAAGAAATATCTTTAAAAATGATGGTCAGCGAATTGTAATAAGGAAAGAAGTTTATGAATTTTTCATCTAACATTCATCTTTCATCTAACATTTTGCAAAACTAAACACCGCACTTTAACAATTTAAATGGCTCTCTTTTAATTTTTCGCAAAGGTTTCGTAGGGTTGCAATTTTGTTTCGTTTATCCTTAGACGAATAATTACAGCAGTAGTTTGATGAAGATTCATGAAGCGGTTTATGAGAAGAGGTCATTAAACGTGTTTATATTTTTAGCTAAATTGGTTCCTATCCCCATTTGTAACAAAATAGCAGGAGACCTTACGATATTGTTACACATCGAGTTTGATAAAAATCCATTACATTTTAGTGGTTAATGTGAAGAAAGGCATATCTACTTTTAGCTATAGTGGTCCCTAATAGGGCCCAAGTTCCTATATAAATAAATTTGGAAGAGGACCTTATATTGATGCTCCAGACCAAGTATGACAAAGATCCACCAAGCTGTTCATGAGTCGCTGTATAAAGGCATTTCTAGTTTTAGCTCTAGCAGCCCCTAAAAGGGGTTAAATGTCCCAGCTGAACAAAGTTGGCTGCGGGCCTAATAAAGATGCTACAAATCAAGTTTGATTAGAATACATGAGAAAAAATCAATTAAAGGATTTTTTTTATTTATTATTTTTATTTATTTCTAAAATAGGCCAACTGATCCAGCTTTAACAAATGCGTATTCGCTATTCATGAATCTTTGGACAATGACGTCACACCTATAAAAAAGTGAAGGTCAAGCAAAACATACAATTGCAATTATTTCAATATTTCTGTTTCATAAGCAAAGTTTGACCATAGTCATACCACATAGATAAACTGTATGCAGCGTACCTTCATTTCAGTGTAATGAGATTGAGTCATTATATGCGCATGCGTCGGGCAGTCACCGTCTTTTTCTTCCGGCACAACAAAACTAAATTTTTCACTTCTTTTCAGGGCCCAAATCACTCTCTCTCCTTGGTAAACAGGTAAAACAGTGCCCAATTAATCGCCAAATATAACATACCTACTAATTTACATCGTTCTGTTAGTCTTAGGAATTCTGTGGAATTTTAGGTAGTACTTCCGGTTGTAACATTTTTTTTCAGTCACTTCCGGTTTATCCGAGTAATACTCAATTCGGGTAAACAATTAGTTTTGAGGACTTTCCAGGTTATAACATCGGGTTGTCTTTAATTATAGACACCGTGTCTGCTTTTATACAGTTCCTGCCAGTACTGTTTACCCACTGACTGATCTAGGTAACTTCCACTGAACCAAACATGAGACTTTTCATAACCCTCATGTTCTTATTCATAATCATTCTTGGTTTTAGGTTAACAGCACAGTACCAGATCCCAGACTTGGTCAGCACCAGCAATATTACAGGTTTGTCAGTGAGAGTCCAAACCAAGAATGCCATTGTCAACCACACCATTAGATCTGTTAAGGGCAGGAGTAGGCCTGTCCTAGGTAAAACGACCCTGGTATTTTTACACTGCTTGTTGGTCTGTCAATGCCCAGATATTGAACTAAATCCTGGACCCAGTACTTCCAAATCGCAATACTTATGTGGTCACTGTGAAGAGGAAGTCACCTGGACCCAGAAGGGCATTCTGTGCGACACCTGTGAACAATGGTACCACACAGACTGTCAAGGTATCGGAGACAGCACGTATGATCGTCTTTCTGACTCAAGGTTTGCCTGGCACTGTCAATACTGTGGACAGGCGAACTATTCCTACTCCCTAATTGAATCCCTTGACTCCCTTAATGATAGTAACAAATACTCCCAATTAGATTATAGTTCTACCATTTTAGATGCGAGTCACCGACCAGATCGGTCAGTTAGGTCACTCTCAGATACCCCAAATTTCAAACCCTCCCCAAAAGATACTTCTACTCCCAAAACAAAGGTCAAAAAACCCTCCAAAGTCAAACATGACAAAAGTGAGAGGATAACCATTCTTAATATTAACTGTAGGTCCATAAAAAATAAAATCCCAGATCTCCATCAATTAATACAACAGGTCAAACCAGATATCATCTCTTGTACGGAAACCTGGTTGAAACCAGATATCCAAACCTCTGAAATCTTCCCAAGGACCTAAACTTCCAGGTTTTCAGGGATGATAGAACCTCAGGCCAGGGAGGAGGTGTCCTTACTGCAATCTCCAAACACCTCATTTCTCAAGAACAACCTGAACTGAAAACCAACTGCAACCTGTCCTGGGCGAAAATTACTATCAAAGGGGCCAAGGATATATACATTGGCACATACTATAAGCCCCACGAAAATGATGAGGACTCCCTCACAGAGTTATGGTCATCCCTTTCTAAAGTACCCCAAGACAGTACAATTTGGTTACTCGGTGACTTCAATCTACCTGATATAGATTGGTCATCTGAGGCCCCCAAGTCCAAATGCAGATTCAAGGAAATGTATGAGGACTTCATTGATAGGATAAATTCCTTTAATCTACAGCAAATGGTCAAGATCCCAACCAGAAATGAGAATATCCTGGACCTATTCCTCACTAACTTCCCTTCCCTAGTTCAATGTACTAAAACAATCCCTTGTCTAGGTAAATCTGACCACGACATTGTTTTCCATGAAATCAACATAAAGATAGGCCGTCCCCTCCAGCCCAAAAGGTCAATAAAATGCTTTAACAAAGCAAATTGGGATGATTTCAAAAGGGACCTATCAGAGTTTGGAAAGAAATTCGCTGATTCTGACCACTCTGACCCCGCCTTAGATTGGAATCTGTTCAAAGATGAACTAAATCGACTTAGTTCTCTACACATTCCAACTAAAACTACTAAGACACGCTGCGACCTCCCATGGTTAACTCCCAAGATCCTTAGGCAAATCCGCAAGCGTGATAAAATGTACACTAAATTGAGGAAATCCAACCAATCCCCATGTAAAAGTATCACCTTTAAAGCCCTTAAATATAGCATCCAAAAACAGCTAAGGAACTCATACTGGTCTTACCTAGAATCAGTCATATTCATGGACGATTCACAACCAGGTAAAAATAAGAAATTCTATTCCTTCATAAAACATAAGAAAACAGAAAATTGTGGTGTAGCACCTCTTAAGCATGAGGGTCTAACATATACTGACCCTGCCACCAAGGCCAATATACTAAATAGGCAATTTGAGTCGGTCTTCTCAAAACCACAACCACTCAGTTTGAAGCAACTCTGCAAAAAAGTTACTACAAACACTTCAGCACCCAACATGCCCATGATCTCCGTTACAGAAGAGGGTGTTGATAAACTCCTGCAGGGGCTCTCTCCAAACAAAGCCTCTGGCCCAGACGAACTCTCACCAAGAGTTCTAAAAGAGCTACACCACGAGATAGCGCCCATCCTTACAATTATATTTAGGTCATCCCTGGAAACTGGCTGTGTCCCGCCAGATTGGAGAAGTGCAGTTGTCGCCCCTGTTTATAAGAAAGGTCCGAAATCCAAGGCCAGTAACTTCAGGCCAATATCTCTCACCTGCATAGCTTCCAAATTATTGGAACACATTCTAGTCTCCAACATCATGACACATTTTGACAATAATGACCTCTTAAGCCAGTACCAGCATGGCTTCAGATCTAAGCATAGCTGTGAATCACAACTGATCAGCTTTACACAAGAAGTTTACGACAACCTTGAGCAAGGTCAACAAACAGATGTAATAGTAATGGATTTTAGTAAAGCATTCGACAAGGTTGATCACAATAAATTGATATTTAAACTTAATGAGCTGGGTGTCCACCCTCTGGTATCACAGTGGATAAAGTCATTTCTGAAGGGTCGAACCCAAAGAGTAGTTGTAGACGGCTGCACTTCTGACACCCTGCCTGTCCTGTCCGGTGTCCCTCAGGGATCCGTCCTAGGGCCCTGTCTCTTTCTGGCTTACATTAATGACCTACCAGATTCTATTAGAAGTAAGGCAAGACTGTTTGCAGATGATACCATAGTATACCTTACAGACAAGTCCTCATCTGATGCCCAAACACTACAAAAAGATTTGTACGCCCTTGAAAAGTGGGAACAGGACTGGTCAATGGAATTCAATCCAGACAAGTGTGAGGTGCTGAGAATTACTCGCAAACGAAACCCTGTCATGTTTCCTTACACCCTGCATGACAAGGAACTGAAATCTACCGATACCGCTAAATACTTAGGTGTTACATTAACTAAAGACTTAAACTGGTCTGAACATATTAATACTATTTCCTCTAAAGCAAACAACTCTCTTAAATTCATCAAAAGAAATGTTCAGACAACAAACAAAAAGGTCAAAGAGAAAGCCTATAACACCTATGTCCGTCCACAATTCGAGTATTGCTCATCCATCTGGCACCCCTGGCAAAAGTCCCTCTCATACAAAGTCGAAAAAGTGCAAAGATCAGCTGCACGGTTTATCTTTAACGACTATAACTATACAAGCAGTGTAACCCAGATGATTAACACCCTAAACTGGCAAACTTTAGAACAACGGCGCATACAATCTTCTCTCATCTATTTTTACAAAATCCGAACAAATCATGTATGCGTCGACCATAACCATCTAACTCCGACCAGAAACCTGAACTACTTAATTCCACAGTCCCGTACTCAATACCACATGAATTCCTTCTTCCCCCGTACAATCAGACTATGGAATGGCCTTCCCCAATATGTACAGTCCAGCCCCAGCCTCAACATATTTGCTGAGCGGCTGGCCACTGTACATCTGAAGTAACTTCCTTCACTATGTTTTTTAACTTAGCACCTGTAGTAATTTTTAATCTTTGCACCTAATGAGTTTTCTCATTTTTAACACTGCCCAGACAAGCGCCTTCCAGTCATAATCGTTAATGATTGTTGGAAGTATCATGTAGATGTAGATGTAGATGTATATAATAAAACAGATTTCAACTGAGTTCAATATTTGCATACCATACTAAAGAAAAATATTCATATGTAATAAATTAGTTAAATAATTTATAACAAATATATCAAAGCAAACAAGTACTCATTTCAATATGCAATCTGAATAAGTCACAAAAGCAAGAAACCTTTTCATATACAGACGACAATTGTAACAAGGAAAATCTTTTAAAAAGCACTTCTCTACATGAAAGACTCTTATCACACCCTTATTCATGTGATACGCAGACCGTATTCAGCTCTTTCTTTAATTTGATATATGTTGGTATTTGAACAGGTTTTTATCTTACTTATTATTTTGAGATATATCAATATTCTTGCTAAATATACTGAGCCAAAGTTAGCTTTAAAACTGTGAACAGCGTCGTTTAGGATAAACGCTTTGTCTACATTTCACTCAGCGTAGCACAATCAACAGAGTGAAAGAAATTGACACTCTCGTCCAATCAGGCAGAGTGTTGCATAAACCTTCCATTTTGATAAATTATCTATAATGCGTTATCAAGTAGTTTGATTTGCAAACTGGAGTCACATGGCATAGGTAACGAAAACGAATTTAGACGGCGTCGCCGAAAAGTATTTAGGTTAATGTTCATCACTTGAAATAGCTTTTCTAGTTGTTGAAATTGAATAAATCAGAGTTTCGAAAGAAAACATGACATGTTCATTTCACCACTTAACAAAATATTATTTACCTTATCTGAAAAAGAATGTATCTGTAAGTAATATAAGGAATTTTAGTTTTCCTTCGATTATTGAAGCATGTGGAAAAAGTCTGTTATTTGAACATATAACTTTGTATTTGAATTTTGTATAAACTTACAGGACATTTAATTTTTCTTTTACAGAACAACTATGAATCAAAATCAGAAAGTTGGCTACGATGACTTGTTACTATGCCTTTGAAACATGCCTTCAGATCCAATTTCTTTAAGCAGGATTTTACACATCTGTACTTCTTTGATATGTTTTTCAGATAGTGCTCGGCAGATTGCTTTAATTTTACCTTTTGGGATTGTCAATACAGGTCTCATTGATTTCATTTGTTAGAGATTGAATTGCTATTCTGAACCGATCTGCTGACTAACTCATACATTATGTCATACATAGATATAAACTTTTGTATTACTTAGACATCAGTAACTGAACATGTCCTTTTAAAATTATCTTAGAATGTCACCTTGTTGGTATTCAAAGAATAAGATTCGAAGAATACGTGTTTGTGACGTCATTTATAAACGTCATTATTGCTTTTAATTTGATTTCAATTTGTTTTGGTAATTGATGTATGATGTATCTCAAGGTCTGATAACGGAGGTTTCATCTTATAGGCATGAACACTGTAAATAGCCGACCTTCTTTATTCTACATAAAATGGACAAATTTCCAATGGCTGCAACACAAATCAGACCCATTTTAAATGTCTGTAACATAATTTTTCTTGAGGAATATTGCCAATGTTGAATAAAAATCAAAAGAAAAGTTGGGATCATGTTTGATGCCAAATTTTTTTCTATTGCAAAATCAGCTAAAACATAGTCCTCAAATTGTAGTGGTGCTGTATGACCTAAGAATACATGAAAAATTATATCATGCTACCATTTCATAATGAAAATGTTTCCTAAATTTCAAGCATAGATCTGTCACGGCATTTCAGCAAACACTTGCAAAGAAATAAGGAAAATAGCTCTACGGAAAAAAACAAACTGAGAACTATTTGAATCCGCCATTATCATACATATGTTGTATTTTTTCCCATTGTCCTATTTATTGTCTGTATACCTCTATTTTTGGAACAGTGCCCAGTATTGATGACAATTACATGACTTTTAGAGGCAAACTTATGAGTCAAACTTTTAAGTCATAATTATATTTATTCCAGTTTGGTCGTATTAGATTCTTAGCAATTTGAGCGTTTACAATTCTTAGATATCAGTTTTTTGTAGTGCATACCAACACAAAGATGAAACGATTATATGGCAGCTTTCAAGATTTTTGGTGGTGGAAGACACTTTAAGCCCCTTCGTGTATTATATCAGTTACTGGCAGGAAAATTGCTAGAACCACCGACATTTAGTAAGTCAGTTAGATAACGAAGAGATGCAATCTGTTCCATGAAGTTGCAACAAACCCGTTTTCTGTATCTGTCAGTTTTTGAGAGGTAATCAAATAAGGATTATTAAACTTGCAACACAATATATTGAAGGAATAGTTTATCATGACAGTTGTTGTTTTCTTAATGCAGTGACCATACGTGTCACTTGAAAAGTTGTTTCAGTTAATTTTGAAAATTTGCGCATTCAAAGTTACAAAAAACACAAGATACAGTCTAACCTGTTTATATCGGTCATCCAAGGAACTGACTGCAAGTGGCAGTTAACTACTTTATACAGGTTTTCGTTGTATGACTTCAAAATAGGGTTAAAACTTAATTATGCTTATAATTAACACACGTTGTATTGTTTGTTTATTGACTGAGGCAGTTTCTCTCTCCAAAAATACATGTATACGGATTAGTTACCGCATCAGTCGCAAGTAATCTTCTAGCTTATTAATCTTTAGCCGGTCCATCATTTATTTTGGGCAATACATTTATTTTTCGAAGGGGTGTTCACTGAAAATTTACTGACCGAATAGCGAACAGTGCAGACCATGATCAGCCTGCACTGCACTGGTCGCAAAGGCAGAATGAGTTGCCGCCAGCAGACTAAAGTTTAATGTTATCTAATGAAAAGAGCGACATCCTGTACTGAAATGTATGTAATTGCTGGCATACAATCGTGCAAGTCACTGAATGTGAATATATTTAACTAAAGTTCTTAAAACAGCGGGTGGCAAAATGGCTAATTATTATGGTGTAACAGTAAAATTGCTAATATGTAGGTATGTGAACAAATAAGTAACATCTTTTATTTCACAGCCTAAATGGTTGTAATGTGTTAATACCAGTGTACTTATAGGAGCAATAAAAAGCTTTCATTTTGTTGCAAATTGATTGATAGCAAATCAGACGCAAAAACATAGTAAGAAAAATTAAAGCTATATATTTCCCTTTAGTCACTTGTGTGATAAGACGCTTGATGCGTTGCGGAATACACTTGAGTGACTAAGATTCTGGAAAACGGAGAATATTCAAACTGGAAGGCCAAGGGAACGAACAACAGCTTATCGTATATTGTTTCTTTTATGCCTTCACTGGAATCCACATTTATAAAAGCAAAAAACATTGAGATCTATTTAGTCTGGACATGTTATGGAGTGAGCTTACAATTAATAGCTATATAATTGTATAAGCATACCTTTAGAGTAGATAAATGACTCTGAAAGTTGCCACAAGCAGATTATATAGTCAGAAGACAAATATAATTGCTAGACAATGGTATCTAGTTATGCCCAGACTCATGTAATGGGTTTAGAAGAATCAGAACTGCACTGATTTAAAGATGGAAAGAACTGAAAATCAAAGTGCTTTTCAGTTTTACCATTTTGATTAATTTCAATGCACTTAAACATTCAAACATTAACAAATACTGTTTTGCCGTGGACCGATGTAATCAATGCCTTTAATGCAAGATTTATAACAAAAAACAAACAGAGATGTTATAAGGGCACGTTGACAATCAATCAATTCTCGATCAAAGTTATCCGATACCAAAACTGATCTCGTTTCATATCTTAACATGTAGTGAAGTATAAAATAATAATTCTTTCATAATTATATGGTGCAATTTGTTAAAACAACCACTTTTTACATTATTTGATCACTTACTCGGCAATACAGAGTAGGAGTAGGTTATTCAACAGGTCTATCTGAATATGAAGAATGTTCCCATGAGTTATAAGGGATTTGCTACTAAATCAAACTATAATGCGATACTATACTACCAATAGGGTTTTGTAACTGATGTTTATTATCATTATGAATCAGCGAAATAAATTACGTAAGGATGGTATTGTCTAGATATATAAAAAAAAACTATCGGGAAAAACATAGACAGTTTTGGAAAATGGTGGTCCCCATTGCCCTTACCGAATAAACTTGGAAACCGCTCCTAAGGGCTTAAATTATTGACTTGCACAGTGCAAGTAAGCAATTAAACAATGCAAGATTTTAATGAAATGTAATTTTACTCTATTCTTTAATGTAAAAGCTATACATTGTAGATTGATTTTAATTTTGTGTCTGATTTTTCTTTTCATTTTGAATAATTAGACTTTCGGGTCAGGAATAAAAATTTTCCGACATTTGCAGCTATTTTAAAATATCTCATTGACAACACTGTGTAAAACAGTCACAGTATATGCATGATTTATGAAATGTATTAGATGTGTCCTTGTTTCATCTGGAACATTATTATCTCATAGTTTGCGGCTAAGTATATTTCTATGGAGACTTATCCATCATTTTAATGTATCTAATATTTTTACGTACATAAACGCCCAACGCGAAGATATTTTTATTGTTTTTTTTCAGAAAGAGTAAGAATATGTCTTGTAGCCTGTGTCATTGTTCATAGATATTGGTACAAGAAACTTGTATGAACATATGAAGTATTTAAATTTAAACAAAACAAACGTTCATTGCGAAAACAACACTATGTATTGCATTTATTATTCCTGCAATTATCAGTAAAATAAATATCATATTCCATTGCTGAACTCACTTTTCATCGATGATAGACAAATATTACCAGAATAGAAACATCGCATAAGTCTGCCTTAATTTTTTTCCATCAGTCATTGATGTTTAGCCAGTTCGTCCTTGAAATTTTCACAGAAAAAAAGCTAAGATTAACCTTGAGTTGTGTACTTGACTTCTATGCAATGTTAGACATAATTAAATTTGCTGTCAAGGAAGTTTTATCCAAATTTCAGTTGCAATCCAGATTACCCATATTCACCAAGGAAACATTTGAACAAGTCATAGCGCCGCTTCCTTTTTAGATGTTTTCAGAAACAGGATGACGTCAATTTGATTTGAGGGATTAATCATTTTTATTCTGAAAAAATAAATACGCAAAACGTTAGTTAGCATATTGAATACCTCCGAATCTTCTCACGAAATATCAGTTTTATTTTTTATCAACATAAAAATATTGGTTGTCTCCTTTTGCAGCAGTGGAAAAATATCGTTTTTCTGAGCATTAATCATGACAAAAGTCAAACAGGGATAGTCACATTTCAAAAGCACAGATATAATGGCATGCAACGAACCCCAGTCTTAACCTACACCTTAGTGCTAAGGTGTAGGGCAATGCAAATATTATAGCATGTACCCAATACCTTTGCTGAAAGAAAAGCAACATGAGAAACTCCGATTCGCAATAAAAGATTAAATTTGTCTTTTCAGAAATATCATTGATTTCGCTATAAATTACATTACACCAAGACACCCCCTTCTTTATTCCACATAATGATATAAACAATTAAATATTGAGACACTATTTTCAGTGCGTTATAGCATTTCTAAGATATTAAAACCATAAATAGCCAATTATCATAACATGTCTTTAAAATAACTAATGTTGCTATTATATGAGGTTATATTACATTCGAGAAGTAATCCGATTCGGTTTTATGAAACAACAGTGAAAATCTTGCCATGAAAATTGCTTCAAAACAAGTGTACTTGATGAAAATAATTACCCAGTGCAGAAAACTAGACGGAGGTCTAGACCTTTTCTCAATACAATAAAAACAAAAGTAATTTTCACATCCATGTATGGCTTATTATACTATATTTCTTTAATAACATGCGTTAATACTTAAGAATTCACGTGTAATACTTAGTAGTCACTTCCATTTCATATTTGTTGTAAACTATTAATGATATTCTTGTTAGGGACACGTATATATGATAAAAACCATTGTAAAATAAATTAGCACCATGCCAGTAGAACAAATTTGTACGTGTCAAAAGCTAAAATTTTCAAGTTTGTTTCCCGAGGAACAAAAAGTACAAATAGCAAAACTAAGTTAAACGTACCCACAGAAAAAAGAAATTTTCATACCCAAAGCAAAGCAATAAATAAATAAATAAATAATAAAAATGAACTACTAAAGAAAAAATCAGTTCCCATAGTAACACAGTTGTCTCTTTTTAACTTTTTTAGCAAAAATTGTTATGTTTTCATAGCAACAAAATGTATTTCGCTCTCATCGCAACGAAGAGTATTGGTCTCGTAGCAAAGAGAAGAGGCAAGAACGCAACAGAACTGTTGCCTTTAGATAATGTAATTGCATATGATAACCTTAACTTGACCAAGATTATCGAAATACTATGTCGGTGTCAATGATCAGTATGGATACGTCCATTGTATAAGAAGTGTTTGGTGCGTTGACTGCATGAAATACGGCGTCTAAACTTCACAGTGAAACAGACTGTTTGAAATGCATAATTCATAACATGGATTAATATAGATGCTTAGACACTTCTCTTATATCTTTAATATGTCTTCGTTGTTTAGCGCACATATTTGTATCAGAATATATCGCTTTTATATCGTTGTCTAAGAATATTTGAGCCGCGCCATGAGAAAACCAACATAGCACGTTTGCGGCCAGGATGGATCAAGACCAGCCTGCACATCCTCGCAGTCTGGTCAGGATCCATGCTGTTCGCTTTCAAAGCCTATTGCAACTAGAGAAACCGCTAGCGAACAGCAAGGATCCTGGCCAGACTGCGCGGAAGCGCAGGCTGGTCTGGATCCATGCTGGTCGCAAACGCACTATGTTGGTATTCTCATGGTGTGGCTCATTTCAAGTTGTTCTGTTTGCTGTTTTGTTTAAATACGTTTCTTCCTTTGTAAATATATTTTGTATTATCATAAATCGCCGTTCCGCAGTGAGTGCTATATGATCGGTCTATATACAACACATGTTTACTGGGCTAGTAAGTCAAAATTTTAAAATAAATCTGTAAAAATCATTTTCTTATAGCATGTAACAAGCACCTGTTGAATGGCTTGCCGGTAAATGGTAAAAACTATTGGGTCTACGTCTATCCTTGAGACCTTTGGCAAAATGTTTGCTACGACCGATCGGCAAGCCGTCCAAAATGCGTATAGCATCAACAGGTAGCCTATGAACTATAGGTGATATAATGTCCAAAGTGTCAGAAAATATTTCGACGTTTTATGTGTGCTTTTTTTCAATATTCTAATGTACATTCCCGTGACAAATTCTATTTTTGTGTTTCCAATGCATTGAATAATATGAATTTGGTGAGGTAGTAAATTCTGTATTGTTATATTCTAAATGTTGCAATTTTTTGTGCGTTAGTTAGAAACATTACTGAGAAGTAGGTTACGAAGTTTCCCTTTATCTGGAAAAACTCCAAACGTTTAGGTTAAAATATATAAGTGAGTTTCAATTTTCATTTTTTGACAGTAAATTAACAGCTTTAAATCTTACTCAAGAAAGAATTTATTATTCATCTTTTACCTTTCTACGTACTATACATAAGACATTGGTTACATAATTTAAAAAAGAAAAACAACAGACTATGAATGAATCTGTTTCTCCTTGTGCCAAAATTGATCTTAGCACTGAAATCGGGCATTAAATGAATACTAGTAAATGTTCTTTAAATAGACTTTTGAAGTCTGCTTAGCGAAATTCATTTAGTATTATATATGATCGTTACAAAGGTCATTCATTTTTAAATTACTTAAGGAGGTAGGTTACCTTGTTACCAGGGTAAAGTCAAATTAGTTGAACCGCAGCATTTTTTTTGTATTTCGTGTAATTTAATGTTTTAACTGATACAATCTCAATTTCGTTTATCTCTGTCCCTTCAAGTACAATTTTTTTCCAGGTTTGAATTACATGACCCTCAAAAGGTATTTTATATTGAAAGGAGAAGGAAAATACGGATATTTAATACTTTTCAGTGTATTTTGGTTTCATTGTTTTCCGTAGAAGTCTGCGTAATAGACAATTTTACTAGTATGCGCGTAAGCTTTCTAATATATGCTTAAAATGCACAGAACTACGTACTTTAAAAATAAGCAATTAATTTTGCGGGTTAACTGACACGTAACGTCATGAGGTCAATGACGTCATTTTAAGGCAACAATGTTTTGAAGCGTTTCTGCGGCAATGTATTCATTGTTTCTGCATTGCATTTTTAAACCATGATGCATCAGATCGGAGACAGGTTCATGATTTTCAGAAGAAATGATATACAAACACATTTAGTTTGTCGTAAATGCGTCGTAAATCGTCACGTTAGCTTCCGGTTGGACATGCGCATATTCAAACATTTAGGTAACCTACCTCCTTAATGTGAGTACGGCAAAACTGAATAAAACTGAATAAATAATCGTCTTATATTATCGCTTCTAAACTAATGTACTTTCAAATAATTCTGCTTTACCAAACACTGCAATCAAGCTGCAATATAATGTATTATTTAGCGATACATTTTTAATCTAAACTAACTTTTTCATTTTAAAATAATAGATATATTTTAAGAGACAAAGTAGTCATTTAGGCAAAATATATCCAATATATACTTCAGTTGATCTCATTACATTGCAAACAATTGGTATAGACACATGCAGTTATCGTGCTAGTTTAGAATAATTTTGGAACTATATCTACCATGTGCATGAAAATGAACATTGCATGAGTAAATAATTGTCCGTGTGTTATATATAAATGTATCGCATGAACATGTTTAAGTTTTGTTACATTTTGTAAGATAGTTAAAACAAATTCATATATATAAAAAGATTTAATAAGGTTAAGTATTGTCCCTCATCGACCACATTGTATAACAGATATGAAGCTGTGTTCACCGCAATATGTGCAAAAGGTATTTGTCTGAAATCACAAAAAAAGATGATCTGTAATAAGATCTTTTGGAAGCATAAAACGCGACCAAGCAAAGAAACAAAATGGTTTGACTGAGTTGTTTTCTCCTAATTTTTCTTCATCTGATCACACTCATTCATGTTTGGGTGTATCACAATAAGACTGTACTATCAAACTTGGTGACCAAACATCGAGTATAGACATTTAATCCTTGAAAGAGTGAACATGTATTTACTGACTGACACAATCCATGTTTCAAACAGAACACAGTCAAGATAATCAAGAAAATAGTTCTAGATGCAATACAAATGTAAATTTAGAATTTCTTATTCCCTTAGAACTGTTGTCATTTGAAACACTATATACAAAAGAAACGTTGTCTGCCTTCACCTTTCTCTATTTTATCATAGTGTTAATCGGAGGATATATACTACTTCAAAATTGGCTTTGGTTTAAAGTGTAAGAAAAAAAAGCATTGCAAGGCAGTTAAAAGTAAATAGAAAGCAGTCTGTTTGTACTTTTGGAATAGAGAAAAGTGGAAACTTTACAGGTCGCTCAACACGACAAAAATGAAAATGTTGCAGGCTCGGTTTGATTGAGCCTGTTCATGGACGGTAGTGGAAATGCATGCTACCGTCCACGCCCTCTAGCCCCGGGTTGAGCAGAACTCAACATTTACACATGCTAAAAGTACAAAAAACAATTTAGAGACATCCGCAGATGTATTCAAACGGCGGTGAACATGGAACCTTCAATGATACACGCGTTGAGGCGTGTAATTCCATGAAGAGCGGCGTTTGGTCCCCAGATAAAGTAAAGGGTTTGCCCCAAACGAGAAAACAATGGGCAGAACTTAACAAACTGGAATTTAGGAAGGGGATCTGAGGTTAAGGAGCCTGCGTATCACAGGAACTGTCAAAAGACAAAATTAAAAAGCAGGCACCATATCCAAGGGGTGATTATACAATACCCAAGGCTATGATAGCGGGAGTATTGGAACCACCCAGGCCGAAATGGTCATGTTGAGAAACTAAACAGTACCAATAACACGACATAAAAGTCGTGCTGAACGATCTGAGAAGATCGAAATATAACAGCCCTGATTGAATGTACGGGCCACACGGCACAAACAACGCTGCTGTTGTTTGAAGTCATCATAAGACCATACAATAACGACATTAATTTGGCTGAAGTGTTCGTTCTGAAATCTCACCGCTGGTCAATATTTGAGGATTTATTAGGAAATTAGTTCTATGCTTCCTACGCAGAAATATAACATCAACAGGAAAATGTCTGTGTCGGCAGCGCGAAATATTATGACATTTAATAGACATATAACTGATGTCAGCCCCTAATATCAGTATATTCTAGACTGAGAAAATCGACAAGAAAGTTTGAATCAGTCTTCGCATCGCTGTTTATTTGTAATGGCATCATTCTGTATCTTCGTCATTTCCAACATCGAACAACTATATTTGTCTGGTTTTGCAGTCTTGAAACTAATTCTGAAGCCTATTCTGTCAGAACGAATAAAACAGAATATTTTGAAGTCCCAGGGCCGTTTGTCCATACTTGCAGCAAGTTTTATTGTGTTCTAGCAATTATCTAGTTCCATTAGCCTTTTATAGGTTGGTCACATTGCCCGATCGGGATTTGAAGTCCAGTTGAGTTTTCATTGCCTGGATGGACTTATTTTATGTATGAATAAAGGTAGGAATTGTTCATACAGAAAAAATTTAACCGCCAATACCGATGTCCTACAATAATTTCCCCTTTGAAGACAATTATCAATTTAATGTTGAAACAAAAAATAAAAACAATATTTTCAATGAATGCGCAGGTTTTGAGGTGAATTTCAGTGTTTTTGAGATGAAATAACATTTGTGA
Organism: Mercenaria mercenaria; assembly: GCF_021730395.1. Taxonomy (NCBI): domain Eukaryota; kingdom Metazoa; phylum Mollusca; class Bivalvia; order Venerida; family Veneridae; genus Mercenaria; species Mercenaria mercenaria. The sequence goes on from NC_069368.1 coordinate 12,086,475, forward strand.
GTTTCTCAAAGACATTACGTTTCGTCAAATTATGGACACAAGCAGTATAAACTGCAACAATCAGAATGATTCTGAATAATAGAGTTTCTATTTTGATTGTAGACACAATGCATGATTTTTATTCTACTAATATGTTGATCATTAGGTGTAATGTACACATGCACACATCAGACTAACAAATATTTTACAGATGTATGCAAGTTCATTTCAAATTAAATCATAAGGCTACTTACTATAAATATATAAAGGCGAAATGTATAATATATGTACAACTGCTTCAACTCATGATACATTATAATAACTTTATTGTAATTTCGCCGTACAACGTTAATAACGAGGTTAAGGAGGTAGTATACCTAGTCTCGATTACATGCCCCTTGGTCAATGTACTAAAATACAAATTAAGACGGGAACCTGACAAGTAGTATACCTTAACATTTGTATGTGCGCATGCCCAACCGGAAGCTAACTTGAGGCTTTACGACAACGTTTACGACAAACTAAATGTGTTTGTATATCTATTCTTCTAACCTGTCTTTGACCTTATGCTAAATAGTTTAATAATGCTGAAATAATGAATAAATTAACGCAGAAACGATACAAAACATTGTTGCCTTAAAATGACGTCATCTACGTCAAAACGTTTCCGTGCAAAATTAATAGCTTTTATTTTGAAAGTTCGTAATTCTGAGCACGTTTTTATTTGAGCTATTTAAGCACTTTTATCTACTTATATTGAAAAGAAATGAAGGAAAATGGATAATGGTAACTTACCTTATTTGGTATTTAGTTGGGCGAAAGGTTACTAATTCCGGCAATTTTCAAATAAAGATTGGGCAGTATGATTCATAATCAATAATTTTTCCGTTTCCATTGACTTAACTTAATGTTACGATGGAAACGTACCTCATATGTAAAATTAAAAGGTGTTGACACTGGTGTATTTGAGGAACATAGCTTCAAACTTTTATCTGTATTTCAACACTATCAATGAGAATAATAATTGCAAGCACAATGATTTTTTTCCGTTAAAAAGCCGGGCATTGAGATAAAAAGGAAGATAAATGATATTTTAAACATCTCTGTTGTCATGGCTACTATAAACGTTGAGATAGATAGGCTTCCATGTCAAATATTTGATGGCACTGAAACCAGTTACCATACATAGTTGTTTAAAAATAAGAGAAAATGCATTACCACGAAAACACGAGCGCGGTGATATATACATTTTAAGCTTATCTTAGAAAGCTAACGCGCATACTAATAACAAAATTATCAACTACGCAGACTTCTACGGATAACAGTGAAATGAAATAAACTAAACACTGTTAAATATAATATTTTCCTTCTTCTTTCAATATAAAATACCTCTGAAGGGTATGGATAAAAATTGTACTGGAAGGGACAGAGATAAACGAACTTGTGATTGTAGCAGCTAAAACATTAACTTACACACGGTCAATTTAATTTGAATCTACCCTTGTGACAAGGTATACTACCTCCTTATTATAGATTGTAAAGCCAAAGTTCTGTATAGGTATGGACTTGTTTGCTTGAGCTGCTCTTGTCTGGTCTGAATATTAAAACATTGGTGGCTCTTTCCGCCCTCTTGTGGTTAAATAATTATTAACTGAGTACCTTATTTTGGTAGCGTCTTTATAAACAATCTAGTAGGTGATTTCAACCACTAAGTTTTAAGAGATAAGGCTCCATATAGTTTGATTACATCTTACTTTGAGCAAAATAGTTCATGAATTATGCATAACATTAATGAGATAATGGTTTGCTTCTATTGATGTCTTCGTAGTTCGTCGAGAGTTTTATTATTTACGCCTATTTATCCCTATAGCCTAGGTACAATCTTTATAGACACATTTTAAATCATATTTCTACATAACGTCCAGATAAGGATCCTGTCTGTATTATAGTTTAGAAGGCTCTGCAGCCATGCTACATGACTTCATGACCTCAATGACCTCAATGCAATGGTAACTTAGGTATTTTCTCATTTTCTATACACCACTGTAACAGCAGTTTTATTGAGCTGATAATTTTGGCTAATTCATCATTATTAGTTGTACTTAATTCAATTGTAGAACGTTAAATGTGTTTGTATGCTTATATGCCATTCTTTTGTTATTTCATTTTAAGAACAAACTTTATTTGAACACAATAATGTGTTTGACGACTGACAGCCATTGATATTTCAGCAGATCTATCAAAAACATATTTAACTAGTATGTCTTCTCAAATAACCAGTACTGATGAAGAAAAATACCAATATATTATCTGACAATTATTATCCCGAAGTCTACGGTATAGGTAGATTTCCCGAAAGCACAGAGCATCCCAAACACTCTCTAGGACAGGCTTTAGTGGATATTATCAATAAAAGCTGAACTCTTATAAATGATTATTGAGTGGTGTCCGTGAGACTGGTATTGAGTGGAATCCGTGAGACTGGTATTGAGTGGAATCCGTGAGACTGGTATTGAGTGGAGTCCGCGAGACTGGTATTGAGTGGAATCCGTGAGACTGGTATTGAGTGGAGTCGGGATATGACAGGTAGTCATTGTTGATATAAGATATCTGTGATCGATGTAATAGCTGTATTTTTTATGAAAACCTGGTTTGAAATATGGTAAGAACACCTTTTCCGTTGTTACATTAACGTTTGATGTGTGTGTAAGTGTTCGGTTTTAGGGATTTATCAACACTACAGTGCTGCTTTACTGGGATACCACGTAGTAGACATTAGACATAAAAACTCCACCAAGTCACATAATATTGACACCTAGCTGACCAGTCCAAGTACCGTCCTTTTAATGCTGAGCACCAAGCGAAAAAACTACTGCTTTAGTACCATTTTTCATTTATTTGGTATGACGTGGGGAGGAAGCGATACCACGACCTCTAGAACTCGAAGCGGGCGCTCCACCGCAAGGCTACCGAAGCAGTTTTAATGTTAAAAGATCCTGTCCTTATTCACCACTTTTGAATCTAGTATCTCACCACTTTGTTCCGCTATTTCTTTTCAAACATCCAATGAAACACCATATAAAAATAAAACTAGGGCTAAAAGTTTGAACTACATTTTTACCATTGTCAATATTCAAAAGTTGGTACTTTAATTCATTATTTGTTACAAATTTCTAGCGAATGACTATTCTACATTACGAGAAAAATGAAATGAGCAGTCATTCATTTTTTAAACCTAAAATTGATATATAAAAATATAATAAATACTTTTCAAACGACACTAGCTGTCTTTTATAGATTTATAAAATAACTTCTAATAGACACCTGTAGTCGTAGAATACAAACCTTTAACGTTTTACATGTATGAGTTTTCATAAATACTTTTTCACGAAAACGATTACAATGATTAAATTTAAAAAGCTGCCTCTGAAAACCTTCAAAAATATGATATAAATTACTGATAAGTAACTAATCAAAAGTAAAAACATAAATGAATGTCCGAAGCTTTTTGTTAGTTGAATCACGATAATAAATTTCTAACAAATTTACAATATTCTATCCCACCGGGACATAACAACTTCATGTGGAACAAAGTGTTTTAGCAGTTTAATTCTAGATTCAACAAGTTGTGAAGACAACACTATTATTCAGACTGCCTTTCTGTTTCGTAGCGATAATAAACCGGCATCACCAGTTTACACTGTTTAAGAAAGTAGTTTTGTATATAGATCACACCAAAGTACACTTATATATTCACGCATGAACATAAGGATATACTAAATGGAAAGCTCATACTGTTTTGATGCAATGCTGCAAATAGTTGAATTTGCAAGCGTGCGTCGTCCGAGGGTACTTATAATGCGAATGTGGTAATTTGCGAAACGGCTAAATCATATCATATAAAATTTCTGCGAAGTGAACTTTATGCGGTATTTTGCGATATATATATCAATCAAATGCGTGTGACATGTAGATTCAAACTCAAAAGCTGTAAAATTTGCATACCTTGGCGGGCATTCGTTAAATCAGTTTAATGGGCTCAATGTTTTTTTTTCTGTTCCTTGAGGATCAATGAGGCCAGTCAATTTTACTACACAGAGTCTCGATCAAACTGGTACTAGCGAGCATGAGGGGTGTTGCAGTTTTCATTTATTTAATTTGCTTTCCTTCTATGTGCTTCCAAAGGATCTTTTTTTTATAGATTTTATTATGCAACATAGTTATGCAACACAGTTAACATTAATTATAGTGTATATATAAATAAAGATATAAACTATTTTCGTATATTTATTCTAGACCAGAATTATCTAATAGCTTTATATAAGAGCTAATAGGAACAAATTGACATTTACATTTGCGGAATTGTCTTAACTTGCCTCCAGTGTGGAAGTTTATTACAACGGATTATTTAGTCTGAAGACAGGTAATAGATCTTTTTGTACAAGGGAAAAATAATGTTACGTGTGGCAGACATACACTATAGAAACATGGTCACAATAATTATATGAAAAACATAAATCATATATACAGCATAGTTTTATGCATGCATTATGATTATGTTGGTGTCTGCTAGCAGAAAAGTCTTACAATTGTATAAAAGAAAATTTAATAACAACTGTCTAACTGAAAAATATTGTTTACTGTTTTCTATAAATACCTTTTAATGGTAATCTAAAACTATTTATATAGCATTTTAGTGTCGTTTGATTTTGTATCATTAAATGGACGTCAGCCGCAAAGCAAAGTAATATCAGACACTGTTTGATTGCACATGTTCATGACAGATAATAAAGTATATTATGCCTCTCACGCCTCCGAGTTTGAGTTTTTGTGCTACATCGATTTTGGCATCGCTACCATTTTGCAATGACACCGTTCTGCATCAACGTCATCTTCAACAACATATGACTGTACCTGTCTGTTTTTGTAGTATTTAAATTACTACCTGTCTGAAGAAATGTAACAGATTATTTTGAAGTCTAATGGTCTTTTCTTGTCTATGTATGTAAGACCTCTTTACAAACATACTATTTTAACTGTATTCCAAAAGTTAACCAGTTATAGCAGCCTTCTAATGTCGGGCGTTGAAGCCCAGTCGAACTTTTCCCGCCCAAATGGACTTATTTATATGAACAGAAGTAAGACTGATTTATACAGAAACAGTCAACTGCCACTTTGGAATATCTCTAAGTAGTTTTCCTTTGAAGACTATAGCCAAATATTGACGAAAACATTGAAAACTATAGTTTCAATAAAATTGATGCAAAATACACTATTTCTATGATGGAATAACATTTATGAGTAACTCAAAGACAATATTTCGCCAAATTATGGACAAAGCGGCATGAAATGCAACTACCTGTGAATGAAAGGGTCTGCATTATACAGATAAAATTTCTTATTATAAACTCCGAATGCTCTATTTGATATGTTGATTATTTGGTGGAACGTACGCATGCACACGCCAGAATACTAGTAACGAATATTTTACAGTTGTGTGCACTTCATCCGCTGCTTCATATTTAAACATAAGGTAACTTACTTTACATAAAAGCGAAATGCATTGTACTTGTAAAATTGCTTCTACTCTTGATAAATCATTATGACAAGAAAATAAAACAATTGTTTTGCTTTCACTGAGCAACGTTTTGTTCTGGACCCGTTCCTGTCTGAACATTTAAACAAATATTTCCTTACTGCCCTTCTTGTGGTTAAACAATTATTTCCCTTTCCTGTTCATGTTCACCTCGCGATTAAACAATTCGCAGTGCTAATTATTCTTTTTTTGTAATATAATCAATAATTTGATAACATTTATTGCAGAAATACTGATTTCTTTGAGCAATTTATTTTGGTAGCAACTTTATAAACAACCTAGTTGGTGATTTCAATCATAAGTTTTTAGGTGATAAGGCTCCATACAGTTTGATTAATCTTACTTTTAGCAAAATAGTTAATGAATTATGCATAACGCCAATAAGATAATGGTTTGTTTCTATTGATGTTTTCGTAGTTTGTCGAGAGTTTTATTATTTACGCCTATTTATCCCTATTACTTTGGTACCATATTTAGAGACAAATTTAACACTGTATTTCTGCATAATTTCCATATAAGGAGCTCGCCTGTGTTTACCGCAAATGTATCTTCCACAATATAATTATTGATTTATGCTCGTATAAACTAAAATAGAGAAAAGTGGAAACTTCACAGGTCGCTCAACACGACAAAAACGAAAATGTTGCAGACTCGGTTTGATTGAGCCTGTTCATGGACGGTAGTGGAAATGGATGCTACCGTCCACGCCCTCTAGCCCCGGGTTGAGCAGAACTCAACATTTACACATGCTAAAAGTACAAAAAGCAATTTAGAGACATCCGCAGATGTATTCAAACGGCGGTGAACATGGAACCTTCAATGATACACGCGTTGAGGCGTGTAATTCCATGAAGAGCGGCGTTTGGTCCCCAGATAAAATAATGGGTTTGCCCCAAACGAGAAAACAATGGGCAGATCTGAACAAACTGGAATTTAGGAAGGGGGTCTGACTTAACCCGAAACCCGACTTAGTTTCCATTCTATTTTCGGCATGAGAAAACGACAAAGGCTATTATGTAAACAGATATAACACACATAATATGTTATAAAGTCACGACTAAATCATAGTTATCCATATGAACCAACTTCTACTTTTGCAATTTGAAACAAGTAGTTTCCAGCAAATATTTTACTTAGACTTACAGTACTGCATCATTAGTAGTATATTTGACTAAATCTTAAAATGTCTGTTGCTGCTCGGTGTGGATATGCAGTCTTGCGCGAAAACATTCATGTTCCTCAAGAAACAGATTCGTTAGTTACGACTGCACAAACTGAAACTTTTAAAGGCTTAGGAAATACTTCATACAGCGAACAACATAAAAATACAATTTTGGCTACAAGTACATCAAGCTTTGAAAGTAGATTATGTTTCATATTCGCCAGTGAGTATGTAGTTAAAGTGTTCAGAAAGCGTGAGCAACATTTTTTTGTTTGTTTTGGTATCTGAGATAAAACGTTACCAACAATGACGTTATATTCAGACTTTGGAGCGGGCGGAACGCAAAAATGTGCACTATCAAATTTAGCAGGATTTACGCTTATGATTTTCTTGTCAGAAACAAAGTCACTTTAAACATTTAATATATTTGGAAGGCCGTTTCAGACCCATCAATGATGAAAATATCATCTGCATATAGATGGACACACACTTTCTACGCCAACAAAGAAACATAGATCACTTTTTGAAAAGACAAATTAAATAAACTGTTTGATCAAATAACAACACTGAATGCTCTCAGTACAGAAACATTGAACTACCTTAATGATCAAATAATGACAACACTGAACGCTCCTGTACAGAAACACAGAATGGCCTCAGTGCAATGATAATTTAGTTATTTTCTCATTAACTATACACCACTGTTACAGCAGTTTTATTGAGCTGACAATGTTTGGGCAATTTATCCTCGTTAGTTGTACTTACTTTTATTGTAAAATGTTATATGTGTTTACCCAGGCTTATATGTCTCGTTTTAAGAGCAAAGTTGATTTGAACACAGAATTGTGTTTCACGACCGATAGCCCTAGATATTTCAGCAGATCTAGCAGATCTATCGAAAAAAAGTGTTTAACTAACATGTCTACAGAAATAATCAATATTGATGAAGAAAATTAACATTGTCATAGTCTTAATACGTTATCTGACGATTCTTATCCCGAAGTCTAACATTCTGTCACTAAAAACACAGAGGATATAGGTTTTAAACATTATCTTTGGATAATAGGCGTGTCTGTATAACATCATTTCCAAAGCACCTGACTATATCATAAGTAGAAAATTGCAGTTATTTCCTTTGGCATTTACAGGTATGACAGTTGAAGAGATGTTTTACTTCAGTTCTCAATGTATTGTGATATAAATATGATATGAATATATTGACTCTTGAAAATAAATACATCATCAATTTAAGTTACAGTGCATGGACTATTGTTGCATCTACAAGACGATCCTTTGGGAGGAACCTAGCCTATCTATAAAAAGATTTAAAAAGTACAGCACACGTCAGACATTCTAATAACGGCTTAAGCGTATATTATCAATGAAAACTGAACTCTGTTATAAATGAACATTGAGCAGAGTCCACAAGACTTGTATTGAAATACAATGCTTCTTCTACGAAACTATAATACCAGACCGTCTGGTCCCTACAATTAATTTTGCTGGAATGCTATAGAAGCAAGTTGTCTGATCTCCGGCATTGATGTATTATACTTTCGTAGCCGTAAGCGAATGTGTAACACACAGAAGAAATATAAAAACCTTAATTGTCGTACAATCGTGAAACGATTTTATCTTGTTAATTATTTCTTGTAAGATGTACGTTATGAAAAGTATTCTAATTATATTACCAACGAGAAAACCTTGGGCTTTTTTCATTAACAAATGTTTGAAGTATGTACGTGCTTTGAACTATATATATATAAACTTTGCATTTATCAATAATATCTTGCAATGTCGAAGGAGAATATGTCCACTTTTGCTCAAAAAAGGCTTAAAAACTGAATCTCTCTAAATGGTATGAATTTCAGATTTTCTTTCATAAAAATATCGTTTTAACTTCACGCACTATTTTACAATTGACGCATTATCAAAGAAAATATGTGACGTAAATGAAAATAATTTTTAACAGTTAAACAAATCTGAAATTTGCAATATGAGCACAACTGCCGACTACAATGAAAAAGGCCATAAATTTTATGAAAGAAGCTGGACCTATAGTCAAAATATCTTTGTGGTCATTGTGTGTTCGCACTACTGAAAACGTTCCTATGTGATCTAGATATCGCATATAATGCTTATTTTCTAAGCAATCTGTGATTTAAGCAATATTCAGTAACATGTTTTGAACAGAAAAATGGATTTGTTTCTGAAAATCCGAATTCACTCATAGAGGAGATTAATATAAGTTCTGGTACTATACACTATACATTGTTTTCCAAATATAACCATTTTGAAAAGTTTCCAAATTGTGTATGCCATATAGGTGAACTTTGTCCTTTGCCGAGTCAATAGATCATTCAAAAATTCCCACCTGTCCTGCACATTAAGACCAGTGTATCACAATTTATCTATTACCATGTCATTTGGTTCACTAAATAATTTGCTGAAATTAAACCTTGGGAAAAAAAGTGCCACCACGTGAATCGAATTACCGGATTTCCATTGACAATCTAACTTATGCGTTTTGCAATTAATTTTATCATTCGATTTAGGCAAGATAAAAGATTCTTTGATTTTTCAATTGATGTTGTTAAAGCATTATAATATATTTGTTAAAGATGAAACTTTGACTGGACAATAAATCTTAAATCAAACGTGCTACCCAGTCTGATTTTAGAGAAAAAAACCTATTCTTTGATAGACCTTATGGTACTTTCCAGTGTACTAAGTGGTATAAATACAATTACATAAACTATATACGTGTGTTTTACATTGAACATTGGCCGTGATGTTACATAGAGCATATCTTTGTGATAACTCTCTCCTGTTAAGTGCCTATCATCGTATCTATATATTTCTTTTAAACTTTTTTCATTTCAAAATATTGGTTCAGTAAATGTAGACATACACACAGCAGATATAATCGTAAAAGTCTTAGTGCTTGGTTGATTTATACTGATGTAATAATAAAAATCACTGGATATGATAAAAAAATCCCAAGTGTACTTACTTTGGCATTAATTTCGCATGTGATAGCCTTAAAAATTCTATTTTGTTATGATAATCTTTCGGGATTTGACAGGTCGTCATTATTGATATAAGATATCTGTGATAGCTGTTCTTTTCAGAAACCGACTTTGAAATATGAATAAAAGAACAGCTTTTCCACGTTGTATTTGGGAAATAGATTTTAGTTTTACGTGCTTTGTTGGCAAATAAAGCACGGTTTTGAGCTTAGAGGCGTAGTAAGCTAATCACGAAGGCCGAAGGCCTGTGTAATTAATTAATTACGACGTATCTGAACGATAAAAAACAAAGCACGCAAAACTAAAATCTATTTCCCTTCTAACTCGTTCGAATTACACCAGGAAGGGATACTAATCCGGAATAAAATACGGGTTTAAATTCGAGAGAGTAAACCGGAATAGCCAAAAGTAGGTCATTTTGCAAAACGTGTTCTAATCGACAATACAATACACGATAAAATCCTTCTTTGTTTATACAAAAGAAAACCTTAAAAGTGTTAGAATAACGTTTAGTGTGTGTCTGTATTAGCGTTCGAGATTTGGGCCTTTTAAACATTTTTATTCAGTCATATAAAGGACGGTATCCCTACTTTATAGTGTTGCTTTACTGGAATACCAAGCTGTAGACATATGACATAGTACCCCATTCAGACACATTATATTGACAACGGGCTGACCAGTGCTATAATAGTACTATCTTAATGCTGAGCATCAAACGAGGAAGCTACGAAGAGCATCTTTCACATCTTTGGTGTAACGCAGCCAGGGAGCGAACCCACGAAGCAGGTGCTTTACCACTATGTTATTAAGGTGGTTTGTCTTAATTCAGCACTATCAAATCAAATGTCATCGTCATCTTCGTTCCACTGACTGTATCTTGTGAAACACCATATAAAATAAAATGAGGAGTACAAATTGAACTACCTTTTTACCACTGTTCATATTTATCTACAAAATGCATTTGTATTTGTTATTGTAGCCCCCGACAACAAAGTTGTAAGAGGGGGGTATACTGGTTTAAGGTTGTCTGTCTGTGTCACAAATTGACATACGGGCCTTATTTTATCTGTAGTGTAAATGCAGGTATTGCATCATCTTTTTGTAAATTTTTGAGTTATTGAGGTAAATGTCAGATTTCACGCATGAAATACCTCTCATATTTTTCTGTATTTCATAACTTAAAGTTCCATGTAAATTTCATTAAATTCTGTTCAGTAATAAGAAAGTTGATATTTTATAACTTCAGTAATTTATGTTTTTATCCCCAAAACCACTATAATGGCCTCAAATTGTCAATTTAAATTCGCGCCAAAGTAGTTAGATTTCCCGGCTATATCGTGAATCCCGTGAAAATGACAATAGTCATAGCTCACGGCTTAGCCGTGAATCCCATGAAATTTAGTATTTGGCCGGGACTTATCCTTTAAATAGACTGGACTAGATATGCCTTGCGCACACCACCTTCCGACATTATAGACGAATCTATGTCTGAAATAATTTTCTTGCTAGAAATTATTATGCACGAATCGAGGTAAGAAATTTATTTGTTAATTTTTGTATATTTTATGGCATTACGAATTTTTTTGGATTAAATTTTTTGTTCATTTCTACGAATTCTGTAACATTTACTTTTCGGCATATGATTTTTGCTAGTTTCGGTATGTCCGATATTTATTAAATTTTCAGGACTTTTGTAAATTATTTCGAAAGAGATGAATCTAAAATGTTTCATTTATATAAAGTAAAATTTGTACTGAAATTTGTAACATATATTTATAAAAGTACTTTTATCCAAAAACTTATGTCAAACATTTTGTTAATTATGGAACGCCATTACTGGCCATTGTATGTTATGTATAAATCTAATGGCAAGTCTAGTGCATGTTTGTAATATATTATTGTAATGTGTTAATTGTGTGCCAGTCTATTGCATAACACATACAATGTCCGTGTTAAGTGTATGGCATTTGATATTATAGGATTCCAACATCATTAACGTTTTGATTTATATTGTAATTTGTTAATTGTAGTTTAAATAATAGCTGCAGGTTATCATGTCCGTATCTATAATGTTTCATCATAAACTTTCATATCTTTTTCATTACTTTAACTTTAGTCTTTTAAGTAAGTAATCTTTGTAATATGAAGTAATACGTGACGTATTTTAATCATGTGACGTTTGAACTTTATAGCACATATGTTTTGTAAAAAGTAGCACTATTATTTATGGGGAGCCTACGGAGTATGTATAACCCAAAGGAGCAGTTTTATGCCCTGACTTTGGGGGTGTTCTATTGCTTACTCAAATGTTTATATATTTTAGCTCCTTTCCCGCCAGACGATTTACCTGGTGATGTCATAAACCCGGAGTACAATCATAAGTAGATGCCCGAGTTCACTTGTCCTTCACTTCGCCCTGGAGTGATATTCCCAGCGAGAGACTTTCTCCCATGGTTGTGCCGAAACCGCAAAGACGATGATATTTGTTATCCTCTGAAGTACAGACTTCAGGATGCAATCACCTACCACCATAGGGAGCCAACACGGAATCAACGTATTCACGGTTTAAAGACTGAATTTTGAATTTAGAAGCAAGTTTTGTTTGGCTACTTAAGTTCAACAATTACATTTAAAGACCCTGTGTCCCGTCAGATTAGAATGACTATAAGAACTTTTGTATCTAGAGATACCTGAACTTTCACTTTTTTTTTTTTCTTCCTCTAATCAGTTTTTTTTCTTTCATATCGATTCATTGTAATAATCATCTATGTAAATAAATTTGTAAATATTGTAACGGGTGTTTGATTTGTTTCTGATGGTTACCTGACTGTCGTCCGGAACGGCCTTTTCCTGTCACAATGGTGTCTGAAGTGGATTGCGACCAACAGCAGTAGCTATTCGAACATATTAACACCCATTTAACGCAGCAATAAATTGTAAAGATGCCTCTGTTTTGTTCTATTGTATCACATATAATAGTTTTATTCATTTTTCAGAGTGGACGTCTTACCTCAACAAGACAAGACAGATCCATTGCTTCAGCTAACCAGCTTTATGCCAAAGACTGATAGTCAGTTGCATACTACACTGGATTCTGGGTGATTCGTTCCTTTTATATTTTCTTTTTGGGTTATTTTGTGTCACTCTATGATTAACCACCATATATCAGTGCTTGAGAGTGAACGCCCTTGACAAGGAGAGTTATCCTCTCACTCTTAATTGTCTTCGCCCTACTTCTCCCATGATCCATTTGTATATGGTACTGTATACATTCCTGATACAGTATTTTTCTTTGTGTTGTTAGGCAAGATGTGTTCCACTCATTTGCATATACTTTTACCTACTTTTTAGTTTTAGTGCTACACAGTTGTGTTATAACCTATACGTTATCTAGGATAAACACTTGATTTTAATTATTTTTTTATTTGTTTACACTAAATGTTAACACTATACAGTTGATTGATATTTGATAAGCAGTATTGATGCAGCTACTGTCACTGTACTTTGTTGCTGTTTGCCTATCAACCGTGATTGACTCAAAGTACGGTGCGCAACTAGTGTATTATTATTTTAGTGGGACGTTGTGTAGTATATCACGTAGTGTTTAGTACTTGTTTGGCTTCAGTGGTAACTGTTGAGCCTTAGTGTAAACTATGTAGTCTAGTATTCCCTCACGATTGTTTTAACTAGAGTCTCAGGTTTTAAAGTAGCTGTTGTACATGTAGTGTTTTATATATGTTAACGTATGTAATCATGACTATGTCGTAGAGTTAACCGAATGTAGGAAAAGAGTTAGGTATGTAGGAGAAGGAGTTACGTAACTTTGTTAAGGAAGAGCAGCTAAGGGAACGTGAGGAAAGACATAGTAGATTAGAGCAGAGAAAGATAGGATAGAGGCAGAGAAATTAATTAGAGGCAAAGAAATTAAGAGCAATGCATAGAAAGATAGTTAGAACAGAGAAAGATAATAGAGTTAAACTAGGTTGCAGAAAGAAAAGATAGAATATGAAAAACATAGTAGTTGAGAGCAGAGAGAATTAAGAGTAGAAACAAGAGAGAAAGAAGAAGGAAAGGTTAGAAGCAATAGGGAAAGATTAAGATAGAAGTTAGGTTGCCGAAGGAAAAAGATAGAAATAGAACGACGTAGTAGCTTTAGAGGCTGAAGGAAAATTAGAGTTAAAAGTCAGTTAGAACTATATAAGTTAGAAAAGGAAATGAGAAGTTAATGTTAGCTAGTAAGTTAGAAAACAGAAAAGGAAAGCAGAAAGTAGGAAATTAGAAACCAGCATAAGTATTAAGACAGACATAGAAAAGATGAGTAAGAAAAAGGTAAAGGTTAAATGTCCTCACCTTTGATGAAAAATTGATTTCCATGATGCGTACTTTGAATGTGTACGAAACGTACGCTGTTGCGCAGGAATTGGGATAAAGAGATATGGTCACTTAACTTCCCGTTCCTTCTAAGGGTACGGCAAGAGAGTTTTTGATAGTCTTCCGTTGGAAGATAGGTAGGATATGATAAACTGAAAGCCGCTTTGCTACGGTCAGTTCGAACATCCACGACGATGGCTATAAGAAAAAGTTAAGAACTGAGAGCCTCGGGATAATGAGACCTTTGTGATGTTTCTAAGCCAGAATAAGTAGATTTAGATGGTATGGCTAGATTGATAAGAATAAAACCGTAACGAAGGATTGTTAGATTTTATTCTTAGGGACATCAATTTTTAATGTATGTAAAAGAGAACAAGACCAGAATTTGAGTAGTAAGAATTAGTTAAAGCTAGGATGTAGCAAAGATGCAGATTAGTTGCAAAGACTCGTGGAGGTCCCAAGAATGTCGTGAATCGAACCAATAAGACCGAGCTATAAACCCCATATGAAACACCTCAGAGACAGTATCCTATTAGTCGTAATTAGCCTAGTAATAGAGTGGTAGTAGCAATGTTGCTAATTAAGGTAGAAGTTTTCAACCCTTTGGTGTACTGAAGTGTAATAAGTTTGGTCGATTAGGCAAATCTTTCATATTAACTGTAGGATGGAAAGTAACGGCGGTAATAAGTGCCAATTCAGCAGCAGAGTTAGAGGTAGAGACAGAAAGTAGTAAAGGGGAGAATAGAAATAGTAAGGAAAGTAGAAATAGAGGTAGAGCCGAGACCGATCAAGGAGTAAGAGTAGAGGATCAGAAATAAGATAGAGATAGGAGTAAGTCAAGTAGGTCAGAGAGTGGAAATACAATTAGAACTAAGTGAAGTTGAGGAGTTAGGTATGCTTAGTGTAAGTACATGTCCTACAAAACCCGTACGTGTAAGAAGTGAAGTAATCGCATGGCGATACAGTGTACATGTGTGAGAGTGAAACGGGCCTTAGTAGAAGCAAGTCATTTAGAGAAAACCCCGAATGTAAGTACATAGATGGGAAGTGAACATAGCTAGATGTACTAGAATAGATTATTGATGTCCGTATTTCAAGGGTACAGTAGAGGCGTTGTTTAGATAATCCTACCAATGATTAGAATAATTGGTAATGTAAGTGAGCTTGTAGAACCACAGTTAGTAGTTTAGCGTCAGCATTTAAACTAGGGCCAAGCCAAAGTTAAGAACGAAATAAAGCTAAAGTTTCCGTCTCCAATTTTAGAAGTATCTAGAGAGGAATTTCTTAGAAAAAGCAACAGAAAGATAGCACACTTAAGATTTGTGTAGGAAGAAGCTGAGAAGTAACGATTGAAGCAAGTGGTAGAGTATAAGGTTCATTAGGTTGAGATTAGGAATAGATTGTTAAAGAGAGTATACCGCCCAGAATCTTAGACAAAATTAGACAGTTGATTGTACCTTAAATTTCTTTGAGAACAGGATGAAAGTTTGTCATCATAATTCGGTTTACTGTCAGGCCATTTAGTATAAGGAAAACTAGTGATGTGTATTAAGGCGAATTTTACTGCTCAGGAGTAATGGCAGAGTTAGGAGGTACGTCATCATGTATTTGTCAATGTACTATACTAGTAGAGTTAGTATAGTCCGTTAGGAAAAATCCTTTGATTGATACTCTGTTTAAGAAAGAGGTGCTGTCGACACGTTGGTCCGATTCGAACCTATGCTATAAAAAACAGGTACATTTTGACTATGGTAATTACTTACCAGATATCCAGAAGCATAGCACTACCTAGTATTGAAACTGAGAGAGTAGAGAGACAGCAGTAATAGTACAGTAGATTAGTAGTGACCAGAGGAAATGCGTCCCGATTGGAGAGAATCGCAAGTTTACGTCAACAGAAGTAAGTCTATACCCAGATAAGGGTTTTTAAATAAGGTTGGAGCAGGCTTATTGTAAGAGGATCAGAGAGATTATACAGATCGATCCGAATGAAAGTAGGTGATGATTTTCGAGTAGAGAAAAAAGATATATTTTTGTGTCCTATAAAGCAGGTACAAAACGTACATGATAGAGATAAATCTAGAGTTACAAGTAGAATGTAGACAGGAATAGTAATTTTGTTAGACAAATTCTCCAAAGGTAATGACAGATATATATTTTTGTATGCGCAACTTCTAGGATACATTGTAAGTTTATCTCAAATGTCGCGCCATTGCAGTTCCCGCTCACAGATTTGAACAGAAAAAGGGTCAGCCAAATCTTTTAGTGTGGGGGTTGAAAGTCCAAGAAAAAGGCTTTCCAGACTTTGAAGGCTACTTAATGGGTCCGCCCTATTTTGAAGTTGCCAGATTTAATCAAATTTTTATTTTGAGAGTAGAGCTTCAGAATTAGGTTTAGGCTCAGTAATTGCTTCAGGTAATTGATGGAGAGAAATTACCCTGAACGTATGCAATAGAAAATTGCTACCTAGGGAGCAAAAGTTACTCAGTGATAGAGAAGAATGTTTGTTAGCGATAGTATGGGCAGTATCTAAGTTTCATCACCGGTAATTGTTCGGTAAAGACTTGATTAGAGACAATCCATCAGCCGCTCACATTATTTGGAATAAAACCGTAACTTAGCAATTCCAGGCTGATGAGATGGCATTGGCATTACAGGACCATATTGGATCATTTAATTAAGCAATTCCTGGTAGAGAAAAGTAGCCGCGATTATTTGAGTAGAGTGTAACATGTGGCTATATTATCTGATGTACAGATAGTGACAGTGTGTGTTTTCTTTTTGTGGTATATGCTATTTACAGTAATCTTTGCTTTCAATTACGAAAATTATAGAAATTTCTTTTTAAGGGGGGACGAGTGTCCACTAATTGACATACGGGCCTTATTTTTATCTGTATGTAAATGCAGATTGATGGCATCAACCTTTTTTTTTTTTTTGTAAATTTTTGAGTTTATTGAGGTAAATGTCCCAGATCTCACGCATGAAATACCTCTCATATTTTTCTTATTTCATAACTTAAAATTCCATGTAAATTTCATTAAATTCTGTTGCAGTATAAGAAAGTTGATAATTTATACAAAATACATAATTTTATGTTTTTATCCCCAAAACCACTATAATGGCCTCAAATTGTCAATTTAATTCGTCGCGCCAAAGTAATTAGATTTCCCGGCTATATCTGAATCCCGTGAAAATGTGACAATATCAAAGCTCACGCTTAGCCGTGAACCCATGAAATTTAAGTAATTTGGCGACATTATCCTTTAAAAAGACTGGACTAGATATGCCTGCGCCACACCAACTTCCGACATTATAGACTATCTATGTCTGAATTATTGTTCTTGCTAGAAATTTATTGCTCGATTCGAGGTAAAATATTTATTTGTTAGATGTTTTTATGATTTGCATTTCTACGATTTTTTTTGGTAAATTTTTGTTCATTCACAGAATTTCTGTAACATTTATACTTTTCGGCATATGATTTTTGCTAGTTTCGGTATGTCAGGATGATTGATTAAATTTTTCAGACTTGTAAATTATTTCGAAAGAGAATCTAAAATGTATCATTGATATATGATGTAAAATTGTACTGAAATTTGTAACAGGATATTTATAAAGTAACTTTGTTTCAAACTTTGTCCAACATTATTTGTTAATTATGGAACCCAATTACTGCGATGTATGTTATGTAAAAATCTATATGGCAAGTCTAGTGCCATGGTTGTAATATAATATTGTAATTTGTAATTGAGTGCCAGCTATTGCATACACATACAATGTCCTTTTTTGTGTAGGCATATGATATTATATGATGCCAACTATCATAAACGTTTGATTTAATTGAATTTTGTTAATTTGTAGTTGTAAATAATAGCTGCAGTTATCATGTCCGTATCTATATTGTTTCATCATAAACTTTTCATATCTTTTTCATACTTTAACTTAGTCTTTTAAGTAAGTAATCTTGTAATATGGAAGTATAAGTGAAGTATTAAATCATGTGACGTTTGAACTTAGTAGAAGCACATATGTTTTTATAAGTACACTAATTATTTATGGACCTACGAGGTATGGGGATACCCAAAGGAGCAGTTTTATGCCTGACTTTTTGTTTTGTGCTATGTGCTTACCATATGTTATATATTTAGCTTCTCCGCCAACGAGTTTTACCTGGAGATGTCATAACCCGGAAGTACTATGCCCAGGTGCAACTTGTCTTCACTCGCGATGTGATATTCCCAGCGCAAGCTTTCGTCCCATGGTTGTCCGTAAAATCCGCAAAGACGATGATTTTTGTTATCACTCTGAAGTCAGCTCAGACAATCACCTACCACCATAGGAGCTCAACACGGAATCAACGTATTCACGGTTTAAAAGGGAATGTATTTGAATTTAGATCTATGTGTTGTTTTCTACTTAAAGTTTAAAGTTTCACAATTACATTAAAGACCGTGTCACGTCAGATTAGAATGCTATAAGAACTTTTGTGTTCTAGAGATACTGAACTTTCTTTTTTTATTTCTTTCTTCTAATCATTTTTTTAGTCTTTTCATCTCTTATTCATTGTTAATAATCATCTTCTGTAATAAATTTGTAAATCTATTGTAAAGGGTGTTGATTTGTTCTGATGGTTACTGTCGCCGGTGTACGGGGCCTTTCTCACAGTCTGTCCGTCCGTCTGTCTGTCAATCTGCTTCCTAACCACAATCTTGCCACCATCTATCCTCATTCCCCTTGACACATATATAATGAAACATTCCCAACAAGTGATCAGTATCAACAGTATTGCATGGGGCATGTAAGGTTTTTCAACGACAAAAAAATTGCAGATACGGGACTTTGTTTCTTGTTCACATACGATGTACATACAGTCTCATATGCAAACTTGTGCGCGCCTAATCTTCCGAACCCTTCACACAATGTATGAAACACAAGTGATCATATCAACCCAGTTGTGCTGGTGCATGTTACGCTCTTTTATTAGATAAATATTCTGCATAGTTATGGGACTTTGTTTTGTTACTATACTGTATACATCCAGTCTATATACCACACAGTCCACATAATTATGCAATCTGTTTCGTCAAATTGCAATGTATGTTCCATGCATGTGGGGGTACATTCATCACCTTTAGTGATAGCTCTAGTTTGTTACAAATTTCTAGAAATTGTTAAAGGCTATTCTAAATTAGGAATTAGTTTTTAACTTACACTTGTTATATCAAAAATATAATACATACAAAATGTACCAGCTGTCTCTCATAGACTGTAAAAATAAATAACTTCAAATAAAAGATGAGTAGACGTGGAATCAAAAATAATATCAAGCTTTCATAAACCATTTTTAACAAAAACGATGACAAAAATTCAATTGAAAAAGCGGCATCTGAAAACCTTCCAAAATTTGATATAAAATACTGACAAGTAGTAAATGAATGCCAGAAGCTTCTTGATGGATGAATGACGATGATTAATGTCTAACAAGTTTACAATATTCCACCCAATTAGGTCATTGTAGCTACTTGAAGAACAAAGTCTTTTAACGGTTTTATATAACACGAACCAAAAAGTGTTGTTATTCATAGACAAAGCAACTATTTAACTATATCAAACATTTTTTTTATATACATCATTATTACATTCATTTGGGTTTACGCATGCAATATGATTGGTGTCTGTTTGCAGAAATGTTATAAAAGTAAATTTAATAACAACTATCTTACTGAGAAATATTGTTTCCTGTTTTCTATAAATAACTATTTAATGGAAATTTGAGACGATTTATATAGAAATTTATTATCGTTTGATTTCATATCAGTAAATGCATACCATTCTTAGAAAATATCTGGAATGCTTCTACTACAACAGGAGTACTCGAACAAAAAAAAAAAAAAAAAAAAAAAAAGTAAATGATGCAAGTCAAAAAGTCAAAAACAAAAATTAGTGCGGACACGGGTTTAAAGATCGGAAGTACCAAACAAAATGTTTAAAACTCTTTTTGATTTTATTGCGGTTAAAATTTTAAACGATACCATCTCACATTCGGCATAAGTTCTATCACATTATAAGAGCACATTGACACTCCGGTATTTATCATGTTGCATTATGTTAGTAAGACTTAGCCTTACATTTTGAGAAAAAAATCAAAACAACATCAACTCAAAGACGGAAACGGTTGTTAATTTCACATGAAAATTGAACAGCATATAAAACATGTATATTACTTTACACAACACGTGTCAGCTTACTGGCATATAGACTGAATTCCGGAAAAGGGCTCCATAAAGGGGTCACACTTTCGGGCAGTTCAGCTTCTTTAAGAACTCACCATTTTTCAAAAAACCGTTACATATATGCGTTTTGATACATTTACAATTATGTCTCAGTGCTGAAATTTCACATAACTAGATTGAACGTAGTTTTCAGCAATTATTTATTCTTATTTGTTTACAAATGTTATTCATTTTTGAAGGGGGACAACTTTGTGAGATTATTTTAAGTATCCATCATACGGGACAGTATGGCAGAAAATGTAATGGTCAGGTAGATTGTTGGTAAAAATGTTGTTCTAAATAAATTGTCATAAAATAGATCCTGCAGTTATCGAATGGGTTGAAATGATTCAACGTTCAATATCACATGACTGAACAAACGATTTTGAACGCAAATATCGTGCATAATACGTTGATTTAATTTATGTAGTTATTACTGGAGTGCAATCACTGGTGAAATAAAATTATTCGCGTTTCGAAATTACTTTTCTTGGTAGTTTATCCCAGTAATAGTTTGGTCTGAAGTTTATGCTAGTATATTTGGGCGCTCTTTGTCCCGTGAATTTCGTGAAATATTTCGGCGTATATAAGCGTGAACTGATATTGTTCTCACCACTCGAGGTTTATGATTGGCAGCAAACAGTCTGTAATTCAGTATGAACGATTCAGAAAACACAAACAAGGATTCGTTATGGGACCTGAATGACTTCTTCGATGAATAATTCTATGAATAGAAACATGAGAAGTGGGATTTTAGAGAAGATTCACAGAGTGAGCTGCAGTATACGACAGGAAAGAGGAAGGTTGCTGGCGATTTCGATGACGACATAAAGATCCAAAGAGCTGAAGAAAGAGTTAGGGTAGGCTCGAGAAGCTTTGAAAGAATCAGACACAATCGTCTGTCAGTAGTTTTGGACATGTGGACATTGCTGTAAGTCATTTGAATTTATTTTCATAATGTTGAAATCGCCCCTGATTACCACAATGTATGCTTTACCATCGATGTTATATAAACACAAGTCCGTTAATCTGCACGTTAAATTCATGAGAACATTTATTACACAGGATTATAGTTTAGAGCAGAGATCAAGCATTTTGTTATTAATCGTAAACAAATAAGACTATGTTACGGCGGATTTATCACATACTCCTGATATTGGACTAAAATAAGTATTTATTCTTTTAATATAGGGTTCGTTGTGTTCATATAAGTTTAAAATGCTAACTGGAATGTTCTCTTAGTCTTTTCGAAGGTTTCGGTGCACAGGTGCAGCCAGAGCTCCGATGGCGGGATTACAAACCGGAACTAGATATATCGTCTGCTATACGTATGGTAACGTGGGACGATCGCTCGACAAGCTAGAATCCACAGTAGCAAAGCCACTCACGGAAGTCACCATCATTGAGAAGATGATAAGTATTGCTTTTATTCATATTATGCAGACGTTAAATGTCAAGCGAATTTCTGCAAATCTAACTTTGTGTTTCCGTAGCAGAAAACTCAGTGAAAGGCAGACTGATAATAGTATTTCAAAAATTTGGAATTAATGCCGATACAATAACCTTTCTGTAATTCACTATGGATATGTTACTCTTTTTATCAAAAAAGCCGCCGTCATTTGTTTTTTAAAGAATAACAGGTCTGATCTAGAAAATTTAGTGATTTTATTTTTCTGCTGTTAAAGATTTTGTCAAAAAGACCTTAAAATGGGAGTCCTTTGTCTGTGGAGATTCATCTTAAAAGAAAAGTTTGATCCTAGATTTTAGTGTATTTTAAACAGAGTAGTTTATTTTTATAATGTTAGTGAATTGTATTGACCGTTTTACTAGTGAGTACAATAAAAAGTTGCCTCTACGCAATTCATGATTTAGGACCTCAGACACGGAGGCTTTCGACGCTTGTCCCGTTTCTTGGAAAATTGAAAACGATTGGTTAGTTCCACCGGTATTTCTTATACTCAAGTGTTTCAATTTCTTCTTGTTTTGTAAAGCTAGAATTACATTGGTGGCTCCTTACTGGCCATCTAACACCCCCCCCCACCCCCGACCTGCGTTTTGCGCACTTTTTGTTTTCAAAAAGGTTTTAATCATTGAGGCAAAGAATCGTTTAAATCTTTTGAATTTAAGAAGTTCCGTGACTGGTGTGAGAAAGTGACGTTACCTGGTTCGCCATTCACTGTGGCATTGTACTTTGTGTCTATAAGTGATAGCTGTTGCAGGAAGTCAAAGTTAAACATGGTTTTCTACTCTATTAATTGGTCATACGTTCTGTCAAATGTACAAAATCCTTGTATAGATGATTGTTTGAAACTGTTTAAATGACTGTAAAAGAATAACTGCCAGACCAGTGGTAAAGAATTCTAATATTATGAAACAGTTTATTGAACATTTCCCTTCTGAGAGCAGTTCCCTATCTGATTTAAGATTATATTGTTTATTTATTTATATATATTTTTTTTTTTTCATTTGCCGGTATTTTAAGAATCAATGAATTACTAAGGATTTCAAGATTTCAGAATTTCATTGTTAGATATAGTTATTGAAAATCAGACACTGTTGTTCTTAGGGACGGAAACGTATACCAGACATTCCTCCTGCCTAGTCGTTAACTTGATAGATATATACGAACACAACTTATATCATTTCTTCAGAATATATTTTTCGTTCAGACATTTTCAAGAAAAAGCTTAATAAACGTATGTTTTGCGAAGTGATTCAGACAGCCGCTTTCTTATTCTTCTGTTCATCTTGGTTTAAAACAAAAACTTCACTTAGATGTTTGGACTTCATTCTTTTCGGTCGGGGGCTGATACTATGGTAGCTAACAGAAGTAATTGTGAGAGGTTGTGGCAGAGGCATGGCAGGTGGAAATGTGTCATCAAGAGATGGCTATGTGAAAGACTCTTTGAAAGATCGTCTTTTTGTCACTCATAATTAAGACTTTTAAACATACCAGGTTGAATTTATTGCGTGCATTTTATTTTTCTATATGTTACACTCTTTAAAGGTGCTTGAGACTAATAACTTGAGGTTAAATAAATATGGTAATGTCACACTGGGTTTTATTTACATCGGAATACTGTACTCAGTGTTTTACATGTAACAGAATTATCTATATTGTTTAACTTACAGTTGCTGGTAGCGGAATGCCGCATTAGGTTATGTGCCAGCAGCAGAATGCTGCGTTTCGTGCTTTTCTTGCAGTGGAATACTGCGTTAGGTTATCTTCAGGAAGCGGATTGCCGCGTTATGTGTTCTTGCAGTGGAATGCTGCGTTATGTGCTGTTCTTGAAGTGGAATGCTGCGTTATGTTATCTGCAAGCAGCGGATTACTGCGTTTTGTGCTGTTTTTGCAGTTGAATGTTGTGTTTGTTTATCTGCAAGCAGCGGTATGATGTGTTATGTGTTCCTCTTGCAGTGGAATACTCCGTTAGGTTATTTTCAAGCAGTGGAATGTTGCGTTATGTGTTCTTCTTGCAATCGAATGCTGCATTATGTTATTTTCAAGCAGTGGAATGCTGTGTTATGTTATTTTCAAGCAGCGGAATGCTGCGTTAAGTTATTTTGAAGCAGTGGAATGCTGCGTTATGTGTTCTTCTTGCAGTGGAATGCTGCGTTAGGTTATTTTCAAGCAGTGGAATGTTGCGTTATGTTATTTTCAAGCAGCGGAATGCTGCGTTATGTTATTTTGAAGCAGTGGAATGCTGCGTTATGTGTTCTTCTTGCAGCGGAATACTCTGTTTGGTTATTTTCAAGCAGTGGAATGCTGCGTTATGTATAGGTTAATAAATGGGAGAGCGGTGCCTTTGAGTGATAATGGCCCTGGCAAGGTGATAATAGCCCGAGGGCTTTAGCCCGAGGGCTATTATCTTCTTCCAGGGCCATTATCACTCAAAGGCACCGCTCTCCCATGTATTTACCTGTTTATTACATGTTTACCTATGATATAGTAAGAAATGTATTTTTGTGTCATTTTTATGGGTACTTGCATCTTCTGGCACAATAAATTTCAGCTTTTCAGTTTCTATATTATTTGTATAAGAGTCTATTTACTGTATAAAATCAAATACCTGGATAGTTGTACTTTCTTGCTTATTGCATAATTTAGGGATAAAAAAATACGTTATTTCACGAAGAATACACGATGTTACGCTCAAGATGATAAAATAAAACGGAAATATTCGCTGTTTTACCTCCATGAAACGCCATGACGTCATTTCTGTTTACGGACGTTAATTTCCCGCGCTAACGCCAGGGCCATTATCGATAATGGCCCCGGGGCTTATTATGATAATGTGATAATGCATGACGCAATGCGATAATGGGAGAATTTTCAGTACAAAATTGTTACTATTTATAGGTACTCATGTAATAAGTGTTCTTCTTGCAGGAAAGCTGCGTTAGGTTATTTTAAGAAGTGGAATGCTGATTTATGTGCTCCTTTTGCAGTGGAATACTGCGTTAGGTTATTTTCAAGTAGTGGAATGCTGCACTATGTGTTCTTCTTGCAGTGGAATGCTGTGTTAGGTTATTTTCAAGCAGTGGAATGTTGCGTTATGTGTTCTTTTTGCAGTGGAATGCTGTGTTAGGTTATTTTCAAGCAGTGGAATGCTGCGTTAGGTGTTCTTCTTGCAGTCGAATGCTACGTTAGATTATTTGCAAGCAGTGGAATGCTGCTTTATGTGCTCCTCCTGCAGTGTTATGTTATCTGCATGCAGCGGAATGCTGTGTTATGTGCTCTGCAAGCAGCGGAATGCTGCATTAAGTAATCTGCAAGCAGCGGAATGCTGCGTTATGTGCTCTGCAAGCAGCGGAATGCTGTATTAAGTAATCTGCAAGCAGCGGAATGCTGCGTTATGTGCTCTGCCAGCAGCGGAATGCTGCATGATGTTTTCTGCAAGCAATGTTATCTGCATGCAGCGGAATGCTGTGTTATGTGCTCTGCAAGCAGCGGAATGCTGCATTAAGTAATCTGCAAGCAGCGGAATGCTGCGTTATGTGCTCTGCAAGCAGCGGAATGCTGTATTAAGTAATCTTCAAGCAGTGGAATGCTGCGTTATGTGATATTAATGCTGTGTTAGGTTATTTGCATGCAGCGGAATGCTGCGATATATGTTTTCTTGCAATGGAAGGCTGCGTTAGGTTATCTGCAAGCAGTGGAATGCTGCGTTGTGTTTTTTGTAAGCAGCGGAATGCTGCGTAATGTTTTGCTTTATGTGCTCTGCAAGCAGCGGAATGCTGCATTAAGTAATCTGCAAGCAGCGGAATGCTGCGTTATGTGTTCTGCAAGCAGCGGAATGCTGCGTTATGTGCTCTGCAAGCAGCGGAATGCTGCATTAAGTAATCTGCAAGCAGCGGAATGCTGCGTTATGTGCTCTGCAAGCAGCGGAATGCTGTATTAAGTAATCTGCAAGCAGCGGAATGCTGCGTTATGTGCTCTGCAAGCAGCGGAATGCTGCATGATGTTTTCTGCAAGCAATGTATTCCTGCTGAAATGGGTTTGAGACAATTGGGCTTTGGTGATCTGATGGTCCTTCATAGAAGTGGCATATTAATGTACAAGGTAACCACGGTAATTAAGTATCGTTAGTAAGTATTTCTTTGTTTTCCATTTACTGCGTCAATAACTTTGATACAGAAGACTGTTAGCATTTTCTCTCTTTGTTATCTCGATATGCTTCCAATTATATACCTTATTCCTACTTTTATTGTTTCTTTTTTGACTTGTTGAAGGTAATTGAGATTAGAGAATAATTGATTTACTCACAGCTTAAGCGTGAGTAAATAAAATTATTCGCGTTTCGAAATTACTTTTCTTGGTAGTTTATCCCAGTAATAGTTTGGTCTGAAGTTTATGCTAGTATATTTGGGCGCTCTTTGTTACCTGATTTTATTTGCAGACGATTGCATACTATTAAGCGATACGCCCCAGGGCCTACAATCTCATTTAGACATTATATGACTATTGTGAACGCTGGAAATTAACAGTGAATATTGAGAAATCGAAAATCTTAGTTTTCAAAAAGAGTCATCGGCTGGCCGCGAATGAAAGATGGACTTACTCTGGAACAGACATCGAGGTGGTGGAACAATTTAATTATTTGGGTTTTGTAGTGAGTAAAAGCGGCTCATTCAAGCATGGAATAGACACTTTAGCGGGAAAAGCTGTCAAGGCGATGAGCTCGTTACAGACGCTAACAAGAGGGATGGAAATACCTGTAAATGTTAAATTCAACTTATTTGACTCTTATGTATCTTCTATATTATGCTACTCATCAGAAGTCTGGGGATTTTCAAAAGCAGAAAAACTTGAGAGACTGCATAGAAGATTTATTAAGTTGGTTTTGAATGTCAAACGATCTACGAGTAATTTAGCCATATATGGTGAAACGGGCAGATATCCGTTGTGTATAACATGGAAATGTAGAATATTGAAATATTGGTTTAAGGTTGTATATACTAAAAACTGTATTACTGAAAATATTTATAGCGCTATGTTAAAAAGTTGTGAAAACGGCGAAAAGAATTGGGTATATAGTATTAAAATGTTATTGAATCATTTAGGTTTCGGCGAAGTGTGGTTGTTTCCCACATCAGTAAATGTTAACTGTTTCATGCCAGTACTCAAGGCAAGATTGTTGGATAATTTTATTAATGAATGGCAGTTAGGTGTAGATGAAAGTACTAGTTTAATACTGTTTAAAGAATTGAAAGACTGTTTTGAATTATCTCCTTACTTGTTAATAGTTGAGAATTTTAAACACAGACATATGTTATCAAAAATTAGATTATCATCACACTGTCTGAATATAGAATACGGCCGGCACAGGAACATTGAAAGACAAAATAGACTCTGTGAACTTTGTGACAAACTTACAGTAGAAGATGAGTTTCACTTTACATTGGAGTGCGATGCATTCAAAATAATACGAGCAGAATATATTCCAAGATACTATAGACAGAGACCAAATATGTTTAAGTATGTAGAACTCTTAAAATCAAATAACAAACGTTTATTGCATAATGTGGCATTATACCTAACCAAAGCCTTTAAGAAAAGACAGGATTTATTAAATCGTACATGAGAAACACTCTCGCATAATAAGATGACTTTATATTTGATTAATTGAGACATGTATACGTTATTGAGCCAATTTGTTATTACTATGCATGCTTTAATTTTTACTATTGTATTAGTAATGTCAATATGCTGTATATGCATACGACTTGAATAAATATCTGTTCTGTTCTGTTCTGTTCTGTCACGTGAATTTCGTGAAATATTTCGGCGTATATAAGCGTGAACTGATATTGTTCTCACCACTCGAGGTTTATGATTGGCAGCAAACAGTCTGTACCCGCCCTCCCTCCCATGATGTATGTTGGTGCTTGTATTTTAGTTATAGCTTGCTTCAACGAAATAAACTGGCATGAAAATCGCTTGTCTAGAATATTAGTTTATTTTATTATAAAATAAATGTTGTTTTTGGTTTATGTTTAATATTCTACGCAGGTTATGTTAAGTTTTGAATATATATAATGTGTGTTTGTTTTTTCTAAGTAAATCACTCCGATTGTTAGTTGTAAAGCTACAATTTTGGTTGTATCTGTTTGGTTCTGGTGATGTTTTTTCTAATAAAATCTTAAACACCAAAAAAAAATTAGAGATTTTATTAATTATTCACGTCTGTGTTTTACGCAAACTTGAAACATTTATCTTAACAACATGATTAAATTTACTTTTAGTCTCGTTTCAGTCCAAATTTATCCGGATACTAGATCGCTTGGAACCATACGAAGAAATTAAATCGATTGATGAAATATGAATTTACTTCGCGAACAGTTGTACACTTATATGCTGCCAATTATATACCTTATTCCTACTTTTATTGTTTCTTTTTTGTCTTGTTGAAGGTAATTGAGATTAGAGAATAATTGATTTACTCACAGCTTTAGCGTGAGTAAGTAAATATTTTTTTGTGTGCTTGTTTTTGATTTAGCATATCTTCTCAACAGTACTTCAGTTATTATATATAAATATTATAAAGGATATATATTCGACTTTAAACTCATTGTAGGATGAATAGAATAAGTATGACAATTAAGTATACCTATATTTTATAATGTCTATACTTCTGGCATTCGAAAGGTCTTAATTGTAGTGTCAGTGATCATGCAAGAACTGTAAACTTTCAACTCTACATACCTTTATTTTACATGTGTCATAAGGTCGGCGTCACCTAAATCGTTCCAAATTATGTGATGTTAGGAAGTTAGAAAGCCCTTAAAATATTGGAAATCAACCGGCTCCGTGAAGAGTGAAAATAAGAATAGGAAAATAACAGGAAATATAAGGCATCTGCCTCTTAGGACTGTAGGAAGATTTCACGTACTGCCTAAATTATAAACGTCTCATGAAGTTGCATGTCATGTTTTTTTCTTTCTTCAGAGAAATCTAGGTATGTTTTTATTGATCGGTTACCGGGTATCAAGTTACCCACCGGACCTCTAAACACTGTCTAAAGTGTACGTTATTCGAATAGTTTTAGTTTTCAGGAAAAACTTTAGTGTTATAACTCTTGAAACATTCTGTGGGATGAAGTTTGTATTAATTTCTTTCCCACAGATCTTATGTTGATTGCTTTAAAGATAAAAACAACAACACTGTTTTGCCAAAGAAACCTTTTTGTTTTGCGAATCGTAATTGTTTAATAATGCTATGTTCTCGTGTGAAAATCTCCTTCTTAACCTTAAAAGAAATTCATTGGAAGAGAGTTTTTTCATAATTTTGATGGTTTAGTTAACATGTTTTCCATTGATCACTCGATCTGTTATTAACTGCGACAACTGGGCAAATCCCGAAAGAACAGTGTAACAAAATATAATTTTTGGTGTTATCAAACGTGAAGTTAATGTCAGAGTAAGTACTTTTGGGACGTTAATATGACACTGCGTACTTGCAGATAATATCACAAAATAGATTAACATAGTATAACTTCTCCATTATACGTATATGAAGGAAATTCGAAAAATTCAATTGCGATGACGAAGAATGTTGTGAGTCATTTTTAAGGAAACTATTGTTGATTTGTATTTGGCATTTTAAAATGACATGAAATCGCGTTCTACTCATTTCAATATTAATGTTCAATTTTACCAAAAATGGGAATTTAACAATCATCAGATTTTTTCACAAATGGTAGGGTTATGAATGCCAAAATGTATTTACGTATGCTTTTAGGTTCGTTTCCATGGAAACTGATCCATCAAATTTTTTAAGTATATAAATTTGCAAAACCTTTTCGGGAGTTGTTGTAATAGCGCAGTTGGTAGCTTGCCATGTAACGATAGGGATCGGCTAGCGTCTAAATAAATTTAATTCATAGTTACTTTATTACAGTACATAGTCCATATGTTCGGATTTCGGGTCTGTCCAAAACATAAAAAATAAAAAGAAGAAGAATAATGACAACAATTAAATAATAATGTAGGAAAGGCTCATAACTTGGAAAACAAGTGAACAGAACGCAAGGGCGATATGCTCAACTAAGTTTGGTACCTGTCAGTCAGGAGTTATTGAGACAGACAGATGGAAAAACGGACAGATGTCGAAGGCATATATATCTGCCTCTCAAGATGACGATGACGATGACGATGACGATGACGATGACGACGCCATTAACTATGTTGCAACACTAAGTGCACGGACAGAATATGTGAAAAATGTGTTTTCTTGTTAACCCTGTTTTAAGACGAACACGTATGTCCAGGACCTTATTCTATATAAGTTTGAATGATCCTGATTTTGTAAAAATAAGGTCATACAGTGCACATATAAGGGATCCAGTGCTAGGACAAATATGATGCATTGACTGGAATGCTGAAACATTGTGAACTGTTTCACGTTTTATTTAATACGATATATGCATTGTTAAAATTTAATCGTGATAAGTTTTGTATTTTTGAGTCCATTTACGTTTGCAAAACTGGTGTCTTTGTTTACAAACATTTCATGTAAAACGTCAATGCAATTTTGCTGCCTTCTATTCTCTAAAATCATTAAATGAAATTTGAAACTGTTACATCAGAAACAATTACATGGAAGTTGTACAATCTCAATAAATGCATGTTTTTAACAAGTGAACACCTTCATAAAGTTTGAAGTGTGTATGTTTGTACCATAAAATTGAAAGTTCAACGGCTACATTTGATAATTCTAAAGACTTAATTAAACATTCGAATCGATATTACTTGAACAGTGGGTGAGAACAGAGAAACTTATATTTTCGGTATTTCAAGGCGAAATTTTATTTTAAATTGATGATCGAAAATTTGTAGTGTTTCCAATTTTCTAGCACAGAAGATATCAAGGTTACAGATGAAGCACAATAATTTGATATTATCCCGTTATGTTATATTCCAATACCAGTGATTTCATGTTTATGTTAAAATATATTACCATTAATGTAAGTATTGTATAAAATTATACATGTAAAACTGCTTTCACTGATACGATCTTTCCCATTATTACCATACTGGCGGTTAATTTTGTAAACAAAATCAAATTGTCGAGTTTTCATTATATTTCTTTGTTTCAGAAATAAACGGAAACTTTCTATATTTTCTCCAGACGATAACTAGAGCAGAATTTTCATAAGTGGCCTAGTATAAAAATGTTACATCTGAAGTTAATGAGAGAAAATTTGTACCTGTTAAACCAAAACTTCTTATTTCGGGTCTTTTAAACATTGTTTTCAACTAAATTCTATTTTGATTTGTTGTAGGCATACCCTACATCTAGCAGATTAAACTTTTGCAACCGTATATTATGGGCTAGACATACGTAAAAGAAGAACTTATCAAATTTTTAAGAAGAACATATATCGAGCTATTCCGTTTTGGGAGAATGATCACCTATATAGCGCCTGTCTATAATAAATCGCTATCCACCCAAAAATGTACAACAACTTGATAAAAAGTAAAACGTGAGTTTCACTTATTATTGGTGGAATGTTTTAGTTGCAATTTTGAGAGTTGATGTGTTCTATAAGTAAACTGCTTGGTGATGTTAGATGTTTCTTTTATTTGTTCCTTTTGATTCAATGATTCATTTACACATGATTTCTGAAGATATTTAATTGCCCCTTTAAAGTCACACCAACACAAAATGCGACTTTTCCAATTTTGATGATGGAGGAAGACCCCAGCTCCCTGTCTGGGCATTTTGTTTTATCATCACGCGAGGGTATCTAGTTAGAACCATCCACCTTCCTTAAACCAGTCGGATGGCTTCATAACACAAAGATTTCTACACACCAAGCAATGTTTCTAACCAACTTCGGCTATGGACAAGTGATTCTGATTCGAAGTCAGCGACCTTTTTCATGCGGTCATGGAGGCACCTTTAACAAACTTCTATAAACTACTTAGTATCCACGCGCAACGACACATAATGCACACAATGTGATACACACTGTATTAACGTCAGAATGCTTATATTAGAGAAGTTAAATTGGATTTATGTATTCATTTAATTATTTCAGTTAATGACATATTTTAGAGTTTGTGATTTTTCATAACCGATATTGTTCCACATTCATATGCACTTTTTCATACACTAAAATATCATTTGAATAGTCAACCGTTTTGAAACAGTGCAATTTACGAATGTCATGCACAATTATATTTCATTTAATTGCTGAATACATTTATCTGCACAGTGCACTTCGGTGGGTTAAAAGATTGTTTTGTCTAAAATGATAAAGTAAAACACTGTCACACCTATTTAAGCTTACATAGCCATTCTAATTTGTCCAGAAATAAGCATGATGTGTTACTCATTATGACTTAAATAATATAAAGAAATAAGTACATATATTTAAGAAGATATACATACTACAAAAGGTATGTCATGAAGACAAAAAAATTGACTTGATTTGAGTTATAGCTTCCAATTCAGATTTACAAACATATGCCATCAAAATGACTATTAGTTCTATTAATCAAATGACTTTTGCTAAGAACGAGGTAAAACTTACGAAATGATTTACTAGAACGACATGTCGTGTCGTATTAAATTTCATAGAATGTATGAACCTTTCAAAACTCAACAGTTCGAAATATCTATCAGAAGCATGTACTCAGTCGCTGTATGCCTTCAACTGGAGAAACGACAGAAGGGTTGAAGGTACGTACATTAATGCCGAAACTGAGTTACTCTATGTACTTTACATTGTATGCCCAAAGAAAATTCTGTAAAGAAGAAGGCTTTTACTTAACACATAAATATGAACTGACCGGATATCAGATCTTGGTATTTACTTGTGCCAGAAATAGTTTTCATTTATATTTCTTGGTTTCTGTAAGGTACAAAATCATTTTTCGTTCAGATAAAAAACAAAACAAAAGGTCAATCTAGGATGGATTTGGCTGGCGCGCTTTGCTTAGTCCAAGTCTTGTTCATACTTGTGTAAGTATTTCTTATGAAAAATCTAAAAATCAAAACGTAAGGCAGAACATCAGATATGTTAATGTTTAATATGATTGTAGGTATTTTTTTACAAACGAGTTGTAGGAATGAATATTTTACAGGAAGAATCTACGAAGAGATTTGAAGAAACTATGAGAGCAAAGAAAGCTTATATCAACCGTCAGACTTTTATTTTTGTGTGCGTACATTTTAATAAGAATGAACGTCTAGATGTTTTATTTTGCATTAAGCATGTCAAGTCATGATAAGTGGCGATGAAAATGAAATAAATGAAAACCAAACACAAATTATGCAATGTTTCTCAAACTTTTGTTTCCTTCAAATCAACGTATGCTTAAACACTGTTGCTTTTTTGTGCCACAAGTCTGTTGGTTGCAAAATTAAACTGTAGTTTTATCTGATTCATTGCTTTATATATGTTTTCTTGCTTGCTTGATGTAATTCAAGAGATCGGGTTAAATTTAAAAACAAATGAACCAGTTCAACATCTGATGCAGACAAAATACTATCAATACCTTGAACCAAAAAAGGAATGAAATAAATAGGACGTGGTTTCGTAAAATAGTATTAGTTAAATGCAAGTATAAAAGTAGATACGTAGTAAAACTTGAAATTTATTAATGATTAGTTGAATTGATTTACTAGCACTTTTCAGCTCCTAGTCAGTTTCACTGGGACTTTTATCTTTATACAAGCAGTGATTCTCGGTGCGCCATGCACAAAGGTTCTCCGCAAGGTCCTATGATAGGTTGGTTTTGTTACTAAAGAGAAACCGATTGGTGAGCTACAACTTGGAAATTTAATGGTTACCGATTGCTAACCTTTAAAGTAAACCTTATAAGTAATGTTTTGCAATGCCTGTTGACGTCTCATAAGCCAGACTTGACCAGCTCTACCAGCAGGAATGACCCTATAAAATACACTTTACTTTTAAACATTTTTTTTGTTGCTTGTCTTATATTTTATAATCTAGTGGGTTTAAAGAATTAGGACGCAAATCTTCAAACTTGCATAAGGCAGTTCCGCATTCAATGTACCCTAAGTATCATTAACCTTAGGACATTTATCATCTGGATGAAATCTGTAAACAACAGAGCATCTGTTTCAAAACAAGCATTCGTTATTGTTTGCAATTACCAAGCAATGCTGTAGGGAATAAAAACAATTACACTGCACATGAATACGTACTGAGGGAGCACATATACACTGACAAATTGTTAACACAAAATTAGATAGTTTTCAAAAGTGCATTCTAATAATGTACCAGGATCACAATGTCATGTATAATTATCTTAATCATTTATTAGTTAGATATCGATTAATTAAATACACTTTCTGTAATCTTAATTTAAATCAATTAATGCGAAGTACGTAAATAAAGCCACATAATTATCCAAATGTGTAATCAAATAATTTATTTCTACGAGAAACTAATTTAGTTGTCATGAAATCATCTCGATATTCAGTAATTTCTCCAATGGCAAATATTGTTAGAGGGGCAGATG
Source organism: Mercenaria mercenaria (assembly GCF_021730395.1). Classification (NCBI taxonomy): domain Eukaryota; kingdom Metazoa; phylum Mollusca; class Bivalvia; order Venerida; family Veneridae; genus Mercenaria; species Mercenaria mercenaria. The sequence continues at coordinate 12,120,882 of NC_069368.1, forward strand.
TGTAGTGTTAAGGGTGTCGGCTGCTCAGCTAAGAGGTCGTAGGTTTGTGCTCCACTAGGGTCATGACCACACCTTCTCATATGACATCAGTAATGGTTTTCCAGGAAACGGACTAAATTGTGATTGAAGTCAGCTTCAAGCTTTCATCACAATCAAACTGAAATAAAACAAATTAGTATAAATGAAATATTGCTGTGCATCGGGAATGCACTCAGCATTTTATATACACCACTACTTATACTTGCAAAAACAATTACTTGGATAGCAAAGTTTTTAGATGAAATAAACATTAAAAAACTGATGAGCTTTAATATCAAAATGTGTAACGTTCTCATAGCAATAAGAAGTATACCAGCATCAACAAGTAGTTTTACGTTCCAGAGGAATTAATAAAAGTTGCATCCTTATAAAAACAAGCAATACAAGCACTCAGCAAAATATGTTATGTACGAGCAGCAACAAAAAGTGACAAGTACACTTAGCAACAAGAAGAGTTGTGTGCCAATAGCAACAGTCAAAATTGTAATCATTTAACCGTTGCTTTAGAAACAAAAAGCATCCGAGCTGATACTTTCAAGAAATTTTCCTTACCCATAGCAACAAGAACTGGTAAATGCCCTTGTAGAAAGTGCATATTAGAGTAAATTTAATTGGAAACGTTCACGTATGCTCTTTAGTTATATAGCATAGACGTAAATTTCACAGGCTCTGTACATAAGAATAAATTAAGTGGTTTACGTAACATTATATAAGGGAGCAATAATAGCGGGATATTCGGCTTTAGAATAGACATTGTGGCTCGTGTTTGGCCATGACATGCTGTCGTGTTGCCGTTCCCGCCTACTGCACGACATCACGATAATTTTTTTTGTTGTGTTGCAGGCAAAAGACAGCACGACACCGCGACAGCATGAGGATACGGTAAGAGTATAGCGACGACACAACATCTCTTTTTCTGTCGTTGTGGCCCCCTATTTTGTCACGTTCTTGTGCTGGCCGTGATACACGTGGCAACACGTGGACACAACAAAATAGCATTTTCTCGTTACGTTGTTCTTTTGTTCTGGCGGAGGTGCCCTACGACAATACAAGGACACGACACATTATTTTGTCGTTGTTTTGACGTTCGTTTGACCTGCGGTTACATTACACATACGCAGTTCTCGATACAGGAGGTGAATGAAAGTAAGTACACCTCGTTTAGTAAGTCACTGAGCAATGATTGTATTCTGTTTATCAAAGTCCGCCCGGTAGACTAACACAGTTATTTCATTGTGAAATTTCGGCGGCCGTATAGGCCCTTCTGCGCATGACCGGCAGAAGGTGTCATAAAACAAAGATGGTTATGTCCTCGTGTTGTCAGGTGTCCCTGCCATCACGACAGTACGACAACATGACTAAATCGTAACCTTTCGTGTTCTTGTGTGGGTGCTTGGCGCCCTCCACCAGGAAGAGAACAGGACAAAAAAGACCGCCAACACTATAGAAAAATGAGTCATTCGTCTCTATACATTTTCGTTATTATATATATTACTTCTTCCAAACATTGTACGTACATGTAAAACGATTATTCTATATTCAAAGAAATATTTATAGGAAATGAGTGTCTCTGTTTATCTTTGTGCCAAGCGTTGATCTTCGTAAGTCGGCACTTAAATCGGGCATGAAATGATGTTTTAATAGACTATGGAAGTCTGCTTAGAGAAAATCAACATTTCTCTAAATGCGTTTTCTCAAAACAGCGATTATTATCATTTTCATCTAAAAAGATGTTGCAAATACATAACCATTATTTCACAGCTGCATTAGTTAAAAATACAATAGAAAATCGTTATAAAAGGATGAAAATATCTAAGATGAATCAAAAACAAAGAAAGTATTGACATGTGCAAACTCATCTCATGCCTTCCTAGCAGCCATTTTTGACACGAAATATTAAAAAAACCCACTTCAATTCAAATAACTCAAGTAAAAAAATTAGACTGATCAATGGGAAGAAAGATAACACACAGCAAAACTTGAGATTGTCAATTAAATGAGTATAAAAGTCGAAAAAGTGGCATAGTTTTGTGAAAATCGAAAAAAGAGTTATGGAATATCAGCTCATCACAGTGAACAAGTGTCATTCCCATTAATGGTCACTGAGATACCAGCTTACATACACAAACTTAACAAAAATTGCTAAGTCGGAAAAGGTGTATAATTTTGAAATATAATTTTGAAATAAAGCCAACTAGAGTTATTTAAGAAATACTTTATAGCTAAAGAGTGCTTTAACACTATTTATGCACGATGGGCGGTTATACGTCGGGCGAAATAATTTCACGAGGGCGTAGCCCTCGTGAAATTATTGTACGACGTATTACCACCAGAGTGTACAAAATAGTGTTTAAACACGGTTTTGCTATAAATTATTTCAATTCTAATATGCCCTTAATCTAAAACAGAAGATAAAATATAGTAGCGCTCGTTCTTGGTCGCAACAAAAACATTGACGTCACCGCACATTAACGTGACGCATTATAGCGTAAGGGAATTTTAACAGAGAAAAGCAATATTAGAATGAAATTTAAGTCTGTTTGTCACAGTGAATAAGTGTGCAAAACCCACAAGTGGTTACTGAGATACCAGCTTGCAACAACAACAACAACAACAACAATTACTTTTATTTAAGTCAGGTCACATAGTGTAACAGTATGACTGAATAAAGTAAATAAAGTGTGGGTTTTTGTTAGCAATAATACAATAAGATAATTTTTTTGTAATGAACATGGGGACAGTTATTTTGTCATCAACAAAGCATATTGCTAATGTTTACAAATGGATGGAATTATCTTGCAAATAAATACATCCTAATCGCCTTAAAATTACAGATAATTACAGATGTCAAAAAAGTTAAGTTAAGAGAAAGGTAAAAGAAAAACAAGTGTCAGTCTCACTAAAATACAGGTATACACAGCGATATTGAATGCATATGCGCTGACAAGATTTAATGGACCATGCCAAAATACGGTCAGTTATCGTGGGGAAAAAATCTACAACCGTACTACGATAGTACTTTTGCACGAAAATCCCGCTTACTGCGGGTTTTATGAATGACATTCTCGATAGTGATTAAAATAGAACAAAAAGTGTGTCAAGTGTTTCTGTGAACATAATTTCAAAACAATATAGTAAAGTTATAGCGAAACAAAAAAAGGACTTTATTTCATACAAAACCAAATTAGAACACCGACGCGCCGGCGAATGAGCGAGTCCAATTCTTCGAATAGTCGAGCTAAACTTTGCAGTCGTATTTGGTTATTACATGGAAGTGTCGTGACATCAATCAAACCGAGTTTGCTATTATTTTGCTTTGTTGCATTCTATGCTTCCAAAGGATCTTTTTACAGATTTTATTATATATTGCAGATGAGAATAGATTTTAATTATTTTTATAGTAGAAACAACAATTTAACAACGTATATCTGTCTAATGTGTCTAATTCGAGAGACAATGCAGTATGAACGATAATTTACATCAAAATTTATTACTAATTTTGTTTTTCGAGGAAATACTTTACATTTATAGCTTTAATCTGACAACCCATGTTCACGTTCAATCTGTAAAGGTTATATTGTCCAGAAAGAATTCCAATTAATATTCCCTATTCATGCCAAGTTTTGTTTCCTGTTTCTTAATTCTGTCGTTAATAGGTTAAACTCGCAAACAAGCATGAACTAGAGATGCTTTATTTAAACACTTGAGCGTTAGCAAATATTACTGCGTGACGAACTCTGGATGACTGATATGATGTGTTAATCCTCTTGTGATAACATTCTTGTTAGCCTCGATTACTCGAGAAATGAATTTGCCTGTTAACAATCAAGCTGTTGCCAAGAAAAAACAACAATAAACCCACACACGATAAAAACTTCCTTATTCAATATGGCAAGTTATGACGGATTTTTTCAAAGCATTTTAACCTTTAGCATGCTAGATAAATTGTCGTCTGCTGGAAAAGTCGTCTGCTAAAATTGTAAAGTTCATTCAATTTGCTCCAAAATTGGAAGAAATATTGTCAGGGTAGCAAACAGCTTGGAACCTGATCAGACGCCGATTTAATCGGCGTCTGATCTGGTTCCAAGCTGTTTGCAAAGGCTGTTAAATTCGCCTGCAGCAGGCTAAGGGTTAAATAGAACTCGAATATTGTTTTAGACTGTTGCTTCACAGTCGTAAGACGGATATAAATACAACACGCAAATCTCACATTACTCAAATTACTGGTGAAATCTGAATTGTATAACGTAAATTACGAGGAAGTGTCTTGGCTATTATGAATCAATCCTCTCTTACCATTTTTTAAAATGTTGTCCTAAGGTGTATTCGACGTTTACTAGAGTATTCTGAAATCAGATAAAGAAACGACTTTAAAGCTGGATGTTTAGCTTTTCTCTGTGACTCACTGTGCCTGTTGGATCATGCGGTTGATTCCATGATAAGTAACTCTTCATTAAAGCCCACTGAGCTGATTTGATATGTTTTCGAATGAGCCGTGCCATGGGAAAACCAACATAGTGGCTTGGCGACCAGCATGGATCCAGACCAGCCTGCGCATCCGCGCAGCCTGGTCAGGATCCTTGCTATTCGCTTTCAAAGCCTATTGCAATTAAAGAAACCGTTAGCGAACAGCATGGATCCTGACCAGACTGCGCGGATGCGCAGGCTGGTCTGGATCCATGCTGGTCGCAAAGCCACTATGTTGGTTTTCCCATGGCACGGCTCAAATCTATTTCGTCTGGCGTTGAATGATGTTTCTCTTGATGTCCGGTCGTCTGCATTAAATGCATCCGCATGCGAATTTAATGAATGATATCGATTACAGGAACATTTTATATTTTACATACAATGCCGTCTAACGCTATCACGTGAAGAATGAATTCACCTTGCGGGGATAAATTTTATTAGCACTTTGGAACACGGTTTGGAGTGAGTTCGAGGTACTACCTCTTAAAACTCCTCGATGGTGTTCGTACCACTTGTCTCATGTTCCAATGTTACAAGATACTGTAGATAAAAGGCTGTTTAGATTTTATTGCAAGAGAAGTATTTCAGTGTTAAGCTAGTTCGCGTACTCGAACTCAGTGTTCTTATATTTTCTGGTCGTTTGAGTAAGAGATATCTAAAATAAGACGAGTTATCTTATGTAGAATGGCAAACATTTTACGTCGTTTTTTGCTAAAAGGGGAACTAAAGAACTCGTTAATATCCGGTGGCTTTATTGCGTACAAAAGTAAAGAAAATACTGTTATTGACGTTAAGAAATCTATCATCACTGAATCTGAGTGAGTGAGTTGGGTTTTACGGCGAATCGACACAAAATGGTCGTATATCGCCGAGCACTGAATCGGAACAAAACATGAGAAGCTCAACTGATTTCCAGTTATTAATCTTGAATTTCGTATGAATGAATTTTCAGACTCTGAAAATGTTCCAAGAAGTTGATAGTTTGATATATCGTGTCTATTATAACGATATATTTTTAGAAAAAAATTTGAAATTGATGCAACAACATTTGAGCCGTGCCATGAGAAAACCAACATAGTGGGTTTGCGACCAGCATGGATCCAGACCAGCCTGCGCATCCTCGCAGTCTGGTCAGGATCCATGCTGTTCGCTTTTAAAGCCTATTGGAATTGGAGAAACTGTTAGCGAACAGCATGGATCCTGACCAGACTGCGCGGATGCGCAGGCTGGTCTGGATCCATGCTGGTCGCAAACCCACTATGTTGGTTTTCTCAACTGTTAGCGAACAGCATGGATCCTGACCAGACTGCGCGGATGCGCAGGCTGGTCTGGACCCATGCTGGTCGCAAACCCACTATGTTGGTTTTCTCATGGCACGGCTCATTTGACAGCTGTAATGCGATTACTTGGTTTGAATTCAGTTCAAGAACTGTCTGCTTCTATTTCAAGATGTGATATATTTGGTATTTCGGATACCTAACATGATAAATGACAAACTCGAAATTTCGTAAAAGCTGTTAGAAAGCAGTTCATTTAAGTTAAATCATAACAACTCGATGTTGTTATATATTCTGGGACTTTGGGATCATGGAGATCATCCAATTTCACTAAAAACAGAAATTTGCTTACGCCAGTATTAAGGAATATGAGTGGTGTTGCACATTTCATGACATCTCATTTCTCATTTACAGACCTAATTAGACCGAGACTGCTATTATGTCCAAATGATCTTTTCACATATCTATTTCTTTTCATGGTCTATTTATTTTGAGTTCTGCACTTTAGTGACCAATACCCGTTCATCTGTGCACGGGGATGAAGTTGTTTTAGTATGGACAGAACATATACTATACCGTCGTTTTCTATATCGAGACGTTTGCTAGTTGCCTGGAAATGTTGTTTTGTTGTTCTGTTGATTTTATCCTCACCGACCTGGGCTTGTTATACTTTTCAAAAGAGATAGACTATCACACCACTTTTTAAATACACTCTTAAATGCCATATTCAAGAGTTTTCACAAGAATAATTGAACAACTCATTTGAATTGTCCTCTTTATAGAACGTCATTGAATTGCAACGAAGCGAATAGACACAATTCCAAATTCCACAGCATGATACTGCGATATAGTCTGTATCAATCTAGTGTCAAATAGTTACACTTTGAGAAGCCACCAAACTCTCTTTCGGAAGATATCCGATTCTACAAAATATACCAATGACATCTGAGATGTTTCAGCTTCTAAACTAGGAAGTTGCCAAACATATTAATCTTTATTGGTGTAGGTTGAAAATAAAACAACACGAACAAAATCAATACTTAGATATTATCTGATGATGAAAAATATGTATGTTAACAGATATATCAAAAAGCAATGACATTGTCAAAATGTAAAACACATTTATAAGTAATTCAAAGCGGCAACCTACACGCTGAAATTGCAAATAATGAGACATTTACCTTTATATTTCTGCATTTAATTACTGAGGTTATTAGAATATGTGATCAATAAGAAAAAAACACATTAACCTCGAAATGTACTAAAGAGAGTAAATTGTAATCTACATGATGAGACAATATTTTAATATTCTTCTGCATTTCTATAGTGGTAGGATATCAACATGTTCATACATTTGAAAATAATACCATAAATAATTGCCGTGCCATGAGAAAACCAATATAGTGCGTTTGCGACCACAGTCTAGTCAGGATCCATGTTGTTCGCTAACGGTTTCTATAATTGCAATAGGCTTTGAAAGCGAACAGCATGCGCAGGCTGGTCTGGACCCATGCTGGTCGCAAATGTACTATGTTGGTTTTCTCATGGCGCGGCTCATATGTGAAATCAGGCACTTTAATGATAACCGGTACGCCAGAAACCGCAAAGTTTTAGGCATGTATGCCACTGATTTCCCAGTTGCCTAGGGAGCTTTCACAAAAATGTCGTCAATCTCATAAGGCTGCCATGTATCTCTTGGTTACTCTATACATCTTTATCAGACTATTTTTCGCTTTATAAAGTCTAAAATTATATGCATGTAACACACCTTTTCAACAGATTTACTAAATAATGCAATGAACGACGTAGGTATAATTTGTCCAGATTAAAAATATTGGCTACAGAATGCTCGCTTTCTGTACTGTCTAGGCGAAAGGAATTTCATCATGTTAAGTTTCTTTTACTTTTCTGACCTATGACTAACCTGACGTTTCTATATGCAGCATAACATTATTACAAAGACATAGAAAACACTAGAGAGCCATGATATTTTCTGGTGCTATTTGCTACTTTATCACAGTAAATATACACTGAATATATCTAAAGAACAGTTTTACATGTATATACACTGAAAGCATTACCACAGTGTGCTAAATGGATGTCATTTACTTACTGCAACTTAAAGCGTCTTTCAATTTCGTATTTGTATAAAACAAGAAAAAAAAAAGAAAATAAAAGAAAAAAGAAAGATAAATATATACAGAATGACGTGAACACTATTTGTGGAATCTGACTTTTGTCATAGATCTGCATACGTTTTCATTCTAAGTATGTATTTGCTCGATGATGTAACAATCTTGTATTAAACGATATAACGAGCATACTTGTGATGTTATTTTTGTTATGTATTAAACAACAGGCCAAAATACCCTTTATCTTTTATTTATTATTAGGTGTACCGAACAGTATTACGCATAATTTTGATCCTAGGAAGTATGTTCCAAATATAAAGGGTATAAATTATACATTGGAAGTTCGATAGTGTGTACATATCCAAGTTCCTGATTTCAGACGACGACTTGTGTTGTCGTGCTTTAGTTTGCATCCAAATATATTTTTTATTACATTTTTTTTTTATATTCTAATGCCGCTTGAAACAGTATACACAACAGTTATCAGTTAAACTATATAGTGTTTTAGAATTTACTTGCCTCCGCAAGTAACTGACAACTTTCCTACATGAAGCAGAAATGGAAGATGAGTGACCTGAAACACATTGTGTTCTATCAGATAATCACGGAATCACATTTGACACAGGTAAAACATCAAATCATTATTCTTGCAACGAAGCCATGTTGTCTTTCATTTGTTTCTGTTGCTTATAGTTGCAAGTAAATTAGATGTATGTAAATAATAGACTTCTTAGAGAACATGGCTTCCATAGGCTTTTTGTCTTTTAACAATTTTTACAATGTCATACATGAATTAATATTGAAGAAGAATAAAAACTGAAGTAAAAGTTATTATATAAACGTGAAAAATTATTATGCATTTTTAGAAAAATGATTGTCATAAATTATCAAACTGACACAGACTTAAACGAGAATATAAGAAGCATAAGAAAGTCTGTTTTGAAAGTATGAAACTTTATCCTAATTGATGGCACAGCTTTGATATAAATATCAAATAAGCCGCACTATGAAATAACCAACATAGTGCATTTGCGACCAGCATGGATCCAGACAGGCCTGTGCATCCGCGCAGTCTGGTCAGGATCTATGCTGTTCACTAACGGTTTCTCTAACTGCAATAGGCTTTGAAAGCGAACAACATGGATCCTGACCAGACTGTGCGGATGCACAGGCTGGTCTAGATCCATGCTGGTCGCAAACGTACTATGTTGTTTTTCTCATGGCGCGGCTCAAATGCCAGAATTAATATTCATATCATAAGTTTGTTTCACTCCCATTCTGGTTTTTGGTGCTCAGGCCCGTCGATCCATTTGACGTCAGTCGCACAGTTACATTTTTCTTAAGGCTTCCCCTAAAACTTGTTCTTGCCATAGTTGTATACTCTGTCCTGATTTTTTCCGGCACGGCTTTATCAACTAGACCAATAAACATCTTCTTGAATTCTTTCCTAAACATCTTTCCAGTAATTAGATATATGTAAAAGTTTAGAGCAAAGTGTGTAATTCCAATTTCTTCGATAACAGCCCTTACAAGATGATAAATGTAATACTTTCTCCAAGTTGAATTTTCATCCTCGATGACACATATAGGGCCTTCATTAAAATTAAGGACCGATACATATACAACGGTAACAGGAAGTGTTGTAAAAATGAGGTAAAATGAAACTGCTAAGAGCATTATTGTTGTCGCAGAAGTTTTCTGCGTACGCCCTTGTAGTATTGTATGTTCGTACTTAGATAATCGCTTGGCTTCTCTAATCACCAACATATTGAATGTTAAGACACTTAATGGAACAACAAGAAAGATCAATAACTCTGTGGCCCAAGAATAGATGTTCCACAAAGACTTATTGTCCCCATATAGTGCTTCCTTGCGTATGCCACACTCCCCGTCTTTATAGGTCCAAAAGTATCCTTGTATAGCACAAATTGCAAGCGAGATGAAGGCTAAAAACAACGACACCATTTCAGCTCTACGTGTGGTGCAATACTGTTCACGTTTAAATGGATGACATATTGATATATATCTTTCGACTGTGAACGCCAATACTAACAATGGCGCCAAATACTGGAAGGTGAGAAAAATAACTGTAAAACTTTCACAGATGACAGGCATATTTATAGTACTCACTCCCCAAATTTTTTCAAGTTCATAAAGCAAATGAAGCACAAGAAAGATGAAATCCACTAATGCAAGTGCCGCCAAATAAACTCCAGACGAATGACGCATGCGCGGTCGTATCCAAATAAGAAATGATAATATATTTCCGGGAAATCCGACTGCATATATAATTGGCGTCAGTGTTTTATCAATAAACTGGATATCATTGAACATTGGAGATTTAACTGACGTACAGTTTGTGACGTTTGATGACGTCATAGTTGATATTGTTGATATCGTGTCTGACACGTCGTTCAAATCAACAACAGTGTATCCACCAGCTGTAGAATTACTTATATTCATCTGAAAGTATATAAAATTGTCGTAATGTATAGTGAACAAGTGAATGATTATGATAGTTCTGCACGTTTAGATCAGGTTTTTTTTGTAGAATTTGATTAAACCCTGTTTTTTTTCTTAAACTGGAAATAAAAAAAGATAGGCTCGTGTGCTTGACTTTGTGCTAGACTGATTTGAAAAATTTGCACCTCACACAAGTTTCATAATGGGAGTCTATGCAAAAATTCCACTTTTGATGACATTTTCGCGAACAGAATTGTTTTTACAATGTAGATTTTTATGAAACTTATCACAGTCGTTAATAAACATATGGCCTTTAATATATGGTGAAATAAAATGTATAGGTCCGTGTACTTTTTTTTGAGATATCTGCCCATTATTAAAATATCTTCACGTGTCAAGCTGATTTTAAGGCGCTATTTGGAATCATTTAACGTGCCAGATGTTTAAATGGCATATTTCAACTTTAGAAGATAGTTTTGTTGCTGTTTTAATAAATATTTTCACGGGTTGCAATTAATTCATAAAATAATTTTCATTTCCGTACGCCGCATCCAGTTTTTATTCCACTTAATCAGGATAAATGACGTAAAACTATTACAAACGTGCAGAACTACCTTAATGTAATTTACTTTTAAAGATATGTTGACAAAAAGCATGACTGAACATAAAGAATCATAACTTGAATCGACTCTTGACGAACTGGATCTAGATAATTGTAACAGTCAAAATGGCATACTCTGTAATTTTTCAAAGTAAAATAGTCTAATGAAAGACACTATAATCTGTAGCAAACGTCGATAAAGCGAGATATTACTTGCATGTGAATGTTTAGTTTGGGAAAGGGTTCAGCAAGTCAGCGTACAGAAACGTTACTGAGTATGGGAACTTGCTTCCTGTTTTTTTGGGGAAAAACAACTATTTTTGTACTTGTTTCAGTAAAAGGCCCGTAGCTGACGAATATCATGAAAAATTACACAATATCATAAAATAAAACCGGAAAGATTTATCTGACTTTATCTGGATTCAGAGTTGTTACATTTGTATTCCTGCGGGGATATGGACTCCATTTGATATCTATGTAATATAGTTAAGCTTAAGCAGGTGATAAATGCATTTTCCATCACCTCTCATGATCAGATATTTTCATATCGAGTCTTCCATTATTGTTCTTGTTTGCATTCTATGCTTCTAAAGGATCTTTGTACAGATTTTAATAACTATAACAACAGTGATCTTTAAATGCTGTGTGGCGGCCGTAAAACGTCCCCTTCCCCCGTATAAGGATTAAGTGTTGTTATTATATTTTCGGGTCTTTTCGGATCATGGAGTCCATTCAATATCTATGTAAGATTTTAAAAGATTTTCCTATACAAGTCTAACCCTAGGTAGGGGTTCATTTGATCCCAGAGGGGCATGATTTTACAAACTTTGAGAACCACTACACAATGCAAAATGTCAAATATATGTATATAAGCACAGTGCATTACGGATTTAGAAAAGAAATTTTAAAAACGAAACCATACAGCAGTCTGTTTTAAAAAAGTCAACAACAGGGTGGAATCAATTTTTACTCCAGGCATATGATTTGAACACACTGTATAGAGAACTACTACACAATGCTACATGCAAAATATCTGAGGTTTTAGACAAGACGATTATAAAGAATCATGTACTAGAAAGTCTTTGTTAATCAAGGGGCAATGTTGACCCAATAGACATGATTTAAACAAACTTGATTGGGGACCTCTACGAAATGCTACATGCCAAATATATAAGCTCTACAATATGGTTTTAGGCAAGAAGATTTTCAAATGTTTTCCTACACAAGTCTGTGTAAAAAAGTGACCTCGTTTCCTGGCGGCCATCTTACTTGACCAATTGAAAACATTTAAACAATCTTGGAACAGGGTAAAACAATGAACATTTCTATGAAATTATTATGAAATCGGGAAAGCAGTTTCTGACGAGAAGATGTTTAAATTCCAACTATATACATTCATGGAAAAGTTACCACGCCCTTTAGCGACCACGAGTCGGAATAATTTGAATAAACTTGGTAGAGGGCCACTGAAGAAATATTTCCGTCAAGTTATTTTGAAGTCCTGCAAGTAGTTTTTTATAGTGTTTTTCCTTAAATTTGTAATTATTTGGGGTGGACGGACGGACGACGGAAAGTGAGTTATCACAATTGCTGACCCTTAGCATTTCATTCTCAAGTGTGTTCCCGGACGAAAAATGTTCGTTTATTGTGTTACTTTGACAGATTTGTAACATCCTGAAAATCTTTTTTAACCAGTATGCTTTTAATCTACGTTAACACTTAGTTTTAAACATATTCACAGTAGTATCCGGAGTAATGATATTTGAATAAATCTACAGCTCTATGTTAAATGTCAATGCAAATTTTAAATATAATTAAAACTAAGAATGTTGGAGAACTACATAATTTTATTCACCAAGGATAGTTAATATATACAAAATTCACGTACTGCATTTTTTTTTGAATCCAGAAATTCATCACTTTTTTACCATATTTAAAGAAATTTAAACAGCTATATTTCGTAAGATATTGTATCAAACACTAAAGACTACAGCTATATATTTTCAGTATAGTATACACCATAACAACAGCAAAGGTAATAAGCAAGTTCTAAGCTAATTAAGGTTGCTATTGGATAAAAAACATTAACCATTCGATATTTATCTGGAAATACAAATCCATGCGGACTCCAAATGGTCAATAGGTGATATATATTATAAACATGACGTTTGTTCAAAGCGTTTCGGTGAAGTAGGTCATAAAATCACACGGTATAATCGGCGATTAGCAAACGATATAGGACCGATAATGAACGCATCAGACTTGCATGTGATGTCAAATTTGTTCGCCTTTTAACAAAATGTTAAGGTCAATTATGTTTTTCATTATTAAACTGGCATTTGGTAGTTACTGTCTATTTAGACAGTGTATGATATTAATTGTAAAACATGTATCCAATCCAGCCCAAAACATGCCAAATCGAATTGATTATCATTGTATATCTGGCTATACCTTCAACAAAGAAAAATAAATGCTAGCAGCTAATTGCAAGTCATGCCATTGTAAGCAAATATAACATTGACTATCTCCAATCCCTAGAATTCCATTTTGCTCATGATGGACTTATCTGAAATTACTAACCAATGTTTCCATGCGTGGTTTACATCTGAGATAATGTTGTTGTTTTTTTAACTTAGGATTGATTCATATAATTTGTACAACGTATTCTATACAACGTACAAGATTTTCCGTAAATTTGATTTAAAGTTGAAAACGTCAGCTACCTCTATGCACACACATCTGACAAAACACAATTTTGATTTCATTAAGTATTTTAACAACGTACAAGTTAAAAAAAAAAACACACAACAAAAACAAAACAAACAAATTTGAAAAATAACTCCCGAAGTTACATGGGTTAAAACACCGAAGACATTTTCTACTATTCTTACGTCCCGTGGAACACTCAAATCTCTAAATGTTAATATAACAACTCGTGGTGACTGATGACACGACGTATGAGTTTGCGTGTGTCACGTAATTAAAAGATCCGTAGAAATGAGACAGTGCTACTCCAGACAAAGTACCTTGAAATAAATCTGATAAGTAAATTAGTTTCAAGAGAAGCTATAAGCGACTATTTACAAAGAAACCTCTTGAATGAAACAGTATCATTATGAGGTTAATGAGGTCAGCAGTAACGTAAGTTACATATTCGCTCTGGAGAATTACAATAGTTAGCTGATGTAATGTACTTGTTGAAGGTGATTTGTTTCATCTTACATGCAAGGTGTTCAAGACAAAAGCGAAAAGGAAAAGCGTTATCTTATAACAGTAGAAACTGATAAATAAATATGATGGTGAAAGACAGACACATAATTAGACGGAAATTGAACAAAATCACTTGCAACAACTATCCTCTTGCTGTGATATGCATCGTAATTTACATTATGAGGATATTATTATTTCAGTTTTAGAAAATGTTTAAAGTGCTTGAGTAGATAATTAATAGCATGTACATACAAAATTAAACACTGGAAACACCTGAATCATAATATGCTATGAAATATGCAGATCTATAGATATATGTAATATTTTTTTCTATAGATTATATAATAAATTTTTAATTGACTCATTGCCTAACCGGTTAAAAAATTTAATAGCACATCTACTCAGTTTAAAAATACAAATTATTTGCTATCTTATCCATCTAGGCATTTGTTAGTAACTGTTCTCATATTATATAAATATTTAGGTTTACCTGATACACGCCATTTTAACATCCTTGAATAGGCACTTAACACGATAGTTGTTACCTTTTATCCCATAACTCTATTTTGAATTGAAGCTTATTCTGCTTAAGAGACAATATTCCAAAATAAAGTGTGCATGTCCATTAGCAAAATAATATCTCAATTACTTGAGACAATGCTTTCCACGAAACCAAAGATATAACCAATACCACTGCGTCAAGCAAGGCTATTCTAGCAAAGAGATACACGCCGCGAATTTGCGCGAGTATCCGCTATATCATGTTTCAATGCGGGAAGACTTTGTAGGATATGATTGCTAAATAAATGCAGTAAGTTCTATGAATATAAAACGTTCTAATATCATTTAAGTTTTGATTAAAGTCTACGAATGTAGTAAAATGATAAAACTTACTCAGTGGTGAATAGTACATAGGCACATGTAAGTAAATAATGATTAAAACGTCCTAATATCACTTAAGTTTTGAAAAGAAGTACAACGATAGAACTTACTCAGTGGTGAATAGTGAACAGGCATATGTAGATCTAAGTTAAGAACAGCTTCCAAACAGGAATTTACTGTGTCTAAAAAGAACATTTGATAAAGGTTTCCTAAATTTACAATGTCGTTTTATCTCATTAAAGGAGCATACAACATGGAAAGGTACCGATTGTCTGACACCGAACTTTTCGGCTTGATTTTAACCGAATAATTTTTGTTTTAGTTGTATGTTGATAACAAAGGCATAAAAATCATGAAAATAATTCTCAAAACAGTCAATGTCTGGTTTTCTTTTTATCAGCAGGTATACATAATTAAAATCCTGCAAATTGTAATTTCATAAACATTTCATCAAATACCACTATCATTGCTTTAGCTGGTGTCTTTGATCGGTCTTTGGTATTGCGTGATACCATGATAGAATAACTAGTACCCAAAATACTAACATTTTTCATTATTATATCCGCATACGTTCGTATAAACATACTAGTTTTGGGATGTCGATTCGGGTTTTCTTTAAAGACGTATGGTAAAATATTAAACAAAAATAAATTAAGCGATACAATGATACAAACCAAAGTTAACAAGAGATCACAGAGTGATCTTGGCGCCCACCAATGTGCCATTTTTGAGTGTTCCAAATTTCAAGACTTATTGACTAACACAAGGTCAAATTTCATTTCCGTACACAACACTGTGCATGTGGTCCATGCATGTGGTCCAAATTTGAAAGCTGTAGCTTGAGAAATGTGAAAGTAAGTCACTAGATCAATTTCAAAGACAAAGTTCTTTGTACACAAAACTATGCATGTGCATCAAGTTTGAAGGCTGTAGTTTGAGAAATTTAAAAGTAGGTCACTAGGTCAATCTTAAGGTCAAAGTTCATTTCGGTACACAAAATTATGCAAGTGGTCCAAATTTGAAGGCTGTAGCTTGAGAAATGTGAAAGTAGGTCACTAGGTCAAAATCAAGATCAAATTTTATTTCGGAACACAAAACTATGCATGTGGTCCAAATTTGAAGCCTGAACCTTCGAAAATGTGAAAGTAGGTCACTAGGTCAACGTCAAGGTCAAAGTTTTCTTCGGTGCACAAATCTATGCATTTGAAGGCTGTAGCTACAGAAATGTGAAAGTAGGTCACTAGGTCAAAATCAATCAGATGTCAAGGTTCATCTTGCCACTCAAAACCATACATGTGGTCCAAATTTGAATGTTGTAGGTTATTGACAAGAAGATTTTAAAAGTTTTTCCCTATACAAGTCTATATGAACCATGTGACCCCCAGGGCGGGGCCATATTTGACACTAGGGGGATAATTTGAACAAACTTGGTAGAGAACCACTATATAATGCTACATTACAAATATCAAAGCCCTAGGCTTTGTGGTTTGGACAAGAAGATTTTCAAACTTTTTCCCTATATAAGTCTATGTAAACCATGTGACCCCCGGGGCGGGGCCATATTTGACCCTTGGGGGATAATTTGAAAAATCTTAGTAGAAGACCACTAGATGATGTCACATACTAAATTTCAAAGCCCTAGGCACTGTGGTTTTGGACAAGAGGTTTTTCAAAGTTTTTCCCTATATAAGTCTATATAAACCATGTGACCCCCCAAACGGGGCCATATTAGACCCCAGGGAAATAATTTGAATCATCTTGGTAGAGGATCACTAGATGATGCTTCATACCAAATATCAAAGCCCTAGGCTCTGTAGATTTGGACAAGAAGAATTTCAAAGTTTTTCCCTATATAAATCTATGTAAATGATAGAAATAAACAAAGGGCCATAACTCACTAAAAATTGTTGAACCAGTCTGATTTTCAGGGGGACACAACTAGGGTACCAATACATCATTCTGACAAAGTTTGGTCAAAATCCCCCAGTAGTTTCTGAGGAGATGCGATAACGAGAAATTGTTAACAGACGGACGGACGGACCACGGACGCAGAGTGATTTGAATAGCCCACCATCTGATGATGGTGGACTGATAAAAGTGAAAAATGAAAGTGCTAAAATGTAACTTTATATATTTTCGGCACATTTTCATATATCTGGAATACAGTTTATTTATCCGTGCTGGTTTTTGCTTGATAAGAAACTGGCCAAAGCCATGAACTATCAAGTTCAATGCAGTTCATGAATGGCCCTTTAATACACGTTGTATTCCTTTCATATCTAACATTTATCAGTAAGACACCACTTGAGTTTTCTGTTTAACACCAAAGTCGGGCTACACTAAAAGTGCTTAGTTTGCGGTATGTCTTTTTACTCCTATTGATACATTTTGAATGTAGTTTATTCAGTAATTATTCTATTTTCGTTGTTTTTATGTATTATAAGACACTACTATTAAGTACAGCGTTCTTCTTGAATGATCAGCCATATTCATCATTTATATATAAGCACTTTGTTACACACACCCGGTTTTATTGCCATGCTATATTTGAAAAACAGTACATCCATTTATTTCTTATTTGCTTTTTATTGAAGAAAATGTTATTTTTATTTCCGCATTTTAAACAATACATCTCTTGTTCAAATGCAATGAAACTTTTGTTTAAAGGACCTCCCAATATAAAGCGTGTATCAATCATAAATATTGACCGTGCTGCAAAGTCGTAAACCAGGAAATATTTTGGGAAACTAAATGATTGGGGAATTAGATTGATTTTAGCATAACATGCAAAGGGATCATACAATATTTCAAAAGTTTGAAAGAGTTTGTTTGAAGATTTCATTCCTTTGAAGTGTGAAACGTTTTGTCCTTTTTCTCTGGACGAATACTATTACTGATATGCATTCAATAGCATAAAGATTGTGTATATTGTATATACCAGCGCATCAAATTGTCAGCAATTCATGGAATGGTTTGTAAAAGCCAGAAGTTATTCGAAGCAGATTACGTTATATATTCTTGCGTGTCTCTTTATACCAATCGAAGGTCGATAGTTTTTACAATACTAGTATGACCGACTTATATTCAACACATGTTTACTGGGCTAATACGATAAAACTGTGAAAATACATTTCTGGATTCATCTGATAAAACATTTACTGAATGGCTTGTCGGACTGGGGAATTATTGCCTTAAATCCTTTTTATCTCGGGCAATAGTTTTGACTAGTGAACAGCAAGCCATCTGGTAAGTGTATACTATAATACGTTTTGTCAAGCATATCATTCTTACCATCATTTTGAACAAAAGATAGAGATTGTTAATCAAAATCTGTTTTGATTTTCACTTGAACGTATAAATTCGTTTCTTTTCTTGTCACTGACTTTGTTTACTAAGAAAAGCTATGTTGCATGATTTTTTGCTGTTATTTGAAGTTAGTTTCGTGAAATATGGATGCTATGAATGAAACTATGTTTGAATTAGAGCCTCAGTATAGTTTATTCATGTCTGCACGTTATTCTGTATTATTCTGCACACTGACATGGACCGGGTTAAAATCTTACGACTGTTTGACATTTATGTTGCACTGTACATTTATGCTCTCAGCCTATTTTGTACATCCGACTTTGCACGTGAATCACATGACACTGTATTTTAAGTCTTATAGTTTTATCAGATTATGCCTACTTTCAAATATATTTGTTCTTTTGAATGCCCCTGTTCCGACACCTATACCAATATACCCTTTGATATCAAACCAATATGCACGCTCGAATACATAAACTTATTACATCTGCGCTTTATATTGTTTGCAAGTTCATTGCCCTTTTATAGGAATTCCAATAATAAATTTTAGATTTTTGTGGTGTAGGTTAAATTGAAGTTAATTTATTTGACATTATCAGTGGTGTAAATAAATCGTTCTTTTATGTCTTTTTAATGTGAAAGTCCTCTAGAAATGACGAGTTTTCTTGCAGGAATAAAACCCTTTACAAGTAATCTATATATTTAGTAAATGGAATTATTCTTTGAAGCACAGGATTAGCTATTTAATGTTCAATAAGAGGAAATTAAATGTCTGTCTATATGACACGGTAAGGAAAATATTAAAAAAGGCGTAGTTGTGGAATGGCTATACACAATTACAGCTTTGATTACTTTATCCATTTCAAAATAATGGCTGGGCAACAAAATTAGCTTTGATATCCGAGGATAAACGAAATTATTACTTGATGTGTCTATTTTTCGAGGCTGCATTTTGATGAATTGCAATTATATTTCATATTGTTAAGGAAGTTTTCAAATGTTGGACACCTTTCTAGATTTGCGCTTTTTCGAAATTTGGATAGAGCTTTAATTTGTTTAAAAAAATTATTGTTACAATATACAAAAAAGTGAACTACTGGATGCTAGACAATGCTTATGAATGAAACAGCGACAAACTCTGCAGACAGCTCAAGAATCTTGCATTAGCATTCAAAGGAAAGATTGGACAACTAACGGAATAAATTCAGCTGAATGTAATACTGATATGGTGTATATTTTTCTATTTTATATACTTTGCTATCAAAATAGATACAGTTGTGACATCTCGATGCATGAGCTGAGAATTCTAAAGATTCTGAGTTAAATGTACATATTTGCCCAATTTGTCTCTTTTACCCATTCATTTTGCCATTTTTAAATGTGTAATTTGCTAAAATTATTTTAGATACACATCTAAAAAATCGAGTTTTAGTTCAACAGTTATGCGCAGGTACATATTTCAGGACGTTGACGAACTGTTGTCATAATATAAATGGTACTAAAAAATAGATATTGTGAACAACACATTGACGTCTTGTGCACTGTCACAAGCATGGCGAATAAGCCTGCATTTGACAAGACTCAAAATTGATGTTTTCTATATATAATATCTTAAGACTGCTATAAAATGACATCGATTGCAATCTTGACATTTCTAAAAGTGGATATAGAAAATTGCATCAGACAGTGACATAATGAAAAATGACAAGATATGCTTGATACACGCAAACATTATATTACTGGCAAATGTACTTTCTCTTTCCAAGCCATTCCATATTAGCTTGGACATTATTCATGGTTTCAAACATCGTTCGAAATAATACTGAGAGCGACAAGACCTTATGATTTGTATGTGAAACATGTAGTTTTGTAACCTATTCGAACCCTTATATTTTTACATTAATGTTTAAAACATACGAGGATTGACGAAAACCACTGTGTATTTAATTATACAATGTAATATCTTTAAGTATTAGTTTTATTAAAAAATATACTTTGCCGTAACAACCTACTATCTGTTAGTTGTGACGATTGGTTTGACCTACACATATCACCAAAAGAAAATTACAGTACAACTCAGCCTATTAGTCAACGTACTTGTTTCGTACGGGAACCGGAAGTAAAAGGTTCGAACCCTACTGGAATCTGTTTTCATACTGCTGGTTGGTGAGCCAACAGCTATATAAAAAGGATGGGGATTGCCTACATGTATAATGCATGGCATTTAATAATAGGATACGGAAGTTAAATATGTACAATGCACATGTGTCTCAGATGTCAAAACGACCAAAATGACATTAAACTCATGCAGAAATTATTCTTAACGAATGTAAATGTAATTTATTGCGTTTAAATTGAGTTTTATTTATGTATTATAATGTGCTTCATTATACAGGCAATATCAGTGGTGCGTGATGGGTAAGATTATACGGAACCATTTATTCATTTCCCTTCCAGATCCAGGTGATAAAATACTGAAAGAACTAAATAATATTTTGTATGACTTCTTATGGAATGGACCAGCAAAAGTTAAAAAATCTGTTATAACTAAAGATTACTCTGAGGGAGGACTTAGGATGACAAATGTTGAGTGTTTCATTAAAAGTTTAAAGATAACTTGGATTAGAAGAGTAATAAGAACAGAAGGAAAATGGATATCTATGACCAATCGTATGTTTGATTTACACAAACTTATAAATTGTGGTAAACATTATGCTGATAAAATGATTCAAAAAACCATCAACATGTTTTGGAAAAATGTTCTAAAATCATTTTCAGATTTTATTGAAACTGTCCCTGTTGATAACATGCAGGCCTTTTTAAAATGCCCGCTCTTTTACAATCATAATATTGGAAACAAGAGCCTGTATTTTAGATCATGGTATGAAAGGCATATCAATGACTTGTATCAAAATAATAAATTATTAACAAAGGAAGAATTTGAACGTAAAACAAATTTACAAATAAATAGTTTGAATTATCTTGGTACACAGTATAACGAAAGCTGTATAAACTTTCCACAGAAATAATGAAACTCAATCCAAAGTCACTGAAAGATGAAGTGAATATTCATTATCCATTGATACCATTACCAGCAAAGACGCTACTTAAAACTGCAGCTGGATGTAGGGATATATACACTTTGCTTAATATGAATAAGGATTATCCGACAAGTCAAACTAAATGGATAGTAGATTTTTCTTTTGAAGATGACAAATGGAAGAGTATTTATTATAATAGTAATCCTTTTAGAGTAACGAAAGATAGTAATATACAGTGGATGCAGTTTCGAATTTTACATCGTATTCTACCAGTCAATAAGTATCTAAAAACAATAAACCTTAAAGACTCAGATCGTTGTACTTTCTGTAAAACAGACATTGAAATAATAGAACATCTTTTTTGGAGATGTAAAGAAGTTAAAAAGTTCTTTGATGTTTTATGTACCTCCTTGAAAGTAAACATGTAGAAGTAATTTTTGCTGAGACTAGTGTGCTATTTGGAGTTGATAGTGTTTCCAAAAATATGATTCTTTATCTTAAGAAATTCATATTCACCTGTAAACATTTAGACTGTAAACTGCCATTGGCTGGATATAAAAGGTTTTTACAACATCATTTTAATATACATAAAGCAATTGCAGTTAAAAATCAAACATTAGATTCTTTTGCCAATACCTGGCAAATAATACAATCTGTAATACGCTAAGGAATCTCAGATAACTATGTATTAAAACTGAAAAGGAGAGAGTTTCAAATAAGCTTTCAGCTTCCTACTCAATCCTGTATGCTTTCTTTATATATATATATATGTTGTGAATGAATTGTGATTAATAAAATATTGTTTAAACCAAAACTGAAATTTTTCAAACTGGGCTTAATTATAGAAGTTAATATATAAGTCTGAATATGCTATTGAAGATAAACCAACAATAGTGGTTTGGACGAAGTGTGATAAGCAGTTGCGCATTTCGCGGTCGGGTCAGGATCCATGCTTTCGCTAAATTTGTTATATCCATGTTTAAAAGGTAACATGATGGAATCTTTGAAACTGGCATCAGCTGTCGTCCATCTTCAAGACACTAATTTGTTTTTCATGGGCTAGGATATTATATATATGCTGAAATATGTTTATTGTAAACTAAACATTATATATAATATAGGTTCATGTGAACGAAGTTTTAAAGTTAAGTTGTCATTTGTACAGTGTCGTATTGGAATATATTCTTTGAAATATTTGTTTGTATCTTGTATTAAAAGGTATGACATTATGTGAATATTTTGAACTTGGCATATTGTCAGTTCATCAAGACATAACCTTTGACAATTTTTTAACATGATGGCTTGTATATGTAATATATATGCAATAAATATGTTATATGTATATGGTATGTAATAT
Source organism: Mercenaria mercenaria (assembly GCF_021730395.1). Taxonomy (NCBI): domain Eukaryota; kingdom Metazoa; phylum Mollusca; class Bivalvia; order Venerida; family Veneridae; genus Mercenaria; species Mercenaria mercenaria. The sequence goes on from NC_069368.1 coordinate 12,143,657, forward strand.
AAATGTAATATATAATGGTATGATGATATTATTCTGTAAGAAATATTGTAAGGTATGGAGGGGGGTGGTTCCCCGACCCTCACATATCAGTTTGACGGGGAGAATAAAATTCATGTGAACCTTAAAAAAAAGAAAATTATACGGGATCTTCACACTAAATAGCCTGGATGAGCACAGAAGACACAGGAGTTACAAAATAGTGTATTTTGTTCATTTGCATGTTCTGAAAGCCTAACCCGCGAAATAACTTGGATCAGGATTTTTATTTGCAATAATATGTTTCTTAGATGAAAGATTTTGAATTAACGATTTTCATGACAGAAGTACTGCTTAGACTGTCCATTTGTTATTGTTCGAGTAAATTAGTGAGATTGAGAAATACTAAAATGTTTGTAAGATTAGGTACAATTACAATACGTATAGGTTTAGAACAGATAATGTTGGGAAACATTTTGTTTGGTGCTTAGCCCTTTAACAGTTGTAAGTCATACTACTTCTCTGAACATTTTGAAGACTTCACTTAAAGCAGTTGTAAGTTACTTGTACTGAGCTACTTTAACATCAATCTTCTGTCTAATTTTTTACCACCTATACTGAGGCATCTCTTCTTGCTTTAAAGGCATTGAGTACATCGTACATGGTGAGATATATCATAAAAGGTTATAATTTCATGTATCTAATATGAGCATTTCTTCTCTTTTGGTATCGTGCCTTTTGATACAGTTACGTTTGATAGGATCATCCATTTACATATAACAGTAAAACATGACAAGATGAGGTTGTTTTTGGTTCATATCTCACACGTTAAACTCATTGGTGTTTGTGCGCGGGAAGTAACAAGGTGGTATCCCAATGTGCTTCTTTCTTGCTTACTTTGATTTGACTGCCTATTTATTTGTTCACGCATACACAAACCTATACTTCTGTAGGGATTTATCTTCAGTAGAGGAAAAGGTAAGTTAGAGAGTGATGTGGTTCATTAATTTGTAGGACTAAATGTTGCACTGAACAAAAAGATTAGTATAAAATAATCAGTATGAAATGACAAGCAGACGAAACTTCAGCCAACTGTTTTTCTTCTTCTGATTTTCGGCTCTTCCCTGTCTATATAGCATTACATAACCATAAGAATGGTTCAGAGTTTATTCCTATGAAACGTATATAGTGGCTGCAAGACTTTGTAGGTTTTGCCTTAGATAAATCGCGAAGGAAAACTTTTGCCTTGCTTAGAAAAATTTCGCGATGTCAAACATATCAAAAGAGATATAATTATGATTCTCAAGACACGCTAACATACTTACTCTGCGGTGTGTGTTTGATGAAATGAACTACACTGACCTCAAATAAGTATCCATTATGGGAATCTGTTGGGAAAATTATAAATTTTAATTCGTAAAGTAAGTTCTTTTACAGACATACTACATACATTAATGGCAAAGTACGGACCCAGGTATCCGGGCAAATAACGTATAGCTATAAATGCCAGTCTATGAAGAACGCATATCTGTCGGAGCCGGACACAGTAGTGACATTAATAAAAGCTACTCAGATAACGTATTTCGTGGATAATTCAACATTTGTAATACAAAAATTTCAGTTAAAGAAACAGGACATGAGGAAATGAGATAAAGTTGCCATTTGTTTTATACTTTATTAGTCATGCTGGAAATTGTAACATGTTCTGCTGTCGGCTTTCATGTTAATATTTGATAGAGTTCTCACAACGCATGGTCAATTTCCATGATATTTATAATGACTGTATTTTCCGATACATTTTCTTGCAATAGCTTGACTGTCCTGAGGTTTGTCAATATTCTACTCTCAAGCATACATGTCCGATAAAACAAAATGTGAAAGTTTACCGGTATTACAGACAGATATTTATTGTATAGACAGTTTCAAAATAAAGCAATTTGTTGTTTTGTTAAAAACGTGACATGACTGGGAATGACTTGACATACTAGCGGATATTCAATTCACAGCGGTCAAAAGGAAGTTTCTAATATCTTAAAATCGGCTTTGTATCCTGTCTGTGACATTTTGTGATAATTTTGGTTTTGATCAGGCTATTATTTATTGTCTAGAGTTCCGTCTAGCCGAGACAAAATGAATTTTCAAATGGTTAAAATATTTCATTCAATATCAGTTAATATATGTTGTTTACGTAGGGTTTCTTATCCACTGAATAAGAAATGCTTCCCGCCAACAAAATATCTACTTTAAAAAAGATAATTAAAAAAGAATAATGTTCTATTTAAGAATTATATTTCTTTAAATTTAGACTTGTGTTTGCCCTACTTAATGTTATGCTTTTCTGTTTATCTACATATACACATGTATGTCTATATATTTTCAAGTTCTATTCGGCACGGATTATTCATAAGCATGTTTAGTACGGTGACAAGTACAGTCTTTCTTTAACATCATTATGGGGACAGAACTTTTCCTCCCACACTAATTCTGATTCATATTCTTGTTTCAAATTATAAGATTGCTGATTATTGCCATTTCGTCCTGGAATCTTGGCGCGTTTTAAGAGCACCAACACGACATACTTTTTTGTCGGGTTTAACGTCACCCCGACACAATTATAAACTAGTGCGCCAATACGACAAAAACATTATTTTCTTATCAATATCCATTGATCTGCTTCAGCATTTCAGAAAAGTTACCATGGAATTTTACATTCCAAATTATCGTTTTTCCCCTGTAATTTGCCGAACACTCGCTACAGTCAATGTAGTGGAACAAATTCAGTCTACAGTGCAACCTGCATTTGTAACACTTCACCTTAATGTAACGAAAAACTGATATGAGCCGTGCCATGGGAAAACCAACATAGTGGGTGTGCGACCAGCATGGATCCAGACCAGCCTGCGCATCCGCGCAGTCTGGTCAGGATCCATGCTGTTCGCTAACAGTTTCTCCAATTCCAATAGGCTTTAAAAGCGAACAGCATGGAGCCTGACCAGACTGCGCGAATGCGCAGGCTGGTCTGGATCCATGCTGGTCGCAAACCCACTATGTTGGTTTTCTCATGGCACGGCTCAATTATAGTATTCTTCCAGAATTCCATTCTCTTACGTTATATCCTAAAATATGAGTCAGGAGGAAGCTCTAAAATTGATTATCAAATGTTCTAATTACTCTTTTACTCAAAATAAGAAAATACTTACTGTTCTTTCTTACAATTTATACAACTGATTTTTAATTTCCTCACTGGCTTTTGCCACAATACTTTATAGGACCATCATTCTCTGAAAAAAAGAAAGAAATATAACTCATAAAGTTACCATCAAATAAAACTTGATTAATCTAACATTAACAAAGGCGACAGGAAAACGGCTTTACTACTCTTAATGTTTGCTGACGCCAAAGCACAAGTGTAACTATTTCTCTTGATAAAATACTTAAGACTATATTTATTCCGTAGCACGGAAATACATAAAAAGAATAGAAATGGTTTCCAAGAGAACAGTAATGAATATGTATAATAAAATGGTAATTGTGGGAACAATGATAACAATAGATGACGTGACATCCCAGTAAAGAAAAAATATATAAATACCACGTTCAAAGAAGGCAGTCCCACTTAAATCGTAACCTCATAGGCGTATGTAAGTAAGTAAGTAAGAAATAAGTAATTAACTAAGTATGTATGTATGTATGTATGGATGGATGCATGTATAGGTCAAATAGAGATAGTCCCGATATTGATAGTGAATGGTGACCTTTGAATAAATGTAAAGAAGTTTTTACACAATTTAATTTTGTTGACATTTTAATACAATTTTAATTATAACATATTTGTCTAAATATGTAAAACATTTGATAGATGTACGATGCTCTTGATAATTCTAAAAAATAATCACCATGAAACAGACGTTTTTCTAGATTGCTTTTAATTGAGAATTTTGCAAAAAGATCTGCTAACCCTATACGAAGTTGCACGGGGTATATCACCCTAAAGCTGAAGGAAAATTAAAATAATCTTGTCATATATTTGTGGACATACAGTATCATTACGAAACACTGGTATTCGTGCAGTTAGCCTTAATTAGAGGCAGTGCAGTGCTGCTTTAAAACACACAGCTTAAGAATACTAGGACATCTAAATGTGGATGTATTTCTCATAAAAGTCTATCTGTATTAATTCTAGTTTTTATTTGATGTGTTTAAAGGAAATGAAGCTCTCTAGAGTTTTAATAGCTTCGGCAGGATTCCGTCGTAAGAGTATTACAGTTACAAACTGTACTCTTGTCTTTATCAAGAAAATGCATTAGAACTTGATGTCATGCAGTAAGTTGTCTTTGATCACCTTGCATTCGTTTATACACTCGAGAGCTTATTTTTTTGTAATCGGAGCGAGCATAACACATGGACATTATTAAAATTAAAGTAGCCACAGAAGACAATTTACCGTCTCTAGCTTTTCGTTATTTTAGCTCTCTAAGTTACATATCAGCAATCATAGGATCAAAGTAAGATTTATCCATAACTGAAAAATGAACTCCGATCAATTTTGTTCCCGGATCGATAGAGTATATTTCTACAAACTCTGAATCAGGCCTTTTGTCTCATTTGTTGCAACCATACAGGTTTCTATCCGTGTGCATGAGTTAGGGTCACGTGATTAGATAATGAAGGCACTTTGCGTTGCTCTGCAAAATATGGACAAAATATGTGTTTTAAAAGCATTTTTTGAAAATTTTGGATGTAATAATGGATATTAATACACTATGAGTTCATCGGGCAAAAAGAAAAATAAAAAACGTAAAAAAGGAAGCAGTAGTGGAGATGAATTTGTAAATCTAAGTAAAGTGTATATCGTCGGAGGCCCGTCACAGGATTCAAAATCGAAAGATCAAAACAAATCTGTAAGTGAAATCTTGAACGAAACTAACAGTATATTATTCAATAGTTCAAATAACGTTTTTGAAGATATTAATTTGTCGGATTGTTCGTTGTCTAACCACAACATCGCGCCTGAAGATAATATCAAGATGGCGTCTGCGCCCGGTTCATCAACTGCAACCTCGCCGGCGCATCACACTCCCTCGAACAGTGACAATATGAGCGTTGTTAAATGTCTGGAAGTAAAATTAGACAAGGTTGAATCTCTTCTACAAAAGCTTGATTTAGTAGAGAAGAAAGTTCTTTCTTTCGAAAAAGTTCCTAAACTTTTGACTGTGCAAGTTCACGATAGTAACAAGGGATTTGACCAAAGAATGACTGATATTGACGAAAGAGTAAACAGGTTTGAGTTCATATCAGCTGGATACCAATCACGTATTGACGAGCTTGAAAGAGAAAATTTAAATTTGAAAGACAAAGTTACATACTTAGAGTCGCAAAGCATGCGAAACAATCTTGTATTTGGAGGTTTCCCTGAAGAATCTGGTGAAAATTTGGAGGATAAGTTTCTCAAGTTTTTAGTTAAAGATCTTAAACTAGCACAAAACATTGTAGACTCGATGAAGCTAGAGTGAATTCATCGGATGAGGGTTCCGAGTTCCGACGGATCCCAGCGGAAACGTTACTTCGTTGTGAAATTTACATTTTTCTCAGACAGAGAGCTTGTTCGCCGGCAAAAACATCTCTTAAAAGAAACGGGGTTTTTCCTTCATGAGCAATTCCCGCCGGAAATTGATGCCACAGCTAAAGGAAGCTATCAAGGACAACAAGAGAGCCTGGCTGGTATACGACACCCTGTACATCGAAGGTAAACCGGTAAAGTGTAACTAGGACCGCACGGAGAATGGACCAAAAATCTTAGTTTGGAATTGTAACGGTTTAACTGACAGCAAATTATCTGACCAAGAATTTGTTTCTTTCATAACAAACAATGACATTATTATTCTGAGTGAGTCACGGACAGATAAAAACTCTTCTATTGATATTGATGGATTTACTACTTTTAATTTTTATAGGAATTTTAGGCATAAGAAAGCTAGGAGAAATAGCGGGGGAATTACAATATTTTTGAGAAATTCGCTAAAAAATGGTGTATCTGTTGTTATAAATCACTTTGACACGATAATTTGGCTCAAGTTAGATGCTCAATTTTTCAACTTTGATAAAGATGTACCTTTGTGGGTTGTACCTATAGTCGGACGAATCACCAGCATCACATATTGTTGATGCAAATTTGTTCGATTTACTCATGCAAGATATTAACTATTTTGATAAAATTGGTTGTACTATGATAGCAGGTGACTGGAACTGTCGAGTGGGAATTAGGCCTGATTATATTCTTTGTGACTCAGTGATAAATTTTACTGATGATTTAAATTATACACCTGACCAGAACGTCCTCAGAACCTCACTCGACAATATGTGCAATAACCGTGGAGTTAAATTATTAGAACTCTGTAAAGCCACGGGATTACGAATCGCCAACGGCCGTTTAGGCCATGATTATAATATTGGTGCATATACATTTTTTAACCGTAATTCAAGTAGCGTGATTGATTACTTTTTGTTGAAAGAGACAGATTTTCATGCTATAAATTATTTTCAGGTATTACCATTTAATATGTTTAGCGACCATGCCGCCTTATCGTTTTGTATCGATGGATTTGAGCCGTGGCGCGAAAATGAAGGGTTACAGTTTTCAGACACGCATAGTTATTATAAGTGGAATGCCGACAATAAAGAAAAATTTAGAAGTAATATTATCGGAAGACTACAGGATTTAAATAATATAATTTTAAACGAAACCTTAGAAATTGATTCTATGGTTAATGCATTTTCTCGCGTAATACTTCAAACGGCAGAACCGTTATTTAAGAATGAGTTCCAACAAAACGGCTCCAAATCGAGGCGTACTTTTTACGACAACGACGGCTGGTTCGATGCGGAATGCGTTACGGTAAAGTCTGAATATAAGAATGCGTTAAGGGTTTTCAATAGTAGCAAGTCTGAGTATAACAGGGTACAGTTGTGTAACTTAAGAACGCGCTTTAAATTTACTGTTCGCAAAAAGAAGCGGGCATATAAAATTAAGCAATCACTTGAACTAGTAAAATTGAAGAATAAAAAGCCTCGAGATTTTTGGAAGCATTTTAAATCAAAAACTAATAAATCCGATCACAATATCCCAGTATAGGAGTTCAAATCTTATTTCTCAGAACTATTTAGCGAAATTAGGACAACGGTAGTTGATGATGCCGAGTTTTTTTAATGAGAACAGCGATTTTAATGTGAATAATCCTACATTTGATGAACTAAATGCGCCTATTAATCTACAAGAATAACCTCGGCAGTTAAAAAACTGAAACGAAACAAATCTTCGTGCCCAAGTGATAATTTACTTAACGATTTTTTTATTGAAACTATCGATATACTTGGAAGTCATATTACTGACTTATTTAACAAAGTTTTTAATTCTGGTTATTTCCCGGAAATCTGGACACAAAGTTTTATAGTGCCTTTCCATAAGAAAGGGAATAAAAATATACCAAATAATTATCGTGGAATCACTTTACTCAGCAATCTTGGTAAACTTTTTACCAGCATACTTACATTGAGAGTAGAAAAATGGTTCGAGGAAAACAATGTTATTTCGGACTCCCAGTTCGGTTTCCGAAAGGGTCGTAGTACAGTCGATGAAATATTTGTATTACAAAGTTTAATTGAACATGCTTTAACACAGAACTTAAGATTGCCTTGCGCCTTTATCGATCTGCAAAAGGCATTCGATCGGTCTACCGTAATGCCCTGTGATTCAAACTTTATGGTATGGGTTTCGATGATAAGATACTAAAAATGTTTAAGGCTATGTACGCAGTGGTAAAATCTTGTGTTAAAAGTTGTAACCAGTGCTCAGATTTCTTCGAAATATCCATTGGCTTAAGACAAGGTCTTAATAATTCACCGGCATTATTCGCCCTTTTCTTAGAAGACTTAGAACTATTTTTACAAGATACAAATACATCAGGACTGACTTTATATGATATATGTGTGATCGTCTTACTGTTTGCTGACGATATGGTTATTGTTGGAAATTCTGTGCAGGATTTACAAAATAGCTTAAACAGGTTATGCGAATATTGTGAATACTGAAGTTTACAGGTCAATATAGAAAAAACGAAAGTGGTAGTGTTTCGAAAAAGGGGCCCAGTTAAACGCAATGAATGTTGGTATTTTAATGGTCATCTTTTGGAAGTAGTAAATGACTTTAATTATTTGGGCGTGGTATTCAGTTACACTGGTTCATTTGTATTACATAACCAGTATGTAGTAGGAAAGGCGCTAAAAGCAGCAAATACATTGTTGTGCAATTTAAGTAAGTTTTAATTAAGCCCATCTATATCTCTACAACTATTTGATTCGTTCGTTGGTTCAATTCTTCAATACGCCTGTCCAATTTGGGGATTGTCTAAGTCCAAAGAAATAGAACGCGTGCACTTAAAATATTGTAAGGCAATTTTGGGAGTCAGACAAAGCACTAGTAATGCGGCCGTATACGGCGAATTGGCACGGTATCCGTTATTTATCTCGAGACATTTTCAAATTATCAAATACTGGTTACAACTTCTATCGTCCAATAACATACTACTAAAATACATATATAATGATTCGTTTAACAAATGCTTAAATGGTAAAGCTAACTGGGCCAGTAAAGTTAAGCACTTGCTATGTCAGTATGGCTTTCTTGACGTCTGGAATTATCAGGACAGTGTTGATTCCAAGACATTCTTGTCCATTTTTAAACAAAGGCTTATAGACTGTTACGTCCAACAATGGCGGGCAGATTTACAAAGTAACAATGCTCTTAACAACTTATATTTTTATGTAAAAGTCGACTTTGTCCAAAGTGACTATCTTCACGTTCTTAATACAAAAACCTTACGTCAGGCACTAGGTAAATTGCGTGTTTCAGCCCATAACTTGCGAATTGAAACAGGTAGGCACGGTAGAAATTGTATCGAAAGGGTCGAACAATCTGTCAGCTATGTTTGTCGCGTGACATATAAGACGAGTATCACTTTGTCATTAAATGTAAAGTATATGAGCAGTTACGACACCAATTCATAAAATCGTATTTTTATAGACGTCCCAGTATGCACAAATTCATTCAGTTACTCAAGTCAGAAAATAAATGTGTTATCAGAAATCTCGCTAAATACATTCTTCAAGCTAATAAGAAAAGAAATGAATTATTGAATCCTGAAGCTTTGTATATATAATATGTTTGCGTGTGTATGTGTTTTATAATTACATGAGTCAGTAAAATAGCTCTTAAAACGAGAAAATACGCTCTATTAAATTTTTGACCTTACAGTTCATTCTCCAAATCCTAACTATTTTATTTTTAGTTTGCAAATTGATTATTTTTCTTTCCACTGTGCCTGTGACAACAAGAGACATTAACTATTTAAACAAGTACTGATATAATGTAAGATCGTATGTCATAGAAAAAATATTGTTTGTAAAGACTTACCGATATAACATTTATTTTGAAATGACCATGTACATTATGAATATTGTATGAATGTTTTGTACAACGAGGTACCTGTATATGTGTACAAGTTGAATAAACTATGTTCTGTTCTGTTATGTTCTATTAAACTGTACACAAAGGTATGGACGGGTTATACATGTGAAACCGCGATCAAAAAGGTGACATCAATGAAGGCGATCCGTCTTTGTCAGAAAAATATCACTTACGGTATATACTGACAACGCTGTAGACTATTATATCAAACATAGTATTACTAGTAGCTTATTTCCTGCCTTTTTAATCCATATTTTCATGACGGTAATTCTAGCATCCCATCGCAATGGTCATTGAAAGTCTTCAACACAATGGACTGTGCCAAAACACATTATGTTTTAGAACCAGTAAGTGAAGGTATCCTTGGCGAGGAGGTTGTTGCTTTTAATACTGAAGATGATCAAAAAGTAACAAATTGACTAACTGTTTGAACACTTCAGCCTTTAATTCCATATTTATATATTTGTTTTTCATATCTTCATTGTTTAACATTAATAATGCTGTCACTAAATTCACCTGACATTTTGAAGTCCTGTTGAGTTCTGCTCAACCCGGGGCTAGAGAGCGTGGACGGTAGCTTGCATTTCCACTACTGTCCGTGAACAGGCTCAATAAAACCGCGCCTGCAACATTTTCGTTTTATGTCGTGTTATGCCACATGTGGCTTTCTCACTTTTCTGTTCTATTAAATATTTCCAATTTTATATATTGTTTGAGAATGGTGCTATCACCGTTTTCCTACGTTATGTTATTATGAACGATATATCATATCCCGGGTGTATTTAATTTAACGTATGATGTATTGCTTTGGGATTTGTCTTTCTGTACTGTATATATAGTACATATCTGAATGAATGATCGATGTTAATTCTATATTTGCAACAAGTGATGATAAATATAATCTTTCCTTCGCTCAACTTTTGCAGAGCAGACGTTTGAAGAATCAATGTTTTTTCAATTATTTTCTTCAATTAATGTTCTTGTTTACTTCTTTTTTGTTTGGTTTAACGTAACACCGACACAATTTTAGGTCATATGGCAATTTCCCAGCTTTTGATGGTGGGGGAAGACTCAAGGTGCCCCTCCGTATATAATTGCATCACGGGCGCAGCTGGATGTTTACCTTTTTAATGTATCGTAAGCAATCTGACATATCAAATAAAATGCTTACGGGAATGTGCCAGGTTTTACTTAAAAAGAATTATTTTGCCTTTGAAAGTCCATTGTATTCTATAGTTTTATGCATTTTTCAATGTCGCGTAACCAAAGTCGCTAACGATTTTCAGTTCTCTTCAAGATGACTGACTCAGCCGGTGAAAAGAATAATTCACAATACCTGTTAATTTAATAAAGTGACATTTTGTTACAAGCAGAACTGTAGTATCCTCACTTCGTTTTTTTATCGGTTTGTTAAAATTAATCTGTTTTCATAAATAAGCTAACAAAAGCGTCTAAAGCAGTGAAGCAATGGCAAGTCGTACACATACAAATGTATCTGCAAAAATAGTATAGAAGTCTTAAACTGTGTATGTACAAGGGAAGTAAATTAATAAATATCTTCACTTGTAAGTACTCGCTTGAGGCAAGAGTTGTCATTCTTTACGAACACAGGTATAAAAAATATCAAAACTTCAGTTATTGATATTAGCAAAACTTTCAAATAAACATAATTTATAAAATATTTTTCGTTTGTAATTTGAAGGATTTAGAAAATAATTTTTAGACATTATACCTTAGCAAAAATAGGTTCTGTCTATACATCTAAGAAAGCGTTCAGTTTAAAATGAATGCAGTTACATGTACCCTACTTCATGCATCAGCCAAGCAACGTTTGATACATTGTCCGACTTCTTCCAGTCGCCCTACTTAAAATATATCCGAATTCTGAAGTAAAACATAGTGAAGCAGTCAAGCAAGGAGATATGGACGGCTTTTATAGCAATTGGATATTCAACAGAAATGTATTCAGACGCTATTATAACTCTGGGATCATTACATTACATTACAATATATTAACCCCACATATCATATTGCGGATTAATTCGATTTACGATGCCCTTCGTCTTGTGTTCTTTCATACCGGTATATTATTTATAATTGAAATGGCTGAATAAATAATAAAACAGCTGTTTCTAAACGTTCATGTGGTAATGGAACAAGTATTTATTATTGTTCACAGATATCTAAACAGTGCTTTCAGGAAAATTATCTGCAAGAGATCTTCGACTGACAGCACCGACTCTTCTATAGTTTTGAGAATGATTCGTTTATTTACATGACTGACCGGGCTGCGGACGTTTAGTAAAATATAAACTGAGCTGAATAAAATGAAGATAACTGTTGTCTGTTGTTTTTGGTTTGGTACCGTTTTTCATTAATATTTTCAATTTTCAATTATGTAACGTACGGCAACTGTTATGACAAGTGTTCCTGGATTCTCTACCCGCAAGTAGCTGCCATATTACCCCAATGGGTCAGATGTGGAGGATGACTATCAAATCATCAAAGATAAGCCACATCCGAGGATCAAACTCGCGATTCAACGATCTATAGAACGGCGCTTTTCCTTTTAACTGCAAAATGGACTCAGTGAGGAATAAATAGTCCGGTGTGAATTATTGAGACATACTATATATATATATATATACACTGCAAAATTATTGATAATACTCGATGATGATTTTCAAATGTACTAATAAAGCAAGTAAATAACCATAGCAGAAAATTTAACTGGTTCAAATTTGAATGATTTATTTTCATTTAAATCAGTACTCACTAAACGAATCACTTTTGAACGCAAAACTTTTGCTAATATATTTTATGGAATAAAAACAACAGCTACAATTCAATTGCGGAAGTAAAATCACTTCAGCTGAAGGTAAACTAACTTCAATACTAAGTTTCGTTGTTTTTCTAAGCACTGTATCATTAAAAAATGTTCAAAATTATCAACCTCAAATAGGTGGTAACTACGGCTTATGTGATCACGTTCAAAATTATTTTTTTTTTCACAATAATCGGACGCTCTTACTGAGAAATAGAATTTCTGAAATGTGAAAAAGCTCAATTAATTCGTCATCTGAGCTTAGAAGAAGGCCATCTTAAATACTAAACATCATTTAATAACAAGCCTGGTGCAAACCATTTCTCATTAGAGACATTATTGAAAAGAATTCAAATAAATATTGCCATTAGCTTTATCAGGAAACCAAGTTACATGGTACGGGTTTTTCATTCAACTATCATTATGTATCAGTCAGAAGTTTTCGAATGACCTAGTAGACACTTGAATTTGGATCTACTAATTCATGCATATACTAGTAGACAATAAATTCAGTACCCAATTCACGGCTTGGTAATTTAACAGATCTATACAAACGATGTTTCTGGACTAACGGTTCAACTGTGTGGAAGCATGTTATGGTCAATAAAACGTCGTACTTTATCTCGGTAGAAACAAATATATCGATATTATATTTCCCAAAGCATCAGTGATGAATGACAGAAAGATAGGTATGTTAAAAGAGCTGGGATTTCCGTAGCAGCAGTACATAGCTTTTAGTAATTAGTAAGCTCACACTCTACATGTAATGGTCTTTTTATTGAATCAGCATCTCAGGAAAGGTTTGTCAATTGAGTCACATTTAGATAAAGGATAATTACACGCTTTCTATCGGTACTGCAACAAACGTTTCAATGTAACACAATTTATCCATCAATACCAAGAACGAAGCTAAAGCTGTATTGGTATAAAAGCCAGCAGTCCTTTTGAAAATTATCCAGAAATACTGCTTGTTAGTTTTAGCCAAATGTAGAAGCGGTTGATTTTTAAATTTTTTGTAAAGAAAGTTACTCATGCGTTTTATTTCGGAAATTTTAAGTTTGAAACATGAAAAGATTAAAGATATTTAAAATTACATTTTATTACAGTCTGTAAAACAGACACGTTCTAATGTAACTTGTTACAATATGTCATTGATTCTAGTATAACAGACATTACAAAATACATAAGCCAAAGAAATTCTGAAACTTGAAAGAGAATCCACATAGCATTTACCTAAAAATAACATTTAATATCGATATTAAAATTGTAAATCTTCTTGTGTGTTTTGTATTGCCCTTTAATATTGAACAATTTTAAATGATATATACGTTAAAACTTAGTTATTCTGTGCCATTAAGTGATTACGGTCTAAAGAAATATATATGAGCCGTGCCATGAGAAAATCAACATAGTGGGTTTGCGACCGGCATGGATCCAGACCAGCCTGCGCATCCGCGCAGTCTGGTCAGGATCCATGCTGTTCGCTTTCAAAGTCTATTGCAATTAGAGAAACTGTTAGCGAACAGCATGGATCCTGACCAGACTGCGCGGATGCGCAGGCTGGTCTGGATCCATGCTGGTCGCAAAGCCACTATGTTGGTTTTCCCATGGCACGGCTCATATATATTGGCCAGAGTGCTGTAGATCCTCGGTGTAATATTTACTCCAAGGGTAAATATCATGTAATAAAATTGGAATATCAAGTATTTCTACTTCTGTAACATTTAAATTTTCATTCATCACCTTAAAGAGGCTGTGAATAGTCAGCTCTTGACAAAATATTATTGCATTTAATTGAACATGGAACCAACTAGTCCATAAGTGACGTCATAGTTATGAACCACCTCATTACATTAATTCTTTTCAAGCTACACAATGTTCAGTTTATAAAGTAACATGTTGTTGACAAAACAAAAGTTTTCCTGTTTTGTTAAACCATAAGATATTAAAAAACAAATTTCTTTATGCATGTTGAGCATATCTGGCATAAAGGAAGAAATTTAACTTCGGCATAAGAACATAAGTACTTATTTAAATGGAAATATGCTTAAAGTTATAACAACCAGGCAAATAAATGTACACTGCAAAAATGGTCTTCAGCAAAACAAACTGCAATGAAATTAATTTTCAACATGGCGGCCATTGTGATTTGCGTTTGTAATGTTGCCAACAACTTCAGCGAAAAAAGGGTGTAGTGGGCGGTTTAGAAGGGCAATGGGCGAGAAAGATATTATTGCTTGACGTGGCTGATAAAACGCTAGAAACGGTGTAATTTTGTCACTATACTCAGCAACATAGGTATTTCAGACCTATCATGACACATTTTCGTCAAACGAACTTCAAGAAATACAGCCACAATTCAGCAATGCCACAGAAACCACGTGCACACGTGAACAATTTAAAGTCCTTCCTATGTTATTGTATTTTTGCAACTTTTTCTGCTAATTACTTATAGCTTCCATACAAAAAGAGCCAATTTTCAGTTACATAGCGAAAGGAAAAACTGTTTGAATATATGTTTTACGCATAACTACATTACGCCATTAGTATTGTGCTTAAGACAACAATAATTTAATGAAACGCTTGGGCAGTAATCACTTAAGAATGACAATGGCAATTTGTATCGTAAATACTGGTATTTATTTCAGTTTTCCGATGCGAATCATGTACAATTACCCTAACAGAAACAAAAAGGAACACACTTCTTTCATGATTGGTCTTTAAAGTGAATTTGAAATGAAATATTGCCGTAATTGGTTGATTGTATCATCTCTGGTTGTATGTCCAATTACATATTGATCGTTCGTTAAATTGTACACCGGCTTACAAAGAAAACTGAAATTTCTACGACTATGGGATGAATTAGGACTATATTTTTCATGTAATTACTTTCACAGAATTCTTCACGCGAAAGTACGTATCAACAAACGCGAAATCAATATAAACAAGAGGACCAAGCTGGCCATATATCGCTCACAAAAGTTTTACAGCTGACACAGGTATTACAGAAATATTTCTGAAAATTGATTTGAAAGCTTGCTTGCAGATTCAGAGGAGAACATTAGCGAAGTTGTCTGTTGACGCCCTCTACAACCCCCTCCCCCCAAAACTAAACCTGTCTCCAACAGTTGTTGGTATGCTATGTACTGTCAATATGTCAACTTCTCAAAATGAAGATATTATCATTATTAATATTTTTTAATTATTATTACAGTCATGTTTCATCTTAGCAAAGCCAAATGAACTTTAATGATTCCAGTAGAGGGTCGCCAAAGGAAAAAATTCTGATATATTTTTCAAAATCGGACCAGTGGTTTGGTGGTGGGGGTGAGGTTATTTTTCTATTTTTAGTTAATGCTGTTACATATATATTTTGACAAATCGGAATAATACGAACATTATTGGTAGGTGTCCACTAAGGTTTAGACTAAAGCTTTAGAAAACATGAATGAATGTGGTCGTTTTGTAAACATTTAAAGTTATAATACTGTTAAAAATCACCGTTAAAATAAAGCAAATAACTTTGTAGATTTGTAGAAAACAGTCTAATGAACAAATTCGCCCGTCAGTTAGACTTGGATGGCTAAATATTGCTGAGATACGAATGGATATAAAACCATGAAATATTTAATGACCAGCTGGTCACTAATTCACTCGCCAGGCTTCGCCGAATTCCGTAAACCAACGAAGACAGTGTCACGTGACAAAAATTTGAATACGTCGAAAACAACAATGGCTGATCGGCCGTGATAGGATTTTGTGTAAAGACGGCGGATAAATGCAGAAATTTATAAATATTTTGCTTTTCGATGCCATTTCTACAAACAATGCATTAATGTTATAAGATTAAGCCTGTTGTTAAATAAAAGGAAAGGCAGTTTACCAGAAAATGCGATACGAATGTGCTAGACATGTTGTTGTTTTGTTTCTTAAAATAGATTAGCGTGGCTCTTTTTACGGTCCCGTACGAACAATCATTTAGCGTGGCTCGTATTACGGTCCCGTACGTTTCACAATCAATTTGTCTACATATGCACAGTAGTCCATAGCTAAAAGTTCAGCTCAGAGATGTTTATATAATATGCTGTTATGGATCTCTGAGCTAAAATGAATCCCGTACTGACACCTAACCAGGAATCGTTCCAGAGGTCTGTCACGCTATAATTTTATCAAATGCAATGGACTCACCTTTTACTATACAATATTTCTAATAAATTTTCCTTTTGATCTGGAATAAATAATCCATGCAACATAATTTGAACACAAGTTTCAAATTGGTATCCCTGTCTGCAATATTTTGTCCGTCATTGCAGTTGTCACCTGATCAGGGTACTCTTCATTTTGAAAAAAAAAACAATAGGCTGTAGAGAATCGTTATTTATTGACATTTTCTGAGAAATTTTATGTTATTTTATAGATTTTATGTGATTAAATTAAATTCATAATTAGGTAAAATTTTGATACTGATTTTCAAGAATAACCACGTGCTCTGAACTGTTGCATGACATCATGAGTTTCTCAGGAGAGACTGACTGTGCGAGATGTTGCGGTTTGATACTGGTAAGTTAAACAAATGGGGTTTCGCCATAACTAAATGAATGCGACCATCAGAAAATAAAAACAATGTCAATTAAGTTATGTTAGCCAGAACTAGATCGTCCCGATTGCCAATGACTGACTGTGACTGGGAGGCGACTGTCTGGTCGACACTGATGATTAAGCATTCACTGAAAACACAAATTAGTGTGCAATATTAAAATCAGCACTATTATATTACAAGTTGCAGGTTAAAAGATGATAAAACAGATATTTCAGGTTTGAACAATCTAGGCCACTCCTGAACTCATTAAGAGTAGCACTAGATTTAACATGATGTGGTAGGTTGTTTCAGAGTCTAATGGTTCTTGGGGAAAAATTGAGTTCTTGTGATAATGGGTGCGAGAGGAGGGAATATAGAAGTGAAGGTCCTGAGAATCTAGCCGGTACTGGTGATCTACAAAAATCACCCCAATGGACTGAAGGATTTTATATAAAAGAATCAGGGATGTAAGGATGTGAAATTTCTCCTTGTTTCTAACGTTTGCCAGTACAGTTAACATTTCTGTGATGCTTCATCTACAAACATACTTGATTTGAACATATCTGGCGGCAGCCTTTCGTATTCTTTCAATTCCATATGTTAGAGACTGTTGAATGCCAAACAGTTGAGCAATATTCCAATTATGGTTGAACATGTTTTATACGGAGTGTCTTAAATTTGTACATCTATCATTTGTTTGATCATTTCTTTTCATGTATTTTCGGGTCTTGTTTGTCTTTTTTGTGATCTAACACTGCTGGTTCGCCTAAATATTAAGCATTTTTATAGTTTTAAATTCATGGATATGTAGCTTATAGCGAAAAGCAATGTTTTTTTTATTTCTTTTTATATACCCTAATCACTTCGCATTATCGGAATTCAACTCCTTTGACCGGGTCTTTTTCCAAAGCTCTAATTTATGGAGGTACTGCTAGAAAGTCTCACAATCATGCATGATATTTATAGTGAGATAAACTACTGTATCATCAACAATGAGTCTTACGGTGCTTTTAAGTGAGCCTGGCAGGTGACGGACATGTTAAGAAAAGGCAAGGCCTAAGGACATACCCTTGTGGTACCCTTGGTACCAAATGTGGCATATCTGATTGAACACCTTTTGTGTTCGTATTGTATTTAAAGGAAATATTTAATCTACATGGATGTTTTTCTATATATACCTAATTGAAATAGCTTGTAGACCAGATGATTGTGATCGACTTTGTCAAACGATTTGATAAAGTCCATTACTGTTAGGTCTGTCTATTTACTAGCTTCAAGGTAATCAAAAATTCTTGACTAAAATTTAATAATTGAGATTCACAACTGTGCTTTGAGCGGAAGCCATGTTGGAAGGAATTAAGGAAATTTTATTAACTAGATGATTAATAATATTTGATAATAAAACATGCCCCATCAGTTGGAAGCAATTGCAAGTAAAAGAATAGGTTTGTGATTGCTGGCTTTGCTTCGTGGGCCCCTTATGTATACAGGGACAACGGTAGCCGTCCTCCAATCTTGTGGAACACTGCTGGTACCAAGTGAAGACATGTAAATGTTAGTCTCATTTTTATAGAGGAGCAGTGTTTAAGCTGTGGGCGGACATTGTGTTGTAAGCTGTTTCTTTTACTTTCCTGTTTTTTGTTTGTTTTGTTTTTGTTTATTCCCCTTCTGATGAATCTAAGTGAATTCTTTGCTTTTGATATGATGTTATCAACATATTCTGACCAAATGAGATACATGTATTTACTTAGTGTGACGCTCAGATATTTAGCAGCGTCTCTAGTTTTCAGTAGGGGGGGGGGGAGAGGAGAGAGAGAGAGAGGACTTATTATTTTCAATAATTAGTTCCAGTCTTATCAACCGAAATACCGAAAAAGTAAGCATATTACATGATATTCAAACGATGATGTGAACTTCTATAGATGACATTTTTATTATTCACACTTATTGCATATGTGTCATACGATGACAACAATATTGCATGCAGACATGAAATTAGCCTTTTTCTATATTCGAAATCATTTCCTGTTTATGTACGACTGAAAATTAAAGAAAAGTAAAGAAATCGGTTGAATGACTTCAGTACAATGTAATACAAAACTGCCGCACGAATAACCACCTGCGGTTTATTTCACTATTCATACGGGACAGTACGATTAGCCACTTCCTTTAGCGCAGTCACGGACGTATCCGAATGATGGCGGTTGTGTCACTGAAACCGAAAGTAACATTTTTTTTATATCCGTCTCCATCGGTTAAATCTATCTATTTACAAGTAAATGTATCCAGCCAATGTCTTCGTGAACGGATGTTTTATGCGTTGCTGTAGAAAAATGACCTTCCTATAACTTTCGCTACGTAATCTTATCTGGCCAGTATTATAACTATAATAAATACCAATACTGCCCATTCTTTATTATAACATTCTTTGTTTAAAAACCTTCAGTATATTTCATCTTCGGAAACATTTTCTGTTTCAATTACAAGTCATGCATTACGAATGAGAAATTGTTTAGATGCCTTTATTATCTCATCTTCTCTAATAACATCTTCTAAATTTGTACACAGTGCTTAGATAATTTCATAAATTTGGCATCTTAAGAGTTGCACGCCTTTTGCGTGGGCCCCTGGTATAATTTTCTGGTTAGTGCTTCAATAATTCTGCATTGACATAAACCTTCTGATAAGTTAATGTGAGAATGAATACATATTTTCTCTACCAGTAATAATATGAAAAAGTAAAACAGGTAATCGTAGTTTTTGCCTCTTCTGTTAAAATAACAATGGATCAAACTTAGAGCAGACATTTGGTGAAATGCTTTACTAAGATTTCAACATAATTATATTTAATCTGAAACTAAAATTAATCTCTATGTGCTCAAAGTATATTGGTAATAATAATATCACAATTCGTTCCCGGACGGAAGACCGCATAGTATTTCATGTTTAGTTTAAACTGTCATACTTACATAATGGCGGTGGATAAACTTTAAGCTTTTGCGTGCAAGATAAAATCAGATGTACACTTAAATTCAATGGTATAAAACAAATGCTTAACAATTCACCTGCAGTAAAAATGTTTAAACAGTTTCAGAGCAGAGAAAGCTGCTTGTGTTCAAAATTCCAGACTGGTTCAGTAAGATGTAAATTTTAAAATTACATAAGTTCATAATACCAAACTGGTTCTATAAGATGTTATTTTTCAAGATTACCTAAGTTCAAAATTCCAGACTGGTTCGATTAAATGTTAATTTTAAGATTTCGTAAGTTCATATTTCAAAAAGTTCTGCAATACAATGTAGTCAGCGATATTCGATTCCCTGTGTTTTGTCTTAAGATTTAGAAAAAAAAAACACCAATATCTAACTGCGGTGTGGTTACAGGTCTAGTACTTTTTATTCTTTCCAATCACATTAACACTGCTATATGAGGAACGAAATATTGGATAAAAAGAGCGAACAAAAAAGCTACTGACAATTCACACCAATACAGTCAAACCTGTGAAGAAGACCAACTCCGAATAAAGACCACCTCTGAATGAAGACACTTCCGAATAAAGACAAATTCCAAATAAATTCAGTCATTCAGTCAGTATCGTTTTAGTATGCATCCCTTTTAGCACTTAAGCAGTCTAAATTGAAAGATGGACAAGTGCATTATAGAAATGTAGCAGGGTAAGGTTTAGGGAAATATATATCATATATGTAATAGAACAGCTGATTCTGAATGCTTTGTTAATGGAACAATTATCGACTATTGTTCACTGCTGTAAGGAAACTAAAGCAAATAATTATCTGCAAGATACCTTGGACTGACAGCATAGACTATTCTTAAATTGCAAATGATATATGGACATACTCGTAAATTATCAAAATGTCATATAAAGAATGTGATATGAAATTTCATCAGTATGATTTAAACGGCTTTAGGGGATCGACTTTGAATACCAATCAATGCGCCGCTCTTAAAGATCCATGTTCACGTATCTGACGCGTTGAGTGCATGAATAATTCAGAAACATGTACTACATAAATCCCATTGGATCATTCAGTCTATCTGTTAAATGTTTTATTTCCACGTACCATTTTGTAAATTTGGAACATTTGACATAAATCTGAAACAGAACAGGCATATTTAATGGCCATTAACACAACACCTCTAACATTGAAGTAGACTACCTGCGATAAAACATAAAAAACTGTGAATCACACAATTTCATCTAAATGCATTTATCACCTAAAATCAAGATGTTTTACAATCATCATGAGTGAGTAGAAAATGTCGTTTAATTCTCATTTAATTTTATTTCATATCAGTCAATATCACTATAGTAATCTTAATCACTTTAAATGAAAACCAGGGGAATACAGAAATGTAACGTAGATAAAAATCAAAACTTAAAAAAAAGTACGAAACAATAGAAATATGATATCAATTCTGACAAGTATTCATAGCATTTAATATTTCAATAAAATAAAAAGATCTTGCATAACCTAGCGCGAAGCGATGTATCATTAAAACTTATATGTATTGCAATTGATTTGTAATGAGAAAAATAAAGTATTTTTCTTTATATTTGATTGTACAAAGACTCAAATAAATTATCACCTTTGCGATTTACACTGAACTCGATACCTATTATACTATTCGCAATGCACGTGTCTGTGTGACTAAATGGGGAATTTTCCCGACCCTTTCTATGCCTTTGACGGGATACCTTAAAATTAATGTCTGACAAAAAATATAGTCATGATCTCTAATGTACATGAATACACCAGGTAAACGTATAAAAACAATACACACTAATTCTCATGTAAAACAATTCGAATAAGATCCAAAACTAACGCATTCTTGTTTCAATATTCGTCTGAGCTTATTTATGAAATACATACCACAAAACACTGTTTTCCTTAAAAGTCCATTACTAAGGGAAAGTGAGTTGGCAATTTTTTTCATAGCCAGTGCATAGACTTCTGCAAGACACTAAATAATGAAGATTGGCAGGTCAAAATTTACAGAAGGTCTTTGGAACTCAAAGAAATGTATGTGTATTATGTTGAAATTTCAATGAATCGACAGAATGACCCCCCAGGTCTTTTTAACTTTCTTCATACTTCATAGAAAAATAATTGTACATATACTGCGATTTATTTCGAATTACTACATACCAACTTTCATTTTCCAATAAAATGAAATAGTTTCTGTGCTTTTTAAAAGAAATTAAAATGTTCACTTTCCTTAGTATTGGACCTTTAACTATAAATTGAACACTGTTTTTCTTAACTATAAATTGTTTCAAACTGGCCTTTATGCTGCTGGTCGTATCTGGTGTAATTCTGTCAGATTGATGAAATGTCAATCATCGAAAACAAATCTTTACACCGGGAAACTTAGTACCCGTTCACCGAGAAACTCGTACCAGACGTACAATTTAAAGAAACGTAAATCTACTTAGACATATACACAATTTAAATGCAATGTCTAAAATATGCTTATGACTGTTAAACGTATAGTTTGATGTCAATTCTAAAGCAAGACATAAACTAGAAAATGCTTTTGTAAAAAAGCGCATGTCTCCCCAAATGCAAAGTCCTATAGGCAAGAAGTCAATAGGGGTCAGGAGCGAAAGTCGAAGAGACACTGATGGTTGGCTGCAATAGGGATCATCTACTTGGCATGTCCAGTCATCCCGCTAAATTTCAACACTCTTGGCCTAGTGGTTCTCAAGTCACTGTTCAGGCTCCTGTGACCTTGAACTTTGATCAAGTGACCTCAAAATAAATAGGGGTCATCTACTCTGCATGTCCAATCATCCTTTTAAGTTTCAACATTGTAGGTCAAGTGGTTCTCAAGTGTTATTTCCAAAAAATGATTTTACATGAACAGGCCACTGTGACCTTGACCTTTAATTGACTGACTCCAAAATCAATAGGGTCATCTACTCTGCATGTTCAATCATCCTATGAAGTTTCACATTCTGGGTCAAGTGGTTCTCAAGTTATTGATCGGAACGGTTATCAATGTTCAGGCCCCTGTGACCTTGACCTTTAATGAGTGACCCAAAAAAAATGGGGTCATTTACTCTGTATGAACAATCATCCTATGAATTTCAACATTCTGGGTCGAGAGGTTCTCAAGTATGATATGAAATGGTTTTCCATGTTCAGGCCCCTGTGGCCTTGACCTTTAACAGTGACCCAAAATCATATAGGTCATCTACTCTGCATGACCAATCATCCTATGAAGTTTCATCATCTGGGTCAATGGTTCTCAGTTACTGACCGGAAATGGTTTCAATGTTCAGGCCCCTGTGACCTTGACCTTTAAGGAGTGACCCAAAATTGATAGGAGTCATGTACTTTGCATGTACAATCATCCTATGAAGTTTCACATTCTGGGTCAAGTGTTCTCCAGTCATTGATCGGAAATGGTTTTCCATGTTCAGGCCCCTGTGACCTTGACCTTTGATGGAGTGACCCCAAAATCAATAGGGTTCATCTAATCTTCATGACCAATCATCCTATGAAGTTTCAACATTCTGGGTCATGTTCTCTAGTTATTGATCGGAAATGGTTTTCAATGTTCCAGGCCCCTGTGACCTTAACCTTTGACGGAGTGACCCAAATCAATAGGGTCATTACTCTGCATTTCAATCATCCTATGAAGTTTCAACATTCTGGTCAAGTGGTTCTCTAGTTATTGATCGAAATGGTTTCAATTTCAGGCCCCTGTGACCTGACCTTTGATAGAGTGACCCCAAAATCAATAGAGTCATCTACTTTTCATGACCAATCTTTCTATGAAGTTTCAACATTCTGGGTCAAGTGGTTCTCAAGTTATTGATTGGAAATGGTTTTCAATGTTCAGGCCCCTGTAACCTTGACCTTTGACGGAGTGACCCCAAAATCAATAGGGTTTATCTACTCTTCATGACCAATCATCCTATGAAGTTTCAACATTCTGGGTCAAGTGGTTCTCTAGTTATTGATCGGAAATGGTTTTCAATGTTCAGGCCCTTGTGACCTTGACCTTTGACGGAGTGACCCCAAAATCAATAGAGGTCATCTACTTTTCATGATCAATCATCCTATGAAGTTTCAACATTCTGGGTCAAGTGGTTCTCTAGTTATTGATCGGAAATGGTTTTCAATGTTCAGGCCCCTGTGACCTTGACCTTTGACAGAGTGACCCCAAAAACAATACGGGTCGTCTACTCAAGCAGTCCTACAACCCTACAAAGTTTGAAGGTTCTAGGTCAAATGGTTCTGCAGTTATTGCTCGGAAATGAAGTGTGACGTACGGACAGACGGACGGACAGGGCAAAAACAATATGTCTCCGGGGGGAGACATAATTATTCAACAACTTACATTTTGGTGCATAAAACACTTCAAATCCTTAGTCTTACTATCATCCAAAGCAGCGAAATTAAGACAATATTGCTATGAAAAAGATGTATTATTAAACTTGTATCAATGGATTGAATGCAAACATTATGCTGAAAGCTTTGTGCTTTTTGTGTGTTACAACTTCCGGTGTCAAACTGTTGTTGAATCTAATGCACACTAACTGACTAACAATAAGTTTCATTGTTTTCTTGGAGTACAATTCCATCAAATGATCTCGATAATAACAAATTCAAGTAGGCAATAACCGTGGCTTTCATGATTATGTTTAATAAATAATACAACAGTTTTCCACATCATCCGTGCTCTTTTATTGGAAATAGAACTTCTGAAATATGTAGATTTCTATTAAACCGTCATGTGAGCTTTTAAGTAGTCTATTAATATGTCACTGTAAATACCAAACATGAGTATTTGTGCATTGGAACAAAAGTCTTTTACAAATTGTTTATATAAAATCATGATTTATTCCAATTTTATGCGGTTATTAATACTTTAGGAATCTCTGTATTTATACGATACATTGGATAGGTGATTAACACATGAAAAATTGTCGCTGGAATTTTGAATTAATTTTTTTATTTACATTAGTTTATAATTAAACGTTAACAAATATTGTTTGTAGTAAGGAAACAAACCTTTACTAATTAAAAATATGTTGTACTGTGACAGCTGAACTGGTGATAAGATATTTGCCATGATTGTGTCATTGCCGTTATAATCTGAAAAGTAGATCCCTCGGAAGCACCGAGAACAATGCAAACAGTGAAAATTGCAGACTCGGTTTGATTGAGTCTGTTCATGAGCAGTAATGGAAAATGCAACACTGCCCACGCCCCTAGCACCGGCTTAAGCAGTATTCAATCTTTAAATCTAAATGAGTTAAAATCATGATCCCGAAGGACCAGAAAATATAACAACACTGAGATGAAGTCGGGGCGACTTTTTACGGCCGCCACACATAAGCCTTCTAAATTGAAGCAGATTTATGCACAATGCACATGATTAGCACGTATGTCTATGACTTCAAGTATTATTCACATAAAATTTAGAAAACACATTAAGTACAAAACTTTTCATGGTTATCAGGAAGAAAAAAGGATCGATATGCATTTCTCATCACCAGTGACAAATGACACGATGACATGTATGGAACATTGTTAAATGTGCTTCAATAGCTTTCAGTAATTGGAAAGCTAACTCTAGCCATGGGGTGTCCTATTCACTGAAAAAGCATGTCTGAAAAGATTTGTAAATTGAATCAGATTTTGATAAAAGATAACTGTACAATTTCCACCCACCCGTATTGCAACATCATGTCAATGTAACATGATTTATCCGTCAATGTGAAGCTACAGTCATAGAGACAGAAAATGCAAAAGTGAGTACAACCTAATTTGTCAATGTCAATTTGTTTTTGCAATAACAATTAGATACAAATATGTTCTCATTTTTATAAATAACATATGTAATTATCATGATAATAGTAACATAAAGGAACAAAAAAGAAAACACACACTTGTTTTGTAGTACAAAACAGAGAAATACTACCATTATAATTACATGATTGTTAGTGATGTATGAGCGAAGAAACTATACATCAATAGTTATGCTGGACACTGGCCTACACAGACAACTGAGTTTGCAATGAGTGTTTGATGAGTATTTGTATGTCATTGCCTCCCTTGCTTTCTTGGCAAAATGACGAACGATGAAAACAGAAAATACACAATGGAAAGCACTAGTTCAGCGAGATCCTCCAAAAAGTTACTTGAAAAAAACAAAAAAGGAGTTATTTTTACCTTTCATTTCTATATATACATAGAGGATATTTGTTTGTTTGCAGTGAGATATCAAAATATATCATCACCGATAAGGGAGACAATTGAATATTTTCACGAATTATTTTATTTTATGCTAGTTTGTGAATATTAACGAATTTTCTGTTTATTACGTGCATAAATGTTCATATAAATCCAATATTTCACTGACGAAATTCGGATTTATTTAAGCTAACCGTGTTACATATGACACATCCGTAATTACATGACACTTGCACATTAATATCGATATAGTGGTGATTAGTTCATTAAATCAACACGACGCCATTTGTTTTAAAAACAAAACTGCATTTAAATATTTTGTGTAACAATACAGTTCCGCGTGTAACAGAGACATTGACAAATGCCGTAGTTTAAGTTGAAGCATATTAAAACTTTTCGGGTCAATCCGTCAGTTCGTTGAAAACGGAAGCTTGCTTTGTTTACCAAACACACGCTGAAGGTCAATTGAAAAAACACACGAACAATCTAAACAACTGTGGAATATGCGTAAGTCCTTGGAAAATCAAGCTGCAGAATTAAATATCATCATGGATTCAATAGAAATAGCTAGGAATATTGATCTAGAGCTGCATAGCATAACAAATGGATGGAAGTTGGAACACTGGCTGGGCTTGAGTTGGTCTTGCCCTCTTGGAGTGGGAATACTTCGACGAAAATGCTGGCAAATTACGTAGGTTGAGTTGATGTCTTGTGATAATTAACTAGACAACACCAACTAAATGTGTTGCCGCCAGTAAATCTATCCACACGATAGTGAACCAATGGAAAAAGTTGAGGAAACACACATATATCTGTAGCTACATGAATGGCAGGCCTAGCAACCAAGCTGACAAAGATAACATTATTTCTTAAAAATTGCAAATTAATTAATAGCTAGCTTGTTCTATATAGATTGTCTAGCAGTTCATGATTCGTGTATGCTTGAGTATTAGTAAAATCCAGTAATTTTAAGGCAGCAAAGGGAGGTAATTAAAGAATATATTTCAAGGGAGATAATTTATCTGGAAAAAAAAAGAAGTTCGGCACTGTGAGTGATATCAATTTATATCTCACTGCTATTTTTCAGCATTTCACCAACAAGCATAAAATAAATCAGTGTTTTGGACGTAGTCGAAACAAGATACAGTAATTGTACAAAAGCAAGGACCAGGCTATGTGCGCGGGATGACGGCAAATGTTGACATGTCTACGAAAGCGTTTAAGTGTGTGTCAAAATCATTGCTATGTTAAAGAAACTAATGTCGAAAGGATACTGGTGTAACATAAGCGTCAGTGAAATATACGGATGCAGGGAAATATCAGTTTTCGTCATAATAAACCTTTAATAACAAAATCTGAAAACATTGTTTATTGCAATGTATCAATGAATTATCAGTAACTAAACTTATGACAGGCATATGTATAATGTTAAAGAAGCTTGGAGACACGGCGACATACATTATACAGTATTTCAGGCTGATGCACATGGATCTGTTGCGATACCAATTCAGTTTGGTCTCGCGTAATGGTTGACAGGTTACTGAATACTATTTTTTTCTTTCTCACTAAGGGTGGCCAGAGATGTCTAAATTAAATTGTGGGAGTAGTCATGACATTTCGGTAGAAAAAAATGGAGAAATTGCTGTGTTTGTTAAACTTAATTTTCGTATTAGAAATAATACCAGGTCATTGCAGTGTGATTTTGATGTATTCTTGCAGCTATTAGCAAATGTGCCAAGAAAATATCTGCAACAAGATATATGTCTCTACTTTTCTCTTCGTTTTATGTCAGTTTTAGAATAGTTTTTTAAAATGAGGCCAGGATTTGTACTCTAACATTGGTCTAGCGATGTATGGCAGCTCTGTGAAAATTGTCCATTTATATATTTTATAATGAACATAAATGGGAATTATTTTTAGGTCTGCTATTATGTTTTTCACTTTAATGATCCTATACTTGTAATTAAATCGGTATATGTTATAGGTGTCGTCTTATTCCAGTTGAACACTTTTAATTTCTTAGACACGTCTTTCTTCCTATTTGATAAAAACAAGCTGTTTGATCATCATTCTGTTTTATTTATCAGAATATAATATTAACCACAAGCACGCTGTGTGATATTAATATCCAAAGTAGTTAAGTGTGCATTAATTGCACGTACGCTATCCAAATAAAACGGTATGATATTCTTTCAGGATTGAAGCGGTTGTCGAAGTTAATATGAAATCGGGTGTAATTTTAAACAAGTGATTTAGAAGATAAAAAACACACCTCTTGAGTTCATTGAGTTTGTTAATATGCCACTTGAGGTACTGAACATAGATTATTTCATAAATAATATTTCATAATATTTGTCTTGAATCTACAGTACAATTCGCTTTATATCCAATTTTTCCTAAACAGCTGGGACATACATAAAATGCAGGATGGAGAAAGACTTTTGTTGAAATGTTGAGTTACTCTTAAGATGTCTTTGAAACGTACACTTAAAAGAAGTTTGGGTACTGATCATACCGAAAACCAGTAATGTTTAGAAAAACGATATTTAGACGATTGAGCAAGTACACGAAGAACTACTAAAGAAACAGAAATATGTAGCGTTTGATTGAAGATTAAGTTAAGAAGGTGCTTTTATAAATTTCACTTAAGACTTACGCACATGTTATTGTAAATTAATAAGGTCACACTGAAGCAATGACAATTTGTCTTTTACATGGGAACTTTACTTTCTTGCAGATCAAAGCTATTCGATTACATGCGACTTGATCGTTAAAAGGTATGTATAAGTACACATTTTGCGCTACTTAGATGATATATATTGAAACTACATCAAGTCTGTAAGTTTAGTATGTGAACACTTCCTTGAAAAACATACCACATTCATCAAATTGAACGTCTCGCATCAGCCCCAGGCATTTCCTAGAATGTTTAATATCAATATAAAAGGTGTGTAGGTATGCGAGTACCTTACGTGATGTAGAGAAGCGCTGAAAATGGTAAGTAGTTAACTGTTAAAATTTGCAAAGAAGTATCTTCTAATACGAAAACATAAAACACTTAGAAAAAACGGCAAGTAAACTCACGAGTAGTATTTTTTTCAGTATAACATAATTTCAAGTGATTTTAAGTGGTCACAAGAGCATGTGATAGGCTCAAGAACTATAAGTCCTTTTGTTCTACCTCTCACAGTTTCGTCTAGATCTAACCTTTGCAAATATTTAAATATAATAACAGAGAGAGCGACTAGAGATATTCTTGTTTTCCGAATGATTATTTATTTTGAAGTTGACTAGAACTAATCAACGAGGGACATGGCTACGTATCAGGCTGATTTCAAAACAATAATAAAACGATGTAGCTTTGGTATGTTCTTACTATTTGTTGTGCTTACAATAACTTTTTTTTATGAATATGTAACTTAAAATCTTGTTGGAGAAAAAGGAGAAGACTATGGCTAAAAATGATTTGAACGTTTTTGTCAAGATTGCATTTTTTCGAGTCGAGGACGAATTCATTTTTTTCCAAAATCAAAACTGATCATTTGGAATGCCGTATTTGGAATACCGTCTTACTGAAAAAACATTGAATAAATACCAAAGCTGCGCTATAACAACATTCTATTGTGAATGAAACAACAACATATCTTATATTTGGAAACATGTAGGTTTCAATTACAAGTTATGCATAATGAATGAGAAATTGTCTCGTAACCCTATTGTCTCACTTTCTCACATTACCGGAGATACATTTGTAGAAACGATTCATTTACCATATTTGTACATCAGCTACAGTACATTCATAATTAAAAAAAAATAGAAAAGTACCCCAGTCTGGTTTTCAGTGATCTCATGACATACTGATGTGTTAATATGTAAATTTACGTACCTCAATGAATTTCTTCAACAGTGATCTTGATTAGATTGTCTACTCTGAAAAAGAAAACAGGAAATGAATAATCACCGCAAAAAATCTGTGAAATATGGAAAAAACTAATATAGAATTATTACGGCTTTTTCGACACAATTATAGATCATATGGCGACTTTCCAGCTTTGATGATGTAGGAAGATGGCTTTTGTATGATATATATTACAAACAATATAAGCAATATATTTTCTTTCTATAATTCAACATGAAATGCGCAAATATTAAATATGTGTTAGTATAATGGAAGCAGGTTAGGGGATATAATGTTGGCCGATCATAGTAATAGAGCCGAGTAATCACGGTATAGCGTTAAACAAATACCAGTAAATTACCTTAGAAAAAACTGCTTGTTTTAAATATTTACATTTCCAAATATCAGGCTAATTAGAAGAGATTTTATTAATATGTCACATACAGTTCTGCAATAATCTGTAAAATTCGATTTTCATTACCCTGTTTTGTGCCCTTATAATTTATTTACAATTCCAGATTTGTGTAGAAAATGAAGCACCTGTTTCTAACCGTCTGTGTGGTAATATATCAAGTATTTGTTATTGTTCGCAATTATCTTAACATTGATATAGGGAACAAACATTCCTGAACGAGATATTGGATTGTACAATCAGGAAGCACTTTTGTAGAAACATGGTCACAATGAATATTACTATTATTCATCAAATAACATTTATTATAAATCTATTTTTATTGGACCATGGCACTGGTACAGTCCTTTAATTGAAAATTCAATCACATATTATCATTATCATCATTTTTCATGATTGTTATACTACATCTCTTTTCATGCGTTCATAAGTGTTAATATTTATATCCGCTGTGGAGTGTATAATGACTAAACAAAATAAAGAAAAAGAATAAAGCAATGACAAGGTGTGGCAAGCAAAGTGGAAAACAATTTACAAATGTGTTTAATAATAAAGACATTTTACAAAGAGAGTTAATTTCTGAGTCTTGTACAGCTACCCTTATCAATTATCAAACATTTCCATCGAAATTCGTTATCCAGATATCCCGAATGTAAACATTTATAGATTGATCTGAAGGGGTCGTTTAATTCTCATTAGATTTCAGGATCGTATAATTCACTTTTATTTTAAGGCATTATCTGTATCATCTCTATTGCTATAACGCACCTGGTTGGAACAATAAATTTATTGAAATTCCAATAAAATCGTAAAGGGCTTTATAAAGTTGTAGATGTAGGCAAATATGTAAATAATCAACAATATAAATTAAACAAATTTTGTTTTATTCTTTCCATGAGCTTTGAAAATCAACAGACCAGGACATGTTCTTAATGATGTCCCAAGACTGCCAATAGACTGTATCTTTTCCTTTTATAAAACAAGAAATGTGTCACAGACACGGATGCCCACGCAACATGAGAAGGTCACAGGCATAAGCTATTTATAGTAACAACTAAGGGAAGTTAATCTTAAAAAAAAAAATCCAAAGTCGTCACAAAAATCCTTACCAGGTAGAGATAGGTTAAAATACTTCTCGAAATTGGATGTAACATGCATGTGCTACTACAGAAAAGTGGTCTTGTTTTTTCCCTACGACCAGTAATAAAAAAGGTACAATATAAGCTATTTATTGTAACAACAAAGGGAAGTAATTCTAAACTAGGGACCTGGTTCTTCTGCAGGACGTTCTGTCTCATGAGGGTATACAACTGAGCCAACTTACAAAATCCCTCCATACATGAAGAAGAAATGGCCAAGACAAAGTCATTATTGTATGTGACCTTTGGCTTCTAAGTGTGACCTTGACTTTAGACCTAGGGATCTGATTGTTGCACACGACACATCGTCTATCCATGCTTATTATTTGTGTCAAATTATTTTGAAATCGGACCATGCATTTCAAAGTTATGGACCGGACACGACCATTACCCTTTCCCGAACACACACACACACACACACTCACACACGCGCACGCGCACGCGCACGCACACGCACACACACACACACACACAAACAAACAAACACACACGCGGACAGGGGTAACACTATATGCGTCCCCCCCAACCCTCCTCCCTCCCATTTTATGGCGGGGGCATAAAAATGGGTGAAACTTTTATCCTTTGTCTTAAGAAGGCACTGGTTGTTTTCTACCACGTTTTATCCTATCCTTTAGCAAAGAAACATATCAAACTGAACCTTCAAATAGCTGCATGTCTTGTGAAAATACTAGAATAACATGAAGTTACAAGACATTCCAATAACAGTTTTACCAGTCATTGGGGCTTTTGAAGTTCAAACCACAGCGAAACCGAATCAATTTCTATAGAAAGTACAACCATCTAACTGGAAATTCATATGTTAATACTAAAAAGGTTCGTAAAGAACACATTTTTTTTTAAATTTTAAGACATATACAGACTATGTTTTATTGACCTTGACACTTTTATAATTGAAATTATAACAGTTATCATTAGTTTCACACTAGCCTTATTTTTAATATATGATTATACTGATATATAATATTATTCCTGTGTTATTTATTGACATTTTTTTCACTTATGAGCTAGAGAAATGTTACAAACTTACTGAATAAATGATTTTGAACGCAACTAAATGGGCTATGTGTAATGAAAAGAGGTATAAAATAGCAGGCGAAGTAATAATTTAAATGAAACAAACCAGTTAATACATTTTATTGTACCATTAAAATGTTCTTGAAAATAGCAAACGCAAGTAGAAAGAGATAATTTACTTCAAGATAATACGTTTTAATTTAATAATTTCACAGCTTTTAACGTCTTCTGCACATTTAATTTGAAACAAAAGTAGGGTAAAGTTAAACAAGCACCATGATGTCGTAATCACAATAAGGAGAGTCAATCTGAGAACTGATGCGCGTGCCAACTCAAAAATTCTGTACAAAAGAAACCATTTTCTGACATTTCAAGTTTTTATACTACACAGTTATATAAGCTCACAGGAACAATTAGACAAAATACAGCATATTTTGCATATTTATTAACAGACAACAGTAAATAAAAACAGTTAAAAAACTAAGGACTGATTTTTGAAACTCATGAAAAGCAGATACTTATTTTTGTAGCAAGCTTCTGTAAAAATGTAAATATAAGAATTAAATACTAATTTGTATGCGTTTATACTTCTTGCAAATCATCGAAGAACCGCTAGCGCGATTCGTAAATCTGCATGAAGTACCAATGTCGTTTATACTCGTATATGTGTACGTGATTTAGTACAAAAAACGCGTTATATATCATGAAGTGTGCGTTGACTCTTGACACCGCGCATTTAGTAATTGTTATGGTGAAAGGTCGAGATTTCAAATGTTGCATGGGTAGTATTGTACAATAAACATAGATTTATAAGTAATGCATGTAATCTGGCCCCATATATTAACTTGGTAAAATATATTTAAGCCAATTTTTGTGTTTTCATACTAGAATATAATGTGAAATGAAAATGGCTTGAAAGACTTAAAGATATGTCGTGTTGATTGTTTCGTATGTTGGTATTAATGTGTATTATGCGTACTGATGCAGGTATTTTGTTGTTTAAATCATATAGATCACTGAAGTTATCTGTTTTGAAATGGTATATACTTAAATGGTGCACTAGACTCTCCTAACAAAACGTAAAGTAGAACCGACATCTATGATATTCTTACGCGGAATGCAGTAAGTCGAAGCAGCTGTTGCAATACCGTACAACCTATTAAATACCACTTAACATTGTAAAATCTGTTTAGGCCAAAGAAAAATAAATATTTCTAGTTTAACATCTAGGAGATGATATATCATTAAACAACATGTTTATCTTGTTTTGTCAAAGTAATTACCTTAACATATAAACAGAGATTAAAT
Source organism: Mercenaria mercenaria (assembly GCF_021730395.1). NCBI lineage: Eukaryota > Metazoa > Mollusca > Bivalvia > Venerida > Veneridae > Mercenaria > Mercenaria mercenaria. The sequence continues at coordinate 12,177,578 of NC_069368.1, forward strand.
AAAGGATATGTTTATACAATTTGGTTTTAACAAAACATTGATTAAAGTGTTGAACATCATGTTCAAACAACTCAACTGACACTGCCTCCTTAAACTGTATAAAAAATAAAGATAGTTTTCTTTAATAGATGCAAGTTTGTACTCTGTTCCCCATCTATCTTTCTGGCACACCTTGGGTACAATACAATTTTCCATAGTTTATATTTTTTAAGTCTCTTCACACAAAACAGGCTTGTTGTTCGAGCTACATAACAACTTCAGAAAGTTAAATATTTAGCAAATAAAAACTGTACTGCATAACCGCACCATGTCGGAACAATCATTATTTGTCCCAGTGTAAAATGTACTGCTTAAAGTTGTTCAGAAAAAAAACAAATGAGCCATGCCATGAGAAAACCAACATAGTGGCTTTGCGACCAGCATGGATCCAGACCAGCCTGCGCATCCACGCAGTCTGGTCAGGATCCATGCTGTTCGCTTTCAAAGCCTATTGCAATTAGAGAAACTGTTAGCGAACAGCATGGATCCTGACCAGACTGCGCAGATGCGCAGGCTGGTCTGGATCCATGCTGGTCGCAAAGCCACTATGTTGGTTTTCCCATGGCCCGGCTCATATTAACATAACATAATTATACTTCATTGCGCCAAAAGTATGTGCGTCATTTCGTTTTCTGTTTAGTCTTTCGATACATTGATTTTTATAAAGGGAATAACTTTATACTAAATATTTGGGAGTTTCTTTTAGTTTTGATCCAGTGTATTTTTCTAGAAAAAGTTATTGTCCTGTTACAATTTATTCACCGGAAATCGATCTAAAACCCTCAACATTGCTGAGGGATGCATGTAAAAACACAAAACGCTAGAATAACGCAACAGAAAATGTTTCTCAATAAGAAACAATGAGAGGCCGAACTGTAAGTGAAAGGTAACCACCATAAAAACAGTACTGGTCGTACGGGTGTGTAAACGAAAACATTCGAGCCTGTCGGTCTTGTCTAGTTTCAAACAGATTATTCACTACTATTACCACCACATTGCCTCTTACAGCCGTTTGTGTGTGGTGCCTGAAGTATGCGTGCTATTTAATAATCCTTGTGTATTACTACTTATTTCTTATGATCCATTGATAAACTATAAACCATTAGCCGTAAATTGTGCACAGCTGTAGAATCAAAGCCGGCGGATCTGCCATTAATTTATCCAAACATCGAGTCTTTGTCTGCGGAACGCAAATTTTATACTCTAGGAAGAAAGTTATCGCAAAAAAAGCTTGTATTCTTTTAACCATAGTTAAAACTAGAAATGAATCCATAGGGCAGGGATGTGCTTGGATGTGCTTAGGACACAGAACCGTCAGCTCTGTGAGTAATGCTAATTTGACAATAGAGCAATTATACTATGAGTAATGACGCTCTGACAATAAAACACTTATATACTAAAGTTACGGACTGGACAAGGAACATGACCATAACATATTGCATCGTCTTGTTACGGTGAAAGTTTGTTACGGTGAAAGTTTGTACTAAGTTATTTGAATATCCTTCAATGCATATAAATCATATATATATAAGGTAATTTTTTGGCCTCTAAGTGTGATATTGAACGTTGGTTTAGGGGACACAGTCGTGCACTTAACAAATCGTTTTATTATGTTGTGTAATCGTGTTATTCTGTTTGTTGAATATCTCTCTATGTGTACAAAAGTAAAACATGTAAAATAGTACCAAATTATATGAATTGATTCATAAAAATGTATTTGACCTTTAACGGTGGCCTTGAACTTTAAGCTAGGGATCTAGGTATTGCACACAACACATTATCTAGTTATGGTGAAATTATGTGCCTTGTTATTTGAATATCCATCAATTTATATAAACTTTACAGACCGGACATGAAAGATTTGAATAGCCATGCATACATAAAATGTTAAAAAATGTACACATATAATATCCATATTTAGACTGAAATGCTTCACAGTGTCATTAAAAGAAGGGATTGTCTAATGGTTAAGGTGTCGGCCGCTCTTACCGGGGCTCATGGGCTCGAGACTCAATGGGGTCACGGGCAACTTTCTCATTTGACATCAGTACTGGTATTTCCAGGAGCGGTTCAAATAAGCTTGAAGCTTTCACCACAATCGAGCTAAAATAAATTAGTATAAAAATGTAAATTCAACACATGAACTAGAAACTGCATAAACATGTCAACAGTCACTACACTCTCCTTTCATAAGGTAATGTAGGTGGACACGTTACTAGACTGTTACAATGTAGTTGTTTTCAATTCTGGATTGTCTGTTATAATGCTTTGTGAATCATCTGAATTGACAACATCATCTGCAAATTAATGAAGGGCGCAGCACTGATATAAATGTTAACGATATATTTAAATGGGTAAATGAGCACATGTAAAGTGATTACATTAGCATAATTGGGAATCATCCATTTTCTTTACCGGACCGTTTGAAGACGTATAATTATGTATCAAATAAATCGTCGTGAAATTACCTCTTCACACGTTAGGTTATAGTCAGTATTTTCTTTTCATTTTATCAAAGGGGCGCCAATTTTGCTAATTAAGTATTTTTCTGCATCAGTGATAAAAATCACAGGCTCAGACACCCGCACGGATAAGATCACATTCTATGTCTTAACTAGATCAATTCGTTTGAACAGATTTCAATAAACTTTCACTGGCTTATCTGTTAATACTGGACAAAAAGATTCACTCCCAATATGATTTTCACAAGCATCATCAAATTTAAACAACATTAGATAAAGTAAGATATTAGCATAGCTCCTGGATAACATATAATCTGTGTTAATATTCAAATTAATGTCTAATCTGATTAGGAAGCCTAACGAGTGTTGCATATTTCATTACCTCTCGTGAACACACACGATCAACAGGTCTAAAATAGTTTTATTTGGTTAAAAATATTTTACTTCTTGGCGGATTTTGGTAAAGATGTTACTGCTTGCATTTGCAAAGTAACCAAGTCTGGTATCAGACTAGAGTTGTCCGTCATTTATGTTTGTATAATCACTGTTATGTATATATTACTGTTCATTGCTATATATGCTTAATGCTGCAAAATAGACAGCATTTCTTCTTATTTCAATTTGCTATTTTGATATTTTAACTATGTTACGATTGAACATTGGTAATTCGTTTTCTGTACTGTTTTCATACGCGGACAGAGTGACAGGTCAACAGGGTTGCCAGGGCTGACAAGTCGACAGGGTCTAAAGTAGGTACAGAGGAAGATATAGCTAATAGGGTTATTAAGGTTTAAAAATCGACAGTGCAGATAATAGGTACAAAGGAAGACATAGATAACAGGGTTGACATGTCGTCAGGATAAACAAGCCGACAGGGTGAGGAAGACACAGTTGAAAAGACTTGCAGGTTGATGAGGCTGATAGGAAGACACATCTGACAGGTAAACAAGTTTACTGTGTTAGCAAAAAGACAAGCAAATCTATTTTGCGCCAGATTGAAATAAGATGTTAAAAATGCACTTTATATGAGCAGTTTATGAGAGTATTGAACTGGACACATGTGCTTTACACGTGCACAATTTCAATTAATGCTCAGTCTATAAACTTACTGTGGTCTAGTACTCCCACGTGTTTTTGTTTATTTAACAAATTGCTGTTGCAACCAATTTTATATTTGTTTCAAGCAAACTACCACACGGTTGTGCTATAGCGTTATCTTTGTGCACTTAACTGAATGAACACAAGTGTGACCTTGTTACAAGGAATAAATGGAAGAAAATCTGTCGACCTTTCTAAAATGTCAATCATGTTAACCTCCCTACCCTGTTAACCCACCGGCCTAATCAATGTGTCAACCATGTAAATCTGTCGCGCCTGTCCACCTGTCAACCTAACCTCAAAAAATTGTGCGGCTGCTATTTAATATAAACAGTCATTTTCTTTTCAGAGTCTCATAACATACTGCTTATATAAACATCATCATGGAACTAGTCACACGTGGATCACAGAACGTTAAACTGCAAAAACATAATTACTGTGTCAGTAAGAAACATGGAAAAATAATGAATTGCTGGATGAAACAATAAACCTTAGTCAGAAACCCTTTCACATTATGTAACAAGCAAATCCCGCCTTTTATTAAGCGTTATACACTGACTCAATTCTTTGATTAACTTTTCTAAACTTTATTATAGAATTGTAACTGAATCACATGGAAATCTTTATAACTTCATTACCATTAAATGCAAATTAACTGTTATCATTTCTGACAGAGTATCGGGATCCTGCAAGAAAACTATGAAATAAGAAATTCTAACAGGACCCAATTGTTTCCTATTAAACAAAGAAGACTGAAAATTGTGTACTATTATACAACAATTCATTTTTCTGACGCCACATATATTATGTCATAGCAACTTACGGCATAGCGGCGCGCTTGAAAAGAATCCGATAGAAAACAGGCAAATATTTGATGGATGTCGTCAAGGATGTAAATAATAATCCCTGACAATGTGTAAGAATTGAAATAATATACCTCAAACAATGATTTGCTCTTGGAATAAATCATTGTTAGTTGTATCTAAATGCGCCCTTGTGTTATAATTCCTTCGCAACTAAACTCAAAACAATGATTTTATTCAACGACAAATCACTGTTTGGGATATATTATTTCTTAACCCCTTAGCCTGCTACATTTCTAAAATGGACTGATCCATCATTCAATTTGGGAAATATCATTTATTATCGAAGGGGTGTTCACTGTAAATTTACTGACTGAATAGCGGACAGTGCAGACCATGATCAGTCTGCACGGATGTGCTTGGTCTGCACTGGTCGCGAAGGCAGAATAACTTGCCGCCAGCAGGCTGAAGGTTAAATAACTATATTACAATATAACCTTTGTAGCAAACTTAGAAAATGGGAAAATGGATGCAGCATTAGCGACTGAAATCACTGTAATAATTAAACCTTAGCCTGCTGGCGGCAAGTGATTCTGCCTTTGCGACCAGTGCAGACCAAGGTCAGCCTGCACAACCGTGCAGTCTGATCATGGTCTGCACTGTTCGCTAGTCAGTCAGAAAATTTGTAGTGAACACCCCTTTGAATAATAAATGGTACTGCCCAAATTGAACGATAGACCAGTTCATTTTAGAAATTTAGCAAGGTAAAATGTAATCAATGGGAAAACAATAAGAAACTTCTTTATCAATTCAAGATCTAGATTAATCTATTAAAAAGATGAGTTCAGACAGAGGTCACGAAATTGGTCGTGGTTTTTATAAGGACTGTATCCATTTAACCCTTATCCTGTTAAATTTCTATAATGAACTTGTCCATCTTTCAATTTGGGCAGTACCATTAACTGTTAAAAGGGGTACATACCAAAAAGATACTGACTGAATGGCGAACAGTGCAGATCATGATCAGACTGCACGGATGTGCAGGCTGATCATGATCTACACTGGTCGCAAAAGGAGAATCAGTCGTGTCCAACATGGTAAGGGTAAAGGTTGCATTTTCCCTTAAATAACCTAATATTAAATTTTATTGCAAGGCGTATGCACACGGACTGGTCACCAAAGTAGTTAAAATTCTTTGAAATCACTCTTTTAATAGATCAAAATAATGGTTATAAAGTATAGAAAACCAACTAAATTCACATCTTTTATTCCTGAATCCATTTCTCGGAAAGAACAGCTGAAAAAAAATCAAGTGTTCGGGTTATGGTGCTTTTCAAAAACCAACATAACTGTATTTATTATAAGCAAATGAATTTCCGCTTATATTTTGATCTCGATTTGCACATCGACCTACGTATGAAATTTAATAATTTATGCATCTTAATCATGTCTGACCAGCGTTCGGCTTTAGTCAGTATCAACTAATGCACTATTTAACATCTGGAGTCACTGCATTTTAGGTGTGTCATTCCACTTAACAGAGAAAAAAATTCTTTAATTATGCTAACATATTGCAATTGTTTCTTATGATCCATTGATATACTATAAACAATTACCTATGAAACGTGCACAGCTGTGTGATCAAAGCCGGTAATCGGCCATTAATTCAATCTAACATTCGGTCTTAGTCTGTAAAATACTTATCCAATACGTTTTATCTTATTTCTGGAAACAAGCAACAAAGAAAGCAATCGTATAATGCATGTTTTCGTCTTGTATTTGCAATAAATTGTCGTTTGTTGCGGAAATAAGGAGTTTAAAGATTGTACACAAAATATATAAACTAAATGATGTTTTTTGTACTTAGATACACGCCAAACATCCAAATTGTTAATGTGTACCTTCATCTATAGGTAAAATTCTTTATACAACAGCTGTGTTTATTTACAATGTAAACCAATTGAACAAATAAAAAGTAGAAATAGAAACACCGGAAGCATTGAATACACCAGCATAGACACATACCATAAAACATTCACTCATGAACTGCCAGTGTTCTGGAATTATATAGCCGACGTCCATCATCAAGATACACTTATATTTTCATAAAAACAGTGCAAAAAGGGTTGCGACAGGGAAATAAGGAGCGGAGGCAAAAACAGAGTACGAGATAAAAAGAAAAGGTGGAGACTGACTGAACACCGCCAACATACGAACCAACATAAGAAGCACGTAAACCTATAACAACAAAAAACAAGCATCGCCATTTGAAGAAGATTGCATTCGGGCATGCCATCCTCATGCTTACCCTAATAACAAGTTATAAAATTCAAAGCAAAAAGTTATCTCTTTTATCATGTATTTTTGTTATCCATTAAAATGGTTAAATGTAAGTCAAATATTTGAAGTATTGGCTTTATTAGATATAATCGTTTTACCAGTGTTGATCCTTTATACGAGCGTACTAAAGTTTCATTATTTAAAAATTAATGAAAATTTTATAGTATGACATTAATAAGACATGTCATCTATATGAGCAAAGAGGTTGGTAATTCTACATCTTTATTAGGACCGTTTGAAGACGTTTAATTTATACATCAAAAAATCAGCGTGAAATTAACTTTTGAGATGTGGACTATAAATAGTATTCACTTTCGTTTTATCAAAAAGCGTCAATTTGGCAAATATGAGAAATCATGTACAAAAATAAAGATCAAAAGTTTTGAGGTATAAATAGTTCAAACATCTTCCTTTTATAACTAAACAAGATCAGTTTGTGTAAGATAAAGTCTCCGTTTTTTCTGTTAACGTATTTTCATATGATCAGACGAAAAAATGATTAAATCTCTCGGGCATTCCCCAATTTATATAACAACTCTTTATCTAATAATACAGTCTTGTCTGGTGTGGCACGTGTAATATATGTACTGAACATACTATAGAAGCCATTATCACAGTCTTCTTTAATCTTCTGACCTATCGCAAAACGATGACCGTCGTAAACTAGTAATGTTTGGTAATAATGGTAAGACCCTGACGGCACCCGATTTTCCAGGGTTTTGTATATAAACTATACATTAACCATGTGGATTGGCGAAAACAAATTTGAATTTCGTCAACAGTACGTGTATCAAATTTCGAGCTAAATGATTGCTGTTATGGATAGCAGATATTAACTACAAAAGCAATATGCTATAGAAAAGTTAAGCTGTTTCTGTCCTATCAGAGGTCGATCATTGTTGATATTTTCCATGCGGAATCAGAACAAGAAAACTGTCAGAGGTACAGGCTATACTGTACAAAAGACTTACAAAAAATGTACAATCTGGAACTCGGTATCTCAAATACCAAAGGAACAAAAGCTTTACTTCGAGATAACCAAAATTCGACTTAAAATTAAAATGGGATTTTTTGCATGCATGTGTTTTCGGGGATAATCGGAAATTTGAGATAAGCGAGTTCGAGATATCGAGTTTCAACTGTATATAGTTTTCGTTTATAGTTCAAGTTACAAAAACAATATCTCGTAGATACATGTAGTTTGGTTCGATTCCTACCTGTACCCGCGAAAATAAGTGGCTAGATTACAATGCAATAGGGCAATATCTAGTGTTATGTAGTAAGTCGCTCATATAATCCCAAAAGTCAGCACAGATATCAGCCAAACCAGGTGTTCGTCTCGGAACGGTTTAAAAGTTTGGTTCAAAGTTACGAAAAAATATGAAGGTTAATAAAGTCTCCACTCCACAAATCAACACATAAGGGCAAGTTTCTGAAGGCTGTATAAAAAACTGTGTAAGCGGATACGAGATTTATGGTGTGCTTATGTTCTATTTTATTATCATTATCATTGCAATACGTATAGGCAAGTCAATCAAAGGAATGTTGAAATAAACTAATAATCTCGTTCATTTTACATGTTATGTTACGCACTTACGAAGGGCTGGATTCTAATGTTGTAATTACTTGTAGCCCAACCTATTTGCCTTTGTACCCATTACGTATCTGTAAGTGCTGTTCAGATCATATACTTAGAAGCAATAAAATATAATTAAACCCAAATTCTATTTAAATGGAACCAATGGGCATAAGAGGCCTTTCTTTATCAGGAAAATGTGGTTGCTGAGGATGGAGCATCGTTTCAAGCCAATACCGAGACTCGAATTGTCCAACTAAATTGAACTCTAATTGCTGCATAGAAAAGGTTTTCTTTGTTTTTCTTTTTGCATCCCCTTCCCCTTTACTTTTAGTAAGTTTTCGTGGCTCCCCTTTGTTTTGGCAGCCGAATCCTAAGGAGTTACTTGATTGTTTTATTTTCATGCTTGTGTGGGTGCGTTTGTATGCTTGTGAGTCTATAACGGTGCCCTACTGTTTTCTTATGTGTTGCTTGTTCGTTTTCCTATGTTATTCAGTTGATCGTAGTTGTATGTTTATCTTTGGTACATGAGTGTCTGCATTATTGTGGTTTACGTTGCAGTGCGACTGTTTCTAAAGAACACGGCATTCCCTTGTATATTTGTCCTTGTTCAACTTTCCCCTTCGGCTTCCTCCTCCCCACGACCCCATTTCGTCCTTTACTATTTCCTTCCCCTCCATCAATATTTAGCATGAATTAATATGTACTTGTTGGATGTTTGAAGCAACCCGTCTGAAATATTTTTCCATTACATCTTGTTTTTGTTGTTGGCATATGCGTGGGGCTGTCTTTTTGGTGCTGTGTGCTTCCGAGAAATCTACCCTTACCTATTATCTTTTTTAATGAAAATTTAACTTCGTATTTGTGGACGAAGTTGTACCTAGAATGTTTCCAAACGAGTACGCAAAAATATCGGTGTTTCATCAATATATCACATCTGGCCATACAGTCATATGAAAAGACACATGACTTCTTAAAACTATAAAAAAATCAATTTCATACTTCCCAAAATGATTCCACAATTACTGTACGCATCAACAATGTCCAACAGGTATATGGATAATCATGAAGAGACGACAAAAAAAGCGCACTTTAAAGATCATTGATAATATCAAGAACATATGGAAGAAAACTATTAATCAAATTTTGTCTCTTGGTCGATGCAATACAAAATGTCGCAATGAATGACAGGGTTTGAGGCATCCTATGGGGATGCTACTAAAAGTAATCCCGAACTAGACTACAGTGAAATCAATATTTGGTATTTTTCACTTTGAAAATATCAAATATATTTTTCACTTACATCCAAAAGCATAACAGAAAAAGGTTTCAACATTTCCTACAATTTCCATGCCTTTGTTGCAACATGATGTACGTCCTAGCTTTTTAAAGTGCATCAATGTAAGTCTTCCACCGCGGATTGTCTAATAAAATGATTTAAAAAAAATATGACAATAATTATGACAAATATACTACCCTTTACAACATCAGATTTTATGTTCAGTACAACACTATTATAAATGTTCAATAACGGTTTTTACGGATAAATGAGATTATACCAGAATAACTACTTTCTATACAGGACCGTTTGAAGACGTTTAATATATCAAATGAATCGGCGTGAAATTACTTTTTTTAAAATGTAGACTATACGCTGTATTCCCTTTCGAAATAGTCAAAAGAGAGTTAAATTAAATGTATAAGTCTATATTAATAATATAGATCACAGGTTAAGAAGAATGAAGCCACATACTACGCCTTAACTAGATCAGTTCATTTGAACAGTTTTCTATAACTTTTCTCTGGTTTGCCTGTGAATAATTAACGGAAGGATTAATCCCATCATAATCTACAAAAGCATGATCATATTCAGACAATTGGAATTTGATAAAATTAGATATTCTTCGTATAGAAAGCATAGCACCGAGATGATTTATACTCGGTGTTGATTTCTCGACAGTCCTTTGCAATCATCAAATCCAATGTAATTTTATAGTCCAGAGTTCCGCTTAATTCGGTGCTTAAGGGAATGAGTCTAGCATTCTTCCAGTAGATCTTTATTAAAGTTATCTAGACAGACAGAAGAAAGTAATATTTATGCTAAGGTATTTTAAAACAACTTTTATTTATGGACGTTATCCTGACATATTGCATACTAAGAAATATAGATATGCTTTCAGTACTTGGAAATATCTTCACACTCGCTAATGATTGAGCAGGTTCATTATTTTGGTACAGACAGAGACAAGAGACTTTGTTTTCATTGCTAAAATGTCATTCATGTCAATGAAAAGCATTTGTTTTCGATAAAATAGGTTTTTATATAATTCCTTACTTTTTAAATTAAATACATGCATGTCCATATATTTTGCCGAAACGAACTAAAGAAAAGAAATGGACAGAACAAATAAATAATAGTAATTTTGTGACAATGCCCAGCTGTCAGCCTTGTCAATGCAAGATCGAAACATTTTTGCAATGAAAACATGAATGATATAAATAGTTAATGTTTACTAAGTCATCCCTTATAATAGTTTTTGTATGTAAATATTGATTAAATGATTGATGGTGTATGGGCCGGAAGCCTAAATCACATAAGATTTGAATTTGAATTTGAATCTATGTTGTAATATGAAGCAAATTATAAAACACATTCTTTATGTCAACGTAAATCATAGGTACACACTATCAGGTCGGTAAATCCACATACCGAGCGAACCTCAAAAGCAACAATTGTTTTATTATTAAATCCAGTCTACTTACAAGTATACAAATTAAATACAAATATATGCAGCCTTTGGTCATTTGTCGTAGTAAATTGTGTACGACGTTGCATTGTTTTGACGTCAAACCGTGGTGAGGTCAATACGTGTTTTTGGCACCGCCTTTGAGTCAATACGACTTTTTATCATTGGTCATGTGACTACATCTAGACCAAGGAAAGGACTATAAATATAGATTTAATAATAACATGAAATAATTCCTGGCACAGCTTTAAACTGCAAAACAAAGTTAATAGTATGGAAAAGGAAACTCTGAATGCTCTGAAACCCTAGTCAAAGACCATTTAGCCCTTATCAGTCTGGACAGATTGATTCTGCCTTTGAGACCAGTGCAGATCATGTTCAGCCTGCACATCCCAAAACAGTCCAATCAGTGAAAATGTAATTCTACTTCCTAGCATATTTTAGAATTGAAATTAATAACACCATATCACGTATAATTGTACTGTATTAAGAGCAACTGCTCGCTCATACATCATGTAATATGATTTGAGATGAAATAAAGTGTTTTCTATGTCTATGTCTATGTCTATGTCTATGGTATGCACCCCTTATAACAGTTAATGGTACTGTTCAAATTGAAAGATAGACAAAGTTTATTATAGAAATTTAGCAAGGTAAGGGTTAAATCGTGAAGTAGTTTATGCTATAATGATTTATTTTAGATCGATTGTAAAGCAAATTGTATTAATCACTCTCTACACGTCATTCTTGATGGAATCCATCGCCACTAGGGTTTGAATGAGAAAAGAGGAAGCAGTTTCCGTTTAAAATCCTGAGCGCCAAGCATGGGAACTACTTTAACATTTTTAACGTGTTTATTATGACGCGGCCAGGGATATATCAAACCCATGACCACCCTCTCTCTCTCTCTACCACTACGCTATCGTGGCGCAGAGACTTGAAGCAGAATTTCGGAATCTTGTATAGATGCTTGTCTTTGAAAAGAAACTGATTATACAAAATATCTTAGTCACACGTGTGGTAAATGCTTAGGATCATGTAGCCAAACATGCTGCAGACGACAATGAAATAAGATATAAAATAACTCAATTCTTCGATTAACTTTTCTGATTTACATAATCATAGAACTTTTATTAGAGTATTGTAACGGCATCGCACGGAAATCTATTCAACTTTATTACCATTAAATGCAAATTATCTGTTATCATTTCTAGGACGTATATCGCTGACTAGGAAATAGTAGAATAACAATATTAACTTTGTAGCAAACAATAAGATTTTATTGATAAAATAGGATAATAGGTGCAACATTAGCAACGGTATTGCTATAATGAATAAATCAATGAGAAATTGTTAGGCAGAAACTTCTTTATCGATTCAAGATCTGGGATAACAGAATATTAAAACTATGAAACCAGATTGAAAATCATGGTCTAGAATAAATATATATCAACCGATTGTTTTAAGTCATCGATATACTCTTTTACATTTAGTTCTTTACACTTTCTGCATTCAGCCAAGAAGGCCCCCAATGTGTTAAAGATCCGACAAAAATATCAGTACTGGACCCACGTTCGGCTTCGTACATTAAATGGCGACTTCTTATTAGCTATAATGTCAAAATTCTCCTCACTATATTTCATGTGTATGAAAATGTAATTACGCTTGTTGAGTACTACTTTTTTCTTATGTTCAATAGATATCCTATGAAGCTTTACCTATCAACCGTGCACGGCTGTGTGATCAAAGTCAGAATAACGAGCATTAACTGAGTTAACCATTCGATCTTAGTCTGCAAAACACTTTTTCCCAGTTACGGAACAAGCGACAAAGAAAGCATTTACTTCATGCATGTGCTTTTCCTGCGTTTGCAATGACGTTATAAAGAGTTTTAAAGATTGCCTAAACAAAATAAATGATTTTACCTTGAATAGTGTTTGTTTGGAAAACAAAATGTAAACGACAATTTGACCTTTTAGCTCAATTTTAAACCTTAACCTTTGACCTACTTGCCTAGTTAAAGGCTCTTCGCACATCATCTTATCGCCATAAATTTATATTTCAAGTTTGAAGTCAATACTTTGACTGGTTTTCAGCTTATTTCCAGGACACGAAATATGATGTTGTCACCTCAATTGATGACCTTACCATTTAACTTATAAATTCAGTTGTTACACACTGTCTCGTTGACACATACTAATATGCCAAGCTAAAGTCAATACCTTAAATGGTTCATAAGTATTTTTACGGGCATGAAGTTTGGCGAACAGACAGACGGACTGACGTACGTGCCATAATAGGTCCAATTTTCCAAAAAGGGATTACTAAAATAAAATGTTATGATATGCCTTAAAAGCGATATGTCGCCTTTACAAACAAAGTGATTTCGTTAGGCTAACTGGAAATCAAACTTTCTTATCGGAACCGTTGATATACATCAAATAAATCGGCATAAAAATAAGTTTTGAAATGTAGTCACTTTCCCTTCCGTCACAGATGCAGCCATATCAGTAAATTATTCTGCTTAAAACAGATCATGTTTAGATCATTACAATCTTTCTTTTGTAACTTAATTAGATCAATTTATTAGAACGGTTTTTCTGTTTATATACAATATAATTAATTTTGATTAAATAATTCTCTAAGGCATTTCCAAATTTACACGGAAGAGATCTTTTTTGCCTGGCGTAGAGAGATATACCGTTGAAGCTTACATCTCTTTACCCATCGAATGATAACTTATCAAATATGACAACGGAAAGAATATCAGGTTCTTGAAAGCAGAACGTTCAGAGTAATCTAAAATTTTGCTTTATGTTTTTCGTTGAGCATAAATTAACTTCCAACTTGGTTCTTTTTCTTAATTTTTTTTGTAATAAGTCTACTCTTATAGGCCGCGTTTCAAACTTTCAAAGTTAAGCAGCAGTATTTCTTGTGCTTTATTGAGTTTTAACGTTTGCGTTCACAGTTTTCTTTATATATATCATATAATATATTCTAACTCATTATTTTACAATAACTAGGTCGCAAGGCCGCTCGCTATAAGTAATTGACAATTTTGTTTCATGTATTTAAGACGATTGATAATACTATCTTTAGTTAGTGTGTCGGCTAGAACAATTTGGATTGTTCTGCCTTCTCTTTTTGAAAAAAAATAAATAAATGTATAACTTGGTCATAGTAAGACACAAGTTGAATATAAAAGAGAAGTTGTTTTTTCATGCCTGAGTTTACATGTAGGACAATATCATTTTCGATGTCAAAATAAAGCGCATGCAAAAAAGTACATAAAATTTCCCCGTCTTGTATTGAAGGCATTTGCAGACGTTATAGTTATCATAATAAGATAATTTTCCAAAATTAGATGACAAAAAAATAAATGCTAACATAATTACATTGAGAGGAGCGTAACTAACATGACATATTTATGAGCATTTTACAATACAAATTCCGTGGGAAAACTTGTAAACTAACGCTTTTATTTTGCTTCAAAACATTTGGAACCGTCTTTTCTTTTTATTTGGAAGCTTCCCAAGATTGTCCGGCAAATTGGCATCGTAAAATATGAAGAAGTTCCGTTGGTTAGGATTTGTACTTGTGTAAAGTTTTGATTTTATAAATTGTATAAAATGTTAATGCTAAAATGATTATAGAACGAAAGATAAGCTGTAGTATCTTCTGCGAGCAGATTCATTGTCTATAACAAATGATTTGAAAACACCACTGGGAAATTAACAGTATACATTTACTTGAATATCCATTTGTATATTGCTCCTGAAAATATATTAGAAACTATACGTTATAAAAGTATCACAAATTATTTCCTGGAATTCGTTTCTAGACATTGTATGCATATTTTGGTAAAACAGAAAACTATATTTGATTGAACAATTAAAAACTATAAGGTAAGGATACATTTCACTGAAGCACATAGCACAGCAAACAAAGCCTGGGTCATATATCGCAAAGTAGGCCAGCCACAAATTGATGAGTTGCTTCTAAAGTCCAATAATAAGTACTTTATACACATGATACAAAAATGGGGAAGGGATTGAAAAAGACTTAGCTAGTAACACAAGGTGATGGTTTTGCCAGGTGATATCATAAAGTACCACAGAGCGAGCAGCTAATTTATAGTTACTTCCATTTTCAAATTCATTAGTTAAAAGACTCCGTTTTGGCTGCTCATAGTACTTAATAACAAATTGTATACAAATCAAAAGTTCTAACTAGATTCCCGATCATGTTCAACCATAATTTCTTCTGCAAAGAAGATATTGATAATTGCAGCACATTACTTTGTTCACCGGGACTCATGTCTGCTAATCTTCAATTTAGTTCATTAAGTTTAAGTATTGTACTTGCAACATCGTTATTGTCAGATTAGAATTATTAAAAAAGTAAAGTTTTTAAGAGAGGCCATTAAAACCCCGCAATTAAGAAAATCGGAACATTTCATTGTTAAAAAAGATTTTACTGTATTTACAGAATATCTATTACTGTATCATCAAAGAAATAATATGAGAGAAGTAATGTCAAGTTTTGATTTAGCAATATTTTAATGGTTCTGTTTTTTTAAACCCGGTATATTTTATAAAACGTGTAGTTCACTTATTGCAGGAATTTGATTAGATATAAAAAATTATGAATTAATTATTCGGAAATCATAAAGCTTCTATTTAACCTTTTGATTTCGCGCCTTGTTCCAATGGACTGTCGAAACGTTGACATTTTAAATTTGACATTGTTGACATTGAATCAAAGCTGCAAAATCCATACTTAATCTCTTTTGATTGATAGAAATGGAAATTTACGTGAATGATCCCCAATAAATGAAGACTAAGTGTGGTGATTTAAAACATATTTTATGGATATCAGCAAAAATAGTCATGAAGACTTAGGGGTCTAGTTAGGACTTTTGTTTATTTAGTATATATGTTACTTGATGCACATAATAAAGATTACTGGCTTGGCATAAAAAGTTCTTCTTCCTCCCAAAATAGTAGAATATACTAGCAATAGCTTTAAAAGTATTGCATGAAAACACGTCGCCTGTAATCTGGAAGTCGGACGTTAGAGGCGAGTCTTGTTATCGAAAAGAGACCCAGCTAGTTAAATAATGGTCACCAACTGCATACCCACTTAATGCCTGGCATTAGAAGAGGAATCTGGACGTTATGCTGTTCAATGTATGTAGGTGTTCCATACGAAAAGCCTGGCTGGTCCTTTCAATATAAGTCACACTATCACTTTACTAACGTTTCCTTTCCAAAACCCTTTATTTATGCGATTTTCACTTTGCGTCCTTTCGTCCATGTAACATACCGAACGTTACTAAACAGAGATTCTACTCTGTCGAAAAAACGAAATTTTGATCAAATACGAAACTATAAAGATAAACTGCATTTGTTCTAACAATTATAATAATTCATAAAATACCGTAAACAGTTAAAAAGCTTGATTTATACATTGAATTTAGACAATATTTTCTTAATCCGATAGCGCAACCGAGGTTTTGTAAAAAAAAAACGATTTCAATTCATGCGTTAATTTTGTGAATGCTAATTTGCGGAAATGACACTGAACGCTTAATTAAAGAAAATGAACAATAATTGAATGTTTATTCTTTCTTTGATCTGATAACTTTCACATTAGGACGAATTTTATTTAGTTTATGATAATTGCCTCATAAATAACCCATTTAGATTTATATCTTCCTTGGTTGGTGGTTGGCAATATCAAAGTCATTTTTCAATAAATCGTTTTTCAATTTACTTTAATTTTTTACACGGTAAATCGCCTGCTTATTTTAGTAACGATATCGCTTACTAGGTCATGCATTACAATAACTATATCGCCGGAGACTGCAACAATTTACCCAAGTGCATCTCAACCAATATTTGTATTTCTGTTCTGAAAAGAAATGCCATAAGGATGTTATATGCAACATTATCTACCTCCTAAGTGGGAAATGTTTTCATAGTCTGGGTCTGGGAAGAACGCCGAAAGGATTGATCATGTTTAGATTGCATTTTACGAAAAAAAATCAAAGGTGAATGCCAAGACCCTTTAACAATTGCCTCTTCAGGGATAGAAAATCACTTATTCATATTTTTATTAAAAAAAACGCAAGCTTACATACAATATCAAAATATGCATGTTAAGAAATGAGAACAGGGACATTATCTACCAAAATCCTAAGTTAATAACTATATTTCGTCCGTAAAATCCTCTAGGACTCAGGATTTTGAAACGTTATCGGAAGATAAAAATCACTCTCTTTTAATGCTTTTAACTTTCCAAAATTCAGTATATACAAATATTATCAGACGATCCCTCTACCCCCAACCCCCGGAAGGGGGCATTTATCTTCCTGAGCAGAGATCGTAGTTGCATATTTTGTTTCGTAAGTTTAAAAGTGTTATATGTGATTGTTTTGATTCTGTCTGATCATGAAATATAACTGAGTTATTTTATAACATTTTATTTATTTTGTTGTGCTTACATCCACCAGTTTGACCAAAACATTAAGGATTATCATAACTAAACAATAGTTATAATTTATATAAATTATTTTAATGGAGAAAAATATAAGCATAAATTCTAACAGTATGTCGAAAACCAGAGGCTTTGAACAAAACGAATGTGACATACGCATTATAGCTAACGTCGACGTATGACAACCTAAATAGCTGACATCCAAGAAAGCAGCTTGTTCAATATAGGATACCAGAGAACGCAGCTAGCCAAAAGCGACATCAAAAAACGCAGCTATCATCCAATATAGTTGATTTTAAATAACGCAGCTATCCAAAATTTAGTGTTTTAAAGGGCCATAAAAATTGATTTGTCGTTCGTGGGAACTACCGCATCAAATAACTTCATTCCCGAGAAAAAATTCACCCGCCCCGCACTACATAAAAATCTCCGAATTTTTTTCTGATTACGGGGGTCCGAAATGAAAACGGCAAAACAGACCTTCCCAACTCAAAATTTCTTTCTTTCAATCAAATCACAGCCAATTAATATACAAACAGGGAAATGTCGAATCATTTGTGTGCCCAGCTCGCTCCCACTTTTTTGAAAATTTCCCGAAGAACTATTAATCAATTTGGTATGGCCTAAAGAACGCAGCTCTCCCAATAGTTGACTTTAAAGAACGCAGCTCTCCCAATAGCAGACATCAAAGATTATTATTAAATTTTTTTTTTTGTTGATTGCGATTGGTTTTAACACGGTCACATGATCTGTGATAAATTATCATACTGACTGGTGGGCTGGGCCTAAAGTACATATTGACCGCACCGAAACCGCCACGTGCGAAATCACTTAGGTACGAATAAATGTGACGTCATACGTAAACAACAATGGTTTGACGTCAAGACAATGCGACGTCGTACACAATTTACTACGAAAAATTACCAAAGGCTGCATATATTTGTATTTAATTTTTATACTGATAAGTAGGCTGGAATTAATAATAAAACTATTGTTGCCTTTTAGGTCCGGTCGATATGTGGACTTATCGACCTGATAAAAGCGATATCAACCTCGGGCTGCGCCCTCGGTCGATATCGCTTTTGTCCGGTCGATAAATCTTCATATCTACCTCACTAAAAGGCAATAATTGTATAATACGGCTACCCAAAGCTGACATCAAAGAACGCAGAAAATTGCGATATTTCTACAGAAATTTATCGTATTGTGCTTATTGTACATTGTTAAAATATACTGACGGAAATATCAAATGAAACCTAAAAATTTCAAGAAACCTGTTTCATTTGATTGTAAAATAAAGAATATGTAAGCCAAACACGCTTATACGTATCTGAAACTAATTAAGCAGCGAAGTCGTAGGTATTCAAATGTTTAGATCCAAACAGAGCTAATTAGCAGCGGAAGCGAAGTTATACACATTTAGGTGCTACTAATGTATCTTGAACATATGGCTGTAATTTGGCATAATTAAAATACACTCCGAAAATAGCTAAATGTGAGATACGTGTTACTGTTTACCTATTTATTGAAGTACTAAATGTTGATTTTATGCATAATTTGAATAATTTAGACCAGAAACATTATCTGTGTTACTTGACCAAAAGAATGGTAGGTAGGTAGGTAGGTAGGCATTTATTATTATTTTTTTGTCAGGAAGAAAAATTCATAATTATGGATCATTTATTTTTATGTACAGATAACAATAAGGAAATGATGCAATATGTAACTCTTATTATATTCACCTGTGTTTTCTTGTAAAAAGGTGGTGCTTTCGATACCATCGAATCAGACATTCACTGTATCTTAGTGCTCAAAGACTGTCAACATATTATTATCCTCTGAAGTCGGTAATATGTGAACACCATCACATCAAAGGAGAGAAACAATCGGAATGAGAAAATCTGACCGTGTACGAAGAATATATACAAGCCGAAATTAAATATTTATTGATGTCTGCTATTTAAACTTTGCAGCAGGAGTTACGTGACATAAGAAAGTTAAATGACCGGGACTATCTAATATTGTCAAATGTTAAGTCTTTTAGTGTATTTTTTATTCATTCACTGTTTCGTCTACTGAATGACTCTTTCAGCGAAATTCTAAAACATATTTAAATGCGAGATATTTCCAGAACAAAATATGCATCATTTCATTTCACATTGTAAAACTGAATTTTCAATGTGCATAAAGTATATATCCAGTATTCGTTTTACACTTGAATTACACGTCATACAGGCAATCTTTTGACCAGATGTCCTCGAAGACAGAACATTTTCGGGGAGAAAATCCGATGCAAGAACACTAAGAAGATTTTTCATGAAAAATGTACGTGGGAAAAAAATCAAATCATTTTCTACCAAGGCTTAGATCGAAAATGGTGCTCTGTTGCAAAAAGTAAGTAGATTTATTTATTTTGTTTTGTTTTGTTGGGTTTATCGTCGCACTAACACAATTATAGGACATATGGCGATTTTCCAGCTTTGATGGTGGAGGAAGACCCGAGGTGCCCTTCCGTGCATTATTTCATCACGAGAGGGCACCTGGGTAGAACCACAGACATTCCGTAAGCCAGTTGGATTGCTTTCTCACATGAAGAATTCAACGAGTGAGGCTCGAAACCACATCGATGAGGGTCATTTGCCACGTGATTTAGTCAGCGGCCGTAACTACTTGGCCACGGAGGCCTGGTTAAAACCACTGACATTCCGTAAGCCAGCTGAATAGCAAGCTAGTATGAAGAATTCAAGCTCGACCCACATCGGTGAGGGGCAAGTGATTCGAAGTCAGCGACCTTAACCACTTGACCGCGGGTATTCCCTAAAAAAGTTAGTAAGCTATTGATATAATTTATTAAATGCTAATAAGTGTAAGTATGAACTTAATTATAGATATTGCTCTTGATATTCTTGTTTAGGTGAGGATTTACCAAGAACATGTTTCGACTTAATTATCCAGTGAAGACAACAGTTGGTTGTACATCAAGAGACTGAGACAAAATGGGCGGCCACTGGACCTAAACAAAGGTAGGTTAGACTGACATGTGTGTCTGTCTTTACACATATTAGTTATAGGCAATATACTTCGCAAACAATGATATTACCCATAACAGTTCACAGCGTTGGCAAATTTCAGTAGCAGCATTCATGTAAAGTGCTAATTATTAACAACCAAAACCGCGTCTCTTTGTATGTCCAAAGCAGTTTATTTTTCCTGTGAAACTCTGTTAAAGGATGAACATTTTAATGAGTAAATCAAACGTATGAATGACTTATATAATAAATTGCCAGAAACAAAGCTGATAATTCATCGAATTGTACAAAGCCAAATGCATGGGAACAATTGGTAACACTTTTAATAATGGGTACGAAAATGCAACACTGCCAACATTACTGATAATAATCGTTGAAGCATTAGAGAAAACAACAATAATTAGATTCTTATATACAGGATGTTCTGATTACAAACAGTGTATTAGTAAAACACTCATAAAATGGAACAAAATATTTGGCATCTCCTTTCATAAAATCAAATGACTTTAATAACAGATAATTCAGAAATTCTACAGGGAAATTAAGAGTAACCATTTACTGGTGATTCCGTTTTCCCACTATGATTATGCATATATGTATGTGTATCGTAGTGGAGCGTAAACTTAGAAATAGAATCAAATCTAAACATGATTGGCATGTGATATTAAAAGTCCTTCCTTTTAATACTACAGGGAGAAATGAATTTTACAATTAGGCCTATGGTGAATCTTAACCGCACACATGCAGCTTTTCATGAAATGAAAACACTATAGCGTGAGACTAAAACGGTTTATTATTGCATTAAAAATACTTTTTCACAAGATATATTTACGTGTATAAACATGGAAATTCATGTGCTGTAAATAACATGTTTCCCCCAAAAGTCGGCATCAAGGCAAAATATTTATTATTGCGCAAATAAGTATATGGTATCTACATTTAGTTTTTTTTATAATCCATAGTATGGTTGCTATATTAGCTACCAACCCCAACGCATTGCAATGACCCAAGAAATGAGACACCCATGTTTACTCTGTAAGTTAAAAAGACATAGTTGATTTTTCGTTGATAAGCGTGAATTTATTGAAACAAACGTAACCTGAGTAATTGTTGTTTTTAGCAATCATACCAGCGATGCTGGGAAGAATGAATCGGTATGCTTACAAACTGAAAACGCATTTCTGGAGCATGTCGGTTCGCTATGCCATTAAAAGCATGTGAACAAAAACGTGAATCTGTGTCCCTGGTCCCTGTTCACCGATTTTTAAACAACATAAAAATATAGCTTTCTTTTCTGACTTAAGTTATTTCTTACATATCTTAAGTTTAAGCTGTTTTATGAATAGGACTTAAGTTTTTTTACTTAGACTTAAGCTGAAATCATCACAAACTTAAGTAAAATCTTCAACTTCATTAAGTCAAAACTTATACTTAAGATGCTTTATGAATACGGCCCCTGTAGTAGCAACCTATATCAAGTAAAACGAAATTACAGAATATGACCGATTTTTGTCGCACTGATGCACAGCGCGGCGTTATAAAAACTGAAGATGCGTTAAAGGGTAGTTTTCAAGCCACAATAATTCAATTGTGTGATTTAAAATGTTTGGATAAAGGCAACGTTTAGCATGACAACAGAACATATCTACAATATGATCTTTAATTTGAAAATGATGTACATATAACATTCGATTGATGACACATAGTCTCATAAATCTTCTTAAATAAGACCATCGTAGTCTTGATAAAAATAATTTTCTTTTCTTTTCGGGTCAGCAACGATTTTTAATATAGCATATTAGTCTCAAAAAAGAAAACGACAGCATAAAACATTATCATTAATACCACATGACAATGATTACGAGATTCTCTTGTTAAATGGCCTGACATAATATGGTTTGCCTGTTCTATCACAATCAGCGATATCATCTATCTTATCTCTTTCAATATGGTAATATAAA
This sequence comes from Mercenaria mercenaria, assembly GCF_021730395.1. NCBI lineage: Eukaryota > Metazoa > Mollusca > Bivalvia > Venerida > Veneridae > Mercenaria > Mercenaria mercenaria. The sequence continues at coordinate 12,200,131 of NC_069368.1, forward strand.
ATCCGTATTGTATGTTCAGTAACAGTAATCACAGAAAACGACAATAACGTAGAAAATGCTAAAGCGACAATATCCTATAGTACAGATTGCTTTGAATAAAGTTACAAATAATCTGTTTTGTAGTGACAATAGCCTACACGCTACCTCTTTACATATTTCTTTGAATAAGGTAAAAAACAATTGTGTGTCTGTCCGACCTCAGATAACAATAATAACCAACACTGTCTTTACCTGACGAGGTGATATATATAGAGGATATTTGTTTGTTATGGTGAAAGATCGAAATATATTTCACCGAGTGAACACTATAATGCAACATTTGGCGCAGCCACGAGTGAAAATGTAAATTATAGTTTTCACGAGTGAAATATATTTCGATCTTACACTGAAACAAACAAGTTTTCTATTTATTTTATGTTTTTTAATGGTTTTAACCAAATTACATGTGTATCCAGTTTGTCCGCGCAACGTCACGTGCATTGTATCATGACGTCATAATGTAGTGATGTCAGGATATCTTTGTAGAAAAACTGTAAATAGTTCTATTACGTTTCCTGATTTCTGTTACACTTTGTTATGATAGATTGTATATATTTATGATCCTGTTAGTATTCATAAACATCTAAATCTTTACTGAAGTATATTTTGCATGGAATTTTCTATTATTTATAATTCCTATTTTTTTGCATTCAAGTGTAGTTCCGTACCAGTGAAAGATAAAAATGATATTTTCACTGTTTGAAACAGTGAAAATATCAATTTTATTTCACTGATAAATTTCAGTATTTCACTAAAGAGCATGAAATAAATTCTATTGTTTGTCCCGTCACAGTCAACGACATTTTGCAACGTGCAAAACGTGTTCGACATTTCTTTTGAAAGCCACACTAGGTCGATCAAGCAAGACTGAACTATGTATTTCTACCTAGGTCTTTATGAAAGAAGTACAGCAATTAATACTGTTGAATCCCGGTATCTCAAAATCCAAGATCGAGCGTTTAACTTTGAGTAAACCGGAATTTGACTTAAAATGGTATTTCGTGCACATGTTTTCAGGACAGGACTTCAAATAACTTCGAGATAGCCGGAATTTTGAGATAAGCGGGTTTAAAATATCGAGCTTCAACTGTACGTAAACAGCCAAACAAAGTTACAACAGACTTATTTTGTTTCCTGTTTTATCTTGCAATCCCAGCTAGTCTTAAGGCTCGTCTACACTATTCAAGAAAACTTGCACAAGATATAAATCACAGCAACTTGTATAGTGTAGACAGTACATTGTGTCCCCCATTAGTGTCTTTTGAGTGGCAGTTTCCAGATAATTTTCGGCTACAAGATCTTGTAGCGTTTAGAACTCATCCTATTTTTCTTGGATGGTAGTGCTGTCAAATGCTCTGATAAAGGTTTTTTGATGAGGAGCACCTGCCCAGTATGGTATTTTGTTTACATTTAAAAAAACCATCATATATTTTATTCAATTTGTTTTGACCATATTAATTTTGTAATAGATTCTGTAAATGGTCAAAGGCATTTTTTAATACCGATTTGCCAATAAATGAAAATGAAATGAAAATTGAATGTTTGGCTTTGATATTTAACAATAAACAGGCAGTGTGGACGCAGAAAAAAATGATGTTTTTTAAATTTAATGCCAAATTTAAAAGCCAAGTTTTTTATAATTCAATAATAAATTATATCTAGTACTCCATGGAAGGTAAAATCAGCAAGTTCGGTGTTCTCAAAAAGTATTTTTTCATTATCAATGATGTTTCTCACAAGGTTACATTAAACAAAATATGATGTTTTATCATATTTCCTGAAATAATATCTTTTAGGTAGCTTTGTTCTTCAACTGGATATGTATCACTTCAACTAGAGTTTTTCTCAATCAATGTTTTCACCAATGATTCATTTTTTTTAAATGTACAAATATTTGATCTATATAAAGACTTTGCAAACCCGGGATCATTTCGGCCATTTTTTTTTACCTGTCTGATTTTCCCCCCATTTAAAATTAATGTGTCTTCCAAGTTCAAGAAAATATTGCAAAACACTAATTGCTTGTACAAGATATAAATTATCTAGTGATTTATGGGCCCTACAAGATGTTCTTGAATAGTGTAGACGAGCCTTAACACAACAGAAACTCAGACAATGTGACCCGCTGTAGTAAAGTGTTGTAATTTTTGATTTTCAGAGTGGAATGAGAATAGGTGGCGACATAAAAACAAGATTAACTTCTTTGCCCGATGTAGATCTTCTTACATATTTACTACGTTGTCTGGTCTACAGCTATTATTTTTACAGTACATGAAGATGTTTTCGGGATTTAATTCGACTGGAAACTGGCGTTGGCTAAATTGTCGGTGGCGTACATTTCTATGTAAATTTTAAGGCTTAATGTAAACTTTGAAACCGTATGCGATCAATTTCTTAAACTGCTGGCTTCTTTTCAGGCTTCCATTTAGAAATAGGTGTATTTAAGATCTATTCTCGCATTTCGTAACACTACGGGCTTGATATATTATTTTTACAGTGTGTGGGAAAATACATTATATACTGTAACTTATATCATTATTAAATACTTCTGACGTGAATACTATGAAAGCCGAATAATTAGACAACGAAATATGTAATAAAGCGGTCATTTGTGAGATACAAATTACAGCAATGGTGCGAAATAGATAAAAAAAGATAGTTATGAAGTTATGCCTCATGCCAAGCTAATTAGAGATGGAAGGTATATATATTCTTTGTTACGTGACTGTATCACCTATAGTTAGATGGCAATTACTCGTAAGATTAACAAGGTTTCTTGGCTCTATTAATGATATGTACCTATTAACTGTCGTCCAAAATCAGTATTATGAGTGGCATACTATAATGAGTGGCCTCCGTGGCCGGGTGGTTAAGGTCGCTGACTTCCAATCACTTGCCCCTCATCGATGTGGGTTCGAGCCTCACTCAGGGCGTTGAATTCTTTATGTGAGGAAGCCATCCAACTGGCTTACGGAAGGTCGGTGGTTCTACCCAGGTGCCCGCTCGTGATGAAATAATGCACGGAGGGGCACCTGGGGTCTTCCTCCACCATCAAAGCTGGAAAGTCGCCATATGACCTATGACTGTGTCGGTGCGACATTAAACCCAGCAAAATAAATAAATAAATAATGAGTGACATACTATAATGCTTCTAACAGTTCAAGCAGCAGAGTATACAACTACTGAAGTACTTTGATGTAAGGAACATTTGGCCAATTATCTCTTCTTCTGTAGAACAGAAGAATGAATTGGGTGTTTAGACTCATACATGTACAAAACGTAGTTTAGTAAAAGGTGTATTAGTATTTAGGTACTGTATTACACTTCAGCAATTTCGTATCTATGTCAAATTTCTTTCCAGCTTGCGGTACAGAAGATCATAACCGAATCCAATACAAGTAAACACTATAAATCATAGTACAACATAAATACAATTTGGTAATCACATGTCGACTGACCGTCTACGAAATATATCGGTGAGGTGATAAATATTAACCAGGACTACACGGTTGTGTTGTTTTCTTTACCATCAGTGATCAGGCGCAAGTGAAGAGAGTGACTACAGCTTTTCGGTAAAGGAAAAGTCGAGATGTTGCGAAGAGGACAAGAACAACAGCCATAAAATATGATAAATAAAATACATTTCCCAATGGTGTGGCCAGATCTTATGTATCTGACAGTCTCTTCCAATACATATTCATGTGTTCAGAACATTATTATACTACACATCTGAGTCTGCTTATTGTAGCTGGGACAGACTTTTATCTTCAAGCTTCAATTTAAATTATCTTTGAAATCCTTCACAATGAATATCTTGCATGACATTTGAAATTACAGTACATGCTTTTTTCTTTACTTAAATGTTCAGGAATTTGAAGCCACACAAGTTATTATGTACATTATCTGCTGCATCATTTCTTTGCTACAGTTATTACTGTAATGCTTGGAAAGGGAGTAATATACAGCATTTTGTATGACTGTTGATTATTGCAGACGGGGCAATTACAGACGCTGAGCATTGAAATAATACAACCAGGCGAATATTATGTGCAAAACGAAAATATCACATCGAGTATTGAAGCTGAGCATTGAAACAACGCATTCAGGCAAATATATAAAAAGAGTTTCGCACACATAATGGAATTAATGAATCTGCAAGGGAATTAAGTTGGCTTTACTTTAATAACTGTCCATGTGTAATGCCCTAAAATTTGATCCATGATCCATTTAGGAAATATAATACGGACTAATACACAAGACTAAAATTTACAGAAAAGCGTCAATTCTTATAACTGAAATTCATCGGTTAAGTGCATCAAACAGTTATCATGTTTAGAAATACATAAACACGTTTTAAAGAGTCACTGGCAGTATCGCAACTTAGCCATTAGCATTTACAGTAACGTATCTTCGAATGATTCCCTTGATATCAAGACAAGACTTGATATTAAAAGCATCATCTCAATATCATGAAAACAATAAATTCATAGCACCGACTGGAGATAAAGAGAAAATTTACGTCTGGTAACTTGGGAAATTTTATATAGCCTGCTGTTAAGCTTTGTATGAGTTTTACATTTGAAAATTACATCGGGTATGGTATAATTATTTCCGTGAACATGCAAACTTTTGTACCATAAAAATGGTCATATTTAAACATCTGAATTCTGTTGTGCAAATCTCTGAAAGTATCGTTATAGTGTAATGTTCTAATTTCTGTACACTGTGCGTACAGTAATACCTCGGTTTCTGTAGTACAACAGGCTATTTTGTCAAACAGGTCCTATAGCAGGTAAATAGGAAGTTAGCTTGCCACAAATACATAAAATCCAACATTGTCGTTGGCCATGTCTACTTGCGTTGTCATTGATTTCAACTGGTATACTGTCAGTATTGTTTATATATTATGTGAATTGTTAGGTATATCTGTTGTCCTTCATACTTTTCTACTGTTTGCAATAACACGCTTATTATTATTTTCAAAATCTATCTTATATATATAGATATAAAGGGCATACTGTATGCGATATCTTTAAAATTCAGTAACGGGTGGCATGTTTTATGATATGAGGCACTAGTTTGTTTAATGTGTGTAATGCTTTCAGCGACTGTTATACTACATGTTACGTCTTACCTCTTTTTGTGCATAGAAATATATCGCAATGTAACACATATCATAATTCAGGAACAATCTATCCAATATAACAAGATCCTGTGGGATCACAGAACACAACAAAGCTATATAAGTATGTTTATGATAGATAATGAAATGCGCAGCACCTCTCTTCCCCTTTAAAAATCTCTTTTGTAAATAAAACATTGAATAAACACCGCGATTCAAAAGAATCAGTCGGATTTACAACACTGAGTCCTAGTACTAGTCGAGATTTTGTGTCATTGTTTTAGGTTAGTAAGAAGAGAGATCGCAACCCGGAAAAATGATAACTGACCTGGTTTGATGCGGTTTTTAATAGCAAGAAATGAAAACAACAGTGCAACACATATATCAGATATCGGCTTGAGGGAAACATGTTAAGATGTTTGGGTGTTCAGTTTTACAGTGGGACGCTATGCTTTCCTCTTTGATTGTGTCTGACGGAACAGGTGGAGGACTCTATGATAGGTAGTTCTTAAATCCGACCAGGGCTAAGCTATTTTGATTTCTGTCTTTGGCCTGTTTCGCCGGGCCCTAAGGGTGTTTCCCTTGTTGATCCGTCTTCTGCAAAGGCGTTTTATGTTCATAAGGATTGATTTTTATATAGATATACAAGAGCATTTTTGTGTTTTACAAAACATGCTTTCTGTTGCCATTGCGTATGTTAGGGTTTCACTTGGCGGGAATAACTTTTATTTACACTGCCCTGTGACAATGGAACATGATGGGGGTAAAAGTGAGGCTAGGTGCACCATAAACAGGTCATAGCTTCCCAATAGTGGTTTTGCCACTGACCGTTCCAAGGCGGTGCCCCACTGTGTTCCTTTATTTGTTCATTTTGACCTAGTGTGTTTGCTTTGTGTGAGAGTGTATGTGTGTGTTGGTCGTGTGCGCGTCCGCGTGCTGGGTTGGCGTTTGGGGAGGCTGCGTGTTCAGAACATGGCTTTCCCTGTTGGATTTATCCTTGTTTTTTTTTAGAAAAGAATTACACTGAACGGACCACAAAGAACCGTCATAAACAACAACACATATCAACTGATAGAAGTTGTCAACAAAATGTTTCCATACAGACTCTTACACTATTATAGTATTTTCTTGGGATACACTAATCAAACAGACGCCTTTACGAGTTCAATTTGCAATAACTCCCTAAACATTCAGACTATTTTCGTTTGCTCAAGTTACCGATTTACATATCGTAGAACTTTTATAACAAAATTGGAGCTGTTTCACACGTAAATCTATTCCAATTCATTACCAATAAATGCAAATTAACTGGTATCTTATCGTATATCGTGCACGCAGACTGTGGGTATAATCACAGCAATAAGTTTGTAGCAAACAATACCAAATTATTGATAAAAAACGATAATGGATGCTGGGTTTGTGATGGTATTACGATAATAAATTAATCAATAGGGAAAACATTACTGAGAAATTGTTCAAGACAAATTTCTTTATTGATTTAAGATGTTGGATAGGATCTTTTAAAGCTAGATTTGGATGGAAGTAGATATTTGGAAGTGAGGCTGCTGCCAGATACTATTTCAATCAACTAAATGTCTTGAAACAGGTTTCGTGTGTGAGCAAAACAAACCTATTTCGACAAATGTAAGTCCAAGCTCCTATGGAATGTGTTTAGGTATTGAAGTTTTAACCGCATTACTGATGATTTTTACTATATTTTCACAGATTTATTCAATAATCTGATAAACAGATTAGAGGTTTTGTAGGCAAGACAAATACTTTTCGGTTCCTAATTCGATTTCTATTCGAAATTTTTTGAATGGCTTGCCAGTCAATAAAAAAAACTGTTGTCCCTCGGTCTTCCGTCTTCTGGAAATAGTTTTAGTTATTGAGCGACAGTTATTCAGCAGTAATATTTGAAGATACAATATTATGCATACAGGTATAAAAAATGCCAGTTGCCACAAATCAGAAATGAACCCACAGGTATCAATATTTTTATACTTGCAGGTACAGGTTCATACCTGCATTATATACTCTGATTACTTCTGAAAATTTGATTGTTTCAATACTTAGAGATCTAATTTGGTACCTACAAGTAAAGTTTTATATCTGCAGTTCATGAATCAATTTTACAAATATTTTTATTCAAACGCATAATATTACTGACGAAAATAAAAATGGTCATGTTGATAAAACCTTTACTCTCTAAAATGAATAAAATGACAACGATCAATATAATTTTACAGATTATGTTGTGCGCATAATCAGGTATAATCTTGCAAATGTTTCTTAAATATCTATTCATGTGATTTTGTAATGTAGAGATATGTCACAGTTGGAAATTGTAGCCTGTACATAACAGGCGGTATCTAAAACACACTTCTAAAAATGTAAAGAATAAACTGAATTTAATTCAAGTTAATATTTATACTCACAGTATCTAGTTGAAAACACGAAATTTATCCTTTTTTTGGGGTTTAAATTACGCACACATCTGAAAAAGAAAACATATTTCATGTCAGTCTGAAATTACGTTTTGACGAACTAAAATCAAAATGATGGTTTCTTAAACACAATTCTTATGTAAATAACTGAAAAATTTTGTATCCGTAAAATATTTTTATGTGTGATATGCAGTATGCAGTTGTGACTGATGTCGGTCCTGTTAATGTTGTAACTGAAGTTAAACACGAAGACATGCTCAGTACAGAATTAAATAGTGATTTACTTTTTACATGAAGCCAACAAATCAATTATATCAATTTGGCAGATAACAATACCCAAGAAATATCACTGACTTTACGAAATAAATGTAGGCCGACAAATTTCTGAACTATAAATAGCAAGTTTTCCTTTGATGTAAACCCTCACAGTGTTTAGTATTACGAAAATATTTGGTCTACTGAACAACACGTTTATTGTATTTTCAATTAGTGAACTTAGCGCAGTAGGCTTATTCAAGAAAAATCAATTTCTACATACATGTACATCAGTACGTTACGAAAACTTTAGTTATAACAAATGATAAAACGATATTCTGACCTAAAAGAAAGATACACTGTGTGTCTCATATACCATATCAGGCACTGGCTACAACTGGAACAAGTTAAGCAAATTGTTGGTTCGTTGAAAACCTTTTGTACAACATTTGTCTGCGTGTTTGCATTTGTTTAGAAATGACAGTCGATCAAAAAACGTTCCAGTTATATAAAGTAAAGATCTAACCCTTTTAAAGGAGGCTGTGATCCGCAACGCCAGTGATGTTCAATCCTTTTACAACTGAATGCTACGCTTTTGTGTTTAATTGTGCTTGACGGAACTGGTGGGATATCATGATAGGCAATAGGCAATCCACAGGGACTGAGGTGTTTTGATCCGTCTTCTGTCCTATTTCGTAAAGACCTTAATTGTGTTTCTCTTGATACCCAGTCCTCTGTATAGGGACTGAGTACATGTGTTTATGGTCATAAAATTGTAGAGTTTACAAGCTTTAAGGTACCCATTCATGTCTTAGGTAATTTACATTTACACTGTTTTGTTATCTTTGAACCATTGCGGTTAAGGGTAAAGATAGATGCCCACTATATAACCGGTTTAAACTCCAAAACGGTGGTTTTGGCATCGACCGTTTCCAAACGGTGCCTCTGATGAGTTCCTATATATGATCGTTTATGTTAATGATTTCAAACTCGCTTTGGAATAAAATTATGACTTTAAGTGTGAATTTCAATTTTCCTATTTCCCTTGATAATGTAATTAATGTGTACTATTCATTCACACACAATCCGCTCTATGTTAAGTTTATATAACATAAAATGCATCAGCTGAAATGGAATCAAATATAGAGTAACTCCTTCAACGAGGAATACAATAAAGCAAAATAAGAGCAGATTCAGTTAACAATTGGAAAACATGAAAAAAAATCTCTGCAACACAAATGTTCCTGTTATTCTTTTTCGAGAGCAATACTGGTACATGGTTCGTTTTTATTACATTTTAAAAAGAAACGCGAGTTTTGGGCCCTTTATATGTGCTTTTTAGGTCTGCATGCCCTAAACGTATTTAACCCCCCTCCCCAGTTTCCTTTATATTTATATATTTATATAGGTTACTGCCCCTTTTTCATATGTCTTTTGTCCGTTTCGTAATTTATGGTAAGTATATTGTCTTGCGTGTCGTTGATGTTTCTCCCCCACCCACTTCGACTCTTGCATTTTCGCCCCACCCCCTCTCTTTGTACTATGAGTGCCTTATGTGCTGCTTTTTCCTGCATGTATGTTTGTTTGCTGTGTGTGTGTATATGTGTGCCGTATATGTTTGTCTCGTGGGCGTAATGTTTGCGCTTCTGTGGTTTGCGGTGTAGGAAGACATGTTTCTTTGGAGCTGAATATCAATTTCTGTTTTTTTCACTTTTTCCAACACACCCATCCTTTCATCTACTCCTTACCCATTTTTATATGTTGCATATAATTAAAATATACTTGTTGTTGGATTTATGAAGCAACCAGTCTGCTATATTTTTTTGTCATAGTTTCTTTCTTTTGTGGGCCTACTTTACGGTGCATGGCTCTGTGGTTGTGTTTTTGGTGCTCTGGTTTTGGGACATCTACCATTTTCTTTTTACTATTTATGATTATCTAAACGATTGTCCTAAATTGCTACAAGAAGTATTACACAAAAGAGGAAGAACTGAAATGCAAACAATTAGCGCTTTATGCTATGCATAAGGCGTCGAAAAAAGTTGATTTTGAATTTGAAACAATCTCTCATCCCTTAAAAATCAATGAAATTAGTTAAGAATGAAGAAGCGACAAGCTTCTTGCCTAAATATAACTATTTGATAAATAAGCCAGGAAATAAATAAAGGCAAATTGGTATCTAAATCTATAAACAGATTATATCTAATGATGGGCACTATGAGCACATCAACTACAGTTGACAAATATTTTTACATACGTAATATGGTACAATACAAATAAAGCGAATATTGCATTAGTTAGAAAGTAAATGGAGTCTTAAACTTATTCAACATTTAAAGCATTGAATCCTCATTCGTGACATAGTCTGAGTAAGCGTAACATTTCATTTGTTTGGATATTTGGTATGTAGACAAGCTATACTGAGTGGCTATATCTGGTTTTTCTATCACTGAAATGCTCCCAACATACTGAAAATGATGTCTGTAGATGTAATCAGTAAGAAATAAGAACGGCTTGCAACCTATTCCTGGCTTCGTTCAGAAATCCCTACCGTTTCATCTCAAACAGCTTTTTGTGAATATTCCGGACAAAGTTCCCAACGATCAAGAAGAATTCCAGATGGTAGAAGAAACTTTTGAAGTACAATTTTATCTTTAATTGTATTGAAGTTATTTTATAATTTTGTGTGATACTCAAAGAAATCAAGAAAGATTCTTGTTAACGGATGTAACAGTATTTTAGGCCTTAAAATCAAGCTTTGTATTACTCTGTCTTCAGATACATGACTTGCCTTATATTTTTCACATAAGAAGTACATTCATGTTGATTCCTACTGAAAAGGCCTACGGTTCGTAATATAATCAGACAATGATTTTTCTTGCAAAGTGTGAATATCTTCCTTGTTTCGAAATCATCCGACCATGAGCAATATCCTAGAGCCACCGGCATAACATGCATACGATAACATACAAATTATGATAACAATAATCGTGAAAATGCGGATGCATAATTCTGTCGCAACAAAGGAATAACGTGTTGGCAGAGATGGTTTATCAAATAACTACAGAGTTGTAAGATATATCAATTTTGACAATCTGTCAGAACAGAACACTTACAACATTTAAAGGATTAAGATAAGCGTATCTTAAAGATCATAGGTAATTTGTCAGAACAAGCTGATGTTGCTATTTGTACAACAGGTGAGGAAACGCTTGTACATTTGCGCCCTGTTCTTAGCTATTCTGAGGTAACACGTTATTTTGATATGTCTAATATACTAGCTTACTTCAAGCACAGGATCTCAATATCACATAATAGTCAAAACAATTTTTTTCAAAATTTTTTATCAGATATACGTGATACAATCACCTAGCAGATTTCATAAAGACAAGTTTTTTTTATAGACAAGGGGGGACATTATCCTCTTGAGTGGTAACAAGATTTGTCTATAATACGGTCTGCCGTCCAGGTTTCTGATTCCAGATTACCCAGTTTGACAATTGAATTCTTAAAGACGAATATTCTGATCAGAAGCCATATATAGCAAAGAAAAGTTAAAAAAAGACCTCTAAAGTGCTGACAAGGCGTTTCTATGATTCGATTTGGTAACCTAAATATGACAAACTTATCCGCATTTTTTGTAAGACAAACATCCAGACAAAGTTTTTTTAAGACGAGCAGGAAAATCGTTGGCAATACACTACGGAAAACGGCAATTATTTTACTTGGTAACGTTAGTTAATCAAACGATTCTTCACTACCAGCATTATTAAAATAACCATATATGAAGGCATTCGAACCGAAACATATTATGTGAAACAGACAAAAATTTAAAACATGGTTGCACTTTCTCTTTGGCAGTAGACAATGTCTTTATACAAGTTGCTATTTGTTTAATTTATTTTTGATTCGCAAAACAAACTTGACGTTAAGTAAAAGTTATGAATGATATTAAGTATTTTACAAGTTGTTCGTGGATGCCTCTTGCGTTTCATACCAGACAAGTAAATTTCAGCTTCACATACCTTATTCAAATAAAAAATACCGACTATTGACAGGAAATAATATACGAAAGTGTTTATTGTCTCTATTAATTTCTTATCATCTGATAATGTTTTTACCGGATATGTTTCCGCATGTTTCGAAGTCATTCGCGACTTTGATAATTATGTAATTCATCTACCTTTTCGAGTCTGAAAGATATCGAATGTCCCCCGTACTCTCAAGTTATTTTTTGTGACACATGTATTCAATCTACACAACAACTCTTAGCAACGCCAGGGGCCTCAGTTGCCGAGTGGTTAAGGTCGCTGACTTCAAATTACTTGCATCTCACCGATGTGGGTTCGTGCCTCGCTCGGGGCGAAGAATTCTTCATGTGAGAAAGTAATCCAGCTGGCTTACGGGTGGTCAGTGGTTCTACACAGATGCCCACCCGTGATGAAATTATGCCCGGAGTGGTATATGGGGTCTCACTCCAACATCACAACCTGGAAAGTCACCACATGACCTATAATTGTGTCGGTGTGACATTTAACCCAACAAAAAATAAAACAAAACAAACTTAGAAGCGTCAGCAGGACACTCAACATTCTCTTTTACTAGCAGTGACAATTTATCAAAGTGCATCTCAGTTATATACTAATTTGTTTTCTGATTAGGTTCTGACCGAGACAATATTATTCATTGTCTGGTGACAATGTCGGGAGGACTATTGATCTTGTTACTTCTTTCCTAGAAAGTTATTACATGAATATTATATAAATGGAGAAAGGAAATAAATCAAAGAACGGATTATACATATTGCCAAACATATTATCGTATGCTTTGATGTAACGTTATTGAGATCCATATTTGATTATGGTCAGAAGTTCTGCCAGGATAAGTACAATTCTCTATTTCCAGGAAAAAAGAGAAGAATATACAGTAGACATGAAGACATGACTTCCATAAGGCCGCATACGGCCGGATTTTATTTGAAATGGGTAAGGGTTCTCATTTTCGAATTATGGATTTCCTTTGAACTGAGTTTGAGTATATACGCACAGTTTTTATTTCTGAATTATTTAACGGGAAAGAAAATATTCAGTTGATCCTTGAGTATTTTCTAAATTTAAGATAGAGATCTATATCAAATTTTGCATCAGAACTAAATTTTCATTGAAGTCTAGAACACACAGAAGAAACAATAACCATAACATCATGTATGTTCACATTTATAGAATAACCAGTCTGAACAGCGACTGTATTAACACAGGATACACATAATGACGTTGCGATCTCATTCAGCAAGTTTGTCACGTATTTCATGCCACTAGTTCACAATTCTGTTATCTGGCCCACTAATAATTCATCAAATTAGCAAAAGCACGTGTTTGCCTCTGATAGATGCAGACAATCCGACTGTTATATATATGTAATATGGTAGCAAGTATTCTTTTGATGTAAGCTGTCATTACGGCTGAAAACATTAGTAATAAAGCGTTATCTGCAGACCAGAGCGTTCGTTCGTTCTCTGTAACCGAATATACGTAGCTTTAACTGAATAAATGCCAAGTGAGCTGAATGCATTAGGATAATGAGAAAAATTAGCACAAACTTGTAGATAAGCCGAACAGAAACGATTTATGTTACGCAAACAATCTTATCTAAATTAATGTAGTATCATGCACATTCAATAGCATATCAATCGTATCTGTTGTAGATGTGACGACGGTATTTCAACTTTCAATGAATGACGTTTAAAAACGCAGCACAACTTATCAGAATAGTGTAAATCCCTGACAATATTGACAGCAAAGATGTAAATCTTTCAAAAACATGGGGCTTCCGTGGCCGAAGGGTTAAGGTCGGCGACTTCAAACCACTTGTCCCTCACTGATGTTGGTTCGAGCCTTACTTGGGGCGTAGAATTCTTCATGTGATGAAGCCATACAGCTAGCTTAAGAAAGGACGTTGGTTCTACTCAGGTGCCGCCCGTGATGAAATAATGCCCAGAGGGGCATTTGGGGTCTTCCTCCACCATAAAAAAAGCTGGAAGGTCGCCGTACGAAGTTAAACCCAACAAACATGCCTGGTATATAAATCACATTATCAAATGGAATGACGACATTAACACTTTGCCGATATGTGGTTTGTAAAAAGTTAACAGAACAACGTTTTATCAATCAAAACTAATCTAAAGATATAAAAACACATTTCATCTGGCTGAAAATGTCTACATACACGAGCAAATTACGGAGCTATAGTTTGGTTAATGGAATATAACACGACATGTGAGCGCCTGGTTTTTCGTTACAACTTTTTTATCCAGGTAGGAAAAAAATCATAACATAGCCAAACTTATCTGCCAGAAACAGCACAACCCTGGGAATTATACCACAAAGGGAATAGTATTTAAAGTAAGATTTCAAATGGATCATTACTGAATAAATAATACATCAACTCATAGCCAACATGTTAGAGCTATATGTAAACAATGAGACTTTATATAGTCAACTAATCAATTTAATCAATTAATGAAATGTAATTCTACAGCAGTCAGCGAGCTAATGATCCAGATAATGCATTTTGCAGCAAAATGATCGCTTTTGATGACTGTATTTCTTGTCATGACATTGCTTAAAGTTATGTGGAACCACTTCATGCTTGGAAAGAAAGTTATTTTCTACAACAGAAATACAAAGGTTTTGAGATTTCTTATTCGTTGTACTTCGATTTCTTGGCGGGGGCTCTGATTACCAAACATAATTATTGCAGCGAGATAATTACGCAAAAATAATTAACGTAAGAGCTCGAAACCACTGTAAGATGAAACACATTACCTCAGTACACCACTTTCTAACACATATGTTTTTAAGTGTTATTACAAATTACTGCTCTAGCTTACGGTAATATTGCATCAGTGCATTTTATACGCATTCGAGTTTTATAAAAACAAATCAAGTTTCCATCTTGATTTTAGATTTATAACAGTTTATTTATGTATTGAAAATCGTAGTATATCTTAATATGCTTAAGACAAGGAATTCTTTCTGGAATAAGTACTTTAAAATGAAGCACAGGTAACTCGTTACGAGTCAAACAATATCATTATGATCTATCATGATTTATGGATAGTTTTCTTTTGGTGCTTTATTGAATTTAAGTCACATCTACAAACTTCATGACATATCATGACTTTCATGGGTCAAATGATAGAGCAAAACCCTATACGCTCCTCTGGATAATATTTTAGATACGGGCTAGGCAGATGAGTAGAACTACCGTACCTCCGGAAAGTAGGTGAATGGCTTCCTTGTGGCACTTTTACCATTCTGCCACAGAGGCACCAAACTTCTTACAGGTGGTATGCAATATCTTTCTTCATATTATCGACTTTTATCGGATCAGCATTATTTATTTTAGAGAACAATATTCCTCGTAACTGTGGAGGTTAATTGCTACTCACATTGCAGGTGTTGAAATTCTTTCAGATCAGATATAAAATATTACGCCAATCGCGCACCATCGCGCACTGTTTGCAACAATTTTTGAGGTAATCCGATTTTATATCATATCTTTTTACAGCACGATAGTTATCTAGACACTCTTGACAATCGTCCTGTGAAGAGAGTTTAGAATGTTCATTGTAATAATAAAGAAACATCTTATTTAGTTGAAATCAAAGTAACTATCGTTTTCATATATTCACTAGAAGCTGTGTGTTCTTTGGCACTCCACAATAATACATCTGATATCAAAATTTATACGAAAATGTAGATTTTTAATTTATCTTCATTTAAAAAAATTGTTACCAATATAGGAAAACAATATACAAAAACGTTTAAAGTAATGATTACACATTGTCAAATTTCTCTTAAAATGTCGAATCTCCAATTTGATGTTTTTAATGAAAATCTGCGGTTGTCTGGCAGAAAAGTTTACAGAAATTTACTTAAAATCATTTAAATTCTTGTTACATTGAACGTTTCCATTTCAGCATTCGATTAGTGTATCGAAATCTGAAAACTAATCACAAATTAGTTCCTCAGATACCAATACTCATTTATTTAAACGTGAAGATGTTTAGCCAAACTCGCATCAATTTTTCGTGTCGAAAGTACTTTCAAATGATATTTAGATAATGTTTAATCGTGTTTAGATGGAATCTCCTTGACAACTGTAAACACTATATCGGTTGTTTGCATCGTTTCAGAGAGATTCCACTTGCTGATATTTATTCTGCTGTCAAAACTTGCCGCAACTTTTGACCCCAAATTGAATATATGCTTTGATTTTGCTGAAGTATTCCCTACTGTGTGTAATGTAACAATAATTTATGCATTATATGCAAACCTGCGATTAGACCTAACCCATATTCATGCTCATATTATTGTTAACAGCCTCGTTCCAGACTACTCCTATTTCGACGCTATAATCTTGATATATATAAGAAACGGGTTTAATATTGGTATACGACTAAAAAAGTAATGAAAGTTTGTTTAAAAAAAGGACAAAGAAAGTCTGAAAAACTACTATTAATTTACAGGCAACAGAGAAAAATACTTTAAGAATCGTAAAGCTATAAATATGCGTTTGTTTTCTTTTTCGGTTCGCTTTTACGTCTTTCTGAAGGCAACACCTGGAGCGACTTACTTAATTGTAACATATTTCACAGTGTTAATTACCCTTATAAACGTTTAATGTATATATACATTAGTATCTCTGAATATAATTGCCAGTGGATACCGCGTTATTGTCCTCGGTCCCGCAATGCAACCATGAAGTAAGATAACATCATTTTTTTTCAACATCTACATTTTAACGAAGGATTTTTATCCATTGTTTTCCTATTTTTTGAACAAGCTATCATGTTACGTCTTAGTTCAGTTTATGCAGTTAACCCTTAGCCTGCTAAATTTCTAAAATGGACTGGTCCATCATTCAGTTTGGGCAATACCATTTATTATTCGAAGGGGTGTTCACTGAAAATTTACTGACAGAATAGCGAACAGTGCAGACCATGATCAGACTGCGCGGATGTACAGGCTGATCTTGGTCTGCACTGGTCGCAAAGGCCGAATCACTTGCCGCCAGCAGGCTAAAGGTTAACAACGAAGGGAGCAAAACAAACTGTCTTACGTGCATATTCTTCATAAAATACCTTGCTCATTACAGGTGTTAATGATTTGTACTTAGCACTATCTACCCATTAAATGTTAAAGCAGCATACCTCCAGATTTGGCTACAAAATAATCTTTCTTTCAAATTGAAGTTTGGTCATATTATGAACATTAGAATATGAATTTTTGTTTCTAAAATATTTTAAAAGTTCCAAATCAAGAAAAAAATATGACCCCGCCGGGAATCGAACCCCGGACCGCCGCGGCAATAAAGACATTTTATTCGTCGTCGTAAGCAATAGCGCTATAGCTGAAGTAGTGAATAATGACTTCAAAATATAGATTTTTATAATCGAGACAGTTTACCTGGAGTAAAAGCGTGACATACGCTTTTCGATTTTCATCGTAAAAAGTAGTAAAAACAGCAAATTCTCATGTTTCTGTAACATAAAGTTTGTCAATACTTATGTTTTAAAGCCTTCTTAAGAAATATAGCATTTATTTCAAGATATCTAAAAACATTTTTGTTGTTGTCGAACGATCTGGAGACATGCTGCTTTAACTAATTACATAAACTATACACTCATTTGGGCATAAGCGTTGCATAATAGAGATTATTTTTGCGTTGTGTGGTAAATGTTAATTCTTACCACATATTTGGAAACAGAAACAACTGTTAAATCAGTTTTGCAGAAACACGGTTTGCAAGCAATAACTTAAATCCGGAAGATAGTTATTTTCTGTGATCTGTCGGAAAGAAATTCATTATTTTGCTTTAAATTACTCAAAGGCGATTTATAAGTGATTTGATAAATAATTGCGCAGGAATTTTCATTTATATTAAGCAAAGTGACAAATAAGAACGCACCTCTCCGATAGTTCGTCAGCTGTAAATATGTGATATGCAACAAAAAATAATATGGTAGCCGAGGAGAATATCAAATATAATATTTTTCTGGTGCTTATGACATCATATCGCTGAGCAAAAACGTCAGTAACTCAATACAAATATATGAACTAACGCAAGCCGTACTGTCATGTTAATATTAGTATTCCAGTCATATGATGTTTTATGCACAGTTTAGGCTAAACAGAATACATTTATTTATAATTAGTATGTAATGCTTTCGTAGTCGGTCCTGCACATCATACTCGGTTTCTTTTAATGAAAAACCAAACAGCGTCACTTCCCTTTGAAACAAACAGTGTATTAACTACTCCGTTCATTATTTACTAATTTCCTCTATCAATAAATGCATACGAATTGATCCTTTACTTAAAAGAAATATAATGTATATTCACAAAAGTCTGAAATACCGACACAGAACATTTTTAAGTATACCATTGTCAATACAAATACTAATTTTTTAGGTTTTACAAGACAAGAATTATTGTTACACTGAATGGGCACCTAACTGCCGTAAGACCAGCAGAACCTTTAAGAAACAATCGCAGACTCGGTTCGATGAAATCTATTAATGACAAACATTCTGATGATATCTATTGTCCATTTATTGACCTACCTTCCTTTTTTCACTTTAAGCGGCGTGTATAGCAGAATGGATGCTTGATATTTCATCTTTAAATGTCCCAATGTTTTGTATAATTCCAATAGAAACACACAAATTTATATTTATCGTATTGTCATTTTTAAATACGAATGCTTGTAAATCATTCGTTTCAAGAATTAAAACAAAAAAGGAAGTAACAGAAATATACATCTGTACGTTTGAAAGCTGTTTGGCATAATATTACTGTTTGACATTTATTCTTTGGCAATTCGTCCAAACTAAATGGTAAATTATATAATTTTCGGGCTATATATAACTTTATGAAAAATATTATGCGCAGGTTCCACACACCGCGGTATATCACATGTGCACGGAAGATCTGCCTTTAGATTAATGCTTTTTAACAACTAATGGCGTGGTTTACCAATTAACCCTCTCGTTTATAAATTTTGACTGCAAAAACGTCAAATTATTTCTCTATCTGTATGATCAGTCGAGATGAATTTACTTTCATCTTTTACCAAACTAATAATTTCTTTCGGTATAATCTCCTGGTTTACATCAATCAAGAAAATGCGTAACCCCCAGAGTCTTGTTATTCAAGTGCATGACAAAACTCCATTAATCTGTTGACGTAAGATGTATGTCCTTGCATACTTTCTTATAAGTTCTATCACCCTGACATGAAGACTAATTCTATAGCATTTGCATTATCTGTTTTTCACCTCTGCATCTCATATACCAGCTCTGACAAAAAACTGCAACGTAGCGAGGCTCCATTATAAATCAAACAGAATGAACAACATGATCGAAGAGGACTGGAATCACGGAGTCCAAATAAGCTGCGACTTATTCCAGCAGTCACTAGTGATGGGCCGACAATCGGCGACAATCGAATAATCGTCGGTGTTGCATTCATGAACGCGATCGCCGACTTCACTTTTCCCTGACCGATTAATTACTTGGCACCCCAAACGGATAATTTAGTTGTTTCTGACCTTTTTCTTTCTGGTACTTACTGTTCTTTGGGGCAATTACGCTAAGGGAAACTACTCTACGTAAAAATGGCTTCCTCCAAAGTCTCGAAAGAAACTGAGTTCATCTTTGATCACCCAGATTTTGGAAGATATATGGCTTTTACAAAATTACGCTGGAAAAAGCATCAATCTAAACTCTTGACATTAGTATGGCAGTATGCATAGCATGCTGTTAGACTTACAGCAAAGGTATTTTCAATTTTTGATTTTGTGGGATTGAAATCATTCCAGTCGTTATTAAGAATTAATAAATCGTTAATACTTGTTTTTTGCTCCTTATGATTTTAATTTAATCTCACAATATATCATTGGATAAGAGTCTGGTGAAATTGAGACCAGTACCTGCTTTGAAGTTTACTATCTTCACAAATATTTTACTTTTATGCTGTTAACTTACTTATGTTTATGAAGGGTTACAATAGAAGTCTGTGTGGTTCATTTCTTAATTAATGACATAAAACATACACTGTGAGGTGAACTTATAGATATGCAACTAGAGTAACCGATTATCCGATTATATCCGATTAATCGAATCGGTTGGCTTGTCCGATTATGCCGATTAATCGGTTGGCAAATCTAACCGATTTGCCCATCACTAGCAGTCACTCTACATATTATCCTTTCTTATATAAACCATTAACTGTGTAATTTAAAACTGAGCTAGCTCTTTTATTTCTTTCATATAATATAAAACGATATATTGTAACATAACTTTTTATTTCGCACATTCCTTGCTGAAATACAAATGTTTTCGGATGTGTTCGTTGTAATATGAAGTGTTGCTGCATACTTTAAAAACCTAATGATTTCTTTACCATTTAACCTTCTCTGTTCCCAATTTAAGCTGTGAAGACGTCAATTATTATTATGTATTCTTGATTAATATAAATGTGTTTCCTTACACCTATAATCCAATTGATCATTTGTTTCAATTTTATCTACTGGTTTACATCACAGAAAAAGAGACTACATGTATATATATCCTGTCAACTGTTTGCAACAATTTTTGAGGTAATCCGTTTTCATATTGCATCATTTTTACAGCACGATAACCATAGAAAACTAGCGTGCTAGACACTAGTGACAATCGACCTGTGTAGATAATACTTTTGAGAGAGTTTATAATAGATCTAGGAATTGAAAATATTTTCAGCACGAAAATTTAATGCGAGTTTGACTAAACCTTTTCACGTTTAAATATATGAGTATTGGTATCTGAGGAACAATTTTGTGATAAATTTCCAGATTTCTATACACTAATCAAATGCTGAGTTGGAAACGTTCAATGTACCAATAATTTAAATAATAGTAAGTAAATGTTCGTAAACTTTTCTGCCAGACAACCGCAGATTTCCATTAAAACATCATTGGAGATATCCGACATTTTAAGAGTAACTTGACAATGTGCAAATATTACTTTAAACCTTTTTGTATCATTTTTACTTATATTGGTAACAATCTTTTTTAACGAAGATAAATCTACATTAATTTTGATATCAGATGTATTATTGTGGAGTGCCGAAGTACACACAGCTTCTAGTGAATACACGTAAACGATAGTTACTAACTTTGATTTCAATTTAATAAGATGTTACTTTATATAACATGAACATTAATATAGATAATGTTTAAACGTGTTTAGATGGTATCTCCTAAACAACTGTAAATACTATATCGGTTGTTTGCATCGTTTAAGAGTTTCCAACTGCTGATATTTATTCTGCTGTCAAAACTTGATGCAACTTTTGAACCCAACTTGAATATATGCTTTGCTTTTGATGACGTATTCCGTACTGTCAATAAATTATGTATGATTTATTTAGACCTAATCCATGCTGATGCTCATGTTATTCTTAAAAGTCTTTTTGGAGCAAATCGCTCCGGAATACTTCTTTTTCGACGCTATATTCTAGATATATATAAGAAATTGGTTTACTATTGGTATACGATTATTAAAGTCATGATAGTTATAAAGGTTAGTCTAAAATAAAGGACAAAGAAAGTCTGAAAAACTGATTATTAATTAAATTTAGATACAGGCAACAGAGAAAAATACTAGCATAAAGCTACTTTTTTGTTTGTTATGTTTTACACAATTATAGGTCATATGGCGACTTTCCAGCTTCAGTGGTGGAGGAAGACCCCAGGTGCCCCTTCGTGCATTATTTCATAACGAGCGGGCACCTGGGTAGAATCTCCGAGATTCCGCAAGTCAGCTGGATGGCTTCCTCACATGAAGAATTCAACGCCCCGCGTGAGACTCGAACCCACATCGGTGAGGGGCAAATGATTGGAAGTCAGCGACCTTAACCACTCGGCCACGAAGGCCCCTGCGTAAATCTATAAACATGCGTTTGTTTTCTTTTTCGGTTCGCTTGTACGTCTTTCTGAAGGCAACACCTGCAATCTCAGATGCACTAAGACTGTTTGGGGTCAATCTTAAAAAATACATAAAGAAAACAGAATGTAACATAAAAAAATTACTAAGCAGCATCTCCCCATTAAATGTTTACTAATTACATAAGCTGTACACTCATTTGGGCACAAGCTTTGCATAATAGAGGTTATTCTTGCGTTGTGTGGTAACACCTTTATGATGTTAATTATCATCTCATAATTGGAAACAGAAACAAACTTTCTAACAGTAATGTTAAATGGTTATCAGTTTTGCAGAAACATTGTTTGCAAACAATAACTTAAATCCGGAAGATAAAGTTATTTCTTGCGATTTGTCGAAATTCTTTATTTTACTTTGAATTACTCAAAGGCGTATTATAAGTGATTTGATAAAATCATTGCGCAGGAATTTTCATTTACATTAAAGTGACAATGTGACAAATAAGAATGCATCACTCTGATAATTTGTCAGCTGTAAAATATGTGATATGCAACAGAAAAAATAATGTTGACCAATGAGGGGGTGGGGGGGGGGGGGGGCGACAATTTTCTTTGGTGCTTATCACATCATATCACTGAGTATCACTGAGAAAAGAAGTCAGTAACTGCAATACATATATATGAACTAACACAAGCTGTACTGTCAGGTTAATGTTAGTATTCCAGTCATATGATGTTTTATGCACAATTTAGGGCAATCGGAATTCATTTATTTATAATTAATTAGTATGTAATGCTTTAGTAGTCGGTACCGCACTTCATACTAGGTGTCTTTCAATGATAAACCAACAAGCGTCACCTACCGTTGGAACAAACAGTATATTAACGACTCCGTTCATTATTTACTAAGTCTTATAACAATTAATACATATGAGTTGATCCTACTTAAAACAAATGCAACGTATATTCGCAAAAGGTCCAAAATACAACATCGACACCACTAAGTATCGAAAGTACATCGAAACAACCACTTACACATACTATTTTAGGTTTTACAAGACAATAATTACTGTTACACCGAATGGGCTCAGTACTGCCGTAAGACCAGCAGAACTTTTCAAAACAATCTCAGACACGGTTCAATTAAATCTATTAATGGCAAACATTCTAATGATACTTCGCTGTTAACACCTAGATATCTTATTTATTTCCTGACCTACCTTTTCTCCTTCTTGATAGTCCCAACGTTTTGTACAATTCCAGTATAAACACAAAAAGTATATTTATCGTATTGTCATTGTAAGTACGAATGCCATCAAGAGTTAAAAAAAAAACAAAAAACAAAAAAAAAAAAAAAAACAAGAGCTGTCTCCATAGGATGACACATGCCCCCGATGGCACTTTGAATGAATAGTTATGGCCGATGTTAGAGTTTAGGACCTTTGACCTACGGACCTGGGTCTTGCGCGCGACACGTCGTCTTACTGTGGTACATATTCATGCCCAATAATTTTAAAATCTATGCATAAATGACAAAGATATGGACCGGACACGCCCATCAATGCACTATCATGAAATATGACCTTTAAAGTCTAACTGTGACCTTGACCTTTGAGCTACGGACCTGGGTCTTGCGCGCGACACGTCGTCTTACTGTGGTACACATTCATGCCAAATTATTTGAAAATCCATCCATGGATGACAAAGATATGGACCGGACACGAATGCACTATCATGAAAAATGACCTTTAACGTCTAAGTGTGACCTTGACCTTTGAGCTACGGACCTGGGTCTTGCGCGCGACACGTCGTCTTACTGTGGTACACATTCATGCCAAGTATTTGAATCATCCATCGATGACAAAGATATGGACGACACGAAATGCGAAGACAGACGACAGACTGACAGACCGACAGACTGACAGACGGTTCAAAACTATATGCCTCCTTGGGTATATAAAAAAGAAGTAACAGAATAATGTATTTAGTCCGTTTGAAAACTGATATTAAGCATGATATCATAGTTTGACATTTATTCTTTGGCAAGTCGTTCTAAGTAAATGGTAAATTGCATAATTTTCGCGCTATATGAAAAATATTACGCGGAGGTTACACACACCGTAGTATATCACACGTGCAGGTAAGATCTGCCTTTAGATTAATACTTTTTAACAACTAATGGTATGTTTTACCAATTAACCCTCTCTTTTACAAATTTAGATTGCAGAAACGTCAAATTATTT
The DNA here is from genome assembly GCF_021730395.1 of Mercenaria mercenaria. Lineage (NCBI taxonomy): Eukaryota > Metazoa > Mollusca > Bivalvia > Venerida > Veneridae > Mercenaria > Mercenaria mercenaria. The sequence continues at coordinate 12,224,226 of NC_069368.1, forward strand.
CTCTATCTGTATGATCAATTGAGACGTATTTACTTTAATCTTTCACCAAATAAATAATTCCTTTCCGTATAATCTCCTAGTTACATCAAATCAAGAAAATACATAACTCCCAGAGTCTTGTTATTCGAGTGCGTGATAAAACTCAATTAATCTGTTGACGTAAGATAAATATCCTTACATACTTTCACATAAGTTTTATCACCTTTCATGAAGACTAATTCTATAGCATTTGCATTATCTGTTTTTCATTCCATAATACCAGTTCTGACAAAAATAACTGCAGCATAGTGACACTCAATTATAAAACCATTTTGAATGAACGCTGTGATCCAAGAGGACTGGAAACACGTGTCCAATGAGTTCCAGTAGTCATTCGGCACAGAAGGAAGGACTGCTGATTAATATGTTAATCATCCTTTCTTATATAAACCCTTGTCCCTGTAATTAAAAACAATGTTAGCCTTTTTATTTCTTTTATATAATATATTGCAATATAATATAACATTTCATTTGGCACATTCCTTGCTACAAGACACATACTTACGTATGTGTTTGCTGAAATATGAAGTGTTTCTGTATACGTTACAACACCTAATGATTTCTTTACCAATTAACCTTCACTGTTCCAAATTTAAGCTGTGAAGACGTCAAATTATTCCTATAATCTTCATGATTAATACGAAGGAGTTTCCTTTCATCTTTTATCTAACTGATCATTTGTTTCAATTTTATCCCCTTGCTTACATCACAGAAGAGGCCAATACCCCTGTCAAGTGTTCAATGATAACGTTCACAGCCTGTTCACATAAGAGATATACAGAGCTTACATACGTTTACATAATCAAATGCTTTCGCTCATCTTATAATCGATGTACTACCTCGCTTGTTTAGAATTTCCAATTTGTTGATATATCCGTTCCGCAGCCTTAACGTACTAAAACGTATTAGCGTCTGATGGCCTTTTCACGCTTCCGTAGAAACAACATTTATTATACGAAATTTTTTTAAAAAATATTTCTGAAATGTCTAGGTCTGCAGCTCTCAAATACGTTTATATCTTACATCTGAGGCATATACTGACACTCGCAGACAACATCAAAAATGACATTTTGAGCGCGCATATATTTAGACGGGGTGACCCCTTCGCGTGACCTCTGACTATCTGCGAATCAAAAAACGGCTTTCGTTTTCAAGTTTAGCATTTCTACTTTCGTTTTCTTTACTTCCGGAAATAGCTGAAAACCGAGTGACGTCATTTTCTGTGTTGTCAAAAACATTCATATGCCTGGCGAGATTGCATAAATATGTGCTGGTCGTCCTAATATATAACTGTCAAAATCCCATTGTAAAATACATCCAGTTGATGAAGTTAAATTCTAAGAAGCGTGGCAATTTAATCCATCAGAACAGAAGGAGTAAACCGAAATATGACATATCAGTTAACAGATATATGGTTTCCCAATATATCTTGTACACAGAAAATGCAACAATATTTGCTTACATGACATGAAAGATCAAGACTAAACACATTTATAAGATGGCTATGTTTCCCTCACATTTAGTTTGATAAAATTATATTGGGTACTTACAATGAATAAAATCCTATAAAGATGGCTGAAAAATCGATAAATATATAGAAGTTAATTATATTTGCACTTCATTTCATTGATATTAGTAAAAAAAACCTTGACATTCCATTCTACAGTAGCATATGCTTTTTGCTAGACTAGCCACTAGACTGATAATAATATACTTCTACATTTTTCCTATTTTTGACGAATTTAATTTCATAGAGACAAAAGCCAGTCTATTTTAGAGATTTTCAGAGGAATGATGTTGAAATTATGATATTGGACATATGATGTAGACTGGCTCAGTTCACTACATTTAATTATAAAAATGTAAAAAAGATATATCATAGTCTAGGAGCTAGTCTAGCTTTTTGCAAAAAAAAAGAGATTTGCTGCATTTTTCTGATTTGTGTAAATTAAAAGTTACAGAACTAAATCGTATAGTGTTTGGCTGACAGGAGAAGGAAGAATGCGTTTATCACAATACAGTATTTTGTAAAATTTAGAGGGCTATAATTCCTAAATCAGACTCGGACAATCTATGTCCTGACACTATGCTCCACTTCACTTCAGAATGGTAGAATCTATTCTTTTGTACGGTTGGGCCAGATCTGATGAGCTATTCGAAAAAAGGCTGATATTGGCATTATGCAATTTCAGAGTTCATGGGAATGATCGGCAAATCAAAGAATTGCGCTTGTGACTGATGATAATTTGCCAGTCATATTCTGTCGTTAATTCAGCGTAACTCCAAAAATATAATTTAGATTACACTCCTTTCCCTTTGTATGTTTTTTTATGAATTACACATATTTTGATGTGTTTAACATTGGAATCAGCTTTCGAGGCATTCAGTTTGTCATCACACCATGACACCATTCAAGGAAGGTGCTTCCTGACTACATGTGGGCATCGTCAAACAGCTGCACGCGTTTTCGTTACTTTGGTGTTTTTCATTTTGTGGTTCAAGCAAAACGTCATAATTTTAAACTGAACAAATGGGGTATCTAGATATTTAAATATCAGTATTATTTAAAGTAGCTTTCTAATAACAAATACTTGATGTTTATAAGTTGAAGATAGATACAAAGATATTTAGGACGAAGTAAGTTTCGTCTAAAGACAACAAGAAGAAAAGCTTACTATATCGCGAACATTATCTTTTTCCATTTGCGAACCATCATCAACCAACCACTTCGTTAAAACTAAGGGCACGAAAATCACGAGGGAAAATGAATTCAATGCGAAATAATTACAAATTATCTCGATATTGATTCGCTGCTTCGTCACAGAGCTTTGTTAAGTTAACCGACAGTAGCAGCTCTTCGGTTTTCCTCAAAGTTTAGATAAATTTATCATCGTTTGATCTCATTAAAACATTAGCAATGTTGCCTAAAATATGTTTAGACGTGGAAGAATTAATCACCTGGGCAAGAAGGAATGATAAACATTAATACAAAAGCACACTGATTAGTCGATTAGATTAAATTGATCAATCTTTTCCATACTGACAGGGGGCGAGTGTTATTTCCAAATTTACAATCCTTCAAGAGGAGCAATTCTGAAGGGTGAGCGGCGGGACATGATACACCTTGGAAACAATAAAGGTCAATATAGTCAGTATCATATATCATATTCAAGTAAAAAGCATTTTGTCTTGCTAAAATTCTAAAGTTGCATGCATTTGCATTTACAATAGATACAAATGTACTATCAAACACGAAAAAACGTCTGTATTTTTGTGCACATCGTCAAACGGAAGACATGTCAATCGCCGTACTGGTTTTACGTAAGACATGCATCAATAGTTTACACACAAAAAACGAAATCGGAATATATACTAAATATGTTACTTCTATATAAATCTGACCATTCCATGCTTCACGATAAAGTGAAAAGAGATTGCATCAAAAAGCGATAAGATAGCGTATTTGACATATTCGCCTTGCTTGCATGACATGTTTGAACGTCATACAGCCTTAACTACAGTTTCTTAACAGTGTAAGGAACAGTGTACTACTCTTAAGGTAACTTTGACCTTGGACCTAGTGACCTTGATTGTGTGTTCTACACATCGGCTTGGTATGGTAAATATCTGATGCTAGTTTTACTAAATTCATTAGTGCCTTAAGAGATATAGAATCGACAGGATTTTAAGCTAACTAATCTTTGATCTCTAGGTGTGACATTAGCCTTGAACGTAGTGACCCATATGTGCTCTGCACTTCGTTTTGATGAATTTAACAATTATTTCTAGTTTAATGAAAATCTTAAAGGTGGTTTTAAAAAATATGAGGTGGACACAAAGTTATGCTTTTACATATCTGACCTCTAAAAGTGTTACCCAGTGATTTGGATCGTGCGTTCAACATGCAACATGTCGCCACGATGAGGTTAGCGAGTGAATTTCAATTTGCTCTGCATGTCGTCTTGGCGAGGTTAACAAGTGGTGTTAGTTTTATGAAACTATTCCCAGAGTTTAAGAAGATAAGGAACGTACACAGCGGACGGTCTGCTGGACGGACGTTCCTACATATGGGTATTTATGTGGCTACTCTTTTGTTCTCTCTATTGTTCTTTTAGCCACGTAAAAGAATAAATAGCGACATAAAAGCCTTACGGAATGAATGGCATCAAAGAAAAAGTACAGTTACCTATTGTTCCTATGGCCACTTAAGTACGCAAATGTGGGCTCGTACCAACTGACCAATGGACGGACATGCGTAGTTTCGAGATAGCCCAAAATACTTTGCATCTGGGGACATATCTTTACACACAGACCACTTCTGTCTAACTTCTTATGATTTTTATTTCAGTTTTAATTTAACTACGAAAGTACCTATTCTAGTTACACAGGCGCTTGTAAACTGAATAGTAAGCTTTAATCGATAATGAAATAATGCCAGGACATTAAACCTTCGTTAACACATAGCACCACTCTCAGAACTAATGTCTGTACTAATTGGCGTGACAGCACGGAAACAATAAAACGACTTACAATTTTCTTTTGCAGCATTACTAAGCCCTTACTAATTCACATAAAATCATATTTCTCTGTATCAGAGACACAAATAGAATTTATGACAAAGACCGAGTGTTTGGAATGTAGATTATGTTCTACAAGACACAAATCTCATCAAAATGAACATTATGTGATATGATTATGTTCCACTTTAATGTCAACACTTTTCCAGCTTACGTACACAACTGTACAATTTTTATCAACCTCTGGCACCAGACCAGAAAAAATTCCAATGTTCTTGTTATACTCTATCTCTTTGCATAGTATGGTAAACATTAGGGGCCTCCATGGCTTAGTGGTTAAGGTTTCTGACTTTGAATCACTTGCCCCTTACCGTAATTGCTTCAAAGCTTACTCGGGGCGTTGAATTCTTTGTTTGCCGAAGCCAGCCAGTTGGCTTACGGAAGGTCGGTGGTTCTTTCCGTGATGAAACAATTCATCTGGGGTCTTCCTCCACCATCAAAGCTCGAAAGTCGTCATATGACCTATTCAATGGCGCATGTCTAACCTGAAACGCGCAGGTGGACAAATTAAGCATATTGGACAATTCATAATTTATCTTCCGTCGTCTTTTAAATGTTTCAATGTTTAACCTCAATTAATCTCAACGTATTTTAAGTTTTCGCCGATGTTTTAGATTTGTCTTTCACAAAGTCACCTAACACATTTCCGATCGAGACTACAACCGATATTCTGATTGGATGATATGAAAAGGTATATCAAGCGTTGTTTCAACTACAAGTTTCGCTAAAATGTGTTTATATGTATGTGACAAGAAAATTCAATGAGATTTTTAAGTTTAACAAACAAATTAAATGCAAACCACTGTATGATTTCGCATTCAGATTCATATCTAACTTCCATTCAACATTTCGAGCTTTAGTGTAAAATTGTGAACATTGCATGCTCACATTTTGTTTCTTTGCGTTTTGCATACGTGTGCACACGGCCGTGTCGTCTGGACCGGAAAATGACTAGAATTTGTGTAAGAAAAATAACGTCGACGGACACTTAGAACACGCGACCTGCCTCTAAGAAAACATTGGAAAATATCATATACGATACGAATCTAGACTAATCTGTCTGGATATTTACTCGGCTCAAAGATAGAAATCCTCCCCAAGTTATAAAACATTCTTTTTGTAGATTACACAATGTTTACTTTGATTATTATTAAATGAAAGTGAAAAGAATTTAAATAGATTGAAATAGATGGGTTTGGTATACTGTCAATTTGTTGCCAACCAGACAGGTGATATAGAACATAAGTACAGGGAGAAACTTGTCTCAACTTCTACGACATTTTCATGATAAAATACCCTAAGAAGTCTATAATATTCAATAAGTAAAACTTCAACAGAACGGAACAGATTGATGAAGTCATTCCAAATACGAAATAACTGCAATAGATCCATTTTAATGACAGAAAATAATGTCTATTAATAAAGTGACAACTCATTGACATGAACAGCCATACTATATTTATCAAAAAAAAATATCAAAAAAGTTCAATATTATTTCAATGCAATATTAACTAAATTGGACGATAAATTAAGAATCCAATAGTATATTGCCAGTCTGTAATCCACTTATGGATTTTTATATCAATATGGCAATGAAGTCTGTTGGGACACCTTTTCAAAATATTGATTTAATATTTTTTTTAATTATTTAAAAAAGCTTGTTTCTCTAATTGATTTCAATGTACAACGACGTGGATTTTAAAGTATTTTGACATTAAGGACCTGCAACTTTATACATATTAGGCACATCCATTATTTTAATTTTCAGTATATCATTGGAGAGAAAAATCATTTTACTTTAAACCAGTATTGATCAATATCTGGCAGAATTATAGCAAAGTAAAAAAGGATTAAAAGAAAAATACATTAATTTTTGCTAAAACAAATTTTATACTATGTAGAAACAAATTGATACAATTTCCATTTTACACGTACATCGTTCTGAAAAATATGAATTGCTGGAATGCAAATTGTGTTTTACACATATACGATCGTATGTAATGTCTATAATAATTACTGCAACAGTAAGGAAATAATAAACGACTACGAGTAAACATATTAAGTTTACAACGTAACCCCACCCAGAATATTTCACATAACAACATTCATCTTTTGAAATCCCAAGTCTATAAATGCCCTTCATCAAAGAGTTAGCGATATTCATAAAAGCATGATAAACTTCATAACTAAACGGAGGCTACCTGGCACTATTGCTGTTTCCAGTTAACTTATTGATCCACCTAATCAGTAACAGTTTTTTTTCTTCTAAATTTTCGTCTTTAGGTTTTTTTTTTTTGTTCTTGCAAAATTTAGAAACACGTTATTATATAATTTAAAAGGTGTTCAGGTTTCCTAGAGTAAAATTTCTGAATCTTATTTTACATTAATTTCATTTTTTATAGCCAAAAATGCCATTCCTTATTGAATAATTATGACCAGTGTTTTACTTTCTTTTTAAAAACAAACAAAAAACACACAAAACATCATTTGATAAAGAAACGTTGCTTTAAGCTTGAAGTCTCAAACAATATGCTAGTTTAATTACAATGTTCACTATATAGTCATGACCTCAATTTTCGAAATTGATCTTGCTCATAATGGATGACATTTACAGTTGAAAATACCCGTTTCCGATGATCAATTCAAGTTTTTATTAACTTTTAATATTTTTGAAAATCAAAAAGTTTCAAGAAAAACAACAGCTGTAATATTATTCGAAAATAAGATGTACATGGCTGAACTGATGAAACGTATTGGTGGACAATGTTACCGAAGTTTTACGCAATGTATAACATGACATCTGCGCTTAACAACATGAAACAAAATGCCATTAAGTTAAACAATAACAAAATCCTTTACATTTAAGACATTATTCAAGAACTAGAGATTGCAATTTGGTAACAGTACAAATCTTCAAAAATAGAAGAGTGATAGACAACGTCTGAAAATGTCACATGAAAATGTGTTTGGTGAGAGTCAGACTTGAAGTGTCTCTGCCATTATCTATTAATTGCAAAACGGTACTTGCAACTGATGTCAGTTTCTAGCTCTTGCATCAATCAAGCAAAATAAATCCCCAATGTCCCTCTTCTCTTTCTAATAAGACAACATTGGCTCCCTTATTTCTTTCTATACAATAGATATAATTAAAGTAAATATTTCGTATTAATAGGAGTATGTCTGTCCTACTTGAGGTGATTTGCGAGCGAATATGTACGTCATCCGTGGATTAAAAGAAATGCATTCAAATACAAATAAGGAAGACGGATTTTTTGTTAAACTATGCGTTGTAGTAAAGTGTGAATAAAAGTCATGTATAGGAATTTGGTAACATATCTTTGCTTTCAGGGGAATAATCCCCTCTAAAACGTATAACCGTTACATGGTCTTTAGAGTCTAAATAAATTAATCACGAAATAACTTCATCAATCAAATTGATAAGTGAATATTTTAAGGGTCTCTATACTGTTCTATCTACATCATTTTATTGCACTCACATAAATATACTTTTCAGATGCAACAGTAGTGTCATTCTACAACGCAATTATCGCACCTCAATTGAGATAAGTATTTACTGAAAGCAATGATTCTTTATTCTTTGCCAATCTAGTAAATACATCTTAAAAATGCAGTGCAAACACAAATCTTCGATGTTACACATTTGTCACTAACAGCATTAATTTTGAGCGATAAAAAGTGGGAATACTGCTTAAATTGTTATGTATCTTCATCGCAAAGATGATTATTAACATGTTTGTTTGATGTACTAGTAGTTGTAATAAGGTATCCCTTTGCTGTATAGTTTGAGCTTTGGCAATTATAACTATCACTTAAGCTAATTTTACTATTAGCAAGAACATGAGATTTTAACCTTACAAAGAATGCAATCATCAGCACAAAAGAGATCATTAACATCTTGTGAAAATGCTGCTGATTAGTTTGTACTGGTAAAACGCATTTAGTTTGAACACAGAGAGCGGAACGGAGACGGAAAACATAGGATTATTTCCAAACGATGATGGAACATATTATGAGCAAAATAGTCGATACAGTAGATTAAAAACGCCCTGCCCCCAACCCAATTCTTGATTCCCTAACACGGAATTTAAAGTTCGCTTTATTTGTAGGAAAAGTAGAACTTCATCATATCCCGATATCAGTATTCAAATATCACTTCAGGGAACAGAATTTGGCATAAGTTATCCCGTAATAATGGTGTAGATTTAAAAATGTTTTTGAAATCACCTATTCGTTAGACACAAAACTATGATATTCGGAAGCAACGGTGGTGATGTTGAATAAGAGCATGCATCATAAAGAATTAGTATTTCAAGGTAGGTAGAGAAGCCTATTAAAAGCAAATTTTACAATAATTTAAAAATACACATTTTACAATTTTAGTAACGGAAATGTTTTTGATAAGAAATATATTCCCTATTATCAGATGGTACGCGTGGATTTGTATATTAGTTAGAAGAAGAGATTTTTCTCAGAACTTTTATGACCATATGGGTGCTATAGCCCCGTATGTGACCAAAATCATCCAGTTCAAATTTCAATAGTGTATCATAAATACAATTTAGTTGCAAAGTGTTCTCGAAAGTCGCCTTAAGCATAACCTGGATACACCTGCATATGACGACAATATTGAATTAGCTATTGCGTCCATTAACGAAAACATTAATGGTGACCTATTTGTGATTGTAAAAGATATTCCTTAATCTACTGTATGACTGCTTCCAGATATAAATAGATGACAACTTAACACATAACAATTCTTTCTTTAATCTTTTTAATTTGGTTTATTGCAAATACTCAGGAAATATTAGGATTTTGAGAGTAAGTGACTCTGTTTTATATATACAGAAATCCCCTGTAGACATCCATCCCTTTTACCATGGGAAAACATGTAAACTTTCATTTTTACTAGAGTAGATTGAGAAGCTATATTTTCTACAACGATTCATAAAAATAAATAATTAATGGAACACGTTGGCCAAAATCAGCGCTAACATTTGTTAGCGAAATCGAGAAGATATTGGACTGTATCCATACGATTTTCGTTAAGGGAGTAATGAGAGTACCGGACCTAGCATATTTATTTAAAACACGATTGATTTACATTGTATCACGTTTGGGATGTAAAGCGCATCTGTACAAAGCCTTAAGATGGTCAAACATTCATATTTCAAGATATGAATAAATACGAAATATGAAATACCACAATGAAACGTTTTGTTTTACCAATTAACCTAATTTTTTTTAATGTGTTTTGGAAATTTCAGCTCATCATTTTCTATCTTTATGATTAATGCAGACAAGTTCCCTTTCATCTTAAAAATAGCACATTTACTCTTTCAATATAATCCCCTGGTTTATATCTTATCAAAATGTATTGCAACTCTCCGAGTCTTGGCACTCGGGTGTTCCACCAGACAGCGACCAGATGAATTTCTTTTGATAACATGTCAGGTTATGTCTTTACTTTTCTTGAAATAGTTGTTTTCACTCTAATGCTATATTTCATTCCTGACTGAAGTTATTCCTTTCCAGTTAATATACCGCGTCTTTATGCTAAAATTATTACAAGTAGTAACTACCGTATAGTTTGAGTAAACTAAAATATAGTCTAAGAGTAACTGTACTGTAAGAAAAAATAAAACAAATCAGTTATTTGATTTACAGTAAGCATCTTCCATAACCAATCAAATTTTGCACCGCTTAAAAATTGTGCCGAAATTATATAAGTTCCATAAACCTTTGGACGAATCCCAATCTGACTAAAGTACATATCCTATTACACTACGCATAGGATCTGAGAACGACCTATTCATTGCCTCGTTCTGACGACCCTTTCGCTAGCCAATCAGAGCCTAACTTACAACATCTGGCAAATCTACCTGTAGCCTTGACTTTTGATATTTACAATTTTTATGTCATAATGTACCAGATAGCCGGTTAGCTCAGTCGGTAGGCCACTTGCTTTGTAAGCGAGGGGTCCCGGGTTCGAGCCCTGGAATGACTGCACATTTTTCTTACTCTCTGACATTCGAACAAGTCGTCTGATTGGATAAAATAAAAATAGCAATACTGGAAATCCAAAATATACAAAAGACGAATGTGAATGGGTCGTTCCCAGATCTTCGTTTAGAAGATCAAGTACTTTTGTCAGATTGGACGAATCCCGACGTTTCTACCTTTTCAATTACGTCATTTCTTACAATAATACGTAAAACAAAAGAATGTTGTAACTCATACACAATTTTTAAGACAAAAAGAAACTAGATGCCCACGGGCAACATGTCGAGCCCATCAGCTGTCTAAAGGACTGTGAGTTGCACACGACACTCTGCCTCATTGAGGCAAACATTTATGCCAAATAAAAAAAAGATTGCAAAAAGTTACAATACAAGTTATTTGTAGTAACAACAAAGGGAAGTAAATCTAAAAAAAAAAACAAAAAAAAATCAATACATAAAAATCCTTACCAGTAGAGACAGGTCAAAATACACCTCAAAATTGGATGTAACATGCATGTTGTACTAAAGAAAAGTGGTCTTGAGTTTTCCCTACGACCAATAATAAAGAAGTTACAATATAAGCTATTTATAATAACAACAAAGGGAAGTAATTCTATGTTCTTGCGCATGACACTCCATCTAATGATGGTGAATAATTGTGCCAAGTAACATCAAAATCCCTCTATGCATGAAGAAGAAAATTAATGCTCCGGACAAAGTCATTCTTGTATCTGACTTCTCACATTTGACCTCTAAGTGTGACCTTGACCTTAGACCTAAAGACCTGATGGTTTTTGCGCATGACACTCTGTCTCAGGGTGGTGAACATTTGTGCAAAGTTACATCAAAGTCCCTCCATGCATGAAGAAGAAATGCTCCGGACAAAGTTGTCATTCTTGTATCCTTTGACCTCTAAGTGTGACCTTGACCTTATACCTAGGGACCTGATTCTTGCGCATGACACTCCTCTTATGATAGTGAACAATTGTGCCAAGTTACATCAAAGTCCCTCCATGCATGAAGAAGAAATGCTCCGGACAAAGTCATTATTGAATTTGACCTTTGACCTCTAAGTGTGACCTTGACCTTTGAGATAGGAACCTGGGGTTTGCGCATGACACTCCGTCTCACTGAGGTTAACATTCATGCCAAATATAAACAAGATTGCTCCATGCATGTCAAAGTTATGGTCCGGACAAACAAATCCGGACGGACGCACTGATGCACACACGCACGCACTAACGCACATACACCAAACAGCCATTTGGACAACTATGTCTTCGCTTCCGCAAGCGGGCTCGACAAAAACTCTATTTTTCCTTGTTCTAATTTCATTCATTTAATTTATTACGAAGGCTGTGCGTTAGGAATGTATACAATTAAATAATAACTACATCACAAACTCATTTAAATGTTAATAATGTGATATGATTTCCCTCAATTTCCATGTCAAAATTATGCCAAATTACGCCATTAACCAAACAGCTCTTGCCAACAGCTGTCGTATCATCACATAACACATTCCTGATATGAAATAGAGACTAGTATCTGATGTGCAAACCACCTTTCTTTGCAAACGATAAACGATAGCACCATAAAGAGTGGCATGAATATTCTTTCAGACACTGATAGATATTAACCTGTGATTTCTCTACATCAAATGAAAATGGTACTATTTGATAGTAAACGCAATGCACGGAATGTAAATAATTGTGATATTTCATGACAATATTTTCATAGTTTGTTAACTTCCTGCTATACAGTTCAACATGCATACTGTTTTTATCGAATACAGACGTAAAAAAAGATTTACTTCTTCGCTGGTAACAACCGTATATTCTATATTTGGAAGAAACTCACTTAGTTTGTTCCAGAATATTAGCGTTATTCATTCAGCTGACCGAAGTATGAACTGCCTAATAGTATTTCCAAACATTGTAAAATATTCTAATGTGTGATAAGAAGGGGATGTAAGGATAGGATATAATAAAGTTTCCGTTTTGTAGTATGACGTCATAGTAGAATCACTTCATGATTTGATACAGAAAAGTTGCTTTAATTCTTAGACATTCCGCAAGTTATTACAATCTGTCAACTAATAAAATCATAATCTTAATTCGACAACTTGATATTGCTCATAATGGCTGTTACTCACAGCTGAAAATACCCGTTTCCGATGATCAATTCAAATTTTTATAAATTTATTTTGATATTTTTGAAAGTTAAAAAATTCCACGAAAACCAACAGCTGTAATATTATTCGACAATAAGATGTACATGGCTGAACAGATGAAAAGTTTTGGTGGGCAAGATCTCAGTATTGTTCTACGCATTGTACAACATGATAACTGCGCTTAAAAACATGAAACAAAATGGCATTAAATTAAACAATAACAAAACCTTTACATTCAAGAAATTATTCAAGAACTAGAGATTGCAGTACACATCTTAAAAAGAGTGACAGGAAACGTCTGAAATTGGTAAGAGACAAACATGAAATACTTGTTAAAAAGTGTCTCTGCCAAATACTTGCAAAAGATGTTAATGCCTAGCTTTATATTCAGGAAAGCATACATAATTCTTTCCTGTATCTGTCAATCAAAAGAAATCTCTAATGCCTTTGTTCTTTTCCTAATAAGACAACATTGGTTCCTTGATTTCTTTATATACAACAAATATAGCTAATGTAAATATTAAGTACTTTGAGTAATATGACTGTTAGGCATAAAGCGAGGGAATATGGACGTCATCCGTGGAATAAGTACTGTAATTAAAAGAATACTCTTAAGTTCAAACAAGGAAGACGCGATGTTTGTTAATGTATGCGTTGATAATGTATGTAGTCAAGTTTCAATAAAAGTCATGCATAGGAATTTCTTTCATCTTTATTGAAACATATCTTTTCTTTTAGAATAATTCCCTGGTTTACATCAATTCTAAATCGTATAACCGTTACTTGTTCTTCAGAGTCTAAATAAATTAATCTTCGAGATAACTTTATCCATCAAATGGATAAGGGAATATTTTAAGTGTCTCCACATCTTTTTATTGCACCAACCTAAAACTGCTTTTCAGATGCAACAGTAGTGACAACGCAATTATCGCGCCTCAATTGAGATAAGTACATAAAAATCTAAACTGCTTTGCTAAAAGTATTATCTTTACTGAAAGCAATGATTCTTTATTCTTCGCCAATCTGATAAATAAATCTTAAAAATGCAGTGCAAACACAAAATCTTCGATCTTACACATTTGTCACTAACAGCATTAATTTTGAGTGAGAGAAAGTAGGAATACTGCTTAAATTGTTGACACGAGTCCCACAATGCGTGGGCAGCATCAGCAATATACATGTACATACACAATTGTATATCTATAATATATACATACATGTACATACGTATACATGCAGAGAAGAACAATTTAACTGTAGTAATAAATTGGAAAACGACTACCTTTCAGTATGTGTGAAAAGAAGAAGAAGAAAAAAGAGAAAAATATTCTAATGGTTATGTGATATTAATGAGATTCGCATTTTCTAAATTAGATATAATGTACATTATTTGGATTAACGAAATATATCAATGATGAATATTAACATGTTTGTTTGATGTACTAGTAGTTGTAATAAGGTATCCCTTTGTTGTTTCTGTATAGTTTGAGCTTTGGCAATTATAACTATCACTTAAGCTAATTTTACTATTAGCAAGAACATGAGATTTTAACCTTACAAAGAATGCAATCATTAATACAAAAGAGATCATTAACATCTTGCTAAAATGATGCTGATTAGTTTGTACTGGTAAAACGCATTTACTTTGAAGACAGAGGGCGGAAAGGAGTTATTTCATAAGTGACTGAAAACATGAGATTATTTCCAAACGATAATGGAACATATTGTGAGCAAAAATAGTCGGTGCATTAGACTAGAAACGCTATGCCCTCACCCAATTCTCGCATCCCTAACAAGGAATTTAAAGCTTCATCATATCCCGATATCAATATTTAACTGCCATTTCAGGGAACACAATTTGGCTTACTTTATCCCGTAATAATATACAATTATCGACTTTTTCATAGGTTGATATCAGGATTTATCAACCCGAAAAGAGTTATATTCATCGAGCCGACGGCGAGGTGAATATAACTTTTTGAGGGTTGATAAATCTTGATATCAACCTATGAAAAAGTCAATAGTTGTTTTATTACATGAATAAATGTAAAGTCAGTCTTGTTATTACAATTGTAACTTTAATAAAGAAATAAGGAATAATTTGGACCAAATCAGGTTGATATTGGTTTTCCAAGCACCTACTTCGATCTATTTTTATTTTCGTACTATTTATAACCCAAGATAAGTTGATATGATATGTACTCATTACTTTTCGAACCGTTTTCAGCCAATCAGAGAAACAATAGAATACAGTCATGTAATAATGGTGTAGATTTAATATGCGAATAAATGTCAACCTTGCATGATAAATGTATTTGAAATCAACTATTCGTTAGACACAAAACTATTATATTCGACAGCAAATGCGGCGATGTCTAATAAGAGCATCAAGGATTTAGTCTGTCCTTGTAGGTAGAGAGGTCTATTAAAAGCAATTTTTACAATATTTTACAAAAACCGATTTTACAGTTTTTAAGTAACGAAAATGTTTTTGATAAGAAATATATTCCCTATCCTTCCTTAATATAATCCTTCTATCATCCAGATGGTACGTGTGGATGTAGTGAGGAAAAGAGCTTTTCTCTTAGAACTTTTTTAGCCTTAAGCATGAACCAGGATATCAAATTGAAAACACCTGCATATGACGACAATATTCAACTAGCAATTACGAAATCATTAATGGTGATCTATTTTTGCTATTCTAAATGATATTCCTTAATCTATTGTATGACTGCACTGCTTCCAGCTTAAGTAAATGACACATTCTTTATTTGGTCTTTTCTTTTAAATTTGATTTATTGCAATTACTCAAAAAATATTATGTTGTTCAGAGTAAGTGATTCTGTACTATATACAAAAATCCCCTGTACACACCCCTGTCTTTTACAATGGGAAAGCATGTAAACAGCTTAAAGCTATATTTTCTACAACGATTCATACAAATTAATAATTAATGAAACTCTTCGGACAAGATCAGCGCTAACATCAGTTTTTCAGCAAAATAAATGAAGGCAAACAGGTATTTGATTGTCCATTTGATTTTCGTCAAGGGGAAATCGAGAAGACCCAGCCGAGCATATTTACCTAAATCCCGATTGATTTAAACTGTATTACGTTTTGAGTGTAAGTGCGTCTGTTAAAAGCCCCAAGTTGGACATACATATGAATAAATATGAAATATGAATTACCACATGCAAAGGTTTGTTTTACCAATTAACCTGTGAGGCTACCAATATGCCAAATTATTTTCTGTCTTTATGATCAATGCTGACAAGTTCCCTTTCATCTTAAAACTAACACATTTACTCTTTCAATATAATCCCCTGGTTTCTATCTAATCAAAATGTATTTCAACTCTCCAAGTCGTCTTGGCACTCAGGTGCTAAATAAGACAGCTACCAGATAAACTTCTTTTGATAACGTGTCAGTTGACGGTATTTACTTTTCTTGAAATAGTTTTTCACTCTAATGCTATATTTCATTCTTCACTGAAATAATTTCTTTCCAGTTAATATACGGCGTCTTTATGCTTAACCTATTACAAGTAGTAACTACCGTCAATCTGACTAAAGTACATCTCCTATTACGCTACGCTTAGGATCTGAGAACGAGCTATTGATAGCCTCGTTCTGACGACCCAATCGCTAGCCACTCACAGCTTAATTTACAACATTTTGCAAATCTATAGTTAGCCTTGATGTTTGATATTTACAATTCTTATGTTGTAATGTGTCATATAGCGGGTTAGCTCAGTCGGTAGACCACTTGCCCTGTAAGCGACAGGTTCCCACATTCGAGCCCTGGATTGACTGCACATTTTTCTTACTCGAACAAGTCGTCTGATTGGTTCAAATAAAAATGGATTTGTGAAAATAAAAATAGCAATATTGGAAATCCAAAATATACAGAAGACGAATGTTAATGGGTCATTCTCAGATCTTCGTTTAGAAGATCAAGTACTTTAGTCAGATTGTAACTACCGTATAGTTTGAGTAAACTAAAATAAAGAGTAACTGTACTGTAGGAAAAAATAAAACAAATCAGTTATTTGATTTACAGCAAGCACTCTTTCACAACCAATCAAACTTTGCACCGCTTGAAAAATAGAGCTTTATGAACGTTTCTTAAATTCATGCCGTGCCATGGGAAAACCAACATAGTGGCTTTGCGACCAGCATGGATCCAGACCAGCCTGCGCTTAGGTTCCATGCTGGTCGCAAACGCACTATGTTGGTTTTCTCATGGCGCGGCTCATTTGTTTTCCTTCGGTTTGTCACATGCTTTAAAATAATCATTGAAACGAATTATCAATTCTTCACAGTTATTGAAACAGATAGTTTTGATTCTGTACAAGACAAAAAAACTGATAAAAAACATCTGCAGTGATTTTTCTTAGAGAGTAAAATATGAGAATTTCACAGTTTTTTATGAATAAACTGAAAACTTGGTACGAAATAGCTATAAGATCCATAAGTGTGTAACTGTCAACCGCTGGACAATTCCTGACGTTTCTACATTTTCAACTACGTCATCGCTTACAATCGCTTACAATGCTAGGTAAAACAAAAGAATGTTGTAACTCATACACAATTATTTAAGACAAAAAAAACTCTGATATTTTTCTTTGTACTAATTTCAGAATATAATTCATTACGACGGCTGTGCGTTAGGACTGTATACAATTAAATAATAGCTACATCACAAACTCATAAAAATGATAATAATGTGATATGGTTTCCAACAATTTCCATGTCAAAATTATGCCAAATTACGCCATTAACCAAACAGCTCTTGCCAACAGCTGTCGTATTATCACATAACACATTCCTGATATGAAATACAGACTAGTATCTGATGTGCAAACCATCTTTCTTTACAAACGATAAACGATAGCTAACCATAAAGAGCATGTGAAAGTGAAATGCCATTTCAATAAATATATGAGCCGCGCCATGAGAAAACCAACACAGTGACTTTGCGACCAGCATGGATCCAGACTAGCCTGCGCATCCGCGCAGTCTGGTCAGGATCCATGCTGTTCGCTTTCAAAGCCTATTGCAATTAGAGAAACTGTTAGCGAACAGCATGGATCCTGACCAGACTGCGCGGATGCGCAGGCTGGTCTGGATCCATGCTGGTCGCAAAGCCACTATGTTGGTTTTCTCATGGCACGGCTCATGTTTGTCCAGTGCCTGGATAAAAATCAAACACCAGCACCGACAACCCGAACTGAGTTGATATGGTTGTCGCGCTTTACAATAGTCAAGCCTAATAGTCTGTTTATCAAAGAGAGACATTGTTTTAGTGGGTGCTGACGCCTTCGTTTCTTAATACGAGCTATAGGCATAATTTTAAGATTTTGTTTTCTGACAGCCATACCGCTACTGAGACGTACATATACTTTCTAACAGAAGAAAGAGTGCTGCTAGTTATTTCGATAAATTGCACGCTTTCCAGTCTGTTTTTTTTATTGCAGCGGAACTTGCAATATGATGTCTTTACCATTTAAAATCAAAGACATCATATTGCTCAGAATAAAACATTTGCTTTTTTAAAGAGAAAATTTTGTGTATATCATAGTAACTTCGATACTGAAGCTTTATTTATAGAACGAGTTAAACCATAAAAGGACATATGGTTCACGTTTGTTTCCAGTGCAAAGAACAGTTGGCTAACATATATGACGCCAGGTTTGGTCGAAGTTGGATGATACTTTAAATTTACTTATTTATTTGCTTCGTAGTAACGAATTCTAGATTTATATAAAACCGTACACCGTTATTCCTACCTATTTAATCAAAACTTGAACAGTTGAAACAGAAGTAAGGAATTTAAGTATAAAGTCGGTACGAAGTAGCTGAATAACTCTTGAACGAACTGTGTGGTACCATAACGATAACGAAAAAAATACATGTCTAATCTATATTCAAATGTAGATTTAAAGTTAGCATAAACTGTCACAAACAAAATGTTAAATAAGTCTTCAATTTGCCATGTTAAGGAATACTGAAGGTAGTCAGTCTTTTAATTCAGAGTATCAATAACTGTATTCCTCATGGGTAGACGTGAACCTGATATTAAGAGACACAGTTATCAAGTGAATTGGTATATAGCTATTTTAAATTTCTTAAAACTGTTTATTCATTGACAGCATATTATTCGTTACACTTTGAGAAAATCTCCAAGCATGTAATAGTGTTGGTAATATCGCAACTCTATTGAAAGAGTTATATCAATGTCTAAACTTCATTGCTAAAAGCATTGTTTTTATTGGAAACAATGATTCATTCTCTTCGATAGTCTAGTAAACAAACATTATCATGGCTTGCAGTGCAAACATCGAATATCTTCGATCTGACACATCTGTCATTAATAGCATTAACCTTGAGCAAGATGAAAACAAGAATTTACTTTTCTGTTAAAGCAGATAATGCAGCTGTCCGAGTGTAGAGAAAATGCAGAATTACATCGTTAGAAAAGCATTTCTTTTAATATTGCATATGGACTTACGCTATCGGAGCCATAAAATGAGGTAACAAAAAGAACTGATTTCATAATACTTGCTACTAAGTGAATTAGAATACAAACCTATGACAAATATATTAGATGAAAACAAGAAAATATAACAAGAAATTACTATATTCATATTAACAAAAAGTGTGGAAGGCATGTTTTATCCAAATGCATTATGACCCAGTTCAATGAATATTTTTCAGAGTTTTGTTAGAGATAAGACTACATGTTATTATCCCGGCTTTTAGTATTTATTTTAGATGCATAATTTGTATATTAATAATTAGAACTACACTAATGCTAACTTTATCATCAAGAACACGAGATTTTAACCTCACGAAAAATGTTATCATGAACGCGAAAGTGATCATTTACATCTTGTCTTTACTTTTCAGAGGGCGGGTACGGATTTGTTTCCTACGTCATGGAAGAAATGAGAACCATTTCGTAAGATGATTATGAATATTATGAGCAAGAGCTGCTAATGCTGTAGAATCTACAAAACTCTCCAATCAAGAAGTTAAGATATTTTACTAGTTTCGAGACGGTCATACCTGAACATTATGGACGAAATTCATACTTTGTGATACAACAGTCACCAGGATATCTTTGCAAAACCAGGACTTTGGCAAACTTCACTACCATTTCTAAATGACTTGACTTAGAAACATCTACTTTAGTTTGGAGAAATAAATGGTACAATTCGGTAATATTTCAAAAATATATATGTACAAAAAGATCAATTAAATAAAACAATCGGACTTTTCCAAAATCCGATTGGATATACGCCGTCCAATTGGACATTTTGAAAATCCAGTCGGACAATTGTCCCATTTTTTTTTTTGCGAACTGGAAATTTTTCCGGGCGGACATGGTGAAATTTTAAAAGTAGTGTAAAAATTCCTGGACAATGTTAAAATGGTATGTAAAAACGTTACCATCATGAAATAGCTGTCTTCTGAGAAATCTTTTAAAATCCATTTGGAATTTTGTTCAGCTTATAACTACAAAGAAACGTGAAATACAAATTACCACGTGCAACGATTATTTTTTTCTTATTAACCAACCCATGTTCTTAAGAAGTGTAATCAAATGAATATGTCAAATCTGTTTCCATCTTTACAATTAATGAGACGTGTTTCCTTTCAACTTAAAACTTACATATTAACTCTTTCGATATAAGCCATTGAATAACATCAAATCTGAATATATCGTAAATCTTCTCTTGGCATCCATGTTCTCAGTAATTGAAATATTTAATGGGAAGACACCAATATAAAAGGTAAACTGGAATTGTCTTAGTACATTCTAACATATCTGCACTATTTATTCAGCTGCTTGGAGCATAAACTGCTTAAATTTACTTGTAAACATTTTTAAATGTTTTCGATTTCCTTCAAATAAAAATGTCGAAAAAAAAGGGATAAAACCTCCTCAATTAATTAAAAATAACAGTATGTTGATTTCAGAGAAGTTCTGTAGTTAGACAGCATAACAGAATGTTACTTTTATTTTTTTAATCACTTTCATTTTTTTTCATTTACAATTTACATGGTCCTGACGTCAGTTTTTGAGAACTTTATACAAATTTTAGATTTCGTTAGCAGTTAATTCCTATGAACAAAATGTATCTGGCAAATTTTATGTAGGTTTTCAATTGGTTGGACCATGATACGCCAGCACCGACAGCCCTAATATTGCCTGACTTGGCATAATTTTCGTTGTTCAAAACAGTCAAACTAGAGCGTCCGCTGATGTACATGGTACATTTTAGTAAAAGATCTACGTATTGCTTTAGTACGTTTTAGGTATTATTTACGCGCGGCCCTCTAAATACAATTTTAATCAAAACCTCCCACATAACAAAGCAAAATTGTTTATTGTGTTTGTTCTCCAAATGTGCATACTCGTATATCTTCTAACTGAGGAAAACTGCTGTCAGAGTTTGTGACAAATTGTACGTATTCTGGTTTTTATCAGAACGTAACTGGCACATTAATTCCGATATCATTCAATCTAAAGAAATCATGTTGGGTAGAAAATAACATTTGTTTCTCGATGAAAGACACTAGAGCTGACCACTCTCATTCAACAATATAAATTGAGGAATGCTAGCTACGATATTAAACCCTATTTCTAGTTCTTGCGTTAATAGAAACAAGAAATGTGTCACTAGTTTAACCAGTAAAATGGGTTTGATGGAACATGTTTCTTTTGCTTTCAATGCATTCTAGTATAAAATTAAAGCGGAATACGATCAAATTACATCTTTTAGGTGATATTTTGATTTTATTCTGTATGCTTCCGTTTCAACGACTAGCAGATTTATATCTTACACAAAAACTCCTACATCATTAACTCGGAAAAGTGCTGATAATAACAGAAACATGAATGCTGTTGTTTTCTTAACCCTTACTGTGCTAAATTTCTATAATGAACTTTTCCATCCTTAAATTTGGACAGTACCATCGACTGTTGAAAGGGGTGCTTACCAAAAAGATACTTACTAAATGGCGAACAGTGCAGATCTTGATCAGACTGCATGGATGTGCAGGGTGATCATGATCTTCACTGGTCGCAAAGGCAGAATCAATCGTGTCAAGCATCATCAGGGTTAAACATTGGTTTCTTTAAAATGATGTTAGGAATAACAACTTTCAATCTGAAATGTTCAACTGTGCTCGGTAGGTTTTCAAGCAAAATGCAGATCAGCCAGGTCTTGGGGATAAAGAATAAATCTGATATAAGTTTTAATGCAGACTAAAGTGATTAAAGAAGTGTATCTATACGAACATTGACATGTAAACGAAGAGTGATTGGATTCTAGAAAAACATTACAAATAAAAAATATATACATTTCAGAATTATTCAAATACAACTTAAATCATCTACAACTGTAAAGTAATCTAAGCAGGCAATATGTCAAATTAACCACCTGGAAATTTAATATCAAGAAAATTAATGGCTGTAATATTGTTCGACAATTAAATTTAATTGACCGAAATTACGATAAGACATGTCTCATCAATTACCAATTGTAATGTAAGTAGATTTATTAGAAAAACACATTGTTAGGCATTTCCCTTAGACTATCTGTATTATCGCGAATGATAACTGCTCTTAACAACTTCAAACATTAATCCTTTAAACTTCTTTGAACATCAATAAAATCCCAATCACAGAGATAATCCAAGTAATTCAAGAATTATGAACTGATGACTGTAAAACCGCGCCATTTCAAAGGAAGCTGGAATGAACATGTCCATTTCAGATAGGGATACACTGCAATATTTGTTGTGTAGTGTCTTTTCTGAGAATGAGGTTGCGGTGACAGCAACAGAAATATCAATATGATACTTTAAAATGAGTTCTTGGATAAAATGAATTTACACTTACACTTGAGTACAATTCGCAAGTTTGAACCCAAAGTATTTTCATTCAGAGTTTCTAAGCTTCTTTTTTTCTAGGTTGACGTAAACCTGATACCAAGAGATAAATTAATCAAGTAAGCGATTACGTAAATACTTTAAGTTTCTTAAAACTGTTTTTTTCCACATCTCATTAATAACACCAACAGGTATTTCTTTATGCAGTAGTATTGCCATTATCTTATCTCAGTTGAAGTCAGTATATTTAACACGTGTGCACATGTTCCCTGGATGAACTTCTACCAAAGTCCTTCAAACCATAGTGATTTGTTGATTTTACCGCCGTTGGACGGTATTTTCTCTAAATGGCTCTATGGAAAATCTCTTATGAAAATAATGGCCCTATTTCAAAATTATTAATACGTCTTTGGTGAAAGAATCTAAACCTCAGAAGGCAGCTAACACGATATTAAAATAATATCTCACAAAACTGATATTCCCTGACTGTCCCACTAAATTTCTTCAGATCATTCAGTTATGCTAAAGTAGATGGCAAGAATAAATAGGCCACTGCTTTCTTGTTATACGAAGATACAGTAGAATCTTTGAAAATAATCTTGTCAGAAACTGCTGGTTTGGTTTCAAAATTAATTTTTCTCCGCCTTTTTCGAAGAAAGAAAGAGGGACATAGAAATGCGCAAGAGCCAGACACCTAGCTCTAAGGTCAATGTCACACTTAGAGATGGTTGAAGGTTAACATGGTCTGTTTCTTGTCCGGTCCATAACTCTGCCATCCATGAAGGGATTTTAAAATTACTTGGCATAAATGTTCCCTGTAATGAGATAACGTGTCAAAGACCCAGACTCGTAGCTCCAAGGTCATGGTCACACTTAGAAGTCAAAGGTTAACAAGGTCTGTTTCTTGTCAGGTCCATAATAAACTCTGCCATTTATCAAGAAATTTTAACATTACTTGGCACATAATGAGTAATTTATCCTGTGCAAGACCCTGACCCCTAGCTCCAAGGTCAAGGTCACCTTTGGACATTTTGGAAATTTTTTGTCTGGTCTGTAACTTTTTATGAATTGTTGTTTATCTAAATAACTTTGCATAAATATTCACCATTACAAGACATGAATGTGTCTTGTGCAAAAGTCAAGGTCACAGGCACCCAGGTAAACATTTTTTGTTCATGAACTTACCTCCCTTTTATATGATAAAATATAATACATTTGTTTTGATATCAATTTTCCCACTAATATAAAAATGAAATTATCTTTATTGACAGATATAAAAAGCTATTAACAATTGTAGACTTGTAGAATGCTAACCCAGGCACAAGTTAAAACTTAATGGTATATATATATAAAACTTTGGTTGCAAAACATTAGGTTGATATGTAGTGCAGCTCTGTACTGACCAACAGCAGAATTAACTTTTTCTTGTGTGTAATTTAAAAACAAGTGTTTTAGTAATACATAAGTGGTATGCATTTCATTTGTTTACTAATTACCTCCTTTTAATATGATAAAATATTTCATTATATCTTTATTTATTTTTCATTACCAATTTAGAAATAAATTAAAATTAAATCTTTAAAACAGAGTTATTGGCATTTGAAAGCATTCACCTATTGTAGATTTCCAGACATTTCCAAACTTCATAATGTCTTCATGAATGATATGCTACATATTGTCAGTATGCTGTAATGTCATGCAGTATATTTTGTGAAAAATGTCCTTAGGCGGGGGACGTTGGTAACTCTGTTACAAATTTTCGTTTACTAGCAAAGAAGAAATATTTTCCTTAAAAAGATGGATTAACATCATCTAATGCTGTTTCTTCCTGCAGCTAACATCAAGATTGCATGAAAGTGTCTGTAGTTTATTACGCACAAGTAAAAACACAAAACCTCCTTCTCTGCCTGGTAGACTTAAATCGATTGCACTGTAAATCTAGAATGTACCAATTGTTAGACCATATACAGGTCTTTCTGTAAATTTATGAAAATTAGTCTTTTATCGGGATTTTTTTTGTATTTACATGTATTAGACATACTAATTATATTTATTTTGACATAGCAATACACATGCTTAATAAGTTTACTGACACATACCTTTCAAACTGTAAATAGTGTCATACAGAATGAACAATGTCATTTAACAAGACGTAGAGTGATAAAATGAACAGCACTCAGTTAGCAACACTGACACATTTTTATTGTAGTTCATGAAATTGCGCTTAATACATATGCGCCGAAAAAGTGTTTATGCCTAAGTAAAAGTCAGGTCTGCGATCTTAAGGTAGTAGAGGTGTAATAACAATGTTTACAAAATGGCATTTGCTTGGTATATTCTTAAAGATGACCATGTTTCGCACTGCTTTGCAATTTTTTAACAATATTTACCATGCCCTTTTTTCAAAATTTTGTATGACTTATGGTATCTCCTCTAGCTCAAGTAGAGACAAATTTCAAAGTGATGACCACTTTACAAAACGTTCGCAAAGAACTCATTTTACCATTAATTTTAATAAAAGAATCATCAAACTATTGGTAAACAATTATAAAACACAAATTAAAAATATGAATATCATTTTATCTAGGGTTCCTCAAGTACACGGACTTAATGATATAGAATTCTAACTTCAACATAGAAAAAATAAGGTCGAATCCTGTGTTTCTGTTTTGAATTTTGCTTACTTCATTCAAAAATGACCTTGAGCCAGACATAAAACCTACCTAAATTTCTTCCACAATATGTAATCTAAAGAGTGAAAGCAAAATAGAGAACTTTTACCACATGTAACTCAATATTTTTAAAGATGTGTAACTCTACCCCTTCTGTTTAAGTAGTAAATTCAATTTGAACAGCAAGAAATCGCTTATCAAATTACTTTTTTTCCATTTTTGTACAATAAATCAATCATAAGTCTTGAAAGAAGTAAAAACTTACCAGAAAAAATGGAAAATAAGAGAAAAAAAAAAAATTGGTCCCAGTAGGGCTTGAACCTACGCCCCCTGAGAATTGCAGTAAAAGTGGGTTTATGTTAGGAATTGAATACTCTTCAAAAAGGAGGTACTCTATTACACCTCTA
Source organism: Mercenaria mercenaria (assembly GCF_021730395.1). Taxonomy (NCBI): domain Eukaryota; kingdom Metazoa; phylum Mollusca; class Bivalvia; order Venerida; family Veneridae; genus Mercenaria; species Mercenaria mercenaria. Next base: position 12,250,013 of record NC_069368.1, read on the forward strand.
CTACCTTAAGCCAACATGATTTTCTTGTTAAAAACCCTTAGGCAGATATAAATGCTTCGGCACTTGTCACATGGTTGAAGTCCTTTATGGTGTTATTTGAGCCGCACCATTAGAAAACAAACAAAGCGCGTTTGCGACCAGCATGGATCCAGACCTGCCCGCGCATCCGCGCAGTCTGGTCAGGATCTATGCTGTTCGCTTTCAAAGCCTATTGCAATTAGAGAAACTGCTAGCGAACAGCATGATGCGCAGGCTGGTCTGGATCCATGCTGGCCGCAAATGCACTATGTTGGTTGTATGATTTAAATTTTCTAGAATGTTTTGTATTACACCACCTCTATGACTACATTCTGCATTCTACCAGTCTGATCGTTTATTTTCAAACATGCAATCCAATCATAAAACGCATGTGAAACGTGTATGAATATGAAGGATGTTACTAGGGAAGCTGTATGGGTCAAAACCTTAAGAACTTAAAACGTAGACGTGTATAATAAATGGTGTTAACCATCAAACAGGTTAAAAACGGATGGAAAACATCTAATTTGATAAAAATGGGTTAGACATGATATTGTCTTGCATAACGCCCAAGTTTTAAGTTTTTTTTAACGCAATACTGATAGCAATATCGTGATGGTAAGAGTTAGTGATGTACTGTAAAGACATAGTGTTAATGAATTTAGTGAAACACCCCTAACTTTTACAGTCGGTCTCACCATAAAAAAGAGTAACGCGTTACCTTCTACAACAATTAATAATAAATAAATAAATAAATAAATAAATAAATAAATAAATATAAACCAATAAATCAGGTCGCTTTAAACAGTGTATTAACATCTGCAATACGATTTTGTGAAAATCGAAAATAAAGATTGTATTAGACATGTTTACCCTGTCAAAAATATGCAACCTGTCTGAATTGTTTTTGTATAACGCTTTGTAAAAGGCATGTTTTTTTTTTTTAAAAATTATGATTTACCACTTGCAACGTTTCAATTAACCAATTAATTCGATCTGTTTCGAAAATATAAGCTGCAAATGTGTCAAATTATTTTCTGTCTATGTGATAAATTATACAGAAATATTCCCTTTCATCTTAATCCTAACACATTTGCTGTTTCAATATAATCCCGCAGTTTACATCAAACCAAAATATATTAACCCTCCTCAGAGACTTGGCACTCAGGTGCTCAAATGATTAAACACGGTTTGCTCGTGTTTTTACATGGTTAAATGTCACACAAACACAATAATAATCATATGGCGACTTTGTACTTTTGGTGGTAGAGGTAAACCGCAGGTGTCCTTATCTTGGTAGAACTACCAACCCAGCGGCAGAGTATTAAACAACCTACGGAAGGACACCACTCCAAATGTTTACGAGAGATACCGTTCTCACGTGAACGCGTAAGTGCCTTTATTCTGTTGAAATAATTTATCTATATCTCCTCTCAGACTTCCAGCAATCATTTCATCAATAAAAATTTAAGCAATTGCAGTAGTTTATTTTGTGTGTTTATGTTCGTTTACGTAACTGTAAAATTGGTGTACTCGCCCCTTATCCACAAGACATTTTGCAGTCTTAGCAGACTTTAACTCATTCTGTGACATTAATGCGTCGACCAATTGTTATCTGAATACCGCGTGCCGCTTCTAGGCGGTGTTGTTATCTACATCTGGAAACCGCACGTCGCGTACATGCGTCTTTACAGTAATAGCTCTGAATTCCGCATGACGCATTCAGTCGTCACATTTCATTGGTCTTAAATAAAATCTTTGAGTTCTTTCTAAGTTAGACTAGCAAGTTGGACCCATCATTTTTTTGTTGCGTAACATTTATAAAACATAAATAAAACCGGATGTTGTGAAAAAATAAATGCTTTCGTTGAAAAAAAAAAGCTGTAAAAGCGAGCGTCGTTCGGGTTATAATTTGTGATTTCTCGAAGCCTGAAAATTACGGATGATTCTTTATATGATCGAAACATAAAAAACAAATGAATAAATAAATAAATAGATACCAACAAATATTTATTGAGAAATGACAGTTGAAATAATGCAACCCAAAAGTATATACTTTTTCGCTGACCAGTCGCTATGCGACAAATAATGCCATCTGCGGGATCAAACAATTTTTCGGCTAATTGAGTTTATTCTCATTATTATCATTCTTACGTTTTATTTCAATAAAATTATCATTAAACAGTGTGCCAGAATTTCATTTAAATCTGTCAAAATTTAACAGAGATAAATATAAAAACATAGCTATGGAGCTTTAAAGGGCATTGAGTATATTCTTTATAAATACGGCTCTAAACATTTGAGTGCGGAAAAAAAATTGAATTATAAATGATCGGGTACTGTTATAAAAAACACACTTCAGTAAAGACAGACGTACATAATTACCGCACAAAAATAACGTGTAAGTATCATACCGAAATGCAAAACAAAAATTTCATAGAATTATTTTACACTTTCATACCGCGTGAACATTGTCACATCTTTGCGTCGTGACCGTGAACGCACACAACACTGCCTGAACAAAACTGGTAGAATTGCGGATTATATCATTGAAAAGAAAAGAACTAAAATATTTTCTTTTACATGTAAGATTAAACTATCTTCAACTCATGCACACCAGATCTTTAATTCTTACCTATGCGATATAACAATGCTCATGTGTGTATAAAAAAGTAAAAACATCTTCGTTGGTATCTATCTATTTATTTATTTATTTATTTATTCATCTATTTATTTTGTTGTTATTTTGACTGTCTCTTGATCTATAGAATAAAGTGTTAATAATAACTCAATTATTTCGACAGCTTGTTTGTGATACTTTAGAAACTCCACAAAATTGTTTCAAAATTCAAATTTTTATAAAGTACATGTACATGTTTTCTGAAAATTAGCCCAAAATAATCTCATATTCAGCACAATAGTTACTGTCTAAAATAGCTAAACAATATCTGATGAGAGAATACGGTCATTTGTTTTGTGTCTTTAATTCAACAGTCTGTTGGAATGACTGTCCTACAAAGCTGCATGAAATTAACTTTGTTGCTACTTTAATTTATTTACAAAGAGTGCAAATTCCCTATTAGCACATATTTGATGTCATATGTCACTAATTAACAACAATATTTGAAGCAAAAAACTACGAAATCAATGTTATCTCTCAAAACATCTCTCGGTATTCAGGGTAGATTGGCTTATCAGCCTCCTAGGTGGTGGCTGAAAGATAAATATCAGCAGTAGAAGTGGAGATAACGTTTTAGGGCAGAATGAGTTAAGAGCAAATTTTACTAGAACTTTGATTAAATTGCAATAATGCCAGATCATCAATACAGAAAAGTCACTTGAAAATGGTTGTTAATATGCCATTTAATTTCAAACATATCATTTTGAAGAGAGCAAAATAAAGTTTCGTTATCAAACACAGCTGAGACTGAAATTGTTTAATGAACATGAAGTCGGTAAGGAAAATGAGACAACTTAAATTTCATTCTTCAAGCTTTGGACTGAAAAATCGTGTCTTAGTTTAAGTAAGCTTATTATCTTTTAAAACTAAATACAGTATCCTTAGCTGCTGTATAACCGTATCATTTAAAACCAGGCATATATAACGACCGATGTAATAATTTTTGCTGGTGTCAAAACTATACTAGGTAAAATTATGAAAAAAACATATTCGCTGATTTGAATACTTTGAAACGTCAGACTGAATCCGGTTAATGTGTTGGTATTTTTTCTGTGTTATGCGTGAATACGGAATATTAACTAAAAGTTATTTTTAAAAAAAGCACATGTCTCCCCATGCATTGGGTTTTGATCAGATAAAGATCCAACCTTTAAAATAATCAAATTGTCTCATAGAGGCGATATATACTAGACTTTAGACAAATCACTCTCGTAAAGTTTCATTGAAATCCAGACAGGGGTTATGAAGGAGATGTCCAAACAAGAGTCTCTATGTAGAGTGATTGTAAAAGTCAAGGGGCAAATCTCCGAAACATTTTATCCGAATGGAACGTGCCGAGAATAGGCTCAATTAAACTTCTCATATAAATCACGGCAGTAAAGTGCTTTTGAAAACCAACTGGCGGTTTATGTTGAAATGTGGGGACAAGAATCCAAGACTGGATCACTATGCAGATAAACAATTGTACAAACCGTTACATGTGCGCAATCAGGCTTGGTAACGATTATTTCTGTGAAATGCCAAATTATATATACGTATGCCGGGAACTTTTTATTTACAAAAAGACCGTTAACGGGGCGTAACCTTGCACGGAACGTTCTGACATTCTGTAAAAATTACATATTATATCAACAAAAATAAAGCATTTGTATGAAATGAAAGGTAATTGGAAAACGAATTTCATTTGATAGGGTTCAAACCGCTGTTCAAGCATGATCTTTTATTTTATTATTCTTTTTTATTTACATAATCAAGCATTCCAAGCACCGTACATATAATGTTTTGAATCTGTCAAAAAATCTTCATTAGATATTGCTATTGAAACGATTCAAATTTCTATGAAAGGTCTCAAAAATAGGTACAACAACAGTTGAAACTGATTAACAAAACGAAGCCAAAATATATTCTATCGCAGATATCTTACAACTTCAAATAAACGTTTCCTGTTTTACACACACAAATAATAAACAATGTTTAGAAATAAGGTCAAACAGTTTATACTCTGGCCAGCTGGAAAAATAGTGCGGATATTCTGAAATTAATGGAGATAAGTAGTTGCTGAGAATTTCCGGGAACAGTGCATTGAGATTCTAAGTAATCATAGTTTGGTTGTAATAATTTAAACGAGGTTCTAAATTTAACTATGATATGAAACTTGCTCACATAGTTTCATATACAGTCTAAGGAATCTTGGTCAGATACAGAAAATATCTGTGGTTTGCTGCCCAGCATGTTGTCTCATTATCACTGACAAGCTAACTGACCACAGTGAATTATGACCCAACACTGGAGGCTGATATAATGTTGAACATCTTGGTAAATTGTAATCTAAAAATCTGTAACACATTAACCTCCTATGTTTTTTTCTTGATCAAAACTTGAAACCCTTTGTCTGAAGAAAAATTAAAATGGTGATGTGTAGACTTCAGTCCCAGTCCAGATGCACATTTTACAATATCGGTGAGCTTCCAAGCATGTCTAAAAAGCACAAAAACACAACATTCATGAGAGCACCACACAAAAAGGTCTCAGACTGAAGCAACCTCTGAATTAACCACTAAGTCTATCAAATATTACGTAAATTGATTAAAGTGCATGTTACACTGACACTACAGTTTATGTGCAAATATATTAAATGTATCATTTATTGGACATACTAGACAGAGGGAAGGGGAGTAGGGCATCAGACCGGGGCTTGGGGGCGTGTGTAGTTTGCCCCACCTCCAGCAAGTTTACTGTTGATATGATGTAAGCTCAGGATCTAAACTGCTTATACTAATTTCATCTGTGGATATATTTAATTTTATTATAAGTTTGAACCCATACTTCGAGACTCATATTTGTGTCCTCCCTGATCCCCATGATAATATGACCCCGGCCCTCCTTGTTGAAATGGCTTCTACGTGGGTATGTATGTAATTAATATATTACATACATGTATTTATACATGTACAAATTGTATACATGTAATTGTTAGGTTTTATTAATGTATTTAAGCTCGATTGTGAAGAAAGCTTGTAACTAAATTATTGTTTAAGCAAGGTCAAAAGTTCAAAACTATGTACTTTAAATAATTTTAACTCTAAATATTATGCTAGCGGCAACTGTAGTGGCAATTGTATTTGCCTCTGCGACCATTGCAGAGCAAGATCATGATCTACACTGTTTGCAATTCAGTTAGAAAGTTTTCAATTAATATCCCTATAAACTATAAATGGTACTGTCAAAATTGAAAGATGGGCAAGTTTATATTGTAGAAACTTAACAAGGTACATAGTAAGAGTTAAAGCTTCACAAGGTTGAATAAAAAAATTAAGAAATCATGATCATTAATATTCTACAGTTGAATATAGAAAAAAATGTATTTTGTGTTGGCTAAATTTAAAACATACTTTTAATTATTATTGCTTTTTATTTTTACTTTTTGTTCTAAAAACATGAAAAGCCGTTTTTTATTGTAAAAGCATAAAATGTTTGAGGACAGGATGTTTAAATTAATGTCGACCAGGAGACTCAAGAACACCAAATTCATTTCTTTCCCGTCTGACGTTATACATGTAATAAGTCATTATAAGACATGTGCATCCTTCTTATTATGCCTATTCAAATGTCAGGCTGGTCTGGATCCATGCTGGTCGCAAAGCCACTATGTTGGTTTTTTCATGGCGCTGCTCATATTTTGTTTCCTTTTCATTAAAAGTTACTAATTGTTATCAATATACATTTTGTTACAGAGACTCTACATATTATAATTAAAAACTATAACTATTTAGGGCTTTTGATTGTTAGCAATGTTTTACCTATATTTGACATTGAAAAAAAAACTGAAATTAAAATATAACAGAATTTAGAACGATAATTTATTTATAATTTAATTTTGACACTCTATTTTTAAGCAGCAAAATCATTTATTAGCAATAACTATGTACAAAAGCAATCCTCAAAATAAATCATGAGATAATTGTTGCTAAACTGATGTATAAATTATGCCCATAGGTCTTCTTTAATATTGTTTAGCTTCTGCTGTGTGCTTGTAATTCTTATCAGCCCCACTCTATCCCTCAGATTTCTGACCACCAGCTGACTGTCATGGTATATTAGATCAAAGGGTCTGTAGAGTATTATAACTGTATTCCTGCTGAGGTGTTACTGCTCAGGGCTGAGCAGTTTCTTGTCAAGATTCGTTAGACTGTATACTTTAGGATACTTGATATGAAAAACAGGGAAGTACAGTATATTATACGTGATAGTTTAGTTCTTTTATAATCACTTGTTCTTTCTGGTTGATAATAATTATTAAATAAGCCGAATAGTCTTGAAAATAAGTTTGCTTGTTCAACTGGAGGTTAAGGTAATTCTGCACGTTTGATAAACCGGAAGTGATGGCCTCATTTATCCGGATAACGTAGAATAAAACCTGGATTCGGCGTACGGAAATGAAAATCATTTTACGAATCAATGGCAACCCATGAGTAAATTTATTACTATGGCAACGTTACTATCATTCTAAAGTTAAAACAATGATATTAAAACATCTGATACGTTAAATGATTCAAAATAATGGCTTAAAACAAGCTTGAAATGTGCGGATATCTTTAATCATGGGCAAATATCTCAAAAACAAGCACACGGACGCATACATTTTATTTCACCATATTATAGGCCATATGTTTATTTACGACTGTGAGAAGTTTTATTAAAATCTACATTGTAGAAAAAATTCTATTCGCGAAAATGTTACGAAAATTGTGATTTTCCCATAGACTCCCATTATGAAAACTTGTGTGATGTCCCAATTTTTCAAATAAGTCTAGCAAAAAAAAAAACAAGCACACGACCCTATCTTTTTTATTAGCCGAATTTTCTAAGTATATTCTGAAGTTTTGAAAAATCAGGGTTTAATCAAATTCTACATTGTAGAAAAAAAATTGATCCAAACGTGCAGAACTATCTTAAAAGGGAGGGCACTAGCACTTAATTGAGTTTGGAATTATTTTCATCCTTTAAATTGATGTTTAAGTCCCGTTTATGTACAAAATTTAAAACAATGGGTAAATACTGTTTGCTCTGTTTCGTATCTCCATATCAACTTCAGGCAAACTAAAAAAATCTTGTCTTATATTCAGCTTTATATACATGTCTTTTGTATTCAAGGCATTTCCTGGATTTGTTTTCCTATGGACATTCAATTACAATTTTGCTTGTAACTATTTAGATATATATATATACTCATATTTATACAATTTCAGCGATCATAAAGGTAAGCCAACATGCCTGTTTTAAGGCAAGTGCATGACTATTTGGAAATTGGTATCCGATACGAGAATCTAAAACTGCTATTATTTTCATAATAAACGTAGTATGTCCGTTAGTCAGAATCGCCTCTGATAGCATAATTTCTGTTTTGGTGAAAACTGTAAAATGAAACCTATTCACTAATGATTTTCCTTGCAAATGGTAGTACAAAGTAAATAGTGTTGACATGTCTAGTCAGAATAAGTCTTGTTTTGCGTGTGTGCGTGATTTATGTACGATTTGCGATTTAACTTGTCTATGAAAGATTTATTTTCGTCTTTAACAAGCAGAATGAAAGATTAGTGTGCATGGTGCAAACCTGTTATCATCAAATTGATTTAGTATTTTGCTCGTGGCACTGGTTTTAATATTCCTGAAAGCATGTTTCATCTTTGCATTTTGTGCTGCCTCTCTGGTAAAAAAACACTCTACCTTTTCTGTTTCAATCATATCTTTATTCATTCTAGACTACGCTTTAAAATATAATTCACATCCGTGGTTAAATGTCTGCATTTTAAGAATATAAACTGTGTGTTAGGGTAAAAAGTCTTACTGTTTTTAATTTTAACAAAGAATAGCTTTCTTTAATATGGTTCTTTTCGAAACACTAAAAAAACTTCAAATGTTTTCACAAGAATTTAAACATTTTACATATAAGATTAGGACAAAGAGAGTATATATTCATAAATACGCAAAACATTTTTATATCTTTAGTTATTATTTTTGAACATATGTGAATGAATACATTATATAAATCATTTTGATCAAAACTACCTTGGCAACATCGATTGTTTTTGAAGTTTTATACTTCATTTTATATTGCTTCAATGATAACAACTATCAAATAAAGTATTTGATAATTGCAAGTTACAGGGTAACATAACGTATCTCGGACAACGTCATTACGTACCAATGTCTATGTATAAATTTACATCACTCCAAATAAAACTTAATGCCTGACTGCCTGACGCTTAAGACCAGACTACTTCTCAGTTCATAAATGAATGTTTTTCCAAAAGGAAGTGTGTGGTACCAATGTATATAATTTTACAATAGCAACACAAAAAAATCCCCACATAACAATAAGAATTATTTACATGGTATCATTGCGCTCAATGTCCATGTCAAAATTATGCCAAATTACGGCTCTTGTCACCAGCTGCTGTAGTATCATCATATAACACTGTCCTGTTTTAACAGACTCGTATACAAATAATGGGTCAATCCGTTTCACATTTGCGGCGCGCTGGCAACAGGCTATGCATTCGTTTGGGTTTCCAATACTGCCCGGCGGTCTGGCGAGAAAATCATATATTTTCGCGATATATATTTCAATAAACATTTGGAAATTTGTGGTTGATACGTGTAAAGGAAGAAATACACCTCAAGAGAAAAATCGCTAACTTATTTGAAAAAGGCCACGCAAGAAAATTATAACATATTAGAAGTCTGTTAAGTCTTTTTTAAAAAATATTTTTTGACTTGAATATATCCAGTCTATGTCCCAGATTCAATGCCATATGATAATATTATAATCAGTTCTCTGAGAAAATCTGCAAAATGTCTGGTAATTGCCACTGTTACATAAAATAAAGGAAAAAAATCACAAAAAATCTGAAATCTTTTGACAAATTCTTCATTATCAGTCAAGTGGTTAGTCTATGCAAACCTTCCACATACTATATTTTATCCACATATATTTTATCCACATTAAGGATAGGTGTTATGTAAGATCATTTCAATAAAACATAAATGTTAATGGTGGGAAAAAAAAGAACTGCCCGGCATTTGTAACATTATTACGTTTAATGTAACTTCAAATTAGAATGGTACTATATGTATATGAAATTCATTTATATAATCGTAGCAAATATAAATAAGTAATTATGTAGCATTCTGTGACTTGAAATATGGATGATCTTCCTTATCATAAAACATTACAGACATACTGCGTTTGGAAACGAAAGTAACTTGACTTCCTTCGTTTGTAATAACCAAACTATAATTTAGAAAGTAGAGACATAGATTGCTTCCAGAAATTCTCAGCTTGCACTTATCTTAATTTGTTTCAGAATATCAACAATATTTATTCAGCTGGCCCGAGTGTAATTGCTTGAACTTATTTCCAAACATTGTGAATTATTTTGTAGGCGTGAGTCAAACGGGAGAGTTTGGAGAATTTTAATGTGAAGGACTTCATACCAGAATGTACTTTTGTTGATTGCCGATTCTTTTATACTTTTATAGAAGCAGTTATAATAAAGTAGGGATTGTGAGGTTGTTGCTGACTTTACTACCACTCGTGAAAAGAATGAATCATACTGGACCTGCTATATTTTTCCTTGTTTCCAAAACATCTTGTTACATATGATATTTTATTGAAAACTAAAAATGGTTTCTCCGAAATTATAAACTGTTTCCATTTTAAATTTGAAATTTCGGGTGTATGTAATGATTCGATGCGGACAATTAGTTATTTTATAGTCTTGAAAAATGCATTTGTTCTGTTCGCCTCCCGGATCAAGCGTACAACACAGGCGTTTACAACATGGTTTGGCATAATTGTAGTCCTTTAGAATAGGATGTACATATTTCAATAAATTTGGTACCATTGCATGGCCCTACTTGACAACGACTATATTGTTTCCTTTTACAAGTTTTAAACATCACTTTACTTACTTACAGACAGCAAAAATACTTTTATTTTTACAAAATTTTCCCTTCAACACTGTCGCGTTTTCTGTTTATTCTCCACATTATATGAGAAGAAATGGATGTATTTTCCGACAGACAAAAAGTACTGTTAACTTAGACAAATTGTTCTCATTCTGGTTCTTATTATAGCACGACTGGCGCATTCATTCCTATAACGTTCAATCAAAAGACATCATGTTGTTTGGAATAGGAATTTGATCCCTGAAGCTAACTACTGTCATTCAACAATATAAACTGAGGAATGCCAGCTCAGATATTGAACCTCTTTAGTAGATCTTACATTAATTAAACAAAGACGCGTGTCACTACGAGCATTATCTATTTGATTTACAAAATCTATATATGCGTCTTCAATATAAATTAAAGAATAAATTAGCTGTAAACATATTGGTCGTTTTGTAGAATTCAAAGTATATTTTGACCTTTCAATCTAAGACAACAAATACTGACTGGTCAAGTAAAACATCACAGAACGTATGGAAACCTGAAGCAGATGAAATAATACGCATTTCTAATTCACTTTTCAGAGAAATGTAAACGAGTATTTATAGAATAAAATACGTTTTGAAGGCCAGATTGGCTCTTCTAACAACACTTTTATTTGTTTGATAGACATAAAATGTAATTTCTGTGCAGTTGTCGGTGTAAGGGAATACCAAAGTTTAGACGAAAATCACGCTATATAGATAAGTTACTGATTTGCACAACTCTTCGTTCTGTGTCTTGAAAACAGTCAAGATTAATTTTCGAAGATCAGGAATATACTGCTGATAAGTTATCACAGCACACTGGACTAACCACAGTTCATAGGAAGTTTGGCATTTCAAATAACCCAAACGCAAATAGGCTATGTACGCTAGGTGTATTGAATCATTTATTTTCATATATTCACATTTATAATATTAAACTGGTTTACTGCGTGATTTCGTGTTTTAATGACTAGCATATAAACAATTTAAAACCGTTTTCATTGACTTGTGGTTTTATATTTCACTGGTTTGTGGATGTCTTATAATTTGATTATAATTTAATACTGTTTTCATTGACAAGTGACTGCCTAACAAATTAGAAAGTAGAGATTTGCGCGTGTTTTAAGTATTGTTTTCGTTGACACTCAAATGTCTATCAATTTGTTTCTATTTTTATTAACATGTTACAGGTATGTCAAATTTCATTGTCTCGTGGATGTCTGAAACTATTACAGTAATACAGTTTTCATTGAGTCGCGGATATCTACCAATTCAATACTTTTTTCATATTATGTTACTGTCTGACAATTTAATACAGTTTTCATTGATTTGCGAATGTTTAACAGTTCAATTTCTTGGATAGCGTAGTGTCTAATGCTGCATTCCTTGGGTGTCTAATGGTCTAGTTCCTGTCATACATTTTGACCCTTATCATGCTGGGCACGATTGATTCTGCCTTTGCGACCAGTGTAGATCATGATCTGCACTGTTCGCCATTCAGTCAGTATCTTTTTGGCAAGCACCCCTTTTAACAGTTAATGGTACTGTCCAAATTGAAAGATGGACAATTTCATGATAGAAATTGAGCAGGGTAAGGGTTAGTTAACAGATACACAATGCTGAAAATTATTGACTGCACTTTATTCATGGTTTTAAAAGACAACAGATTAAATAACTGTAAATATTAGTTGATATAGTCATTAGGTGAACAGAGTTGGTTCCACATTGATTACGTTCAGTATGTGTTACGTTAATTACATCAAAGCTAGTTAAAGTGAACCGATAGAATCGTCCATAGAAGTCGGTATACAGACCCTTTGAAAATAACTTCAAAAGCTATTAATATTTTAAAAAATACGAGATAATCAAGTGATGTGCATCAAAATTTTGCCGAGACAGCAAAAGTATAAGGAGTATTTTTATTACAAAATTCTATTTAGTTGGTAGACTCACTAGTGCCAAACCTAAAAATAATAAAATAATAAATAAATTATTCTTGTTTATTCCCAGTTGCACGATTGTTGCCTTCTTGCCATAATGACACTTCTAATGACCCGGGACCATTTTGGTTATGGTATTTGCTTTAAGGAATTGTCATACGCGACCGTAATGGTCGTTTTTCGTGGCTTTTTATTACTTACAAGCTACAAGTTACAAGTTTATTGGCAAAATTCAGCAATATAAACTTGCCTTTGGCCATTTACAAAACATAATACATTATGGCAAAGACAGGTACAAATACAAAAACATTTCATTTGCAATATATACATGTAATAATCACAGAAACAGTTCATTGTTCAAGGGTATTAATACGTGTATTCATAGCTCCTTTTATATATTTGGCTATGTTAACTAGCTTAGTTTTATCATTAGTTGACATCAAAGAATAGTATTTCTGTCTACTAGGCCATGATACATTACCTAGATATTTCTTTCTAATATCATGATATTTTGTACAGCATAACATAAAGTGGTATTCAGATTCAATCATATTCTTATTACACAAAGCACATATTCTATTTTCCCTTGGTATGTTGTTATATCTACCAGTTGTGTGAGCTAAGTCTTATACGAGTAAACCATTTTCTAAGTTCATCATTTGATAATTTAACAATATAACTTTCAAAACAAAAAGTAGTTTTAAAGTTACAATAAGTATCTAGCTAACTATTAAGACCAAGGTATGTAATTATTAATATATAATAAAGGCATACAGTTAATTTCGCGATGTATGCGTTTCATTAGTTTTATTAAGCTTTACAAGATATGGAATGCTTAAGTACTATAAAAATTTAACGGTATTTGTATATTTATCAATAGCCACAATCTGCGGGTAAACAAGCGAATGGTTCATGTACGTAAATTGGAAACGTCATTGGTAGATCATAATAAACAAATAATAATATGTTTACCTGCCCGCTCATTTCGCCTACACCGGAGTGTGTCAGTAATAATTACTGGTCAGTGTATGCATGGAACGTGTTCTGGCTTAGCGTATATAATTATCTCTGTAATTATCTGTCTATGTACCCAGTTACAATGCTGTTCCTAAACTATTGCTATATTATTATGCACAGTAATCTTTATCATCCTACAAATTACTTTGATTTTCTAAATAATGGATATGTCAGGTACACCTGCCTGCCCGAGGGTACGGCCTTGACTTTATATATCAAAGTGTTTTCCAATATTATTAAATGGTTGATTCTGATTTCATTGAAATGCGTTATTTCACGTTTAAATACATGCAAATATGTTATTGCATTAACTATGAGTTCATACGGTGTTTTTGTTTTTAATATAATTGTACGCCCAGAGTTAATGGTACTCTATTTCGGTACAGAAAGAGCTTTTTTCATGCAAATAGACACGGAACGGAATAAAAGCGCATCGCATATTATTCAACCTGCACGAAATAAAGTAAATGAGAAAAAATGTTGTAATGTTTGGTTTGATTATTATTGAATTACTCTTTCAGATAAAAAACTACGCTGTCTGGTCTTTACTGTACTCACTATACTGTCCTTAAGTGTCCTATTAAACGACTTTTCTGCGAAATCCGTACTCCTTAACACACTAACTCCATTTAAGATAAATGTAATCCTATCATTTGATAAGTTTACACATGTTGCAGCTCCTAATCTCTCCTCTGGGTGTGTAACAGACTTTTATGTATTTAAAGCCGCCAAATAAGTGAAACAATTGCAGTGGTAAAAATAATGTTGATCGTATATGGTTATTACCACGCATTTTTACATAAAGCTCGTCGACAAAAACTTAATACCTACAAAATATTAATATTCGAAAGTATTCTAAAACATTGAACTTAAGTCGTAATGCTAAACTAAAACGGGACGGCTATCTTTGAGAAGAAACAACTATTAAAACCACTTTCTTTTGGTACGAAAATATAAAGGGACAAGAAACAAATTACTCAAGAATGAATGAAACAGTATTATATTAGACAATATTTAACAGTGTTATAATGTAAACGAGTTTAATTTGAAATGATCCGATTAACGTCCTTGAAAAATAAACGTGGAGAAAAAATTTGGAGAACAAATGTTTGCATTTAAATTTTGATGTTTTCTACCTACCTTACAGCATAATTATGAAATTTTAACACAATGAATAATTTCAACAAACTTTAAGTGATCACATCAAGGCAACGATCTGCATCACCATTTAAAGTGTTCACTTCCTTTTTTAATTCTCACCTTTACAAAATTCTCTCCCACTGATGGCCAGATAGCGAGAAATAAAAAGTCATTCTAAATAAAAACCGCCAAATAAATCAGATTTAATGAAAGTCGGTCGTAATTTTCTCTTTTAACAGTGAAAAAATAGAAACGTATGCGCTAGGCTTATTTTAATACTCGATATTTCAATTCAACTTCTTTACACAACCATTTAACGTTTATCAAGAGATATAGCATCAGTCCAAAATCTGATATCATCAAAACTAAGACAACACAAAAATTCAAATTTAAAACGTTTCTTCAGCGATAACATTTAATCGGCCACTGCTGTGCTTGAAAATGAATTTGAAATACTTAAAGAAGTTGATATCTCGTAAAGTTTTCCTTTCGATTGCATTCAATTAGGTAATGATAAATGTTCTGAAATGATAACAGAACTAATATATCTTCATTAACGTCGTGCAATAGTACTTAAACATAATGATATAAATGTTTTACCCACGTATATTAAAGTATTTTGAAAGATCCGCGGTCTTGTTTCCTGTAATGTTTCCCAATGTATTTTAAACAAATTGAAATATCGAACGTTTGAGTTCGAATATTTTTTGTACCAATTCATCTTCTTGCTTTAAACGCAACTTTTCCAAAAGTGCATATGAAGGATGTAACATAAAACAAATCGGTACATAACTACGCAACCATGAAACCAGATTTACCATTCGACAGCACACAAAAACAACTTTTTAACAGTATCATTTATATTCTGTACTTATATCACATAAATAACAATTTACATGATTAACCACATGTCATTAATTTTCTATTTTTGGTTTTCAGTTTACATTCCCTGTATATTTTAACAACTCAATTAAAATACGTGCCATGTTGATCACTATTATATCTGTTCTGTTTAGTTATTTTAATCAAATAGTTTTCTTTTTATTATTATTTTTACATTTAGATGGGTCGTAAATGCGTTAAGGTGTTTGAACTCAATTTGAGAAAAATTTCGCGTTTAATGACAGTCTAATAATTTATTTTAAAGGAAGTTAAAAGAAACCATGACAATACTGCTCTATCTATTTTTCTCCCTCGTTTTGATGCTGAAATAAAACACTTTAATACACATGAATCACATAAAAAAGCTACCTTAACACTTTAAAAATAAAATTCATTATTATTTCTATAGTCGGAATTATTATTCAAAGTAATTATCTAAAACAAACCTTGATAAGAAATCCTCCTTTTTTATTTAGTCTAAATAATTATCATCCATTTAACCACAAAATCCGAGTATTAACTTTGTCACTTTTTCAATTAATAGTTTCCGTTAGATAATATGCTTGTATCAACATTTTCTTCTCAGAGTTCAGGATGAAAATGCAAATGATATTCCCAGTGAATGATTAAGCGATCAAAGCCGAGCTTATGGTGAAACGTGAGAGAACTCTTATCGAAGGAGAAAATCGAGCGTATCGTTAACCTGTGTTCGTATCACCGATATCCGAATGCAGGTACTGTCGATAGCATGTACAACTTCGTCAATTAAACATTTAATTTAACTGACCGCTGGCGGGGGTTAAATTGGTGTATATAAATATATAATGAGCGGCAGAACTTCTACTATCTAGGATGGTAATTAAACTGATAAAGAAAACGAGTTTTCCGCGTTTTTTAAAGAAGAAAAATATAGCAGATATTTTTGGATGCATGTTAAATACGACTTCCTTAAAGCGTCACACACTTAAATTTACTCCATCCCTGATACACAAGGGTACTTTAACAAAGAAATCCTCAAAGGATTAGTTTTATTGTTTATGTTTAAACGAAGTTTTTACGTTTGAACAGACACTTTAGGTTAAGAGTTTTGGTAAATATTTATGTCATTTTCAAGTTTAATTATTTAAACATACAAGCTTTAACAGTTGGATATAATTAATAGACAAACGTACGCGTTACAAGGGAAAACAGGAAGTATTAAATCTAAAAAAATCAATGTTATCCTTTAGTTTAGCTTGGATATTGCTTTAGAATAACAGCGATTTTCACGTAATAACGTGATTGAAACGGACTAAAATCTGAAGTATGCTAGTCAGAAGCTGTTGTATGAAAATGTTCATACTAATGCAAAACTTGGACAAGGAAAGATATTAAAATTGAAAGCTAACGGCCCCGCCCAGTTAAGAGCAGGAGATGTAAGAACTTATTTAGAGTCAGGTTGCAAAGCCTTTTTGTTGTAAAATATACGGCTTGAATTTCACCATGAAATACCAAATGACAGAAATCAAAATTCGTATTGCACCAGGTGGAAATTAGTATCCATGACGTGGTAAATTATCCTTGCACAAAACATGACACAGTAAAGAAATGAAATGTTCTTATTGGTCGTGACGTAGATATATATTCGGCGTTATTGGTAACTGGCATCCTGTTTTAAATGAACATGATCGGGCGTACAACCCTACGCCGGTACCTCCTGAATGTTTTTAAGAATATTATCAAAAGCATAATTAACATACTGTAGCACACCATTTAGAAATAAGGTAAACAGGAAACAATTTGAAAAAAGAATTAGAATTGAAAATGACGTTTGTTAGAAATAAAGTAAAAATATTTAGGTAAACATATGCTTCACAGTATGTTTGCTATGACACCTGAAAATAACAATTGCACAAGTTGCGTGCAATTGAATAAACTCACGGTTGTCAGTGAAACTAAAATATCTCTTTTTTCTGACGCGACATTAGAATGAAAGTATAAGACTGTAAACCATAGTAAAGGCAGATTTATGTAACTGGATAACAATGCGTTGTGGTGGATAGACCTACAAAGGCTGTTGAGAGCAATTAATCTGTACTAATATTTCTTTCATTCTTCATGGTGACGCTGATATTTTCTCAGAAACCTCTTTTCTCAATAAGAGATGCTGCTTTTGTCTCCCGAAAGTGCCATTAAAAAGGATGTTATGACAGAGATATTTATTCTAAAGGACTCTAATGACTGATGCCAGTCTATGTGATAGACAGCTAATGTAGCAACGCATAGTGAGGATAGATCTGCACTTTGCTATAGAAGTGCACTTTGCTATAGAAGTGTTATGTTCATGCAAAACCAACGCCCCCCACCCCCCAAAAAAAAAACAAACAAGAAACAAACAAATAAAAAGCCAAGTCGTAGATACCCACAATATATATTCGACCCTAGATAATTATGTATTAACGCGTGAAAAATCTTTTCGTACATTTAAACATTTCTTGATCCGGCGGCAGAAAATATTGTTTTATGCAAAAATATATGGTCGTTCTTAAATCAATTTTGTATCGGAATAACATATAGACCATCGAAATATCCCCATAAACTGCCAGATATTACTACAATCATTTGGCAAGTTATTCCATTATTTGGTCAACATGTACGTATGCCAATGGTTACATATGCCTTACGTGATAAACTATATGGCGTTACTGTTCCCACACTGAAAGTATTAAAAATAAAGTTGTACATTTCAGTTTCAATTATTAAAAAACAAACAAACTTAAATTGTCAATAATTTCAATATGTGAGCTACAAACCCCCATCCGTAGTTTAATTCAAGCGCATTCTTAGATTTTATGTCAAAAGATAACTAATGTCTTCATGCGATGAAAACTTTCTTTACATGTTCCTGGACTACTGAGCAAGTTCATCTTTACATGCTTTTATAGGACGTGTTTTCTGACTTTCATTGGTCCAGATTGCAGTCAGCTTTAATGTCAATTCGTCTTCGTGTGCAGTTTCAGGATTACAAATTTCACGATATAAATAGTCTAAAAAGAACGTAATGCACATGGATCCAGTTTCATCATGTGTGATAGTTTTTACACATAAAGTTTCTTTGTTTTCCGTGTTGAATAAATCACCAGGAGAATAATTTTTGTTTGTCTTGCTTGAGACTTGATAATAATCTCTTCCATCATTTTGTAGACATCGCCTCATTTCAATGATCTCTCGAATAATCGGAACTGTATAAACAGCTCTATGAAGCAGCTACTTTTCGATATTCTTACTTACATGTTTTTTTTTTATATTATTTCAACCCAACAAATAATGAAAATGATCGAAACTACACTGGGTTTCTTCCTTGCAATGCTACATATTTGTTTTTCTCATCACTATTAGTAGGTTCGTATTGGTTTTGTCAACCGTTGTATCTTGGTGTGTGTATCCGACACTATATTCTCCCTCTGAGGCGACCAGTTATAACATTTCTTTTAAGGTGGTGGACCCGTAGTGACAACTGGCAAATCACATACTCTCCGTAATGTGTTTTCGGCATTTTACGTTTTTTAAGGTTTCGATTGAGGCCTTGAGAAACAAAAATCAAACAACACCAAATCATAGAAAGAAAGAGTTGTTTGACATGAAAATTGAACAGCATGTAAAACGTGTATATAACTTTACGAAACAAGTGTCAGTATACTGATATAAACATTGAATTCCGGAAAGGGGCTGCCTAAAGGGGTTCCACTTCCGGACAGTTAAACGCCTTTAAAAACTCACCATTTTCAAAGAACAGTTACACATGTTCGTTTTGATGCATTTTCAATAGCGTGCGAGTGAAGAAATTTCGCATAACAAGTTGGAACACAGTTTTCAGCAATTGTTTATCTTTATTTCTTTACAAATGACATTCATTTTCAAAGGGAGACAACTGTTCCCGATTATTTTAAGTACAAATGGCATTCATTTTCAAAGGGAAACAACTTTTTCCGATTATTTTAAGTAATCTTTGAGAAAAAGTTGTCTCCCTTTGAAAATGAATGCCATTTGTAAAGAAAAAAGATAAACAATTGCTGAAAACTATGTTCCACTTTGTTACGTGAATTTTCACCACTCGCACGCTATTGCAAATGCATCAAAACAAACATGTGTAACAGTTCTTTGAAAATGATGAGTTTTTAAAGGCGTTTAACTGTCCGGAAGTGGAGCCCCTTTAGGCAGCCCTTTTCCGGAATTCAATGTTTATATCAGTATACTGACACTTGTTTCGTAAAGTAATATACATGTTTTACATGCTGTTCAATTTTCATGTCAAACAACTCTTTCTTTCTATGATTTGGTGTTGTTTGATTTTTGTTTCTCAAGGACTCCATCGAAATCTTAAGGAAACTTATTGGCGCGTGCAGCCACTTTACGTCAGAATAATTCCGAATTGCATGACGGGAGTACGTAAAAGTTACGAATGCCATTACAAGTCAATTACCTTGATGACTTATTATTACCATTACACATCAGCACATTTCCACTGCAGTCGAAACTGTTATATACCTAAATATGTCTGGAATTATTTGTCGGTCAGTCTAACCAGACGCTACATGAAGTCTTCATGTAGGTGCACAACTTCACATGCCGAATAGTAGAATCTATTCCTATTATGTTTCATGAGCTTAGGTCAAAAAAGTTTTAAGACGACAAAAACAGAAACAAAAACGTACGGACAAGGGCAAATCTAAGGCCAACTCTCTTCTAAAAATCTAAAATAGTAACAACAGCAACTCTGAATAAAACATATGGGTACAGAACAAACAATAGAGGGACACTAACATATGACTTTTATCTGGAAAAATATTTCAAACTATGTGATAATATTTCTCTTCTGATTTAATGTTGTCAGGGAAAGATGTTCGTGTGTCATTTGCATGATGTGTTTGTGAAATTTAACATGAAATGAAGTGAAATAATACAAAATTAATCTAGATAAAGTCAAATTGTACGTTATTACTAAACTATTGTCTATGACCGCTGCTAAGGTGCTGCGCAACTTGAATTACCAAAGTTTCAGCATATGACAAATAGAAACACTATCAATGAACAGCTCCACACCATATTGCACAGTTACAGGACAGTGTATGTAAAAAGGTAAAGGTAAAAGTAAATTTTATTTACCGTCGTTTTGTGAAACAATTAACATAAGCTCTGTAGAGCTTTTGAGCGGCCCTATTTTAAGAACAGTTAAAACCAATTACACCTTAACCCCAGCAATTTGCTGGTACCCATTTACAGCTGGGTCGACTGAGGCAATCTTGATAAAGTGCCTTGCCCAAGAACACACCGCAATGGGAGTAGCCAGGATTCGAACCAGGGGCCTTCACCTCAGTTGGAAAGCGTCTTAGCCCTCTTGACCACTGCGTCCACATGTAACAGTTATCCCAAACCACAGGGACAATATGTAAAATAATACATTCTATGAAGACAAAAAAATAAAAGACATAATGCTCGTGTCAAAATATAAAGAACCACAAAGGCATGGACTCAATGTTTTTCAAGAAATTATAGAAAAAAAGAAAAACACCTTGAAGGGTCCCACGAACAAGGCCAGAAAATAGTTTTCCAAGCAGCTCAGCGCTAGTGGGATTTAACAACTACCCGTCCCCGTCACAGGGGCTTCCATTTGTCCCGACAGACACAGAGAAGGGAGAGTAACCTGTAAACTGGCTGAAGTAGACTATCGAGATCTATTTTGTTCTTTTCTGACCATGCATTCTATCGAAAGTCGTAGAATATTTTCTGTGTGTTATTTCTCAAAGGAGAAAAAGGAAACCAAGTCGTATCTAATAAAGCGGCGTCTACTTCTATTATATATTTGAATGATATTATATAATTTTATGGATTTTGAAATTGTAGACAGCAGTATTGATCAGTTATTTTTATCACAAATAGTGTGACATTTTAGCAGATAATCTCTGGGATAGAGGAAAGAACTTGTCCTATTTTATTGTAATCATGTGCTGTTTGAGCATTGATCAATTTCTAGAATGAAATTATAGAATTTTGTTACAACTGCTGGGAATTATTACAGTAAATACTAACTGACCATCTATGCAGGCAGAGGGAAATACATAATTCTTTCAATAAGAAGTTCTAAAATATCTCTTTTGTTTAAGGAAATTAAATTATCCATTTACTTCACAGTGTCATGACTTAAATATAACTGAACAGTGAAATATTTCCATGACGACATTTTCCCCGCTGTTTTTGATTAACAGTCACATCCTTTTTGTGAAAAAAAACAACATAAAAAAGACTAGTCATATATGGAAAAAGTAACAGTTCTACCCTATCTTAAGTAAACATACAAATGTAGATAAGGCATTACAAAATTACTTCAACGGGCCCACTTAATTTTGTTGATTTTGCAGTGGACATGATCAGCGCCTTCAGTAAACGATGCTTCTCCTGTGAAAAGTCTCCCCGTACTTGAGTTCAGTGTCGTTACATTTTCTTGTCCATTGGGACTGTTGAGTTCAATCAATATCTGTGTGTAATAAACTTCTGTTTAAGCCGGTGCACAAGGGGGATAAAAGGTTTTGCACTTTCTATTTCCATTATATGTACCTCTCATGAACAGACTCAATCAAACTGAGTTTGAGGCTGCTATTATATTGTTTGGTTGCATTCTATGCTTTGAAATGACCTTCTTATAGATTTCATTTAGGAGGCTATGATTACCTCAAAACCCACAATATTATATCTGTTACGATAAAGGTGTTCTGACGTAACTTCCGTTAATTTTTATTTCCGTCATATACGCGTAGGATAAGTCCAACAAATCGAGCTCTAGGGCTTAGTACGCATTGCATTCAATATCTTTCTGAATGATTTACACAGTCTGTACGTAATTTATTGACTGGGAGAAATACGTAGATGAACGCGCTTGAATAAAGTCGTATGCACGTGTCCAAGTGCATATAAATAGCAACAATAGAGTATGAACTTCCTCCATAAATGTCATATAAAAAAGATTCCAAGTAGAGCCGTATGCCTTTCATCTGCCTCTTGCAGTTAAATGCGTTGATGTTTGTAATTTGCTAAACCTGCATCGACTTGAAGACAATGGTAAATGCCTTCATGTAAATTTAGTCGGATGCTATATTCCTATTAAGATAAAGATATGAAAAAAAACAACAACAGCATACGTTTATAATGCATTTTACAAAATTAATGTTTCAGATACTACAGATTAAGCATATTGCAATCAATTCACAAAACATACAATATGTATACCATGTCTAAGAATTTTTGCGAAAAGTTAATCATGTACATATCAATACCTATGCTGCTATATGGTTGATGTTTGTAAAGACTGCGTTTTTGGAACGTGACATTCCTATCAATATTTATTCTCTTCACAAAATGAATTGAAGGCTTCGTTATATTAAATATTAAAATACGTTTTAAACGTATTTTCCAGTACCTAATTCATTTGCTAGCCGCTTAAATACTATGAAACAATTACGATACAAAGAGTTTAACCGGCCAGTTTTGACAAGTTAATTTCATTTCTTCCAGGACAGGAACCACTGAGAAATAACCAAACATTTATACAAATACGGTGATTTAGCAAATATGATAGAACATAATACATCATTACATATGATTACAAATACAAGCTACTTTTCAGACATCTATTTCAATAGCGACTAGAATAAGAACAACATCATCGAAATTAAAATCATGACACTAAATGTGCACGTTCTTATTTTTAAGATATATTCGCATTTCTTGTTTGAAGGCAATCTAAAATAACTTTAAGCAGTGATTATATATATTTCTAGTACATGTAATGAACTCTATTGGTTGTAACTGCATGGTCAACGTATTCACATTCTGTAAGTAAACAGGTGACTGAAAAGTACTACTTAAAGGTACACACTTCCGAAAAACCCCATAATAAAACAACAGTTGTTGCTTAAGCGAAAGAAGATTCGGAGCATCTTTTCCTTAATAGTGTATTATAATCATAACCTGAAACGATTTGTATTGTTTAAATTTTCATTGCATATCAATATGAAAATACATTAAGCTTTTATGACTGCAATTAGTATGACAACTGACGGGCGTGTGTTTAATATATTAAGACATAAAAGTCTTGTTGCCAATTTGTAAGTGATTTTAAGGTTTTTGTTTGAAAGTAAAACCTAGCAACATGCTTTAAACCTCATAAATGGAAGTACATTTCATTTGCTATACGCCTACAATACTTGAATAAACCACTGAGATAATGATATCATCAATTCCGTTTATAACAAGGCAGTATGCAGCAATGATACTGGCTTCAACTCAGTACTTGCATTTGTCAGTTCGAAAAATATGAGGAGAAACTATCAAGAACAAATGCATAGACTGATTTATATTTCGATAAACAACATTGCATTAAACGGCAGAACACGTGCACGTGCACATAATAACGATTGTTTAGCTCGTTAAATGAGAATTTTGAGATGGCTTGAAGCAACGAAAACATAAATATTTGTAAATATACAATGTTGTAAATTTACTTGTTACATAGATCAGCAGTATCTATAAATATTGTTTTATGCATGTTAAAACAAGCACATATTATACTAATTAGAGAATGGTTTTATATAATCATAAACTATTTTGCAATCGACGGATATAATATATTCATATATAGCTTTAATATTCGAAAGAAACCAAATTATCAACTCAGTTGATATGTTTACTGTATTCATTTTTCCTTCCAGAACCATTCAGTAATTCTACAAAATTAACGTATTGTCAAGTGCAAAAGCATCATTTTTCTTGACCATAGGTAAAATATTCAATAAATACTCCAATATGTTAGTTTTTAAGAATGAAATATAAGAGGCTTATTCTCCGTTGCATTTAAACAACGTATTTCAGCACATGCAAAGGCTGAATACATTATACGCTAAATAACGAAACTTTTCAAGTTCGAAGTGAAGGCAAAATTACTAAAAATAGAACAATGCCGCTGTATTGCAAACATAAACAAACCGATTAAGGTAGTCAGTTACTAAAAATAATTAAACAATAATATAATAATAATTAAAAATACGCAAGCACGTACGAACATACACCCGACAATCTCTACGACTCTTTCGTACGCAACGTAAGCGTGCTCAAAAACAAAACCCGTTAAGATCTTTTTCCCCACAACTAAGCTGACAGACGAAGGTTTAAAACTTCTTGTCATTGATGTAGCAGAAGAACACTTTTCTCATGGCTTACACTACAATTATTTTATAAGTCAGCCTGAGGCCCTGCAAGAAAGTTTACGATATCCAATATCCACTAATTATTACATACTCGTTTCTATTCCCCGTTAAGTTACACTGGTACCGGAAACGTCAATATTTTTCCATATACTGACGCCTGAATTTCATATCGGGTGCGTGAGGTAATTCAGTGTGTGCTGTTGCACTATTTTCTTCTATTTAGTTCAGTATTGTCAATCCTATTCAGGCTATTGAACAAATGTATGGTACTTACATTATATTTATACGTGTAGATGAGTATGTAATAAAAAGGTTATTATCTTTGCATCGGGAAATATGCACTCGTTCTTCAGCGGAAGAATATTGCGCTCCTAAAGTCGCGCAATATTTTCGCTGAAGAACGAGTGCATATTTCCCGATACAAAGCTAATAACCTATAAATATTCACTAAAATATTTATCTTTAGGTATTCACTTCAAATGTTGAAAATCCTCATAAAATGTTTTAACTTTACTAAAATATAAATTAATTGTGTGTGTAGAGCTAAATTCATAATTAAATGTCTTGCAGTAATTGTCGATTATTAATTTAAAAAACTGGAACTTCCAGTTTTTTAGAGGCTGTGTTAAGCTATAAGTGTATACAATGTATACAATTATAAACCTAATAATACTCGTAAACGCATTAATTGTACATTTACAAAAACTATATGTAGTAACTCTTCATGTTTTTAGAAACGAAATTTGGATCTGATTTAACTTTAATTGCAATAGTTTTATTTCAAAAATGGTTACTGAAAATACTTAAGATGTAATTAACGATACTCAGCTTTAGCTGAAACTACATGTTCTAAGTTATGATGTTATAAAGCTGATATTAAAAATCCTATCAACATATCCAGAATGTTGATTTTTTCATCATTTCAGCTCATAGTTTTTAAAAGTGAATTTAGGTTTGCCCCCGTAGAATGCAGATCCGGTTTTTTTTTGTATTTCAAGTCTCAAATATCTGAAATGAATAAAGGACTATGTTGTTTTTGGCTGAGATGCTCTACAAGGAACTGAGCTACAGGTTTCCGTGTATAGCTCAAATTTTAGCAAGGGAGCTATATATGAAGAATATAGCACAACAAGAGCTATATACGAATAGATGCTCCAAATACAGTTCCAGAAGAGAACAATGTAGAGTATGACACAACGGCTCTTAATAGAACCGACCCAATTTACAAGTTTAGCGAACTTTCACTGAAAAGTAAAGATAATAAAAGCTTCAAAGCGTAAGTATATAATGTATAATCTGCAGTATCAGAAATATTTTCAATAAGCATATTTCAATTAATTCAGATAAGATATAATATGTATACCATGTCTGAGAGATTTTGCGTAAATGTTAATCATGTACGTACATTGTATCCATACATATGCTGTTATAGGGTTGTTGTTTGTGAAGACTGCGTTTTTGGAACGTGACATTTCCTATCGATATTTATTCCTTTCACAAAATGAATTAAAGGCTTCGTTATAGTAAAATATTAATTACGTTTTAAACGTATTTTCCAGTACCTAATTCATTTGCTTGCCTCTTAAATACCTTGAAACAATTATGATACAAAGAGTTTAACCGGCAATTTTTGACAAGTTAATTTCATTTCTTCCAGGACAGGAACCATTCAGGAATAACCCAACATTGATACAAATACTACCTACTTTACAGACTTCTGTTTTAACAGTGACTAGAATTGAAATTAAAATCATGACACTAAATGTGCACGTTTTTATTTTTAACCTATATACGCATTTCTTGTTTCAAAGCAATCTAAAATAACTTTAAGCAGCGATTTTATAGAGAATCGGTAGGAACGATTCCTCTACGGTAACATGCGATTTACCGAATGAGATATACTATCGAATTAAAAAATGTGTACTTCCGGTACGTGCACAGAGCGTCTGACTTCGGATTTTTTAGAAGAATACGCTTTCCCCTTGTGCCTAATAAGCGTTCATATAACTTGTCCTAACCGCAACATCTTGCAACATCAGTACGAATATGGGCAGTGTTGTTTTTTTTGTTCCAAAAATTGATACAAACGCATATTTGTGGGCGGGCTGTAATTACTGAAAAGTAAACGAACGACTAAAGCGAAAATAGCATAATCTTCGACAATACTCAATATGAGAATATGAGGGATGAAGTTACTTGTAAGAAAAACAAGAGAGGGCGCTACCGTGTGTTGTGTTGTTGCCTTATGGGATGAGTTGAAGTTGGATTGATTCCCGATTGAGGCATATTATATTTCAAGTACATGTTATGAACTCCATTGGTTATAAATGAATGGTCTTGCTATTCAAATAAGGTATTCACATCAAGTACGTAAGCGACTTAAGAGCACTTACTTAAAGGTATACACCACGCCTCCAAACGACCCTATAATAAAACATCAGTTATTGCTTGTAAGAATCAGAGAAGCAAAAGAAGATTCGAGGCGTCTACTACTTAAAGGTGTATGATACATATAAACTGAAACGATTGGTATTGTTTCAATTTTCATTGCATATCAATATGAAATACATAAAGGTTTTATGTCTGCAATTAGTTTGACAACTGACGGGCGTGTATTTAATAAATTAAGACATAAAAGTCTTGTTGCCAATTTTTAAGTGATTTTCAGATTTTTGTTTGAAAGAAAAGCTAGCCACATGCTTTAAAACTCATAAATGGAAGTACATTTTATTTGCTGTACGCCTACAATCCTTGAATAAACCACTGAGATAATGATATCATCTATTCTGTTTGCTGAAATGCTATATAACAAGGCAGTATGCAGCAATGGTACTGGCTTCAACTCACTGCTTGTATTTTCCAGAACATTTTCATCACTTCGAAAAAAATATGAGAAGCAACTATCAAAAACAAATGCATAGAATGATTTATATTTCGATAAACAACATTGCAACAAACGGCGGAACACTTGCACGTGCACATAATAACAATTGTTTAGCTCGTTAAATGAGAAGTTTGAGAAAGTTGGAATCAGTGGTATTTGTAAACATAAAATTGTTGTAAACTTACTTGTAACGTAGATCAGTAGTATCAGTAATATCTACGAATACTTTTTTTGCATGTTAAAACAAGCACAAAATTTATTATACAAATTAGAGATTGGTTTCTTATGATTGTAAACTGTTTCGAAATTAACGGATATAATATATTCATATACATATATAGTTTTAAGAAACCAAGTTATTAACTCAATTAATATGTTTATTGTATTCCTCCATTCAGTAATTCTACAAATGTATTGTCAAGTGCAGAAGCATCATTTTTAATGACCATAAGTACAGTATTCGATAAATACTCGAATCTGTTAGTGTTTAAGAATGAAATATAAGGGATTTATTCTCCATTTCTGTCGCATGATGGTAAGTTATCAGTTGCATTTAATTAACGTATTTCTGCATATGCAAAGACACCTTAATACAGCTATTTCGGCTGAATACATTATACGTTGAAAACGAATTTCAATAATTGAAACTTTTCAACCCCGAAGTGAAGGCAAAACTGCTAAAATACAAAATGCCGCTGTATTGCAAACAAAAACAAACCGATTAATGTAGTCACCCACACCTGGATACACAAGTCAATCAAGCTTCGTGACATAGAATGTTGGCTTCTTACGGAACACTCGATGTACGTTATGAAAAGGAAAAATAGTATTTCGAAACACAGTTTTAACAATTTAGTAATACCTGAAATAAAAAAAACTACTTTGAGTGCTCTTTTTTCTTTTCTTTTAAATTGAGCTTAAAGCTTTATAGCTGTATCTTTATCAAACGATATAAATTTTCATTCTTTTGATTAACTTTGAAATTTTATTTCCTTCGCTGACACTCCTGATAGAAAATTGTGATATTATGAAAGAGTTATAGTGCTCTGAGCGGGAAATAAATATTGTCGTTATTACGGAAACGTTATAAATAGGACTTTGCAATATACTTTGGTAATCTGTTACTGGTTGCAGATGCAAATATCAGGTTCGATGACAACTTTTTGGCGGTAACGAGGCTCTGCCAACCGCAAAATCAGTTACTTACCCGAGAGATGCATCTATACCTAGTGACAGATTACTTCTCTAACGTACCGTATTTCACAAATTATAGAATAAATGAAGCAAAAAGAAGTATTTTCTTTGTAGCACTTATAGTAGCGTATTTAAATAAAGCACGGAAAATTAACGCCCATGAACCGAAATTTCAAAGACAAACACAACAATAAAGTTCCGCTTTAGTTTTATCAGCGTAACGTCCGCCTTTTCCGTATTTTTTAAATCAAGATATATTCTATACGATCAACCTTCAGAGTACATGTACTTGATTTTTAGCGAATTTTACGTAAACATTACATACTCAGTACACAGATCATTTAAGAACTAATGTTTTAACGTTATTAATGCACGGAAAGAGGTCGGCCGCGGAATAATTTCACGAGGGCATAGCCAGAGTGTATTATTTTGGCGACGTATGACCGATTTTGAGTGTATTAATTTAGGTAAAACACAATTTTGCTATACATTATTTCGATTCTTATATGCCCTTAATCTAAAATAGTGGATAAAATATAGTAGCGCTCTTTCTTGATCGCGACAAAAACATTGACGTCATCGCACGTTAACGTGACGTCATTTAAGCGTAAGCGTGTTTTAAAAGAAACAAGTATATCAGAATAGTTGTCTTCTTCTTCTTGGCGTTCACTAGAATAGTTGTTGTTACAGTCCGAGATTCATCGGACATAGGTTAGGCCTACCAGATGGAATTTTCCGGCATGGATAAAATCACTGGAAACACCAGCCTGTTGGAAGAAATTACATGTATATTCAAACTTTTGTTTAAACGGTTTTGGATTATTTAACAATGAAAACAGCACAGATGTCTGTTGAAGATACATTTGTACCTGTAACCCAAGGCTAAGTTTTTACGTCTATTTGGCTTGTTTCTGTTTACACAATATGACTAATTACATTATATCAAACCTGGTTGAAAACTAAAGTTTAAATACTAGTGTAATCACTCATATAATCAATTATGACCTTACATTGATAAAAGAAATGCGATAACGAAGGGAACATTTATCAACGGTACTTAACGGTAAAATTTTCGGGCAAATACAATTTATATGAATATTTACCCAAAATTTCTCAGACGGAGTTTTGTAATTGCGAAAAGAATGATTTTAAAGAGTGGTGAGTGTAATAATTGCCGGTAAGCTCAGGTTACTGATTATACTATTGTACATATGTTAAAAAACTGAAAACGTTAAAAGTCATTGCTTTTTATATCATTACATTGAAAAGTCACTGGATATAACTTTTGATTGAATTCAAAACAATATCACATTCTTGCATCTAAGCTAAAACAGCTTAATAGAATGCATTACCATCTGCAGTTTTGCCTAGGTTTGCACTATATCTCCTGGTTCAACTTGTGATATTTGTTCTTTCATAAAAAATATGCTTATTCAAAGACAACCAGTTACATTATCAATTGAATTCAACACAATATTCTCTTCTTGTAGACACACCAAATTAAACTCAAGGGGAAAATCTGAAATGACTACAATGTTGCGCTCCAATTACAACACTGTCGAGCGCATTCTTTGTTTGCACACTGCTTTAATATCTCAAACATTGAAGCCAATAAAAAATAAAATACCAACAAGTTCCGAGATGACTTTTGACCCCTAGTTGTGGCCTTGATCTTTGAGACAGAAACTTGTGTCCTGTGGCTATATTCTGTTTCATTGAGGTATCTGTTTCAGCTGAATAAAAATTGCTAAATGCATGTCAAAATTACGGTGTGGACAAGCTCTTTGACAACTTAGTATGACATAGACGTTGAGAAAGGGGCCATTGGTTTGTGCAACTGAACCAAACATTTATGCAAAATAAAAGTAAGATTGGTTCCCAGCGATAACTTTAAATATAAATATGTTCGCTTTAAGTATATCAATGTTATGATTAGACTAAGTAAGACCTAATGTGATCTTCAATCCTGTAGAGTAACTTTGATTTTTAATTTATTTCGGTTTGCGCGCCACTCAGTCTCAATCGTGCTAAATATGTATGCTCCATGCATATCAAAGCTCATGCCGAACAAAATCAGACGGACGTAGGCAAGCACGTCCAACAATTTCTACGGCTCAACATAAGTGTGCTCGAAAAGAAAGCTCGTTTAGACCCTTTTTCCCAACAACTAAGCAGACAGACAAAGGTTTAAAACTTCTTGTCATTGATGTAGCACGTGCACACTTTTCTCATGGCTTACACTTCAATTATTTCATAAGTCAGCCTGAGGCCCTGCAAGAAAATTTAAGATACACAATATCCGCTAAATATTCACTAAAATATTTTGTATTGGACTGCCAAGCTCAGCAGTAGTGAGGCAAACTGGATCAAAGCGGAATGTCCATGGCAGTGGGAAATATCAACATCGTCTTTTCAGATGCTACTGACATTGAACGTGTCTCTTAAATTTTGCAAGTACAGCACAGGCAAAGAACCTTGAACGTCTGAGATAGTGAGTATATAAGAATTGAAATTAAATTCCTCAGACCTGCAGGGATGATATGAGATATCGTGATTCCAATCGTGGTCGTGCAATGCCATGGACGCAAAAAGTAGTACCAGAAGCTCAGAAGCTCAGAAGCTCATTTGCTTAGCTCTCAAAATCAAAAGGGAAAATAGTTTAGCGTCTCCCTATTCTTTAGGCGATGAATACCGTCAGGAATGAAGATCTTTAAGTATAAATTACAGAATGTATATCACCGTTGACATAAAATAAACTTAAAAATAAAATGGCCAAGATGGGCAACTTATTTCGAAATATACTAGAGACTTTAACCCGTTAATACGGTGTTCCATTTGGACAATCGTGACATTTTATTGAATCCT
The DNA here is from genome assembly GCF_021730395.1 of Mercenaria mercenaria. Taxonomy (NCBI): domain Eukaryota; kingdom Metazoa; phylum Mollusca; class Bivalvia; order Venerida; family Veneridae; genus Mercenaria; species Mercenaria mercenaria. The sequence continues at coordinate 12,281,851 of NC_069368.1, forward strand.
AAACCGCGATGCACGATGGTACGATGACGAAAACGCGATAGTGAGATGGCACGATGATGAAACAACGATGGTACGATGGTGAAGTATATATTGTGTTACATGGGGAACAAACCTTTATTTTTTGACCAAGTCAAGGGCCATAGCTCTGGTCTTGCAAAGTGAAATAAAAGAGTCTGACAGGCGCACAAATTTACATGCTGGATTATTCCAACATGGTTTCACGACTCTTGGCACGATGATGAAATCGCGATGGTGCGATGGTACGATGGTGAAATATCGGTGTAATATCGCGTTTTCATCATCGTACCATCACGTTTTCACCATCGTCCCATCGCATTTTCATCATCGCACCATCGTGCCATCGCGTTTTCACCATCCTACCATCGGGATTTCACCATCGTGCCATCGCGTTATCATCATCGTACCATCGCGTTTTTACCATCGTAGCATCGCGTTATCACCATCGTACCATCGCGATATCACCATCGTACCATCGCGTTATCACCATCGTACCATCGTGTTATCACCATCGTACCATCGCGTTTTCACCATCGTAACATCGCGTTATCACCATCGTACCATCGTCTTCCGGTTAGGTATGCGTAGTTTCATGCACTTGCATTTTCGTAAACAATAAATCAATGTATTTTATGAGAAGAAATTTACCATTTCGATTCTGCTGTTTTACAAAATGTTTTACAAAATATTCAGTGCTCAGTTCATTAAAACTGTATCAAACCTTCAAGGCCACGTCCTTTGTATTTTATGTATGCATGAAAGTAAATAAAAAGCTGGGTGTAATAGCTACATTATATTGTTCAAACTCAGCTTATTCTTGTTAGGATGTAGAAGGAACACAGTGCAATGTGAAAATGAGATTTTATCAAGCCTGTTTTGTATTGACACATCTTCCTATTAGAAATACTGTACCGCTGCGCATGACCACCGGAAGGCGATGGTACGATGGTGAAAAAGCGATGGTACGATGGTGATAACGCGATGTTACGATGGTGAAAACGCGATGGTATGATGATGAAAACGCGATGGCACGATGGTGAAATCGCAATGGTACGATGGTGAAAACGCGATGGCACGATGATGAAAATTCGATGGGACGATGGTACGATGGTGAAAACGCGATGGTACGATGATGAAAACGCGATATTACAACGACATTTCACCATCGTACCATCGCACCATCACGATTTCATCATCGTGCCATCGAGTTTTCACAATAGTACCATCGTTGTTTCATCATCGTGCCATCGCACCATCGCGTCTTCGTCATCGTACCATCGTGCATCGCGGTTAAGAATTCAATAAAAAGTCACGATTGTCCAAACGGAACGCCGTACTTCAATGATCCTAAGATGAAAGGGAAAAATGATAAATGAGTTGTCTTTCACAATTCTATAATAAAAATAGTTCCCCTGTGAGGTATTTATACACATATATAACATTTATATTTATTGTTTATTTTAGTCTCATCTACATACAAATACATTACATCAATAATATATATGCATATAGCCATTCTATAACAGAATTATAAGAGACTTATATCAATACTGTACAGATTAAAACAACAATATAATACAGGATAAGATACATAGAACGTTTGAAAATTGTTACATATAACACGTATATCAGTTCCTCTCAGTACATAAAAAATATATGTATGAAATGTATAAAACACCTGAAAACAAGAGCACCACGTTACGGGTGTAGACACTCATGTCTCCGTATAACATAAATATTGCCCTATCCATCATTATCTTAGTCCAGATGGGGTCATAATTCTTGCAAAAAGTAATGTAGAGTAACGGTACTTGCTGTGCAGAGTCAGCCTTCAATGGCGAATAACAGCTCCAAATGTTATAGCAATAGCTGTGACCATTAAGGAGAAAAGTTGACCTAATCGTAAAACTTAACCAAGAAAAATCTGATATTTCCAAGTCCAGAAGGGGCCATAATCCTTGGAAAAAGGAAGATCAAGTTATGTTTCTATTGTACGACGTCAGTTTGTGATGGTGAACAAGTGTTGCAAGATTTAAAGTAATAGCTTTGATAGTATAGGAGAAAAGCTGATCTTAAGGAGGTAGGCTACCTTGATATTTGTAAGTGCGCATGTCCAACCGGAAGCTAACGTGACGATTTACGACGACGTTTACGACAAACTAAATGTGTTTGTATATCCATTCTTCTGGAAATAAATCTTGAACCTGCCTCCGATCTTATGTTTAATGGTTTAATAATGCAGAAATAATGAATGAATTGCCGCAGAAACGCTTCAAAACATTGTTGCCTTAAATGACGTCATTGACGTCATGGCGTTACGTGTCAGTTACCGCGCAAAATTAATAGCTTTTATTTTGAAAGTACGTTATTCTGTGCCTTTTCTTTATTTGAACTATTTTTAAACAGCCATTATTTGCTGAAATACTTTTAATTAGTCTTTTGCTCTGAAAAATGATCAATATTTTGCTTCTTTTATGTAATTATATTGAAATGTTATGCGGAATGTAAGAAAATGGATGATGGTAACTGATGTGATTTGGAATATAGATGGCTGAAAGGTAACTTATTACGGTCATTTTCAAATAAAAATCGGGCAGTTTGATTTGTTATACCTATTTCCCAGTTTCCGTTGATAATTTGTTACTTAAATACTAAAACTAAGCTCTAAAATTGTTAAAATTTCAGTATAAAATTGTAGTGTCTTGAATTAAATTGATGTTACCATGGAAACGAAGCCCGTGACCTATATGTCTAATTGTAAAATTCAAAAGCGTTGACACTGGTCTATTTAAGGAACACAGCTTCGGCTTTTTATTTTCATTTCAACAATATCCATGAGAATAATTGCAGCATGCAGAACGATTTTTCAATAAAAATGTCAGACGACGGTCACTGCTGTAAGTATTTTAAGCTGTGAAATTTGTTAAATTAACTGTAATTCATAAGAAAATATTACTAACGTTAGAACTAAGATGTTTTAAAGCTACATTAACAAGAAAGATAATTTTATATAATATTTTTTTATAAGAAATTACGATAAAAAGCAACATATAAGCTATTTTAAACATCTCTGTTGCCATGGTTACTCTAAACTTTAAGAAAAATATAGTACCATGTAAAGTTCTTGGTATTTTGCTAATCATATTACCCAAATATTCCATGTTGGTCAATAACAGAATGGCACTGAAGCCGTCGAAAAACCCGTTTTCATACATAATTGTTGAAAAATGAGAGAAAATGCGTTACCATGGAAACACGAGCCCCGCGACATATACATTTTAAGCTTTTATAAGAAAGCTTATGCGCGTACTAGTAAAACTATTAATTATGCAGACTTCTACGGATAACAATGAAACCAAAATACACTGAAAAGTGTTAAATATCCGTATTTTCCTTCTTCTTTCTATATAAAATACCTTAAGAGGGTCATGTACTTCAAACCTGGATAAAAATTGTACTTGAAGGGACAGAGATAAACGGAACTGAAATTGTAGCAGTTAAAACATTAAATTACACGAAATACAAAAAATCACTGCGGTTCAACTAATTTGAATTTACCCTGGTAACAAGGTAACCTACCTCCTTAACATAAACCTTGACCAAGAAATCTGACTTTCTAAGTCCAAAAGGGGGGAATACCTCCCACATAAAGCAAGATAGAGTTATGGTTTTGCTATACAAATTCAGCTTTTGATGGTGAACAAGTGTTGCAAGTTTCAAAGCAATAGCTTTGATCGTTCAGGAGAAAAGTTTACCCAAACACAGAACTTAACCAAGAAATCAGATATCATCTAAGTCCAAAAAGGGCCATAATTCTTCCAAAAAGTAGAATGAAGTTATGTCTCTTGCAGTACAGAGTCAGCTATTGAAGGTAAACAAGTGCTGCAAGTCTTAAAGCAATAGCTTTGAAAGGAGAACAAGAGTGCCATAATGTCACAATATACGCCCGTCACAGCAAATTTCTTTACACTAGCACCTGTATTTGCAAATGGAATTTTAATTTTGTGGTTGTTAGTAATTATTGTAATTCTTTTGTTCACAAGTCCACGTAAAAACTCATACCTTAAAATACACCTAAAATTTGAAAGTAACATCTATGTTGTACGACAGAAAAGTGGCCGTGGTTTTTCCCTACGGTAAATTTAAAAAAAAGTTACAATACGAGTTATTTATAGTAACAACTAAGGGAGGTCAATCTTAACCCCCTCCCTCCACAAAAAAAATTGTAAGTCCACACAAAAATCTTAACCAGGTAGAGATAGGTCAAAATACACCTCAAAATTGGATGTAACATGCATGTTGTGCGATTTTTCCCTACGACTACTAATGAAAAAGTTACAACATGGTGTACAATTGTGCCAGGTTACATCAAAATCCCTTCATGCATGAAGAAGAAATGCTCCGGACAAAGTCATTCTTGTATCTGACCTTTGGCCTGTAAGTGTGACCTTGACCTTAGACCTGGTTCTTGCGCATGACCCTCCGTCTTGTGGTGGTGAACATTTGTGCCAAGTTATATCAAAATCCCTCCATGCATGAAGAAGTTATGCACCAGACAAAGTTTTCATTCTTGTATCCTTTGACCTCTAATTGTGACCTTGACCTTAGACCTAAGGACCTGGTTCTTGCGCATGACACTCCGTCTTATGATGATGAACAATTGTGCCAAGTTACATCAAAATTCCTCCATGCATGAAGAAGATATGCTCCGGACAAGGTCATTCTTGAATTTGACCTTTGACCTCTAAGTGTGACCTTGACCTTAGACCTAGGGACCTGCTTCTTGCGCATGACACTCCATTTCATGATGGTAAACAATTGTGCCAAGTTTCATCGAAATCTCTACATGCACGAAGAAGATATGCTCCGGACAAAGTCTGTGGACGCCGCCCGCCCGCCCACCAATCCGCCCACCAGGGGCGTTCTCAAAATACGTTCCGTTTTTCAAACGGGCGTATAAAAAGCTGACCAAAACTTAAAACTTAACCAGGAAACGCTAACGCCGATCAAGCGGCGACAATAACTCGTTACTTTAATATTTTTCCCCCCCAAAAAACAACAAATGTGCTAAAAAGAGAAGACATTCCCCAAGAGTGTTGTACAGCATTTCAACTAGACGGACAATACGAAGCCCGATCAAGGAATCTCACACACGCTTAAGTTTCTAAAACATACATGTAAATAAAATCGATATATTATAAGAAGTGTGCATTAAATGCATTCCAAAATCTAAAATAACCTACATGTTTCGAAGTAAAATGTTTGATATGTTTTCGAAGTTCCCTTCGTGAACTAAATTTAAAAAAACAGCTTCTGTTATGCTGCTCTGTGGTTTTAATCGTTTTAACGTCAAAACTTATCATGATAGGCATCTGTAAATAAATCATAAAGTTCTCTTACTATGCAATTGTGCTTGAAAACATTATTTAGGATGATTTATGTCTGCAAAATCTCTCAATAAATCATTCAAAAACGTGCTACATAAATTCCACTATTGATTGTAGAAATTCAGAGACAGACATGTCAATAATAATTTAGCGACAAAGAAAGCGTTCACATAAACTCCCCACGCATTATTCATAGAATGTCATCTACAGTAACATACAAAATGGCATCTACAATCACAAACAAAATGTCATCCTTCAGCAAATATGTCAAATATCAATAACAAAATGTCATATGCGATAATAATATAAAATGTCATCTACACTAATATAGATAATCATTCATACATTATCACAAGAGAAATATCTATGAATTATATACATGGTGTGTCAAAAAATATCAGACAAATCATAAAGCACAAACAACGAGTCATCTAAATAACTAGAACGACGATAACTTGAAATAAACCTTTCTTTATTGAATGAATAACAAATAATTTAAACTGGTGTTAACTGACATGTCACTATGCAGCAAAATATAAACTAAAGAGATCAAATTCAGCAAAGTCGTAAAATGATTAACACTTCGCAAGGTCGCGATTTCAAAGTAGTCTACGTATTTAATACATTTTCAAATCCCTTTTAATCTTTCTGAGACATTTACATGTACGCCTATGCAGAGACAGCAATATGAAAATTTCAGACCATTTTTACACCATTGCATATCATTTGTAACAATATATATCAAATCAATGTATGATACCAAAGAAATAAAATATAAAATGCAATACTTTTTTTGAATATTAGAAACAGCAATGCGAAAAAAAGATAACCTCTGATTTAGTAAAACTGTATCCATATGTTTTTGTTTTCTTTTTATGCTAAAGTTTCGTAATGTTCACAAAATTCACAGCAGTGCCTTACTATTGTTGTTTTTGCGATGTCGCTATTTAAATTGTGTAATGCGTTTATGTCGTGCGATTTAGTATACTTACTAGTTTAACCGAAGTAATCGGTAGTAAATCTTTTCCACTATCTTCTTGAAGAATGAATCGGATTTAAATTTGGAAAGAAATGCATTTTATAATATGATACGCCTTAATCAAAACAAAACTATACGTTTTATATTCAACTTCATCAATTCGTTTCTATTTTGAGTATTATATCATTGCAAAGAATCGAGTTTGTTAAATGTTGCCTTCTCCAGAAACAAGTTCGTAAGATATAACACAATTTAATCCGCCCCAGGAAATTGAGACAAATACAGCTGCCATATATATTTTCTATGAAAAGTATGCTGGATAACCTACTTCTGAAGACACGGCTGTTTACGTTAAAAAGTCATATCTAATGTCAGAGTACTGTGTTACGCTATAAGCTATTAAAGAACTGTCATTGACACTAATAAGCTTATTTTCCCATGACACTATATTATTTGACCTACTTCTTCAAAATATATTAGAATCAGTTCCTTTGTCTTAAACCATTAGGTTGAGATAATACACGCGTACATTTAGCCTTTTACGTAAAGGATACTGGTTGTCTTGGGTTAAAATACTTTGAGCTTATAAAATGTTTCAGGTTCAGTTCAACTTTAAAAACTTATTTGAAAAGTGACTTATGGCTATCTTACGTTCAGTGAAACATCGTATAAATTCATCGCTAAATGGTTCATTGAGGCTTTTGACTTATACAGATATTTTTCTACGTACTGAAACGTTCATTTTGTTCTTAATGAAAACTAAAATAATCTTGTAGCATGTTGTTGTAGATATGGCTGTTGTGTTCTAGACTTCCAGTGATTGAAAACTTGCTTTGTTTTTCGAAAAATATGTTAAAACAGTAAACGCATTCAGTTGTTTTTGATATAAGGATTTTGTACACAAGAACTCTCATGACGCTTGAATAGTTAGTTGAATTTCATTATTTGAGCCATGCCATGGGAAAACCAACATAGTGGGTGTGCGACCAGCATGGATCCAGACCAGCCTGCGCATCCGCGCAGTCTGGTCAGGATCCATGCTATTCGCTAACAGTTTCTCCAATTCCAATAGGCTTTAAAAGCGAACAGCATGGAGCCTGACCAGACTGCGCGGATGCGCAGGCTGGTCTGGATCCATGCTGGTCGCACACCCACTATGTTGGTTTTCCCATGGCACGGCTCATTTCGTTATTTAAGGGGTTAATGAATACCTAAATCAAGAAACTCCTCGTCATAATAAGAACAGTAAGCACACTTTAAGAAACACCATCACGAATGCTGTAGAATAAACACTGCAAAGGCATTTTAATTCAGCTCAGAACCTTAAAGGATCGCTGATGTTCAAACATATATACAACACGTTGGAGACAATAAATGGGGCGGTGACAGACATGAAAAAAGCCTACAGCGTTTTCATTCTAAATGTTCGCTGGTTTTACTAAAAAAATAGACATTATTTAACTATTACTTACAGTGATATCATTTTTGATGAAGTTCAGTTAATTCTCTTGTATTATATTAGTTTTGTTCACTCATCGTATGTAATTTCATGACGCTTTCCGACAAACTGGTGCCATTTGCGCCATTTACTAGTTCAAACATGAACCGTAAATTAAAAAGTTATTGTTCCGTATATACAAACAAGTCACCTATATATCGATATTTCCGCTTGTCAATTTGTATTATTTGTATCAGAGTTAGGAACGACCGATTGCAACGATATTTAGTGACGAGTAACAGGTTATATATGAGATCTAGGATCGAAGTCAAGATAATCTTTAATAAAAATAGATAAGCGGTTTTGGCTCTATACCTTGAGTCAGGAATGACCTATGTTAGTGAAACTTTGTGTAAGTAGCTTACACGGAAGCAAGGTTTGGGATTTCATACGAAGTAGCAAGTATTATGGCCAATTACCATTATCAAAAATAGAAAACTAATGTCTGATCCGTAATTTGAATCAAGAATGTCATATGGCAATGAAACTTGGTGTGTAGGTAATTTGCATGTAGTGAGAGCTTGAAACTGTATATGAGCTCATTAGGGTCAAGGTCAAATTGACCGTTACTAGAAAATAGAAATAATTTTCAACTTAGTGACTTCTGTTAAAAGTGACCGATTGCAGTGAAACGTGACTTGTAGGTAGCTTCCATCGAGACAAAGTAACCGTAACTAAAAAACGAAAACACAACCAATAACTAATGCTTTTAGTCACAAATAACGTATAGTAATGAAAATCTGTGTGTAGGTAGCTTGCGTGAAGATCAAAGGTTAGGGTAACAAGGTTCAAGGTATTTATTGAAAACAAACAGTTTCCAGAGTAAATAATAAGCTTCAAAGCACAAAGATACAAATAAGTATTTGAACATCAGTTAACACGTCTATTTCTAGTCTGCAGTGTTGTGCAAGTATTTGTCTCAGACTGGTTATCATTTTGTTTTGGTATGGGCTGTGCCCTTTCTGAATTTCTGAATAGATGATAACAGTTACATTGTCGGACTGAAAATTATGGTGAAAGACAACTGATAATAACTACACTCTCTTGAGACATTATTTCTGTTGTTGCTTTTTTAATTGCCTTAAACTGACTCTTTGATTTATTAGATACGTATCATTCTAAAAATAGTAACAATCGTGCTGCAATATGGTACACAGTCGTTGTACAGTCTCCAAATAATAAATTATCCCTTCAAAGTATTCGCCTTTGACTTCCGCGCTCTTCCGCAGTCGAGAAATCCGAGAGGTGAAGGCTGCAAAATACTCTTCCCTTGGAATGCTCTTACGTCACGGAAAAATACCACACCTTAGTGCTTTATTCGATAAATATTTGCGCCCAGCCTTGGAATTGAAAAAGTCCTAAGGACTTACATTTGATGAATAAGCGGGGTGTTTCATTATCTTGTAACATAATGTTCCCATTTGCATAACCAATTCACTAACTTGACCATTATTGCCATCGCCAATTGTTTTTATTGGAACTTTCACGTTGGTTTCATGCCAAACTTTCAAAAACATCTTCTGTTGACAAAATTAGATACATTCATTTTGTTAAAAAAAAAAACAACATGAAAAGTTGTTTACCTGTTACTGTATAGTCCATTCAGTTAAGGTGACTTTCCTTCAATAGGCGGGCATTGGAAACATATCAATTTGTATGTAATATGAAATGTCTGCAATCTGTTCAATGTTGAAATATAAACATTCTGGAATAGACCTGTGTTTTGACAAGCATAGTCAACCACGAACAATTACCTTTGTTCAATGCATGTTGTGACATTTTGTTACATATTCTAACCGTCCATTCATATGTAATACTACGACTTCTTTTTAGAACCTCAGTTATATTGGGTCTGTCATTCACTGCAAAATACTGCTTGCACAAAAAAAACCGACCCCTTGATTGCGTGACGCAAAGTTGGAAGATCTGTTTTTCCTTGAATTTCCATGTTTCTTGTATTTTTGTTGACATATTCCATTAAAATATTTATTGAATGGTATCAACTCCTAAATAAGAAAGGCCACTGACATTTCTAAATGAACACGCATGTACCAAAAACTGAAGCGGATTATCAATACCACTGGTGAAATAATACAAATAGTGTTGCAGCAAACTACAAGACCTTTAACAATACGAAAATTGCCTTTGGCTCTTAAATAGGACAATTTCCTTTTTTTGAAAAACTTGATTTAAAGTTATCACGAACACGCACAGCTTGATGATGTTTTTCAAAAACAAATGAACATATTTGTATTTACACATTACAATTTCTTTTCTTTTTTAAAAGCATTGCTAAAATTGTTTCAGCGAATTTAAAATAATTGTAACTAGGCCAACTAGATTGTTTAGATTTAATTGTAAAGCATAGATATGACATTTGCATTTCTTTGACAATTAATTCAAAGGTTAAAATTCAATGTTTGGATTTGGAAAGAATAACAACTTGTTCAATGGAGGTTGTGTAAGAAACTTGGAAAACCTTTGCTATTCCTGATGAGACTGTTCTACTAAGGTGAAACACATGGGTATTGGCAGCTGTGCTACACAAGAAAAGGTGGCCATGATCGTTAAAGACAGAAGAAACAACTTATTATGTATGGGTAACCCTGAAGAGACGACTGTAGTAACGTTACATAAATGATTTGAGATTGTTCTTAAGTAAGTAGTACCATACAATTGAAATGTACACAGTACATGTCCAACCGGAAGAATTGTGATGTCGTTTTCTGAAATGCTGATGCCATACGGACATTGTAGAATTTCCGTTTACTAGTTCAAGCCTACACTGTAAAATTAAAATATTTTTTCCGTTTATACAAACAAGTCATCAATACATATCAATGTTTCCGCTTGTCCGGGCGAATCAAAATCAGATACAGAAATAACTGCACTTCCTTAACTTAAGTATAAACTCGCATTCATTTCATTATTCATTTGCTTCTTCCAGATAATATATAATAAAATGATTCTTTTGCAAGCACACATGATTTTCAGCTCTGACTAAGAGTACTGCAGTAAGTATTTTAAGCATAGACATTTGTTTAGATAATAAAAAAAAAGAAACAAGAATATAACTGAGTTTAAAAATAATAAGTTTTTAAAGCTACACGAAATTGGAAAAATAAATTTATTTAATACCTTAGTAAAGAAATTTAGGAAACAGCTAGATATAAGATATTTAAACATCCCTGTTACCATAGTTACTTGTTTCTTTAATATACCATAAGATGCAATGTAAAGTGTTTGATACTCTGTTCATATATTAACCCTAATATTTCATTTAGGTCATAAAGAAAAATGACACTGAAGCCATAAAAACTGAGAAAAAAATGTGCTACCATGGAAACAAGAGTCCCGCTAAATTTTAAGCTTATGTAAGAAAGGTAATGCATATATATTATCAATAACGCAGACTTCTATGGATAAGAGTCAAATCAAAATAAACTGAAAAATATAATTAGATTTTCCTTTTTCTATTAATATGAATTACCTTTAGATGGTCATTTAGATCAAAACGGTTGAAAAAGTTTTACTTGAAAGGACATAGACAAGCAAACATGAGATTTCAGCAGGTAAAACATTTAATTACATGTACAAGAAATGTCATGAATTGCCACAGTTCTTGCCTGGCTACTTTGTCCTTAAGAACAAATAGAATAAACTGGACAAACTAACTATTTATTCAACCGTGCCGTATTTGTCTCAGCATTGTATAATGATTAATTCATATAGCAGATCCCGAATCGAACAATACAAAATACGTGCCTGTATTTTGTATTGATAAGATGAACACATCTTGTATCAAAAATTAACTCTGTAAAAGAAGACAATTGTTTCAAAACAATAAAATAGAAAGTGGAAACTCCACAGGTCGCTCATCACAACAAAAACGAAACTGTTGCAGGCTCGGTTGGATTGAGCCTGTTCATGGACGGTAGTGGAAATGCATGCTACCGTCCACGCCCTCTAGCCCCGGGTTGAGCAGAACTCAATATTTACACATGCTAAAAGTACAAAAAAAAAACAATTTAGATACACCCGCAGATGTGTTCATACGACGGTGCACATGGAACCTTCAACGCTACACTAGTGTGTAATTCCATGAAAAGCGGCGTATGGTCCCAAGTTAAAATAATGGGTTTGCCCTAAACGAGAAAACAATGGGCAGAACTAAACAAACTGGAATTTAGAAAGGGGATCTGAGGTTATGGAGCCTGCATATCACAGGAACTGCCAAAAGACAAAAATAAAAAGCAAGCACCATATCCAAGCCATTTATATTACCTTGAACATAATTATTTGAATTTTTGCAGTCGGCTTATATGAAATATATCACTTATCACTTGAGCACTTATATAAACCACCATTGACAGAAGTAGCAACATTGTTATACCTCATCGAGTTAAGCCGTAGTTAATTTTCATGCATACATGCATACCCATACGCACGGGAAGTTGCAAAGCGAGAAATGAAACTTGATAACGAATTTCCTGCCACCTACAATGAAATGTTAAATCAATTTCTTTTCTTCGATATTCAGAATACATTAACATATTTTGTTCCCACTTCCCACTTCAAAGAAAAAAAAAGAATATCATTCTAGACAGTGTAAGTGTTCGTATAAAAAACTCCCAGTACTCGCCATCTATTTAACATAGTGCTCAGTGCTGTAGTTGGTAACACGCCCGTCCTTAACAGGGATCGTGGCTACTGTAGTAGTTTTGCCTATTGTACTAATACATTAGTTAATACTTCTTTGTCTACAAAGACCAGTTTTCTTCACTACATCGCGGCGCTGCAAATGTAGATACTTATAGCTTGTTTAAAGATAAACCACTTCTTGTTTCTTCCTAATTAATGTTAAACACCTTACAACTTCGTGCTCAAAGTCACTTATATATTAAGTTATTGCAGTGACTAATTTTTTAAAATATCGAATGCATTACGTGCAGAACGAAAAATGTATGTAATTGTTCCATCTTTATTGACCAAGACGCTAATGTTCATTTATTGGCATCGACTCCGCGAGCGTTATTAAACTGATTTCTTCCAATGTCTGTGAATGGGGATTAGATCTGCTGATGTTTTTATTATTATTTTTGAACATAATAATCTAGCCAAATCAACTAGAAATCGTTTCATGTGTGTAATCTCAGTCTTACATCTATACAAGTAGCCCGGCTCCCTTGGTGCGTAGTTATTTTATACGCAATTTTATATATACTGCAAACATTTCAAAAAAATGTTTTAGAACTCTTAAATAGCACATTTTATATGATCTCTAAACCATACATGTTCAAAAGCAATCGCAACAAGAATGTCAATATAAAAACAACACGCTGGAGTTACTTCCACTTATATTGAAGAAAACTTATATATGAACCAACATAGAACGGGAGCTAGTCTACTGAACAAGGTACCAGCCAGGCAAAGTCATACATCCTGCAGCAATAGAATTACGTTTAACGATCATCAGAATCTCACAACACTTGCTTTCTTTGTAGCACAACCGCGTACAATCTATGAAGAACATAGCTTCATTGGAAATACCTAAGTTTTTTTTCCACCGCTAATTGCATACTTATTTTTGCAACCTCAAGATGAGGAGTCCAAGGGATAGATAATTGAACATTCAACAAATACGTCTTGATACGAGTGCGAGAAAAAAAAATCATAGAAAATACAATTTTCAGAAATGTAGGGGAGACAGAGAGAATGTATTTCATACACACCGCTTAAATTGCACTAGGCCTAGGGCAATTGACAGACCTAAAACGGTGGCAAAAAAAGTGTCTCATAACTGTATACTTCTTTTGCAGATTTGAGATGAATCTCGATAGATGGATGCCAGTTAATATATTGACTAACATTTAATATCACAGGGCCAACTGGGAAATTCGATTCAATTATTCATTTATTTAACCCCACAATTACGCATTCGTGGGAATCCTTAGTTCTACAAACATCCTTATTAACAATTTGAATATAAATGCTGATAATACACATATATCTCTTTCATTCAAAAAAACGTACCCGGGCCACAATACGAAACTGTTTCCTTGCCTTTTTGGTACTGATGGTAAAATTCTGTAGCGTTTGTGTTCAACAACTTGTTTTAGCTATTTTTTATGGTTTTGGTTAAGTTCATAATAAAGAGAATCAGAATCTCTTTAAGTCAGAACTTTTTTATGAGCATAAGGCTAGTCCTGGACTTCGAAATTTACTAAATGATAATAAAAATTCTATCATAGCTTGCTTCAAAGTGTTGAAAGCAGTCTAAGTCTTAGAATATAATTCATTGAATATATTTACCTTTTAGGACTTTCGACATAGGCAATAATTTACTGTTTAAATACATAGGTAGTAAAGTGACGCCTGAAACAAATCCTAAAAATCATTTATTACTCTTCATTATTTCTGTAATACAATAAAATAGTCATATACTTTATGTATTAGTAAATCCGTTTTAAAATGATAATGCAGACAGAGAGTGAAATGAAATTATTTCAAATTGTCGTGTTTATTACCCAGATAATTTAATAGTTTTAATGTTATGCCGGATATAATGTTTTTATCTGGAATGAAAACTCAAAACAAATTCAAAACGACCACCAGAAATCTATCTTAAATTCTAAATTTCATTACTTTTTTAAAGTTTTTAATAACATCCGGGTGTTATTCGTTTCAAAAGCCCGTATCGATCAGTATTTAAATGACTAGAAAATACTATACAATTATTGCCTTTAAGTGAGGTCGATATGTGGATTTATTATATACCTATATAAATTCTGTAAAAATTCGGCTTGTATTTCACAATTAAATACTGACAGACAGACAAAATCTCCGTATTGTACCTTTTAAATTCCGTATTGTACCTTTCGTATTGTATGCTGCCGAACTATTTTCATTAATATGCATGACCTGACAAAGTTCTATAAATAGCGCACATAAAAACTTCACTAAGTTCCATTTAATATTGATAAATATTGAAGATTTCGTTCAAGAACAAAACAAGAATCAGAATAGTAAAGGTATATAATAAAAGGGTTATTATAACAGTAGCTTGATCTGGGACTTTGTATTCGGCTTTCGTGGATTTTGCAACGTCGGATCACACTCGGCGCTTGCGCGCCTCGTGAGATCCGATCTTGCAAAATCCACGAAAGCCGAATACTGCATCCCAGATCACGCTACTGTTATAATAACCCTATTTTATCGACCTGATATCGCTTTTATCAGGCCGATAAATCCATATATCGACCGAACTTAAAAGGTAACAATTGTTTTATTATTACATCCAGCCTACTCATAAGTATAAACATTAAATACAAGTATCTGCAGCCTTTGGTCATTTTTCGTGGTAAATTGTATACGACGTCGCACTGTTTTGACGTCAAACCGTGATACGTCCCAGCTAGAGATCAATATGTGTTTTTGGCTCCGCCTTCGAGTCAATACGACTTTTTATCATTGGTCATGTGACTACATCTAGACCAATGGAAAGGACTATAAATATAGATTAAATAATTAGCAAATATTTAAAAAAGCCTTTTACTAAACGTAATAAGTCATCTTAAGAAATTGAAATACTTATATTTATTTAAGTCATTTGTTCTCAAAAATAATGTTTGTTTTTAACCCTTTGTCGAAGACAACAAAATGAGCTATTATCAAAATTATTTTCATTTTTTTTACTTTGGCAAGTATCTTAGAATGTGGTCTTCAGTATAATTAAACAAAATTCATAGACCTGTTGGTGTGATATGTGATATCATGTGTTCTATACGTTGCTGCGTTAAACCAAAGATGTGCAAAATAGTACCAGAAACTCATTTACTTGGCGCTCAGAATTAATTTGGAACATGCATGCTCGTCTCCCTATCCTCCTGGAGATAGATACCAACAGAAACAAAGATTGATTAAGTAGAAGTTGTAGAATGTATTTCTCAGTCAACATAAAATAGATATGTATAATCTAGTCAGAGACGGCCAAAATGTGCAATTTAATTCGAAATAATTCGGAGACTATAGCCAGCTAGTATTCTATTAAGCACGCAGTCGTTTTAAAGAGAAAAACAATAAGAGGATTTTTTTTTCCCCACATTTTTATGAAACTAGTTCCATTGCAAGGTATTTATGTATATAAAGCGTTTTGAGTTTCGAAAGGCGTAAAATGTTTGAAATGTTTCTTTAATTATGTATTTTAAAAGAGCCATTGTTGACAAAAAGAAATTGTTCCGTGTCTTTAATCATTTTTACGTCGAAAAAAAAAACCCACAAAGGTTTGCATCAAACAAATCACAATATTCTTACTATGCTCTTTTGGCATGGAAACATTATTTACGAATTTTTGTCTGCACATTCTCTCAATGAATTATTCGAACAGCGCCGAGCTTCGTGTTAATATTATTTTACTATTTTGTTGTAGATACAAGTGAATAAAAAATTAGCGAAAAAGATACATATAAAATAGAGGAAAATGGAAGTCACAACGCATTATTCATAGAATGTCATTTACGATAACGTACAAAATGTCATCTACGACAACATACGCAACAGCACCTATAAAAACATAAAAAATAGCATCTACGACCAAATAGAAAATGTCATCTTACGATTACATACAAAATTCCATCTACTACAATATAACAAATGTCATCTGTAGTATTATTACAAATATCCACTACAATAATCTAACAAAATACCATCAACAATATCATAACGAATAGCATCTACAATATTTAGCCTTTTGGTTTGTTTTGGGCTCTTTCACCCGCTTTCAGCATTCAGGTATGAAGCGGCGACTGATTGATTAACCTCATCAGTGTACCTGGATTCTGTATCGGTGCAAACCGTTATCCGCAAATAACGGCAAACCTTTATGAATCAGAGGAGAAGGACGATAGGCAGACCTCCCCTTTAGGCTAACCGGATATCTAACATATTATAACAAATGTCATCCACAAAAAAATGTCATCTACAATACATATCAATTGTTAATAGGAATGACATAAGCCGCATTCGAACAAGAACATGCGTTATATAATTTTTTTTTTTTTTGCATTCTTAAAAACGAAATATGTCAATAATAACATTTATGACTTTGATTCGTGTTGCGTCTTTATAAAACCAGGCACATAGGAAGCACATACAACGTGTGATGAAAATACTTAGCTTGGAACGACGATAAATTGAAATAAACCAGACGTTGACTGACTTCCTGCCTAACACAAGTTTATTGAATGAACAGCAAGTAATCTAAACTGGTGTCAAATGACATGTCAGTTGGCAGCAAAATATAAACTGATCAGTTAAAGGTCAAGCGAGTCGTAAAATAAATTACACTTTTTATTAGTATTTCGCGATGTAAGCCCTATATGTAAAAGCAAGGTCGCGTTATTGATGAAGACTACGTATACTTTTTCAAACCGACTTTGATAATTCTGAGAACACTTGATAGTCATATATATGCCCATGCGGAAACAGCAATATAAAAGTTTTTGACCATTTTAACACCACCGCATATCAGTTGTTAGAGTATATATGTCAATGCAAAGGAAATAAATGCTTATCAGTATAAAATATATATGTCAAAGCTTTGTGTTTTACGCAAATGAAATAAAATACATATCAGAATAAGCATATATATTTCAAAGTTGTGTGTGTGCTATGGGCCGTGAGGGGTGTTGCACATTTCATTATCTCTCATGAACAGACTCAATCAAACCGAGTCTGCTATCATGTTTCTTGGTTTCGTTCTATGCTTCCAAAGGATCTTCTTACAGATTTTATTTTGCAAAGGAAATAAAATGTAGTATAAGAATATTTACGTCAAAAAAGTATGTGTGTGTCATGTAAAGGAAACAAAAAGTAATCTTTTTGCCTTTTGAGACGCTTTCCTTCATTCAATCTGATAGCGTTTCCTTTTGACACTATATCATTGCGAAGAAGCGACCGACTTTGTTAAATGCAGCGTCCTCCAGAAACAAATTCATTTTGTGTTAAGTGGTAGGGTAAAATAAAGATAATTTATAATGAAATAATTAAGTCAAGAATGATAATAGGAAGACTTAAGAAATAAGAAAATTAAAGCCGTGCTTGCGACTGTTATGCACAAGGCTTTGAGTGATTAAAAACTTACCTTTTCTCCGAAAACATATGTTCTAACAGTTAACGCAAATCAGTTTTCGAAGGAAAGAAAACTTATACACAAGAACTGTCATGACACTTGAAAATTTATTCGAATTTCATTTATTTCTTTAGTTTAGGAGCTTATGAATGAATACCTGAATTGAGAAAATCCTCATCGTAATGGCAGTATTAGGAACAGTAAACACCCTTTAGCCACGCCATTATGTGTGCTCACCAATCAACACTGCAAACGGATTTAAATTTCTGAACTTTAAAAGAACACTGATTTTCGAACAAAAATAATATACATGAAATGATACATTTCAGACAATACTGCACTTCCTTTACTTAAAAGATAAGCTTGCATTCACCCCCGTTGCTCATTTGCTTCTTCCGGTTACAGTGATTCTATTGAACTACGGAAATAACAGATGACAAGTTTACCGGACGAAACATGGAAACATAAACAAGAAAATAACACACCAAACTATGATAAGCGTGGGTTTGTAGTCTGTTTATAGTTCACCATTTGCAACTTTTAACCTATAATAGCAAAACCAGTGTTTCATATAATATAACTCGGGTATTTTTAAACTGGTTTTCAAACTACTTGGTAATTAGATAAGCGAATGTTGTTTGGTTGGATGGGCGGGGTCAATTTTTTGTTTCCGCTCAATAACTTGAGATAGGAGTGATCAATTGAAAAGCTGGCAGAGATGTATGTATGGATTATTATTTATTATTATACCAGATTTATAAAGCGCCCTTTTCATGATAAACACGTTCAAAGGCGCTTTACATATAGCAAACGCAGCCACACAGGGTGCGAAATTCATCCTCTACTAGTACAGACACAGAGCGATCTGACCAGAGGGACAGAGTGAGATAAAGCCCCCAGAACAGATAGAGAGAAATCCCTTTTAGATACAGACTTGTTCGGCTAACTTAGCCTAGCTCTTTGCGAATAGACACTCTGGTTCTTTAACGTTCCCGGCGTATAGCACCGATACACGCGAAGCCGTCTTTCCTGGGAAGAACCAGTACAGACCTCTAAGTTAGGTGGGAGACACTCAAGAGCATCTCAGAAGTTTCCATTGCCTAGACCGGGATTCGAACCCCGAACCTCTGGATTGACAGTCAAGCGTGTTACCACTAGACCACCGGCCTTGTTTATGTTTCATTGTTTCGTCCGGTAAACATATGGATTCACCAGGATGAAGGTCAAGGTCACTGTTAATGAAAATAGAAAGAACGGTTTGCTCTTAATAACTTGAGGTGAAAAAGAGAAGAAACTGGCCAAACAAACTATTAATTCAGCCTTGCTTTATTGGTCTAAGCGTTAAAAAGGATAAATTATTACATCATATCCCAAATTGAACAATACAAAATGTGTGCATGTATTCTGAATACATTTCGTATTAAAAATTAACTCGGTAGAGGGAGAAATTTGTTTCAAAATTATGAAACGATTTATAACCTTGAACTGCATCATACTTATTAATTTTTTCCATTTGCCTTATGTGAAACATATCACGCCTTTCCTAGTATGTATAGTCCAAAGTGTTAATTCCGACCACATATTGACGGATATAACATTAACATACCTCACCGAGTTAAGCCGTAGTTAATTTTTATGCATACGTTCATATTTACTGTAGTGACTCGCATACAGCAGGAACATTGATTGAAATGTTAAAATCAATCTCTATTCGATATTCAGAATAGATTTACCTTCTAAAGTTCGATCCTCGGGCGGGGCGTATGTTCTCCGTGACTATTTGATAAACGACATTGTGTCTGATATCATTAGTCCTCCATCTCTGATTCATGTGGGGAAGTTGGCATTTACTTTCCGAGAACAGGTTTGTACTGGTACAGAATCCAGGAACACTGGTTAGGTTAACTGCCCGCCGTTACATGACTGAAATACTGTTGAAAAACGGCGTTAAACCCAAAACAAACAAACAAACAAACAAACAAACAAAGATTTACCTTCTAAAGACAAAGAACGATATCATTCTAGACTACGAAATTAGTGTTACGTATAAAATCATACATGAACTCGAATACTGCAATTTCTCAGTGATGTAACTGATAACTTGCTTGTCCGTTTCATGGATAGTGGCTATGCTTTTCAACTATACAGGCAATGTCGCCACATATGAAACTAATATGATTATCATATGATTCTCATATGTTAATTGTTTCATATGAGTAGCATATGAAAACCTTCATATGAAAATCATATGAAAGATTACATATGAAAAGCATATGGTCGTATAACGATATGATTATCATAAGAAATTCATTTGAATGTAAAGGTAATCATTTCATATGATAATCATATGTGGCGAAATTGGTTATGTAATATTCGAAGTTTTGCCGTCTTTACTATAATCCGCATTTCAAAATGATTAAATGTTAGCTATGAATGACGACCACTTTCATACCACAAGTGCTCCTGAATTTAGTAACACTAGCTTTTTGTTTGTTAATTTTTTAGGTCAGTTTTGTCATTTTTATTTAGGCTTTTGATTGAATCATAATAGTTATACAACATTAATATGTACAGCGGAATAACATTGCGCTCCTGAAGTCGCTCAATATTTCCGTTTCAGAAGTCGTACATATTTCTTGGTACAGAGCTAGTAACCTATTAGTATATTAGGAATCCTTAGGGGACAAACTGAAGGAGCGTCAACAACGGTTTAAGACTGGCAAACAGAAGAAACCGGACAAACAATAATTCGACACTGCCTTATTAGTCTAAGCGTCGCAGAAATGATTGATTACTTAAACAGTTCCTGGAACGTGTGCATGCATTTTTTCAAATATAAATATAAACATATCTCGTATCAACATTTAACTCGGTAAAGGAAGAAAATTGTTTCAAAACTATAAAATGATTTATTACCTTGAACATAACTATTTATTCTTTTTCATTTGCCTTATGTGAAACATGCCTTACCTAGTATGTACAGCTCAGAGTGGTAATTCTGAGTACATACATGAACCGTGTTTGACAGATATAACAATATCATTATACCTCACCGAGTAAAGCCGTAGTTAATTTTAATGCATACTTTGATATGTACCGTAGTGACTTGCATCCACGGGAAGTTCCATAGCGGGAGTATTGCCGCAACAATGAAATGTTAAATCAATTCCTGTTTCGATATTCAGAATAGATTTACATATTTTATTCCCACTTCTAAAGACAAAATATGATATCATTCTAGACTAAGAGCGGTTCGAATAAATACTGCATGTCAATCTAACGAACTACTCAGTGATGTAACTGAAAAGATGCTTGTCCATTACATGGATAGTTATTATCCTTTTAATACCCCAGTCAAACATACGGCGCGGAAAGCTACGTCTAGCCACGGATAAAAACGTAGTAATCCGTATCGACCCGTATTGAAACGTACCTGAGACGTACCTTAATGTAGTAAGCCGTATCAATTCGTACCAATTCGTACGGCTCAGGTACGGATCGATACGGGTTACTACGTTTCTATCCGTAGCTCGACGTAGCTATTTGCGCTGTATGTGTGACTGTGGTATAAGGCAATATTCATAGTTTCGCCGTCTTACTATAATTCCACATTTCAAATTGATCCAATGTTAGTTATGAACGATGGTCAGTTACATACTACAAGTGCTCCTGATTTAAGTATCAAAAAAGCTTTTTGTTTGCGTGCAAAAAGTCACATCTAGACATAACGCGGTGTTGCAATATTATTTTTGTTTTGAGAAGAAGGTTTTATATAAGATCGTAACAGAAACATTGCCTTAAACGTAGCCTCTGAATTGACAGCCCCTGTTGATCGAGATGCTTGCGCTCAGCAACTATTGTACGTTATCAAATTCCGGCTAATTTTATCTTTCAATCGGTTTTTGATACACTGCAAATATTTAGTATCTCTATATCAAAACATCTCTTGGACTATTAAGCCAGTAAACCGCTACCTTGTCTACATATGCCAATTTTCCTCGCTACATCACGGCGCTGCAGTTGTAAACACTTTGCAAATATTACCCTTTTCTAGTTTCTTTCTCATTAATGTGAATCACCTGATCACATTGGAAGAAAGTTGCATGCTGAAAGTCACGTACATATTAAGATATTGCAGTGACTACATTCTGTAAATCAAATGCATTACGTGCAGAACGAAAACTGTATGTAATTGTTCCATCTTTATTGACCAAGACGCCGCTGTTTGTTTACTGGCAATGATTCCGAGAGCTATAAAAACTGATTTTCTTTCCAATGTTTATATAGATTAGGTTTGCCGCTTTGATGAAAGACCATAATTTTTGCCAAATCATCTGGAAGTAGAATCATGTATGTCAAAATTGATTTCTATCAGATATAATGATCTGCATGTTGCTTTCAGTTCTGGAAAGAAAACAAACGACAAAACAAAATATAAAAGCGTTGTATTTATTGAAAGGCGCAGAAAAAGTTTGTTCCATGTTATTGCATCTGAAATTGAACCAGATCTCGACTGAGTTTCTCCTTCTTTCGAATTTATCACATTGACTGCTTTCAATTAAATAGGTAATTATGTGAATCGGAGTCACAACGATCTGAATATAAACTAGACAGTTAAAGGTTACTGGAGCAACAAGGGAAAATTCTTGCTAAATATAGAAAGAATGACTGAAAATATACTTTATCTCATTTGGGTATTCAGACATTGATAAGCATTGCAACATCAGGAAAAATAAGGTCGCAATATCAGAATGAAAAAATAACTGTATATATTTTCAAATTCGTGTACTATTGGAAAATTGACGGAAGATACGTTTATAATATAAAATTGTGAGAAATTTTTTTAATATGGTTACAGATGAGATACGATAAATTTTACTAATAAAGGTAAACTGTTATATTCAGAAACAGACATTTACTTATTCAAAGGTGTAGGGACTACCTTTTAGCAACTAAATGGTATGTCTTTGTCTTTGTATTATGTTGTTGCATACAACAAGTGCAAAACATTTAATGACAGATGTTTCTATTGGTCCAAAACTGTGGAATGAACTGTCGTTAGAATTACGAAATAGTAAATCACTTTAAAAATTCAAAACAAAAATCTTAAGACACTGTTTTAGAGACTTCAAGGCATTGTTTTACATTTTTTGATAACTGTGTCATATGCGATAACAGCAGGTATTTTTATATTTTTGTGTGAGTTTTTACATTTCATCATTAATATTTTAAGGTTTGTTAAATTAAATGTACAACGCCATTGAATATGTCATTTCATTTGTATTACCAACAAAATATGTTTTCGGCATGCTATTATTGTACAGCCGATAGCTAACTAATTTCAACAATCTTTTAAGATGTGCTACGTGTTATGCAAAAATCCAAAGTAGTTTGTAAAGAAATGCGTCGTCCTTAAACTAGAAATATACATATTATATAACACTTCATCACTGCATAAGTCCTTGAACACTATCAGAAAAGCTGGAAATGA
The DNA here is from genome assembly GCF_021730395.1 of Mercenaria mercenaria. NCBI lineage: Eukaryota > Metazoa > Mollusca > Bivalvia > Venerida > Veneridae > Mercenaria > Mercenaria mercenaria. Next base: position 12,305,353 of record NC_069368.1, read on the forward strand.
TGTTACTGTTTAACTTCAAGCATTTAAGTAATGATTTGTTTTTGAGATATTCGATTCGTTTTTCAATTGAGAAAATACTTTTGAATGAAGTTTGGCAAACATTTTTGTAGTTTTCAAGTTAATTACAACAGCATAATGCTTAAGATGTTAATAATTGCTTATTTAAATTGTAAAAACTAGTAAAAGTACAACAAAAATACAAGTGTAGCTCACATATTTCAGCGATTATCCGCATTTTCAAGTAGCTTTCTTGGCACGATGGCTTAATTTTCCCAAATAATCTTGTATGTGGCAACTCACGAATTCAAAATAGGCGCGGATATTATCAAGCACACGTCTGACAAATAGTTGTTGTCTAAGGTAATATACTTTGTTTCAATTTGGAATTACAGCAGAATGTTAGTTCCTTATAATGGTCAGTTATACTATCAGTACTCTAAAATTACGTAACGTCACAAGCTTATTATAGGCACATTTAACAATCTTCCCCAGATAAAACAAAGGTGGCAAAATGCAAAATAATAAATATAAAAAGATGAAAAAGTAACCTATTTGCGATTTCGCTCGAAGTGAGAGCTAGATCAAATCTTTTTCTCCTAAAACTGTGATTTGTTTAAATTTAATCATTAGAATGTTATATAATTACATTCAGTAATTAACATTTATAAAGACAGCATTTTAATTAAAGGATTAAATAAATATGTAACAATTTAAAGAAAAAAAAACATGAGTGACACACACAAATGAAGTTCAAACTAAACAAATATCAACGTTTCATTCAATCACTGACTGCGTTTTTTGCCAAGAAAAAAATGGCCATTTGTCCTCATCTAGAAGCTATTGACTGAGACGAAGCCAGGTCAATAATTTACCAATGAGGGTCAATAGTCATTTACTGATGATACATGGACCATCTCAGATTGGTTAGCTGTTTAGCATAGGGAATATAGTTCAACTTCTCTACTGCAGGTACCACTGACATTTAAAGACTAAACATTTTTGTACGTAAGTTGTTGCCTTAAACGCAAGAATTTTAGAAAGAAATGTGCCCTTATAGACAGGTGTTTGCTTTTTGGATGATATGTCGTTAACTGAGGCTATATTGACACTGTAAAATTGTTACTTGGAAAGAATATTTACAAATTCATAAGATATCTTCTAAACGCTATTTTACAACAATAACTTTCAACAGCAATATGACATCCAAGTGACAGAAGACAAAAAAAGAGAAAGTAATCAAATCATATTTCATTACTTGGGTTTATACTGGAGTATCTAATCTGCATGAAAGAAACCAATGATAATACTCCTAACTAACGAAATTACTTTTAAGTAGATATTAATTGTGAACCGCTCATTAAACGACAATGACGTTCCTTACGTGGCTATTAACACTCCTTAAGCTATATATGCACTTAGGCTACACCCTGGTACAAATACAGGCTTAGTCGTGCTAATAACCACTTTAAGCCAGTCATTTAATAAATGCATAATACAAATCAATAAATAAAGAAATGGATATCTGTATAGTTTACTGCTTTGCTCTAAAGTTGCTGTGAGCTTTCTATATATATTATGTCTGACTAGGTCAGTAAAATAAGTTTGAAAATATGGAAGGTTTCTACATAACGGTATCTTGACAATTTTTTAAGATATGCTAAGCCATTGTTTTAAAATTACTTCTGATTTCATCAATTTACCGTGTTCATGTCAAGCTTGAGTCTTAGAGAGGAGGAATTCTGTTGGCTTTTTTCCGAACCATAATACTTTATGCTATTTGCATGAGAGATGACAGCAGAATCTGGACGTAATGCTTAACTTTGTGGCGGTTTTCTCTCAGGCTGTCATACCACCCCTCCTATCAAAATGTAAAATGAATGGCCGCTATCCAGAATCTTGATCCAATTTGGATTCAGTTATTAAAGGCTCGGCCCCGGCAATGGGGACACAACAATATTTCCCAGGTTCTAGTTAGTTTACAGAATGTTTAGGACTATCCAAACAGTGTGAAAACATGTTTACCTGCCATTGGTTTTCCAAATATAAATGTTTAAAATTTCGAAATATATGTCATGTTAATTTTTGTATTAAACCAAACGATTCCATCTACTCATTCATTTGGCGCACATTCATACATCTATACATTCAAGATGACAGCTTCATCTGCGGCGTTCTGCAATGAGAGATATCCTGCATGGTCTTTACAAAAACATTTATTTAGGTTATTAAGGTTTTAAACATGTTGACGATAAATGATCTGCACATTTTTTTCATGATTTTCGTAGATTCAGAGCACAGCATTCGAACTGACTTGCCATTTGTTTTCCTTGTCAGTAATGTCTAAATAACATGTGTATCGACTGTAATTATGCTACCAACTTGCTTCCCAAGCAATGCGGATACCTGAATCATGTTTGTATATTGTGTCATCTATTTGTAATTCGTAACAACTCAGTTCTCTTCATGTTTTGATGTCAGTACCACTCCCGTACCATAGCCATGTACGGCGGGTATACTCTTAAAAATACATTAATTAAAAGGGCGACAAAAAGTAGGGATTTATTTGCCATTAATTCTATAAAGGATGCCAAATAGACAGCCGAAACCATTACTTGATAGAAAGTATGATTATGTTATATACTGAACATTAATCAAATGTGTTTTCCCCATAACTTAGATGGTGTAGTCAGTCTTCGTATGATAAATATAATGACAACTGTATTGCTGTTTTTGCAGTATTTCGCACAAACTATTTCATTAATTTTTAATTCATATGAAAGGAGGTCCCGTGGTGCAAAGGAAGAACATCTCTCTCCCGCCTCAGAGATTACCATCATTTAAAAGTACACTAAACACTATTTTAAGCGAGTCCCTAGTCTATCGGAAATAAATGCAGAATCTAAATTGTATTTATATCCTTGAACATAGTAATAACTTGAAAAAAATGTTTTTGTTGGATTATTTCATTGATTGTCAATATTTTCTTTTGAAAAATTAAGTCTTAACTGAAAAACATCGCACCAAAACTCATTAGATTGAAGTTTAAATTACAATATCTTTTTGATGGTGATCCCGCCTCCCCCAAACCTCTGCTTGAACTAACCCGCTCTTGCATACATTTTTAAACATGGATTATCAATCATTTTGACGATTTTGGTAATAGAATATTTCATCTAATGCAAAGTTTGACTAAGTGAAAGCCCACCACGTGAAAAGATACTGCGATAAAGTATACGAAAACTCTGGTAAACACTTATTTTGGTCGATTAAAAATTCTGGCGGCGAAATCCTGGATAAGTTTAAAATTAATAATTACAAGGTATCTACAGTCAGTACATACGATTTTTCTACTTTGTATACCACTTTACCACATAGTTTGATAAATGACAAACTACCATCTCTCTATTTATGGCAATATTATACATTCCAAAAGTTATGACAAGAGGGATGATTTTAAATTTTCCCCATTTGGATGGGGATGTACCTCAGGCTACATGTTATGGGGTATATATTTCTCAATTCGGTTTGCCCGAGCGTGTAGTCAAGTCAAGGATTTCAATGAACGTAATCAATATATTACAAGTAAACTTCTTCAGCAAGGCTACCGTTATTACAGACTTCGTAAATATTTTGCTAAATTTTACTATCGTAATTCTGATTTGGTTTTAAAATTCAATAGTAATTTAAAGACACTTCTGCGAGAAAGTATTTCAAAACTTCGTAAGATCTTGGGTCATGGTAATTTTCAAACTGTATTTGGTAAAATTATAAAATGTTTTATTAAAAGAGGTTACGACCCAACTGGTTTGAGACATACCGCATGTTTAGTGTTCAACCCATTTACAGTTGGACACTATGCTTCCCTCTTTGATTGTGTCTGACGGAAGAGGGGGCGGACTCTATGATAAGCAGTTTTTAAATCCCACCAGGACTGATCTGTTTTGATATCTGTCTTCTGGCCTGTTTCGTCGGGCCCTTAAGGGTGTTTCTCTTGTTGCTCTGTCACCTGGAGGGGATTACTTTTATTTATACTGTCCCGTGTCTATAGAACACGGTGGGGGTAAGAGTGAGGTTGGGTGCGCACCATAAACCGGTTTAAGCTCCCCAGTGGTGTTTTTGCCACTGACCGTTCCAAGGCGGCGCCCCACTGTGTTTCTTTGTTTGTTCGTTTTGTCCTCGTGTGTTGGCTTTGTGTGCGAGAGTGTGTGTGTGTGTTTGTGGTGTGCACGTCTGCGTGCTGTGGGTTTCGTTTTGGGGAGGCTGCGTTTTTGGTACGTGGCATTCCCTGTTTGATATTTGTCTTTGTTTTTTAGGTTATTGGCCGGCACTCAAATAAACCGTAAATCACTCAAAATAATGAAACAGAACAAAAATATATCAAAGTACAAGCAGAAGTCACTCTATAGTCAATTTAGGATACCGCGTATGTGACTGCTATTCACCGGTCTATCTAAAATGATAATCAACTATATATGACGGTTATATCGTTTCCATATACAAATAAAACATGTATATGATTTTCATATGAAAAGCATATGGTTCTCATATGAACAATATTTCATACGATTGTCATATGATATGTTAATTGTTTTATATAACTAGCGTATGATATCCTTCGTATGAAAATCATATGACAGATTTCATATGAATAAGCGTATGATCGTATGCTGATATAATTATCATAAGAAAATCATATGAATTTTATATGGTTAACATTTCATATGAGAATCATACGTGTCTACATTGCCTATGTAGAAAAGGGCAAAAACACTTTCATTAGACTTGAATTTGTAATTTGCGTTTCCTTTATTAATCCCAGTATTGGACTTTATACCGTATATTTATACTAAAGCAATTATTTTAGACATATTTTTTCTTGTTAATTTGAAATGAAACTTTATCTTCAAGACAGCCTGTGAACCTCAGTTACAGTTTAGTGTAGGTGATGGCTCTCATCAGGTAAAGTATAAAATCGTTATTGCAGGCAATATTCACTTCCAATCAACGTTAATTGTCTACAAATAAAGGTTATCTTGATACATAAATACCTCCTGTACTAACGAGTCTTTTAATCTCATCTCCTAGGCAAGATTCATTCGCAGGTACGGTAGACTACTTCACTCGGTCGTTGGGTCATTGACACGTCTATTTCAGACCCTGTGTTTTGCTCATATGAGTACATTTATGTCCCATTTCTTTACAAAACGGCCGGAGAAAAGGACTTTGCTAAGACAGAAAAATTGAAACAAATACTAATTAAGAGAAATAGCAATACTTCACCGAACCACAGAGATAAATATAAATGTTTTACTTTAAGCTAGGTTAAAGGTACAAGTTTTATTATAAATTAATGTAAAATCTGCATACCCAAAGTGCCTTGCATGAAATATTGCAGTGAGATATGCAGAACAAATCTTTTCTGTCTTCTAGCTGGAGACTTGATTATTATCTCGTTTATCTGTTTACTGACATTGCTTCGTTTGGGCAATCTTTTGAATAAATATAACTTTATAAACAAGACTATTAGACGACAATGTTCAGCTAAATAATGCATAATACCTACCGTAGTTTTCCGGTTCTTGTACTAACTTGGCTGGCTAAGTTTCATTTCATTTTCTTATACTGAATTCTTTCTTACAATAAAAAAGTTGTTGATCTTGTATTGGATTTTAGTGTTACACGTTTTGTTAATGTTACATGTAAGATTTATTCAAAAATAAGAAAAAATTCGGTTTGCTTGAGACTATTCATGAAACTCCCCGCCCCCTAGCCCAGATCGTTTGCTTTAAATAACTGCCACTGTAATTGTATTTCAGTATATCTTCGTCGATCATTAGAAATACATAAAATGGACATGATAGATTAGACCATATGGCCAGTATCGCTCCCTATCAATGGGAATTATCCCCGAACCAATCAAGTTTATCAGGTTTCTCAACGGGCAAATGATATTTAGGGTTGTTTCATAATTTGGCTTCTAATATTATGAAATTTTGAGAGAACTTATGTTCATTTCTTACCTTTAGTTTTTTTTCAGTCTAGCTTTCATTAATATTACCTTCCAAAATGAATACTTGTAGAGTATATATCCGTAATGCGAAATGGGTAAATACCTATGTGTTTTCAATATCAAACAGATGCCTTAATATAGGATATTCTATAAAGCTACAGTAAATAACCGTTTGAAAAGAAACATTTTAATATTACGTACTATGTAAGAAAAATGTTTTCTGAATTACTCGCCTTTATAATCATCGTCACCATGCTTGCATTGGTATATGACGTCAAAGTATTTGATACTGTCACAATAATTTTTGAATAATGCCATCAAATGAATGATTTTTATAGAAACATTATCTTTCTGATTTCATCTTCTGTGATGTCTGCACTGACTTACTTATGCCATTCTCTCAACAATAGATATTACGTTTGCGCGGGAATAACGAAACAGGTAGAAGCTCGTCGAAAACTACACAGTCAAACGAATGGGGGGGGGGGGGGGGGGGGGGGGAAGGTTAACGTCGCATTATTTCATCACGAGCGGGTACCTTAGTTGAACCACCTACCTTCCGTTAGCCAGCTGGATGGCTTCCTCACATAAAAAATTTAACGTCCCGAGTAGGCTCGAATCCACATTGGTGAGCGGCGACAAGACATTAAAACTCTGCGACTTTAACCACACGGCCACGATGGCCCCAAAATTAATCGTAAATGTTACGATGATAAAGTTGCAACGTTAATCCCTATTTCTTGACTACTCATTATTTATACATCCTTTCGTGAATTAAATAAAGCCGCATTGTAACCATTTTCAGATACTGTGTCTTGCAGATTTTCGTGGATACTGAAAGTCGTGAATCTGCGTATGTTGAATGAATGAAATAATGCAAAAATAATCCAGACGAACTTCTGTCTTGTATTATAAAAATATACACTGACTGATGCTATTTGCTGCCACGGAAATGTCACTGTCATATGACCAAATATTCCCTCTCAGTTATGACTTTTCAAATGATGTATAACTGATATATTATACTTTTACATTTACATATCAAATTTTGTAGGATTTTATAACAAGTAGCTTTATACAGCCTATCATTTACACCACACTTTTAAAAGTTCATCAAACTCTTTGTAAAACGATACATTTACAATTTACAAGGGGTTTAGTTCCTCTAAAAAGTCTAAAATTATTGTCTTAACATGCGTTGACTAGTGTAAAACTATAAAAGTTTGTACCTTTGCAATTACTTCAAGAGGCATACCCTACATCTAACAGATTAAGGAACTATGCATCTGACACTACTGTTCTTTTGGTAGTAAGCAGGTTACATTCCATTGTATCTACACTTTTTTGCAGGAATTACTATTTTATTTCGCCTGTAATGGTAGCTTTACTGTTGTTTACCCATAAGTGGATAATATAAGTAAAGTATGCCCGTTACAGACAGCATTTTGCTGCTGTTTACTCAGTTTCAGATGCTCAGTTGGAATATTTCCGTTGCTTTGAATTTCCGCTGATTCTGTACTTATATCAACATATTCGGTTACGGTAGTTTTGTGTCTTAAGTCTTTCGTCTTCAGCTATTTCCTAGATCCCTTATTTAAAGCGTATTAATATTCATGTTTGATTATAGAAAATAAACCTTTAAAAATGTCAATCTATATGTACAGGCAGATTTAAATCACAGATGCTAGCAGCTTATATTTGGCTGCTTCTTGCTCCATACAATTTATCAGCCATTATTTTGTATAGGTCTTGTGCCGTTTTACTAAGAGAAAAAATAACAGAATAATTACAGTATGGACTTGTCCAATATGTTTCTTGGAATGTGCACTCGTCCAAATGTTCCACCGTATTGTATAGACCTTAAATATATTGTCCTATGCAATACGGTATATATTTAGACCGAAATCCAGCAAAATACAATTCATACTACTCGTCTGTCGTTGCCTGCCGTATTGTACAGAACAATATTGTATATGCAAATAATATTTAATGGGTTGAAACAAAAATGAGTTAAATGATTTATAAAATATGTTTCTGAAACGGTATCGCAATTTGTACTTATACAAAATAATTCCGTATGAAATAGTTATTTATCCGGAAGAAAACCAGATCTCGACCGACATATTAAAACTCTATAAGAATATCAGGTCTATTCATCTTTCTCTTTTTGGATACACCATATGGATTACCCTTTAACGATAAATACAGGCTTAGCGGAAAGAAAGATAAAAAACCACTTTGTTCCTAATATCAAATATTCAACTGACCATATTTCGTACGATATATGATTGCCTTTTTATGTATAAAGATTACGAAGATCCTGTAATTATGGAAGCTCTGGAGGGACAATTGATTTCCGTACTTCCCACTTCTCACTTCTAACTTTTAACTTTTGCACTTCTCACTTCCAACTTCTTGACTTCCTACTTCTTACTTCTAACTTCCAGACTTCTGACTTCTAACTTCCGCACTTCTGACGTCCAACTTCCTGACTTTCGACTTCTGATTTCCAACTTCCACACTTCTTACTTCCGACTTCTTGACTTCTTACTTCCTTCTTCTAACTTCCGCACTTCTGACTTCCAACTTCCGCACTTCTTACTTCCAACTTCCACACTTCTTACTTCCGACTTCCAAAGAGGGAAAGTTGGAAGTCAGAAGTGCGGAAGTTGGAAGTCGGAAGTCAGGAAGTTAGAAGTCAGAAATGGGAAGTTAGAAGTCAGAAGTGCGGAAGTTAGAAGAGGGAAGTAAGAAGTCGGAAGTAAGAAGTGTGGAAGCTGGAAATCAGAAGTCGAAAGTCAGGAAGTTAGAAGTCAGAAGTGCGGAAGATAGAAGTAAGAAGTGTGGAAGTTGGAAGTCGGAAGTAAGAAGTCAGGAAGTTGGAAGTCGGAAGTGCGGAAGTTGGAAGTCGGAAGTAAGAAGTCAGGCAGTTGGAAGTCAGAAGTGCGGAAGTTGGAAGTCGGAAGTCAGGAAGTTAGACGAAGGAAGTAAGAAGTCAAGAAGTCGGAAGTAAGAAGTGTGGAAGTTGGAAATAAGAAGTCGAAAGTCAGGAAGTTGGAAGTCAGAAGTGCGGAAGTTAGAAGTCAGAAGTGTGGAAATTAGAAGTAGGAAGTAGGAAGTCGAGAAGTAGGAAGTGAGAAGTGCAAAAGTAAGAAGTGAGAAGTGGGAAGTACGGAAATCAATTGTCCCTCCAGGCTTCCATATGTAATAGATTTATTTATGTATTTATAAAACTACTCTTTACTACTGCATGAATTACGATACCCGTAGCTGTATGGTTGCATGCATTTTGCTACTTTTGAAAGTGATTCTACCTGGGCTTAATTACGCCCAGTAATCTCCAGAATCATTACCAGTCGGTTATGTATTATAACATTTACGCAGTTAAGCAATTTTTACGTATTTTTTTAATATTGCTGCGAATGAAAATCAGCTAATGCTATTAACAACGATTACAGATTATATGGTATTACATGCAGCGACCTGATAACATAAGAAGTTGTACACATGAGCGACATTTAAAGCAGGCAGGCCAATACCTTATAGTTTCCGTTTATCCTGGGGAAAAATGTGTATAGTAACGCCCATTCAAAACAAGGGTAAAGATCCAATAGGAATCACCAGGTTCCATGAAGCAGCCACCCGAGGGCAAAACCCCATACCAGTATACATAGGGATGCAGATGATAGACTTTTACACAAAAACACAGACGAAATAAAGAACTATCAACAAGGACACTAATGAACACAGTAGAGAACCGCCCCACAACTTTTAGTGAAAAACAAATACTACTGAAGAGTTTTAACCAGTTAATTACACGCGAACTTACTCTGGAAATCTCCACTATATTCAAAAGTTTCCAGACAGTGCTAATCAAGTTTATTCCCGTTATGGTAGCAGAAGGAACAAAAAAATAAGAAGATTGTAATGAAATGAATAAAATGGAAAATTCAGGGCGACATGCGCAACTTCTTAATGTCTTTGCAGAAAGCCGAACAACTGGAAAAAACAGGTCCCTGAGAAACAGGCCAGATCTTGGTGTCTGTTCAGACATACATATCTGAGTGATTTTGCAATGAGTGAACTACAATTTCCATTTTGTGACTTGTAATTGCATGCAAAGTTAAATTCTTACATATTTACAGCAATACTCAATGAATCATTCGAGAGCTTGTGATAAACATTTACACTAATGTACCACTTTAATGGTAAATACTGCAAAATATATCATGTTTGAAAAAATTAGGAGTATAATATGAATGAAAAACTGAAATAACCATGAACATCAATGTATATGATTGTATACACTTTCTTGCGATTTTGTCTTTCACTTTCAAATTTTATGTGATAAACCAGAATCATAGATTTTGTCACACGCCAGGATTAGATACAATTTATTACGTAGAAACAAAGCAAGATCAGTTAATTTTCTTTTTAATTATACATACATTTATGGAATTAAACCAGACATTGCTCCATATGAACACCATTACAGCATGCAAAGCGAAATAGGCTTTTTTTCGTCAGATAAGGTATCAGATTTAGATACACACGATGCTTTCATCGTAATATGTCAATCTTATTTTAAAAATGATGTTATCCTCTAAGTTTACTGTAAGTTTCATGCAGATAACCCAACCAATACATCCTACAAACATGGATGAAATATCAATTTACATCTTACATGGAACATCTTCCATGGAACTGCAGTACTTTAAAAGACTGAGTTACATGTATTCCTAACGTAGCAGTCTTCAGCAATTAATATCTAACGTACAGGTGTGAAACATTGTAGAAACTATTGTTTATTTTGTCTGTCATCACAGCCTTATATCAAAATAGTCTACACACAAGGTTGATTGGCGACGTGTCGTCACAGTTCCAATGGGATTGTCCGTTTGTGTAATGTTGTGTATGTATTATTGTGTATGTAATACTATAAAGAAATACACAAATCTATACATACACTGTAGTAGGATTTCAGTTTATCGGAGTGGGCGCACTTTACTGAACGTGTCTACTCTTATTCCTATGTTTGTTTTAATTGTTTTCTGATAGCATGTAGACTTGGAAAAAAGTTATACTTTTTTAATTTCATGTTGTAGCACTGCTGTATTTCATTGCATCATAGACATTTCCAAAACGTTTCAACGTCTAGGATACCTTCCTATGTCAGTTTGATAAAATGGTTTGTTTCGTTTCCAGGATAGTGTTCATTCAATTTGCATAATTTGTTCCCCGTTGTAAACACGTGCTTCTGTTTCAGATGATATATCTCCGAAATCATTATGATCATAAATCAAACTAACTTCAATATAGAATGTATATTCGAGAATAAGTGCTGTTACTTTAATAGAATCTCGTTGACAAAAGCTCATTCGGAATAATTCCACGTAAATATAATACAAATTGCAATATGCATAAGACATTCATTTGCATTCTTTCGCCGTTCACATGTAGAGTTGCCTGCATCCATAATAGGGGATGTTTGCGTTCTGATTTTATTTACAGATATTAGGGTTTCGCTCTTTGCGAATAAAATATGTTTTAGTGTATTTCTGCAAAATGAATTATTGTCGTCCGCAACACATATTTTTCTGAACCAGACCATATTAATAGGCATGGACGGGGACTTTCAGTGTTAGATCATCTGTCTGGCCGTCTCTTGCGAAACGTAGAATTAAGTAGAATAGAATGGTGCGATTGGAAATTGTAAGGTAAGCTTTAACCTTTGATTATAGTTCTTCATCAACGTTATGTGTGTGTTATGCTTTTCCTTGCATTCAGTTAGAGTTTGTGATTTAAAGGCGCTATCTTAATTAGATATTTTCTATCTGCTACTGCTAAACAAAACTTGAGTAGAATGTTAATCTTTCAACGATGACACGATGACACGATTTGGGTCGTCAAGAATCCATTAACACCTTTCTCAAAGAGGTTATATAGGTCAATGTAAATAATTATCTTATTCGAAAACTTGCAAGGGAGCAATTGGTGTTTGTGTAAGGGGGAATGATTGATCATATATTTTTTACCCATTTTTTATCTAGCTGCTCAAAATATTTCCGGGAGAGCCTATAGACAATGTTTCGACCGTCCTTGCAACAGTGCGTCGATCCCTCCATTTTGTACAAACATTTCTTATGCAACCATTGGCTAAAATTTAACAAAAACATCACGTGAAGTTTAAAAAGCAAAAATGTAATAAGCATTTTATCAGCACATCCTTGTCGAATTATGTTTTCTAGAGTTATGCCCTTGGATGGTACTTTTTGATAAAGTATGTCATTTTTGCGACTATAATACGTGTTTTACATTGAAATGATTTATCACTGACTTCCGACCCTTTGACTGTAGACATAAAGGTTAAATATAAATATTTCTCTTAATACTGTTAGTGGGAGAAACTAGTAAGTTCATTACTAAGAAACGATGCACATATTATCTGTGTGATTACTTATTGCGGGAGGTAACTCTACGTAGGAATCTTGGTGGTTTTACAGAGGACATTTATTTCACCGAGTTATGGCCTTTTGAATTCTAGTTTTTTCTGTTCCAGAGCATAAATACAAAAACCCCGAAGAAATTTCATTCGAACTAGAATATTCTTAGCCAAAAGAAAGTGTATAGAATGCTGAATGAACATCTATGATATTTCTGAACTACTAGTATCTCCGTTCAATATTCTTCAATGTCTTTGCAAATATTAAAGGAAATTTAGGGAAAAAATCATAACAGAACAATATGGTTGGAAGTGGAGACTGCCATTGATTGTCGAATTGTCTTCTCATTTTTCCCATCTATCTAAATAAGCATAATTTGGATTTGTCTATGTGTAAATATTTAACAATACTGAAGGGATTTCATTCAATCTTGAAGCCTGTAAAACATATGAACAAGAACTGTATCTCTGTTGCAAATTCTTGCATAGCTAATTCTCTAAAACGGCACACTATGCCTGATTATGATACAAGCTGGACAAAGCACCATCAAGGAGAATCCGTAATTTTCACGCATCTTCTTTGAAATATATAATGAGTAAATAATAATGAGTTGAAAAGTGAGATGAATCTGAAAACAACAATATTATAGATTAAATGTTTGGGCTTCGGGATGAATAAGACCATAACAGTTTTATAGAATAAACGTTCCGGCAGCGGTGACAATGACACATTTTACAAGACTGTATTATACCACAATAAAACAGAAGTACTAAGTGTGCTTTAATTTTACTCGTTAAAAATAAATTTAGTTAGAGCTGGGTGATATACTTTGTTTATGACAACTGAAATCGGTGTATCATTTACCATACAATATAAACTAACCCGAAGCATATTTATTATAGAATTGTTGCCTTTAATTCCACGCGTCTGAAACTTCGTTTGATAATTCAAGGTTAAGAGTTACTCTTGTCATTCCGACAAAACTATAATTAGTGTTAATATATAAATCTCACGTTAACAATAGCATTGCCAAACTCGCACTTTATCAAAAACCTTACACAATGAGTAATGTTTTATATCAGCCTACAGATTTGTTTTCTCAACGCAACAACAAAAGTTAACACGTTTCCTGTGAGGTTTTGGCATTGCATTCGTTGTAACTAATAGAAGTCTCTTAAATATTTTAATGAGTGAAACACTGGTCTAGGTTTCTTCCGTTACGTATCTGCTAGATCAGCAGTAAATAATGAGAAAATATCTTGTAAACGATATATATTAGTTTCATGTTGTACGTAGTAATATTTACTAGATATGTCAATACAAGTGATTCATACACACATAAAACTGCCAGCAAAAAAAGAGAGGATTATTATTCCTTGCAATATTATCACTTATTCTTAAACAATTAGATTTGTTGTCTTATTTCCCCCCAAAATGCCGTTTTCATGGCAGATAACTCTTTTTCAGTACTGGTGACCTATGACTTTGATTGCATATCTTTGTTTCGTAGATGATTGTCCTTTAATATCCAAAGTTTAAAGAAATTCTGTTATTGGTAAATATTTCGCCCATCTCATATACAGAAACTGTAGCTAACGCCTTTAAATTATTTTATTTAACAGCTTTTCGTTTTTAGTAATTTTTTTACCTTTTTATTAGTTGATTTGATTTACACTTTGTCTTCGTAACAAAGACGACCGCTGTTTAAGGAATAGTTTGAAATGTTCAGAATTTTGCACTCCTTTTCTAAGTAAAATATAGTGAGTACAGCAATCACAGAGATAGCAAATTAGCGGAAAAAAGACTCATTTTCATATCGCAATGATACAAATTAAACAGAAAAGTCACCAGATAATCATGATGATCGTAGCCATAGTGTTAGTTACTGGTAACGATACAATATCTTGTTGATACACAATTATGAATTGTAACAGCTCAATTATGCGATGCGATTTTTTACATTTAGGCAAAATGCATGGGTGTGGAGCATATACTATATATGATATATGTAGTTTGCATATCAAGATATAAACCAAATTTTCATTATTCATAAATTTTTATTATAGTTGTTAAAGAAATTGACCTTTCCAAAATACTTCAGCATAGACGGCGTTTTATTGTCAGATTTCACATAAATGTATTGTAAGGATATTAAATTGCATTTTTCATCCATGTTCATTGCACTTTCCCTGCACAGACAAGCGTTACACAATAATTTGTTAAAGTGACAGAGAAACACTTTTTTAAATAACACTCCTTTCCAAAACCCTGTGCCGACATGCGTCCTGATTAATTTATTATTGAATTATCCCAACGAACATTAATGAGTCCTTCCTATTTAGAAGAAAACATAAGCTTTTGCTATTAAGCATTCGTATATCTAACTTTTTCATTTGATAAGTATCTCAAGACTTAATTTTGATATAATAAAACACAGGTCTGTGTTATTTATATATCATTGTTATAAAGGCACAGCTATTTAAATGTTAAATACAATAGGGTTATTATAACAGTAGATTGATCTGGGATGCAGTATTCGGCTTGAGTGGATTTTGCCAGATCGGATCTCACGAGGCGCGCAGGCGCCGAGTGTGATCCGACCTTGCAAAATCCACTCGAGCCGAATACAAAGTCCCAGATCTAGCTACTGTTATAATGACCCTTTTATTATATACCTTTACCATTTTGATTCTTGTTTTGTTCTTGAACGAAA
Source organism: Mercenaria mercenaria (assembly GCF_021730395.1). Classification (NCBI taxonomy): domain Eukaryota; kingdom Metazoa; phylum Mollusca; class Bivalvia; order Venerida; family Veneridae; genus Mercenaria; species Mercenaria mercenaria. The sequence goes on from NC_069368.1 coordinate 12,320,519, forward strand.
TATTCAATGTTTATCGATATTAAATGGAACTTAGCGAAGTTTTTACGTGCGCTATTTATAGAAATGTGTCGGATCATGCATATTTATGAAAATAGTCCGGCAGCATACAATACGGAAGGTACAATACGGAATTTAAAAGGTACAATACGGATTTTTTTGTGTGTCTGTTTATATTGAATTGTGAAATACAAGCAGATTTTTTACAGAATTTATATAGGTATATAATAAAAATTAATCTCTTTCCTTAAAGCTTTACTCTGTCGCCAGACATTGTTACAAAGTTTATATTCTAAATTTAGCCCTTAGATCAAAGTCGTAAGAAAGATATCCAATTAGAACTTCATATTTTGATTTACGAGTTTTGGTGACTTTTTGCTTATTAATACAGTTGTAAAGCTGTTCAGTGGCATGGTGCATTACACTGCATATTACTATTACTTCAATAGCTTAAATACTGTATTGATTGAATAAATACTTAATTTTGTTTCTGATAAGAACTGAATACAATTTTAATTGAGTATTTAAAATCAACTATTTTGATAACAGTTTCGCTGTTAGATGTGCTATCAAAACTCATGCTTCGTCACTTCAGACTCGTGCTGAAACACTTTACATGTTTGATAGAAAAATCAATATTTTTTTTTTGTTTTCGAGAAAAGAAAAAAATAATGAAATCAACTGTAGTTGTAATATAGTCATAATAGCCATAAGTATACTCTTACAACAAATAAAATATTTTGTTTCTTTGCCTTGAAAATATATCGGAATTAAATCTCACATTTAACAGCCGAATTCCATTCTAAAGAAAAGATGAATCAATTATTTTTTTTTTTTTATGTTCAAAGGTGTTTTATGTGCGGACTTGTTTTTGAAATCTTTAAGCATTGAACGTATGTGATCTGTTGATTCTAATATTTAATATCATTGCAAAGGAAGCACATTGGGTTACTGAACATCTTGTTATCTCTATTATAATTATACCACATGCAATAATGATATTAAAAGAAGTAGGCAAACACATTGCAAAAGATAAGTAAGAATAGGACTGAATTTTGGAAACTGTTTGCTCAAGTAAACATTCTGGAAGACATGCTATATTATCTTGTTTAACCTAGACACCTGTTTCTTCGTTAAAGAAAATTAATTAAGAAGCTGACGATATTGTTATATATGTACACATTCATTTTTGAAGCTGCGTCTATGATTCAAAGTTACATTTTCTCAGGCCAAATATGGATTCTGAATCTGACCCTAAATACTTTAGGAATTCGGAAGCAACTATTACCTGTTACAAATATAATAAACATGTTAGAAACGTAATATTTAATCATAATAAAACTGTCTCGGGTTTAGACATAGAACTTTATGTTCCAGATAGTTGTAATTGTAAAGAATTTAAATAATGTTGTCAACCGGCCGGTCATATTATAACGGGCAATTTTAAAATTATTGCTGTTAAAAGAATCAGTAAAATTTTCTCTAAAGGTCCAAAACATAGAATTCTTTCGTGTTTAAACTTTGAAACATGCATCTTTGAAATAACTCAGTCTGTTGCTGACTGACTTTGCTAAGAAATGGTGTCGGTGGACCAATGTACGCCCGATCGTTCTTACTGAATGGAAAAAGAATATTTTAGAATCATTAAAACTCGCATAAAATTCTATGAATCATATGCCTCCTTTTTCACTTCGAAATTTAAAGAAAATATATTTAATTTTCATACGAATTTTGTTTTAACTCCTGCAGACAAAGCTTCATATAATATTATTAATATGAGACATTTACTACATAGAAATATTACATAATGAATTAAAACACAGGAAAACGTATCAGTTATGGCCAGAAGAAAGGAAAAATATTGCAAAAAAATAGGTAGATCAAGTATAAGTTTTAATTTCAGACTTAACGATAATCAGTTGAAGCTTCCAACTCTTTGAACTCTTTACCGGATCACTAAACAACACAAAACTCGATATGAAGCGCGATTCTTTGCTATGGCCTAAAAAAATTCTTTGTTTCCGGTAACATGCTAAAAACATTATGGTAGGTATGTCGGAATTTTTAATTTTTAAAATTTTATTAAGTGAGTCTTTTCGGAAATTATTTTTGTGTCAAAAAATGAATACAAATAAGGGGGTTATGCCTTTAGAACATCAGTAAGTTGATTTCTAACATCACTGACCATGTTTAAAGCATAGAAAGTGCAGTAACAAAAAGTTGAAAAAATATTCTCCAAGGCCATAAAACATGTAGGGTCGGGCCAAAAATTTAGGTAGGTCGGGATACCGGAAAAAAACATTTTTTTTACGCCTAAGTCAACCTTATGCAATACAAAACATTTCTCTTCGTTGACCTTTTATCTAATGGCAGCAGAATTATTGTTCTAAGCTATATGAAAACGTCGCCGTTAATCTGGTTTGGTCCATCAATAATTCTGGATATATTGTCAAAAATCTATTAAACAAACACTAAAATGTTCGACAATAAGTACTTTTTTCTTTTCCAGATATTGATTTATCACATAATTTCATAAAAGAAAAACTAGGAGCTGATGATTGAGATAACATTTGCAAGAGCAAACGTTAATTATTTTGCATTTAATGAAACTAAGCATTTTTTTTCTAACCGTAAATTTAACAAATTCACATTGTGGAGTTGCGATCAGGCTTGTGGTGCGTTATGGTTTCTGTTAGATAATGTTTCTTTTTCAAATATGGCAACAAAACTTATAGACAAGTAATTGGTACCCCTAAGGGGACTAACTGAGCCCCAGTCATTGTTGATTTATTCTTATACTGTTTGAACGGGATTGCACGCTCAGTTAGCAATTTGACATTATTGCAGCTTTTAATGGAACCTCGATGTACCTTGGTGATATTTTAAACATGGACAACCAATATTTTTCAGAAATTGGGAAACACATTTAACCAAAAGAATAAATGCTGAACAAAGCTAATGTCGTCATTTTTAGACATACATATAACAATATAGAAACAAAAATGGGACCATTTCAGTTTTGAAATTGTCAAATTCAGCCACCTGGATGGGAATGTCTGTCCCTCGAGCGACATCATACGGTGTCTATATTTCGCAACTTATTCGTTTTGCAAGAGCTTGCTTAAAGTTAGAGTGTTTTCATGATACAAAAAAGGTTATTACCAAAGGATTACCAATATTATAAATTACGGAAGGCTTTCATAAACAGATCGTCCTAACTTTTAAAGACGTATAACACAACCTTAAAACATTTCTAAAACATATGCTTATTTTAAGCAAATATTTGTAAAATGTGTAAAAAAATGCTTATCAAAAGAGGATACAATTCTAAAATCGTTAAGCACAATGCATGTTTGAGGATTGACCTCTATACCTCACCAAGTACATTAAACTAGTAAAACAGGTTTGTTAGTTCGTTCAAAGGCGGTATATCATTTATTTTGAAACAGTGTCCTTAATTGGTAATAACAATTAAAGGTTAAGTCATAGTCCGCTTACACATATTGCGATTACAAAAAAATAGACAACTTTCATTCAAATGTTGCATCATGAGAAATTATTTATCATACAAGAACTTTCTTTTCTACATTTGAAATCTTTATATATTTCATAGAATGCTACAATCATTGTCATAAAATATTGGTAAACTATAATAATTTCAACTGAAGAGATTGTAGAAAAAGACTACAAATTTCTGTTTAACTGATATCTCAGATGCTTAGTTATTATTAAGGATATTCTAAGTGTATATTGATCAGGGAGGCATTTAATGAATTAACCGGAATTCATTCCCGTCGGAAATATTTCCCATGGGAAATATATCCCATAGGCAATATTTCCCATGGGAATAATCTAAAAGTCTTCCCATCGGAAATATTCCCATAGGAAATGATTCCCATAGGAAGGTCCCCCCCCATGGCCGAAATAGGGAACGGTTTCCCATGGAAAATCTGTAAAATAATAAAATAACAAATAACTTTTCCAAAGTCATGTTATGATGTCCTGGTGTAGAATAAGATTTAAAAGATAATGATTTAACATTTTAAGAAACAAATATATTTCCAATGGGAAATCCACTTTCCCATGGGAAAATTTATCACATGTTCTCCCCATGGGAAAGTTATAACTTTCCCATGGGAAAAGACCGCATTCCTTTAGGAAAATAGCATTCCCCATGGGAAAGTTAAGTTTTTAATGTTGACTGTTGCTTTGTTGGTGGCATAAAATCAAATTGAAAAGTATGGCGTGCATCAGAATTTGAAGTACTTTACTTTTGCGAAAGAATTTTTAAGATAGCGTGTACAGAAGTACTTGCTGTTTTTGCCACATATTGGCGTGGCAAATTAAAATTGGCGGCCATTTCAAGTTCTATTGCACTGGTTAAGTATAGTGTGCAACCCACTTTTTTGACCAATCAGGGTTATTTTTAAAACAATATGGCTTCTTATTCCTGAAGACCAATGTGACTGTATCAGTAATTTTCGAAGAACAGCTCTACACGCAACTGACTCTGCAATTCTAATTGGTCAAACGTAGATTTCACACAATGTCAGAGTCCAATTCTTCGAGAGAAAAAACCTTGGTCTGTCACTCCGCTACGCTCCGTTTCCCTCCCTATCGGTTTCTTTTTCACGAAGAATTCACTTCATAAACTCTATCTATAACATAAGGAAGATTTGCTCCGTTTTGAACCATTACATAAATTTAAAGTATCATTATCGGTTAATCAATTTGTATCTGTTTTGACAAGAGAATTACGTTATATTGATAATATGTTTAATAAAATTACAACCGGCATAAATCAAAATAAATTGAAATATTATTTAGATCAAGTACTCCCCCAAATACTCCCACTGCACACATAGCAGATCAACACATACTGTTGATACAATTATAATCTCATTTGTAACATTAGCATCTTACGTGCATATGTCATGGAAACTGCATGCTTAATGTTCTGAAAATTTCTAATCAATCAAAAAGGCGTTTAAGGTGTACCTGTTTCCATCAAACCAACGCGCTCCTAGACTTCTTTATTGAATATTGCAGGAGTAATTTTGTACCATAAGTATTGCTTTATTACCTTATCATATGAAACTCTAGGACGCAGTACTCAAATACCCTAAAGCGCACCCATGATTATCTACAAATGGCTTCTTTTCATTTCGTAAAAGTATGGTTACCGTACACATATATTAATATCAATATAAAACTAAGACAAAAATGTGTTTAAACTTATTATTAGATGTTTCATTAATCTTGTTTAAAGCTGGACTTTCTTCTAGCACAAGGAACGCTTAAATCATATCTGTGCATTTTGTTTGATATACACAGAAATTCAATACATTAACGCACTTAGCAAAGATCGAGGATAAATATCCAATAGAAAAAAGTCACATTTAAAGAACAAAGCCCTTTGATAACGCAGTTCTAAAATAATGTATATACACATTGAACGAAACGAATATATAACGGAACACCTTAAGGAACCGCATTGCACTGGTCAGTGTCACAAAACCTCTGGTACCTGTGCACAGACGCTCACTCCGTATTCAAGCCGTATTCTAAAGTAACAGGACAATGTAAACAAAAATACTCCCAGCACGAATCCTTTACGTACGCGAAAAAAGCACGGAAATGTACAGTATGTGAATAAAAATATTTTGGCACATTTACGCTTCTGCAGATACGACATTTTGTCTTGAGTACTTGCCATGTGGACAGGGTTTGAATCAGTTTTTGTTTTCTCGCTATATCACTGCCACGAATATAAATTTGTCCACTTTGAGAACATAACAGAAAACGGCATTTAGCCCAGTGTCCAAATTTGAAAAGAAACATGATGCCTTAGCAGGAATATCGAATCCAAAAATTCTTAAATAATATTTTAGTTTTTGATACATTCTTTATATATGAGCGTTTGTTTCGGTTATATCATAACTAAACATTTAGTGCATGTTTAAGCCGCTATCTTAAAGATATGTACTGTATAATAATGGTGTCGTAAATATTCAAGAACAGAAAATCTAAGGAATCATACCATATGTACGCAAGTACTCAATGCCGTTTTCGAGGACGAAACAAGAGAAACACTATTTAGGGCCGGAAGAAACAGGCTAAAACAAATATCAAAACAGTTCAGACACAGTTGGTTGCAAATTCTGCCTGTTATGATTTTTCAAACATGTAAAAGAAGGCGTTACACAAAACATGTGGCATGTCTAAAAATAGGCGAGAAATTTTCTCAACGCCAAGTGAAAAGTTAGCACGACTCAGAATCTCACGAACTTGTACACAATTTACGTAACATACCCCTTACAGTTAAATTGTCGTAGCAATGTCTATAAATTTCAAAGACAAATATGAACAGAAAAGTACAGAAAACTTAGATAAGATAAGGCTCTGACTGTTTTTCAGGGGTAATGTTCTCAATACATTTTTAGCACAATGCACACTTTCAGATGTTCAGAATGCTTCCGTCTCAAGTTGATTTATCTTGAAGAAAACCAGATGTGGACTCACCTTCTCCCTAACCGGAGTTTATTACATTGGCTACTTTTCTTCGAACAAGCAAGTATTCCGAATTGGTGTCCAATGACACATTGAACGGCTAATATAATATATCTAGACAGTTGAAGGTCATGGAAGAATGTTTATTTACGAGTTTTACTCTGCGGTGATAAAAACACACACAGAGGTTACATTAAAAAAGAGTATGAATGTCAGTTTTCTGTTAAATATGCTGATACGATATTTATTGCTTTCATTGTACGATCAATTTTTTAACTTATATCGCACAACGAGCATTTAAATCTAATATGTAAGGTAGTGGTCTTATGTAGAACACACTCACCTGACAATGCCCGGAATATTACTCTTTTTGAGCCAGGTAACCTCAAGGACATGCATCTTTAATAGATAATATAGAATTACAGGCACCTCACTCTATGGCAGAGAGAAATCAGTATGACAATAAGCATGATTAGATAATGATCTGTAGAATGCTTATGATAAGGAAAACACAAATTATTTCATTTGATTTTGCAGTACGGAATCATTTGTTTTATAAAAATAAATAAAATATTTTTGTTTTCAAATTAATTTTGCTTTCCGTTTTTAAAATAAGATAATAAAATTTTATAACAATGAGTAAACTGAAACAAAATTTTATGAATAATATTTTTAATGTGACTTTTTTCTATTGGATATTAATTAATTCAAATTCTAGACTTCGATGGCTTTGATTTAACCATTACCATGCTGGACACGATTGTATCTGCCTTTGCGACCAGTGTAGACCAAGATCAGCTTGCACTTCCGTGCAGTCTGATCATGGTCTGCACTGTTCGCTATTCAGTCAGTAAATTTTCAGTAAACATCCCTTCAGATGATAAATGGTACTGCCCAAACTGGAAGATGGACCAGCCCATTATAGAAATTTAGCATGGTAAGGGTTAAAGGTGAATTTATTTGTGCTGTATTAAAATCTGAAAATACGGGTCATATTTATGTGAAACTTTTATCTACCTTGAGAACAAACGTTGTCTAGTGGTGAAGGTGTCGGCCGCTCAATCCAGGGATCGTGGGTTCGAGCCCCACTGGGGTCACGACCATGATTTCTCATATGACACCAGTACTGGTTTTTCCAGGAAGCGCACACGAGAGTGGTTCAAATAAGGTTGAAGCTTTCTCCACAATCGTGCTTAAATAAATTCGTATAAACTAACAAACGTTCATATGTTCATACTTGTTTTGGACACTTCAATGAGAACGAGAACGAAACTCACTTAATTTGTTAAAGAGAAAGAACATTAAGTTTCAGCGCATTCTACCTCTCGTTATCCTAACAACGCTAACATAGTTTTCAATGTGAGGGGGCCTCCAAGGCCGAGTGGTAACGGTCGCTGACTTTGAATCACTTGCTCCTCACAGATTTGGGTTCGAGCCTCACTCGTGGCGTTGAATTCATCATGTGAAGAAGCCATCCTGCTGGCTCACTGAAGGTAGGTGGTTTTATCCTTGTGCCCGTCCATTATGAAACAATGCACGGAGGGGCACCTTGGGTCTTCCTCCACCATAAAAGCTGGAAAGTCGCCATAAGACCTTTAATTGTGTCGGTGCGATGTTAAGCCAAACAAGACATTCATTACATGGCATTATATAAAACTGTCGCGAAGAAGCCAGAACAAGCGTTTTATTCATGTTCGTTACATGAGGGTACAGCTTTCATAATATATTTTAAAGTTGATGCCAACCAAAAAAGGAGACATAAATGATTCGGGGAGACGTTTTACTCCTGAACGATTTGATTTAATCAATTAGAATATATATTTTGTACACTGGAAGGGCAGTGCGCAATCAGAATAAGATAATGGCAGACTCGATTTAACTGAGTCTGCTCATAAGACAATTTCAACAGGGTGTTAAGCATATTTAATCTACTTACATTCCCATCTTTCCAACAAAATGTCCCAGGGTCAAATATCCAATATATTTGTGTATTTGTCTATTGTATAATTCATGTATTGTCCTTCTGTGTTGCTATGTTATTTGTCTATTATTACATATTTCCAATATCCCTATACATTTCCAAAACATTCATTCATCTATCATTTTCATATTGATTAACCATGGTGACAGGCCTAAAACGTGTTTGACTTTCCCGCACTCATGTCACGCACTTCAGTAAATAGAGAATATTGCGGTTCAAGCTATATTTTTTCCAACCCAAAGCGTAAGAACCCAGACTACGACATTGGAGGCCAGTGTAGGTCAGAGACAACCAATTCAAAAAGTACAGGGAATGAGGTAAGTGAATACCTGGGAATAAGGTAGAGTCTGTGCGTTCTGATTGGTCAGTCATGTAAACAAACCCAAGAAGTAATTATTTTCTTCAACATTGAGATTTTTCATTGCATTTACAGTATTTTATTATAAACTTTCACAAAATTTGCTACATTTAATGTGTATTGAAAAAAGTTTTATCAAACGAATTTCTTCCGCCATGCCAACGATGTAAACAGGAGGTCTCATTCACGCAAAAAATTACTTAAAATAAAGTATCTCTATTCATATGTTTTTCGTCCGATATTTTATAGAACTAAGATAGTTCTTGAAAAACATGTAAATAGATATACATGTTTCGATGCATGGAAGGCCGTACACGCCATAATGTTAAAATGTAAGTCTATGGGAAACAATTGGTGGTGTCTTACCTGTACCGTTTTGGCAAGGTGGTGTACGAACTTCATGGATCAAAAATTTAGGTGCAAAAGTTGTCAGCTGACGTGAATCTCTGAGAGTGACGTCATTTCATAAACATTGTATTTCCCTACTATTTTTCTAGAGCTCAAAACTTAATTAAGTGCACAAAAGTAATATTTAGTTAAAAACTGGATCCAGATATACAATACGAACGGGGTTCAAAAGGAAACACTATATCATCAGAGTAAGTCTTGCCTAGGATTTGAGGAAATGAAAGTGAAAATAGACTATGAAAATGATGTACTGTTTTGACAGTTCAGAAATTCAGAAAAAAAACTCAGTTATTTTCAGTGTATTAAACGATTAAACTTTAGCGATTATCTGATTTTCAGTTGATTTAATAACAGAGCTATTTATAATTCTACCATAACCAATGCGACTTTTATATAGATAAATATTAAACCTCTTTTTCTTTGATTTTGCCGCTGCTGACATTGTTACAGTTTATAGGTATATAGTTATAACTTGAATTGACACAATAAAGCCGGAAGGAAGATTTCCAATCAGCATTTTATCAGGCTAACTTCATTCCTTGATTGATATGTTATGATGGATTTTTCTAATTATTGCTGCTTAATTAATGCCGGCGCCGAGCTGTCTCTGTACTTAAGAAACTATGTGATTTCTCTATATCTCTTGGTATACAACACTTAACAAATTACAGTCAATTCACTTAGGTAATATAGACTGAACAATGTTGGTAACTATCGTAAAATAAAAGTACTACTGAAATCTTAAAATAATTGTTAGTTGAACATCTAACATAATAGTTACTGTACTGTATCACTGCAAAATGTGCAGCAGGACAAAGTTTCTTTGAAAGAAGCGTTTTAACATATTTTGTGTTTGATTAATATTACAAAAATAGTAAACATCTGCCTCCAATATTTTTTGCCGGAAGCACCTTCGGTTTCTTATGCAATCAAAATAACTGTAAGTATATTTGCATGACTTCGTACATGTATTATATACTTTGGTCAAAACAGTTATTTCTTTTTCCATGGTATTTTACACTAATTTACAGTCATAACCGTATTTCACAGGAGGCTTGAAGCGAACAACTTTGAAAGCGATGGCCATCAAACAGCATGGGTTGGCTGGTAGAAAAGTAAATACATACACATACATTCTTTTTATAAATGCTGGTATTCCGATCTCAATTGTTTATAAGTAAAAAGATAAGATAATCGAATATCCAAGAATTTTATGAAATAATCTAAAACATATTTTGCTCGCTTTTCTCTGAATCAGTATTGCAGTAATTATCATATACTAAGATCAATTCAAAGCAGAATACTATTGTGTGACCTTAATTAAAATATCCCAGAATTTACAATAAAAGTTATCGTTTCCATTGCATAAATTATTATTAATTCTTTTAGATATTCTACCATTTCAGTGTGAGAGAAAGTATTGTTATAGTATGATATCAATTCTAGAAAAGACATCCTAGAATCCACAATAACATCTCGCATATTTTTTAAATGACTACAGCCAATGTAGACCTTTCAAACAATAAAAGTTCTGTGCCAAGCCGCTCACCCTGTAATACATTTATACTGTGCATACCATGTTGTTTCACATACGCCTTTTTCTTCAAGGGTCATCCATGTCCTAGTGCTTAAGGACGCTGAGTTCTAATTGCCGCTACCACTCTCATGGATTGTATTTTTTATGTGAAGAAGATATTCAACTAGCTTATAGAAGTCTGTGTTGTACTGCTAGTAGGTACCCCGCTCGTGCCTGAAATATTCTGATGGGCATCTTGGGTATGAAAAGTTGGCAAGTCGTCATATGATATACCTTTGTGTCGGTTTGACGTTATACCCACCCCCTCCCACCATCCTTTCAATCTTTCTTACTGTTCATTCTATTTGAATATGATACTTGTTAAGGAAATAGTAACTGGACAGTTGATTCAGAATTGCTTTTAGCAGTAGTTAAAGTTATTTTCTGTAAAATGATAATTAGGTCAAGGTACATATCGAAACGACAAATGGGTATGAACAAAAGCTGACAGTCTAGGTCTAAGCTTCTCTAATTTTCTGATGGTCATCTGCTAATTGTTGGAAGTAGTATCTGTTTACAAATAAATCTAAGTAAAGCTACCACTATCAGAAAGATTGATTATAGAGTTTTATTCCTTAGTCGAGGAAAACCCGGAAGGCATATAATAATCAAAATTTATATCCTTCGTACGTCCGTATATTCCAGAAACCTTAAAAACAAGATCACCACCATGTAGATATGCACATATTGTCGTGGTTATTGTGTCAGTGTTTTCAGTTTTCAGCTCCCTTTTTCAGTTGGAAATTCTATTCTGCCTAGCATTTTCAGAGGACATGTTTCATATATTTTTTTTGTAGGTTTAAAGTGTTGTATCTGTATGGTACCAGATTATTACTTCAAGTAAAACACAACTTAAAATGATTATAGAGTGTGTTTTATAATTAGTATATGCTTGTCGTTTTTAAATGTAAAACACCCCTTATTACCAGTTAACGGATGTTTCATTCACAAGATTGCGACTTAAATTGAGAAGAAAAGGAAAATAACAGAATGGCCTTAACGACATTGATTGTGATTATATCTCAAAATTAATGCAAATCTGCAATAGTAAGTTTATTTCTTTAATAATTTGTTAACAAAATAACATTATAACATTTATTTTTCTGTAGTTATATAAAATAAGGAAAAAAACTTTGATTCTAACTATTATAAGTTCCCTGCCCCTGACTTGTTGAAAACCAGTTTTTGTCAGTCCATCGTTCCATTAGTCTGTCTATTCTTGTCCGTTCCATAACGTAATTATTACTAGTATTCAGTCAAGTAAAACTAAATAAGTACTGATGTTCCCTAATATCATAGATAGCGCTGAAATGAAATCTAACATGACAGAAAAAAGGCAGTAGTAATGTTGATACAGATGATCTAAAATTAACGATTCATCCTATTTCGTAATTCTACAAATAAGTAAAACTATTCATTTTGGTTCTTTTGAACAATAAATCAATGTACATCTTGATTATAATAAAATTTCTATTCCGGCCGCGGTCCGGTATTGAATTTACCTTTACTTCCTGTAAATATCTGGGATGAAGGTCATTTAACAGCTTATTAAAACAGTACATTTTGATTGGTGGAATAGATAATATTTTCTTAAGGGGAGTGCATGTGCTCTGAGCTGTATTGTTAGACAGTATAATCGGTTGCAAGACTCATGTGGAAACAGCTTACGTCAATTCCCGTGGCAGAGTTCGACTACAAACATTCTGATACGGAGTGATCTCTCGTAAATGATTTACAGTCAACTCGTCCTGTAGTCAACTCGTCCCGATTCTGGTCATTTAGTATCTTTTGACGATTTCAAATTGGTCATTTCGTCCCCAACTTTTAGGGCCTCCCTTTTTAGTCTTATTTTTGTCAAAGTTTATTAGATTATAATTGATATAATTAAGATGTTAAATATGTGTGCTGTAAAATATGTTCTACATAAAATACATAAAATTTTACTTTAAAAAATACATTTTGATTTGCTTTATAAAAACCTGATCGTATGTAAAAGTGCAGAGTGCATGGGGGACTTTGTTTTGCATGGCAATCTCTCTCTAATCACAACTTTAAAACTATTCGATCTTAGACATCGCTTTAGATAACGTGCTTTACATAAGACGAATAATGTAAATGTGCAGTTATTTCTATTCTCTCTTCTCTTCAATAGATAGTTTCTAGTTACGAAGTGGATAAAGTACAATGCATTGTTAATAAACGTTTACTAAGAATGGCAGATAATACGATCGAGGTATTCATTCTTTTATATTCAGCACAAATGCTATTCAAATGTTTATCAATTTGTAAAATATTAAAATATTAAATACATAAAACTTACTTCTATTTTCGTTCTTGAATCTTTCATAATAAAAGAGTCTAAACTTGGGCAATTTAAGTTTTTCATTTGTGATTACAATTACACTATTGTAACAGAATTTCAAAGACGGTAACTAAGTTAGAAAGGTTGTTTCGTTTCTAATTTTTACAGTTTAAGTGAAAGAGCAGTTTTAGAAACTACAATATTCAAAAGTCTTCGGGAGGGCGGGTGTCGAGAATAAATCATTTTTATTTTAAACGCCATGTCTTAATGATGCATTAGTCGGTTTCACACGGAAGGTCGAAAGTACAGGTTCACACAAACTCCTAATGAAATTTAAAACTGAAACGGGAATAATTTCATTTATAACTTTATCTTTACATTCACTATGTAGTGGTATATAAAAAAAACGTTTATTTTCATATAAACATTTGTGCAACAGAATCAAAGGCGACCGTTTCTGCGAGATTGAACGTGCGATCTGAAGTCTTTGCAAAACACGGAAACGGAAACAAAAAGGCGTCGTTCAAACATTTGGAAACCGGTAATCAAAATACTTTCTTAGAATAAAGAATATTTTTAATTAAACTAAGGAACTTTTTTATCAGAAGGCGATGTACAATTTAACGATGTCGGGTCTTTTTGGCTTCGATATTGGAAGGTTAATTATTTTATGAAAAGAAACCTATTTTTGTACCAAACTGCTGTAAACTAACGCGATCCAAGGATTTGCTAGAAGTTCGAAAGTAGTTTGTAAACAACATTCCCATTTAAGATGGGGTTTAACCTTGTCACAGAAGCGTCTAAAAATTACTATGAATTTTTAAAACAAAATTTTAATTACGATAAATTAGCAAAATATACTAGTATTTGAAATTCATGATAATGTTAAAGTTTCTGGGTATACGATAATGTTACAGTTATGATGATGCACATGACCGCAGTATTAAAGACGGAGAAAAATAACTTATATAGGTTACATGTCATCTTTATGGGCAATATCCCGTTTTGAAACACAAACTTTATTATTCAGTGAATTTATATCCCCAGCAGAATAAATTCTTTTGTGAATGAGGTGACTATATTTTGAAATATATGTAATTTTCAGATATAATCAAGTTCTGTACAAAAGGATCGTGCAACAGTGTGTTGGTTCCAATTGTTTACAAAATCAAGAGACAAACTCTGTCCTATAGTGATACATATTTATGTAAAGTTTCATGAAGATTTATAAATGGGTTGTTTTATTTTGTGGAAATTTGTTGATTTTAAAACACTCATTGAGCAATAACTCTGCAATTACTGAAGAGAACCTGACGAAAGATACGCATGCACAACTGCCCTATAGTGATCTATATGTGTGTTAAAATGTCACGAGGATCTATCAATGAATTAGTTCGTAATGTGGAAATTTATTCATTGTAAAATAATTAAAGGGTAATAACTCTGGTAAATAAAGTGATCCTAACAAAACTGTGTGTGCACCACCGCCTTGTAGATATTATATTTGTGTAATGCTTCATGAAGAAACATTGATATGTACAGTAATAAATCCCTATTTTTACCAAATCAAGAGAAAACTGCTTTTACTGCGACAAAGGGGATAATACTTTATGTGAGCAAAGGTCATGTGCTAATCAGTCATTATGTGAGCTTTAATTAAAATACTTGCATTTTCATTTACTTTTACAAAATCAAGGGGGAACTCTTCATATACTGTGTCAAGGGGAATAATACAATATTTGATCAAAGGTAATGTGCTAATCAGTCATAATGCGAAGTTTGGTGGTTCTAGCTTGAACACTTTTTTAATCATAAGTGTTTTCATTTTCTTCAAATACATCAAGGGGACCCTGCGTTTACTAGGTCAAGGAGAAAATACTACATGTTGGCAAAGGTCATGTGCATATTAATAATTCTGTGAGATTTGGTGATCCTAACTTAAATACTTTTTAATTATAAGCATTTTAAACTTCGGACGGACGAACAGCCGGACGTGCAACGGCGTAACACTATCACTCTGCCTTTGGCGGGTGATAATAATTAGCTTAGCTATTGGCCAACCCTTCATAACGTTGAAAAAGACATGCCATTTTAAAACTTAAAAAAATGGCTAATCATTGCGGTATCCATTTAAGCGTGTTTATAGTGTCATTAACACGCCTCTTCCGAATCATGTATTTTGTAAATAGCTTTAGAATAAATGTGTTTCTGTAATTTCTTGATTTTAAGATATAAAGCAAAATAATTTCATTCGTTTCATTCGTTATAGTTGGAAATAGTAGAGAAATTGTTTACAGGATCAAGGAAATAAGAGTTAAAACAAATATCGAAAAGTAAATTAAATCAGCTGTTATGATTTATGTTGCCATACAAACTAAATGGATGCCATTTTGATACGAATATTAGTAACTTCTTTATTTTTCAGCCGATTTTGAAAATTCTTTCAATTCCTTAAATAATTTATGATAACCTTTAAGGAGTTATCATTGAAACCACGATGCCTTTCTCGTTAAGAAAATAATAGATTTGCGCTTATTTGCATTTATACATCTCGATCACATTTGTAGGTTTTGACGTTTGTTTGAAAATGTATTTGTTTACATTAATTATATCAAAAGAAATGAAGTAGATCAAATGATAAATTGAATACTAGTGTAAGAAACAGCTTTAACAAACTGTTTAGACCAGTGCTGTCTCAAGTGTTTTCTCGCAAAGACAAACAAAGTCCGACTGATCTTTTCTTTCACTCGAGTTTATTAGATTTTCTACAACAAGTAAACCGAAATGGAAAGTCAATGACCTTTTCAAATACTTCTAGAATATAAACTAACCAAAGCAGTAGAGTTATTTACAAGTACTAGTCTGTGGCAATATTACCGGTGCACTGTTCATTTTTTTGAAAAGAAAAATGTGGACACGACTAAAAATAGAAGGTAAAAATAGACTCCCTAGAAGTACTGAGCACTACAAACAGAGCAAGAGCCAAACATCGCAAAGTGGGCCAATCAAAAATAATACTGAAGTGGAAAAACTGATTGCTACAAATACACATCAAAACGGCATTATAATGATATAAAAATGGTGATAACATGGAAAGAATGGAAAGGAAAGGGTACAAAAGGGAAGAGGGTGTAAATAGAGCATTCAGAAGGGCTTAAATGACGCTTCTAAATCTAAGACATTTCTTAAATCATGTCTGTTCTACATCTTGCAACTAAAATGGATTTCGATTATTTTTGTTAAGTGTATTTCAACATTTCGATACATCTGAGGGTATGCCCTTACACAACAAATATCTGCACTATGAAAACTTACTGAACAATATGTATAATATCTGAAATAAGAAGCACACATATTAATCTTTTCAATTTTTGTCTAGGAAATCTTGTACAGGCTGAGATGAAGCAAAAGGTTTTCAATTTATACAATACAACTCTTACGTTTAAAACACTATATGTTTATATGTTTTACTATATTTTTCTCATTTGAAAGTTTTCTCGTGCTCTTGTTTTTTTTCTCTCTAAGTTAATGATCCCAAAACATGTAACTGAATACTTACTCAACGAAAATGCAAAGTAATGGGACTTAGACGCATTACTCTGTACCTTATGCGTCAACCACGGGTGGTAAATGCGCAATCCAATTCCCGCTGGGAATACGCTTAAAATGGGTTGCGCAACGTCCGGTGCTGGTGTTGCGCATCAAAATGTACAATATCGAGGTAGGTGGGTGTTTGTGTTTGTAAATAATGACACATTAATGGGTGTTTTCGAAATGCAAAATTCTATTCTACACAAAAATGAATAAAGATCATATGTGTTACCAGATTATTAATTTAAGAAGCATCCATGTTATCACGAAACTCTGCTAGCTCGAACTGTCAAAAAAGTATGGAATCATTAAAAAAGGCAAATTTTCTAAATTCTTGTGCCTTCTGTCTTGAAATGTGACGCTACTAATGATCAAACAGGTGTTAACCTTTAAACAGTCATGAATATTAAAGGTACTTGAATAAAATGTTGTTTTTGGGGAAAAGATTGGGAATGGGGCTGTGCCCAGGGAATTGCGTTGCACCCCGGGAATGGAGTTGCTCGTATACATTATATTAATAATCAAATAATCATTTTTACATCCAAATTATTTTTTTTACAATGTCCTTGTTTCCTTCTTATATTTTTTTTATTTATTTGGTTTTTGGCAAGAAAACTCTTTTGTAGTCCGTGTCCTTATATTGGCGGTTTCCGGTCAACGCTAGGCTGAAAGTACGCATAAACTAAGAACATCCATTGGAATGTTTGCAAAAAGAAACAATTAACGCAGATACTAAGTATTTGCTGTTCACATTGAGGTTGAAACAACTGAAACATATACTTCAAGGAATTTGAATTCAGATAGTCTTAATCGACATTAGAGCAGGAAACCTGATGTTGGCTTTTTGGGTTTAGCTCCGTTTTCAACTCTGTTTCAGTTGAGTTTGGGTGGGCAGTTAACCTAGCCAGACATTCGGTACCCGTAGTAACCTGTTTTCCGTATGTGCCAACTTCTCCACATGAATCAGAGTTGGAGGACAAATTATTTCAGACTCGAAGTCTTTTATCATAGCGGAGACCATACGCCTCACCCGAGGATCGAACTCATAACCCTGCGATACGTAGATCTGCTCTTTCCCTGATTATTGCTGTTTTGTATAAGTGCGACCTGTGTAGCAAAATTTTAGCAATAAGACATCTTAATTTTTGCAACAACAATACTCCGACAGACGAGTGTCCAGAAATGCATAGAAACCTCACTAGCAGCATTCCTTAACCATGGAATATTAGATTTGTGTAAATGCAGTGAACGGCATTTGGTCAATGTTAGTTCAGAATTGCAATGTAGTTATGCAAATGATATATGCCTCTTTCTCGTAATTCCGAGCCTTCTCATTGATCCGAGCCTTTAGAAAATTTGCACTTGCAGCTATTTCCTATTTCTAAATTTTATGCATGTTGTGGCAAATCATATGACACTTAAACAAGAATTTAAAGAAAATCGTATTACTCACATTAAAATAGAAATATACCCAACAGAAAATTTTGGTACAAAATTTGCTTATCTAATATCACTGGGGTAATATATAACTTCTTACAGGAAACAGAAACCACTTATAATGTAAAACTTTTTTGTCTGCAAACACAATTATATATATGTTCTTTTTCAAAAAAAGCCTTTGTTTTTGAGAGCTAGTACAAATGATCACAAGTCGCGGTTCAACGAGAAAGTATCTGGCTGTTTCAGAGGGTACTATAGTACTTATGCATGTTTTCCTCATGACTATATTTCCATTATAATTACACTAACATTTCTAAGGTCCACTGTACCATTGGTACGTACAATGATACAATGCGTGTGTTTGTTTTTCCCCATGGAATCCAAATCATGGTCCCATTTTTCTTGAAATAATTCAGGCATTTATTTCCATTGAAACGATACAGTTATAAGTATATATGTAGGTGTAAACTTGTTGTGCAGTCAAATACGTGAAAGAAAATCCAACCCCATTCCCGAAGATTTTTTGTCCCCGTAAGCAGGATATGAAGCAAATATATATGTTATTCGCTACTTTATTACAATAAGTTTATCATTAGAAGCGTCAGATGTCGTCAGATTAAGCATATAAGGTCAGAAATTGCCATTTTTGTTGATTTCATAATTTTTTGTCGCCAGAGTTTTTATGATAATACAGCCGAATCATAAATTACAAACCAGATATTTTACATATATGATGTATTATCATATTTGTGTCGAACAGCATTTTGCTTTTTTCGAGAAGAATTATTTTTGTCTCATACTGAGCAAAATCATAACTTCGCATACATTAATTTCGTCTTTTTTACGCGCAACATTAGCGCCGGACGTCGCGCAACCTATTTTAAGTGTATTCCTAGCAGGAATTAGTTTACCACCCACTGATATTTTTACGATATACCCAAGGCAGCTGGGACTGATAGAGGTTTCTGTCGTCAGGTACCAGTTATATTCGAAGTTTCGTCTCCTTTACTTTAATTCCGCATTTTAGAAGAATAAATTCTTAATTTTGAACAATGTTCATGTATACTAGCGATGACCTATAACATTAATAACTTTTTGTTTGTATAATGTAACTTCTAGATGTAATACAAAGCTAACGACATTAGACATAAAGTACACTCTAAATGTCACCTTTAGCACGTACTCTGACCTTGCAGTCCGTCTTGTGGTTCTCTACAGGTAATGTATGCAATCTTTATCGTAGGTAGTTTTCACTTCCAATAAACGTTTATTACTCTGCTCATTGCTATTATCTTTTTTTAACTCATGATAATATACTTTCTGGGCTAACGAGCCAGTAAACATTTTGTACACTAGTTTGCTTTGGTAACAGCATCTGTTTGCTCATGATCGTTGGGGTTCATTGCACATCACGGAAGTGCAAGCGCAAATAACTTGAATTTAGCTGAGGTAGAGATACGTTTTAAACGTTATGCCCATATTTTAATTGTGGGAGGGGACATGTAGTGTTTCCGCTGTCCTTGGGTGTGTGTAAAGGTATGTGTGTGTGTGCGTGCGTGCATGTGTACGTGCGTGTGTGTGTTCGTGTGTTTTTGTGCACGAAATCGTGTACTTCTTCATTGTCCAACCTCCAGAATATAAGCACAGACAGCCAGCATAACAGGCCTTCGTGTCGCGTTCATGAATCAGATCCCTTCCTTAACACATAGATAAATTTTTTTTTGTTCGCTCTATAACATTTTAAGTATGTATAGATATTTAAAAAAACTAAAAACAAACATGTCACATTTAAAATTACCCTCCCCCCGCCCATCCCACCCGTTCTCTAAATATCAAGGCCACAGTTACAAGTACTAATTTACGTAAGTTTTCGTTCCCAGTTGAATGTATAAATATTCAAGTAATTAGGCACTAATATTCACTATAACCACATATTACGCCGTGTGTAAGACCTAGACTCATGGTTAAAAAGTCAAGGTCTACCTTAGCGGTAACATATTTTAAAATTTTTGTATATTAATCAAACGAATAGTCATGTAACTTTACATAAAATCTCACTCAAAAGCTCAAATATCAAAGTTATATTCAGAAAATATTTAGAATAAATTGATCGATTTTCCAATAACTGGCTCGCCTTAATCATTTACCATATTAGTAAGATGATGTGTCAAGAAAAGGACTTAGACCCTAAATCATACGTCAAGATCACACATAAAGGTCAAATGTTTTACTTCGTTTTTCTTGCCTGGTCAATAGCTTTTGCATTCTGATATGTTTAATCTCTACCTTTCCTGTGCCGTCAACTGATTGTTTTAAATTATATGCAGCATATTTATTTTGGTTTCAGAGTGAAATCGAAGTTTCCTCCACCAAGTGAACATAAGATAAAAAATAAGCGACCTGCTGTTCACTGGTGACAGGCATTTTGAAGTTACGTGTGAATTGAACAAATGTTCTATATATTTAATTTCATATTTTCAACGTTTTGCACAAATAATTCTCATATGTGCATTGTTACTTTTATTCATTCTTTCAACAGTATATAAGACTTTGCAAACATTAAGGAATGGACTGATTATTTCTTAAATAAGTTTGTGCTGAATGAAATCTCATTCAGAAATACAAGCTCTCCTTTCAAAAGGAGACTGTGATTGTCTTATAATTACCAAGAAATTCATGTAACTGTCATTATGAAATAATGCAAGAATAATCCAGACTATCCAATTTATATGTAAAAAATATTCATAATACTGTCTGGTTACGTCGAAATAAATTGGTGCTTTCTGTTGCGAACCAACGTACTGACTAGTGATATTGGCTGTCAATGACAGGGACTGTCAATGACAGGGCATTGGCATAAAATAACATATTTGCTTGACTTATTGGCTTATACATTTAATCTCAGCAAAGTCATTCAACATTTAGTATTTTCAGGGAAACAAAACAGTTGGTTTCATGTACAAAACATGTATATCAGAATGACGATAAAATTTACTTTACATGACCTATAGTAATGTTAAGCACATCGTCCGTATTTAAAATGCAGATTTAATAAAGTCAAACTTCAGTAATATAATCAGCTAGATCGCACACATGAAAAAAATTGATGTGATGACGGAAATAGTGCTGAAATTGAGAAGAGACAAATAAAACAGAGAACAGATGTTACAACTTTTTCATGTAGTGCTATACTGCACTTTGTCTAATTGCCATCTAACAATATCCTTAGTCAAAGTACTGTACTTAGCAATACCTTTACAGTCCTAACTACAATCAAATTCCGTCAGTAAAGCTTATTTTGGTGGTGCGGATAAATTCATTTTAACGTTATGTTAAGTCAAATTTATTTATATTATATAATATGTATAATTCATATTCTGTATTGTAAAAGACCATATCTCGGCTGACTTTCTCCCTATCCTAAATTTATTGGATTTACTGTCTTCAGACAGCAATTAACCACATTTTAAGCCTCAAAAGTCATTTACACTACAGACAAATATAGTGTAAAAATACGCCGTACGCATTTGACTGCTTTCGTTATTTTAAGTCAAATATAGAAAGTTCTGTACTTTGTGAATTAAAATAATGCTGATTTCTTTGAATGTTAAAAATGTTTGATGTTGTGATAAATCCTTGTGTATTCGTGTATTCCCTTAAAACAATAAATGCATGCATTATGAAATTCAGTAAGATAAATTTATTGTTTATGTAAACCCATTTAGAAGTATCTCAAAGCATGGTCACACTTTCTGATGCCCATAATTGTACGTCTGGTGGTCGCACATGCGTACGTTTGAAAGCGCTTGTGCTTTCCGGGGAGAGGTGATGCCATAGAAACAATTATCGGTCACACATTACGGAAGTCGCAAGTGTGAACACAGGTAGACCTTCTTCTACACTGGTATCTTTTGGTACACAAGCCGACACTGAACTGTTCTCAAGGTGTTTCGGAGACATATGTCCTTGCATTAAGCATTTTTTTCTGTCCCGACATTTCATCATCAACGTGTCTTTATTACCCATAGAATGACATTCGTTGTTAAATATTTACACTTAATTGAAACGTTCATTGACTGTGATATATATTTACAAAAATGCATATTTTCACAAGAGCTACCATAATGGAAAAGGCTATAAAAATAACCTTTTAGGTCTAATTATAATATATTTACGTTTAAGATGTTCTTTACATACTAGTACTGATAACAGACGTCATTAAAATAAGCTCATTCGCATTGTTTTATTATATATGTTTTGCGAATATATCTTTCAGTTAAAGTATTTTATGTAATAAATTATTGCAAAAATTATGCAAAAATTGTCGACGGTCAGATTTACATATCAAATATTCTACACTTGAATATTTTCATTCCTATAGTAATATTGGGAAGCGGAATAAACTAATGGAAGTATGGGTGCATTTTTTCTATTACGTAATGTCAAGGAATGCTAGTTTATGTATAGACTGTTGTGTTGTGGTGTATTTAGTTAAGTCATTACAATGTTTTTTTTGTATTAGCACTTAGCATGACATAAACACATCATGTGACTTTCTTCTGATTTTATCATCTGATTGATTTCTCAACGACAAAAATAAGCCAGGTAAAACATACGAGTAATGGAAAACTGTCCATGTTTGAGACAAAAGTCCGCTACTTGCTATTTTTCATCATTTCATTTGATAAAACATTGTTACAGGTCATATTTGACACATAACATTTACATTACTTAAATCTATAAACATTTACTGATAAAGTAATCAATTCATTGTGTGCTACTAAATCATCATTATCTTTTCCCCCGCTGTGTTCTCTGCTATATGAAGACATCTCTTCTACAAATGGATATTTCGTCATCATACTTGCTTTTTCTTCATTCATTTACCTTTTGCATTGCAGTTACCTCATGTCGGAACCGTTATCTAAATTGGATGGAATTATCACATATCTGCAGAAATAGAACTTGACGTGTTTTAATCATACTTAAATTAATACAATATTTAACTGTGCATTATCTCCTGTTTGTCAATATCGCAATTAAGAGAAGTAAAAGAGATATTAAACCTTTTAGCGAAATCGAAATATTGATAGTCAAATTGAACAGTGAGATATGCAAAATTCAATTTTACACAAACGAATATCACTATTTAGTACGTAAATCGTCTCAAATTTCAATACAAATTCACAAATCATCGACAAATGAAAAAGCAAACTGATATAAAATGTGCAAACATTAAAGTCATTTGCGATACAGAGGACTTAGTTTTGTGACTTCATTTTTGATAATAAATTGGAATCTTTTAAACAGTTCAGTACGTCCAGTATTGCTTTAGGTTTCTTCCGTAACGTAACGTGTATGCTTAATTACCAGTAATTCATAAGATATTGTCCAGTTTATTGTCATTTTTGCGCTATTTTCTGATACAAATGGATAAAGTAATATAAACAAACAAATTAATAGTATAATCAAAACTACATTTAGATACACATGCTATAACGAACAAAATGTCATTTTCGTATCTTGCAATGTGTGGCGTCCTGCAATGGCTAATGAAAAGATGTGGTCGGTTTGATATCTAATGTAGTTTTTATCAGTGGAAATTCATTCATTTATTGTATTTCAACGTGACGAAGCATAAATTAAAAAAGAAAATTTGTCGTTAGAAAGGAAGCTGTAAAATGTCAAACCGATAAGAACGTGATATTATTAGTTTTTCAGTCAAAGTGTACTCTGTGGCAATGTGTGTGTTCAAAACATTTCTTGTAAATACTGGTTGCTCTGTGATGTTCTGTGAAAATCTATGTGTGCCTTATTTGACAGGTTTTGGGGTTGATGGTCAGCTTTGGAAGGTGGAATAAATTGTAAGCGGCATTTTCGAAAAATATATTTGTCCTATTGAACTATTCCTAATTTGTAAACACATATCAGATCAATACTGGTTTTGGAAGTACTAATGGTTTATATGTAAGAAGCTGACCAAGCCAATTCAAGTGTTTGGTTCTAGAAGATTGTATCTAGGCCAAATTTTGCAGACAACTATTGACTCTTGTCGGTAATATCTCTCAAGGAAATTAAATATCTTATTGTAGTTATTTTGTATTTTTATGTAGACTTATTGCTAATGTATGGTCATATTCTATTTGTGGAAATTAAGTACTAGGTTAGTCTTCTAAAAATGGAGTGTATAGGGGAAGTAGGGATACCTCAGAATAAAATCAAGAAGCACAAGACACAAGATAAAATAAAGTGAAAGTGTACGTTTAGTGAGGGCGTTCAGTTGGGGGATAAATCCAGAATAAAATATCTGGTGCACAACTTTACATTTTCATTAACATTCCTATAATGTTCATGACACTAGGTCAAACATTATTGATATACGTGCGAAACATACTTTGGTGCCCTTTGTACAGATTTCTTAGTAAGTCAATGACCGTAACTCTATTCTTTTTCCCTGTTTTGACTAATTATAATCATCCTGATGTTTCTGTTAACTGACGCCATAATACGCCCACTTATAATACAATTGTCCTGTCTAAACAACTGCTTCCTAAAATGTATAATGAATAGTTATGCTGAGTAAAACGTGCACGTATCGTTGATGAAAAGCTAGATCTTATCCCAAATAAAACACTGTATTGGCTGTTGTAGCATGGTAAATTCATTTCCTACAGAGAGATGTATTACATATTTTAACATGTGACATATGTGAGCTCAGTCTGTCAGTAACAAACACCTTAAGGCAAAAATGATGCAATATTAAGCAGCAAGCAGCCCGCAAATATCAATAGTTCAAACATTCTGTCTGCACATTCTGGAAACGTTCCCTTTCATGACATAGTATACGTCCGTTACGTGTGTCAGTGTCCTTACCTATTGTAATCACGACTTAACTATTTCAAGGAGTAATGCTAATTACAATATATGCTTCTAAAGTTTTAGCCGGCCTAAATTGCTGATGAGATAACAAAATACAGAAATTTTCGAGTCTTTATATTATCAATAAAGTTCCATTATAAACATTAGACTGAATAATGTAAATTAGGTAGAGCACTTCGGTCTTATTTTAACTTATAAAAACAATTTCTTAAATTAATTTAATCTGTTAAATATGATATTTAATCAGAATTATGAAAGTTAAATAATATTCAGAAAATTGTTAGTTGCGCTAGTTAGACCCAGTGTTGTTACATTTTCTAGTCCTCTAAACTCGAGGAGTACATTAAATTTTACTATAATAGTATTCTGCTTACGAAAGCATGAGAGATGTTTCACATTTCATTACCTTTCGTCAACAGGCTCAGTCAAATTGAGTGTTCTATTTTTTCCTTAGCTGTAATCTATGCTTCCAAAGGGTCTTCTGGAAAGATTTTTGAGATAGATTGATAATGAGTTCCAAGATAAAAGATTGTTGCAAATATTGCAAGAGAAATATTTGATTTTCAATAACATAGCATCTTTCTGCGCAGCCGACACTTTCTATGGAAAACTGAGGTGAAGTCAACATTCTTACAATCTTAAATATGAGAAATCTTTAATAAAATAGCATTTCTGATAAGTTTTATCAGTAATAAAATGTTGATACTGGTTTATGTTGTATTGACAGGTATCTTTCCATTTTTGTGGTTGTGTTTTCACATCGCATTTTAGTACAAAGAAAGTGTTGTTCATATAATGTAAGACAATTGACTTAGTACTGATAAAACAATATCACCTTTCAGATTACTTAGCATTCAATTATAGAAAGAATTAAGAATTTTTAAAACTTTATTTTTAACTTCTAGCAGATATACATGTAGTCAATTTGGTCAGGTTCGCGCCATTTTTGTCCGAACAGGTGTTGTATTCAAGCGGTCTTAACACAAAATTTAACCTGGTGACCCATACATTTTAGCCATTTTTATGCTCACAATACAATTATTTATACACAAGAAAAATAGGAAAAATTCTATGAAACAGTTTTTTCAAAATTTAAAAAAATATTCTTCACTATGGGTAATTTTCATTGAAAAAAGTGCACAAAAGTGAATATGAAACATGTTTTTTTTTCTATTTGTACCCATTATTGTAAGGATCTAGTATTACAAATATGACTATGATATCATATAAGAATATTATAAAATCTGCAAAAAGAATAGTCTTGATGTATATTTTAGTCGGTATTTATAAAAAAGCAGAAAATTATGAAAATGTTGAAAAATCGCTGGCAGTTCCAGCAACGGTGGGTGTGTTCAAAACAATTTTTCACAAAAACAAGCCTGGTGACCTATTGTTTTTATTTGATATTTGTTTTCAGCACAAAATGTCCTATCAGATATGTGAATTTGAAAAAATTCTATGAAAGGAAAAAAACTATAGGAATTCTCTTTGCACTGTTTTGTTTTCTCAGCTCGGATGGTTCCAATACTTCCTCTTTAAACGTCTTTGGTATTGTTCCACCACTTTTTGGATATTGTGCCTGCAATTAAATTTTGTCTTTTGACAGTTTCCATGATAGGCAGGTCCGTAATAACGGACTCCCTCTCTAAACAATTTTATGTTTACCTATGTCCACTGTTAAAAGTCCATTATTTTAACAGGGTTAGTACTTTTCTTTCATAGATTTGCACTCCAGTTTATTATTGAAGGTTTTATGCACATCGCCGGATAATCACATTTATTGATGTCTCTACATTGTATTTGTCCACTTGTAATATGTGCAAATGCTGAGTTCTGCTCATCTCGAGGCTGAAGGGGGCGTGGAATGTAGCATGAATTTCCACCGTCTATGAAAAGGGTAAATAAAAAAAGCCTGTGACATTTTCATTTTTGTCGTGTAAGGCGACCTGCAGAGAGTTTCCATATTTTTTATTTAAGATGACTTCTTTGTCTTATTCTGTATGTATATGTATTATTTCGTTTTTACAAACATAATTATACTTTTTGCATTGTCACTATAAACGCCACTGATTTTGTCAGCAAAGGCAATATATTCCAAATTCGTAAAAATATATCTCTTAAAGTTCATCAATAACAACATCATTGGACAAGCACAAATTACTTTGAAAAACATTTTCTAACTAAAGTTGCGAGGATCTGACAACATAATTATTTCGTAAATAGAGCTGGTTGGATTAAACCTAATAACTCGAAACGTTTACACAAAGGTGTAGGCGGTATTTGCGGTATTTGAAAACAGAAACCAATATAAGTAAGTATCTGGTTGCTTAAAGCTGCAATATTTGCACGTTCGGAAGTTACACTACATTTTTTAAACTCCATGTAAGCATCAGAGAATGTTATCATTTCTAAATATTCTTACGGTTGTAACTCTGTCGTTTCATACAGTTTTTGTCCTTCCCCTACTGCTTATATGATTCTGCTGTGGTCTATAGCGTATAAATATATCAGGTAGTGGATCCAGAATAAATGATTGCATGTCCTAGAAAAGCTAGCACAAACTGTGAAGTAAATATTAAACTTAATTTTTAGTATAAGATAAGAATTCGTATTTCATAGACTATGTCAAAAAGATTGACACTTAAGTATAATAGAGATGCAATGTACTGCCGGTAACCTTTGTTTGTCTCACTGTGTGTGATAAGAGAGCGTCTCCCTTTTGAAAATATGCATTAACTTTGTAGATATAGTACTAGAGATCAAGCAATAACACAAGTAGTAATCAAACCTTGAATTTACCGATACATTCGTATGACACATGTTAGAAGGAACAACGAATTAACTGTATGGTTAAAAACTTAGTGATAAGTCATTTCATTGTTATGTCAATTTTTATGGTAAATTTTCTTGATTTTATATATGATGTGTGATATGGTACAAATAACATTATATCTATTTTGCAGCTTAAATAATGAATCTGAATTCATTCTATTTTATTAGACTTAAAATATTTTCTGTTTGCATTCAATATGTTAAATGTTATTTATTAAATTTAATTTATTAAATGTATCTGACAACATTTCTGCAGTGAGACCATGTCTTCCCGTAATATCCCAGTTATAATTAGGGGTTCAATAATTATCAATGACTTCATAGGTAGGGCTATCTGCACGAGCGGCTACATGGATATTAAATTGGGAGTTTTTGAAAATCTTAAATAGCATGAAGACTTCGGTATTATACTCGGTCTTAAATGTTATATATAAGCAACCTGCGTTAATGTTTTAATCGTTCTTTCATTATTTAAAATTTTAGGTACTACATGTATCTATCTCTACTTTCTGTCGATTTCACATGTGTTTTAAAAGCCAACAATTGAGAATTGCAGTATAACCGATAGCACCAAGTCGTAAGAAATATTTCCAATCAACATTTTATCAAGAACACTTCATTTTTGATTGATGTGTTATGATGTATTCGTTCTAATTATCGCTGCTTTATTAACACTGGTGCCGGTAAGTCTGCGAGTCGTCTCTATACTTAGACTCTATCTGCCGTGGTACACAACGCTTGATATTACTGTCAATTTAATTAGTCTATATGGATTTAATCAATATCCATAACATTCCTGGTAAAACATTATGATGGAAATGTCTAGTATATTAATTACTTGTCCCTGTGGACTGTGTTACTAGAACTCACTATTACCTTGACATTAGGCGATGAATTCAAGGCTTTTTATCACTTCCGCATTAGGCAGCTCTATATTCATTGTGTCTCCTATATTTTTATAATGTACAGTTGAACCTGCTTAGTGGTTTCCTGCATTACACTGTCGCAGCCAGTCTCGTGAAGATTTATCAAATGCCATTTTTAAACACTACACTATTTAACATAGTATACGTGAACAGTTTGTCATAATCTAAAATGTCTTGACTCAAATACGTACCATCGGGTTACATATGAATGTTCTAAAATAAAGGTATCCTCCATCTTATTACTAGGGAAAAAAGATTCAACGCTACCAGGTAAACCAGTTGTTGCCAAAGATAGACTATAAAACTAAATAGTAAACATCATATTTCATGCTTATTAGGCTCTTGAAGAAGTAAGAGTAAAAAGGATAATAATTTTATGTTAAAATGAAGTTGATAGTCGCACAAGAGTGCCTTTATCAATCAGATGACACCTTTAACCATTAGCCTGCTAAATATCTAAATTGGACTGGTCCATCATTCAGTTTGGGCAATACCATTTATTATTCGATGGGGTGTTCACTGAAAATTTACTGACTGAATAGCGAACAGCGTAGAC
Source organism: Mercenaria mercenaria (assembly GCF_021730395.1). Taxonomy (NCBI): domain Eukaryota; kingdom Metazoa; phylum Mollusca; class Bivalvia; order Venerida; family Veneridae; genus Mercenaria; species Mercenaria mercenaria. Next base: position 12,349,875 of record NC_069368.1, read on the forward strand.
CATGATGTGTAGGCTGATCTTGGTCTGCACTGGTCGCAATGGCAGAATTACTTGCCATCAGCAGGGTAAACGTTAATCACTAATATTTACATCCTCAGTTATTGCACTCTTGTATATATGACACAAAGATGCTTTGAAATTCTATTCGCTTTATTGAATAAACAGGTTTTCCCGTTACATTAAGTTTTACAAAAAGATATTTTGCCTCGTTTGATTTTTTTTCCTAAAACAGAAATTCATTTGTGTAAATAAAAGCTTTTCATTTCAAATTGCAGCTTTACTTAGTGAAGAGATAAAAAATGCATTGAAAATAACATTATTTTAATCCTTTTTGAGTAGTATTTCAACATTTTAAACATTTACATCCGTTAGTTAATCGAAATATAGATAAATGATAGTTGACGCGTTTTATGACGATAATACAATACTAAACCACAGCGTAATGAAACATTACAAATACTCCTAACAGTGCATCTTGACACACAGATGCATACATACTGGTGATTTCATTATTATCGAATTTGTTATATCAGCATCTTAAGTGCAAATGTCTTAACAATAAAGTGCAAGTTTCAGTTCATTTCAGTTTCATAAAACGCCTTTAATGTTTATTTGAGTTACTTCTAACTTTCTATCCTTATCTCGGAGGTATTAAACAGCAGAAACTACGTTCATTTTGCTAAATACTTTATTAGTTGAATGAATGTTGCTATGTCTTTTAACTAAGAATATGTTTGCATTAGGTGTTACAAGAAGAAAAAAGAAACAAGTTCAAATACAGTCTGTCCATATAGATTGTGTACAAAGATGTACAAGAGGTACAGCTGGTACAGTTTATCTAGGATATGTTTTATATACTTTTAACAAGCAACCGTTAATACCTCCGAGATAAGGATATGAAGTTAGAAGTAAGTCAAAGAAACATTGTACAAATTCTCAGCAGGCAAACTTTCTAAACCAACCAAAAACAACAATAATTATCTAAAACTAACAAAGTTCACACAATGTTTTTAATCAGTTGATAAAAAATATTCCTTTTCTTCCAAATGAAATGAACAAATAAATGGTATTATGCCGAGAGGAGGAATTTCTTAAGAAAGTAACACATAGATCTTCTATACAATTTGTCACGCAGCCACGATAACATATTTCAGTATCACATGATTAACGCGAAAAGTAAGTTGCCACTCTCACCCAGCATTTGCAGAGTAAATTTTCAAGAATTCTATTTAGAATTTAATCTTATTTCAGCAATACCCTAAGTTCAGTTTATTGTTGACTGGTATTTTTTGCTAAACATGTAAATTGTACAAAGTAATTGACTGCAACTCCAAAATGTGAGTGATTTTGTATCCATTTTGTTAATCTCTACAGTCTTTCAATGCGGTGGTCTAGCGGATAAGGTGCCGGCCGCTCAATCCAGGGGTCGTGGGTTCGAGCCCCACTGGGGTCACGATCATGACTTCTCATATGACACCAGTACTGGTTTTTCCAGGAAGCAGACTCGAGAGTGGTTCCAATAAGCTTGAAGCTTTCATCACAATCTAGCTAAAACAAGTTAGTATAAACTAATTCATTTTGCAGAACACGGTTTGCTTCAAATAAAGTCACTCAGTTGATTTATAACAAGTCCCTGGGACACTTTTGTATGGTTGAGTGACATCACCGTCTGATTTGTGTGTTTATTTTTGATTTATCGAAAACAGGCAAATTTTTTCAATGTCATTTATTTCAACAAATTATCGAAGCCAATGGTTTCTTAAATTTTCTGATATTTATTTATAATATTAAATAACAATACTCATTTAGTAATTTCGGACCAGTCAGCTGATAATACACACATTATTCGCAAGTTTCCTAGCTGCGAAATATTTGTATTTATATGTCTGTAAACGAAAGCGTTTCTGCACATTTAGTCTATACTCGGACATTCGGTTTCTGGGTTATGCATCGCTTTCGAAGCATTTATCCTCGCCAAATCATCTCTGATTTGTTTCATCAGTAACAATGATTCACATAACACAGAAATCAAACAGTATTTATATACGAACTACAATCTTTAAAAAATTATTTCTAAGAAACAAAAAGCGATGTACAATGTGAATGGATTAAATGTTTTAGCATCTCTGATCACTAGTGCTGAAGTTACTTAAACAGGTCAACGATTGTCCACTCCTATTTTATACATGTTTGTTATGTTTCATTACACCCTCAGATATTTATTAAGTTAACATTGTTGCATATATTATAACAAATTTTAATTGCTTTAACTTTACGGTTCTTTGATGTTTTCTTGGTGATATTCTGATTTTACTTAAGGTAAGAGCCATTGCAAGTAGATTTTTGTACATATTGTATATACTGGATGCATTTTTAATGGGTCGAGTTGTTGAAATATTTTTCTATTCATGCACTGTCCACTGCATATGCATGCTCTGTATAGCAAACTGTTATTGTGTTAAACTCAAGATTATATAGCTTTCATGATTGTATTGTATGGGTCAACAGTTCGCCTGATTATATTAGTGTAAGTGGTAATATTTGGATTATTTTGTTCACTTCCCATCATTCAAAAACATCTCAAAATCAAGAGGTAAAAGATAATTGTTTTACACATATTTGCTTTTATGAAGTTGTTACATATATTTGTTGGAGATAAAGCGTAATATCATCCGTTCGATAAATTAACAATAATAAACTAATACATACAACATCCATTAAGAATCTTGAGAGAAAATCTTCAGCTTATGATATGTAAGTTCTTGCGGAAATTACTGAATTAACTTTGATGTCTGGGAGTCTGCGACATGTCTGTGTTGACCAGAACTAAACGTAATAAGTGTATGTATCATACAATGGAAACGAATACTAGTTATACATATAAGCGTATTAGTTCTACTTTGTCCTTACATTTTTTTAGAAAATGTACGCTTGATCATTGGAAGAAATCCTTTCATTAAATACCCGCCTATTTCAGAAAAATCAAGTCAATGTGAGGTCCTAATTAAGAAAACACTTAAAAGGTGAATAGAATGACAGAATAATGTTTCTCGTAAAAAATAAATGTTACAATGTTTTATATTTCCTTGCGAACCAAACATAAATTCCATTGAAATCTTTTTGTTCGACCAAGTACTACATGCAATACTAGGCAGATTGAATGAGCTAGTTCCAGAGTATAAAATGAAAAAAATATAGGAATTAAAGGTTAATAGTGTCTCATTATCTCTCTATAATTGGCTAGTTTATTCCTTACTATTTGCGATGCACTCATTAAAATGTACAGATATTTCATTGACCTTCAATTTCTTCTTTCTATTCATGGAGTGTTTCTTATCATACATCTGTTCGTACAAATATTTTCCCGTTTAAAATTTATGTACAATCCGCCTACCAACATGTCGTATACAAATTCAGTACGACAAATAAGACAGAGTGCCATTTTATCTCATAGCCTATATTTAAGAGAGGAATTATTTTTTAACTGATATAGACTGAGGCGTTTATTTTTATACTACTTTAACAAAGAGCTGAAATATATGGGTTATGTTCTAATCAAAACACAAACAATATAATAGTTTAGTGACAGAAGGGATATCATTCACTGTAGGTTTACATCTAAACTGTCCTTCGATCAATCTAACTCTTTTGGCGAGATTACTAGATTCCTGTAGTACTTTACATACTTTGTACTGCAACTTGCTCCCACTGCTAGTATTCGATCCTTATCACATGACACAGTGATGGCCAAAATTTAATAAAGCTGTAAAAGTAATTTCTCAAAGGACTTCGGACACTTTCTTTATGAATTTGCCTACTCCAAGAGTGAAAAATAAACCACTCAGAAATAAATATTTAATTACAAATACCATCAAAATACATACTTGAGATTATTTCTTAACGTCAAATTTTCAGTATTTGTTTTATAAAACGGTGATTTTTTGCTCTAAATAGAATAACATACCCTGTTATATACATATAAAAGCTATTTTTCTTTATGCAAAATTGTCCCCCCCGCCCCAGTGCATCAAAACCATATTTGGCCAGCATATGTAGATATTAATTATACACATTTTCTGTAACTATTATGTTGATGCAAGAGGGGGAACAGTACTTTTAAACAAAAAATAAATGTTTCTACAGGGTGTTCCCAAATGTAAACTAACCAGTATTTTTTAAATTCAATATAAATAATTTGATAGTCACATATTTTTACATCTGTTTGTAACTCAAATAACATACAATAGTTTCCAAAGCGTGCACATAGGTATGTTATACATGTATAGTAGGGAGAGATGCAAATATTCTGAATCGATTATCATTCGTTGGGTTACATTTTCATTGAATCTGACTTATCCTAGTTGTTAATTATATATTTTTCACTTCTTTATTTTTTCATCTTTTTCTGTGCATTTATATCTGTTTCTTTTAGACACATACTTAATGTCACACGCATTGATTACTTCATGTTTTCCTTTTGTGAAAACTGAACTGAAGATTGTTCTTTGTTGCGGACTAGGCCTAAACACTACAACAAAGAGGCAATATGTACACAGCAGTTAATCTGATCCTGACTATATTCTATCCAACAGAAATAACGCTTGGCATTGATATGCCTGTGATGCATAGGTCAAGAACAGTACTTAGCTTCTTGGCAGGTCCTATCAGTGACGGTTTCACATTCAGTGTGATGGCAAGAAAGTGATGTGTCAAGTCGCTTTCCATGCAGATGGCATAATAGGGATTTTATAACAGTAGCTCGATCTGGGATGCTGTATTCGACTCGAGACAATTTCAGCCCTGATTTGCACAATATTATCTTTAGCAGGGTTGCAGTCAGACTCATCATGAGTTATCTTTTTCGGATACATTTTTATTACATGTTTTAGCCAAATACCGTCTGTGCCACTGGTACTTATCCCCCAGCGAGAACCCACCCTACGGCCTTGATAAGATGACTGTATTTTCTTAGTATTAATGTTATACAGCACACACATATCTGCCATCACTTATAACACAGCTATACAGGCATGTACATGTACTTAAGTAACCAAGTGTCCACTGTAATAAATCTGACCGGTCACTTATACATGTATATCTGTAGCATTCCTATTCACACATGTAATAGATCAATAACTTTACATTATGAACAGTGTAAAGACATGAAAGTAAAGTAAGTTTAAATCAAGTATAGGTTATTTGCAAAAATATCGTTCTCTTTTTCATTTATTTCTAGGATTTTAATCTTAAAGTGTTATTTTTTCCTTTAAAAAACAACAGATTTTGCCATTTTTTTTTTCAAATGAAATTCATATATTTGAAACTTCCGTAAAGTGATGCCATTATATTTTTACGGAAATTAAACATTTTTTTTTAAATATACCCTGGCCTAGATTAAATAAAAAAAAAACCATCTGGATAAGAACAAATACAAACCAGTTTCTGCTGTAATATGTTAACTTACACACTGGTTTATATGTGATTCGAAACGATTTGGGTATGACTTAAATACTTAATGAGAATTTTGCATTCAAAATGTAGGCTAGAAGCATATGATAGTGTCCGAAGTCCTTCACTTTACAACCTAATAAAAACCGCATTACTGTGAGTACAATTATAAAATGCTCAAATGTTTTCAATGATATTGGCAATCAATTAGAAACAATCTGAAACGTGAAATACATGTACTACTTATACATAGCGATTTTGTAGTATATATCATTATTACTGGCTTACAGCTTTTTAATGATTTACACCTGTGCTTCTATAGAATGGGTAGCTTCTATCGTCCTAATAACGCGCGATTGCAACTTTTTTAATGTTCGATATAATACTGCCTAATATTCGTGGGTGTTTTAAATATACGAGTCGCACCGTTTGTGAGTAAATAATCGACAGTGCTTGTACTTTGTTGAAATATCTGCATTTTAAGGATGAATCGTATTCTAAACAAGGTTTTGGGTAAAATTATAATGTTATATCAACAGTTATTAAGTGCTTCATTGTAATAACCAATTCGAAATATTTAAATATGCAACAAGATCTTATGGCAAAATGCTTGTTTACGAGGATATGCACAGTAGAAAAATAATGAATATCGAAGATGCCTTGCCTCTTGTTAGACGCAGAGATGAAAATAAAAAAAAACATACTCATGCAAAACAAATTGAATTTTCTGTTTTTTATATATACAAATGATTGAAAACATCGTTTTGTTTACATTTAGATTGAGCGACAACAACAACAATACATTTTCCGTACAGATGACAGAGTTTCTTTGCGGAAGGTTAAATGCCGTATACTGTACATATACCTGTTAATAGAATGTACCATAGGCTAGTTGCGATTATTGTACTAAATTCTAAATTTTGACTTGAAATAATTTGCTTCACTATCGATATACATTTTAATAGTTTATTTAAATAGAAATAAGGACATTTTATACGCAAAGAATCCGTCAAAACAGACCAAAAGATAAATTATCAAAGCGGCTTCCTATCAAGGTGTCTTTCACCTGTCCAGGTAGACACAATTAAAGAGACAAACGTAGCATCTAGCTTTCAAGAGCTGAACACCAATCACGCGGTATGTCGCAAAACAGTTGGGTCATAACTTCTCTATAATCTGCCCTAAAACACTTGGAAAATAAAGTATTATACAGGAAGTACTTTCTTGCACGGTCGTTCTACATGTATATCGTCAATACTCGCAAAGTCCAGAAAAGCGAAAGAGTAGGCATGTTCCTCTGTTATATGAATAAAATCGTCTGACAATTCATTTTCGCTCTCGCCAATTGTGACACATCCTATATATTTGTGAAAATTGTAATAACTGTTATTTGAAGTCTAAGTTCCAGTGGTAAGAGGTATTTTCTACAACGAAGCAGACAAAGCAATGGCGTAAATAAGTATGAACGACATTGAAAGTACAACTGATATAGACTACTGTCTACTGTATAAGCATTTTTATCTCACAAGGAGACTTGAGCTATTTTTGTTTTCAGAAATAATAGAGGAAATTTTAGCACAGACCTTTAGACTGCACAAAAGACACATTATTTAAACATTTACCAAGTTTTAACTGATACAGACTTTTGCATTAGCATTTGTATCTGACTAGGAGACGTAGGCTAATAATCTTTCTTAGATAAAAGATATGTTCCTAGATCAGATTATAAGACTACTACAAAGACACATTATTTAAATATTAACACGACTGAAAGCAAAATTTATTTTCAATATGAAAATGTATAGACACTGACTGGTGACATGAACATCTGTGCCGACACTGTCTTTTCATTATGCATTAGAAGTGTAATCCATAATTTTAACTTCATAAGAACTCTTTCGTTTTCGATTTTTCTTATTTTTTACTGATCAAAATAGCTTTGTTTTTCTTGGCAGAACCGGTATATCAGCAAAAATTATTTCGATTAAATATGTTTTGTTTGTTTGTTTTGGGTTTAACGCCATTTTTTAACAGTATTTCAGTCATGTAACGGCGGGCAGTTAACCTAACCAGTGTTCCTGGATTCTGTACCAGTACAAACCTGTTCTCCGCAAGTAACTGCCAACTTCCCCACATGTAAAAGGACTTACCGTGTGTGTTGTTATGTGTTTCTAGTCAATTGGGATCAATGGGTACATTCAATGATATAGTATATATGTAATTACTGGAGAAATCCTGAAAAAAAGATTTGCATACATTACCGCCGTCTACTGGTTTATATTTGTGTTAAATTTCATAAAGATCTGTCAATGAATTACTTTGTTATATGGGAATTTATAGCTTGTAATACAAGTAAATGGAAATATCTCTGGTTGCTGAAGTGATCCGGCAAAAAGTTGCCCGTGCACAACCGCCCTTTAGCGATCAACATTTGTGTGAAGTTTCATAAAGATCTATCAATAGGTTAGTAATACTTGGGTACACTCAAATATCCTTCACTTTTTAACAAATACATAGGGAAAAACTCTGCTTTTACTTGGTTTAGGGGGAATATAGTAAAAAGTGAGCAAACTGCATGTACTTACAAATAATTATGATGATTTTAGCTGAAACACTTTTTGAATCATAAGTATTTTCTTTATTTTTACAAAATCGAGGGGAAAACTCTGCTTTTAGTGGGTTTAGAGGGCTAAAAACAATATGTTAGCAAAGCAAATTATAAGCATTTTCGCTTTTTGTTTTCAAACAAATCTAGGGGAAAACTGAGTCATGGGGAATAATACAAAATGTGATCAAAGGACATGTGCTAATTCATAATTATATGAGGATTCTGGCTGTAATGTTTTTTTTAATTATAAGTATTTTCAATTTCGGACTGACGAACAGCCGGACTGCGAACACCAAAACAAAGTGGATACTGATGATGTGATTTGAGGAGTGCAATCTACATTGCTTATCCCCACCCTACAAACACACAACACCCCCCCCCCCCCCCCCCTACAACAACAAAAAATATCGCTTTCAGTTTCTTGTGTATAAGCATTCAATCGTCGCTGCCGCACAAGACCTCCCGTACTTCCCACACGCACACCTAAAAACATTTTCTTTACAAGTTTTACATTCTCCTCCTCTGATTGAGAATTCGAGCGTATAGTGTGCCGTTTTGTGGAACTCTTGTTATAAGTGGAATATTTTCTCATGTTGATGTGGATCATGTATACTAAAATGTTGAGTTGAAACCTTGCTATTGCCAAGTGCTTTTTCATATTAAACATCTGTATGATTGCTGTAGTTTCATTGCGTTTTCTTCTGCATAAGCATTAAATGGACAAACTTCAGGAGCTTTCTGAGCTAATTTTGAAATAAGAATCCATACACTTTACGAAAGGTCTGATCGTGAGAATTTTGCGTTGCTGATTTTTTAACAATAACTACACCATCACTGAATTAATGTTGAATGCAACATACAAAACTAATAACAATTTTATTACAACTATTCTGATTTCAGCTAAAGATAAATCAGCAAAAACTCTCTTAGAAGCAAAATGTCTTGTTTCGGGTTCAGCGCCGTTTTTCAACAGTATTCCAGTTATGTAACGATGGGTAGTTTACCTAACCAGTGTGCCTAGCATTTAACCATTACTAAGTAACTGCCAAATAACCCACATGAATCAGAGGTGGAGGACTTTTGTGTCACACATAGTGTCTTTTATCAGTCGTCATGGAGAACATGCGCCATGCCGGGAGTCGAACTCACTCACGACCTCGTGATCCGTCCTTGTTGAGTTAAGCGGACGAAAGTACCTTTGCAACACGTGTGAAAGTTACAAACAAGAAAAAGTTTTCTATGCCAGTACAAAAGTCCAGGGTCCAGTTGTCCGAAACTTCAACCAGCTGTTAAACTAATTGCCGGTTAAATTTTGATTCAAAATATTAGTTTTGTCAGGAAACACTGGTATTATGTTCTGATTTTACTGTAAAGACTTCTTTGTGTTCATAATTCATAACTCATACATTTGTTTTTCTAAGTCTTCTAAAATGTCGAATTATAACCTTAAACCTTAATCAACTGTTAGCCTAATCGCCTGTTAAAGTTTCGAACAGCTGGGTCCAGGTAGTAAAGAAACAGTTACGTACAAAGAAAAAAAAACTATGTCCTAGGCAAACAAATGTTATATCTTAGTTCAAATTTTATGAATATACCTGTTAGGACTTGTCAAGCGTTAGTGCTTATAATTGTTTTGTCTATTGTATATTGAAAGCAAACACAGTCGTTATCCAACTTAAAATGCAATTCGCTTTTATGATCAAAGCATCCCTCTTGAGGAAAATATATTGGTGTTAAATGCTATTTGTTTTCTTCTAGCTGGATTAATTGTCTAGTAATTTCGAATGTTCTCCCCAAACATTACAGTATTATAATCATTATGTCAGACGAACGTGTTTATATTTCAACAGATTACAGAAGCCCTCTTCAGTCTAATAGATCCTCCTGCAATAACCACTTTGTATCTGTGTACCCTGATGACAGCCATTAGATATAACAGATGTATATTCAATAAACTTTGTAGAGTGCTATAAGCGTGCACTATAGGAAATTCCAAATCTACAATAAAAAGCAATTATGCCTACTTAGTAACATGAAGTAGTACAAATGCTAATATTTATGCTCCTTCTTTAAACATTGAAGATCATCGATTAAAATAGAAACATTAAAGAATGTTAGTACTTTATATCAATCAAAAATAATGACCAATAATATTACTTCGTATTTCATTGGATTGTCTTTTTGCAAATGCACAGCATTTTCTAATAAGATTGCTATGCTCTAAATGATTAATTACGAATTCTTGATAATAATGACTGTTACATACATGTATGAAATTGTTTGATATTTGATACATCCTAACTTTTCATTTCAAAAAGGACACATTAGCATACTTCCCCTATAAAAATTATTCGAACACTCTTAAAATTGTATTTTCAAATAAAGAAGTAATTGGTTGAATTAAATTTGAATACCAATTCGACGAATCATTTGTTGTAATAGATGGAGAATACTTCTGTCAAACTATTTACCATCAAAGCATTTACACTAACAAATGATATATCCAACAGTCCTTGAAAACCCATTCCTCACAATTTAAGATGACAGTAATACATTTTTGTTTTCATTTAAATGACAAGGAAAACTTGATATAGAAATGTCTTATATAAAAACAAACTATAAAAAAGGATTATAAACAATGGGCTAAATATGATTGATATGAAAGAATGCATTACTTCTGTTCGAACAGGATGGACCAAATGATACTAAATAATATAATCCGCCGTTACATAACTGGAATACAGTTGAAAAAAGGGCGTTAAACCCAAAAGCAAACAAACAAAAAGAAGACAATATAAACAAGAGTAACTGAAAAGAAAACCATTTACAGCAAAAGCATAAATATGGTGGAAACCTACTGAACGTAATATAAAAGACAAGACAAAAATGTTATAACTTCGTGTAAAAGTACATTTTCTTTTTTTTAAAAAAACATGGTATGTTTACGACAAGTGTTAATTATTACTGCTGAAATTTAAATACAACATCGATATGGGCAAACAACAACAGCCAAATCAAGAGTTTTCCAAAATAAATAAAATACGTAAGAAGAACGTTTGGAGCATAGAATGCACCCAAGGAAAATAATAGCAGACTCGGTTTGACTGTGTCTGTTTATGAGAGGTAATGGACAGTGCAACACCCCTCACGCCCCTTAGCACCGCTTACGCGGAACTCTATTTTAAATGTATTGAAAGGACTCCATGATCCCAAAACACCAGAAAATATAACAACACTGAAACCAGGTACGGGGAGATTGTTTTACAGCCGCCACACCACACTTTAAGATTGATGTTGTTATAGTTAAAACAATCTGTAAGGAGCAACACATTATGATTATCATTTTTATTAGAAAATCTTCATAGACGGGAAATACAATAAATACCTGCAAAATAATGCTAAAGAAAAGTGTAGTTAGAAAATCGTAACTGTAGAAATCTTAACGCTTATTAAAACACTAACGTTACGAACAGGTACCAAGACTTTGAATTTTTCAGACAATCAACTATACAAATGCACAGTCATGAATTGAAGCACTTGCGATTTTTTAATATGTATGTTGAATCGACAAAACAACTATTCTTCGATGCAGTGTACATCAGATGTTTCAGCTGAGAAAAAAATACAATGTCAAAATAAATGATATACCAAATATCATTTGGATGGTTGGTAATCAATTTATTCAAATAAATTATTAACTTTAAAATTATGTTAGAGAATAAACGTGACAACAGTGTTCCAAATTTTGACGACTTCTTGACTATTAAAGTACTGTTGTAGTTTACAGGAAAATCATAACATAAGTATCATGTATATTTCACTATCTGTCATTTAAATGAAACCTTGTACAATTGTTCAACCAATTGATAAAATTTATTATAAGATTCAAAGTTTACAAGCTCAATATTGTAAGTATTATCTTTCGCTCTCATTCTATATCTTCAAAACTCTTACAGTCCAAGTTTTGGCGAATAAATGCTAAAGTATGTAAAAAGCTATATGAGCCGTGCCACGGGAAAACCAACATAGTGGGTTTGCGACCAGCATGGATCCAGACCAGCCTGCGCATCCGCGCAGTCTGGTCAGGATCCATGCTGTTCGCTAACAGTTTCTCCAATTCCAGTAGGCTTTAAAAGCGAAAGCATGGAGCCTGACCAGACTGCGCGGATGCGCAGGCTGGTCTGGATCCATGCTGGTCGCACACCCACTATGTTGGTTTTCCCATGGCACGGCTCATATGTTATTTATTTCTGTCTCGTCTTTTTGTGTGAATAAAGTGATAACTGTTATCTAAAGTAGTCTCTCCAGCTGTAAGACATAAATTATACAGTGGGAGGACAAAGCAATGGCGTAAATAAATGTGAAAGACATTGTAAGCATAGTTATTTAGTCTGCCGATGAACAATGCATCTTTTAAACTGCTTTAAACTATAATTGCTTTAGTATATAGCCTTTTTGTGTGACCGAAATAACGCATGTCTTAATTCTATTTTCATTTATGCTTCTGTTTTACTGGTACGACTGAATAGAGAAACATATGTCTGTTAAGATTGATAAGGGAAGAGAATGTCTTATAAAGTAAAATATATCGGTTATATATTTAAAGCATTAGTAAATCATAGTATTTGCTCTGATAACCAAAAGACTGGTATTTGTACATCACTTTCTTAAAACGAATAATATTGCATAAAGTATGTGGTGTCTGTGTTGTCTAGCGGTGTATTCAAGGAATATTTTTATTATTTGCCACATGTTATTTACACTACATAAAGTATTATTGAAAATAATTATACATTTTGTATTTCCTTTCTTATCAATTTATATTCATGAAATGTAAAATTTATAAATGCGTGATTGCTGTTTATGTCGAGTGGATAGGACAAGACAATTGTAATACTTAGTATCACAGGGCGTTGTAAAAATTGTTACAAGTAAATATCTGTCATCAAAGTAATATAAATGAGGAAAAACACTGAAAAACAACAAGAATTATAGACTTTTATTGTTCAACAACTGGCAGTTCTAAATTACTTACCTTTTAATTAAACATTTGAGCACGTAAAACATGGGCTATCAAAGCACTTGATTACACTAATGAACGTTCAGTTAGATTTGATGTAAAGTATGTTTAGCAAAATCTGATAAAGTATGGACTCGAACAAAAATACATTGTAAGCATTTATGTTTCTGTCGATTCTTCACATAGATGAGCTAATACATGAACTATATTACTCATTTATTAATAAAACTAGTTTAAGTTGTTATCTAAATATTGTTAAATCAAATTATAACAGGGGCCTACCTAAAAATGACCTTGATCATCTGACCTTGCTTCTGCCCAAAGTTGATGAATTCTTCTGAAAAAAGTTATTAAAAGTTATTTAAAGGTTTTTTTGTTATGCTGTGATCGTCCAAAAGGTGTTACCATTAGAACAAACTTTAAGATATATTTTTTTTAATTTTAGCTCTGATGTCCCATAATGGGACGAAGAAGAAACAGTTCAACAACATTGGGGAAGTAATTGTCATTGATGGTACAGATTAACTTTAATGAAAATCCCTCAATCAATTCATGATAGAGTTTTCTATTCTTAGATATAGTGGCCCTTAATAGGGCCCAAATGCCCCAATTTGAACAAGGTTAGATAAGGACAGAACATACCAATTTTGATTAGGATCTAGCCAGCATTTCACGAGAAGATGTCATTTGAAGATTTGTTTTATTCAGTTTTAACTATAGTGACCCTTGAAATAGCCAAATACCCCCACTTCAACAAATTTGGGAGAAGACCTTACAGTGATGCTACAGACCAAGTTTTATGACTATCCATCAAGCGATTTATGAGAAGAAGTCATTTAAAAGTATTTCTATTTTAAGCTTGAAATGGCCCCTTGATAGAGCCATGCGTCCCCATTTGAAAAATATTGGCAGGAGTCCTAATGATGATGCTACGAAACAAGTTTGATAAACACAAGCCAGTGGTTCATAAGAAGAAGCCAACTTACACCATTTGAACAAAATTGGGAGAGAACCAGACCAAATATGGTGCAGATCCATTCAGTGGTTCATGAGAAGAAGTTAGGTGAGAAATGCGCGATTGTAATAGTAAGTGTATACCCCGTTAATGACCATGTTTCTGATAGTATATACATGTTTAAGGGTAGGGTATAACTTGTACCGTGGCATTTTCTTTCTTGTGTCTGGTGTCAGTACTACTGACCAAGTTTGTTGTAATTCTGACAAATATTTTCAGAGGAGATGTTTAAGTAAAAATGTTGACGCCGGACCATTCACCTATACATATAGCTCATCTGAGGTTCAGGTGAGATAAAAGGAAAAGTTATATGAAATTTGTTTGATACTACAAGTCATTATTCAGCAGTCATACTGGTTTGTTGTAACATTTGTATTGCTTTGCATTTTCCCAATCATATCAATGTTGAAAAAAGATACAACCATGTTTGGTGTCGTTTTGGGTCTATTTTGTGAATTTTATGACAAGATACAACTTGTAACGTGAATAATTAATCTAACAAAATGTTTAAAGTTGTTTTGATTTAATTAATATCATTGTATGCCCTAGGTTGAAAGCAGTATACAAGAAACTCCCATTCACAGAATTTCAAATGTAAGCTGAATATATCGTAGCATGGCCCTGACATTTAAAGTATTTGATTTAGTTAGTTATTTATGATTGTTTCTCTCTATTTAATCACGATAATTCAGCGTTTAGCATTACATATTGTCAGTCTCTCAAGTAAACTTAGAAATAACTAGAATTAGTCTGAAGTCTGAAATGTTACTTGCATTACTGTCAATGAATTTAAATTATCTTTTGATTTATCTAAACTTGAAATCAAATTTCAGATATTCTGTAAATTGCTGCAAATGATTAGCGGATGCTATCATTCCAACACTATTGATAAAATTTAAAACCAAACATTGGAAGAAGTAATGGAAATTATGCTTTGATCACACTTTCTTGACAACCAGTTACATTGATAGAAAAGGGTAGTAAAGCGGACGAACATACAAATTTAAAACAGTTGGTAAATAGATCTTGCTACAGCGTTACTACAAACAAAACTTTGTACGTGCTAAGGAAAAATCAAAACAGATAAGATCTTTCCTTTTTGAATGCCATTTCAAGTATCAGTAGGCAAATTGAAACATCCATGAAGCAAGTACTTCTAAATGCTATGACATGAATTATCAAGACAAGCATTATCGAGTAAATATTGAAAAATGTGTTTTGACTGATACCTAAGGTAATTATTTTCTCAGCTTCATAGACAGCCGATTGTTTAGCACATAACGTCTGTCGGTTTGTTTGAACCTTGCTTGGGGTGTACATTCTTTCATGTGAAGTCAACCAGGTTCATGGGTTATTCCTCCACTAAAGCTTCGAAGTCGACATATGACAAGACAAACAGTAATTTAATAGATTTAAAATGAGCCACACCATGAGAAAATCAACATAGTGGCTTTGTGACCAGCATGGATCCAGACCAGCCTGCGCATCCGCGCAGTCTGGTCAGGATTCATGCTGTTCGCTAATGGTTTCTCTAATAGCAATAGGCTTTGAAAGCGAACAGCATGGATCCTGACCAGACTGCGCGGATGCGCAGGCTGGTCTGGATCCATGCTGGTCGCAAAGCCACTATGTTGATTTTCTCATGGCGCGGCTCAAATACATTCTCGAGCAAACTGTATTGGCGTCAAACGCTGTTTGTTTGTTTTCTCTGTCTGGGTTAATTGTCTGTTAATTGTGTATGTTTTTCTATTAACGATCGACCCAAATTTGTAAGCATTATGACGGAAAACGAGTGTGTATTTGAACAGCTCACAGTAGCCTCTTAAATCCTAATGATTCTGCCTAAAATAACTACTTGGTTCTGTGAACTTTGATGACAGCCACTTGATATAACAGACGCATAGTAAATAAACTCTGCGGAATCCTATAAGCGTGACCTGTTGTATTTCCTCACTCAATAACAAAATCAGGTTATGGACGTTAAATTTCAACGATACAAATGCTAATATTAATGTTCCCTCATAAAATATATGGTGACAGCAATGATTTCGATTAGATAAGGCAGATGCATGTATGTCTGCTGCTTTGAAATAATTTTAGAATAAAATTACAAAATCAGTGCTGAAAGAAATTATTACTTAAGATTATCAGTGTATGCAAATAATGATAAAAAGCTTTTTTGTTTTAGTTTTAAAATAAGTAAGAGTTTGCCATGCTCGAATAACTGTCAAATGTGAAATGGTTTGTATTCAAGATTTGCTTTTGCGATACATATTGACCGAGATTTCGGAATGGGCATATTTGCAAACTTGATCTATAGATAATGTAAGAACGAATGATACCGTTCTTTGAGACAACCCATTATATAGCTAGATAATATTGGTAACAAACCTGAAGCCTAAGAGTAAATGTCTATGCTTCTTGTTTATGTCAACGATGAAACAAAACTTATTGCAATTGCTACTTGTTACAGACCACCCAAACATCCGTAACTATGAGAATATTACAAGAATTGTTATGTAACCTTAGATCTGATACAGACTGGTACCTACTCAAACAGGTGTTCTTAACATCTGCTATTTGCAGTTGTATGATTTTGGAGAATATTTCAGCATACTTAGATTGTTTCAGAAAACACCAACATAACTCTTACACCATCTTCAATATTCGACGTATACTTTGATGCCATAACTTAAACATTTATTAGTCTCCTACCGGTGGAATACCAGAGGGGACTATAAGAATGCCCTCCGTTCGTCCGTTCATGCGTACTTTTGCATACTTCGGTGGCTATAGGAACACTAGGTAACTGTACATTTTCTTTGATGTCATTCAGTCCGTAACCTTCTATGTGGCTATTTTACTTTCAAGTGGCTAAAAGAACAACAGAGAGAACAAAAGAGTAGCCACATAAACACCCATATGTAGGAACTTCCGTCCGTCTTTCCGTCCTCAAATCTGGATCCTGCTTTGAGTCCAACAACCACAAGGAACGAACACTAAAAAGGTTTTGTACAGGTAGGGGACTTCTATATTACCACTGCAATACTTCGTCCCTTGTTTTAATTTGTAGTTTACTTATGGTATTAGTGACCATCTACCTGTCTTTTAAACTAGGAACAGATATAGATCATATGCATTTAGTAATTTGATCACCAAAGAACATTTCTGCGGAAAAATGAAATCTGAAGACTGGCCAAATGTTTTACAATCAGCAACGTTAATCTTGCATAGTGGAACTGAACACAATGTTTTTCAGAAATTTCTGATCAAAGACGTTCGTTTAAAGCAAAGGTATGCACCTTGTATAACTTCTGATATTGATTCTATTATTAAAGACAGAAGTGCAACTCAAATTCTATTGGTCAGGCCATTTATAAGCAAGGTCTGTTCCCTTTTGAATCATTAATTCAATCTAAAGAATCATTCTCATTTAATCCATTTGTATCTGTTTTGACAAGAGAAATACTTTATATTGATGCCGTGTTTATTAAAATTATAACCAGCATAAATCAAAACATAAGGAAATATTATGTAGAACAAGTACTTGTACTTCTCAAATGCAGAATCTGCAGAAATAACAGATACAAACATACTGTTGATACAATTATAATCTCGTTTGTAACATTAGCGTCTTAACGTGCATATGTCATGGAAACTGAGCGCTTAATGTACTGAAAATGTTTTATAAATCAAAAAGGCGTTTAAGGTATACCTGTTTTCATCAAACCAACGTGCGTAATGCTTATAATTGTAATAAAACATTAGCGAATGTTGCAGGAGTATGTTTGCAATCAGTATTGCTTTATTACCTTGTTATTTGAATCTCCAGGCCGCAATACTCAAAATCTCCAGAACACACCCATGATTACCTACAACTGGTTTCTTTTATTTTCAGAAAAGTATGGTACACATATATTAATATCAATATAAAAGCTAAAAATAAAAATGCCTTTTAACTTGTTATTAGATGTTTCATTAATATTGTTTAAAATAGGATTGTATCTTCTAGCATAAGAAACTGTTTAATCAAATCTTTGTTTTATCCTTAACATACGCGATAGGAACAAAACGCACGGTATTCTTTGTGAACCTGTAAAGTATGTATTTTTGCACATTTACACTTCCGTAGAAAAGACATTTTATGGTAAGTTATGCCATCAGCGTGTGAACAGGGCTTTTTTCTTTCTAGATCATTGCCATGAATATAAATTCGTCTGATCTGAGAATATAACAGTACAGAAATCGGCTGTAAGCACGAAGCATCCAAATTGAAAAGAAGCATTCGGCCACTGCAGGAGTATCGAACCAAATATTTTCGACTAATTTGTTAGCTCTTTAATTATCAATCTGTATATGAGAGACTTTGTTTCAGTAATATCCTAACAACTATAACTTAAGTTTCAAGTTAAAGCCGGTATCCTATAGTTATGTATAATATAACAATGGTCTCGCAAATATTCATAAACAGAGAACCATAATGTATATACGAATATACTCAATGCCTTTTCTGAGGGTAAGAGAAACACTTTTCAGGGCCCGTAGAAACAGGCCAGAAAACAAATATCAAGACAGGTCAGACGCAGGTGCCGGCAAATTTGCCTGTCATGATAAGTCCAACATGAAAAAGGAGGCGTAACACGAAACATGCGGCGTGCCTCAAAATAGGCGAGTAATTATCTTTTTTAGCAAAACGTTTTATAATTTTATCATTAATATACAATTGAAGAAATAACATCACTCTAAATCTCATGCATTTGTACCTAACAACCCTCTTAAAGTCAGATTGTTACAGCAATGTCTATAAATTTCAAACACAGAGAAGAACAGAAAAGTACATAAAACTTAGTTCGTGACCACTGATACAGGCAATAACCATTTTGAAATAGAAAAACTCGATACTAAGAACATATTTCATTTACGAAATATTTTAATTGAAATATAGAAATATTAGAGTGAATTGTAATATAAGATCAAAATATATTTCACTTACGAAAACCATATCTTACGTTTTTACTCCATGATATGCCACTCTGAAAAAATTGCACTTGGTGTTCATTCGTGAAAGATGTTTCAATCTGTAACTGAAGAAACAAATATACTCTATATATTCTGGTTTCAGTTTTGAAAAATGTGCTCCATCATGAATATGAAATAATATATGCTCAAAAGAATGTTTTATTTTTCACAATCGTTATAATGAACCTGCAAAAGCACGAAATCAAAAGATACATATGGATTACTTGTACAAATAGAACATTTTTACGTGAATACACATTTTACATTCAGAAAGCGTCCATCTAAATTCAGTTTATCTTGAAGAAAACCAGATCTCGGCTGACCTTTTCCAAAACATGAGTTTATTACTTTGGCTACTTTTCTTCGAAGAAGCAAGTAATCCGAATTGGTGTCCAGTGACACATTGGACCGCTAACACACTATTAACTTGACAGTTGAAGGTCATAGAAGATGTGATATAAGTAGGTTACATGTATCAAAGAAGAGAATGAAAGTCAACTTTCTGTTAATTATGCTGATACGATCTTTCCTACTTTCATTGTTAGATCATTTCTGTAACTAACACTTTGTATATCGCAAAACGAGCTTTTTAGTCTAAAATGAAATATAGAAGATTTATACTAACAAAAATATTCCACATTATACAGATATATTATCCGGTAAATTAATAAGTAGGAAGCGCACAGGGCCTTACCGTTTTTCCTGAATGTTATAAAATGAAGCACCATAAACACAAACAAAGTAGCAGCTAAAATATTAAAATTGTTAAAAGTTCAATGGAAACCGTGACTACTAGTTATTTATTGTTTGTTCTGTATTGAATTATGCAAGTGAAATTTGGGGTTTCAGTAAAAGTAAAGAAATCGAGAGAATTCTTTGAAATTCTGTAAGTCTTTACTCTATGTTATATAGACAGCTAGCAATATGGCTGTCTACGGCGAGTTATGCCGATACCCATTGTATATTGGTAGAAACGTAAGGATTGTTAAATACTAGTTGAAGATTGTTAACTGTGATAATGTTATTGTAAGCAAATAATATGAATCCATGTTGAGTGATTGCCAAAGAGGCAAAAATAATTGGGCAACTTCAGTAAAATCGTTGTTAGATAACAGTGGTTTTTCAAATGTATGGATAAATCCTGACATTGTTAATGCTAATACATTTCCAGCGTTATTTAAGCAAAGGCTTATTGATCAGTTTGTGCAGGCATGGTTTATCACAGTATCTGGTAGTCCAAGATTATGCACTTATAAATTGTTTAAAATATCTTTTAACCGTAAATACTATTTGGATAAAATACCACTTAAGCTACGAATACCATTTACAAAGTTAAGACTATCATCGCACCAACTACGTATTGAAACAGGTCGTTATGGTAATGAACATAATCAACGATATTGTATGATATGCAACCCTGGTGACCTTGAAGACGAGTACCATTTTATTTGTATATGTTCAGCGTATGACCAAATCCGTAGACGTTATATTAGTAGACATTACGTTTGTAGACGAAGTGTTATAAAATTTCAAGAACTAATGCAGTCTGTAAATTACGAAGTTGTATTTAAAATATGTAAGTTTATAAATGAAGCATTTGCAATAAAACAAGGTATAATAAATAGTCATAATTAGACATGTATTTACTGCCAATTTTCCCAACCATCATTTACATGCCCCACTTTTATCATTATAAACCATATTAGCATGTAACCTTAGGATTATATTGTAACTGTTGTTCCTTTTCATATGGTAATATATGTGATGTACGCAGTCCATCCTCATGTGCATGTTTATATCTAGAACTAATATAGATGTTGTTGTATGTAGTTTTCCATGTCCTTGTACATATTTGTCATGTTTGTATGTTACGTTTAGCAAATTATTGTATCATGTAACAAGAAACGTTTATATGTTTACGTTACTTAAAAAAGAATCTTGAATCTTGAATCTTTAAAAAGTAGTCTTATCTATTGTACGATCATAACTGCAATTTCATAAATAAAACGATCCTATTTCTAGTTACACCTTTGAATACTTTCGTGAAGTTTTATTATTTTTTTTAAGGTACATAAATTGCGCAGTATTGAAAATTTAATAAAAAATGGAAAATTACGGAATATATTGTGAGGGACAACAAATAATATTAAATGTACATAGTTGTTTTCGACATATTAATGAGAACGCAACTCCACTAATACGTGTTTTACATCTTGTTGTCCTAACAGCGCTTACATATTTTTGAGTATACGCATTTAAAATATAGACACAGGGGACCGGACGTGTTTCGGTCGTTAAAATTTTAAGCGTGAGCAAAAGGTTAGTTAAATTTAAATGGCGGGTATCAGCGAATGTGAAAGCAGGTTAATACACATTTTACCTAATTTATCTCAAGTTTGCTAGTTTAAAGAATAAAGCCGTCCGTACATCGTGTGACGACTACATTGGTGAGTATATTACAAGTTTTAACAACGTGCGATGAAACGTATCAAGATAGTTATTAAATGCATAAGTTGTTGTGTTTAAGAAATAATATATCTCATTTAGTGATTTGGCGCTGAATAAATCATTGTTTGGAGTTCAGATGCGAAGGAATTCTATCACGAGGGCTGCGCCCTCGTGATATAATAATACGCATCTGAACGACAAACAATGATTTTATTCAAGAGCAAATCACTAAATGAGATATATTATTACAATTCTTACACGTTAACAGGGGCTTTAGAGTACACTCTTGACGGCATTCGTTAAATTTTAAATTTGTCCGTGTTCAATTTGTTCTTTTGCAGCGCGCCGCTATGCCGTTTGACGCCATGACGTAATAATTGTGACGCCACTGTTTTCAGCAGCCTTCTTTGTTTAATAGGAAAATGAATCGGATCGTGTAAGAATTGTAAACAACACGCGGACACGCCATCTGAAATCATGAAATATCACCGTTAAATCACACTCGGGGATTATGATTTTATGAAGAAATGCTGCAAAAAAAGCTATATGACAAAATGAATTACAAAAAAGGTGACACTCACTTGCGCATTATATCCAGAAAACGCATTCACAAAGTGTAAGTATGTTTCTTGGTTCAATAACATGACTGTACGCCTAAAATATGCTTTGTTTAGGCAGATAAAGTGTGAATAACAAGCAATTAATTAAGAAACAATTTATAGCAAAAGTGTGCTTTAACACTATTTATGCACGATGGGTTGTTATACGTCGGGCGTAATAATTTCACAAGGGCGCAGCCCGAGTGAAATTATTTGAACGACGTATACCACCCAACTGCATAAATTGTGTTAAAACACGCTTGTGCTATAAATTATTTCGATTCTAATATGCCTTTAATCTAAAACAGTAGATAAAATATAGAAGCTCTCTTTCTTGGTCGCAACAAAACATTTGACGTCATCGCACGTTAACGTGACGTCATTCTAGCGTAAGAGTGTTTTAACAGACATATATTTCAACACATATCTGGTAATATCGTTTCTGATGAAAAATTTATAAAAAGTAAATTTTATATGTAGATTCGTACTTCTAAGGGCTTGACTTCCAAGAAAACGCTTAGTTTGATATGTATTTTTGATAAAAAGACGTTTGTCTGAATTCATTCGTCCTCCACCTCTGATTCATGCGGAGATGTTGACAGTTACGTGCGGAGAACAGGTAGTACAGAATTCAGGATGACTGGTTAGGTTATCAACCCACAAAACTGTTGCATATATATACTAATCAGATTGCAACCATATTTTAAGTCCACACATTCGGCGGGCTTTTAAAACTAAAATGTTTTTTTGGGGGTGGCGTGCATTTTAGAATTTCCATTTATATGATTACTAATTGATAATACATTGTTGGTAAATTTAATGTTGTCAATTCTTATCTAATATTAAGGCCTTAAATCTTTTTGTCATTTGTATTTAGGTTTAATTTTTTCCTGAAAGGACAGATGGTTTTGGAAACTTTATTTTCTACCTTCAAAGGTGTACTAGATTTGAAAATATGGAAAATTACTACATAGTGTTTATGTAGTTTATATGTACAAATGTATTAACGGTGTTATGATTCAGGTTAAAAAAATGTGGACACTCAAACCTATATAGCAAAACACAAGTTAAGTGTGCACTCCCAATAAAAAGCGGCAGTTTTTTAAACAATAGGCCATTTCTGCATTACTTAAATTATAATTCTAATATGATTAGCATAAATGCTTAAATAATCACAACAATTTTATATTGACGTCACGTCGACGTGATATTTAGCGCCATGTACATAGTTGTTTTCGACATTTTAACGAGAACGCAACTCCACTATGCATCGAGAAATATACACTCAGGCAGTTATACGTAGTTCGAAACACTTTCAATTGGGCTGCGCCCTCATGAAATTATTACGATCGGCGTATTACCGCCAATCGTGTAAATTATATCTTAAATACCTTTGATGAGGATAGTCTACATGTGAAGTTAATATCTTAATTGTTAAATATTATAGGGGAAGATGGCCATTGATATTGTTGAACTTTTAGTGAAATTTATGAATTTTACTTATATCACCGTTTGCATAAATGACTAGTGAGTAGACTGAGTAAATACTTCTTTTTAAAGTTTCTAGTCTTAATTTTATACTGTTATCATATATGATTTAAAAAATTGAA
Source organism: Mercenaria mercenaria (assembly GCF_021730395.1). Taxonomy (NCBI): domain Eukaryota; kingdom Metazoa; phylum Mollusca; class Bivalvia; order Venerida; family Veneridae; genus Mercenaria; species Mercenaria mercenaria. The sequence continues at coordinate 12,373,642 of NC_069368.1, forward strand.
ATTTTACTCGTTAACTTATACGTCGTGCAAAATTAAGTTACAGTAACTAAGATGTAGTAACTGTTATTTTCTCCATTTTACTGGAACGGTATCTGTTTCTGCCTGATTCAGGATTTGTCTGTATGTGCATAGAGATTTCACAGCGTTGTCATGAATGTTTATGTGAAGTTTGCAACACCGTCTATTTATCACGTTTCCCGTATTTTATTGTTACGACGTTACATCATTGTAATATTTCAAAATGTAACTGCCTGATGATATGTTTATTATTTCAAGTATAGCGTTAGTCTGGACTTTTTCATGTAACGTGGCATATTCGAACTGAAAAAAGCAACAAAATGAAATAACTTGACAAATAAATCAAAAGGCAAAATTTAAACAGAATGGAATGCTTGTCACAAAGGAACATGATAGAAGCTGACGTAAAATAAATTGACTGTGCTATCATTCAGCTTCCAAAATATCTTTTGAAATCCCCCGAGTCTCAACAAATATATATTCTGGATACGAAAAATAACCCCAATGGTGCAAAATTTATGAGCCGCGCCATGAGAAAACCAACATTGTGGGTTTGCGACCAGCATGGATCCAGACCAGCCTGCGCATCCGCGCAGTCTGGTCAGGATCCATGCTGTTCGCTAATGGTTTCTCTAATTGCAGTAGGCTTTAAAAGCGAACAGCACGGCTCATATGTACAAAATTAATCTAAAACCAACCATTTTGAGCGAACATTAAGTTTATCAAACTTATTGCATTCGTACACAACATGTTTTTGGCGATGCGGCATCTACGATAAGGTCACACGCCTCCAGTAAAGTATAACATGATGTAAAATATAAGAAGCAAAGTTTACCTGACCAAAATAGATCCAGATTGGTAGATTTTTTGATAAACATTTCGTTTACGAGAAAGTGAAAGTTGGCAGTTTACACTCAATAACTTTTTATTACGACATAAACGGCATTACACAGCTGACTCGATGCACAGTTTTAACAACCACAATAATGCTGAAATAACATAATTTCATTAAACAATACTGACCTTGTATCTTGTATATATAAGGACATGTTTAACATTGAAAGCGCTCGCAGCAAAAAATAAACTTAATTTATTACTGCTGTTATTTCCTGGCCACTGAACTAATATGTCATTACAAAAGTGCACTTAACAGAGCAGTAGATATATCGTTTTGAAACTTATATTTATAGGTTATTAGCTTTGTATCGGGAAATATGCACGAGTTCTTCAGCGGAAATATTGCGCGACTTTGAGAGCGCAGTATTCTTCCGCTTAAGAACGAGTGCATATTTCCCGATGCAAAGATAATAATCTTTTTATTACATACACATCTACACATATAAATATAATGTAAATACCATAAATTTGTTAATAACCTGAATAGGATTGACAATACTGAACTAAATAGAAAAAATAGTGTAACAACACACACTGAATTACGTCACGCACCCGATATGAAATTCAGGCGTCAGTGTATGGAAAAATATTGACGTTTCCGGTACCAGTGAAACTTAACGGGGAATAGAAACGAGTATGTAATATCTACTGATATCTGCATAAGCATATTATGTATGTGAGAAAACTTGCGTATTCAAGTATTGGGGTGTATAGACATCCATATTTGTCTGTGTATTTGCGTTTTGTGCGTGGATGTGAGTGAATGTGTGGAGGTTAAAAACGCAGTATTTGTTTCTGAAAATATCTGTATTATGAGCATAGAGAATTATAAAAGTTATAACAGAAAAAACCCTTTGCGCTGAGGTAGTGTTAACCACTCCTAATTTAGACATTTCTAAGCATTACTAATCTAACTATCGACAATACGATATTCCTGTCTGCAAAAGGAATAAAACTGCGATTAAGTAGTTTTAAATAAAGTTAGAACCTGTTCTAAATTTGGAAAGAAACGTTTTCCTTTAAATGTGAATTGCAACTGTTTCTAAATTATGCACCACTGTCTGAAAATTTGCAGAAATACAGTGGTAGATTATTTTCTAAGGTAGATGGATTTGGCGTTGTTCGTCCGGCTGTCCGTCCTTGCTTGTGTGCGCACGAAACTGAAAACTCACGCAGTATTTTTGCTAGAATCACCAAACCTCATTTAATTACCAATTAGCATATGGTCTTTGCTCATATTTAGTATTATCCCCCTTGACCGAGTAAAAGCAGAGTATTGTCTTTTGATTTTGTAAAAAAAAACGGGGAGTGTTGACTGTATCTAAGTAACCTATTGATGGACCTTCATGAAACTTTATACAAATGCAGATCATTATAGGGCGGTTATACATATGCAACGCTGTTAGAATTACATGTACTTCAGTCACTTCACGGTTTTTGTCTTGTAATTGTTTTACCATCAATAAAGTCCAAACTATTAAAGTAATCCATTGATGGATCTTCATCATATTCATATTCTGAGCAATTACCTGATAAAATGCCAACTTTACAGTTGATGTAGAGATAGAACTATTTATGATTTTACCATAACTACGGCAATTTTTATATAAATAGAAGGAAAGCATACAGTCCTCTATTTCTTTGATTTTGTCTCTGCTGACTGTCATTGTAATAAGTTTATAGGTATATAGTTATAACTTGAATTGACAGAATAAAGCCGGAAGGAAGATTTCTAATCAGCATTTTATCAGGATAACTTCATTTCTTGATTGATATGTTATGATGGAATTGTTCTAATTATTGCTGCTTTATTAATGCTGGCGCCGAGCTGTCTCTATACTTAAGAAATCATTTGATTTCTCTATATTCCTTGATATACAACACTTAACAAATTACAGTAAAATCAATTATGTTATATAGACTGTACGATGTACATAAAAGAATAACTGAAATCTTAGTGTAAATACTCATCTAACATCATATTAGTTATTGTATTGTAGCAATGAGCCACGGAATGTCTTGATTTGACAATTTAGGAAGTGTACCCAAGACTCTTCGAAAGAACACTTTAAACACATTTTGTATCGGATAAATATTATATTTATAGTAAACAACTGTCTAATAAGCACGTGGAGTTTATTCTAATAGACATTTTCAGCGTAAAAAGTAAATTTGCACGACAACTTACATTAATTATGTACTTCGGTCAAATACAGGGATTTTTTCAAGACACCAATAACTAAGTCATTTCCGTAGGAGTTAGTTTTTATACCAAGTGCATCGGTTCTCTTTTTAACTCATGGCTCTCAGTATTGTTTGACCATTTTTGAGAGAAAAAAAACTAGGTTGTCGCGATACAAAGATTAAAAGTACTTAATATGTCGCCTATAAAATACTCTACGGTGATACCATTGTTATTATCTTTTTTTCACCCAGTCTTCTTAGTTTGTCTTGTATGTGGTATTTTGCACTAATTTGCAATCTTAACCGTATTCAGCAGGATGCTTGAAGTGTTCGGATATTGAAGCGATGACCATTAGGAAACAGGCGCGGGCTGGTAGATAAGTAAATACGTACATATACATTTTTTTCCTTATATTAAACTTTATTAATACTGACAGTCTGGTCTCAGTTTAAAAGTACATGAATAATCGCACCCCATATCCAAGAACAATATCATAGAATCTACAAAAATAATTTAGCTCGCTTTGCATTCTACTCACTCTTAAGGAATATCAATTTCATAGTGTGGCCTCAGCTTAAGAATTTCCAAGAATGTTCAACAAAAGTGTTCGTTTCACATACAATAATTCTTTAATTATTTTGAATAATTATCCTACCCTTTCTATGTGAGAATTGTTATAATATTGTTTCAGTTCTAGCAAATATTTCATAGAATCTACAATAACATCTCGCGTACATCTTTTTATACTACATTTAATATAGACCTTTAAAAATAACAGTTTTATGTTGGTGCCCAACCGTCTACACCGCAATGCGTTTATATTCTGCATACCATGTTGCTTCACATGTGCCTTACTCTTTCATTGTGTATCCGTGTCCTAGTGCTTAGGGACGCTTACTTCAAATAGCTACAGTTGGAGAGAGGACAGACAAGTTACACTTTACTCGTATTCTCTAATACCATAGATAGGTCTGAAAATAAATTTAACATGAAAGGAAAAGGCATTAGTTATGTTGAAACATACAGATTATTAAATAACAGAATTTGTATTTTATAAGTCACAATATTCTTATATTTCTTCTGGACAATTAATTGACGTACATTATGATCTTGTAAATCTTTTTGTCAATAGCATGCTCATGTTTATTTCAGGTGTACTGTCAATCATAAAGTATATATACATATACCCATTTGTTCTGCGGGAAAAGCTCTCTGTTCACTATTTTAAAATGACTTAATCTTGGAGATGCCTTAAGGAAACGTGCGTAACCCAAGATGAATTATGTAACTGTACAGTTATTTCTAATACGTCGAGACATCATATTTTTAAATAGATAGTTTCCTCTTACGAAGTGGATAAAACAAAATTCAGGTTAATAAACGTTCTTCTTAGAATGGTAGGTAAAAATGACCATGTATTCATTCTTTAATATTAAGCACAGATGCTATTCACATGTTTATTAATCCTGTAGAATATTTAACATATTCAATTAATAAAACTTTCTACAGTTTTCATGCATGAAACTTTCACGTAAAAAGGGTCAAAACTTGAGCGATTTAACTTTTTAATTCCTGACTACAGTAACTCTACAACATTCCAATTAAAAAGGCTGCTTCCATTTTTTAACAGATCTCTTTCAGTTTATGTCAAATAACAGTTTTAGAAACGCCAGTGGATTTCATTCGAAAGTTCACACAAACTCCTCACAACATTTGTGAGATAATCAATGAGAACCTTGAAGGAGTTATCATTAAAACCCCTAAGAAAATAATAGGTGGTTTGCTGTCAGCCGCAAACACTTGTTCTATTATTTGCATATATATATCATCTGGACCACATGTGTACGTTTTGACGTTTGTTTTGTCTGATAATGTATTCTTTTCAATCATGTCAAAAGAAAGAAAGTAGATCGAATGATATATTGAATATTAGTATAAGAAATAACTCTATCAAACTGTTTAGATCAGTCCTGTCTCAAGTGTTGTCTCGTAAAGACAAACAAATCTGTTTCCTTTAACTCAAACTTATTGTATTTCCTACTAGTCTCAGGACAAACAACTAATCCAATACAGAAAGCCAATGACCTTTTGAAATACTACTAGAATATAAACAAAGTAAAGCAGTAGCTTTATTTACAAGTATTATTCTGTGGCAACATAATCCATCCACCGGTCATTTATTATAAAGAAAAGTATGGACGTGACTATAGCGAAGGTCCCTGGACGTATTGAGCACAAAAAAAAAAACAGCTAGAGTCGAACATCGCAAAGTAGGCCAACCATAAATAGAAACTGTAGTGGAAAGACTGGTGGCTACAAATACGCATCAAGAAGTAAATTTTGAAGATATAAACATGGAGAAAGGGTGAAAAGGGTGGAGGGGAAATGATATAAAAGGGAAGTAGCAGCGCAAATAGGGCATTTCTTCGCTAATAGCCCCTGTTTGCACTAGGCCGTTGGGTTCATTACACATCACGGAAGTGTAAATAATTTGATTATAGCCGAAACATAGATATATGCTTTAAACGTTATGCCCACATTAAAAATGTGAGAGAGGGCATATAATGATACCGCTGTCCTTGCTTTCGTGAGAGTAGGTATGTGCGTGTGTATGTATGTGTATGTGCACACAATTGTGTCTGGCTAATAGCATTGTTCTTCATTTTCCGACCTCAAATAAATAAGCACAAACATTCACCATTGCAGGACTACGTGTCGCGATCAAGAGACATACCCCTTGTTTGAAAGTTCGTGTAACGCTTAGAGTTAAAATAATTAGGTCAAATTTTGTTGGCTGATTAAAATTTACGTAAGCATGGAAGTAGTATAGTAATTGTTTGTTTTAGGCCAATCTGACCCCCCTGACCTTTTGACCCTCGGTCCGAACCGACCAATGCCGGACAATTTCAACAAATTTAAAACAAATTTTAACAAATTATTGTTAAAACTTATAGTAAAATATGATTAAAGATAATTTTAAACACTTCCACCAAATATTTGCCAAAATCCTGCCAAGTGGCAGCAATGTGGCAGTCGCTGCCAACTTGACAAACTTTTGGCAGAACGTTGACAAACACAAATTCAACCAATCAAAAGCCTGCCATTTTTCTGCCAAATGGCAGCAATGTGACAATGTCTGCCAACTTGGCAAACTTTTGGCAGATTATTTTTATTGATAAAATGTAATGTATTTGATTTTATTTTCAATTAATAACTACATTATTAGTCTTTAAATAATTTTAAATACATATGATATAGATGAGTTTACAGAATAAAATATATTGTTTGAAAGAAAGAAGATTAACTGATAATATAAATCCTCATTATGTTATAACAAAAAACGGGAGAAAAATGATAAAGGCTACTTGTTCATCTTGTGGAAAAATGAAATCAAAGTTTGTTAAAAGTACAGGGGGTAATTTAGATATTCACAAAGCAATGTTACCTTTATTACCTAAGAAAGGTTTAACACTTCCAGGATATAATTATTGTGGGCCAGGAAATCCCCTAGATAATGGACCCCCTGTCAATGAACTGGATGCAGTATGTATGGACCATGACTTTTGCTATGACAGTGGTGTAAAAAAGGGTACATGTGATAAGCAAATGCTTTCCAATTTAAATAAAACTAAATCAAAAACATTTGGAGAAAAGATTGCAAAACATTTAGTTGTAAAACCAGCCATCAAAACGAAATACACACTTGGTCTCGGACAAAAACAAAAATCAAAAAACGGGAAAAGGGGGTAGAGTATACCCCCGAAATAACATGGAGCGATGAATTAGCAGAAGAATTACACAAACCAATTAAAAGAAAATTTAGGAAACGAAGAGTGATAGTTAATGATATTGATGATACTTGGTCAGCTGATTTAGTTGACATGCAAGCTTTTTCAAAATATAATAAAGGAGTAAAGTACTTGTTAACCGTTATTGATATATTTAGTAAATATGCTTGGGTTATTCCATTAAAGAATAAAACTGGAGAATCTGTTACTGAAGCATTTGAAAAAATAATATTAGAAGGACGATTACCAGTAAATTTATGGGTAGATGAAGGAAAAGAATTTTATAATAAAAAGTTTGAATCATTTTTGAATAAAAATAAAATTAATATGTACCATACATTTAATGAAGGAAAGGCTGTAGTTATTGAAAGATTTAATAGAAGTTTAAAAAGAATAATGTGGAAATATTTTACAGCAAATAATACTTATACTTATTTAGATAATTTGCAGGATATGGTTGATAAATATAACAAAACAAAACATTCTAGTATAAAAATGACACCAACCGAAGCTAGTAAAAACTTAAATAAAGGTACTGTTTACTTTAATTTATATGGTGATTTAAAAATACCAAAGAGTAAAACAAAATTTAAAATTGGTGATCGAGTTCGTTAAAGCAAACTTAAAAGACATTTTGAAAAAGGATATACACCAAACTGGACAGAGGAAATATTTATAATTTATAAAATTAATAATACAAATCCCAGAACATACACTATTAAAGATTTAAATGATGAAATAATTCAAGGTTCATTTTATGAACAAGAACTTTTACCTACTACACAAGAAGTTTTTAGAATTGAAAAAGTTATTAGACGAGACTATAAGAAAAAACAAGCTTTAGTAAAATGGAAAGGTTACAATGAAAAATTTAATAGTTGGGTACCATTTAGTGAATTGAAAGAAATTTAATTTAGAAAATAAAAAGTTTAATTATATAAATGAGTAATAAAAATCTTATTTCTAATAATAATGGAATAGAAACAATAGATCAGTTAATCATTCACTTAACTAAACTAGCTGCTGCTTACAGAAAAAGTTATAAATTTTGTGGGAGAGTAAGTACTGGGTTATATATTACAGCAGGTGTCTTTGGTTGCTCAGCTGCATTAGCACTTGTTCCAGCTATTCCTATATTTATAGCAGTTGCTGGCGCTGTTCCATCAGTAATTACCATATTTACTAACAGACTAAAACTTGACGACAAGAAATTTATTTTAAAAGCACATCATCACAAAATAAAACAACTAATAACAAAAGCACGGATTGGAAAAGTAAATAAAGAAGAAGAGAAACAAGTTATTCAGGATATTTTTACAATACTATTAGAAATGCAGAAAGAAAAAAATTATTCAACACCTCTTGAAATGCATATGAAGGAATTTAAACTTAACGGATATAAAAGTAAAAAAGAAGAAGAACTGTATTAAAGATTATTAAAGATTTTTTCTATAAGCATTTTATATAAATGAGAAAAATTATATCAGTTGAAGGCAATATTGCATCAGGAAAAAGTACGTTTTTAGATATTATTAAAGAATATAATCCTAATTTTAATATAATTCCAGAACCAATTCACGAATGGCAAAATGTTATAAACCCAAGCGGAAATTCATATAACCTTTTTGAACTTGCTGCTCAAGAACCTTCCAAATATTTATTTCCTTTTCAGCTAACAACTTTAAACAGTCATATAAAATGTTATCTTCTGCTAAACAGTTTGATGGTGTGTTCTGTCCTTGAACGTTGTTATTTAACTAACAGTAACGTTTTTACAAAACAACATCACGACAACGGTGTTATAAATGACCCCGAGTGGGCAGTATACAATCTTTTCTTAACTGATCATATTATAAAACCATATGGAAAAAACCCAATTGATGGATTTGTTTATGTTAAAACCGACCCAGAAATATGTTTTAAAAGACTTCAAAAAAGAAACAGAACGGAAGAAAACAAAGTTGGTTTAGATTATTTAGAAAAACTACACAAATTACACGAAGAATGGTTAAACAGAATGTTTCAAGAAGGTATTAAAATTTTAACAGTTGATAACAATTTAGAAAAAATAACTTTAAAATCTTATTCAAAAGATATAGATAATATAAACAAATTTCTCAAATCAATAAATTTCATTAGGTGCGTTTTTAAAGATTTTTTTCTATAAGTATATTATATATAGATGGTTAATAGAAAGGTAGATAGAATGATTATGTCAAAATTATCTAGCACTTTAGGAGAAATAATGAATCCAGACAAAAATTCATATAAGAAAGTTCTTAAAAGAAGAAATGTTATTAAATCAAAACTTGATCAAATAGTTAGCGATGAATATAAAAATCATGTCATTGATAAATTACAAAATGTTATAGATCCTTATCTTTTAAAAAATAATTTATTTGAATGGGACTGTGGTTGTCTATTAACTGAAGAAGAAAATGATGAAAGATTATGTGATTGTCCCAGACCAAATAATTATCGAAACAATCCTAAAAAAGTTATTGTAACCGACTGTGATACTAATGAAGAAAAAATATATAGAAGCACTTACAAAGCATCTAAAGAATTTGGTATTAATGCTGGGTTAATAAAAATGTGTTGTGAAGGGACAAACCGAGTAAAATGTGGAATATCAAAAGTTAATGGAAAAAGATATAAATTTAAATATTTTATTTCTTCTTAAAGATAATTTAAAACTTTATTTATTTTATTATTTTTTTTAATTATTTTTTTAATCCTTTTTTGCTTGAAGATTTTTTTTCTAAATATAATATATAGATGGAAATCGAGAGATCTACAAAACAATATTATAAGAAATTTGAAATTAAAATTACATATAGACAAGATCCAAAAAATCAATTATATTTAACTATAAACGACTCTTATGAAATACTTAAATCTGAACTTAAAACTTTTAAAAGGTATAAAAATAAATGTTGTTTTTAAAAATAACTTTTGCAAAAATGGATAAAACTGATACAATATATAAATCAGCTTATTTTCAATCAAAGGCTTAGAAATTATTAACACAAACGAAATAAAAAAAACTTTACATCAAGCTTTTGATGAAATAATAAATAGAATTGGTAATTGGATTTCTGAAGGAAGTGGCTGGAGAATAGAGTCAGTTGATGCTCATTATATAAATAGATTATAAGTATAGTCCATTGGCTGCTTCAAGTTATTTAGAATTACCAAAACCATTACAACATCCAATGAAAGGATTAATAAATATAAAGAATGATGATAACGAATGTTTTTAGATGGTGTCATTTAGCTTACAAATTTCCTGTAACAAAACATTCTGAAAGAGTTTCAAATTATAAAAAACATATAAACGATCTTGATTATACTGGAATTAAATTTCCTGTTACATTAAATCAAATACCTAAAATAGAAGTTTTAAATGAAATATCATTTAATATATTTGGATATGAAGAAAATAGTATTTATCCATTGTACATATCAAAATATCAATACGAAGAACACTGTGACATGTTGCTAATTACTAATGATAAAATAAATGATAAAATAACTGATGATGACTGTAAGCCCTCAAGAACTGTAGTCCAACATTATGTTTGGATAAAAGACTTTAATAGATTAATGATAACAAAAACAAAAAATACAAACAAGAAACATTTTTGTAGATCTTGCCTGCAACATTTTACTCAAGAAAGAATATTAAATGAACATATTCCAAATTGTTTAGCTATTAATGGTATCCAAGGTGTAAAAATGCCAAAAGAGGGAAGTAAAGTACAATTTAAAAATTATCATAAAGGTTTAGCAGTACCTTTTGTAATTTATGCTGATTTTGAATCAATAACTAAAAAAGTTTTAACTGCTTTACCATCAACTGAATCTTCATTTACTGAACCATATCAAAATCATATAGATTGTGGTTACGGCTATAAAGTTGTTTGTTGTTATGACGATAAATATACTAAACCAACCCAGATTTATAGAGGTCCTAATGCAGTTTACAAGTTTATTGAAAAAATGCTTGAGGAAGAGGAATATTGTAAAGAAATATTTAAAGAACATTTCAACAAAGAACTAAGAATGTCTAAAAAAGACGAAATTGAATTTAAAAAACAAAAGTTTTGTCATATTTGTGAAAAAGAATATATAGAAGATTCAATCAAAGTAAGAGATCACTGTCATATAACAGGAAAATTCAGAGGAAGTGCTCACTCAGAATGTAATATTAATTTTAAACTAACACATAAAATTCCTGTTATTTTTCATAATTTAAGAGGTTATGACGGTCATTTTATTATGCAACAAATAGGAAAATTTAAAAAAGAAATTAATGTTATTCCTAACAATATGGAAAGATATATGGCATTTATGATTTCCGACTTGGTCTTTATTGATTCATTCCAATTTATGTCTCAATCATTGGATAACCTAGTAAAAAATATTCCAGAATTTAAATACTTATCTCAAGAATTTGATTGTGAAAACATTAATTTATTAAAGACAAAAGGTGTTTATCCATATGATTACATGGATTCATTTAAAAAATTTAAAGAAACAGAATTACCTTCTAAAGAAGAGTTTTATTCAATTTTAAATGAAACTAATATTTCTGATAATGAATACGAACATGCTAAAAATATCTGGAAAAAATTTAAAATTAAAACAATGGGAGAATATCATGATCTATATTTAAAAACTGACGTATTACTTTTAGCTGATGTATTTGAAAATTTTAGAAAACTATGTTTGGAGTACTACAAATTAGATCCTTGTCATTATTTTAGTAGTCCTGGTTTAGCTTGGGATGCAATGTTAAAAATGACTGGAATTAAGTTAGATTTAATAACTGATATTGATATGTATCTTTTTATTGAAAAGGGACTGAGAGGAGGAATAAGTTATATTTCAAACAGATACAGTAAAGCAAACAATAAATATATGAAAGATTATAATCCTAAATTAGAATCTAAATACATTATGTACCTCGACGCCAATAACCTTTACGGTTGGGCTATGTGTCAACCTTTACCCTCTGGAAACTTTAAATTTATATCCGAAAAACAATTTAAGAAATTAATTGCAAAAGGTAAAACTAACTTTATAGTTGAATGTGATCTTGAATATCCGAAAGAATTACATAAAACCCACAACGATTATCCTTTAGCTCCTGAAAAAATTATTATACCAGATCAATGGCTTTCTGATTATAGTAAAAATATTAAAACAGAATTTGAAATAGGAAAAAGTAATGTAAAGAAGTTGGTTCCAACTTTAATGAAAAAACAAAATTATGTAGTTCATTATAAAAATCTTGAACTATATACACAATTAGGGTTAAAAGTAACAAAAATACATAAAATATTAACTTTTGACGAAAGTCCTTGGTTAAAAAAGTATATTGATTTTAATACTCAAAAAAGATCTAAAGCAAAAAATTCATTTGAAAAGGACTTTTTTAAGTTAATGAACAATTCTGTATTTGGTAAGACGATGGAGAATTTACGCAAAAGGGTTAATATTAAATTAACACATGATGAAAATATTTTATTAAAATATATAGCCAAACCTTCATTTGTTAGTTCAACAATGTTTAACTCTAACCTGTTTGGTATTCATAGAATAAAAGAAAGTTTGTTATTAAACAGACCTTGTTATGTTGGAATGTGCATTCTAGATTTATCAAAATATTTAATGTATGATTTTCATTATAATTATATTATGGAAAAGTACAAGAGTAATTGTAAATTACTATTCACTGACACTGATTCATTATGTTATGAAATAAAAACCAAAGATGCATATGAGGATTTTTATAAGGACAAAGATTTATTTGATAATAGTGATTACGATAGTAATTCAAAATTTTATTTTGATAATAATAAAAAAGTAATTGGAAAATTTAAAGATGAAGCTGCTGGTGTAGTAATTGTTGAATTTGTTGGATTAAGAAGTAAAATGTATTCTTATTTATTAGAAAATGAAGTAAACATTAAAAAATGTAAAGGAATTAAAAAACTTGTTGTTAAGAAAACAATAGTTCATAAAAATTACAAAGATACTTTGTTTAATTCAACCCAAAGTAATCACACTTTTAAAGTTATTCGTTCTAATAAACACAATCTTTCCAGTTATGTTATAAATAAAACATCTTTATCATGTTATGACGATAAAAGATATATTCTTGATAATGGTATTGATACATTAGCTTATTCTTAAAATTAATTAAAACTTAAATTAACTCCTAAATTAAAACTTAAATTATAGAACCATAAATTGTTAACTGAATATTCGTAACGTTTAAAGAATTAATATAAAAAACATCATCCATTTTAAATTCATTTGCATAATTAATAGAAATAGATTCATTTTTTCTATTATTTTTTACATGATAACTTTGAAGAATTACACTTTCTTTATTTTTTATTTGTAATTTAGCTTCTCCTTTATCTAATTTAATTGCATCAACAAGAATAATTAAGATGCAATTTTGTTTAATTGCCACAATATTACCACCCTGAACTAAACCAGGACTAGCATATACAGTTTTCCATTGAAATAATCCACCATCAGTATCTTGGGTATAACTTGTTAAAAACAATGGAGGTTTTCTTATTAATTGCCTTTCTATTTTATTTACTTTTTCATTTATATTATTGAATATTCCCATTATATTAATTATTCCAGTTAAATTTCAGTTAAATAAATGTCCTTATTGGTTAAAGTAATTTATAATAGTTTGTTCATTTACTCTTTGATTATTAATTTTTAGTATTTTATACAATAAATCATACAATGGTACTTTATCTTGTAACATTTTAATGAAAAATAAACAATAATATCCGCAAAGCATACTTGTTTTGTCTTGATATTGAACATTGTTGTATTTTACATTTGGTATATACTTAATTACTTCTTTTGGTGGAGGAAGTCCAAATGGGTCAAAGTACAAAGTATTAAAGTAACAAACCCAATGTGTTCCAGGACCAACAGAGTCGTCCAAATTTATAATTCCACATTCAACCTTTTCTTTTAATTTTAATTTTGGTAGACCTGTGGTCTCCGAGAGTTTCACTCTTGGTAAATTATTTCTACTAAATACACCCCTAAAGTTTTTAATTTTTAATTGTTTTACCCATTGTTCAATTTCAAAGTTAGAAATAGGTTTGTTTATAAATTTTATTTTCTTTTTACTAAATTTTATTTTTTTTTTACTAAATTTTATTTTTTTTTTACTATAGGAATTCGTCTGTAAGGTCTCCGTTGTGAATCAATCTGTAATCCTTTTCCACTCAACAAAGATGTAATCAAAGGTATTCCTAGACTAGCAGCCAACATACCTAAAAACCCACCGTCTTGTTTTTGTTTTTGTGTTAATTTAATCACTCCAGATCCTACTAATTGCTTTCTTTGATTAGGTGTAAGATATGGTGATATCATATTTCTCTTATCATTAGCTACTGAAATCATACCATTTCCAAGTATTTTACTAACACCAGTACTGGCCAGTCCAGAAAGGGCTCCAATGCCTAGAGGGCTAATATTTTTGAGCTATTTTTGCTGCCATTGGAAGAATTGTTTTTCCTAACAAACCAGCCAAAGCTCCTAAAAAATCCACCATTTTGACCTTGACTGGACATTTGGCTTTTTGAAATTGTAATTTCTAATCCCTTATTATTTGCAACAGCTTTTTTAATTTGATTAATTTGTTTTTTGTTAATAGTAAAGGGAAGTTTCCATGTAATTGTTCATGTTTTAATCTAAAAGTATGTGGAATTTTGTTGTTGTAGGCTCGGGCTAAATTTTTCTTTTGTCCATCTGTAAGGTTAACTTTATATTCAATATAATTTGATGTCATTATATATAATTTATATTTATTTTATTTAATTTATATTTATTTTATTTAATTTATATTTATTTTATTTAAACAATAACAAGTTCGTTTAAACAATGACAAGTTCATTTCCAATAGTATTTATTTCAACTGTTTCTTCATACAGTACAATTGCATAAACACGGACATGTGCTGCCGGCCGAACATTTAATTTAGCTGTTAATGTAATGTGTTTAGGATCTTCTGTTATTGCTTCCTTTTTATATTCCAAGTTAAAATGAACAAATCCAAATAAATTATTAAAATTAAATCTATTTAAAAGACTTCCGGTAGTCTTATTATTTTGTTTATAATAATAATTAATTACATCATCATATATTCTTGATATACTTGTATATTCTGTTTCTGGATAAAAAACACCATTACCAACTTCAAGACGACAAGATTCCAATGTACAATCATCATCTGCTGCATTAGCTTTAAATGTATCCAATAAATGTGGATTCTGTCTTTGTGCATTACTTTTATCAGGTCGTTGTAAATAAACAAATACATGTTGTGGTTTTGTTACACCAGCTGTTATTCTAAAAGTTATGTTCGTCTGTCGTGTATCAGTTGATTGTGTTATCATTTCCCTAAGATATGACCATCTTGCTTTTTAAATCTTTCAGTAGCAATTAGTTCAAACCCAAATTCATTAAAAACCAAACGTGGAACCCATAGAATTAATTTTGTTACAATTACCCTACCTGGATCAGCAGCATTAGCTCTAAAAATTAATTCATCATCATCTGTCAGCTGCAGTGTTATTTGAATTTGACTTGGAGGTATAATATTAGTTTCTAAACCCTGAAAAAATGAATAATTATTTAATGGAATTTTAGCATTTACCTCTTTACCACCTTCGATTAATTCCTTTCTAAATTTAAAACCTTTATTATATCCAACTTGATCATTCCTGCTCTCAGCAGTAGCAGATTCATCTAAATAAATATATTCGTTTGTTCCAGTTGATTTTGCATAATCTTCAGATAGTTCAACCAAACTCTTTACATTTATTACTTTGTATAAATTATTACAATCATAAACAATTTTTCCATTTTGTTTAACCACTAACTGATCAATTAATGAAGCTGCATTATTAATTAGAGCAATTTGATTAGCATCTCCATCGTCACCATAATCATTACCATTAGCAAGCTTATTTACTTTAAAACTTACTTCAAAATAAGCATTAAACCAATCAAAATATGAACTTCTATCATTAATTGTAAAGTGATATCCGTTTTTTTGTTGCTTAACATTATTTCCCAGGACAGATATTAAAGCTGTATCTAATTGAATAGGAGTTAATTCATATCTTTCACAATATTGTTTTGTTCTAAACATGTATATATTATATATTATTTTATTTTTTATTTTAATTTTTATTTTAGTTTTTATTTTAGTTTTTTATTAAAGTTAAAACTTTAGTTTTTATAAATTAATTTGTTAATACGTTTTTGTCGAGCTGAAGTTCCAGATCCTGACAATAATCTATTTAATCTTATATTAATATCCTCCTCAATATCATTATTATTTTTATTATTATTTTTATTTTTATTATTATTCTTTTCTTGTAATTCCTTGGCAATTAAATTACCAACTGCTGGAGCAGGTTTCTTTTTAAGTTTTTCAACAATTTTATCAGCAGCTAAATTTCCAACTTCTGTGCCAACCTTTTTTGTTCCACTTTCTAACGCAGCTTTTCCTGCTGTTTCCAAAGCTTTTTTTCCAGCTGTGCCAATTGAAGATGCAACTCCGCTTGAAAACAATTTCGTTAAAGTGTCAAAGATACCTGTACCAGAGATGGAATCTCCGGAGACCACAGGTCTACCATGTATGATTTCTTTTCCTGTGTGAGCATCAACATAAGTAAATATTCCTTTATTTTTGTCATAAACTTTTTTGTACATTATATAAAACTAAAATTTATAATTTCATAATTAAAGTTTTAAAACTTTAGTTTTAATTAATTTCTTTTAAAATTAGTGTAAAACTTGTTTCAACCTCATTAAAAATTAATTATTCTACCAATACATCTGTAATATATATTCTAATTGAATTTATAATATATTTATTAATTTCAGAATATCCAACTCTTTGTGGTTCTTTTGTAAATGGATAAGCTCTTGTTAAATCTGCAGTACTTAAAGCATAGATAATATCACTGAAATTACCATCAACAAGTGAATTATCATAAAATCAAATGAATGTAAATTGTATCCACAGAGTTAGTTATATTTGGTGTTTTAGTTCCCCATTCAGTTTGTCTAATTTTTTTTTCTCAAATCCAAGCAATGTATGAAATTTGATATTTCCAAATCCAACTTAAATTATCTGTAATTGAATCAAAATCTTAAAACTACTTAAATCAAATTCCAAACTTATTGGAGCAATTTCTGATTTATTAAATTCAAAATCATCATTACTTATTAATGTTTCCCTAATATAATTATTAATATCTGTGTAACTGTAAGAACCATTTGTAAATATAATATCTTTCCAATCCTTACCATTATTGTAACGAATTCTTTTATTGTCATATTCATCACTAATATTATGCCAAGAGTAGGTCATAGTGTTAATACTATCCAAACAACAACATAAGTTTTATTTTTATCTAAAATTAAAGAACGACTAAATCTGATTGTAAATCACTCGGTTTATTTTATATCTTTAACTGTTTCAGAACTTAATACTATTTTTTGTTCCATTTATATATTCAAGAAAAATAATTTTTATATAACTTTTCATGTTGTTCTGGTAAGAGTGAATTCATTTTTAATAGTTCATCAATTATTCTAATACCTTCATTTTTTAGTTCTTCATTATTATTTCCAGCATCAATTGAACCACAAATTAACTCCAAGTCATTAACCAATTCTTTTGGATTACATGGACAAACGTCATAACCTTGTCCTCTAATTACTTTTTTAAATTTCATAGATCTTTTATTGATAGGTAATCCTGACTTTTCTGTTAATTCTTTAAATATTTTTATTGAATGATTTGAATGCTTTTTCTTATTGTTATATCTTTTATTAATCAAATCAATCAAATCATTATCTACTTTAGTGTTAATTACTTCTTTTCCAGTTATTCTATCCTTAGCAATTAATTTGTTTTGACCATAAAGTTTATTTAAGTTAATAATTAAATTACCATATTGTCCATTTGGTAAAACTTTATATGGGTTATGATATCTTATTCCTTTTCCTTTTTTAATTACATCTGAGTCTTTAATAATTTTTGATAAGCGTTCACCATATATTTTAAGATTTTTTTTGTCTGATTCTAACTCCGAAACATACTCACCTGCAGTCATAGGTTCTGCATCTGTAAATTCAATTATTTCATCTGGTTTTTCTTTACTATATTTATTTATATTACGAGTACATTTCTTTAATTTTTCGGTAACCTCTTTTCTTTTTTTTATCCAATCATCTTTATCTTTGTTTATTACTAACTCTGATAATACAGGTAAATTCCAATCTGATAATACATCTTTATCAATATTTGCATCTAAATTTATCACAAATTTTTCTTCTGATTCTTTAGTTGTATCATCAGTGTCTTCAAACACATCATCTTCATCATCCAAACCCATATGATCTTTCGGCGGTATTAATCGTGTCGATTCTCGGAATAGCTCTTCCAAACCCATAGTATCTTCCAGCGGTAATGGTTGTAATGGTGGTGGTAGTCCCGGAGGTGGTGGTTTTTCCATTATCTCTGTCGCCATTTTTAGATTTTCTATTTCATGTATCTTATCAGCAAAACTTTTTGGAAGTAACGCTAATTGCTCCTTAATTCCAGGTAATGCTTTTAACTGACTTGATAATTGTTCTTTTTGACTTTCTATTTTTTCAGTGATTGGTTTATAAATTTCAGTGTACATATCCCGATTTGTAGCTTTCTTAATTTTTTCTCTCATTATTTCTTCTCTAAGAGCTCTCATCTTTTGTCCGACTAATTTTTTTCTTATTATCATTTCATTAAGTTTTGATTGCATTTATATAATAATGTAAGATAATGTAAAATAATGTAAGATATTGTAAAATAATGTAATATAAAGTTTTAAAACTTTAGTTTTTAATTATATAAATGGAAATTCCAAATTATGATACAAAAAGTGATAAATCCAATAACTTTAAACAATTTTATCCTTTTATGCCAGATTCATGTTTTAGAATGTTAATATGTGGATCTTCTGGATCTGGAAAAACAAATACATTAATGCATATACTTCGAAAACCTCTTATATATTATGATAAATTATACTTATATGCTAAAAACTTAGAACAATCTAAATATCAAGATTTAATTAACCATTTAAGCCAAATTGCAAAAAAAAAATTTAAAATAGATCCAAATGAAATACTTGAATATTCAGCTGATCCCAACAAATTGAACCTTGTGAGAATCTTGAATCAGAAAACAAAAAGTAGTAATATTTGATGATTTTGTATGTGAAGATAAAAAAGTTCAAAATGAAATAACAAAATACTTTATTCAAGGACGTCACAAAAACTGTTGTGTTATTTATTTAAGTCAGTCTTACTATAAAACACCAAAAGATATTCGAATTAACTGTTCACATTATATTTTATTTGAAAGTCCAGGTAAACGAGAAAATGATATGATTTGTAATGAACAAAATATAGATCGTGATTCATTTGCTAATGCAACAAATCAAAAATATGATTTCTTATATATTGACAAACCAAGGAAGTTTTTAAGAAAAAACTTTACTGGTAATATATAATGGGAGTTTTTAATGATACAAAACAAATAAGTGAAACTGAAAGTGTAAGTAAAGTTAAATTTGATATTGATTTAAGTGATTATGCTACTAAAAAACAATATAAAAAGTTAGAAAGGACATGGAATCATATCTTCACAGAAATAAGGAACTTGATAACACAATGAACAGAGCATTAGATATGGGAGGTAATAAATAATTAACCTAGGAAATCCAGATAAATCCACGATGTAGTTTCAAGACGATTTATGTTTAAAAAGTTCAAAGTGTAATAGATGACTATAATCTTGAAGACATCAAATCTATAAAACAGACATTAGAAGAAGAAGTAAAGAATATTGAAGAATTAACAAAAGATTTTAAAAAGAATTCATTATTAATTAATCAATTACAAGGTAAAATTGAAGAAGAAATGAAAGCTATGGTTGATTCTATTAAAGAACTTGAAGAAAAATCTGATTTGACAGATGACAACATAAAAGAAGTTTTTCGAGTTAATTTAAACATTTTATTCACCCAAATTCAAGAATTAAAAGATAGTATGATTAAACATGAAGAACTAAAAGACAAGATTATTGAAGCTGAAAAAAGGTTACAAAATACGTATCAGTTAGAAATTAGAACAGAAATAAATAAACTAAATACTGAAATGGCAAAAGGGAATCAAGATTTACTCGATACATTTTCAAATAAATTTGCAGAATATAAATCTGAATTGGAAAAGGCAGCTTCACAAAGAGGTGATGATCATGACACAGCATTAGATAACCTTAAAAAAGAAATTAATTCTAAAATAGATGACTTTAAAAAACAAATTCGAAATTGGATTAGTATTGTTGACAACCGTCATAATTTAAAGTATGCAGACTTAAGTAATATTACAAAAAAATTACAAGATGATATTAATGAATTTAATGCTAAAGTTGAAGAACATAAAAATGAACTGGACTTTGTAGTTGAAAAATCAGTTAAACAAGGAGAGTTAATTACTGCTAATACTGAAGCAATTAACACAGTTAATAATCAGATAGAAAATTTGAAGAAACAACTTGTAGACCTGATTAATAATGTTGATGCAAGTCACAATATAAAGTACAAAGAGTTAAGTAAACTTAAAGGTTTATTACAAAAAGATATTAATGAATTTAAAGATACATTTAATGATAAATTTAATGATAAAATTAAAAAAATAATAAATGATTTGGACTCTGTAGTTGAAATATCAGTTAAACAAGGAGAATCAGTCACTGCTAATACCCAAGTAATTACTGCTAATACTAAAGCAATAACCGCTAATGTTGAAGAAATTGCTACTAATGATGAAAAAATTTCAAATAATTGGGAAAAAATTATAGAAGTAAAAGATGCTTTCTTAAAACAAGAAACACAATTAGCTAGAACAAAGGCTACTGTTGACAATTTATCTGCTTCTGAAGTTGCTACAACAAAACGAATTGATGATTTAGCTGAAATAATTATTAAACTTAAAAAGAAAGACAGGAAAATAGAAGAAAGGGTAGAGGAAGTGGGACGTGAAGTGTTTCTTTTTGAATACTATAATAACACTCTTTATGATTATGTAAAAATGAAAAAGTATTTTGACCGTAATGATGACTGGATATATTCAACATATGAAGATATGGCCGGTCTGAACTATTTAAATGCATTTCAAGTAAGACCTGGAATTTTATTAGATTATAAAAATTTTATAAACACAAACCAAGAATATGAATTAATTAGACAAAGTGTGCTTTTGAAGGGTGTGTTTAGATCGAAAAAAACCGGAACTTATATAATAGATATTAATTTTTTATTAACGGGAGCCAGGCCCATAGGTGAACCGGATAAACCGATTAAAAGCCCAATATCACATTTTATATTAGGTTGTGGACTATTGATATAATCCAGCCCTTGGTCTATTTAATTCATTTAATATTGTAAATATAGTAGCCAAGGACTTTGACACTGATCAGTTAATATCTATGTATAAGAAAAAAATTAAAGTTCATCTAACACAAGGAACAATGTTTGACATTCATCCTTATAACGATTCAAAATCTACAGAAATAACATTTTCGCTTTTGAGGGATAGTTACATCAAATTCTACATATCGGATGAACCTGTATCGAGTAATGTATTGGATGAACATGCATCGGGTATTGTATTTGATGAACCTGTATCGGATGAATCTGTATAACCTGTATCGAATGAACATGCATTCCATGATAGAAACAAACTTTCAAATTAAAAGCTTAGTTAAAGTTTTAATTACTATGTGTACCCTAATAATATACTTACTAATTGAAAATAAGTTTAAATACCTTTACATTTTATCAATAAAAATAATCTGCCAAAAGTTTGCCAAGTTGGCAGACATTGTCACATTGCTGCCATTTGGCAGAAAAATGGCAGGCTTTTGATTGGTTGAATTTGTGTTTGTCAACGTTCTGCCAAAAGTTTGTCAAGTTGGCAGCGACTGCCACATTGCTGCCACTTGGCAGGATTTTGGCAAATATTTGGTGGAAGTGTTTAAAATTATCTTTAATCATATTTTACTATAAGTTTTAACAATAATTTGTTAAAATTTGTTTTAAATTTGTTGAAATTGTCCGGCATTGGTCGGTTCGGACCAAGGGTCAAAAGGTCAGGGGGGTCAGATTGGCCTAAAACAAACAATTACTATACTACTCATGGATATTCAAACATAACAAACACAAACATTAATAATAGCGACATGTCACATTTAAGACAAATCCCCTTCCTTTAATATCAAGGCCACAGCTAAAACTACAACCATTTACATAAGTTTTCGTGTCCTGTTGAATGGATGGATATTCAAGTAATTAGGCACTAACAGTCACCATAACCAGAGAATAATTTGTGCGTAAGAAGTAGACCCATGGCTAAAAGGTCAAGGTCACCCATAGAGATCAAAGATTTTATGTCTATAACTTTTGTCTGTCTTGATTAAATGTCATTTAAGTTTAAACAAATGCTCAGTATTACTGGGTGATGTGTAATACCTACACTCCTAACTTAAATGTCAAAATTATACTTAGAGGTCAAACATTTTACTTCGCATATTGTATGTTTGATTAAATAGACCTATATTCCAGTAGCTGGTTTGGCAAAATCTTTCGCCTTATTAATAAGATGATGTGTCCAGTAAATGATTTGGACCCTAAATCAAAGGTCAAGATTACACATAAAGGTCAACTATTCTACTTCATTTTTCTTGCCTGGTCAGTAACTTTTGCATTCTTATACGTTTAATCTCAACATTTTGAAGAAGAAATACCCATTGTCATTGTATTTAAGCTGTCTTCATCGAAACTGCATTCAGGTCAAAGCTGTTAAAGTACTGGCCGCATATTGGCGTATCAGCTATATAAGTACTCAAATCTATTGGGCATCTACAAGTTCTTGTAAAGAACAATAAGGCTTTTAAAACAATTGTCCATACAGAGAATATTCATATTCAAATGGTTACAAAAACACTACCTTCAATATAACACTATGAATTCACACAGTCAAAACCATAAGGGATGTAATAAAACATTTGATTAAATGATACTTCCGACTGTGTTTATCAAATAGTCTAGTCAAATCTTTGGCAAATATATGAGAAAACAATCATCAATAATGGGATTTAACATGAACAGACAATATAGTTTATGACCAAAACAAAGAAATTGCGGCAACCATTTGTCAAAAAAGTGACCCTTTAACCCGATAGGCAATAAAAATGATATTACAGGTCTGCCTGTAAAGAAAAGCTGTTTTCTCAGCTCATGGATCTGTGTGAAAATTGTCCCTCGGAAACGAAAACCATGTCTTACACAGACAGGCATGACATAATGATGTTATATTGTTCTTGACCTAGCTTGCAGGTAACTGAAGTTAACAAGCTGTGCACTGTCTCATTTTCCTTGGGTAGTAAGCATTTGTATAAAAATGCTTCAGAGATAACATTTCCATAAAGCATTGCTTAATTTATTCTTACCTTTCCTGGGCCGTCAACTGATTGTATAAAAAACATATGCAGCACATTTATTGGTTTCAGAGGAAATCGAAGTCTCTCCTACTAAGTGAACACAAGATGCAAAATATGCAACCTGGCGTTCACTAATGACAGACAATTTTAATTTACTTGTGAAAGAAACAAATGTTCTATACAATGTACTATTTTTCAACGAGTTTTTACAAATAATTCTCATGTCTGCATTGCTACTATTATTCATTCTTTCAACAGCATATTAGACTGTGCAAACATAAGGGATTCAAGGAAAAAGAAAAGAAAAAGTAACTTCAAAAGAATCGATCGCTTGATATGAAAAACATGTACGTAAAATTGCAACATGAACTCTTGATGCACACTATCTCATTTAAAGTGCAATTCTCCATGGATAAGATAAACGCATGCAACTGTCTCAAACTGGTCAATTTCATATATATTGTGTCTTATTGTCTAAGTAGATTATTTCTTATATAAGTTTGTGTTTAATGAACTCTCATTAGAAAAACAAGCTCACATTTTTAAAGTGTGAGTGTGATTGTCTCACAATTACCAAGAAACTCATAAATAATGCAAGAATAATCCAGACCAAATTCATATGTAAAAAGTATTCATAATACTGTCCGGCTACGTCGAAATAAATTGATGCTTTGTTGCGTATCAACGTACTGACTAGTGAAATTGGCTGCCAATGACAGGGCATTGGCACGAAATAACATGTTTTTCTGACTTATTGGCTTATACATTTAATCTCAGACACAGTCATTAAACTTCAAGTATTTTCAGGGTAACAAAACAACCGGTCCAATGTAAATAAAAAACATGTATATAAAAGACGATAATATTTATTTGACCTATTGACATTTTAAGCACATCGTTCGTACTTGGAATTCAGATTTTATAAAAAGAACATACTCCATTCAAACTTCGGTATATAAAATCAGCTAGATCAAAGACATATGAAAAAAATGAATGCGATGTCCGAAGACAGTGCATAGCACAATAAAACAGAGAACAGAGAAACAAGTGTTTTTTTTTAATTCAAGAACATATATTACTATTAAACAACATACTGCACTCTCTCTGTTTGCCATCTAACAATATTCATATAATACGACACTAGTCAAACTACTGTACATAGTAACAACTTCACAGTCATAACTACAATCGAATACCGTCAGTAAAGTGAATTTTGTTGGTACGGATAAATGCAGTTTTAACGTCAAGTAGTCATATCATATGCATATTCATAGTCTGTTTCAATATATCAGTCTTGAAGAAGACCATATCTCGACTGATCTTCTCCTTAACCAAACTTTATTGGATTTACTACGCGTCTTCAGACAGCAAGTAACCAGAACTGGAGTCCAGTTACATTATCATTTGAAGAGTTAAAGGTCAATGGAGTAGTCTCTGTGTGATAGTACTAGTTCTAGCTTCAAAAGTCAATTACATTACAGACAAATATGAAAGTCATCTTAGTATGTGAAAATATGCCAAACGGCTTTGACTGCTTTCGTTATTTGAAGTCAAACAGAGAAAATTCTATACCTCTTGAATTCAAAATTATGCTGATTTCTGATATTCTTTGAACGTTGCTGTTTTAAATCTTTTGGAAAATCCTTGTGTATTCCCTTATAACAGTAAATACATGCTTTATGAAAATTAATAAAAAAATGTTTATGTAATCTAAGGTACAAATATCTTAGAACATTATCGCCTTTCCTGTAACCAATAATTGTACCGTTGGTACTTTTGAAAGTGACTGTACTTTCATGGGAGAGGAGGTGCCATAGAATATTTGTCAATCACATATCACAGAAGTCGCACGTGCGTACACAGGTAGATAAATACCTTACCTTCTACTACATAAGTATCTTTTCGTTAACGAGCGGATATTAAATGCTCCTCAAGATGTTTACTTCAATTAATGGGAAATGGAGTACTTTTATTTTAGTTTCGTTCAGGCACGCTAGTATATCCTTTCCGCTGCCATAACATAGTAAAACGTACAAGCGTCTGATTGCCCTTTAACGCTTCCGTAGAATCAACATTAATTATTATATAAAAATCATTTTGAAAATACGTATAAAATGTCTAGGTCTGCAGCTCTAAAATATGGAAATATCTTACATCCGAGGCATATAATGACATTTTCAGACATCAAAAAGGACCTTTTGAACGATTTGACAAAGTTTCAAAAATCTCCATATACCCCTACATTTAGACGGATGATCTCTGCGCGTGACACCTGACTATCGATCTATGCAAATGCGACTTTCGTTTTCAAGATTAGCCTGTTTACTTTCCGGAAAAAGCTGAAGGTCGTCTGACGTTATTTTGTGTGTTGTCACAACCATCCGTATGCTTGGCGAGATCCATAAAATGTGCCGGTAGTCCAAAGGCAATGTAATAATTTTTGGGTGTATGTTATCAATTCATTACAATATCTCTTTTTTGTATTTGTATTAGTATATGTAGCATTGACATGAACACATATTGAAGCAGAATATCATAAGACCTTTTATCTGGTTGTATCATCTGATTAATTTCTCCTAGAACAATTCATTTAAACCAGCTAAACAGTGCTATTTTATTAGTGAGATATAATCCATATAACTCACTGTGAGTAATATAGCTTCAAAGAACTGCTTAGTATTAATTCTAATATTTTACGTAAACAGGGATGAAAATTGTTGCATCATGATACATTTATTTCTTGCAGAAAGATGTATTACATATTTTAATATGTGACATATGTGAACTCAGACTGTCAGTTACAAACACCTTTAGGCACAAGTGATGCAATATTTAGCAGCAAGCAGTTTTAACATCAGTCCAAAAATAGCAATAGTTCAAACATTCTGTCTACACATTTTGGCAAAGTTCCCTTTCGTGATATAGTACATGACCGTTACGTGCTTAAATGTCCTAATTTGTATTATCACGACTAAACTGTTTTAATGAAAAATGCTGATTACAATATATACTTCTTATTAGCAAAAAATAGCTGATCAGTTCAAACAATTAAAGACATTTTCGAGTGTTTATATGATCAACCAAGTTCCATTCTTAACATTTGACTGAATAGTGTATATTAACCGCTGTACTTAAGGCTTATTCTAACTTTATCGTGGTTGTACTGGTTAGATCCAGTATTGTTTTCTGGACCACAGAACGCGTTGAGTACATTCAATAGTACTATAATAGTATTCTGCTTAAGCCTGTTCCAGGGAGCGTTAGGGATATTTCATATTTCATTACCTTCCCTCAACAGACATAGTCAAACCAATTTCTTGACTTCGTTTTATGCTTCAAAATCATTATGATCTTCTCATAAATGTTATTGGTCAGATAGTGAGATTCAATTTAAGGTAGTTCTGCACGTTTTGATCGAAATTTTTTCTACAATGTAGAATTTGATTAAGCACTGATTTTTCAAAACTTCAGAATATACCAAGAAAATTCAGCAAATAAAAAAGATAGGGTCGTGTGCTTGATTTTTTGCTAGACTGATTTGAAAAATTTGGACCTCAAACAATATTTCATAATGGGAGTCTATGGGAAAATCATAACTTTCATAACATTTTCGCGAATAGAAATTTTTCTAAAATGTAGATTTTGATGAAACTTCTCACAG
Organism: Mercenaria mercenaria; assembly: GCF_021730395.1. Classification (NCBI taxonomy): domain Eukaryota; kingdom Metazoa; phylum Mollusca; class Bivalvia; order Venerida; family Veneridae; genus Mercenaria; species Mercenaria mercenaria. The sequence goes on from NC_069368.1 coordinate 12,400,806, forward strand.
TTGTAAATAAACATGTGGCCTATAATTTGGTGAAATAAAATGTATAGGTCCGTGTGCTTATTTTTGAGATATTTGACCAAGATTAAAGTGAACCGGACATTTCACGCTAATTTTAGGACATTTTTTAATTTTTTAACGTGTCATATGTTTTAATATCATATTTTGACTTTAGAAATATAGCAACAGTGCTATTGTAATAAATTTACTCACAGGTTTCGATTAAATCATAAAATTATTTTCAATTCCGTTCGCCGAATCCAGGCTTTATTCTACGTTTTCCGGATAAATGACGTTACGCCATCACTTCCGGTTTATCAAACGTGCAGAACTACCTTAAGGCGTTAAATTTTTATATATGTTTGTTGTTGAGATTATTGAATGTCATAGCTGACAAGAAAAAGGTGTGACGTTCAGTAACATAACTGTGAATATCTAGTCACGTGGGTTTTTAGAACGGTTAACACGGCATTTATATTGGTACTGCTTCGATTTTCGGCTTGAACATTTCAGTAGGATTGTTCCAGGACTTCCGCTTTAATAGGTTTGGGTAATTGTTTGATAACGCAATGGGCGTGAGGTGTGTTGCACTTTCCATTACCTCTCATAAACAGACTCAAGCAAACTGAGTCTGCCATTATTTTACTTTGTTGCATTCTATAATTCCAAAGGATCTTTATATAGATTTTATTACCTTTCACAGCAGCAATCTTTAAGAGCCGTATGACGGTCATAAAAGTCTCCCCTGTTGTTATATTTTCTGATCCTTTGGTCTCATGGAGTCCATTCAATATCTATGTAATAGAGTTCCGGCTTCAGTCGGTGCTAGTGGGCTTGAGAGGTGTTTTCCATTACCTCTCCTGAACAAGCTCAGTCAAATCGTGTCTGCTATTAGTTTGTTGTGTTGCATTCTATGCTTCCAAAAGATCTTCATATAGAATTTATTCTTTGTTTTATTATGTATAGGAATGGAATAACAGACGTTTATACAAGCTTACTGCATTGTCGTTATACTAGCTACTGGCTTTGCCGAGAAAAGCATAAATCCCAAACTCGCAAAAATATCTCTGTAAATTCATGAAGTACAGCTTATTTCGGTAAGCACACATTATTTTGAAAAGCAGGTTCTAATTAAAACTGCGCAGACCTGACAACATGATTGTTTCGTTAATTGAAGTGGTCTACTTAAATCTAATATTTCAAAATGTTTAAACAAAGGCGGTATTTGAAAACTGAAACCAATAGTAAGTATCCATTGGCTTAAAGCTGGAACATAAACTACATTTGGTCAACTTACACCAAGGCAAACTCCATGTAAGCTTCAGAGAAAGTTATCTTTTCTAAGTATGCTATCGGGTCTACTTTTGTTTTGTCGTTTCATGCAGTTTGTGTCCCTCCCTCCCCTACTGCTTATATGATTTATGTTGCGGTCCGTACTGTTTGTACTACAGGTGATCTAGAATAAAATAATTACATGTCCTACAAAAGCTAGTCCTAATTGTGAGGTAAATATTGAACTTTAATTTTTAGAATCAGATGATAATACATATATTAAACACTATGTGAAGATAGACTGACATTTGAGTCTTAAGGAGATGTAATAATGAAATAGTAATGAACGGAGTCATGCAAAGTACGGCCAGTAACCTTTGTTTGCCTCACTGTATACCATCTCGATTTTGTGATCTGGGTTCGTCTGCATAAACGGTCGTATTCCTGATTTGTGTACGTAATTTTCCTCACTCACAGACATAACACGGGTACTTTTCAATACCGCTGTATGCATTGATTTAAACTTCCCAAATACATTTGCTGTTTTAAGCAATTTAAACACGTATACCATAGTTTGATTATTGTCAAACAAATAGTTATTACAGAGATAGAGACAGAGAGTTATTTTAATGCTGAATGTTACTAAAGCCTATTGTGACTTTAATACACATTTAAGAAAATATACCTGTCTTTATTCTCTGCTTTTTGTCGATCCTTCACTTGTTTTAGAAGATGTTTAGCTTTGCAATATAACCGACAGCACAAAGTCGTAAAAATATTTCTAATCGTCATTTTACCAGGGACACTTAGTTTTTTGACTGATGTGTTATAATGGATTCGTTCTAATTATCACTGCTTTATTTACACTGGTGCAAATAAGTCTGCGGGTCGTCTCTATACTAGGACTCTATGTGCCATGATACACATGACTTAATATTACTGTCAATTGAATTAGTCTATATGGGTTGTATCCTGGTAAAACATTATGATGGATTAATTACTTGTCTCTGTGGACTATGTTACTGGAACTCTTGAATAAAGCGGTGCCCAGCTGTGTTCCTTTATTTGTTTGTTTTGTCCTCTTGTCCTTGCTTTGTTTGTGAGTGTTTTTGTGTTAGAAGTGTGCACATCTGCGTGCTGCGAGTTTCGTTTCGGGGAGGTTGCGTTTTTGGAACATGACATTCCCTGTTTGATATTTATCCTTGTTTTTAGGCGATGTATTCAAGACTTTTAAACACTTTTGTACTCGAAAGATATATATAGATTGAGTGTCCTAAATTTTCATTTAAAGAACAAAACGGAAGCACATGTTTATGCTGCCTTTGCGGCCACCTACGTTAAACAGTCGCAGTCAGTCAACTTACTTCCTAAAATATGTGGCAAAACCGTGTCTCGTAAAGGCCAGCTTTATAAACTACACTATTCATCATACTATATAAATTAAAATATCTTGATTTTACTACGAACCAGTGTGTTTAATATGAATGGTCTAAGATACAGGTCTCATCCACCTATTTACTAGGAAATTTCTTGGTTTAAATACCAGCTAACCAAATGTTGCCAAGGATAAATTATATAGCTTAATACGAAACATCAAGTTTCATGCTTTTAAGACTGTTCGTGAAGTAAATATAAATATAATAATACATTTATGTTGACAGTGATATGCTGACAGTGATATTGACAGTCGAACAAGTGTTTTTATTAATCGGGTTGTGTTGTATATGTAACAGTCCTGTTTTCTCTCCACATCAGCCCGTTCCGCTAAATAGTAAGGAGTCAGTTACAGAGTTCTTCTCCTCCTTTGATCAAATATTCTTGTTTTTGTACGTATATAAATAAATTTATTTGGACTACAAAATGTCGTACATAGTTATAGAGCGTAAAAAAATAGCGCTCTATAAGATCTTAAATTGACGCAACTGAATAGATCATAAACAGAAATAAAAAATGCCGATACGTTACTGCATTTTGCATACCACTCAGATTCATTAGATAGATCAACTCAAATTATTTCAGTTTGCCTGAGTACTTTGGCTTTCCCTTTACATCTATATTTACCAAAAGTCATTATGCCTTTTATTATTTATTTCCACAACAGAAATACTTTCGTATAAATAAAAGCAATTTATTTCAAACTGCAATTTCATTACAATAAATAAGAGATTAAAAGCGCATTGAATATAACACTATTTTGATCCTTGTTGAGTATTTTTACATTTTCATCAGTTAGTCTATCGATAAATTAGAAGTTTATATAGATAGAGGATAGTTGACGGGTTTAATAGGAATTGGTATTTCACATTAATTTTGTAAAATCATTTTTGTTTTTTTTTAAGAACAGTTTAAAAATTACTTAGAATTCATTTTTTAAACTTTATTTATCGTTCTATCTCTTACGTTTTATGACGACAACAAAGCGTAGTGAAACATCACAAATACTCATCAAGTACTTTGTTTACAGCGCATCTTGACACGCAGATAGCACACCCACTGTGGATTTCATTATTTTCGAGCGCCTTGAGTGGAAATGTCATTAGAATAAGTGCAAAGGAGAAGTAAACATTGATGCATTTGTTATTACAAATCTCAGCTGACTTAATTCTATTTAGTTTGATGTTTATTTAAAGGAGACTCGAAAAAAAAAACAACAGAAAAACTATGACATTCAACTCAAAACGATTCGCATTTAAGGTTATTTCTAATTAAACATTCGTTTCCATGATGACTGATTTGTGCATTTCATTCTTTTCGTTACTACCCACTGTCTCATTGCACTAAACATATAACTGAATCCTCAGCTACGAGTTTTCATTTTTATTTACAGCTTTTTTTGTTGTTGTATCTATTACCATCTGCAAACTTTGTTTTCAGTTGTTACTTACTGAATTATATCTAGTGATAATTTCTTTCTTCAAGTCTCTTAATAATTCCTTACTTACTTCTTCAGTTGTTTATAATCATTAATCCAATTATATCATTATATCATGTTGTTTTATAATCATTAATCCAATTTTATCATTATATCATGTTGTTTATAATCATTAATTCAATTTTATCATAATATCAGTTGTTTATAATCATTTATCCAATTTTATCATAATATCATGACTCAATCAAACCGAGTCTGCTATAACTTCTTAGTTGCATTCTTTGCTTCCAAACGATCTTTTTTACAGATTTTATTAACTATCACAACAGCAATCTTTAAGTGCCGTGTGGCGGCGGCTGTAAAAAGTCTCCTCGTACTTGGATTCAGTGTTGTTATATTTTCTGGTCCTGGAGTCCGTTCAACATATATGTAATAGAGTTCCGCTTAAGCCGGTGCTAGGGGGTGTGAGAGGTTTTGCACATTTCATTACCTCTCATGAACAGACTCAATCAAACCGAGTCTGCTATTATTCTTCTTGGTTGCATTCTTTGCTTCCAAGGGATCTTTTTACAGATTTTATTAAATTAACTACACTTTGCTCTGTTCAATAAAATCTGAAAAGTAGATCCCTCGGAAGCACCGAGAACAAGGCAAACAGTAAAAATTGCAGACTCGGTTTGATTGAGTTCATGAGCAGTAATGGAAAATGCAACACTGGCCACGCCCTCTAGCACCGGCTTAAGCAGTATTCAATCTTCAAATCTAAATGAGGTGAAGTCGATTATCCCGAAGGACCAGAAAATATAACAACACTGAGATGAAGTCTTATCACTAAGTGATATTGTCTTTGTCATGTTCTTATCTTTATTTGATATGTTGTTTTAGTTTCTGTAATCAAGCATAGATTATAGCATTACTTTGATGGTATTTGAATGAAGTCTCTTCAAAAATCTGCAATACTCATTTTGTTATTTCCGCCAAATTAAGTTACTCGTATTGCACATGCCAAACATATATTTAAATGACAGCTTATCAATTAGAAAAAGACACATGCTTCAGTTCTCTTCTAATCTTTCGAGCCTTATCTAACCGAGCCTGCAACATTCTCATTTTAGTCGTGTTGAGCGACCTGTGGAGATTCCACTTTTTCTATTTTATGATTTATGTTACTTCTAAATTTACATCGTAACTGATAGCGTATCCGATTAATAGAATTGAATAAGTATCTTTTATCAAAATCTGATTCAGATGTAATTAAACTTCAGAAACGTAAACATATAATGGTACGAGTAATGCCAAGATCTTTTACATGCATTTTTTTTAAATCGACCGAGTTATCGAAATATTTATTTTATTAAAGTATCGTCCACGGAATATGTAGTTACTGTGTCATTCAAATCTCCAGATTATATAGCTTTCATGTATGTAATATCTGAGTCAACATTTTGCCTAATAATATAGTGTAAGTGGTTATAAAATATTTAAACTCAATATTTGGTTTATCTTGTTTAACATCCCATACGTGCAACATAAAAATATCATTCGAAAACATCTCAAAATCAAGTTGTAAAATTGTACTGATAATCATGTTTTACAAATATTTGCTTTTATAAACTTGTTACATATTTGTTTGAGATAAAATGTAATAACTTAACTCATCATGAAATAATAATCTAATACATAAAAGATCCATTAGAAATCTTAAGAGAAAGCCGTCAGCTTATAATTGATAGGTTCTTGCGAAAAGTACTTAATTAACTCCGATGCCGGGAAGTCTGCGACATGTCTGTGTTGTCCAGAACTAAACTTAATAGTTAATGTTTCGTAACAGTCTTTGCAAACAATGACAACGAATACTAGTTGTACTTGCAAAATCTACTATATGAATGTAGTGCATCTACTTTGACATAACATTTTTAGAAAATATAAGTATGATCTTCGCAAGAAAACCTTAAACCGTAAAATTGACATTACATTCTCTCTATGAAATAAAGGCTCCTTTCAAGGACATCAAGTCAATTTGAGTTCCTATCAGAGTAGAAATTTAAGTTGAATAGAACAACAGAATTACGTTTCTCCTTTCTTTTTACACGTGTATGTGCACGGCTCTGATGAAATAAACGATATAAACATCGTGCTCAGGGAAATGGACAAAGATAAAACAAATATATAGTGAAACTAACATTTCCTAGTGAACTGAAACATAATTTCCATTTAAAGATAAAATCGCTAAGTACTACATACGATTCTAGGCAGATTATAAAACGAAATAGTTATTGGGATGAAAGGTTTATAGTCTGTACTTGTATTTGTATATATATGGTGAGTTTATTCCTTACTGTTTGTGATACAATGATTCAAAAACGTACAGCTATTTCTTTGATCTGAATTATTTTCTCCCTTCCATTCAGTGCATGTTTCTTATCATACATCTGTTAGTGTCAATATTCTTTTTTTACCGTTTAATATTTATCTACAAACCGCCTACTAAATTGTCGTATACGAATTCAATACGACAAATGAGACAGAGTGCCATTTTATCTCAGAACCTGTATTTAAGAGAGGAATTAATAGTTTTTTAACTGATATAGACTGAGGTGTTTATTTTTCTGCTTTAAGAAAGAGCTGAACTCTATTCACAGGTCTTAGGTATGTCATTTACATGGCAGGTTTACATCTAAAAATGTCCTTCTACCAATCAATCTCCTTTTGCAAGATTACGTAATGCTAGGAGTACATTATGTACGTTATACTGCAACTTGCTCCGCTTGCTAGTATTCGATCCTTCTCAAATAACAGTGTTCGCATAACTACTAATCTAAATCTTATAAAGCTATACAAGTAATCATTCAAATACCTAATTCCCCAAGCCTAATAACAACTATAGTACAATAAAATACCCTAATGCTTTATATGAGATTGGCAATTCATTTGAAATAATCTGAAACATGAAATACTACTTATGCATATAGAGATTGAGTAGTATGGCACATAACTAAATATTTGATGATTAACCTCTGTGCTTCTACATACTTGATCATTTTTATCTATTTGATAAGCAGCAAGCATATTAATAACGCATGGTTTGTAACTGCTTTAAATGTTCTATATCTGGTTGTGTAATATTCGTGAGTGTTTTAAATTTACAAGTCGCGCCGTTTGACAATAGCCACACGTACTGAATCGTACGCGTTTCAGGGATCGTTCGTATTCTAAACAATTGGGCAAAATATCTATGTTATAAACATATTTTAAGCGTTTCAATAAAAATAATCATTTCGAAATTATCTAAATGTGCACCAAATTGTTATGCAATAGAAACGTAATGAATATCGAAGATGAATCTTTTAATATGCCTTGCTTCTTGTTAGACGCAGAGCTTTGGCAGTTGAAATCTGTTAGATATTACTGAAATGGTGTGATGTAGCGAATTCGGAGAAAGTCCGCCCCTGTGAAATATCAAGAGACACATAATGCATGTATATAATTTCATTGAGAACAATTACTGTGGTAAAACATTGTATAGAAGAATTTTCTGTTAAATATAGCCGATATATAATTCTAACAAACAATTGGTGCTTAAGTATATTACCCTCACCCGTCGAGTGGAATCTCCAGAAAGCATATATCTGTCAGAAGAAGCAAGATATGAATGCACAAAAAATCTAAACGCAGAACACATAGAGTCTGACTGTTAAACTTTATGAATAATACGTCTGAAATATATGTGCATTCAAAAACATGATAGAAGTGCTCAATAGCTGATGGGCTGAATAATGAAAATTAAAACAAGTTTAATACGACCTGTAATGAAATGCAATTACAGTTGTGTTGCTAGTCCAATCACTAGCTTACGGTGGGAGTTACCAATATTCCCCATGGTTTCTTAACATTATAATATAGGACGTATTTAAGTTTAGATAGATTAAACAGCATTTTGCCCATACAATGTGTGATGTCTTTGGTTGCTTTGTTATCAGTTTTTCAACTCGGCAGTATAACTATCGTGAGTATATTCCGAAGTTGTTTGAACTCGCGCAATGCCACGTCAATTGAAGGAATCGCTTACTTTCACACTGTGATCCCCCTAATATCATTTTGTTAATAGTATTTTGCGCATTGTTAGTATTAATCACACACTGTAAATTGTTTAGTATTGCATCAGATTGCTGTGACCGCGAGTCATGGTTAAAAATAATTATTTACTACCTATATACTGCATTTCAGTGAAACTATTTTTATGAATTCACGAGCATGTACGTTAGAGAAATAATACTTCATTAAAAAAAATAAAAATTTACCAGTTATAGTGAAATAAAATATTTTAACAAATAACAAAATAATACACCCAAAAGGAATCAGTAACTTGCATAATATGAACATTTTCAGCGTCTTTGATGCCTTGCATCAAATCATTCCTTGTACAGTATTAAGGATTTAATGTAAAATGTTTTCATACTCCAATACATCACAGTATATATTACGAACCTAAACTGTAATATATTTCATACTTATATTTATCTTCATGTTTAAAGATTTTTTTCTGGAGATGGGGAGAGAGTGACAAACTTCTATCCACATAAACGCTTTTTGTTAATAATCTTTGTGCTAGCAAATGTCTTAAGCAATTGTAATGAAAAACTTGATTTTGTTGTAATTTACTGCTCGAACTTATGCCTTTGATATACTTAAATACGATTTCCAATTGAACACTTGAGGAGGCTGCGTTCTTGCAGCCTTACTGTTCTAACAGCATTTTTGCCCTTGCGTGTAATTGCTAGGACAAATAGAATTTACATATACCATTGAGTAACTTAATAAATTAAAGTATGTAGTAAGGTGAAAAGTGGAACCTATAACACATTGCGTTGACATATTGTACTTCGACCATATACTTTCGATGCACTAACATAAGAAGACATTATGAGATGTTTCAAAGGTAACAAATAGGCAAACGCTAGAAGTAGATTTCACGTGAATTATTTATCAAAGAAAAACTGCCGTATAACTGAAAGATTTGTTACGATTATCACTGCATTAACAGCTTTGGCACCGAGGTGTCTGAGAGTTGTCTCTGCCATTTAGACAAGACATGCAGTAGTACACAACACTTAATATTATAATGATTTCGATTATAGGTATCAAAATTTGTTTAAAGATAATGAATCAAAATCATCCGTTTACAGAATCTAATAATTTTCTGTGAAAAAAGCAATCATAGCTTCTTAAATAGATATATCGGCTATGTTATTCATTTCTAGCACCGAAGCATGTGCTTGTGAAACAATTTATCTTGCCTTACAGCGTATACTTGCTCCTGGTTTAATGACAAAAACATACGATTCTTGCAGTGCTATTAATTTTCACAATCAGCCTGTCTCTCCGAAGCAAGAAAAACAGGTTGTATTACGGAATATGCCATATTGTTTAGGGAGTTTTTGAAATCATAAAAGATTGCAATTTCATGGCTACTAAACCCAAGCGCCACTACCGAAAAGTGGTGATAACGAAAAGAGCTATCGGCATTTCCGTGTTGCAGCCTAACTTTTACACTCAAATCAGAGAATGTAGTGTCGTGTAAGAACACTTTCACTACAGGATGGCTGTAATATCATTGAAATATAGTGTAAATTGTCGTGTCAAGAGCTTTTTTCCTGATTCGCACATTTGTATAGTTTGATATTTGTCTGCATTCGAGCTATATTTTGATGCATAGACACACTGTAAGACCATTATCGCGGATGCAACTGGTCTAAATATGTACGATACTTACACAAGCAAACATTAGAAGTAATAAATCCCCTTTAAAAGAAATATGCCAGTATTTGTTAAAAGTGGTGGCGCTATCGCATCAGTGATGGCGCTATACAGTAATGGTAGGGCTGTTGTTATGGTTTGCGTTTTCTTTTCTGGTAAAGTACGGCTACCAGTTGAAACGTCTACCTTTTTTAGATCTGAACAAGTTGAACTTTTTTCTCATATAACCAACAAATTTCCTATTATCAAAACAATAACATAAAAAAACAGTACGTAGCTAAGAATTTCCGAAATAATAGTGCCGACCACATCATATGTCCTATGGTCATTTTTTCCCAGAAATATATCGTTATACATGTCTTACCTGTCGAACTCCATCTGAATTGAATAAGCAACATCATCATGGGGAATTTTCTTGGCCGAGACTCAGAAATGACAGAAACTCAATATTTACAGTTTCTTTTTCAAATATTTCTGGAACATTTTTATCACTTCTGACATGGTTTTCTGCTCAACATTTCTATTTGTTGAAAACAAAAGAATCAATCGATTTATCTGCCTAATGGCAGAGTCTTCATGTGCACCAGTGCGCCAAATAAATACAATTAAATGTCACATTCCTCCATTTCTCCATGTGCTTGAAAAATTAGTCGTTCGTTAATTATTCAAACATATGCTTCTCTTAATTCTAAATAAATTTAAAACATTAATATAAAAAGATATAAAAAGGTAAATGACAATCCTTGTAATCAACCTTATTTCTCATTAATAAAACTACTTATTTGTACACAGTCAGACGTCCTAACGCTTACCGTCAGCAGCGCCACCACTACTGTATAGCACCATCACTAATGTGAAAGGGCCACCACTTTTAAAAATGCTGTCATATTTCTTTTACGGGAGATTTCTTTAATACTAATTTATGTCTGTGAATATCATACACATTTACACATGACATACGCGATAATGTTCATATAGTGTGTCTATGCATAGCAATTTAGTTGGAAATACAAACAGATGTCAAGATATCAGGAGAAAAGCTCTTGACACCACAATTTACATAATATTTTAACGAAAATACAGTCAGCCTATAGTAAAATTGTTCTTACACAGCACTACATTCTCCGATTTTTTAAATAAGTTCTGTCAACGAAAATATAATGCAAAATACAAATTTTACTCACCTGTTTACATTTTGAAACCGGTGATAGCTGCACCACGGAAATGCCGACATCTCCTTTTCTTGTCACCATTATTTGTGGAGGAGCTGGGGTTTAGTAGCCGTGAATTTACACACTCATGTTGAACGAGAAATTATTCCATTTTTAAAAGCCTTCAAAACCTTAATAATGTTGGGATTTCTTCAGATAGCAAGGTTAGACATACAGGTACATGTAGTGACACATTTTTGAAACGTTGTAGATCTTCGAAGCCCGCCCGCTTAACTCATGGGAAGAGGGTAGATCTCCGGATCGCGGGACCGTTAGTTCGATCTCCGGGCGACGCGTATGTTCTCCGTGACGATTTGATAGAAGACATTGTGTCTGAAATCAATCGTCCCCCACCTGTGATTCATTTGTCAAAGTTGGCAGTTACTTGCAGGGGACAAGTTTGTACTGATACAGGATTAGAATGACATTAGAAAGTTACATACATGAAAAACTGTTTCAAAACGGCGTTAAACTGAAAACAAAACAAAGGAAACATTGATTATGAATCATATATATCCCAGCAAAAGGGCCTACATATTTTATCGACTAACAATCTGTTATCTCAAAAGACTGGTACTCAAAGGACGAGTTAATTTGATTTGTACAAAGAAACTTTGAAAAAAGCACTACTGTGATGTATGAAGAATAAACTCTTTTGACACTAGAATCCTAATTAATGGGGTTCTGCCGTTCGAACTACATTTTCCGAAGGAAATATTCAAACAACATGTCTTTTCCTTCAAATAATATCTTACTTTGCAGAATGTTAAAAACATTACCGGAACTGAGTGTAAAAACTAGATAATCAACTGAAGTCGGTGATAGTGAACTGCAAAAGAGTGGATACATTACAGTTAATAATAATGTTTTACGTCAATTCTTACCTACTATGATCAAAGTTTAGTAAGATATTTTCCAAGTGTTTTAGGGCAAATGATATAGAATGTTTTATTTAAAGAAGCTATGACCCAACAGTTTTGCGAAATAATGCATGATTGGTAGCTGGATGCTACGTTTGTTTCTTTGATTGTGTCTGCCAGGACAGGTGAGAGACACCTGTATAGGAAGCCATTTTGATAGTCGTATTTTGGTCTGTTTCGACGGGTTCTTTGCGTATAAAATACATTATTTTTATTTAAATAAACTATTATATTAAGTTGTTTCATTATGTGACATAATAAATATCAATTAACAATTAAAGTTTTACTAATCTACTAAATAATTACAAAATAACCTTACAACTTATTAAGTATTTTCTAGGAAGTAATTTCTTTCGTTGCCGTTCTACATGTATGACGTCATTTCCTCTGTAATATGAATACAATTGTCTGACAATTTATTTTCGCTTTCGCCAATTGTGATACATCCTATATATTTGTGAAACTTGTAATAACTATTATTTAAAGTCGTGGTCCCTGCAGCAAGACGTATTTTCTACAATGAGTAGACAAAGCAATGGCGCAAATAAATATGAACGACATTAAAAGTATAATTATTTGGTCTGAGGTGTCTCTTTTCAATTGATATAGACTACTGTATAAGCATTTTTATCTCACAAGGAGACGTAAGCTATTTTAGTTTTCAGAAATAATGGAGATATTCCTAACTAAGACCTTTAGACTGCACAAAAGACACATTATTTAAATATTTAACACGTTTAAACTGATATAGACTACTGTATAAGCATTTGTATCTGACTAGGAGATCTTTCATAGATAATAGAAATATTCCTAGAACAGACCATTAGACTGCTAAAAAGACACATAATTTAATTTCAATATGAAAATGCATAGACACTTATTGGCATTATGATCGTTTTTTACAGATACGCATTAAAAGTATAACCCATAACTTTAATTTCATAAAAACTCATTTGTTTTTTCATCAGTACTAAACAAAAATAGTTTTTTTTTGTTTGGCAGAGCCACTATTATATCAGCAGAAATTATTTCGATTATATGTTATAGGACTTTGGAATTCAATATATGGGTAACAGAGTTCCGCTTAAGCCGGTGCTAGGGGGCATGAGGGGCGTTGCACATTTCATTACCTCTCATGAACAGTCTCCTCACTCAAACCGAGTCTATTACTATTCTACTTGGTTGCATTTTATGCCTCTAAAAGATAATTTACAGATTGTATTACCCTGTGTGCTGTTATGTTTTTCTAGTCATTTTGGGTTCAATGAGTGCATTCAATGTTACAGTATACTGGAAAAATCCTAAAGAAAGATTTGTATACATTACCACCCTAAAGTGATCTATTATTTTTGTTAAATTTCACAAAGATCCGTCAGTGGATTACTTTGTTATATGGAAATTTTGGATTGTATAACAAGTAAAGGACAATAACTCCTGTTGCTCCTGACAAAATTGCCCGTGCACTACTACCCTATAGCGATCAACATTTGTGTAAAGTTTCATGAAGATCTATCAAAAGGTTACTTGGGTACACTCAAATATCCATGTTTTACAAAATCAAGGGAAAAACTGCTTTTAGTGGGTCAAGTGGGATAAAACAATAAGTTAGCAAAGGTCATGTTCGAAATAAGTTGTGTGAAGCTTGGTGATACTAGCTGAAATATATTTTGAATTATAAGCATTTTCATTTTTTTTTCAAACACACAAAAACCCGCAATCTAACACCAAGAAAAAAATATCACTTTCAGTTTCTTGTGCCTTAACATTCCATCATCGCTGCCGCAAAAAATCTCCCACACGCACACCAAAAAAACATTGTCTTTATAAAATTTACATCCACCTTCTTTGATCGAGGATTTGGTCGTATATTGCTCTGTTCTGTGGAACTCATGCTATTAGTGGAATATTGTCTCGTGTTGATGTGGATTATGTATATTAAACCGTTTAAAACCTTGTTATTGTCAAGGTTAGACATCGTTCTAAATGCAGTTTTGGTAGTTCAGCTTCTGCTTGTGTATTAGATGAACAAACTTCAGAACATTTCTGAGCTTATTTTGAAATAAGAATAAGAACAATTTACATAAAGTTTGATCGTGAGAAATTCGCTATGCTGATTTTTGAACCGTACCTATGCCATCACGGAATCTATGTTGAATGCAACATAAAAGACTGATAACAATTTTATTTCAACTATTCTGATTTCACTAAGATAAATCAGCAAAAACTTTCCCTTCTAGAAACAAAATATCAATAGGTCTTGATTTAACTTTGATATCTTTGAAACTGTATGTTTTGCTTGTTTCGGGTTTTGCGGCATTTTTCAACAGTATTCCAGTTAATGTATGTAACTATGGATATTTAACCTAACAAGTGTCCCTAGTTTTGTACCATAACTGCCAAATAATCCACATGAATCAGAGGTGGAGGACTTTTGTGTCACACACAGTGTCCTTTATCAATCGTCACGGAGAACATGCGTCACACCTGGTAGTCGAACTTACGACCTCGTTATCCGTCCTTGTTGGGCTAAGTACCTAATGCAATACGTGCGAATGTCACAAACAAGTTTTCTATGCCAGTTCAAAGTCCAGATAGAAAGGAAACAGTTACATACAAACAGAATAAGCTACGTCCTGGGCATACATTACATATTCTTTAAAATTGTATAACTGGACCTATTACTTTAAGTGTGAAATGAGTTACCAAGCGTTAGTGTTTACAGTTAATTCGTCTACTGTATGTTGAAAGCAAGCACAGTCTTTATTAAGTTTAAAATGTCATTCGCTTTAATGATCAAAGCATCTCTCTTGAGAAATATATGTTGGTGTTAAAAGCTATTTGTTTTCTTCTATCTGGGTTAATTGTGTAGTAATTGCAAATGTTCTCCAAAAACGTTACAGCAATCTAATATCAGACGTATGTGTTTATATTTGAACAGATCACAGTAATTCTCTTCAACCTTTATAGTTACTCCTAAAATAATAATTCTGTGTACCTTGATGACAACCACTAGATACAACATATGCTTATCCAATAAACTTTGCAGAATGCTATAAGCCTAACTAAAGGAAATTTCCCGTCTACAATAAAACGCAATTCTATTTCGTTTAGAAAATAAAATTTCGTCTAATATGAGTATGTAACTTCGCGCATGCGCAATCAGTGCGCTTCCGCTAATTGCGCAGAGAAGTTTGGGCGTAGCTCAAACGTGTATATTTTTGACTTTTTTATCGTTCACAGCGCATGTAGTGTGCTATTTTTTGTAGTGTTTATTAGTCTGACTTTTTCTTTCGTGCGTGGCACGGAAATTTATAGTAATACTATTTGGAGTTATATTTTATTTCGTTTTGAAATTTTTTGCATGTGGTGCAATTACATGGATTATGGCCGATTCGGCAAAGGACAAAGGAGAAAAAGAGTCAAGTCAAAATAAAAAGACTGATAGTACGAAGGGAAAATGTAGCTCAGCTTCTTCCGGGAAAGGAAAAGCTCCTACTAAAAGAAGTGCCGTACTTGAAAATGTAGATAATTCAGATAGTTTGGACGTACAGTCAGCACAGTTACAAACTGGTGCCATTTTGGAGTGCTTAAAATCTATACAGAATTCACAGCAGCTTCTTGCGAAAAGAATGGACGATTTTGAGAATGGCTTTGATTTTTGTGATGATTATGATGATCAGTTTGACTGTGACTCTGAGACACAGTGTCAGTGGGGTGCACCTACACCCAAGAAATCCAGGACCGTAGGTCCCGAGTCCGTAAATGATGGTGACAATCACAGTCAGAATACAAATAGCAATAGTAGGTTTGCTTCCTGGTCAGGAAAGTTTAAGCCACAAGAATTTGTAGTGCCGATGTAGATTCTGTTTTAGCAGAAAATGTGTTTGGACTTTTTCGTAACGGAATGAGTGAAGAACAGTATGATAAACTCATAAAAGATGAAAGTTCTGCTAGACCAGGAAACTGTGAAGCTCTGAAAGAAGTTAGATTGAATAAGTTGATCTGGGATGTTGTGTCCAGTAAAGCTAGAACAAATGACAAGAAGTTGCAAAATGTTGAAACATCTATAGTAAAGGCTGGTATTTTTATTACAAAGACTGTGAACCTTGCTGCAAGCATAGAGAAAAGTTTGTTTGGGTCTGGAAATGATGTGAATTGTGATTTGTCCAGTATCATTGACGGGTGTAATGATTCCTTGGCTTTAATGGGACATGCTAACTATCAAATTAACATGGCAAGACGTGATTTTCTGAGACCAGAATTGCGTGCAGAGTATACACATTTATGCTCACATTCTTTACCTTTTTCATCTGAACTGTTTGGCGATGATGTCTCCAAAACAGCTAAAGAAATCGAGGATTGTAACAAGATGGGCAATCGGATGCAGCAAGGTCACATGTTTAGTGGTCGTTACAGAGGTAGACCTGGTTTGAGAGGTCAGTTTCGTGGTCGTCGGCCTCTTTTTGGTAGAGGTTTCCGAAATTTTGGAACAGCTTCGGCTAGTATGACCGGCGACTCAAAAAACTCAGGTCTTGGAGGAGGAGCAATGAAATAAGCATTTCAAATCAGGTAAATTCAAATTTCAAAGCAGGCAGATTGGAACAGTTTATTTCTGAATGGAGAAAAATTACTTCTGATCCTTATGTATTAGATATTGTTGAACATTGTCATATTGAGTTCATTGATGGCATTGAGCCGTATCAGTCACAGCCTACTCTACAATGTCATTTTGATAAAATGGAAGAAAAAATTTTAGATTTGGAAATTCAGAAATTGTTGGAAATGGAGGTTATTAAAGAGGTTAATTTTACAGAAGGTCAGTTTTTATCCCCAATATTTTTAAGAAAAAAGAAAAATAGGGAGTATCGTTTAATTTTGAATTTGAAACAACTTAATAAGTTTATTCCTTATTACCATTTTAAAATGGATACTTTCGAAACAGCAGTCAACTTAATCACGAAAGGCATGAGCCTAGCTAGTATTGATATAAGGCATGCTTATTACAGTATTAAGATTGCAGAAGAGCATCAGAAATATTTACGATTTATGTTCAAAAACAAACTGTTCCAATTTTGTACGATGCCAAATGGCTTGGCACACGGGCCATTGATTTTTACCAAGCTAATGAAGCCAGTTTATTCATGTCTGAGAAATCAGGGTCATATTAGTACAGGTTTTATAGATGACAGTCTGTTAGGCGGAAAATTTGTGGAAGACTGCAACAGAAATGTGCATGATACTGTAAAAAACAAAGAAAAATATCAAACAGGGAATGCCACGCACCAAAAACGTAGCCTCCTCAAAACGAAACCCCCAGCACGCAGACGCTTGCACCAAACACACCCCCCCCCCCACACACACACACACAAAGCCAAAAAATAAGGACAAAACGAACAACACACACGCACACAAAGCCAACACATAAGACGAAACGAACAAACAAACAAAGGAACACAGTGGGGCACCGCGTAAGTCTCATGACTAAGTTAGGATTTATGATCAATGAAGAAAAGTCTGTTTTAATTCCGACTACAGTTATACAACATTTAGGGAATGTCATTGATTCTGAGCAAATGATTGTCTATTTGCCTCAGGAAAAGAAAGATCAGATTGCTGATGAATGTCACAAATTATTTTTGAGCCATTCTACTACCATTCGCACAGTAGCTAAGGTAATTGGTATCTTGGCAGCTGCGTTTAGTGCAGTAGATTATTGAAAACTTTTTTTATCGGAAATTAGAAAAAGCAAAGTCTAAGGCACTTAAAGAGAGTAAAGGTAATTTTGATGCATATATGCGTGTCTCTTTAGATATGAAACAAGATTTAAAATGGTGGTTTACTAACATTTATACACAGTACAGGCGACTAGATAAGGGGAATCCTGATTTGGTCATTCAGACAGACAGTTCTTACTTAGGCTGGGGTCTAGTTTTTGAAGGCAATAAGATAGGTGGAAGATGGACCATAGACGAGAAAAATATGCACATCAATGTTTTAGAACTGAAAGCCATTTTATTTGCTTTGCAATCTTTGGCAGGTAAAATTTCAAACAAACATGTTAAAATTTTATCAGATTCCACTACTGCAGTGTGCTATGTGACCAATTTTGGGAGTTGTAAATCAGATGCTTGTAATGAAGTAAGCAGGGATATATGGTTATGGTGCCTTGAGCATAATGTATGGATTACCTGTGCTTACATAGCTGGAAAAGAAAATGAGGCTGATGTTCCTTCTCGACAGTTCAGTGATAATACAGAATGGGAAATTAGAAATGACATCTTTCTTAGAATTTGCAAAGTTTGGCAAACACCAAGCATTGA
The DNA here is from genome assembly GCF_021730395.1 of Mercenaria mercenaria. Taxonomy (NCBI): domain Eukaryota; kingdom Metazoa; phylum Mollusca; class Bivalvia; order Venerida; family Veneridae; genus Mercenaria; species Mercenaria mercenaria. The sequence continues at coordinate 12,419,155 of NC_069368.1, forward strand.
CTTGTTTGCTTCTAGGCTAAATCATAAGGTGGATGTATATTGCTCATTCAGACCAGATCCTGGTGCAACATATATAAATGCCTTTAGTATAGATTGGAGTAAATTTGAATGCTCTTATTTATTTCCTCCTTTCAGTATGATAAGCCGTTGCGTTTGCAAGATTCACAAGGACAGAGCAAATGTTATAATTGTAGTGCCACTGTGGACAACTCAGTCGTGGTTTCCAGTCCTATTAGGAATGTTGGTGGACAATCCACGGTTTATACCGGAAAGCAAGGGTCTGTTAACCCTACCACACTTGGAACAGGTGCATCCACTTTGGAGAAAGATGAGGCTGATAGCATGTCGTGTTTCAGGAATTCGTTCAGAAACAGAGGTTTTTCTAGAAAAGCAACCGCTATTTTCGTTGCATCATGGCGACAATCCACAAGGAAAGAATACAAATCATATGTTAGCAAATGGTTATTTTTCTGTAGTAAATACAAAATTAGTGAAACACATCCATCTGTAAACAATGTGATTGAATATTTAACAGAACTTTTTGAGACAGGTTTAGGTTATAGTGCTTTGAATACGGCAAGATCGGCATTATCTGCATTAGGTATTAGTTTGGAATCTTTCTCAGCTGGTAATCATCCCTTAGTAGTCCGTTTTTTAAAAGGAGTATACAACATCAAACCACCAAAGACCCGTTATACAGAGATATGGGATGCAAATTTAGTTCTGAATTATCTTAGAAAACTGTCACCTGTGAGGTGTTTATCATTAAAGGACCTTACTTTAAAGATAGTAACATTAATGGCTCTTACAAACGCAGCTCGTATTCATACTATTCATTTACTGTCAGTGAATTCAATCAGGAAGATGAGTTCAATGTTTATTATTCATATTGATGGACTACTTAAGCAAAGTCGTCCAGGGGAACATGTAAGTTTCATGCAGTTTAAAGGCTACCCGCCAGATAGGCGGTTGTGTATATATTTTGTCATCAAGGAGAACTTGAAACGCACAAAGTCTTTGCGAATAGCTGGGGAGAGCAAATTACTTATAAGTTACATTAAACCTCACAAACAAGTGTCAAAAGACACAATTGCCAGATGGATAAAGACGATAATGGTTCGTGCAGGAATTGATGTCATCCATTATGGACCACACAGTATTCGTGCAGCATCTGCTTCGAAAGCAAAAGCAAATGGAGTTTCTATTCAAGATATTATGAAGGCCGCAGGATGGTCGAATACAGGAACTTTTGAAAAATATTATAACAAGCCAGTATCCAAAAAGAACACTTTTGAGGCAGCTGTCTTAGAGATATAATCACAGGTATAAATTATGTATCAATTAAGAGGCTTTAATAGTTCCTTTCGAAGGAAATTCTGGTATGTACATAAAGTTCATGTGGAATTTTGAAGGTTAATTTGAATCTGCTGGGTTGTCTCGTTTGCATATATTTTCTGATTTTTGAGTCGGCTAAAGGCTGAAAGCCTTTTGACGAGTCCTTGCTATCCAGCGATTCTCTAAATGGACCAAATAACACAGTGAAGGGATGTAGTTCCATTAGATTTCTCAAACGTCAAACAGTTCACTGCATGAATGAAGTTAAGTTGTGTCAATTCCCTTTGCTATGACCAATATACGATGTAATCTGTCATATTTATGACTTGTAATTGTGCAATACTCGAATGTAACTCATTAAGCATAAATGTGCATTTTAAGAATTGCGCAGGCTTACAAAGCTTGGGTAACATCCAGCGAAAGACAAAAAATAGTTCCACAGGGCTCCAGATAAGATGCGTATTAGCGTAAATTACGTATAGAAATAATGCAAATACGCATGTCTAATAATTTCTAAGCGTATAAAAACGTATATAAAATTACAGAAACGCACACAATGCTTTTTTAAAAACAAAATCTGAATCGTCTGGATGCGTTAGGTAACATAGCCGATCAGCCTTAATTCTCCCACATTGAACGTAAACACGCATCGTATGATTTCTATAAACTTTGCGTGGGTTGAATTTTGCAGTCAGTAAACGGATAAATTATCGGAAGAAGAAGCTCTTACTGGTTTGTTTAGTTACTACTGATATTAAAAATGATTTTAATTCTTATTTTTCGAGAAATAAACAAATCGGCGAAACATTAAATTGTATTTTCTTGTAGTTTTTGAAATCGAAAGTAGATCGTCTATGTTTGGCTGCTTTCACGAAACGAAACAATTTTTTTATGAAAAGATTTAAATAAGAGGTAATTTAAACGTAAACTTCAATGTCAGATACTGCCAATTGCTGCTAAATGTCTTCGTATCATCACAATTTGTAAAATATATTGTTTAAACTGGAGAAAAGTGTAATCGTATCCGGATATAATATTTTGGGTAAATATCGAGCTGTGTTATGAAATTTTAAGTATTACTAACAAAAAACTAAAAACAAACTGAAACTGGTAGACTATACTGTCAGTACAGCAATCATTAGCCGACTCAGGCCATTCAGGCCTTTGATTCCACGTTAAAGTCTCATTTTAGACGAAATTTTATTTTCTAAACGAAATAGAATTAGAAAATTAGACGAGACTTACCTGGTAAGTTGAAGTATAATTTGAATTCTATGAGTTGAAAATAAAAGGAGGTCTAAAATCCCTCCACACCCTTCCCTTTACTCACAGAATTCATGAAATTATACTTTCATAAAAAAAAGAAAAAGAAAATTGTAGTTTTACAGATATACATGCATGTGTTTGATGTAGCATATAGAGTAACATGTTGATTTAGGATGGAAAAAGTCAGAAAATGTGTTTAAAGACTGATTGCGCATGCGCGAAGTTACATACTCATTTTAGACCTCCTTTTATTTTCAACTCATAGAATTCAAATTATACTTCAACTTACCAGGTAAGTCTCGTCTAATTTTCTAATTATTCCTACTTATTAACATTAAGTAGTACAAATGCTAACATTTATCGATTGAACTAAAAGAATTGCAGAATAATATCGCTTTACAAACGTTAGTACTTAATATCAATTAAGAAATAACGTTGAATAATATTTTTACGTAAGTCTTACTTTTTTCGCGAATGTTGATTACAACATTGTGTGATTAGATTGCGATGTTTTACTGACACGGAAAACCGGATAAAATATCCAAAAATACTATATCAAAGGATTATGGCCATTGGGGTTTAGAAGGGATGGATATGAAAGCATACATTACAAGATACAATATGATATAAACCAGGGTATACGTAACTGGAAAGAACCCCATTTACAGGAAATCCATAAATATGGCGGTAACCTACATTTTAAATCTAATATAACAGGTGTGTATGATTTAACTTCGTTTGAAGCTACATTAAAACACGGTTGTATGTTCATGGCAACTAAGAAGCTAAAATTGTAAATAAACAAGCCATAAAGCCAAATAACAATAGCTAAATCATGGTAAAAGATAGAAGTTTTATTATTTAAAAACATGGTACCAAAAGGGTATCTAATGCATAGAAAATAATTTTGATTTTAGCCAAAGGAAATTTTATGAGTTCAATAAACTGATAATTACTTTTGCATCGAGAATTCAGACTTTTTAAATTAAAATAGTTCTTCAAAATTAAAACATTATGATATAGGAGTATGCCCATTACCATTAAAAATTCAGACAGACGTTGAAATAGACTAGATACCAGCAAAAACACTGCCAAAGGAAAACGTGTATCAAGATATTAATTGTAGGACTATATATATTAACGCTTATAAAACACTATCAACGCGAAATGGTAACAAGATACATTTACACAATTGCAAAGTCCTGAGTTCTAGCCTTTGCCTGGTTTGTAGCATGTATGATGTTAAATCGTCAAAACAATTATTCTTGGATGCATTGTAGGCCAGATGTTTCAAGCGAAAATAATTACAATGTAAAATAGTGATATATTAATACCAAATATCATTTGGATGCTTGGATAACAATTCATTAAAGTAAATCATAAAATTTGACATTTTGTTAGAAAGGTTTTACCTGTATGAAAATAAACTTAACAACAGCTTTCCAAATTTTGACCATCTCTTGCACTTTCTGAGAAACTTAAGTCAAATAGAAAATGAAAAAATATGTATAGCAGAAAATGGGACCAGTTTTTAACTTGAAAGAGAAATTTTCCTTTGCATCTGAACTCCAAACAATGATTTTATTCAACGACAAAAACCACAAAATGGAATACAGTACTTTTTAATCACAATATACAACTTACATGACTAAATACACAAAATGTTAAAAGTTGCTTTGATTAAACTAATATCACTGTATGCCCTAAACAGACTGACAGTAGTATACAAGAAACTCTTATTCATAGAATATCTAATTTAAGCGCAACATATCATAGCATTGCTCTGATATTTAAAGTGTTTCAATGAGTTTAGTTATTCATTACTGTTTCTCTCTTTTTAATCATGATATTTCCATGTTTAGTGGTTTTGCATGACGTATTGTTCTTCTCCCAAGTAAACTATGATTCATTTGAAGTCAGGTCCTACGAGTGTCTGAAATGTTATTTCAATTAGTGTCGATGAACGTAAATTATCTTCTGGTTAATCTGAACTTGCAATCAAATTTCAGATATTTTGTGAATTGCAGCAAAGGATTAGCGGATGTTAACCTTCAAACACTATTGATAAATTGAAAACGCAATGGATAGTCTGCTTTGATCACAACACTTCAAACACCATTTCTATGTGTACATTGAGAAGAAGGGTAGTAAAGCGGACGGACATACAAAAGAATTGGCGGTTAGGGTAAATAGCTACAGAGAGACTACAAACTTATTGCGGGCTAAAGAAAAGTCAAAACAGATTGGTTATCCCATTTTGAATGCCAGTTCATGAAATATCCATGAAGCAAGTAATGCTTAACGCTGTGACATGCGTTATCAAGACAAGCATTAGCGGTTAAATATGTTGATTGATATTAAAGGTCTCGTTATTTCTCAACTACGTCAGCCTGCAATAGTTAAGCACATTATGACTTTCGGTTGGTTCGAGTAAAATTCTTTCGTTTTAAGAAGTCATTCAGGTTTTTCAGGTGCCATCCCGTGCCTAAAATAAAGCATTGGGTATTCCTCCACTGGAGCTTCAGAGTCGCTAAATGACCAGTGTAAAAGAATAAAGGCTATTTGTTTTTATTTTGCCTGTGTTTGTCTGGTGAATATGTGTGCTTTTCTATTAACGATCGAGCCAAATTTGTAAGCATCAAGACGGAAGCCTTCTGTGTATTTGCACACAGTAAGCTCTTGAATTCTAATGGCTTTGACTAAAATAACTACTTTAATCTGTGTACTTTGATGACATCCACTTGAAAAAAAACAGATGCTTAGTCAATAAAATCTGCGGAATCCTATAAGCCTGATCTGATAAGACAAATGCATGTATTTTTGTTGCTTTGAAATCATTTTGGAATGAAATTAGAAAATTAGTGTTGAAAGAAAGTATTCCTTAAGGTTATCAGTTTATGCAAAAAAAATATGATGAAAGTATTTCCATAATAGTGCGATGTTCCTAAATAATTGTTAGAATTACTGACAAATGTGAAATGGTATAAACCGGTTTAAGCTCCCCAGTGGTGTTTTTGCCACTGACCGTTCCAAGGCGGTGCCCCACTGTGTTCCTTTGTTTGTTCGTTTTGTCCTCTTGTGTGGGCTTTGTGTGTGTGCGCGCGCGCGTGTGTGTGTGTTTGTGTGTGTGTGTGTGTGTGTGTGTGTGTGTGTGTGTGTTCCTTTGTTTGTTCGTTTTGTCCTCGTGTGTTGGCTTTGTGTGTGCGCGCGTGTGTGTATGCGTGTGTGTGTATGTGTGTGTGTGTTTGTGGTGTGCGCGTCTGCGTGCTGTAGGTTTCGTTTTGGGGAGGCTACGATTTTGGTACGTGGCATTCCCTGTTTGATATTTGTCTTTGTTTTTTTTTGTTTGTATCAGGTTTACTTTTGCTATAAAATATTGACCTGAATTTCGAAATGAACATATTTGCATACTGATCCTATAAATAATGTAAAAAAGCATGATAACGTAATTTTTACTTAAAGATTGATGTCTACGTTGAAAAATATTATACAGGTAGATTATATATATAAAATGATACATTTAAACTTAAAGATGTGTGTAAGTGTAAATATTTCTGCTTCTTGTTTATGTCCTAGATAATCGCAATATCAAATACAAAACGTTTTGCTACGGATATAAATAAACCAAATTCTTATTAAATCCTATTCTATAAAATGTGTCCTCGCATATTTGGCAGTAACCTGATACATTTTTTTTTCATATTTTCCGACCAATTATGAATTGAACTGTTTTTAAAATTGAACTTAAGTCCTTTTTTTTACTTAAAGATGTTAAAAGTAATCAAAAACTGTAGATTTTCTATATATGCAAATTTTAATTCAAACGTTGTGTGTTATAACAAATTGTATCTACATATGAGCCGTGCCATGGGAAAACCAACATAGTGGGTTTGCGACCAGCATGGATCCAGACCAGCCTGCGCATCCGCGCAGTCTGGTCAGGATCCATGCTGTTCGCTAACAGTTTCTCCAATTCCAATAGGCTTTAAAAGCGAACAGCATGGAGCCTGACCAGACTGCGCGGATGCGCAGGCTGGTCTGGATCCATGCTGGTCGCAAACCCACTATGTTGGTTTTCTCATGGCACGGCTCATATACAGTACAACATTGTTTATACATCATAAACAGTCATTAGGTCATGCTGCAGCTGAGATCATTAGTTCCCTTCCGGTAGTACATGGCAATATTTCATTCACTTGCTTTACAATATGACAGATTTTATTACGTAAATTTACAACAACTATGGGAAGTTTCATCAAAATCGACAAATGTTATCAAGATTTAGAATCTCCAATAGACTCCCATTTTGAAACTTACTCGCGATCCAGATTTTCAAATCACAGATCTTATCTGTCAAATTGACTAAATTTCTTTATATACATGTATCATGTAGTTTTGGAGAACCAGGAGTGGGTCGAATTCAAGCGATACAAACGTGCAGAACTGCTTTTAATACCGAGCCGAGATATGGTGTCAAATTCGATATTAATCATGTGAAAGCAAACACTGTTTTCACTGTTTTCAAGTTTGACCTAAATTAACAGTTTTTCACTTATGTTCCTTTCTTTAAATTTTATTTTATCATATTATATGACAGAATAACTATAAAACCTTCCATTTAATCGAAAATAGTGAAATTTAAAACGAAGAACGCAATAAATCTTGTGATTTTCCTTTTCACTTCCGTAGGATTCGCAAGATGATTTCAGTGCGTTCTAGCATTTTATCACATTTGCTGAATATTTGAAGAAAACATTGTTGCAATAACTGTGATTCAATACAGTTTTTTTTCCGTCAAAAGGCTGTTTTCAGACGTAATTCATTGATGACTGAAACATTGAAAGATTGGAAATAATTCTGCCAAATATTCATTGAAAATATATGTTAGAACACGAATAAGCAGACATTTTATTACAACATATATTAAAAAATTACTGATACATGAAATCAAGCAAGGAAATACAGAACTTTTCTGTCAGATACATGTCGGTATGGCTTGCGCGCCAAGTGTGATCCGGCCTGGTAAGTTCCACGAGAGCCGAATACAACATCTCAGATCTTGTTACTGCTATAATGTCCCTTGAATTGTATTCAGCTATATTGTTTTCTGTGAGCGCTTTTTATAGAGATGTGTCAGGTCATGAATATTAATTAATGAAAGTAGTCCGGCAACATGCACAATACGGGATTTACAGTACAAGACGGAATTCGTTTTCTTCCTGTCTATAATTATTAATTTGTGATGCACAAGCTATTTTTCAGCCTTTATTCTAGTATATAGTTAAAACAGTATGTTACTTTTCTTTTATACGTTCAATGTCTATGTATGTTTATACAACTGAAGCGGTATCTATTAAATGATTACGTAATCTAGTGTATACAGTCTTCTGTTTTCAGTCTGTCTTCAACGCTTTCAAAGTCAATATTTTCATTGAAAATGTATGCGAGCTCAGCTGCAAATATTCGGTATTTGTTTTACAAATAGAAACTTTTGGCAATTCATTTTTGACTTCCCCCCCTAATTGTTGATGTCCTGTATTTTTGTTGACAAAGTACATTTTCGTAACTATAATTATAATCATCTAAAGCTGTCTGTTATGCTGTATGACAATTTTACCAGCCTTAAAGACGCTAGCGGCAGTTTCGTGATTTTTTTCGCAATAATAGATTTTGATGAAATGTTCTGTATTACAAGATCATGTTATGATGTATTGAAATGAAATAAAAATACTAGGTTACCAGCACTGTTTCAGATGTGATGCTATTTTGAACATTTTTCAAAATTTCCATTCTCCTACCATGTATTTCAGTTAAGTACAATAACTAGCATAAATTTGAAATCTAAGCATTTTTATAACAGAAAACAATATTTCTAGTGGAAACATGCTCAGAGAAATCAAAACCAATTGATTTTGTAAAAACAAACAATAGTTGTTCTGCAGACCCGATGGTTATTTTTTTCATATTTTTGTCGATCTTAAGTTGGTGTTTCTGCTATTTTATCGAGTTTCACATAATAGAACTAAATCAAACTCTGCACATGTATTTGCTTATGTCTACCTTATCTAAAACAAAAAGGAAATTTGTAGGTCACCATATTAGATTTGGCTTACATTAACTTACAACGAGGTGGGGTGTGGCGGGCATTTATAGAACGCAGGTTGGTACAAAATACGTATTCAATTTTTATTTCAAACAAGGGCATATATTCAGCTAAACTCTTAACAGTATTCTGTTTTTGTCCACAGATTAAGGCAAATATAGTTAACAAGAGGACCAAATGGTCCTAGGTCGCTCACCAGAGGAACATCTGGAATAAACGGGCCTAAGGTGCGACTAAAGAAACTTTTTTCTGTATTTGTAAAGGAAGAAACAGAGAGGAATCATTCCGGCTGCTGCATCCTTAACCTTTAACCTTATGTTCATCTTAAAAAAGCAATAGGGGTTATCTACTCAATTTTGCCAATCACCCCACCAAGTTTGAAGGTGTAGGTTAAAGGCTTCTCAACAAATGCTATGGAAACTGTTTTCAGTGTTTATCCATATTCGGGAACAATCTGTTTTGTACGGAGAATGGCGGAAATATACGGAAGCTGAGGTCTATTAGAAATATATTTCGCGGTTGTTTATATTTTTATATATTATTATACATGAAAGTATATAAATGTTTACACAATACTAATTTAATTATTTTAATAAATCATTAAATATAGATATATCAAATTATCAAACGGCAGATTTCCTAATATGCGGATTTGTACGTGTTTCTGAAGTATTATGACGTTATAGATGTATGTTTCCGCTATTCTCCGAACAAAACCGATAGTTCCCGAAAACGGATGTACATGTACAGTACGTACGGGTACGGTACGGGAATTAGGAACAACCAAATCGCGACTCGAAGCTGCATTTATGTATATTTACACAGGTGTTGCTCTAAAACGAAGGATAATATATAGTTTAGACGTTCAGACATCTGACGTTTCACGGGTAAAGAGTAATATTGCGAAACGAGCCCAATTTCAGAATCAAGAGTTGATTAGTAGCTCGATGGAATAGTCATTTTAACCCAACTTCACTAGTCTGAACCGTTTATTTACGGTGCATTAAAGGGTCGTTTCAATAATGTATGGCGGCTGATTTGTGCAATTTCAAAACGTCGTTATGGCACCCCGCCGAATGTCGCCCCGCCAAACGTCGTCCCGCCGAATGTCAACCCACCGAACGTCACCCTGGCAAACGTCGCTCCGTCGAATGTCACCTCGCCTGACGTCACCCCGCTGAATGTCGCCGTGCTAAAAGTTGCCCCGCTGAACGTCGCCCAGCCTAACGTTGTATTTCTATCTTCCAAAATGACACGATAGTATTAATTAAGTTTGAGATGAAAGGAAGAAAGATTTTAATATTGATGATAAATGTGTTAGTCTCAAATGAAGTGTGTCCAGAAATTGCCCAATCTTACCTCTGTCCCTCTCTCCCCTCATCCCATCCTCTCCCCAGCACGATCCATCGTTTTTAAATTCATCAGTGAATACATCAGTAATTCGATGTGTAGCTTTAAAATTGCAAGAGTTTTTTCAACAAATAATAATAGATAGTGGGAAATATGCGTGCTTGCGTACACATGTAGATAAATAGTGGGCAATATGCGTGCGTACGTGCGTGCAACTTGCGTGCGTGCGTGCGCTCTTGCTTGCGTCCTTGCATCCGTCCGCCCGTCCGGCCTCCAATCTAATTCTTGTCCAAATTATAACTATGTCATACATTTGAAAAATACCTTATGCCTGCCTCAGTGAGATGGATTGTCGTGAGCAAACACCAGATCCCTACTTGAACTTTACTTAGTTGGTGGGCAGTTACTGTAATACTCGTAGAAATGATTTTTTTTTATTTCCTATTGGGACTGATTTGTGTCATTGCCCTCTATCAGTCTATACGTCTTGAGAAAAAAACTTGTCATTTAAAAGTTACACATCATGTCACTGATGGACTCGCTGATGGATCAAAGAAGAGAGGGGTTTGCACAAGATTGAGCAATTTCCTCATGTAACACTTCATTAACTAACACTAACAAATGTATCATAAATATTAAAATCTTACTACCTTTTATCACCCAAACTTTAAGTATCTATGATTCGCCTTAACTGGAATTTACATTGAAGGCGAATGAATAATATGTATTGAATACTAAACTTCAAACACCATTTCTAGGTATCAGCTGAAACAAGTTTTCAAAGCATCCTTTAAATACAAATTACGTAGAGTATCACGTAGTGAAGTCCATTAGCATGATAATGTATTTCTTTTTGTATACTTACAGCTTTACATCTATGACAATTCAAGACTGTATTCAAGACTATACACTAGAAAAGCGGGGACCTCCGTGGCCGGGTGGTTAAAGTCGCTGACTTCAAATCACTTTTCCCTTAACGATGTGGGTTCAAGCCTCATTCAGGGCGTTAAATTCTTCATGTGAGGAAACCATCCAGCTAGCTTAAGGAAAGCCGTAGAATCTACCCGGCTGCACCCTCGTGATGAAATAATACACGAAGGGGCAGCTTGGGTCTCTCTCGACAATGAAAGCTGGAAAGTCGCCATATGACCTATAAGTGTGTCGGTGCGACGTTAAATCCAACAAATACAAACAAAAAATACACGAGAAAAGTAAATTTCCTATTATTAAGATGATATAAATATAATGACCTTAATATGTGCAAATGTTGAATTTTGTTCAGCCCGGACAGGGTGGGTTGCAATATACGTTTCCACTTGGTTTAAACAATATCTATTTTCCAAATATGTATCATACAAACATTTATTAATGTGATAGGATTGAGGAGTAAGCTAAAAGCTGGTATTAAAACCTCTTTCCACTTACGCCCAGGAACAAGCTCAATCAAACCGAGCCTGCATCATTTTAACTTTTGTCGCGTTGGAGTTTCACTTTTTTCCGTTATATTTGGATGAGATCTTATTGAATGCAGTCTGAAACAGTCTAAATCAGACTAAATCAGTTGGACAGTGCATTACAATACAACTGGCAACATTCATTATTATTATCATTATTCAGATAGGCTTACAAAACGAATAAAAACAACTGAAACAAAATCGGTTTAGTCACGGAAAGCATATTTTCAGGCTGTTCATACCATAAAACATAATATCTGATGCATCATGCAAATCTGATAATAACTAAACTTAGATGATATAAAATATTTACTTAAAATTTGTTAAAGTCTGTCTCGATGAAGTGGAATGGATTATCAAGAAAGTACTTATATGTAATATATATCAAGATCAGCAAAAGAACAGCGGAACAAACAACCGTCTTGTATACAAGTTCAAAATTCTATGTAAATGTATATAGCTACATTTTGAATACAAACAAATTAATTCAGTTACAGTTGAATATACTTATATATCAATTATCAGTAAGAACATCCAAATATCCAAAGATGTGACCCACCGAAACGGACCTTTTAAGTAAATGTTTCCAACGGGGTTTATAACTTTCCTTACAGCTTTACAACAAGCACAGCTCCTAGTTAAGCTGATAGTGTCATATTTTTATCCGTCTGGGTTGTTTATCTGTTAATTGTGTATGTTTTTCTATTAGCAATCAACATCAACACATATTTGGTAGCATTATGACAGCCGTGTGTAAATTTGCACAAATTACAATAGCCCTCTTAAATCTGAATTGTTTTTCCTAAAATAACTGCACGCTCTCTGTGAACCTATATAGATGACAGTCACTTAATATAACAGATGCTTAGCCAATAAACACTTTAAAACGTTTTAAGGTTAAAATGGTTGTCTGCCTTACAATTAAAAGCAGTAATTTGTAACTTTGAATTTTAAGTACTACAAATGCTTACACAAAGGTTCCGTCTTGAACAATATTTTAGCAACAAGAGTTTAAAAGTACAAATAAACTTAGAAATGAAAGGCGTGTAAGTCAGTTGTCTCCCTAACGAAATTAGAACTCGAGCGTGAGTACCAATCAAACTGGGAAAGATACACCAGTGTGTTCAAAAGAAAATCAAATCGTCAGACCTTGTTTCGTTTTCTTAAAACCGCTCACAGATGTACACAGAAGTTCGGAACCATTCAATAAATTGGAAACATGGCAATGCAAATAATGCAAATCAAGTTTTCCCAATCAAGTTTTCCCAACCCATCAAATGAATGTTTTTATTTAAATGCTTTATTATACAAAAACATATTTTACATAAACTCATTTCTTTCAACCTTGTAGAGAACGTTACCATACTCGATGCTTCTTTAGGTTCTAGACAACATTTTGTGTAAACAAATAAAGGTCTGGTTAAATTAACCTAAAAGCAAAGAATTGAACTCATGTTCGATTTGTAATCTTGCAGCGGAGCACAACCACCTGCTTTACAGATTTTTACTTAATTAAATAACTGATATGACACAATTAATCTAATATCTACGGAAACCTTAGCGGTCATTGAAGACAATATGACATATTGATGTCCGCGGTAAAAGGTGTCGAGTATCGTATTATACCATCCGCCTCGTGTTTTTATGTATCAAGTTCATAACTTAAAACGCAATCTGTTCCAAATTTATTTTATTCTACCTGGTAACGTTATCTGACCCTCCTAAGCTTGGCTATTTCGTTTTTTATTTGAAGGTTTATATCTTTTTCGAACTCCTATGACCGGGACATATATATCCATGATATATATTACCGTTTATAGCTACAGGTAATGGCTTCATAGAATTGGTAGCTCTTAAGGTCAGGACAACTAATAGACGAGGGTACATGTGGAGTTATGTTGTTTTGAATGAAAAATTGCTGAATGTAAATTATAAATGTCACTATATAGTTTATCATCTCGTTCGACCATAAATATTGTAATATACATGTGTTTAGATATCACTGCCATCACCATAAAAGACCACTTTTTACATTCCCATAATTATGATCTTTACAAACAGGATTCACTCTTAAGTGAAGAAGATTAAGTAAATACATAAAAAGACAATCTTCAGCGTACCGTTTCATCGAATCGTCGTTTGCGTCGTTTAGTACGGAAATCGCACGATATGACATAATTTCAACAAGTATGCTAGGTAATACAAATAATATGTTGACCACATAGGCGAGTTAAACTAGCACAGAATAAATTTTTTGAAAGCATTCTATTTTTTTAGATATGTAGAGTCAAACTGTTAAAACATGTTGAAGAACTGGATTCTCAGAGAAAACAATTAGCGTTAATCAAATAAAATGTCTGAAAGTCGAAATAAAGTCTGTCCCTTTTCCTGGTGCTTGTAAACGCATATTTTGTATTATTATGTAAATATATCGTAAAATGACTTAACAACACATTTTGACTTTTGCAAGTGCAGCAGAAGTATATTTTATACTTTCTATCTTGCAAAACTTTTATTATTTTGAGAAAACCCCTAAGTCGGAAGTCTGTTATTTGGTTTTAACATGTAGTAGATTGAAAATATATGCTACAAATATCTAAATTGATAGTAATAAGTTCAAGTTTAAAGTGTTTTTGATGGTATTTTTTATCGATCTAAATAAAAAATGAAACTTCAGAGTTCCTGTACATTGTTTAATGAAACCTTTTGGGACTAGAGAGCAATATAATTCCATCTGTGTCATATCAACAGACATTGATTTGTAAGCAATTTCCAATAGAAGCAATGGTAGATAGTCTGCTTTGATCCGAGGACTTCAAACAACATTTCTACATTTGAGACAATTTATTCAAGAATTCTTATGTTAGATATTACGTGCAGTACGTGGATAAGTGTGCAATCAAGATTACTATTTCTCTCTACTGAATTATTTAATGTCGTACCTTAAACTATATTTATTGGTACATAAAAAGTGGCCTTAAAATAGTACATTTCCACACTGAAATGAAAGTAATGTCTTCCTAACATTTAAAACGATTTCAAATGAAAAATGACTTTATTTTGAACATTGTAAGTTACGTAGATTCTGAATAATATGGAAAGGATAAAGACATTACATCATATTGCAATATGCATTATTCCCTCCGAATATTATTATTTATAGCTAGACTTGCGATGTGAATACAACCGTCTTATAAGAAATCGGTTTCATCGTTTGACATAAGCAACATTATCAGTGTGTTTATTTTGAACGCAGAATACTATTTACAACTATCTTTGTTTATACCGAAGCTTCAGCATCACATGTTAGGCATAGGCTAACAGTGAATCGGCCCTCTGAAATCTACTCATGTAACTTATATGACGGTCCGTAAGAGTTCACAAACAAAACACATTTTTGTTAGTATGCAAATCAGAGATTTAGTCAATGTAGCTACAGAGTAAACAAAACAAAATAAACTACGTTACGTGAACATGTTACACTATCCTAGTTTCAACGTCATTTCTTAAAGCTGTTAATGCATCGTGATGCCGATATGTTACTACAAAAGAAAGCGTTAACTTAAAGAGCAACGGGGCTATAATTGCAACGGGGCTTTGTTGGTTACAGAACAATCTTTGTAACGGAGCTATGTTTGTAACAGGGCTATGTTGGTAAAGGGGTTATGTTTGTAACGGCGCAATGTTTGTAACAGGGCTATGTTCGTAATGGAGCTAGCTTTGTAACAAGGCTTTGTTGGTAACGGGGTTATGTTTGTAACGGAGCTATGTTTGCTACAGGACTATGTTCGTAAATGGAGCTATCTTTGTAACATGACTATGTTGGTAACGGGGCTATGTTTGTAACTTGGCTATGTTTGTAACGGGGCTATATTTGTAACGGAGCTATATTAGTAACAGGGTTATATTTGCTATCTTTGCAACGCTGCTAATTCAGACACTGAAGCCAGACGACAGGCAATTTCGATTGTTTAACTATTTCATTTTTGACAGATGAAAGCGAATCCCTTGAGTAAAATGCGTTGGTATAAAATGCAATTTATTTTCTTGCATCTGGGATAATTATCCAATGATGGTTGATGTTTTGCTCAAACTTGTTACTATAATGATGGGCTTTGTGTGCATCATTTAATCAGATCTGAAAAACTTCATAAATCTTAATGGTTTTGCCTAGAATAACTACTTGCTGGCTGTGTACCTTTCTGACAGCCTCTTGGTAAAACAGATGCTTGGTGAAAATTGTTTGTAAATACAGTATTTACCCGCAAGTATGGTTATCAACATTGACTTTGAGGTCTTAATAAATTGTAACATTACCTTTCCCTCCATAGTATTTTGATAGTCAGCACTTTCGAAATCTAAATTAAATTGGAAAAAAATAAGTATTATAGTTTGTTTCAGATATATTACTGAATTCAATAAAAAATAATATCGAATAATAATAAACATCTGTAAAGTTTAGATCAATACTTTTCGGATGACTGCAACATTTCTAGAATATTTGTACAAGCTAGGTCTGGCATAACACATATTGTAAGCTGTGACATATTTTTTTTTACAATAATCTCAATTAAGGTTTTGGCATATTAGTAGAATTTCTGGCATTATGAATGACATTATAAGATGCTCATTCAAATATGTGTCACAACGGATTACCCAGTACATTGTATCTTGATATATCCAAGAAGAACTATAACTTTTATAACACAGCCTACATGCACCGTCATAATAACATGTGACTTTCAAATGAATGGGGTGTGTATAAATCTATGTAAGTAAACTTGTCTTGCCTTTTCTATTTTTTCTTGTTTCTGAAACGACAGTTATTACTACATGTATTACTAAATTAAAATGTGCTTTAATCCGATAATCATTGATGCAGTTGTAGTGAAACTATTGTCCATTGTGTCAGATTAAATACTAACTAAGTCATTGATTATTTGCTTTTTGTACGCCCGTTTTGAAAAATACGGACGTATTATGGAATGGCCGCCCGTCAACATTTTCTTTTCCGAGTCCTTAGTCAAAAAGTATAACAGGTACACCTTTCAAAATTGATAAGACGACTAAGCACCACTTAAGCAGAATCCCTATTGCTTTTAGAGTTAATAGATAGAAGGTCAAGGTCACAGTGACCCGGAGACTGAAAATTATTCCCGAAATCTAAGCCATAATGTGTAACAGCTACAGCTACTATAGAAGCATCCCTATTAGTTTTAGGATCAGTGGCTCAAAGTTCAAGGTCATTCGAACTTGGCTTTTTTACATATATCCAGTATTTAATTCCATTACTTTGCAGGCATATCTGATAATGTCTCAGGTAGTTTAGTTTTTCGTAAGACAAATAAGTTATGGTATTATGTGGTTACTTCATATGCACACATTCCTGATCATTGTCCTTTCTGAAAATTAATCTTCTTTTAACTGACCACCTTGTCCTCCCGCAATAACCTACATCCTCAGTGTTGTTCATTTCCTGACGTCAGGGACATGCTGTCATATTCTTAAACAGCTAAACATATAAAAAAAAAACAGTGCAAAACAGACAGCATTTTATCAGAAAACCTCACATTATGATTGATGAATTATGTAATATGTTTTAACTGTTTTATAATCTCTGGAACTTATAAACTATCAAGTTGTCTATAGATGTTGTTAAGATATCGCACGTATTAACTGCATACACCAGTGTACAATACTAAATTAATAAGGTTATTAGAACGAATAGATCTAATATATTTTCTCATTCTTAATGGACGAATACCTATAAGAAGGTCCTCTGGAAGGATATACTACAATCAGTCAAAATAACAGCGACGTAATGAAATGTGCAATCGACGTAATGAAATGTGCAATCTCTCTCTCTCCGTCTCTCTCTCTCTCTCCCTCTCTCTCTCTCTCTCTCTCTGTCTGTCTCTCTCTCTCAGTGGTTCTCATTAGAAGATATCTAATTGTTTTACTACTAAAGAATCTATACAAAGGAGGACAAGTGAATATGCCAGTGGTCATGCTTGCTTTAAAAACAATGGGAAAATGTTTAATGCACGTGACGTTGGATCATTCGCTGAAGAGACGATGACGTTTGAAGAATTTTCTATTTGATCTTTTTTAGAAAGGGTCCTTATATGCAATATTTCATTACAGTTAATTGCCGTAAAAAGACTTCAAAGTTTACTCTGTACATAAATAAAGAAAGCCAGCCATGTCTCCTGATTTTAATGAAGCAGAATCCTAATCTGAATGAATGTGTCGCCTGAGCATCATTTGTTGGAAGTTGTCCATACAGACATATAGAGAAATTTAGCCCCGCCACTAGTGTTTTTTTTTAACAGATCAAAACAATTTGAAGAAATTCAGTAGTGGTTTATTCAAGGTGCAAAGGTATAACTGTGTGAAATTATTCTAATATCAAGCTTTTGGCTTCAGTGGGGAAGAAATTAGAGAAAACTTTCCCAGCACCCTGCAGGCCAAGCCTTTTAATAAATCAAAATGGCTTGAAAGAGAGTCAAGTAAGAGAAAGGTAACCAGTAGTTTTTAGAAGAAGATATTTTGAAAGTTTTCTAAATAGCAGTATCAGAGAAAACTAGCACTAACCCCTTGCATGCTTTTCAACGTATCAATTTTAAAATATTTTTAATTTGGTACTGGATCGTCCAAAGACCAGTTGTGTGAAATTATAAAATCGGGCCACCAGTTTCTGAGAACAAAGTTTTATTTTTAACAGAAATCCTTTTGACTGCCTCGTCGAACACAATACTGCATGAATAACCTAGTTTTGAACGTACGACGGACGGACATCAAACGACCGTGCGCGGGCCGGGTTAGGTAAAAGGGAAATGACTTAATATCTTTATGTAGTGAATACAATTAAACTACGTTTTAGCAATAGTCTCCGTTCAAGAATAAATATCGCATAATGCAATTATGTCCATCGTTATTATGTTTGTTAATCTTGTCTTGATTTTGTAACTAAGAAGAGACTCGCTTAAATTAAACTAATTGCGTAAATAAAGAAATCTTGCTCGTAGCAATTTTCTGATGCAAAATAACTTTGTCCCATGTATCCAGTTGTTGTATAGTTACAAGATTTCAATTTAGGACTGATCGTTTGATCATAAATCTTCATTTTGATAAAATTAAGGGATCCAACTTCTATATCCATATGATGTCTTGAGAAAAAATGTTGAACCACGCTGAATATAATGCCTTATATACTCTGTTCAAATGTACAAATGTGGAGGTAATCCAAGAGGACTGCAGCATGTGTCCGCTTCATACAATGATAAAAAAAAAATGGAAACATGTCTACTAACTTCATTAAAAGCTGTTCAGATTAAATGTGATTTTGGGCTGTCAAAGTGATATCAACGTGAAAAAAAGTTTCTCACACAATTCTGTAGAACTATAGACCTAATCCCACCTTTCAGCCTTCGTTATCCGTAATAATTCAAAACATAATCTTATAAAATATATTTATCAATCTAGGAGTATCAGGAGGCGATCGACCGTGAGTGTTCCAGATATAATTGGTAGATTTATAGATATACTAGTTTATACAAATTGTCTATATAGTTCGGGGTTGCTTATGATCAAAGACTCCTGTAGCTGAGAAAGTTTTGTGTAAAAATATTGAATTCATGAGGTCCTACACTTTTCCTCGTTATCATGGCATAAACGACAGCGATTATCATTTAAAAATTACAAGAGATGTGCCAAATATAATTAATACATTCCAAAAACACTTCCGTGAAAATGTTTTGAAAACGGACGTTTTTGTACATGTACTTTTATTAAAGCGTATTTGCGAAAGTGTCCTTGCCTCTTTTATACACTTGAGATAGTCGGTGTTTAGTCAATACAGTCAGCTTATTTTTCGGCGAATGCCGTTATAAGAACGAATTCGTTACATTGACGGACCCATGCCACGTGATTTCAGTTTGCATATCAAACTACTTGATAACGCATTATAGATAATTTATCAAAATGAAAGATTTATGCAACACTCAGCCTGATTGGACGAGAGTGCCAATTTGTTTCACTCTGCTGATTGTGCTACGCTGAGTGAAATGTAGACAAAGCGTTTATCCTAAACGACGCTGTTCACAGTTTATAAGCTAACTTTTGATCAGTATATTTAGCAAGAATATTGATATATCTCAAAATGATAAGTAAGTTTAATAAATATGATAAAAACCTGTTCAAATACCAACATATATCAAATTAAAGAAAGGGCTGAATACGGTCTGCGTATCACATGAATAATGGTGTGATAAGAGTCTTCTATGTAGAACAGTGTTTTTTTAAAAGATTGTCCTTGTTACAAGTGTCGTCTGTATATGAAAAGGTTTCTTGCTTTTGTGACTTATTCAGATGACATATTAAAATGAGTACTTGTTTGCTATGATATATTTGTTATAAATAATTTAACTGATTTATTATATATGAATATTTTTCTTTAGTATGGTACGCAAATATTGAAATCAGTTGAAATCTGTTTTATTATGTATATGCTATATAATGACTGAATCTCATTACATTTAAATGAAGGTACGCTGAATACAGTTTATCTACGTGATATGACTACGGTCAAACTTTGCTTATGAAACAGAAATATTGAAATAACTAGAAAATGCTTTTGTAAAAAAGCGCATGTCTCCCCCAATGCAAAGTCCTATAGGCAAGAAGTCAATAGGGGTCAGGAGCGAAAGTCAAAGAGACACTGATGGATGGCTGCAAATAGAATCATCTACTTGGCATGTCCAGTCATCCCGCTAAATTTCAACACTCCTGGCCTAGTGGTTCTCAAGTCACTGTTCAAGCTCCTGTGACATTGATCAAGTGACCTCAAAATAAATAGGGGTCATCTACTCTGCATGTCCAATCATCCTATTAAGTTTCAACATTGTAGGTCAAGTGGTTCTCAAGTTATTTCCAAAAAATGATTTTACATGAACAGGCCACTGTGACCTTGACCTTTAATAGACTGACCCCAAAATCAATAGGGGTCATCTACTCTGCATGTTCAATCATCCTATGAAGTTTCAACATTCTGGGTCAAGTGGTTCTCAAGTTATTCATCGGAATTGGTTATCAATGTTCAGGCCCCTGTGACCTTGACCTTTAACGGAGTGACTCCAAAAACAATAGGGGTCATTTACGCTGCATGAACAATCATCCTATGAAGTTTCAACATTCTGGGTCGAGAGGATCTCGTTATTGATTGGAAATGGTTTTCCATGTTCAGGCCCCTGTGGCCTTGACCTTTAACAGAGTGACCCTAAAATTGTTAGGGGTCATCTACTCTGCATGACAAATCATCCTATGAAGTTTCATCATTCTGGGTCAAGTGGTTCTCAAGTTACTGACCGGCAATGGTTTTCAATGTTCAGGCCCCTGTGACCTTGACCTTTCATAGAGTGAACCCAAAATCGTTAGGGGTCATCTACTCTACATGACCAATCATCCTATGAAGTTTCAACATTCTGGGTCAAGTGGTTCTCTAGTTATTGATCGGAAATGGTTTTCAATGTTCAGGCCCCTGTGACCTTGACCTTTGACGGAGTGACACCAAAATCAATAGGGGTCATCTACTCTTCATGATTAATCATCCTGTGAAGTTTCAACATTCTGGGTCAAGTGATTCTCTAGTTATTGATCGGAAATGGTTTTCAATGTTCAGGCCCCTGTGACCTTGACCTCTGACGGAGTGACCCCAAAATCAATAGGGGTTATCTACTCTTCATGACCAATCATCCTATGAAGTTTCAACATTCTGGGTCAAGTGGTTCTCTAGTTATTGATCGGAAATGGTTTTCAATGTTCAGGCCCCTGTGACCTTGACCTTTGACAGAGTGACCCCAAAATCAATAGGGGTCATCTACTCTTCATGACCAATCATCCTATTAAGTTTCAACATTCTGGGTCAAGTGGTTCTCTAGTTATTGATCGGAAATGGTTTTCAATGTTCAGGCCCCTGTGACCTTGACCTTTGACGGAGTGACCCCAAAATCAATAGGGGTCATCTACTCTTCATGACCAATCATCCTATTAAGTTTCAACATTCTGGGTCAAGTGGTTCTCTAGTTATTGATCGGAAATGGTTTTCAATGTTCAGGCCCCTGTGACCTTGACCTTTGACGGAGTGACCCCAAAATCAATAGGGGTCATCTACTCTTCATGACCAATCATCCTATTAAGTTTCAACATTCTGGGTCAAGTGGTTCTCTAGTTATTGATCGGAAATGGTTTTCAATGTTCAGGCCCCTGTGACCTTGACCTTTGACGGAGTGACCCCAAAAACAATAGGGGTCGTCTACTCCAGCAGCCCTACAACCCTATGAAGTTTGAAGGTTCTAGGTCAAATGGTTCTCCAGTTATTGCTCGGAAATGAAGTGTGACGTACGGACGGATGGACGGAAGGACGGACGGACGGACAGACGGACGGACAGACTGGGGGAGACATAATTACAGTTGTATGTGTCCCCTGACCTTCACTTGTTTTATAGGTGTGATGTCATTGTCCAAAGATTCATGAATAGCGATTATGCATTTGTTAAAGCGGGATCAGTTGGCCTATTTTAGGGGCCGCTAAAGCTTAAAAAAATCCTTTAATTGATTTTTTCTCATGTATTCTCATCAAACTTGATTTGTAGCATCTTTATTAGGCCCGCAGCCAACTTCGTTCAGTTGGGACATTTGACCCCTTTTAGGAGTTGCTAGAGCTAAAACTAGAAATGCCTTTAGACAGCGTCTCATGAACAGCTTGATGGATCTTTGTCATACTTGGTCTGGAGCATCATTATAAGGTCCTATTAGGAACCACTATAGCTAAAAGTAGATATACCTTTCTTCTCATTAACCATTAAAATGTAATGGATTTTTATCAAACTTGGTGTGTAACAATATCGTAAGGTCTCCTGCTACTTTGTTACAAATGTGGATAGGGATCAATTTAGCTAAAAATATAAACACTTTTAATGACCTCTTCTCATGAACCGCTTGATGAATCTTCATCAAACTACTGCTGTAATTATTTGTCTAAGGATAAACGAAACAAAATTGCAACCCTACGAAACCTTTGTGAAAAATTAAAAGGG
Organism: Mercenaria mercenaria; assembly: GCF_021730395.1. Taxonomy (NCBI): domain Eukaryota; kingdom Metazoa; phylum Mollusca; class Bivalvia; order Venerida; family Veneridae; genus Mercenaria; species Mercenaria mercenaria. The sequence continues at coordinate 12,441,759 of NC_069368.1, forward strand.
AACCATTTAAATTGTTAAAGTGCGGTGTTTAGTTTTGCAATTTGAAAAATGTTAGATGAAAGATGAATGTTAGAAGAAAATTTCGTAAACTTCTTTCCTTATTACAATTCGCTTACCATCTTTTTTAAAAGATATTTCTTGTTTATTGATATAAGCCCTCAAAAACACGATAGGTAATTTTATCCTTGATGCAAAATCTAGCATACATGAATCCTTTCACCATAATGAAGTTTCACGCTATCCTCAAATTTCCAAATATTATAAAAAAGTAATATTCTCAAAAAGGTATTCACGAGTCCATTTAATATACGAAATTTCATTTCATAAAGAATCTTTAAATATGTACTAGAAGTATGGTTCTTTTGGATTAACCCTTAACCTGCTATATTTCTATAATGGACTGGTCCATCTTTCAATTTGGACAGTACCACTTATTGCTCAAAGGGGTTTTCACTGAAAATTTACTGACTGAATAGCGAACAGTGCAGACCATGATCAGCACTGGTCGCAAAGGCAGAATCATCTGCCGCCAGCAGGCTAAGGTTTAACCTTTAATCTCTTCAGTAGAATTCTCTTGTATTTGCGTCGCGATGTGTCAAAGCGAGAAAACGTTGTCTGATTAAAGTGGTGACAACATCTAGGCATGATCAAAGTGGTGACAACATCTAGGCATGCTCCTCAAACTACACCTGCTGAAATATTTATTTATTGTATTGTACTTTTTGTTGTTGTTGTTTTTTATGGTCCAAATTGCGTTACTTCCCAGTTAATTTTAAAACATCAGTCAATAAATACGATAAAGTCTGAAAGTACGATTGTTTTAATTTTAGTCACTACATGTCATTTATCAACAAAAAAGCCAGTTCTTCTCTGACAGCAAACACACTTTTGAATTTCAGGTCATATTCCTTGCATGGAAATATGAAACAGAATTCCATTTAAATATGAGATTGAAATATAACATGAACCTGTGATATAAGAAAATGCTGGAAAGTATTTCAACGCGAAAGTATTGTTTGAAACATGTACTTGTTTACGTGTATGAACATATTTAGGAAGCAAATGAAATATATATTAAAAGAGTACCTACACAATATAAAGTTTAAGTTTTATTCTCGAAATAAAACGACCAGTCCCTTGGAAATCGAGATACCGAGTTTCATCTGTATATTCAAAAAGTCTATTTGTTTCTAAGAAATTGGCTTAAACGAATTATTTAGAAGTTTCAAAGGGGCTTTATTTAAAAACAACAAACAGATTAACAAATCCAAAGAAAGGGTGAAAGCATTGTCTGAAACATTAAATAGTCTAGCTGAAAATATCGATTTTTCCCTGAACGTGTTCACATTGGATATTCTTTCGACCTGTCTTTCTTAGGCTTTATTTGTATATTTCGAGATAATCATCCGTACTGACAACAATATATAAGATGTATTGCCAGCCGTTTATTATTATCATGACTTGTATTCGACATTTTGTACTTAGGATGACAAAATAATAACTGTGCTCGCATCTAATGACTTGTGTGGTTAGAAAATAGTGTCAGCTCGCATCTAATGACTTGTGTGGTTAGAAAATAGTGTCACATCCAGTGCTGTAAAGAATACACAATAAAGTTATTAATCATTTTGCAACCTCTCCTGAAAATAATTGTATAAGGTATAATTATGTCTTTCTGACTACATTTGATTTCATGAAACATGTTTCTACGTTTTAAATTATCATGCCTCTTAGATTGTAGTCATTCTTTGCAACATATGTACATGAAATACAAAATATTCTTCCAGTTTCTGACGTTTATATGAATTTAGTTTGTTTTGTTTTGTTTTGTTGAGTTTAACGTCGAATCGACACAATTATAGAAACAACCTAACAATATCATAAAATTAAATGGCATCAAGCAGACAGTTGTGTGTGAATTACTTTTGTAAAAGATCAACCCAAGAAAAAGTGACTTGAATTATCTCGAAGTCGGAAAAGATGTTTCAGATAAGAAGATTTTAGAAGTGTCCACGATATAATATATTATATACAGAGAAAATAAGTGATACTCATGGCAGCACGGTTTTATACAAATCAGCACGTTGTTAACAATTTTGGGTAAAAAATCATTTCTTTGAACATTAGCCCTACCTCCTGTCGGCAAAATCTTAAATGACAGGTGACGGCTTGAACAAGCTTGTTAGAGGGTAATGAAGTAACATTTCTTCAAGACATTTTGAAATTGGACCAACACTTACTGAAAAGACTATTTTTACGTTCTCGCTATATAAACATAGGAAGCAGATCTGAATATTTATTAAAAACTTGGCTGTGGGCTATTTAAAGAATTATTTCAAAAGCAGGCAAGCAGATTCTGTTTATGAAATCACGAACTTGAATAATGTCCAGAAGGGGATTAAAAAGTGAATGCTATTCATAAAACATTCTGCTTGAAAAACAGTTTTTTCTTGTTTGCGTGTTCCGTTTTTGTATTTTCCATGCCTTTTCCAATGCACTGGAATAAAGATGCACTCAAAAGAGTGAGGAAAATGTAAACACCGATAACTGATTTGGCTTCTGACGTCAGTTCTTAAATGCAATCAGTTCCAAACGGAGGGATGCACGATCATTATGAAACACTGGTGCAAAGCAGATGCACCCTTTGATTTCTAAAGAATAAGGCTAAAGAGAAGTATTCAATTTCCCATAAAGCAATTGATGATTGGTAATTGTCTGAATAAAAACAATTACACTAAATAAACCTTTCATTGTACCCATTTACTTGTAGATCACGTCCAAGAATTGTAAAATATCTGAGATGATAGTGAATACTTTGCTTGGGCTATTACTTATTTAAATATTTGATTTGTTTAACTGTTGTACATTGAACGGTGCAAATTATTATAAAAATGGCTTTGCTCTTAATAACTTGAAACGTTAGAAAAGAATTAAAACGAGTCTAATTAATCTGTAAAAGAGTTAAAACTTTTTCATATCTATAATGCTTAATGTTCCTTTCTTATTATCACGTATCATAGCTTTCCAAGCTGAATAAGCCCCCCTGTTATCTTTGAAAGAATTCACAGATATGTACTATGCGCAAGTTAGTCGTAAGTTTGTATTTCATGTCTTTTCTTGTAACTATTACGGCTTCCAAAATTAGCTGGAAGACATAATTTAGGCTATTTAACAAAACCATGCAGGTGCATATGCTGTTTTATGGTTTAACAGTTCATTGTCTTGTTTATTAAATAAACTTTTATAGCAATTTCCTAGGAATTTTATTACTTATGACTAAAAGGATGTTGTATATGCGCTCTAAACATTTGAGATGGCATGTCCGTTTTTTCCCATTATATATAAAAATGTCACTTGAGATTGAGAAAACGTGTTTCTAAAGCTACTCTGCATTTATTGTATTTCTTACGTCTTTCTGATAGCTGTAGCAATGGTTGTAATCAAGTATAATAAGTGAAGGGAAATTATTTCACTTAGACAATATTCAGCTTTCAATACATGTTCTTTTTCCCTAAAATCAGAATGCAAATTATACAATCACTTTAATGAAAGTTTCACGGGTGCATTTACTAGCTTTAAGGGGACGCATATTTTGAAATTAGAAAAAAGTGGGTGGGGTAAGATAAAATTTACCTGCAAAAAAGCACAAAGTTTTGGTACATGAAATAGATACTGTTTCAACTGTTATTAGTACACAAAGGATTGCTCACTAAAATAAAAATGAGAAAAACTGAAACAATAAAGTTATTGTTGAATTGCATAAGACTCATTGTGTACATTCAAAGTCAACAGTTAAATTTTATTGTGTGCCGAAATAATAGTGCTTTACCTTGTCCAAACATTTATCAATCTCCTACAGATTCTAATTTAAAGAAAAAAAAGTGAAATAAGTTCGCTGTCTTGCTTTTCATTTTGCATATGTAAGCTAAAACACATTATTTAGTTTGTTTACAAAGTAGTGCATAAGAAAAGATATGGTGGTCAAGGAATGCCACATTCCATAACTAAAAGAGTATATTCCCCTTAATACATTAAACATTTATCGTTACAGAAGTCGAGTGGCTTACAATAAGGACCTAGAAATGTTTCTATTATTAATTTTCAACTTGTAATTCATGAACTACAATGCACTTAAATATCAAAACACATTGAACAAACTTTTGAAAATGTATTGTCTTAAAAATCCCTAAAATAAGGTATGAAATTTGGTTGAGAGGTCCAATCAATGTGCGGTGTGCCTTAATACAGTAATGTATCTTTATCTAAGTAATGATGCAAAATGAGGCGTAATGAGGCGTATTGCTATATAATGAATAGGGGAATTGGGCGTAATGTAGATTTATCTTGGTTATTGATTGTTTTAATGGAAGGAAAAAGATTTTATACGACTAAATTATGCATTTATAGCATAGAAACCGGGCAAAGGTATATTCAAAACTAGCAACAAAACATTTACAGTCTATAATTAATCGGCAAATAATATTAATGATTTGATAAAATAGGGATAAGAATGTTAAATAATTAAGTATATATTCAAGTATTATAATGTTATGTGTTACGGTTAGGAAATTTATCAAGTAACATTCTAATCTTGTTCACAAAACTTACTAATACACAGCAGGAATGTCAATGATCAAAACTGGACGAATAAACAGTTATCCTCACTTTAATGTCATTTATAATTTGTCCTTGAATTTTCTACCATACTTTTCATAACTCTGTTTGCACGAGTTGCACGAGAATGCTGTCATTCACGTAAAAAACGGGGCAGATAAGTTGTAAATGCAATATCGTCTAAACGTAATTAATGGATTATGCAGTTCAAGAAAAACTTTATCTCATAACGTAATGAACAAGTATAATGTTGTAACAACAACTATACTTAAACTGATCTAAGTAGCAGTCGGTTTATAAGTGACTTTATTGATTCACTTTTGGCCAGTTTTTCAACTATTAAGTAAAGACTTAAGCTCTGACTTAAGCCGTGTCGGATATATTTACAACGCTTAAGTAAGCACGTGAATAACGGGGCTCGACAAAAGTCAAACCTTCGATTGGATTTTTCTACTTTGAGCGGTGTCAGCAATGGCTTATCTTTCTATTGTTATTTTAAACCTGGGGCATAGGTGGTTTAAGAAAAGATGGAGGCGGAAAATTTAGACATGGATTTTAATTTCCAGCATGAAGTTCAAGCAGAAATGTTGAGGAGGGAGGGAATGAAAAGGGACTGAGCAAACCCTTTCGTTATGTATGACGATTTTGACTTTTGGATAGATTTCGTCTTTGTAAAGCTAGTATTAGAGATGTTTTACTTTTAAATTATAAAAAAAAAAACCAACGGCGACGCCGATGCCGATGCCGACACCGACGCTGGGACGACTGCAAAAGCTCTATTTCTATTCGAAAAGTCGAGCTAAAAATGTTACAGATTCAACTCACCAATTTTAACTTTACTAAATTCGCTACGTTTGCACACGTTTCAAAATATACGTGCAAGCATAAACATATAAGTGCATGTAATTAATTATAATTACATGTAACGCAAAAATATGTAGTTGAACACATATATATATATATATATATATATATATATATATATATATATATATATATATATATATATGGATACGCACGTCTACATATATCCGTCTCCTTTCAATGACGTGTTGATTTTGAAATTCATGCATTTGCAAGTGCAGTTTGAGTACCTATACTATTACATTAAATTTACAAATGCATTCCTACTTAGAAGTGCATATTGCACGTGTTTTGTACATGAAATTTGGAACATTTAGGAATAATGAAAACAATAAGACAATGAGCAAACATAGGAATGCTTGTAATCTTACATTGAATTAAATTAACCTTTTCCCAGCATTTTTTTTTTCATTCATTAGACGGGCGCTAGTGCTTTTGTGTTTTAATGTGTCTTTGTATTTTTCTATGATTTCTATGAAAATTTCTTTCGCGAAAGTAGTACGTCACCAAAGTAACACGTTTTATATATGTACAAATACAGCGAAACGGTCCGATGACTGTATCTACATGTTCATAGTGTGTGACCAAGCCTTAGCTAATACATCGCAAATATACCCGCCGAGTATTAGTAAAAATCCGTTAGGAAACAAGGTTGAGCGATGGCTTAACTAATACTGGTTTAAGCCTTTCTTAGTGCTAGAGTTGAAAAACTGGCCATATGTGTTTTGTTATTGTTGTCAAAAAGTATAACGGAAGTGCCTCACAACTGAAGCGGAAACCAGTTTGATGCGCAAAGTAGTTCATTGTAAGTAATATTTTTTGATAAATGTCCATAGAAATTAATAATTTTCTGATATTAAACACGAATCTCTGAATAGGATTCGTTATTTGATAAGAAATTATAATCATCGACATGTTTGTTTTTTTTAAATCATACACGTGCTGACACCTAAGTTGTCTCCCGTTGTTTATTAGAGTTACCTTTCGTCCGGCGCAGTAATACTTTTTGCAGTGAATCGCCGAGAAGTCGTGGGAAAAAAAAAACCATGTAAATAAACTAAAATTAACAACATTTTCACGATCAATTTCAAGTGATCGACGTTATGCATTTAACCCACCTGACCCGTGTAGCATCTTAGATATCTGTTCTAAGGTATTCATTGTGTAGAATGTCATGTTATGCCCTTGCAATGCTAATCCCACTCTGATTTTTTTGTTTACATTTTTTATCAATGAGAAATATGGCATCCATCCTGAGCTGAAATGATGTGGCGTTAAATTTTTACATGTTTAAGCAAACCTGATGTGTTAGAAAGAAAATTTCATCCCTTCAACATTATTTGTAACACTGGTATTGTAAAAAACCTGTTTTTTTCCTTATACAAAAGCTTAATATTTTGTGTTGAATGTACTTTCACAAAGACCTCTGTTTTCCTATTACATTCATAGTACCACATCCTTATCCACAAAGTACTGAATATTACAGGTGTCCATCAGTATTATATCAGTTTAGGAATATGTTTTTTATCTTCCCACCATTGATTTCTTGAATATGCACCCCTTCCTCATTTCTATATGAACTGTGAATGTAGCAATATGCGTCCCCTTAAATGTTTTATCGTATTTTGCAATTGTTGTGTTAAAAGGGCGTAACAGTAGATAGCAATGAATGCTGATTGTGTTATTTTGTAGAACCATTAGGAAACTGTCTACATGTCAATAATTATAAATTGCAAATTGCGCACATATACCATATTTACAGCATACTATTGCGCGCAAACACATGCACGCACGCACACACGTTTATTTTTTAATTTGGGGACTTCGTCATTTGTCATTTCTAAGATAATGTGATAAAGTCGTATACAAAGTAGAGTAATCATTGGTTTTGACTTAGGAAATATTGTAATTACTAATGTTGAACTATTCTAGAATGTCGCAAGAATTTCAAATAGCATTCATATATTAAAAAATATTCATCTTTTTCAATTGAAATGAAACAATTCCCGTTTAAAAATTGCTTTTCAGATATTTTGTCATGATATCATATTTAAATGTTCCACAAAATTTAATCTTGAAAACGATGTCGTATCAAAAAGCAAACATTTTAAATAAAATAATTTGCACGAGTATATCTCAACTAATCTTTCAATGATTCCGCAGATATATACTCTGCGAAATTTAGCTGTATTTTCTCATTTATTTCTTATCTTTTCAGTTATTGCGGTTTCCAAAATTAGCTACAAGAAATGAACAATGCTATTAAACAGATATATTTACAGTAACTGTTGCAGTTTACCATGGGTTTACAATTCTTCGTTATCTTGTCAGCTATACAAAAATGGTGCTCGTTTTCCTAGAGATTTTAATACTGACGGCTAAAAGAATTTAAATGGGGAAAAGACAATAAATAAACTAGAAGTGTGTCCATAGAACACTGGTACCCCCATTTCTGTCTCTGCATGCATACTTTGTCAAGGGCCATAACTCTGGTCTGGCTGTATGAAATCTCAATTAAAACACCGAAACAAACAAATGTGGCGGAAGGTGGTGGGAAAGGGGGGGGGGGGGGGAAGGGCACTAAAAGTCGGGCTATTGAGAAATATACACAACCTCTTCAATAGAAATTCAGATGTATTGATTGGAAACAAAACATGTAAATATTAAACAAATAATTACATAACAAGACGTTTAAATTATTCATTCAAGGAAATTGACTTTTCATCCTTATCAAGAATTATTAAACCACAGGAAACCGTTTATAGTTTCACCAAGGGAAACACACTGGACTGCAAATATTTATCACAATCCTGAATTGATTAACCATCGTTGGTTCGCTTACTAGGCGATTATGAATAATACGACACTCTTTCAATGACCCAAAATAAATCATAATGCTTGCCAAAACATTTAACTCATTGTCACGTAACATTTAGCGCCAGGAAAAGATGCCACACTGAACATGTCGCACATAACGTTGAGTGCCGGGGAGTGACGCTACACTGAATATGTCGCACATACGTTGAATACCGGGAAGTGACGCAACATTGAACATGTCGCACATAACGTTGAGCGCCGGGGAGTGACGCTACATTGAATATGTCTCACATAACGTTGAACGCGGGGAAGTGACGCTACACTGAACATATCTCACATAACGTTGAGCGCCATAAGGTGATGCCACATTGAGCATGCCGCACAATGTTGAGCGCAAGAAAGTGATGCCATATTGCGCATATATTCCTCTATTTACATTCAATAAAAAAACCCAAACAGTTTAAAAGTTGGTACCCAGAAAATGAATTTTTGTACACACTTACCCATCTTTATGGCAGGAAACAGTTTGAATCTGATAATAAAAATGTTATGACATTGACTTATAAAGACAGATGTCACAAAACAGTATATTATAAGTAACTATTATGCATACAATCGTAGATTGAACGTTGAACGCCGGGAAGTGACGCTACATTGAACATGTCTCACATAACGTTAAACGCCGGGAAGTGACGCTAAGCTAGGGCTGCGCCATTTAGTCGTGCTTATAACAACTGAAAACCCGCCATTGCCGTTCAATAAGTGTAAGGTACAATGACTAATATTAAAATTTTATTGTCACTGTGTAGCATTCCCATCGAAAGTTTTTAACTGCGAAATATACAACAAGGAAAGGAAAGCAATAATTCATTGACAGAAACGTTGAGAGTTGGTCAGTAAACCAACAAACAGTACAAATATAAAAACAAGTATACTGTATCATATACTTAGAAGCGAAAGTAAGAAAGTAAAAATGAAAACAAATTTGACTCAAAATATAGAAATGAAGGTAGAGCACTTTTCATGTAAAGACACACACGCACACACACGCACAAAGTAGTGTTCGATGATAATTTACTGACTAAATAGCGAACAGTGCAGACGATGTGCAGGCCAGAATCACTTTCCGCCTGCAGGCTAAATGTTAATCGAATTTGTTTTATTCGTTTTACACTTTTTTAAGTTTTCATATGTACTTGGCAGCTTCACACGAATTACCTCTGGCATCAGTCAGCCGCATATTTAATAACCATTCCAGTGCAAAAGTACTCACTGCAGTTTTGTCATCGGAATGCGATGTAATCAGTAACTGCTGGTAGCGCTATGCTCTGTTCTGGACAAAATTAAATTTTCATCCCTGCGAACTTCATTAAAATTAAGTGATATAATATGATAAAGAGCATTTTAATCAGTGCTGTTTCCTATCAAAACACAGATATTCATTACTTGGGGCTTTGAGCGGAATCTGTTTCTGTTAACACAATTAGCTCTATATGCATTTAAATTGCCCTGATAAAACAGAAGTTGTTCGTGATTGGGTTACACAGTAAAATTAATTAAAGGGAATTCCTATAGATTTTAATGCGCACCTTTCTGCGCAGCCGACACGATCTATAGAAAATTGAAGTGAAGTCAACATTTGTTGAAATATGTGACAGACAATCTTAAATATGAGGAATCTTGAATAAAATAACATTTTTAATAAGTTTTATCAGTAATCAAATGATGATATTGGTTTATGTTGTATTGACATGTATCATGCCTGACATGTACCATGCAACTTGCCATTTGTGGTTGTGTTTTGACAGCGCATTTTAGTACAAAGACAGTATTGTTCATATAATGTTAAACAATTAACTTTGTATTAATAAGATAATATCTCCTTTCAGATTATTTAGTTTTCAGTTATAGAAAGGATTAAGATTTCTTTTTTAACATTTTTTTTAACTTCTAGCAGACATAATCAATTTGGTCAGGTTTGCGCCATTTTTCGTCGGAACAGGTGTTGTATTCAAGTGGTCTTAACATACAATTTAGCCTGGTGACCATTTTTGGCCATTTTTATGTTTACAAAAAAAAAAGAATACAATTATCTATACACAAGGAAAACAGGAAAAAAATCTATGAAACAGTTTTTTTTCAAAATTTAAAAATATATTCTTTACTATGAGTATTGTTCATTGACAAATGTTCACAAAAGTGAATATGAAACAAGATTTTTTTTATTTGTACCCATTATTGTAATGATATAGTATTACAAATACGACTATGCTATCAAATAAGTATAAAATAAAATCTGTAAAAAGAATAAATCTTATTGTGCTGTCTCGATGCATATTTTGGTTGGTATTTATAAAATAAGCAGAAAATTATAAAAATGTTGAAAAATCGCTAGTAGTTTCAGCAAAAGTGGGTTTGTTCAAAACAATTTTTCACAAAAACAAGCCTGGTGACTCATTGTTTTTATTTGTTCATTGTTTTCAGCACACATTTTCCTATCATATATGTAAAGAAAAAATCTATGAAAGGAAAAAATTATAGGAATTCTCTTTAAAACGAATGAAATACAGGCTCAATGTTATAGACTCCTAGTGCTCCATAGAAAACTTATGGTACTATATATTGGTTAGGCCAACCCGGTAATTGTTTGTCTCCAGCGATTCAATATGTATCGGCGGTGCGGCTGAAGTTTATGTCTTAATTTTCAATTTAATTATTGTTTCTTTCGATAATTAATATTTCTTCGACACAACCAACACTGTTGAAATCATGACTGTTACTTGCACATACAGAGCTGTGAAGTTGTACCATCAACCTGTCCAAGAAAACTGCTCAGAACCTGAGTGAATTGTCTGGAGTGTCACCTGATTTCAGTCGGATTTTGTGTACATGTTTTGTTCTGTTCTAACTAATAGATACAGATGGTAAGCGACATTAAGACGACAAGTAATTGCGATCTTTCGATTTTTATATTCTTAATAATGGAGAAAGCATTTAATTTTCATTATGAAACTAGATGTGTCTTAAGTAAGTTTGGTTACTATGGTTAATACTAATCGTGTAAAAGTAAAAGTCTTGTACTATATGAATATGGTTGTGCTTAAATAATAGGTTTGGTACAAATAATCTAGCTTATACCCTCGAGGTCTTTGTTTGTTTGGTTTTGCTTTTGTTAAGATCGTTTTCTTTATTTCGCTATGATCATTCCTATGTGGTTCAATGTTATGTTCGTACTGCTTCCGTGTCAATATGCCTCTTTCCGTAGGACATTTTCCTTAATTTTGGTTTGTTTCCTCTCATTAAATCGGCTTCTGTGTCAATATGCCTCTTCCTGTAGGACATTTTCCTTAATTTTGGTTTGTTTCCTGTGCATCAGCTTCTGCGTCAATATGCCTCTTCCTGTAGGACATGTTCCTTAATTTTGGTTTGTTTCCTGTCATTAAATCGGCTTCTGTGTCAATATGCCTCTTCCTGTAGGACATTTTCCTTAGTTTTGGTTAGTTTCCTGTACATCGGCTTCTGTGTCAATATGCCTCTTCCTGTAGGACATGTTCCTTAATTTTGGTTAGTTTCCTGTGCATCGGCTTCTGTGTCAATATGCCTCTTCCTGTAGGACATGTTCGTTAATTTTGGTTTGTTTCCTGTGATTGAACCTGCTTCTTTGTCAATATGCCTCTTCCCGTAGGACATTTTCCTTAATTATGGTTAGTTTCCTGTCATTGAATCGGCTCCTGTGTCAATATGCCTCTTCCTGTAGAACATTTTCCTTAATTTTGGTTTGTTTCCTGTGATTGAATCGTCTCCTGTGTCAATATGCCTCTTCCTGTAGGACATTTTCCTTAATTTTGGTTAGTTTCCTGTGATTAATTTTTATCTGTATCTAGGGTAGAAATGAGCGTTTCAGTTAAAAGTTTTAAGCAGAAGTCAGATAATCTCATGCTCATTAAGAAAAAAGAGATATTGTAATGATTCTACAGAATATTATATTTTTTTTAGTTTTTACATGAATGAGTTTTTCCATCCAATGAAACTCAAATCAAATAAAGATACGTATCATTTAATTCATCATTTGTCTACTGTACTTAACTGTATGTAAATTTGTTTTCGTTGCATTTTGTTTTAGTTTTATTGTGCGGTTCAAGGTAATACTTCAATATTTTATAAAAGTTGTCAAAAAAGAGCTGAAGTGACTTACTTTAAGACATATGATTATTTTTTACATTCACAAAAATGAACGAGTCATACTTGTATAACATACTTGTGGTAAACAATTTCAAAATAAAACTTCTCAAGTATACATGTACTGTTCATAGAAAATGGGCCATATTTTATATACACAAGATGGTTTATACTTTATGAATTGTTCATTCGGATGAAATTACAATCATTATCGAAATATGATTACTATTCAATTAAAAGAGAACCCCTCAGATATCTTGTTCTTATTTACAATTGATATTAACATTTTGAATTATTTACTTTTTTGTAAAAATTTCAAAGTCATTTCTTCTTTTGCAAAATAACCATCATAAGTTTTATGTGTAAAAGTTTAAAGAGAACCCGTAGACATATTTTCTTCCTGTCAATATTCTATGCAACAGATACAACAAAAATAACCACCAAAACATAAAAAGATTACTGACTGTGTAGTATTTATGTTACGCGCATATAGCCAATCTGCGCATTTGGTAAATCGCGCAGCGCAAATAACCAATTTGTTATCTGCGCAACGATTTGTAAATCGGGCAACCTTATATATTTCTTATATGCGCAGGGCAACTGTCTTGCGCGTTTGGTAAATGAGTCTGCGCTTTTAACATATGGATGATATCTCCCGATAAAATTGAATATCATTAGAGTGTTAGACTTGTAGGCCTACATAAAATTGTAAAACTGACGGTGATCAGGCACGCGTAAAGGTGTGAATTTGTAAAGAAAAAGAAAAACATTTTTTAAAGTAAATGAGCGTATTTATGCGGTAATTTCAATGAGATTCTCACGTCCCTGGTAGTTTATGGCCTTTAAATTTCTGTTGACGACGGTATTAAGAGTCATTTGTCATAGGTGTTAAAAAACATTAAAATGATACAAAATATCCCAAGTATATTTAATAACACAAGTATTTTTTTATTTATTTTTAACTTTTTTTTTTACTTTTAAACGCCGTAGCCTGTGCGGGATGTCGATCCTGCGCTAATAGAATATCTGGAAATTACTCTGATAATATGCATATCTGCCATAAACCATGCTAACTTTTACATTGTTTAACAATTACAGACTGATATTGCAAATCTTGGTTTTAAAAATGTGTCATAAATTTATTTCAACATCATTAAATTCATGAGAGTCGGTCACCTGGTTTCAATACCTGCAATATGATACAATATGCAATAAAACTCAAACATGCGTGAAGGTGTGATTTCCTTCGGATAGCCACATCGTCCTCTCTACTTTTTTTATAACTAAAGTATTTTACTTCATTCGATCACACGCAGTCATTTTATACCGAATATAGAACATAAAGGAGACTTACGTACATAACAGACTGAATTGCTACACACTTACCACATTTCACCATATCGCTTTTCTTTTCATCATATTGAAAAAGCGCAATTCTTTTTACCGACGTGAGCATATCTCTTGACATGGCCAAGATTAAAAATAAAACAAAAATAAGCAGAATTAAAAGACGAACTTACAGATCTTTTATACTTATTTAATTGTTTAATGTTTTACAGTGAGATAAATAGAATGAATAACTAATAAAATTCTACAAAATGTGAACGAAATTTTACATTTTGTAGGTGTGCAAGATGTGTGTCCTGCGCTAATAGAAGTCAGAAAATTACTCCAATAACTTGAATATCTTTTATAAACCATTTTAACTTTTACTTCGTTTTTCGATTACAATCTAAAAATGTAGCTTTTGAAAATCTGAATACAATGTTTCATCCGTAGCCTGCGCGGGATGTTGTTCCTGTGCTAATAGCAATTTCTGAACTGACGTTGATCTTTCAAACATATTGCAATTCTAAAAGATACTATTTATGTAACTTCATAAAAATGTTTTCGGAGTAGAAAAAAAAAATTAGAAAGAAGCGTGATTTCCGTCATAACGAGAAAAACCCTATAGTTTTAATCTGTAATCGTAAATCAAAGTAAAAGTTAATATGATTTATAAAACATATTCAAGTTATCAGAGTAATTTCCAGATTTATTATTAGCGCAGACACACATCTTCCGCAGATAAAAAATGTAATATTTCGTTCCCGTTATGACAGAAATCACTCTTTTTCTATTCATTTTTCTACAGTATTCATTTGAAAGTTACATAAATAGTATGTTTTATGAATGAAATATGTTTGAAATACAGTGTAATTTCAAACTTTGCTATTAGCGCAGGACCGACCTGCCAAGCAAGTTACAGGTGTAACATTATAGATCCATTTTGATTTGTAAAAAAACCCTATAGTTTTAGTCTGTAATCGTAAATCAAAGTAAAAGTTAATATGATTTATAAAAGATATTCAAGTTATCAGAGTAATTTCCAGATTTATTATTAGCGCAGACACACATCTTGCGCGGATAAAAAATGTAATATTTCGTTCTCGTTATGACAGAAATCACTCTTTTTTATTCATTTTTCCACAGTATTCATTTGAAAGTTACATAAATAGTATGTTTTATGAATGAAATATATCTGAAATACAGTGTAATTTCAAACTTTGCTATTAGCGCAGGACCGACCTCCGGCGTAAGTTACAGGTGTAACATTATAGATCCATTTAGATTTGTAAAAAAACTCTATAGTTTTAGTCTGTAATCAAAGGCCTACTCTTTATTCAATCGATTTTGTACTATAAAATAATAATTATAATAATAATAATAATAATATAGATAAGATCTGTAAGAATTTTCTTTTAATTCTGTGACTTTTTTATTTCATCTTTTATCTTACTAAGACATGTTGAGAGATATGCTCCCGTTGGTAGAAAGAATATTATTGGGAAATTTCAAGATATTTCAATATAATAAAAACGATATTTTGCTAAGTGTGTGCTCGGGTGAAGTAGAAAATTATAAAAATAGCCTAAAACATACCAGGGGACGACGTGTGCAAGCTGGAGGAAATCACACCTTTACGCATGTTTGGGTTTTATTGCATCTTGTATAAGATTGGAGGTATTGAAACCTGGTGACCGACACCTAATTTAAGTACCGAGATATTCAGCATTTGACATCTATATTTATTAATAAATTGACCAACTGCATGATTTATCAAACACGAAATGCAAATTTCTGATATATAAAGTTACATTTGTTATTTGCGCTGCGCATTTGGTAAATCCGGCAGGTTAAATTAATCCTGCGCAACGCTTGGTAAATCGTTGCGCATATAACCAACGTACAAAAATTTGTTATATGCGCTGCGCGTTTGGTAAATAGCGCAGATTGGTTATTTGCGCTCAACATTTACATTTTCTATATTCGATATAATCTCATATCCGTAACTTCATAAGAGTATTCTATTGTGCTAAAATGTGCAGTATTAGTTATACACTGACAACATCAGTATTTGTTATAACTTCGTCCACTCTTACCCAAATTCATGTCAGAAATAGAACATTTTAACATGCATATTTCTACTGGAGTGTGATTCTAGAATACATTTATGTTATAATCTGTAAGTTGAAATGTGACCAGTATATTCATTTAAGGCAAATGTTTTCGAAATTTAAATAGAGAAACAACTATAGAATAGTTACCGCTCTTGGTTATCACGTGATCGGAAAAGGAGTATCATTATCGAGCATTTGTATAGAAAAATATTTGCTTAGTGCACACTGAGGTTAAAACGAAAGTAACAAGTCGTATATCAGAATAAAAGGTGACGGGAAATCAATTGACATCAGACTGGTCATACAATTTGCTTCCTTATTTTGCAGTCAGTCAATCATTGCATTTAGCAAACAATAGGATAAGCAGACAAGTTAGACAAATAACAATTATTTGATTCGGTAATAATGCTTTTACATGGCAATATCTATTTGTTCAAGTCCGTATATCTCTATTGATAATGACAAAGTACCGTCTAAACGGATTAAGAATTTATCCTATCAAGAAACAGTTACGCTAAAATATCTAAACTTTTGATACATTTTGTTCGCTCTAAGACGGCAAGACTTTTTCTAGCTTGCCAACATTTTGTCGAGGAAGCTAGGTTAAATTTACTCTCAAAACACTCCTACGTCAGCTCATGACACCAAAGATATTTATAATAGTTGTCATGGAAATACAAACACTTGTAAAATAACAGTATTAAACGTAACTAGTGATATTTTTAACTAACACCAATAATTCACCAGAGATAGCCATGATAAGGTTTATACAACCTTCATACCTTACTAATTATTATTAGACGCAATTCAAAGTAATAGGAAACACGGCTCAATTCAGCAAATAAAAGAAATTGTAAATTTATTAGGTGTAACAATCAAAGCAATATATACACCATAAACGTATTTTGTACAACATATGTATTTTAAATTTCCGTGTAATATACAACAGGATATGAAACGTCAATACTTAATATTATATTGACGTGTACATTTTATATCGGATGCATGACTTCATTTGTGACGGCATCATAATGCGTGTCATCGCGTTAAAACGTTCATATTAACAGCGATATTTTAAATATTACTGAGCTTAATATTAAAATTATGCCAAACACATATAATACTAATAAGAGAAGAAACATATGATATGAAAATATAGGGAAATATGCGTTCGTTCTTTCATATTTCCGGTACAGAACTCGTGCATCTTTACCCATTTTTGTTTTCCTTCAAGAGGACGCAACCTAGCATACAGAGCATACCTGCCTAACTGGCATAGATAGATGTTCGTCGAGTGGTTTATCTCTGAAAATTATCAATTTTTGTAGATATTCCTTTTACTTCAAGTCCCCAAACTGGGGGCGAATAACCAACAATATGATGTTAACGTTACCAGGGTTGTTACAAAATAATATAGACTTTGTCTCTTGCTTTTATATACTTTAATGAAGCAAATAAAATCAGTTCTGTAAAGAGCAGACTCGGTTTGACTGAGTCTGTTCGTGAGAGGTAATGAAATGTGCAACACCTCTCACGCCCCCTAGAACCGGCTTAAGCGAAACTCTCTTACACATATGAATGGACTCCATGATCTAAAAGGACCAGAAAATGTAACAACACTGAAGAACAAGAAATACACATTCATCATTGGCTATATTTCTACTAACTTCACTGAAAATTTGAACGTTGGAATCAGAAAGCATAAGTATTTATCTACTTCTTTGCCTGCCTCGTCACTGATTTTCTAATGGTCATCGCATTTATTTATATTTGTATGCAAGTCACCTACAAAATATTCTTACATGTGCATGCTTTGATGTTTGGCTTACTGTTTATATTTTTTTTCAGCTATAGTACATGATCTTTTAAAGCTTATTGTCATGATGGCTTTGCGTTTCACACACACACACACACACACACACACACACACACACACACACATAATTTATAATTGGTTTTCCTGTAGCCATCGTTGGTTGACGGTTAAGTCGATGGATTCGATTAACCTGTCCCTTTCAGCTGTGAGTTAACGGTAAACCCCATAGTTTGAGAAATAAATTCAAACAACTACTACTCATAGAATGAAAGGGTTGTTTTACTTGAAAATAGAAAAGCATATAAACCATGTATATATACATCGAATTCCGGAAAATGACGTCATAGATAAATATTGATGCTTTTTCCGCGTAAATAATATTGTTATACTATTCTATAAATAGAAAAAGTGGAAACTCCACAGGTCGCTCAACACAACAAAAACGAAAATGTTGCAGGCTCGGTTTGATTGAGCTTGTTCATGGACGGTAGTGGAACTGCTATAAACCTGCGTCAAAAGTGATGTTTATTTATCACATGATTGACGTCGCGGGAGTGTAAAAGTTCCATTATATAAAAATGATAATACACAAGTGTAATAAAGCTTTGATGTCGATGTCGTTTAAAGTATAGGAGACGTTGGTCAAATTAATTTATTAATATATTAAAAGAAAGTGGAATATTTGATGTTTTGGCAGGAAAAGCTAACATGTGATAAAGGAATACTACATTTGTGACTTTCCACATTGAATTTATTAAACTCGTTGAATAAAATTGATAAAATGCTCGCGATCGGTAGATCGGTTAATTCAACTCGCTTAATAAATTCAATATGAAAAGACACTATAATATCCTCTATTATTACATACTCGTTTCTATTTCCCGTTAAGTTACACTGGTACCGGAAACGTCAATATTTTTCCATACACTGACGCCTGAATTTCATATCGGGTGCGTGACGTAATTCAGTGTGTGTTGTTGCAGTATTTTTTTTCTATTTAGTTCAGTATTGTCACTCCTATTCAGGCTATTGAACACATTTGTGATATTTACATTATATTTATACGTGTAGATGCATATGTAATAAAAAAGTTATTATCTTTGCATCGGGAAATATGCACTCGTTCTAATATTGCGCTCCTAAAGTCCGCTGAAGAACTCGTGCATATTTCCCGATACAAAGCTAATAACCTATAATTATGTCATTCTGACGGAAGATTAATCTCAATATACATGTAGTTTAAGCACATTTCTATTTTCAGTAATGAGCCTGTCAAGAAGATTGTGATTAATGTAATAATCATTAAAAGATCAGAACAACGTAAATTAGTAGTACTTGACACAAGCGTCAGCCAAATAATTTATTTTAAGTATGTGATAATTCAGCATACTTTACAATAGAATAAGCATATAAAAGTACATATAGCGTATTCAGAGCATTTATATATTATATGCCAATAAAACAAAGGTTGTTATTGTGTATGAAAGTAACAGTTTATCAATTACTGTATACATGAACATCAGTGTTTTTATATTTTCTGATCCCTTGGGATCATGGAGTACATTCAGTTTTTCTTTTGTCAATAGAATTCCACTTAAGCGGACGCTAGGGGCGTGAGGGGCGTTGCACATTCATTACCTTTCATGAACAGACTCAATCAAACCGAGTAAGATTTTATGTTGTTTGGTTGCTTTTTAATGCTTTCATATGATCTTTTTGCAGATTTTATTTACTTTCAGGGTACAGCGCAAACAACTATATTCGGAACAAACTGGCTCACACTAGATCATTGTATACAACTGTAAATGAAACACATGACTAATCAGTTTTTGGGGGCAGGGGACATATAGAGAGATAAATGATACTGGCCACAACTACCTGTAAAATAAAAAAGTCTGCTTCACCATCAAATCATGATAAATATATAAAATATATGACATTTTATCATTTCAAAACTGTCATGTACGGCATAAACTTATGCATTGGTTTTATTTCAATGTTAATCAAATCCACTAGCATCAAGAGAACGGCATATACACTTAGTAGTTGTATAACTTGAATAGGCTTGATAGATATTTTAAGGAGCTGGAATTACGTCCCTAATAAACGTTAGAATGTGAGAAATGCACGAGAATCCCATGTTAACGAAAGCCGACATGATAACCGAAATAATCAAAAGAATAATATAATTTTTATCTTTCGAGTTATCTTTCAAGGATTTCACAAATATGTTCTTGCACAATTAATTTCTAATTCCAAGCCGTAAATTTTATTTTAATCTTATCTTTTAACTACCGCAGCTTCCGAAATTAGCTGCAAGAACTTATCAATACTGTCAAACAAATCTATGTACAGGTGCATGCTACATATGTTGTTTCAAAGCTTTATGTTTGTTCTTTATCTTGTTAATTATTCAATATTTGATAACACTTTCCTACAGGAATTTTATCGAATTAGTTCAGTGCAAACCAATGACGACAGCAAAGGCAGAAAATGAGGTGACTGGCGAGAATGCATAAAGTCATAAGTAGAGTTTAGACAACTAACTAATCTGTTTGTCCTTTTATAAAGAAAATGACTACTTTTCCTCATCAGGAAATAATTGACCAGAATAAGTATAATCATAGTGAGAACCACTAGACCCAAACTTTAAAACTTGATAGCATGATTGGGCTTATAAAGTAAATAACCCCTATTGATTTGGGATTAATAAATCAAAGGTCAAGATCACTGAGGCCTGAGCCTTCAAATGGTTTTCGCTCAATAACGTAACTTAATCTAGAACCTTCACACTTAAAAGTATGACTGTGCTTTTAAAGTAGATGGACCCTGTTATTTGTAAGATTAGTAGGTCAAAGGTCACAGAGACCTGAACATTGGAAAAGGTTTCCCCTCAATTACTTGAGAACTTCTTGATCTAGAGCCTTCAAACCTGGAAGTATGACTTGCTTATAAAGTAGATGCCCCTATTGTTTGTTGGGTCAGTAGGTCAAAGATCAAGGTCACAGGGCCCTGAACACTGGAAAGCGTTTTCCTCTCTCACTTGAGAACCACTCAACTTTTTTGCATAATGTGATAGAGATGACTCCTGTTGTTAGTAGGTCAAAGGTCAATGTCATAGTAATCACGAGACTGAAAATGGA
Organism: Mercenaria mercenaria; assembly: GCF_021730395.1. Classification (NCBI taxonomy): domain Eukaryota; kingdom Metazoa; phylum Mollusca; class Bivalvia; order Venerida; family Veneridae; genus Mercenaria; species Mercenaria mercenaria. The sequence goes on from NC_069368.1 coordinate 12,462,632, forward strand.
ACAACCCATCATAGTGGGGGTGGGTGGGGGAGACATACGAGTTTTTTTTTACAAATACCTCTTGCTGTTACAACTCGTTTAAATGGGTCAACCGTGTTGTTGTACTTATAAAATAGACTGGCCCGGTTTATAGGTTGGTCAGGGCTACGGATATATATTGCATTTTGCCATCGAAATATTTCTATAAAATGCTTCTTCCCCTTCCGTTTGGATCCGTCCATGTTTACAAACACGTTTGTTTATTTTATGGACTGTACTATTTATTTTATGTAAATAAACTTTTACTCGTGAATATTAATATAATTGCTACAAAATAAAAAATGTAAAATACCTAAAGAGTGGTTGAAACTTGAAGGGCACAAGTTAGTATTAATACAGACTCCAGGAACACTGGTTTGATTAACTCGTTTGCTCTTTATTCAAATTAGATTGATTGTGAAACAAGTTCCAAACATTATTTTACTTACACGCCACACATCATGGACAGTTATAAAGCTTAGTACAAAGCAATGAAGCTAGTGGTACTATTTTCGACGCATTTTGTATGCCGTGACCAGGAAGTGAGTCTAAAGACCTCAAACTAAAATCATGGAGGCGATATATCTGTCTTTCAAAAAGTCTGATCCGATAATGACCGAGAAATTTGCATTGCTAAGGAGAGCAGCCATTTGTTAACAGATCAACAAAATGACAGTAACAAGAATAAAAGCAAACTATTAGTATTTCAAGTTCATAGTGGATATGATATGGATTCGTGTTTGAATGAAATAAATTACGTTTAAACTTTAGGGATATAGAAAAATAGTTTAGTTTAACCAACTTGATGGTGTTTAATGTGTTAGGCAGCATTGCTTGAATTACCCTTGAAACACATTAACGTTTCAGTGCAAAATTAATCCGTTATGCAGTTATATAATCGGACAAACAAACACTATTTATCCGTGCGAACCTCATTAAAAAATCAGATGATAAATTTAATAGCTATTTTCAATTTGTTCAAGTGCAGAAACAGTCTGTTATCAAAATTAGATATTTATTGCTTCGGGTAATGGGTAGGGAGCTGTAACTTGGTAATATTATTTTAAGTGTGGTGTTCTGTTGCAATGTATAGATTACCTTGATAAACTATAAGAGCTATTAATTGATTTTGTTATTATGTTTTGTTTACCACAATGCACGAACCATGCTTTCAATAAATAGTGTCTCAACATTTTATGAATGTACTCCTACGAGTATTATCTTGAGAAACTTGCTATTATGTTTGAGTGGTGTTTCAGTTTGTATGAATCCAATTTGACCAAGGAGTGTTGACAACTTCATTGTAACAAATATGATCGAAAATGTATAAACAAATAATAAGTCTGTTCGTAGATTCAACATGTAAAGATAAAAATAATAACGAAAAAAAAAATTTTAAAAAATAAATAGAAACAGTGAAAACTCCACATGTCGCTCAACACGACAAAAACGAAAATGTTGCAGGATCGGTTTGATTGAGTCTATTCATGGACGGTAGTGGAAATGCATGCTACCGTCCAAGCAAAAACATGTTTTAACATACATCCTCATGGAATTATTCCGCTAGCATAGAACCTCATCTAATTGTTTCGATATCTTAAAACATGGTTCTGGTTAATATTATTTCAATTCTAATAGTTATTATTTTTGTAAACAAGTAGATGAGATAGAGGACGTGTGTATGTGTAGTAGATATCGTGACATCAGATTTCCATGTTTTAACGATTATTTACATGGATTTTTTCCATATCATAACGTATATCACAATTTGTAAGTTCATTTGTTTATTTCAGTACAACCACATGGTGGGTTGTTTCTCTTTACCATTTTATTTAATAAGCTGACAAAACTGTACAAGTTGTTTCTCATTATCGTTTTAATCGTATCGAATCATTCCTCGCCAGTTATTAATTTAAATCTCCTACTTAAAAGAAGTTAAATGTCTGCTTTATATATGGCTATATACACAGTCTTTATGGAACACCATGCTTAAAGGTGTTTTAGCTTCCATGAAACAGAGTCATGTTTTTGCTTAAAGACTCTATACATGACATGGTTCCTGCAAGCAGCTTCGTATATTGTCGAAAAACCGACTCATATAAAATCACATTTCACTCAAACATTGTTGTTGAAGATACAAGCTTTGCTTAAACGTTAAACGGAAGTAACATTGTTGTAATTTATGAGTAAAAGCCAACTTATTAAAAGTCAATTGATTTAAAAGTAGCAACATATTCACTATTTAATTTTCTCACCGTACATTTAATCCAGCAATTTGGTCTACTGTATGTTGTGCTTATATATTAGCAATACGATTCTTTTAAATTTAGAACTCTGTTTTGAATTTCCGAGAAAAAGGAGAGTGGTCCAATGAAACAAATCAGATCTTATCTGTCCATTTCATGTCTCAATGTTTAGACACATAAACCAGCAAAATGTGGTGTCTTAACACTTTACAATCACAAACTGCTAAATATTTATTGAAATTATTACCAATATCAGAACTGTATGGACATCAATTAGTTCGGAAATACAGTATCATGTGTTCAGCCGATGATCCAATGTGTCTGTAAAAGAGTATGAAACATGTACCTTAACCACAGTGTAGACGGATTTGGAATGTAGAGAGGAGGTGGGTGGGGTACATAATATTATTTCTGAGAAAATTTGAAGCAGCGGTAAATATATTTTAGAATAGAAACTTGAATATTTATATTATTATAAAAATATTCTACATTTCAGTATTCCTGTTAAACTTCTATACATTCAAATAATTATAATAAACTTACACATGTCATAGAATTTTCACAATTTTCGTTTCATATATATATTTAGATAGGTGGGTAAGTCTTCAATATTTACTTTTAGCCAGCATATTAAAAGCACTGACCTCGAGACATTGATCTCGACCTTGACACCTTGTAACCCCCAAAATAATTAGATTCTTTCTCAAATGGTGCTCATCCGGTTAAGTGTATTTTTATTTAGGGTCAGGAAACGGATAATGTTGACGGATGGACAGACGGACGGACGATGACGTGATTCTAAAATAAGTCTCGTAGTTCAAAAATGGGTCAACAAAGAAAAGACGAAGTTTTGTTCTCATAACTTTGTGAATTGTGGGGAAAAACATAGCAAGCCAATGCATACAGTATGTACATGTTTTTTTATGCCGCTATAGACCAACTGCCAATATTTAGATGGTACGAAAAATGAAGATATAGTTCACTCTTGCAGTATCTATTACCAGTAAGATGTTTACACATAAGGAAAGTAGCAAACCATGCCGTGAGAAATAAATGCCTCAAAAATGACATTTGAGGCAGTACTTTCTTCCATTGTATGTGCTAAATGTGCATGACAGACGGCAATAAATGAAATCGACATAACATTCACTCAATTATCCAAATAGTTCATAGCTTCATAAATTTATGGTCTCGTCATTTTTTATGACTGTAATCTCTAATCATTCTAATTTTGGAGAAGTTTATGCAAATGCATATGAACTACCATTATATTATATAAAAATTCAAAATAAATGCATGAATAAAGAATGAATCAGTTTGGCAGACTTATCGCAAAACAGTATCATTGGTCTTCTATAGAAAAGGCATGACTGTTCGAGACAGGGTGATGATGTAGAGGAAACGTCTTGCTAAATGCAAAACATTCAATATTGAGCTACAGTAAATAAAGTCACTTGTCTCCCCAGTGACGGGTTTGTTACTGACCTTTCCATCGAGGTGTCCACCGTTTCCATAAACTTGTTTTAATGCCTTTGTTCACTATAAATTTTACTTTGTCTATATTTATGTGTTTTTTTCTGACGAACACATCCATAGAAACATCGCTGATGGATTTTAGTTAGACTTACAAAGTCTGTTGAGATCAAGTAATCTATAATAAAGTTTATTTGTTTCTTATAATGATACTGATAATTTCAAAGAAAACCCTTTTCTCTCCAGGCTCATCTCAACACGTTGGAGTCAGAGATACTGAATTTTTTTCAAAAAGTGTTACTTTAGAGCTTCATAAATTTATGGTCTCGTCATTTTTTATAACTGTAATCTCTAATCATTCTAATTTTGGAGAAGTTTATGCAAATGCATATGAACTACCATTATATTATATAAAAATTCAAAATAAATGCATGAATAAAGAATGAATCAGTTTGGCAGACTTATCGCAAAACAGTATCATTGGTCTTCTATAGAAAAGGCATGACTGTTCGAGACAGGGTGATGATGTAGAGGAAACGTCTTGCTAAATGCAAAACATTCAATATTGAGCTACAGTAAATAAAGTCACTTGTCTCCCCAGTGACGGGTTTGTTACTGACCTTTCCATCGAGGTGTCCACCGTTTCCATAAACTTGTTTTAATGCCTTTGTTCACTATAAATTTTACTTTGTCTATATTTATGTGTTTTTTCTGACGAACACATCCATAGAAACATCGCTGAAGGATTTTAGTTAGACTTACAAAGTCTGTTGAGATCAAGTAATCTATAATAAAGTTTATTTGTTTCTTATAATGATACTGATAATTTCAAAGAAAACCCTTTTCTCTCCAGGCTCATCTCAACACGTTGGAGTCAGAGATACTGATTTTTTTTCAAAAAGTGTTACTTTAGAGCTTCATAAATTTATGGTCTCGTCATTTTTTATGACTGTAATCTCTAATCATTCTAATTTTGGAGAAGTTTATGCAAATGCATATGAACTACCATTATATTATATAAAAATTCAAAATAAATGCATGAATAAAGAATGAATCAGTTTGGCAGACTTATCGCAAAACAGTATCATTGGTCTTCTATAGAAAAGGCATGACTGTTCGAGACAGGGTGATGATGTAGAGGAAACGTCTTGCTAAATGCAAAGCATTCAATATTGAGCTACAGTAAATAAAGTCACTTGTCTCCCCAGTGACGGGTTTGTTACTGACCTTTCCATCGAGGTGTCCACCGTTTCCATAAACTTGTTTTAATGCCTTTGTTCACTATAAATTTTACTTTATCTATATTTATGTGTTTTTATGACGAACACATCCATAGAAACATCGCTGAAGGGTTTTAGTTAGACTTACAAAGTCTGTTGAGATCAAGTAATCTATAATAAAGTTTATTTGTTTCTTATAATGATACTGAAAATTTCAAAGAAAACCCTTTTCTCTCCAGGCTCATCTCAACACGTTGGAGTCAGAGATACTGTAATTTTTTCAAAAAGTGTTATTTTATAGGATTTAATGGCAGAAATATTCATTTTAAAGAACTCTAACGACTGACGCCAGTCTAGATTTTGGTATGAAGAGGCTGCGTTCCATAAAGGCGGCTGTTTCTATTAAATCAAGGGATTCGTTTTGTATTTTCTTTGTTGTTGTTGATTTTTAATTTTGTTTGTTTTTTTTATTTTGTTTGATGTTAGTTTTTAAAGCGCGTTTGTTTCACATAAATCTTTGTTACAGTGATGATCAATATGTAGGCATAGGATCAATATAACAGCACCTTTACTAATCCTACCTGTCAGGTATTACAACACCTGTTCATAAATTTAACATTCTTGTACGAGCAAGACTGTAGTAACTTCACTATAATATACTTAGTGATGTTTCATTTTATTATCGGTTTGTTAAAAGGTTAATTCTTTTTGCCATAAATAAGCTGAAAAAAACCCATCCATTAAGAGTAAACTAAACACATATGAATATATCCCGATTGTCATTGTTGTAAAAAGATATAATGATATTGTGTCTAAAACCTTTTTAATTTTCAACTCGGTTGCGTAATTGTAAAGGAAGTAAACTAATAGATGTCACTGCTTGTACGTACTTGCTTACGGCAAAAGTTTTTTTCGTTCTTTGTGGTCATATCTTTCAGTATCTTACAATATTGTTTTCCTTTTTGGCAGGTTTTAATTAAGATAAGCAAGGGAAAATTTTGGCTTTTAGATTGTACAGTTGTTGATTAAATTACTGATATTCTATGATGTTCCTGTAGACTACAAAGTCTCTTATAACTCTATGTAGAGTGGCAATGTGCTTTTTTTAAACTAGTTTTATCTGTGATATTTGTAAATATGCATGTATTGTATTGTCACATTGAAGAGACTATAATAACATAAAATAAAATTGAAATATTATATTTTTTTAGAGTCTCATTACTTTACATGATAAACAATACAAACGCAAATAATACAGCTACAAACAAAGTATAGTACCAATCGAATTTGATTTGTAAGAGACTGTATACAAATTAAAAACATCCATACATATTAGGAACATTTTAAGAATCTAAAATTCTGTTAAAATTTAGTACAACAGCTGTCCGTAAGACAGCGCGCTTGACTTTTCTTAGTGCTTGACTCTGAATTATAGCTTTACCAGTAAAAACGTTATAGGTCATAACTTAATTTAATTCAATATTGAAATTTCAGTTATTGATATAAACAAAAATTTCATAAAAAATATATTTGTAAAATGATTTTTGGTCATTTTAAGTATTTATAAATCATTATCAAAACTTATGTTTATGCCATTTTATCTTTATAAAATCTAAGTTCTATATCTACAATACGCGATTTTACCCGGTAACAAAGGAATTATATTTTATTGGTCAAACAGTAAAATTTCCATTCCTCCTAAGAATGATATAAATGTAATATATCAGTACTATATCGGTAATATATCAGTAATATATCAGTACTATTGAGTCTACATTATATCTACTGTAAATATATTCCTTAGAAGAAATATGTGAATCACACGTCAAGTTCAGTTTATTTAAATATTTGTGTAGCTAATTTGTTGCAGACTAGTTTTGTATTTCCTCTTTGAGCGCATGTTTCATATTTTGACCATTTCTTATTTTAGGTTGTATTTCTATTAAAAATATTAATGACTGCACAAAAAAAAGAGATTTTATTTTGTTATGGAAAAAAATTCAACATTAGTAAAAACGAAACAAGTCAAATTAAGTTGACTCTGTTCTGTTGTTTTTTTTTAGTTCGATTTAATTAATAAAAGCAACATTCTCATAAATTTCCTCGACGACGCAAAGCACAAGTGACATGCGACAGCGACATAAAAAGCAATGGTCTTAACCATCAAATGCTTTTTGTACTTAATGAATGATTCAAGCAAATGACTAAAAACGCTTTTATTTAACGTAATGTCATTTGGGAACGACGTCTCTTCATTAAGCCAGTCCAAGTTCTTTGTAGAGTATTTGTTTTTGTCTTACATGACACATTTTTTAATTATATCATGATAAGCCTTTATTTGAGCCGCATCATGAAAAAAACAACATAGTGTGATCCAGCATGGATCCAGAATCTATGAATGTTGTATCAAAAATAAAATTCAAACAATATAGAAATTCAGTAAACTTACCTTTCTGAACATCATTAAAAAGTACTTTCACAAATGACTAAATAGACCTCGGCATATAAACAAGAATGTTCTTAAGGCAATTATTCGCGTATTTAGGACTAAAATTTGATTAAACAGTGTTTTGTTTCCAAACATCATGATTTAATGTGACAACACAGCAAATCAAGACACAAAATAACGTCTTTTTCAAATTTATTTCACAAATGTGAAAATTCATCTACGAACCAGGTTCACCGTGCGTTGTCCTTCCTTCTTTAAAAAACGGAAGATTGGCAAGACATTTTATTTTCTTGTTTAACTTCCCTCATTTGTGATAATAAGCTATGTGCCTTCCAAAATGGATAGGTTTATATATATATTGTAATCAAGAAGATATAATCCTTTGAAGACGATTTAATGCATTTGATATATTGTTTGACGTTTTTTAACATCTGTGTATTTGTAGCCATGGAACCGTTTTGAGATGCAGAATTGAATGAACTGTCATATACACCTTTTTCTGTGCTGCCATTTCAAACGCAGATGTAAAATATAAAGTTAACGTCAGCAGTTGATGTCATGTCATCAAAAGTAAAAACAGAATGCAGAAAAACTAAACGTGCACGAAATATCTTAATTGTGAGATACCCTATGTTGCTTTGATTTAGTTGCCATATACCTCATAATTCGTACCTAAAATATGTAGACCAAATCATATTCGCACCACTATTTCAACCCGCCGCTGAGCCTCATAATTCAATATTTTAGATGATATACTTTTAAAAAGAAGCATTAATCTTTCATGAATTCATAGAAAAGTAAGTTCTATCTGCTGATAAGTTCAACACTATAATGTTATTAATAAAGCAATTTCATATTGGCCTTGTTATTCGTCCAAGGATTGTCGTATGGCCTCAGGCCAATACGACTGCCCGAGGACAAATAACTAGGCTAATATGAAATCGCTTATTAATGATAATATTATTATTCAACTTTCGACTATTGGCGGTTACACCATAAGAACTCTGTGAGTTACCTTATGACAGCTATGCACTTCAGGTGGAAAATCTTGACAAGTTGTTTAGAGGTATTTTAGAAATCATAATCATTTTAGCCAGAGAAACAGAATGAGTTGTATGAAGGTATTTGAGAATAATTTTGAGAGATATTTTTGATGCGACATAATCAAGAGTAAATAGAAGTTACCTTATTGTTTGTGAATTCCTATTTATTCTCTTTAGTGACTATCTTATCATTTGAACTGTGATAAAAGCTGTTTTAAAAAGTCATTTCCTTTTAGGCTGCAGGCAACGAGACACGAAATTGTACACATATAATACAACCAGCCAAGCACATATTGTACATACTTTTTTTCTACTCAAGTGTATAGAAACTGTTATATAACTACTGCAGATCTTAAGATGTATATACTATTGTGTCCTGTTGCTGTTGTTTTTTTTCTTTGTCTGCCAAAAAATGATAATTTGTATGTTTTTCATTATAATGTAGACATTAAGATGTTTATAACGTTGGTTTCGTTCCCTGCATATGTGTGTAGAATTTTGTATATTTTTACTGCAGATATTAAGATGTATATAATGTTAGATTTTTTCCTGTATACTAATTTAGAAAGGTGTATGCTACTACTGTTCCGCTGCCGAAAAATGCAACTTATGATTGCCTAAACCTAAGTTAATTATGTTGGTATTATAAAGTACTATTTCAAACTCTTAATTTATTACATTTTCAACATCTGCCGAACCGGGGAAATTCACGTTTTCGCTGATGTTAGGTTTTTATTATTTATGTTTCATTTTTCTTCTGCTTTCATGTTTTCTGCCAGCTGCTGTCCCGTACCGAAGTTTAGCACCCGAACAAAAACCTTTGTTTATATTGATCAAGCTCAATTGCCGACCGCCATGACTACGCAGTCTTGTCTAATGTTAAACCCAAATAGGTAATGATCTAATATCTTGGAGGGCGGCAATTGGACTTTATTATAATGTCAAGCAATGCTTACCGAAGTCTTTTTTTATAAGTTACCGCTATTAAGGCACTCAAAAATTTTAATGTGTAAAAACACATTTTTTATATATTACGAACAATATTTTTATCATCATAAATGCTTATGAATCTACAATTTGCATTAGTTATACGTTAATGACGTTCAATTCCTTCAGTTTAGCCACTATCCAACAATGTATAGCGAGTGTTAACATGTCTCTTATTTATAACATTCAGTTTCACTTTATCTTATTAAATTGCTCTACTAGCTGGCGACGTAGAAAAATCCTGGTCCGACACGAAAGTCTGTCCATATTTCATCAAACACCGTATGTTCGTAACAAGCTAGATTATATCAAAAATAATTTTACTGATTCGACATTATTTGCTTTACTGAAACTCACCTTACTAATGTAGTTGATAATAGTTACTTAGCGCTACAAGAGTACAGTACTGCTTTCGTAAAGATAATACAGCTCATTCCGGGGATTTTTTGTGTATGCTCATCATCTTTATATTCTAAACGTGTAGCAATACTTGAAGACTACCTCCAGAGTCATTGTGGATCGAAAGTAAAGATAACTCAAAAACATATCTTTATGTACGTATACAGGCCTCCGCACTATACAAATATTTGGGACAGATTTAATATATGCCTAAAAGGGCAGCGAAATTGCATCTCAACTCATCGTTGTTGGTGATGTAAACGAAGAACAGCTTAATCCATCAGCCAGAAATCATAGAACGTTGTATCTTAATAGTATGAATAATGTCATAAACGAACCTACTCGCGTAACCGAAAATTCTCAAACACTTATCGATCCAATAGCAATATCCGAAGGGATTACAGTATTTGATTCTGGGATTTTCAAAACCGGCTGATATAATTTGCCCACTTTGGCACATTTATTTACATAGACTTGATATCAATTGCAATTCCTTTTAAACGAAAGTTTGGAACTACAAATACGCAAATTTCGAACAGCTTAATAATCTTATTCGAACGTACGACTGGTCCTTTACTTTTTATGATACGGTTTGTAATGCCAGCGAAACATTTACACGTTTTTTCTTGATCTTGCCAAGGTGTATTTCCAACAGTTTAGTGACCATTCGTCCAAATGACAGGCCGTGGTATAACTCAGAAATCAGACACAAGTCCCGTCAACGCGATAGACAAAAACGCATTGCTTTAAAAACAATAAACGATTGGGCGAAACAGTGGTTGGTTCAGTTTAATCCCAACAAAACGGAAGTTCTTTTTTATCACTGATAAATAATAACCCTCCTAAGTTAGTATTTAATGACGTACCATTAGATATTGTTGAAAACCACAAGCATCTTGGCGTAACCTTTAGTCAAGACGGAACGTGGCATACCCACATATCAAATATTGTTAAATCTGCATCTAAAGTATTAGGATCAATGAGAGCATTAAAATTTAAAGTAACCAGAAAAACTCTTCAGCAAATATACATTTCCTATATGAGACCAATACTTGAATATGCATCAGTTGTTTGGGATAGCTGCACATATTATGAACAAGAAACACTTGAAAAACTACAATATGAGGCGGCCAGAATAGTGACCGGTTTAACTCGCTCAGTTTCAATACACAATTTATTAAAAGAAATAGGCTGGGTCTCTTTATCCGATAGGCGTAAAATACAGAAACTGATTTTAATGTATAAAGGAAGGCACGGAACACTACCAATCTACTTAAATGACCTTATCCCACCTTTAGTTAACGAAACAGCGCCATATAATTTTCGCAATAATGACAATTTTGTAGCACGTCGAACAGAAATATTTTCAAAATCTGTAATACCATCATCAGTTAATTTATGGAACGAACTAGAACCTTCAGTTAGAGAATCATCCTCTTTAAACATTTTTAAAGCAAAATTGAAAGAATTATTTAAGCCTCATACCGTACCAAAGTATTATCTTATTGGAGAAAGAGAATATGCAGTTTATCATGCTCGCTTAAGAAATAAATGTAGCATTCTTAACTACGATCTTTACAACAATCACTTACGAAATGACCCTTTTTGCGAATGTGGGTGCGGAGAAGAAAATGCAGAACATTATTTTTTTATATGTAAAAGATACTCTGAGGAAAGACTTCGTTTATTTCAATCAACAAGACAATTCCATCCTTTAAACACAAATATATTACTCTTTGGAAAAATAGAACTAACTGAAGAAGAAAATGGTATTATTTCTTTAGCAGTACAAACTTTTATTCAACAATCAAATCGGTTTAAGTAAGTACAATAAATTCAATAACGTGAAAATTTATATACATTTTGTTATGAATGAAACTGTCCATTTATGTTTTTCTTTGCTTGAACAAAATATGGATTTGCATTAAGCATGGTTTTTTTTTTGTGGGGTACGGTCGGGATGCAGAGGCAGCTTTATGAATCAAAATAATAGCTCCATTACAGAAATGTATTCTTTGATGTTCTTTGATGTTTTCTTCTCTCTCTCTCCTCTCTCTCTCTCTCTCTCTTGATTATTGTAATCTTTCTATTGTTTATTTCTCTCTCAAGTAACTTGCTCACATTAAGTCTGTTGAATAGAATATTATAAGATCTTTTTCTATGGGAAGGGCTGTATGCTGATGTTGAAATAACTCGTAGCCCAACCCTTTTGTTTTTTGTTGTGTGTTAAAAATGTATGTAATATTGTGTGTAATATTGAAACAGAGAGCAATAAAATATGAGTAAACTAAAACATATTGTACACCCCCATGCTTCGTTTAATTCTTATCTGAAATTGTTTGCAGATTACACCTGACACTCGTGTTCGCCAATTTATTCACATTCCAGCATGTGAATCGCTATTTATTATTGCATAAATAGTCCACATTATCAAAATGTCTGTTAAAGATAAGTCTCATCCTTTTAATTAATCTAAGTTTAGCATATTTTCTCATTATTTTCCTTGAAAATTGTCAGAATTTTTGACAGGAAACACTTGTTTGTACACAATACCGAATAAGCAAAAGTATCGTTGTAATCTATAAAGACGTACATCGTTATCGTACGTCCGCTCAGTCAAACTTGGTTATTACATGAACATGTTAGGTGATTTTTTTTGTCAAAAATGTGAATAAAAATGTAATCTATAACTCTGATGTAAAACAAAATCTAACGGAAATGACTTCACCGTATTGGCCCTCTCTTTTGAACCAATCAGAATGCTTAAATTCCGTATTGGCCCTGTTTTCTCGTATTGGCCCTGTTTTTGTCATGTTTTGTATTAGCTCTATCTGTTTCATATCATGTGCGCAATTGATCTAATACAGTGCGTAGTATTGTAAAGTTGAATAATAAAAGTATATTTAGGCGTTAGTTATAGAAAATACACAAAATACGCACTTAAATGACCAATATACTAAGAAGCTTGATTTCGCCATAATCATTGAGCGATTATTAATCACAATTTGATAAAAGCTTATGACTATCAGGGCAGAGCCACGAAGAATTCAGAATCTGCCTGGCTGGTGAGAAGTTAACATCGTGGAAATAGACGTGTTAGAGAATCTACCTGGCTACCGCGGAGTCAACGTCATTGAAAGTGTATAGAATCTGCCTAGCTGCCGAGCGGTCAACATCGTATCATACGTATTAGACATTCCTGTATCAATACAGTACCAAATACTATTGGGTTCTTGCCCTCACAGTCTTATTTTTATACTCAAAACATTGTGTTTCGTTTAAAGTCCACGACGATAGAAACTTGACATCTCGTGGTATTTTGGTAGACCTTATGTATGGTATTCACCTCAGGTATTGTGTTTGTTGTGAATCTCCGTACAACAGGATCCCATCCACAAATTTTGAGTGCTCATCATCAATTCAGATAGATTGATTCGCATTAATTATTTTACCATTTGTTTCAATCAGTCGGCAAAGAAGCGCGAAGAAAAAACAATATACACATGTATATTTTTTTAAACTGACCTAGATCATGCACGCTACAATAAAAACAATATGGATGATCATGTAAAAAGTAATGAAGATGATATTTAAGTGCGCAGATTAAAAAAATGAAATGCTAGCAATAACCACCAAACACTTTATTACACTTTACACACATGCTGCTAAATACAGGACCATCTGCCACTGAATTATCAGTGCAACTATCAATAAAAGCTAGGTGTTAACATTTAGTACTATTTTTAAATATTTTCTATAAAACTTTAATTTGTACCTGTTTCTTATCAAAACAGAAACATTTATAGCTTCAAGCATTGCTTGTTGAACAGAGAATTAAAAAGGTCTAGGATCTCGGTGCATCAATTATCTTCTCACATGTGAAGATATTCCACGTTGATAAAAGAAACTATAAACAGTGAATATTCAAAGAATGTAAAGCAAACGGTTAAAAAATGAGTATGTCTGCAAACCTGGTGGAATTAAAACAAAAAAAGTATTTTATTATTTATGTGCTTGATGAGTAATGATACAGTTCACATCAGTTGATATAATTTCACTTTAGACGTGACTGTACGTGAATGCCCATCGTTGCACGTTTTGACTGCAATTTAAACATATCATTTAATTTGGTGATGAAAAAAGCTTACCTTAATTAAAGCACACTTAAATCATAGGGAATGAGTATAAATGGTGGGTATAACATGAAATCAATTTGAATTGAACGTAACTGACTATTTCCTTTCTAAACAAACATTCTTTGTAATGAATAAAATATTTGATGTAATAAATAGTTCAGATATAAACACCATTAACTGTCGTACGTAAATTCTCAAGGTAGATGTAAAATAAAAGAATACTTAATATTACTATTCATGAAAAGTATTAACCAGTAATATCTTCAAATCTGCTTGCCAACACGGACAAAAGTTATTGTTTTCATATAAGTATAGATGTCAAAGTCCGGGATAATTAACGAATGAATTTACGAGGATAATTCAGAAAAAATGAGACTTTCCATATAAAATACAGAAAAAAAGGCATATTGCTTTCACCAGTCCATCAAAACATTCACCCTTCAGAATATAACGTTGTCATATAAAGGAATAGATGGAGTTTAACAAAAATGACTGCATAAAGGAATAAATGGAGTTCATCGAATGTGTCTGTTTAAAAGAATCTTGGAGTTTATTGAGTATGACTGTATAAAGGAATCGTTCAAATGCGTTTTTTTTTCGTGCATGACATAAAAGTTTCTCCGAAATAAGTTGTTTCATACTTCAGGTTCATTTACTGCTAACTGGATAACAAATGTGAACAAAGCTAATCTTAATTTCAAAAACATCAGCATTATCTGCAAAAATAGTAACAGCTGAAAAGCGCAAAACTAAAACTGGTGCTCATCAAAATCGCAAGTAAAACACAGCGCGAAAAATGCCCAATTATATTAGCCGGAAGCCATGAGAAATAAAGAAAAACGATCATAGCTATTCATTAAAACATTCCTGGATGGAAATGAAATTTGCACTGGCATGCCGGTTCCTAATTTGATTTTCTATTTTTCAACTGAATCAGAAGGCGTTTGTACTCTACAAAGTAAAAAAGATGTAAACATCAAAACTTGATTTGACTTCTGACGTAGACAAACAAATGCATATTAGTTAAAGGAAAAAGGACGAACAATCATTCTATAATGATAGTCTATTACCAGTGTCTTTGATATCCAAAGAATAAGGTTATAGAAATGAATTCATTTTCCAATAAAAACATTATTGGTTGTCTGAATAGCACTAAAGCAACCTTTCAATACCGGCTAATTGCACAGAAATCTTTATAAAACAGCTCAGATACTGAAAGTGATCTTGTTAAACATTTGCGCGTACAGTTAAAAAATTCTACGAGCTTGTTACATAAAATGGCATTTTAAAGGGCCTCTTCGTCCTGCACGCTTGGAACAATGTAGAATTTAATTAAAAAAGGAAATTTAGCCATAATTACAAAATAGGACCTTGTGCTTGGGTTTTCTTCAAATATTTGTCTTCCACTCAATTTTCACAATAGGTGCAGTCATATGGTGAAAAATTCGCTGTGCTTGTGGGACTAGCATAAAATAGACTTCTACGGAAATTCCACACTTTTGATGATTTTGGTGTATAATAAAAGTTACAAAATAAAAATTGTATTGAAACGTTTTAAAAATTTACTTCATATGGCCAAATAAAATGTACAGGTCCATGTTCTTAATTTTTCAATTCGAAAAATATCAGTTGGAGTCTTTACAATGCTGCTGCTGTGATGTTACAATTTTGAATACAACAAAATATCTCTATTGTCAAAATTAACTTTAAGAAAGACATTGGCACTAACTTATATTTGTCTATGTTTGACAAATATAATACAACAGTTCTTGTATTCATATAATTTCTTATGCAAAGTATTTTATTGCATTTATACGTATGCTAAAAAAACTCTATCTTGGTTGGGCAACTAGGACAGGAAAATCTAATTTTAAGAATACCTTCAGTGGAATTCTTACATGTTTTAAGCAGTCAGTGAACAAAGATAATTTTATCGGAGTTAAATAAAGCATTTACATAAATTTGGTATTACACTAGTGTAATAAAACTTTGAGGTCGCCCTTTCCTTGAGTACAGGAGACGTTGGTCGAATTGACTTGATTTTAACTCGTTTAGTTTTGAAGATTGAATACTGCTTAAGCCGGTGCTAGGGGGCGTGGGCAGTGTCGCATTTTCCATTACTGCTCATGAACAAACGCAATCAAACCGAGTCTGCAATTTTCACTGTTTGCCTTGTTTTCGGTGCTTCCGAGGGATATAATTTTCAGATTTTATTGGTTTATAAAAGGTACAGAAAGGAAACTCTTGATGTTTCAGCAGGTGTATCCTCTCCTCTATGTAATCAATCATTTGTCAAGTTTTCGACCAAATCCGACACTTTTTTAAAATCTGATAACCAACCTTTAAATCGGTATATTTGTCTATGTTTTCAAAGCCAGAATGCGATGTGATTCATTTCGTGAGTGATTTCGGTGTTATCTAGTGCAGTTGTGATAAGGACGTTACATTATCTACTTTACAATCTATAATCGCATGGAAAATTCTTTGTAATAGATTATCATTCGAAAATTGTAAACATTTCGATTCCTTCCGATGATGTTCAAAATACGTAGATTTGATCTTCGATCTTCAATGATGTTCGAAAAATACTTAGCCTTGATCTTTTACCTTTTCACCCTTGTGTGCGATATATCATTGTAACGAGTAACCTTTTAACGTGTGAACATAACAAAATAAATATCCATATTATCACAATCTATTTATAGGTGCATGTTACGTAAAGATTATAAAAATTCTAGATTGTATCATCCAAACGTTTTGTGGTATTTTTCAAAGAAATCTTTATCAGTCAAAATTTTCTATATAAATATGCATCTTAGAACGTTATTTGTAATTCTAACACGACCAGCAAATAACCTACATACATAGCAAAATCTATCTCGGGTTATTCTGCAATAACCCACCCGCGTGCAATGACGTCATCTGATCCAGGTTCGTAGCACGGTGGTAAAAAGTAGTTACCATTTTTTCTAACGCTGTTGATACTTGTATGTCGTGTTAGAATCGAAATAACAAGTTCCCAAGTGTGATTTGTCGTAGAATAACCAGAGTTTTTCGTTCTTATGCGAAACAATATATCACTCAGGCCTACGCATGAGAATTCAAAACACGGGTTATTCTACGATAAACCACACTTGGGACCTTATTATTTCTTAATCAATTCACGGATTACAATTCAACTAGCCGCACTACACATCAAGGGACACATATCATACAGAAATACATTTCTTCGTTCTACTTGAAATGTGTATGTATGATGAACACCATCTGGTGAAGTACACGCTTTGTAACACAAAACATTAACCACTTAAAGTAAGATACCACATAACATTACAGTATTAAAATTTTACTTTTAATGAATTAGAGCTGGAACGATGCAAATAATAAATAATATGATTGCCATGTATTAAATCAAGGCATAAAATTTATTTACCGCTTAAAATGGCGATTAAATTGGATATTACAGAAAAAGATGCGCTAATTTGAAATTCAAGTTCGATTCTACACTATAAAATGTTCCTAAAATAGAAAAGAAATGAAAATTCACAGTTCAACCAACAAGACATGTTGCAGGCCCGGTTTCAGTAAGCCTGTGCCAATGCATTCAACCGTCTACGCCTTCTAGCCCCGTGTCAATTAAAGTCTTTGAATTAAAGCTGCATTTGAAATATATTTGAAATACATTCTTGAGACAAGTAATTAAGAACCATCCGTTTTTGCATGAATACCACCACCACATCACCAATAGTTCTAAGACAGCAATGCCGATAAGCATGACCAAAGATTCCTCATGTCTTAGAATTAAATAAATTTTCTAGTACAATATTGCTTGAATAAATCAAATGTTATGACAACCATACCCAGTATTAAACGATTGGTGAAAATATATATTTCTAACCAGAATTTGGCTATTGATTTGCATGCCATTGTCGATTCAATGAAATGATATTTTTACGCAACAGCTTAAAGGCACTCGCTACAGTTTTTTCCGGACGGGTCGATATTTACCCCAACACCGTGCCAATTTGGTTGTGTTTCTAATCGATGTAGCTCACTGCAGAGTTGGAGCGGTCTTCTGCGCATGCCCGGAAGTGATTATCTAATGTCGCGTACGGCAAAAATTCGCAAATTATTTATGTTCGCCGCATTTAAGGTATAATATGTATAATATACTGACTAAAGATTAGGGTAAGTATCACCATGGTTACAAAATATATACATTTAAAGTACTTTTAGCTCAGATTGCTTCAATCCGACATATACTGGAGTCTGTAATTTATACCGGCGCTCCAACTGTGCAATGAGTCACAGCTGTTTCTAATCCCGTACCGTACCCATACCTTACGTCCGTATTCGTAAACTATAGGTTTTGTTCGGAGAAAGGTGGAAACTTTCATCGTTCTATGCCATCAAAATGCTTCAGAAACACCTTAAAATCCGCTTATTAAGAAATCTACCGTTTGATAATTTGATATGTCTCTAAGTCATTTGCTCAAACACTGAAAGAGTATTTCGTACCAACCTGCGTTGTATAAATGCCCGTCTCACCCCACCTCGTTGTAATTTGGTTTAAGCGGAATCTAACATGGTGAGCTATCAATTTTGTTTTTGTTTTAGATTAGGTAGACATAACCAAAGGTATGTGCAGAGTTTGATTAAATTCTATTATGTGAAGCTCGATAAAATAGCAGAAGTACCAACTTAAAATTGACAAAAATATGCAAAAGTAACAGTGGGTCTGCTGAACAAGTATTCCTTTCTTTAGAAAATTATTTTCTTTTGATTTCTCTGAGCATGTTTCAAATAGATATGTTGTTTTCCGTTATAAAAATGCTTAGATATCAAATTTATGCTGATTATTGTACTTTACTGAAATATATTTTAGGATTATAGAAATTTTAAAAATGTTAAAAATAACACCATATCTAGGGGCAAATTAAATTGAAACAAAGCTGGCGACCTAGTATTTTTATTTCATTTTTCAATACATCATAGCATGATCTTTTAATACAAAACATTTCATCAAAATCTATTATTGAGAAAAAAATTACGAAACTGTAGCGAGCGTCCTTAATAATTTCATTTTTAAATGTAATTTTATGAATCTGTGTATCAAAAGGCTTGTTTAGTTTTTAAAAATTATGGAACTGACTGATAGTTAGAAAAGCCCACAAGTGGACCTGTTTTATTTGAACACCATTAGGAGTGAAATTAATTGTCTGAACAAACTCTTTTACTGTAATGTGCTCCTATTGCCGCTATGGACATTCTATTTATTTTTTATTTTGCAATGCATTCCTTGCTTTTTCTAATACCAGTCATATTTCAGATAATTTCTAAAATAGCAAAAATTTGTTTCAGAAACTGCTGTTAATTGTTATGTCTATTATTGTAAACTTATATATCTAAAGGTAATACATTCACTCATTTACTAAAGATGTGTACCCACTTTAAAATTCATTTAACTATGATATTATTATAGAGCGGGTTGGGGCGATTAAACAAACGGTATAATATGGCACGCCAATTGTCCAATAATTACGTGAAGCCAGGTTCACGGTCGAAAATCTAGGATTAACGATCGATAAACTAGGTTTTTCGAACGTAAAACCAGGTTTTTCGAATACTAACCTATACTTTCGAGCGAAAACATGACATAACAGGCGTAAACTATAGTTTACGCTCGTGAACCCAGGTTTAAGTTCGATAAACTAGGTTTCTCGATTGAACTATGAATTTCGGTCGTTATCCTAAGTTCACGAGCGTGAACCTATATTTACGGGCATTAACCTGGGTTCACGAGCGTAAACCATAGTTTACGAACGTGAACCTATGTTAACGACCGTGAACTAGGGTTTACGACCGTGAACATGGGTTTACGACCGTAAACATAGGTTCATGCTCCTGAACATATGATATCGACCGAAAATCATAGTTTTGTTCGAGAAACCTAGTTTATCGAACGTATACCTAGGTTCGCTTTTGTAAACTATGGTTCACGGTCTTAAACCCAAGTTCACGGTCGTAAACATAGGTTCTCGTTCATAAACATAGGTTCACGTCCGTAAACTATGGTTCACGGCAAGCCAATTATCAAACGTATTACGTTCTTGGTCGAAAAACTAGGATTATCGAATACTAACCTATATTTTCGAGCGAAAACATTGGACTACAGGCATAAACCGTTTACGCTCTTGAACCCATGTTTACTTTCGATAAACTAGGTTTTTCGATTGAGCAAGAACGTATGTTTACGGGCGTGAACCTGAGTTCACGAGCGTGACCCTGATTTCACGAGCGTGAACCATAGTTTACGAACGTGAACCTATGTTTACGACCGAAAATCATAGTTTCGTTCAAGAAACCTAGTTTATGAAATGTTTACCTAGGTTCACGCTCGTATACCCAAGTTCGCGGTCGTAAACATAGGTTCACGTTCGTAAATATAGGTTCACGTCCGTAAACTAGGGTTCACGGTCGTAAACATAGGTTCACGGCCGTAAACCCATGTTTACGTCCTAAATTCATAGTTTGATAAACTACGTATCTCGATTGAACAACGAATTTCGGTCGTTATCCTATGTTTACGGTCGTTATCATAGTTTACGAACGTGAACCTATGTTTACGAGCGTGAACTTGGGTTTACAAGCGTGAACTTACGTTTACGAGCATGAACTATGGTTTACGGCGTTATCCTATGTTTTCGCTCGAAAATATAGGTTAGTATTCGAAAAACCTGGTTTTACGTTCGAAACACCTAGTTTACCGATCGTTAATCTTAGTTTTTCGACCGTCAGCCTGGGTTCACGTAATTATTGGACAATTGGCGTGCCATAATGGTATGGTACCCAAACCATTTCTGTCTTTATTATAACTTTTGCAACAGCTTTATCGACCTATGTAGAATATGTTTCAAAAATAAATCACAGGGAACATATTGAACATTGTTAAATGTAATATAAGTCGAAAAACGAAACTACCTTTATGCAAACATTAACTGTAAGTAATACTCAAATATAGAACACAGATAATACTATTATATTTCTCTTTGTAGTCAGATTTGATCTTACTGTATAGAGATCTAAAATGTGTAGGTTTATATAATTTCGAAATATGATAAAACGAAAAAAAGCTTTGGCAATAATTCCGGTGGTTTGAATTATGAGTAAGCTTCCCAATTACTCTCCTTCTCCTGTTTTCAGTGCAGTTTAATTTCATAATCAGAACGCGTGGTAATCAATTACTCTCTTGTAGCATAATACTCCGAAAAGCATTATTTTATCCGTGCGAATCTTTTAAAATTTGATTATATTTCAAATATGTTAGAAAACATTTTAACTAGTTCCGTTTCTTATTAACACAGAAATATTTATTGCTTCATGCTATGCTGGTTATATTGATGTAACACATATATTAAATGTTCTTGCTAAAACAGTAGAATGTTTGCTTAAGGTAGTTTTACACGTTTTGAAACTCGGAAGTAATGGGTTTTAGCAGTAAAACATAGTATACGACCCGAATCGGACACCATGAATAAATGGCTGCTGTTGTGTTAATTTAGAGAACTGACAACTTTTCTGTTTGCCAAAAGATTAGAAAAATGAAATGAAAATCCACCACTGGTCAAAAGATTAGACTGAAATCTGCGGATCTCATGAAATTCTCTTATCCGCACGCAAACTTGTCATGAAGATTATCATATTACCATGTGCTTTCATTATAAAAACTTGCCTGATGTCCATATCTATTAAAAAAGAATATAGAAAACTAAAGGACGCGATTTGTTATTGACCTATCATAATGTTGTTTTTTTTTAAACGAGGTTTAGTCAAATTCTACACGGTAGAGTATTTCAGTTGATCATAATAATTACTTTGAGATGAAAAAGTTTACTACAAAACTTATGTCTGTATTTATTTTACATACAAGGTACAGCTCTATTGACCGATGTAAAATATTTGAAATGTCGGGGAATCACTTTTTAAATGAAAATCATAGGTAACACGACGAGATTTGTTTTATATCCCTGTAAATAACGCGTAAATAATACATAACTTAATATTCGTCGAATAACGAAACTAACAATATGATAATCCTAGCTCTTAACGTTGTTCAAGCATTGAGGATGGATAAGACACTTTACTAGTATTATACATTTTCCACAAGTTATAGCACTAAATTAGGTCATAGCACTAAATTAGGTGTGTTTTAATTGTTAAGAGATTTTAAGAATTGCAATGAAAAATGCATAGGTTTATATAATTTCTAAATATGATAAAACGATATTAACTTTTGAATATGTGAGCAAAAAACTTTGGTAAAACGTCATAATCAACCTCTGTCATTAAATATATATTCCCTGTAAAAATGTGAAAGAAAAGTAAAATAAATGTGTAATTAATCATTTGCATACAGCCGTATACAATCTTTGAAATGCCAATGATTCTAGAAACCTCAATTGTCACACTCGATTCTTTCCTAACTCCTTTCTGTCATCAACTGTCACTGACTGGAACAAACTACAATATGCCTGCAGGAATTATCACACTTTAAACATCTTCAAAAGACGGCTTAACGCTGATAAATTGAAAGTTCCATGTTACTACTATGGCAGGTGAATGTAAATACCAGATTCTCGAAAATAGGTAGAATA
The DNA here is from genome assembly GCF_021730395.1 of Mercenaria mercenaria. Lineage (NCBI taxonomy): Eukaryota > Metazoa > Mollusca > Bivalvia > Venerida > Veneridae > Mercenaria > Mercenaria mercenaria. The sequence continues at coordinate 12,485,257 of NC_069368.1, forward strand.
TTCATGTTATTTTCTTTTTCAACTGTTCCGTATATCAATGAGAACGCACAGATATCCTGAACAATAACCATTGTTACACTAAATAAACAGTTATATGATGATTTTTCAAAGCTACTCGCCCATAGTTGTGGTGAATTTTTTCAACATGTTTAGTTCAACCAAGTTTGGCATAGAAAGTATATATGACTCTGAAAATTGATAAAGTGGGTGAAAATAAAAGTTAGAAATTGGTACAAATGCAGGAAGAATGTAAATTTTCTGCATTATTTCAAACTACCTTCTGCACAATATTTTTGGTTATTTATAAGTATATCTTGCAAAACTCTTATGTCATAAGTTTGTACAACTATTCACTTTCAAAGTACTCACTTTTTATCGATTTTGGAGAGAAATTATTTCGCCCAAAATGTGTACAAGCACACTAAATAATCCAATACGTGTACATCATATATACAGAAAACAAAGTAATTTGATGCATAGTTTCAATACTTAAGAACAGTTATAGATGTAATGATGGCTGATTGTCCCAGGTTCTATGCCATTTTAGTCGTACTACATTGCTTTTACATACTTTAATTAGTCCTTAAAACTCCATGTGTCTAAAGTAACTTTCCTGACCTATAAGCCTCATTTCTTCTATTACGACTCCTTCTTTCCTATCCAATCTTTTTAGATATTAATATATAAGATAAAGTTATTACAGTTTATATTTTTGTTTATAAAATCAGTTCAAATTTTATATAAAAAATGTAGCCTTTTCCAACGTATTGTTCATACTGCATTTTGACAAATTTATGTCTTATAATGTCTCATTCCATAATTATAGATAAAGCAGAGCATGTGCGATGGATTATTTATTTTGTAACCGTTGAAATTACATTTTGTATAGGGAGAGAGTTTCTAAAAAGCTTAAAGCTTTCTACTCAGCCCTCTATGTTGATACTTGTAATATTGTACCAGTTGCAATTATGTCTTGGGCAATAATTTAGGTGGTATGAAATTATGAGTAATCTTGGCAACTATCCTTTTAATCCGTTTTCAGTGCATCTAAACGGGTGATAATCAATAACTGCTTGTAACGTTATACTCTGATTAGCGAAAAACACTATATCATCCGCGTGAATCTCATGAAAATTTGATTATAGATTAAATAGGTATTTTAAATTTGTTAGAGAGCATTTTATTAGCAATGCTTCTCATCAAACAGATATTTATTGCTTCATGTTTTGCTGGTTAAATTAATGTTATCTTTACCAAATGCACTTTCTAGATTAATATTTTTAATTTGCCTTGATAAAACAGTAGAACTTTTAAGGTAGTTCTGCACTTTTCAAAACCCGGAAGTAATGGCGTAACGTCATTTATTCGTAAAACATAGAATAAAGCCTGATTCGGTCAGACGGAAGCGTAAATATGAATCACGAACAAAATTGAATGACAACCTTTGTGTTCATTGAGACAAACTGACAACGTTTTTGTCTTACAAAAGATATGATATATGAACAGAAATGTGAAAATACGACTAGTTTTAAAATCAATTTCAAATTGTGGATCTCTTTACTTTATTGGCAAATATCTCAAAAATAAGCACATGGATTTATGTATCTCAACTAATCAAACGTATGATGATATTTAAATTTACGACTGTGAGGTTATTCTTTACGCAAAAATGTCATCAATATTTATATTATTCTACAGACGCCTGTTATGAAAACTTGATCAATGTCTACATTTCTTTTCAAATAAGTCTAGCAAAAACTGAAGCACACGACCTTACCTTTTATTATCCGAATTTTCTAACTTTAAAGGGAAAAGCAATGTTGTTCTTATCTTAATTCCGTCTGCTAGGACTTCTTCAATCTTTTAAAGAAGTGAAAGAATTTCCATGGCAACAAAAAACAAAATGGCGGATCAATTAAATTTCTAGATATACATTTGAACTGTATTTACTTATTTCTGTAAAGTAATTTCTCCACATATTCGAGCTATAATGAAAGAATTCACCATGTTTTACATCTTACACGCATAAACATATGCAATTAATCTATTTAAAAGGTTATTTGCTAAATAAAGAATTCAGCCGTATGCGAATAACGTCATAAACAAACTAAAATGGCTGCCAAAATGATCAGGCATTTTCTTAAATTTCAAACTGTCATATCTTTTTCAATAAAGGTCCAATTTCAAAAATTCTTTCAGCGTTATGAAAGGCTTGAAAATGGTATTCATATAAAATTAACCTGTTTTCAGGCATTCCTTGCCCTTTAAGTATATTTTGATTTTTTGAAAAATCATTGTTAATTCAAATTCTACACTGTAGATTTATTTGGACATACTGATCTACCTTAATTAAGTGTTTTAACACTTTCTTAAGCTAATCACATTGCATGAGCAATAAGGTATATAAAATGACTATAGATTTTTATACGTTACTCGCCTTTTTTTGAAAATCATATGTTTGTCAGTGTGTTGGTTCAAATGTATCCAAACGTTTCATATTATTGAACTTTATCATACTGTGGTATACTTTACTGTATCGTAATCGTAAAAAAGTACGATAAGCAGAATGCATATGAAAGTACAACGACAGGGACACCAATGATTTTGTCTCCTTTTAACCTATGATAAGTATATAATCTTGTTATATTTACAAGCGTTTTAAAATATCAAACATTTAGTATGAGCTACTTGTTTATATAATTCGGAATCAAACATTCATGGCATATTTAACTGATATATTTAGTATCATCTTAGTTTTATTGAGAACGAATTAAAAACTGCAAATGAAATATATGAACTACTGTGTAAGAGATATATAAATTTTGTCACAGACTATACGTTATTTATAAACGTCCACAGACTGTCTTTAAAATCAAGAAAAAGTTTCGTGTTGCAACGTAAACATGAGGTACAAAATTTTATAATCTAACTGTTGTCTGTTAATCTGAAAGATGTGCCATGATCAAAAGTGATTTATTCCAAATATGACTTCATTTCCCACATTTATATAAGGTGGTATACGAATGACTTCTGTAAAATCATTACGGAGAACAATGAACAACAAGGGGATGTTGATGATGTACCTGTTTGGATAATCCGACATGCGCAGTAACACGTGATCTTCTAATAAGTCAGTGATATGTGTAGCCAATGCATTTAATATTTCTACATGCCATTTCCTAGACGAAATTGCCCGAGGAATTAACCAATACCCATTAAAAGAGAATAGCCATAAAACAGAACATCTAAAATCTTTATTGAAACAGTTGTCTTTGAACAGAAAACCAAGATATAACAACTTAATCAGACATATTTTAGAAATATATATTAGGTTATTTGCCAGAAATGTTAGATTTGCATGTGACAATACCATCTCGTCAAATCATAATATTACTGCCAGACACAATATTTTTCAAAATAACTGTGATTTTCTTCAAATAAGATAATATTCCGAAATACGTAGCTTGGTTGTCATAGAGATCGTTTTGTCACTACAAAACAGGAACGACAGAAATAAAAAGAACTAAAGAATAAAATTGCAGCATTTGTTACCTTTTAGGGGTTAATCTTTGGAAAAGCGTTTCGCCTGAAAATGTATTTTTTTATCTAAGACAGGAAGTGCATGATCAAAGCAAGGATTTGCGTCTGGAATTAGTTCATTTATGAACATTCAAGGAGAGAAACTTAGGTTTGAAATTAACCAAAATTCAAGTTACAATAAAATATTATAAAATCAGAATAAAGGGAATCAATGAGCTCTTCAAAGGCAACCGAACCACACACTTAATAAACCAAACCACCAAAAACCTGCCATGCTATAGAACTATGTACTAGTTATAGACGTTGTTGAAAACAAGGGAACAGAAAATACAACTTGATAAAATCAACGCAATGCTTGCGCAACACGTGTTTTGTCCAGCTATGACTAGATCTGGAAATGTTTGCACGCCCTTGCCTCAAAGTTTTGATCTTCTGCCATGACATGATCTGTGAGGTTTGTCATCATATATGTTTGTTTTCAGTTTTGAATAGAAAAGTGACATTTCGTAAAAAGGTCCCGGTTTTGTTTTCTTACTCCTTTGCCAAATATCTGAATGTTGTAATTAGAGATTGAAAACAAAACGCATACCTTAGGTCAACGTATAAATAAGCGTCAATAAGAAGACATATAAATTCAATGATAATGATACGATTGTGATAAAAGTCTGAACTATGAGAAAAAAAACTTCTCTCAAACTACCAAATATTAAATATCCAGCCTGTCTGAGGTAAGTTTAGTTTACAAATGTTTTGGCTGACATATACCCGATTTCAGGCTCACTTGAAAATAAATACATTACTTCAGTGTCTCTTTGCCAGCCTTACCTAGATACTTACCATAAACCTTTATTCCAGGAAAACAACCTGTTTATAGAGTTGTGTGAACAACGTTTGTCAATCTTAATCCTATCCAAGTTATGTAAAAGTAATGGAATAGTAATCTTTCTATGTTAACTGCAATACAGAAAAACAAGGTAATATATACAAATAATAATGAATAATATGGTTTGAATTTCTCATACTTCTTCATATATTGGCGCACATATATAAACAACTGACACTTTTCTCTTCTCGTCAGTATCTCTACCACAACATTTCTCCTTGCAGAATTCGGTGTGTATTACCTTTTTTTTACAAAACAGGTCCTGTCTCTGTTGATGAATTACACGTTGCAATTTTCCCAGAGAATTTATTGATTTGATAATTTGAAAAACTGTTCGCAGGTTTAAAAATAATGCCCTTTTTATCAGTAGCCTTACGATCAAAAACAGCTTTGAATGAGATTTCTTTCTCAAGGAGTATCTCCCACGAAGATCATCTCGTTCTGGGAACAATTTTGTCACATTAAGAATTTCATTAGCTCTTTATTTTGATTCAATACGTTTTAAACAACATGTTAACAAGTTGATACTTAAGATCTTTGAGAATGTATGAACAGTTTTGTATTTGTAGCCCCGAATTTGTAAGCTTTCCAGGAAATATTTCTGTCTGGAAACAAAATATTGTTTATCCATTCTTACTTATAATTTCATTTAGCAATTCATCACATGCTTGCGTGTGTGCGTGTGTTAGTCGTGTGCGCGTCTACTTGATGTGAGTTGCGGTTTGGGGATTTCTCGTGTTTGGAACGTGACTTATATTACTATTGTTGTCAAAAATACTATAACACCTTTAATATTAAAGTAGAGTTCAAAGCGGACAATGTATAAATCAGAGTAATTTGAACGTCACTACCACCTTACCCCTGGCGTCCTTAACTGTTCCAGACCTTAACAGAACTTATTTTTGTACGTATTGAGTAAAGCATAATTAATAAATGGATTATTAGTAAGGTACCATATTTTATTCGTCAGTATATTAAACATCCAAGTCCATATAATTTTGGATCACCCGTTTGTACAGAGGTGTTTTCTATTTTGAAAGTTAAACTACAGTTCAAGAAATCTTATTTCCATTCGATGTTCTCCAGGTAACTGTTATTGTATAGTCGTTTGATCATGGTGTTTACAAGTTCTTTCTTTAAGTGATATGGAGTCTTCATGTACACTTCTCATACTTATTTCGTTATAAAGAACATAAAATCTGGGTTAACTGGGTTAATATTTTTTTCTGAAATGTAAATAATCTAGTTTATCCTGATAGTCTTATGGCGATTTCTCAATCTATTGAAAAAAACAACATATTGTTAAGGCGTACTGTGCATAAAATAAATAACATTAGGGTGTTTAAGATAAATTTTAATATTTATTTTGCAAACCACAATGACAAACATAATAGTGCCAAAACTATTTTAGTGTTAAATTATTAGTATTTGTAAATGTATATTGAAATACATCGATCACCTTTAAAGTTAAAATTATCAAAGTTATAAATTCATATTATAATTCTAACAGATATAAGTAAAACGTAGCCGATACTACAATTACATCTTACAAATCTTTTCATTTTTGATCAGGCAATTCTATTCTTTAAAATGATAAACGGACGTATCTGGTGTAAGGCACGTTATACAGAGAATAAGAAACAATTCGTAGGATATTTCTTGAGTCAGACACTACTGTTCATAAATTCTAACCAATGCGAACTTAAAATGTTGACAACGGCGCCTTGGTCCTTGATACTGTGTATAATTAAACAAGCAGTTTTAGCAAAGAGGCTACTGGGAGCAATTAGGCAAAAACGTAATCAAAGATCTGTTTTGATAAATGTGCAAAGAAATATAAACTTCCTGTTTATTGTGTTTATGTCATTATAAACCAAATGATAATTTTTAGATGGCATGAAATAAAACATACACATAGGACTCCTAAAATTTACTTCCTAGTAGCATAAGAGAGTTAATGTCTAGGAAAAGTGACAAATCGTGTCGTGATTGGGAAATGATTGCCATTATAACCTTATAATTGCATTCTGCGTGATACATTTCTCCAATTTATATGCTAAATGTGCATGATGGAAGACAATAAAAAGAAACAGCAAAAATTACTTTCCATTATCCAAGGAGCTCCTTGTTTTATGAGTTTATGAACTACATTTAGTTATTTTGTTTGACTGATATCTCCGTCAGTTTTAAAGGGATTTTAATACAATATATTCGAACAACCATGATTGTACTGTAACATGTGCTTATGCCCAACTACATCTTACCAGAAGCAAATATGAGGATTAGTGACATTTACGAACAATAAATTGTGTTTCTTGGCGTTTATATATTAAGGTAGTTCTGCACTTTGATGAACCGAAAATGATGGCGTAACGTCATTTATCCGGAAAACGTAGAATAAAGCCTGGATTCTGCATACGGAAATGAAAATCATTTTATGAATTAATCGCAACCTGCGAGTACATTTATTACAATGTCACTGTTGCTATATTTCTAAAGTCAAAATATGGTATTAAAACATATGACACGTTAAAAAATTCAAAATAATGTCTTGAAATTAGTGTGAAATGTCCGGTTCATTTAATCATGGTCAAATATATTAAAAATAAGCAAACGGACCTATACATTTAATTTCATCAAATTATAGGCTACGTCTTTATTTGCAACTGTGAGAAGTTTCAACAAAATCTACACTGTAGAAAAAATTCTATTCATGAAAATGTTATGAAAGTTATGATTTTCCCATAGACTCCTATTATGAAATTTTGCGTGAGGTCCACATTTTTCAAATCAGTCCACTGCAAAAAATCTAGCACACGACCCTATCTTTTTTATTTGCTGAATTTTTTAGGTATATTCTGAAGTTTTGAAAAATCAGAGTTTAATCAAATTCTATATTGTAGAAAAAATTTCGATCCAAACGTGCAGAACTATCTGCATCCTTTTAGAGCTTTTTTCAGAGCCGTATTCAGTTTACTATAATACATACATCTCAAACAAGAATAGATAGGTATAAAATTCGAATTGCTTATTGAGCTAAACTGACTACAGTCATGTTTATGTTTTGGTAAAAACAGAGATAATCTTTATAGCGTGTATGTAACATTAAGACTCCTTAAGCCGTTTACCTCCTGCCTGTCTTTTAGAAGAACTTTTCACTTCAATGTCCAATACGCTATTTCACTATGAGTTAATCCTTGTTGGTCATAAAAGATAAAAAAAAAATCACAAGCACGATCAAACAGGAAAACGAAGCGACTAACTGTTGAGCATGCAGAGTACATAAATCGTATTTTCTTAGCTAAGTTTTCTTACAGTTAATTCGAAGGTTGGTGGTTCTACCCAGGTGCCTGTTCGTAATGAAATAATACACGGAGGAACACTTTGGGTCTTCCTCCACAATCAAAAGCTAGAAAGTCGCCATATGATCTTTAATTTTGTCGGTTTGGCATTAAGCCCAATAAAAACATTCTAACAGTTGACAAAAATTATTAATGTAGGCATTACGCTTATTTCTGTAGTTTATAATCTATATCCCAATGGCATACGTGGTTTGTAAAACCAGGTGTCAGAAGTGTTTTAAGATTTGTTTTGTAGTTCTTTAAATGTTCGAACGACCTTTGTTAAAATTTAGTTAAAGTAAAGCTTTCTGTAGTTTGTGACATCGGTAACATTGTTATAAAGACTTGTTATAATTTAAAAATTTCTACAAATCCTCTAAACTGCAAGCAAGCTCTTGCAATGCTAAACCACATGATATATAGACACCGTATGATGTTGCTTGAGGGTTATGTCTGTCCAAGTACGAACGTTGACTGGTTCAAAGCTGGGATCGTCTCTATCATCATATGTTTTTGTTTCTTAATTACCATGAATAATTGTAAGACATAAGTCCAACAATGACGCTTCTAAATCTTAGATACTGTTTGGTTGTAATACTTCTATTAAATATTTCTCAACATTTTTGACAAATATAAGCTGTCCATATTTGAAATATGATTGAGGTGCTTTGAGGTGTCATAAAAAATTCAACCATGTCAGCTTTATCTCAGCAACAAAGCACGTTAAAATGTTAGATTTATTTACTTTATAGTGCATGGAAATAATGTACAGACATATATTGATAAGAGTTACAATTTACATGCATTTTAACAGTTATATAACAACTTCGTACACTTTTTACAAGTAATAAATGTACATTTATAAAGTCAGAGCCCCAATACTACAAAAACAGTAACTGTATTTACAACCGGTGACAGCTTATTATAGTCAAATAAAGTTCTGCAAATATTACTCGTTGTAAAACATCGTTAGCAATAGTTCAAGTCGTCTGTCACTGACAGTCATGGTCCAAACTTCAGACTCAATTATAATATATATTTCAATACCAGTTTTATAAACACTGTTTCACTAACAAATATACACACTTTAGATTAAATTTCAAGGCTTGATTCGACCGGATCATTGATTCCATGCTATGTCTGTGTAAAAGAACTCCGCTAACACCCGTACTAGGTAGACGTGAGATGTCGTTCATATTTCATTACCTCTCGCGAACAGCCTACTATTTTTGTTTCATGTAGTTATGTGTAACCAGTTGATATACTTTATTCGTTTGTGTCTGCTGTAGTATCTTTGAACAAGTATATAACTGAAAGTAAAAACAATATGAGCAGTGCCATGAGAAAACCAACATAGTGGCTTTGCGACCAGCATGGATCCAGACCAGCCTGCGCATCCGCGCAGTCTGGTCAGGCTCCATGCTGTTCGCTTTTAAAGCCTATTGGAATTGGAGAAACTGTTAGCGAACAGCATGGAGCCTGAACAGACTGCGCGGATGCGCAGGCTGGTCTGGATCCATGCTGGTCGCATACCCACTATGTTGGTTTTCCCATGGCACGGCTCATATGTTCCCTCAAGACACAGAATCAAGATAATCACTGAACCACATTCCTTACATTTTAAGTACATGAAATACTTCTTGCTTACATTGAACATCATTTGTTGATGTTAAAAGTTTCAAGGGAAAGATATTAACTTACCTTTTTTCTTGAGTGGCTGTTTTATGAGACTTCGAGAACTAACTGTACTCTACAAATAACAAGTACCTATCTAAATAGCTTTGAATTTATTGCAATGACAGCTGCGGCAAATTACTATTTTACAAGCAGAAACAAAGAAGACATTTATCAATTCAAAGTTATGTTTCTACCCCTGGTCATAACACGTGTTTGTTATAGCATAAAGTTAACGCATTTTGTTCTAGAAAATTAGCATTTTTTGAAATTGTGCTACAATAATTATAACCATCTATCATCTTCGCCCGTCATTTTGTAAAATGCAGTGAAGGTAATGTATAATATATACTATAAAATCTGGTGAGTGACATATTTGGAGGTCATTGAGATTTACATGTTCTTCATCAAATAGCTTCAATGCATTGTTTGATGTCATGCAAGTTGTCTGTTGAAGGTATTGTTTGCTTTTCATCTCTGATACCATTTTACAAGAGGACTACTTATAAGGACAATCTTGTCAGTGAAAGCAGGAAAATTATTTACTTTTATTCAGAGGTCTAACAGTTTTAGTACAATGCTTGCATATAGATTAGAATCAATTAACCATTACTTAACAATAACTGGTTTATAACCAATTTCAAATCACTAATAATGGAGTTCAACTAATACAGCTGGAAGTTATTGCAACTAACTGACGTCAACAGGTAATCAAGATCGCAAACTTACATCTAGATTCAAACAACATATAGTGATGAAATATTTTAGCGAAAGTATAACTTTACAGGAGAGCAAGAATTCACCTGTCAAGATTGCTTCTCCAGTATTATGTAATTTATGTTTCACGCCTAGGGTAGTCGGACACACGAAGAAATATTTTCTATTGATTCTTGTCAATGGATTTGAAGAGTTAATTTGATTCTTAAAAAAAGAAACTTTTTTTGCAGTTAGAGATAAAATAAATGCATTTCTTCAACTGGCTTATTTTTAATGCATTGTTTGAAAACGTCTGTTGTTTTAATGTTACGATATATTTATATATTTAGGAGCATGTTACGATACAAAATGACAAATATCGTCATTGGTAGATGAATCATGGCGGCAAGATCGGTATTTTTGTCTTAAATTTTGGAGTGAAAGCAAACCCAAATTCCGATGACAAATAATGTCTTTTTATGTAACAGGTAATATTTCCCATAATATAAATCTTAATCTGGAGAACCTCAGAACAGCATTGTATTAATTCTGCAAAGTCAAATATATTCTTGTCAATGTAGACTAGCCGCCATCACCATAACTGTACCAGGAAACTGAACTAACTAATTCCATATTTACACACACCATACTTCTCAGTGTTTTCCATTCTAAGAAAGTCTGTCTATGAAATATCCTTCCAAACCATGTACAGTCTCAGCCTTGGTCTTTTTTCTGAGCAGTCGGTTGAATTATATTCCAAATATTTAGACATTATATTTTCACAACTTAGACATGTTATTCATTTAACACTGCTTCTTTTGAGATCTTTCTCCATTTTAACAAATAGGACATGACTTATACCTCCGCAATATAATAGTGAATGGAGCCGACGAAGATGTGGATGTATCATCCTGAAATATAGTTACTTATTAGCAAAAAGTAAATTAGATTACCTCATGAATTTCCATTGTGCCTTATTACCAGATGTTCAGACATCAAAGTGTTTCTATATCCGAACGAGCCAGTAAGGTAAGAAACAATGCAAAATCGTATGTAAATATGGAGTATGTCAAACTGAAGTTTAGAAAAATGAAAATTACAGGTAAACATAAAAATATATCAAGTTGTATATGGTTCAACTTCTCAGTTAAAGGAAAACGACTATCAGAATTAATTTTTATCAGGAAGTTGTGGACGAGAGAAATTTTTGCCCGCCATACAATTACAAAGGAATTGAAATAGGATTGTGAATATTTTATATCAGTTTTAGCTTGATTTATTTGTTTGATTTGAACGATTTCATCATGATTTCTAGGTGATACCAATCTGACTGAAGTACTTGATCTTCTAAACGAAGATCTGAGAACGACCCATTCACATACGTCTTCTGTATATTTTGGATTTCCAGCATTGCTATTTTTATTTTAACCAATGAGACGACTTGTTAGAATGTCAAAGAGTAAGAAAAATGTGAAGTTATTCCAGGGCTCGAACTCGGGACCCCTCGATTACTAAGCAAGTGGCCTACCGACTGAGCTAACCGGCTATTTGACATATTTCGACATAAGAATTGTAAATATCAAAAGACAAGGCTACAGGTAATTTGCTAAATTTTGTAAGTTAAGCTCTGATTGGCTAGCGAAAGGGTCGTCAGAACGAGGCTATGAATAGGTCGTTCTCAGATCCTATGCGTAGCGTAATAGGAGATGTACTTTAGTCAGATTGTAGGTGATACTAAATAGTCTACCACTTATTCAATAGTTTAAATAATATAAGAAATGTAACGTTGAACTCCAAACAGTGAGTTCATAATGGATTGAAACTCTCATGCATGGAGTCCTCCGTTGACATCTGGAAACACAAGAAAAAAGTCAGTCTAGAATATAATACCATTTAGAACAGTGTGCTGTTACACAATATCCCACAGACGATTTTTTGTTGCAAAATAGTACGTTTATAGTATAAACTTATTTTGTGCAATAAATGTTTCGACTACATTTTCTATGCTTCTATTTAGGGACTTTTCATAAATTCTCTTTACTAAAGGGAAATAATCTGTTCATAGAAGAAAATGTGTTTGTGGACATCGTGTGTTAGTCTTAATTCTGTCCTCGTTATTTCAAAGCAATGGAAAATTAACCTGAGTTACTATAACACAGCCATGCATCGAATAGTTCTTCAATAGTTTTCCAATGTTTTTTTTTTTATTTTCTCATATTTCCAGATATTTGTCTCACACCTTGATGCTTTCCTATTCCCATTCATAAGTAATTTTATCAAATTGAATATACTTCACTGTGGGAATTTATGTGGGTTTTATTATTTTAAAAAATCGTCTATTTGCTGACCAATTACTACTACGAACATATTACAATTTCCCTACGGCACTTTTTGATTTGATCGGTACATATGTTGCTTTTCAGTTCGCTGATCACTGACAAATTATGTGTCTGCTCAAGCCTCTGTAGTAATTATGCATATTTTTGCCGTGCCTCGAGGTAAAAATGTGCAAAGTATGCAGAATATGAAAAGTACATAGTCATCTAAAACAGTAAAAGTTAAGAGTTTATTATATAAGCCTACAATAAAGTCTTAGTGGAGATGTCCCCATCTTTTCCATTTTTGTAACCAGGGTCATTTTTTCAGCTCAAACAATCCCTTTAAAGAAACCTGTCCTTTAATTATTTCTTCAGACAAATTCTTCAACACCGTATAAATATTTAAAATAGTAAAACAACATATACATTGTCAAAATATTTGGTCTTACTAGACGTTTCATAATCTTGTTCTGAATCTTCTGAACTGTTTATTATATGTCAAATATATAAAGAATGGAATAATAACAACATCATTCTTTGGTTGATTTCTTATTTTGCGTGAAAAAATGCGGCCGAAGACAAATTGAGAAAATCTTAGTTAATGTCTAATAGTTTATAAATCCCTCCTATGTACAGCTGAGTCCATAATAGCCATGTACATAACAACCATTATAATAGTATATAAAAGATTAAACTATAGCATTTCTTGCAAAAAGGCGGATACATATATGTATTTATATTATGTCTGATAACAAATAAATGAAAATTGTTTCCCTTAGAAGTACATGTTTTTACATGTATTCGAAATAATCTTGTTTATTCTTTTTACTGAAGAACCAATTTTGATTCCTACCGATTATTTGTTTTATAATGAGAAATGCCTGCTAAAATGAAAATGATTGAGAAAAAAATGAGACAAATTTTTAGTATTTTCTTAATGACACGTGTCAAACAAACGTAACGAGTTTTAGAAGAGAACTATTGATCCAGATAACATTGAAAGTAACATTTCTCTGATATTAAATGGTGAATTATTATAATATGCATACACATAGTCCGTAAAATAACAATTGACCACGACAGTAAATACAATTTACAGTAACATTGAATTTACATCATTGTTTACGATACCATTATAATACGTTATCGCAGTAACAAGAAAATTGCACTAAGCATTCAAACGTCCATTTGCAACACTACGACTTACAGAGAAATTAATAGAACCAAAACGTGCAAAGAATTCAACATAACCAGATGTCATTTACATATCATCCTCTAAATAATTGAAATTACTTACCAAACGATATTTATATAGGCTAAATGTAAAGGATGTAAACACTAAATGCACCTTAATGTGTCTACGTAATTTTTTTAGTCCCTGTAGTGAGTCTATATAATGTTACTGTCTTAAGCAAGTGCGGGGTTTGGAATGGGGATGGGTGTGTGCAGTAGTTTGAGTGCTTGAGGCGTGTAGCACATTCCATTACCATGATTACCGTGACCTCTAATGATCAAGCTTAGTCAACTGTTGTACTGATGCTTTGATGCATCTTATACTTCAAATGTTTTCTTGTAGACTTGATTAACCTACACGACATCAGTTTTTATTTAAGTGTAGTAAGGCCGGCGTATATAATCGCCACGTACTTCTGTACAAAGACCCATTGTTATTATTTAAAGTTCATAAGATATATGGAGTCCTATCGTTGTTATAGACTCCGCCTGTACTAGATTGCCTTTAAGTCATACCGACTTGATATTCTTTTCCTTGTATTTGCGTCCGAAAGATCTTACGAATCTGATCATCAAGAGAGGAAACAGAACAAGAACATATAGTGTCTGCCAGCATACAAGCCGAAATGAATATATTAATGATACATATTTATATGTTGTTATTTCGTACGGAAGAGCATTAATGACAGGTGCGTGTTAAGTATTGACTCGAAACTCGATAATTCGCCCTACTCCAATTAGAACTAAGTCCTCGAAATACTCGAAATTACGAGTTTATAAGCAAACATTTCTATTTTGTATCTTGCCTACTCATCCGCAAAATTTGAATGAATGTACATCCCTCTGTCAAAGGCCAAAAATGTTGATGAATAAGTTTGTCATGGCTACTGTTCCTAAACACATGAGCCTGGACATCATGGAGAGACATAACATGTCATAACATACCACATTACTAGTATCTGCATATAACCCGACCATACATCCATGTAGCCTCTAGAGCTACCCCAGACCAGGACATAGACCTATATCTCCATGTGGAATATGAGTATATGTCCCAGT